>NC_060067.1:92400000-93650000 GCF_922984935.1 Meles meles
TTGCTTTATATCTCCCTTTAAGCTTATGTCTATTTAACATAATAAGTGTTTTATTTATTTTGTTCATGTGCTTCTTCCCACTAGAATTTAGCTCCATGTAAGAGTAAGAGTTATTGCTTCATTCTGTTTTATTCATTAAGACATCTCTAGATGAAAAACAGTTCCTGGCAAGTAGATGCTTAGTAAATATTTGTTGGCTGAATGAATAATTAGGAAATACTTGTTGGCTGAATGAATAATTAGTAAATATTTGTTAGTTGAATGAATAATTTCTATATCAGACTGCTATAACCAGGAAACTTGGTTAGCTTCACTAAAATTTTTCATCATGCCTCAAGATGTAGGTAGCCCTTCTCACAACACTTACACGTAGTGAGGGACTCACACAAAGAGACTCATCCCACCGCCCTCACTATACACACACCAATCTGCACACCAACCCATGTTTGTCAAAACAAAGAGGATGAATATTTACATACAAATCAACTTTTCTAAGCTGGTAGAAGATTTTAATGTGCAAGTAAAATCATTTGCATTTTTAGGACAGTGCAAGTATGAGGGCTTCAAGCTGTTCTGAATCCCCAAATGAGAAAAGTCCTAGACTTTCATGCATGAATCCTAAAGAGAACCTAAAATATATTGGCAAGAGTGGAAAAAAAAGTAAATAAATAAGACCTAAGAAGAAAAAGATAATGGACCTGTAACCCTGGGGCTAATAATACATTATATGTTTATTAAAAAATTATTTTAAAAAGAAGATAATGGACATTGGGATCAGTTAGATTTGCAGAAGGAAGGGGTGCCTGGGTGGCATAGTCCATTAAGAGTCTGAGCCTTGCTTTTGGCTCAGGTCTGATCTCAGGGTCCTGAGATTGAGCCCCATGTCGGACTCCACACTAGAGTCTGCTTGGGACTCTTTCTCCCTCTCCCTCTGCCCCTCCCCACTGTGCTCTCTTTCTCTTTCTCTCTAAAATAAATAAATCTTAAAAAAAAAAAAAATTGCAGAAGGGAAAGCTGAAAGCTGATTCACCATTTATCATGAGACTGCAATCAGGTGTAGGAAATGGCCTTTTCTACTAACTTATCTCTTAGGGGCACTCCCATTTTCTTGAGTCTTGGATTAATTTTCCTGATAGGGAAGCAGGTTAACAGGAAAGATATTTCTCCGTGGAGATGCAGAACGCTTGTATCTAGAGATCCTTAAGCATAGGATAAATGTTCCTTTGAGGTGAATCACATATAGTCAAGCTTGACATCAAGGAATAAGGAGAATTTTAAGGTCATTTTGTCCTAGTCTCTAAATAAAATAGTCTCTATCTCCGGTTTTCTGTGATCTGCCTTCCTAAAGTGAATCTTAAGTTTTCTTCACCTGCAGAGTTTTCGGAAATCCTGTGGTAACACTCTCCTAACAAAATGGAGGAGGGTGTCCGTTTCTTCAGACAGCAATCGGCAGCACTGGGCTGCTCATCAAGAATAGCTCGGAGAGTCAGGACGAATCAGTCCTACTGTTGAAGTAGCCAAGTAACCACACATTGCTTGGATACATGAAATAAACATACTTGGACATCAGAAAAAGAGATACCATCTTGTAGCTAGTGCTTCTCGTCTGGGCTCTGCCTCTGCTATTCATCTGTATTCACTTTAGATTAACTTTTAGATTAAATTTGTGTTCTAGAACAATGCACGTTTTTAAAAGCTTATCTTATGTTTGAAGGAAATTCCTTCGCGAGAAAGGCTAAGGGTTATAAATGACAATGGAAGCGAGCGTGATATGCTGGAAAGGATAACTGGGATGTCACACTGACCCGGGGAGTCCTGCCTTTGCCTCTGGTGACCCGTGTGCATCCACCTCTCCAGCCCTATTTTCCTTGCTCGTCAAATGGTAACAATGCCGGCTACAGTTTCAGGAGCAGGGGGAGAGGAGAGATTTTGTTTAGAAATCGAACGCCCCACGGCAAAACAAGTAGCGATTATTCTTGTTTTGGGGAGAAGAGCCTGTGAGGTCTTAAAAGGTGTCAGAGACCTGGCAGAACCTTTTGTTCAAGAGGCAACTGCATGGGCAGGCTGCCGACCCAGGATAAAAATAGGAGGGAGCCTTGCCTTTGAAGTGGCATTAGCACCGCAGGCCTCAGATACCGCAGCGCTGCTTCCCACCCATCAGAACGTCAGACGCAGGCAGCAGAACTGGCCAGAAACACGCGCTGACCTCACCTCTCTGCTAGCTCCGCGGTGGGGGTCGGGGGGGGGTGGGCAAACTGCAGATTTCTTCATCTTTCTTAACCGTCTGTTATAAAAGAACAAAAGTAACCGCATTCAATGTAAGATCTTGAAGCCTGATGTTAAGGAGGAATCTGCATATACTTCCGCGGCCCCTTTCCACCTTAGAGAGCAAAGATAGCGAGACCTAAAATGTACAGATTTTTTACTGTGTACTCATCACAGCGCTAAGCAAGTTTTTCTATTAACTCACTGAATCCTCTCAACAACCCTATAATCCCAATCTTGAAAATCAGGAAACTGAAGTATAAAAATGAGGTAATTTACACTAGGTCGCACAGCTGGTATGTGTCTGTATAGGGAAATTTAAAAATTAAAGTCACAGGTAATAAAATTGTACCTAAATCATTTGAAGGCACTGAATCTATTAGTGACGAGAGATTAACGACACAGCAATGGTTTACCCTCTTACCTCCCTTTATCCTTAAAAAGGTATGCCATTCTAAAAACTATAGCCTATGAAAACATTCCTATTATATACTGTATTTTAGGAGTGCTTGGGTGGCTCAGTGGCTTGGTGAGTTAAGCCTCTGCCTTTAGCTCAGGTCATGATCTCAGGGTCCCGGGATCAAGCCCCACATAGGGAGGGCTCTTTGCTCAGCAAGGAGTCTGCTCCCCCCTCTTTCTCTGCCTGACTCTCCTACTTGTGATCTCTCTCTCTGTCAAATAAATAAACAAAAATCTTTAATATATATATATATATATATATATATATATATATATATACCATGTTTTATTTTAAAAGCTGGAATTGCCATTTTAATTTTTTGTATTTCTTGCGGAAAGTCCTAAAATACATTTTTTGAAAAAGATTTTATTTATTTATTAGATAAAGACTACAAGTAGTCAGAGAGGCAGGCAGGGAGAGAGGAGGAAGCAGGCTCCCCACTGAGCAGAAAGCCTGATGCAGGGCTCCATCCCAGGACCCTGAGATCATGACCTGAGCTGAAGGCAGAGGCTTTATGCCACTGAGCCACGCAGGCGCCCCCTAAAATACATTTTTATAAAAATCTACATTAATTGGCTTGAATGTAAAAACAAAATTTTAAACACATTTCAAAATATTTTCTGAAGAGAAAGTTCTCTTGTCTCAGAAGATTTAAGCAGTAAAAGTCATACAGATTCCCGTGATAGAGAAAAATGAATAACATATCAAAAGTTCCAATTTCATCAGTTTCTATAGAGAAAACAAAGGAATTTTCACAATAAACAAAGGTTGATGATCCTATATGAAATAAATGAACTGTTGAACTTTTGGAAGACTTTTGTAAAGAAAACTGTCAGTGTCTGGTATGTAGTAAGCACATAAGAAAGGGGACTCATCATTACTAGTATAAAATTATTACCTACTTAAAATGTATTTCACTATCTGAATGTACCTTTAGCTGTCCATTATATCCTCCATACTTTTCCTAAAACAAATCCGGGTAACCATCTCCTTCCTCCCTCATTCACAAAAAAGAAAAGTCACCATGAATGTGCACTTATTCCTAGGGAAAAAGTGGAGTGAAGAGAGGTATTTTTAAAATATATTTTACAGATTGTGTGCCTGCAATTTGACATAGAGCTAATATACCTTAAACAAACTCACTTCCCAAGTAGAATGGCTTTGATTTTCCCAGAGGAAAATTTTTTCAGATAAGAGGCTGAGAAAAGGAATTCTTAAGAAATGTGTACGTAGCATGCAACAACCTTGATTGGGCCTTTTACATGAAAACATTCTCCAAATTTCTCCCTGGGATGTTTTTAAGTCATTCTTCTATCACACTCCTAATTACATTAAGAAGCTGACAAACCAAAGCTGGTTAATGGTAATGACAAAGACACATCAACCTTGTGACAATATTATTTCACAAGGATGTGGAAAACACAGTGTGAGAAAAATGACTTATTTGATCTTTGTAACTGTTTTTCTGTCCATTACGTTTTCCAAGCTTGTGAAATAGAGCTTTTGATTCATTTCCTGGTCCCTGGGGAAAATGTTTAACCTACTGTTCCTGGGAAATTTAAGATTTACTGCCAAATCATATTTATGTTTCCTTCGTCAAAATCATGGCCCCAGAGTGATGTTTAAAATTAGGAATAAAAAAAAATATAACTTCATCCGGGAAGTAACCAACAACGTATTTTCTGAAGCACAGAATAGGAAAAATTTTGTTTAACTGCCTTACCGCATCTCTCTGGTGCGAGTGGTAATTTTTATTTCATGATCTCTTTCTTGTCTGAGGGATTTATGTAGTAATTCCCTGTATGTCATTTCATTTTATAGACATGAGGATGCCACAACGTAATTAGGGTTTTCAAAGGAATGACTGTTTTTCTGAAATAGATAAAGAGGCCCCTCAGGGGGAAATACAGTTTGAAGCAGAGTATAGGGTGATAGTCACGATGGTGCATTTTCAAATACAACTGGAGGACGTGGAAACATCTTTTTATCAGTAGTGTCCCAGGAACATATCTTCAAAATAGGCCTTGACGTCACTTGAAAATACTAACCACAGGTGTATCTGTAATCCAAGTAATGGTTCAAGGAGGTGTCTCAGGAGGCATTAGTATGCTTTAATTTTCCCCTCTTGTTAGCTATTATTACAGCTTTTCCTATTGCTATAGCTTTCTGAATGTTCTCACAAAACTCCAATATCTAATTTCGTAGACATGATATCAGATATTAACACTATGGCAAACTTTGCTACGTGGGCCACCCATTTATTCAAAGGATCTCAGTGCTCATCATCCCCCTGACTATTCCTGTTTCCCAAGTTCACCTTCATATTGATATAACATTAGGTAGTTTTAACTATCAATTGCCAAACAACTTTTTCCTTTTTCAATATTGATTCATGCAGATACACAGGTGAATTAACAAAGCCCCTTGATTTAGCTACAAACACTTTATCAACCCTCTAAGCCACATTGGATTTATAGTCTTAGCCTAAGATAAAAGATAAATTCTTCTGGAGGTACTAAAATGTCTAGGTCCTTATAAATAGGCATTCGAGATGGAGAGTAGGGACCCTTCTGTTAATATGTATGCCTGAAGTTCTTAAGCAACTATCCATTAAAAAACAAAAAATGAAAAACTCTGCGGGAGGGATAGAAAAAGAAATGTCTAGAGGTTATCTCTTTGTAAAAAGATTCCTAAATTACATACATCAAAAAGTTCCTCTCCGCTTTGTTCTAATCTATTTCTTACACATGATGAGACTTTCTGATAGTGATGTGCAGACTTTTCAGTCGCGTCCTTGTCCTTAACTTTGCCTGTTTCGAAATCATTAAGTCTAAGGCAGTTATGTTCTTTTCAAACTTTAAATCATAGACCAGCAATCACTGACCATTTGGAATCACACATGGCTGTGACCTAGGCTAGAGCTTTTGTGTGTGTTTTAGCTGAGAGGAAAGTTATCTCCAAATTCTTTCATTTAAAGGGCCTGAAGGAGGTGGGGCAGTGGGGGCAATGGCTTACAATTTATCACCCTAGGTCAGGTATTCTCAGGTGAAATGCAACTTTGATGCTATAACTAGTTGCTAAATGAAGTTCACTCTAAATCAGTACATTTTTTTTCTTTTTGCAAAAATTTGAAGTCTACATGAGACGGGAAAAAGTCTGACAATGCAGTCATCCCCAAAAATACACTGATAATTAAAATTTATGCATCATTCATAAGATAGGATTTTCACTTTGACCATGGTTGACAGTGCTAGGTAGACTAGTACAGAAGTTTAAAAAACAAAGCAGAAGGACAACAAAACAGAGGTTGAATAGTGAAAGCAAAGAAGATAAATACCAAATGGTTCTTTCTTATAGAAGATTGCTTTCTGTATGAATGCATGGTACATCTGATATAATTTTGTACAATGGAACATGGGTGTTTTGATAGCGAAGTGTAGAGATCTCGTGATGCAGGTGAAATGACAAGGAACAGGAACTGGAAATTCTACTTTATAGCATTGCCAGCTGTTTCTCACCCACCTCGTGGCTCCCGGAGGCCTAGAGGTCCCTCTGAGCTTTACAGTGCTCCCCCTTCTCAAGAAGTATCTGTGTGTGTTTCAAGAATAGTCAAAAGGAATTATAATCATACTTACAGACACTATAACTGAAGAAAATCATTCTATTCATGGCTTGAAGAAAAGGAAAAAAATATTCTCCCCTAAGCTCTGTTTTTTTCTTACTAGAAAAAATGATTATTTAATTTTAAGATGTTTTTCTAAAAATATCCTGGAATTGAAGGGATAAAGAACAAACAAATTTGTCTTGTCAGGTTTTAAACCAAACTTGCTTTTAAAAAAGTATTGAACTACACCAAAATACAAAACATAAAAACCCAAAAGTTTTTTACAAGACATATATACAGCAAATTATAAAGTCTCAGAGGTGGAAGGGATTCGAGATCTGCAATCAGGTTTCAAGTAGGTGCAGGAGTTCCTTTTACAACACACCTGAATGGCATTGTAGTGGGACAAAGCACAGGCTATGAAAACAGATAAACTCGGGGTCATTTGGCAGGTCTCCCACCTTAGGACTAGCTGTGTGACTTTGGGCACTTTTCTTAACCACTCTGAGCTCCAGTTCCTTATCAATTAAAAAAATGATAATTTTCCACCAAATAAGGTTGTTATGAGAACTAAATCCATGTATTAAAGCTCTTAACACCTTTGGTTGTGTCCAACATATATGTTAATTCCTTCTCCATCTCTTCCCCACAAGATTTTGAAGTTTTATGTTAAACTGAAACTTACTGTTTCGTAACTTCTGTTGATTACTCCTAACTTTCTTTTTCATCAATAGATGCATTTACTCCCTCATTCACAATAGTTCCTCAAATATCTAACTCTCCTATCTCTTGTTGGTCTCTTCTCCTCCCACTGGTAAATGTATAAACATTCATCTCGTATTACGGAACTTCCAGTCACCATCCTTTTTGTTTTAGAAATAAACTTTAGTGCGTCAAAGATCTGAAAACAATGGTCTTGTTGGGATCAAAGCTGCTACTCAGTGGGTCTACCTGTCCCTTTGTTCTGTACATTCTCCTAGTCTTCGAGCACCCCCTGACTGATTGCAGTTTGTCAATCTATCACACCATGTGATCATCATAATGGAAAGGCACAGAGAAAACACTGGAATCTCCCCCAGTGATCCTTAAAGTACATGAATTTGAGTGTTTTTTAGATCTGAAAATTTTACAGTCATATTTGTTTTCCCTTTAAGAGGCTAATTAGCACTCAAAGTACTCCAAAATTCTCCTTTAGCCTAGATCCCAAAATAAAAATGTTTTGATTACTGCCAGAGAGATTTAAGTTAGTTATTAGTAAGAACATTTTTGATCAGAGATAACAGACTCTATTGCCCTACAGCCAAGGGAAGTCATACAATCCCTTTCCCCAGAGATAAGAAAAAAACGGCGGAGGAACTTTGTATAGTCCCTTCTTTAGATGATAAAATTGTATCATTCTTTTACTAGAAATATTTCTTCTCGGCCTTGCTTAGGAGCCCAACAAAATCCCATCTGAAGGCCCTCTTTATTCTTCTATTTTAAAAAATAAAGAAAAAGACTGTTCCGAGCCAATTACTCCCAAGTTTGAGAGAGGCTGCCTGCGAAGCCCTTTTGGAGCGGAAAGAGGGTTTGCTGCCCCCTGGTGGACCTGTGAGATCATGCCCACAAGATCAGCGCACCCCTGCCGATCACTGCAGACAAGGCCTCCGAACAGTGGAAAACAGGTGCAGTTTACAAGTCTGGCTGTGCCTGACTGGACTAACTGGAAAACTATTCATGGGTTTTAAAGAATAAGGTTGACCTAAGTGTTTTGTGTGTTAGGAAAGTGTTTTACAAAGTGTGGTGCACAACCATTAGCATCAGAATCACCTGGGGTGTATGTTACAAGAACAAATCCCTGGGCCCCACCCAGACCTACTAAGTCAGAATTTCCACGGTGGGGCCAGGAGTGGGGGGTGGGGGCAAGGTCTTAATTTCCCTCTGGGAACAAAAGTTGGAAAATGGTGTGTTAGAACCCTCCGAAGACAATGGTTGGCTAAAACTAAAGTGCTCTATGTAAAGGAAATCTTGTTAATTGGTCAACTTAAGTGCAAAGTTAAAATAAAAAATTCTAAGTGATCTATTTTGCTTTGCTTTTTACTTCAATAATAGCACCCACCCTGAGTTGTAACATTTCTCTGGCTGTTTCATAAGGAGAATTCAAAATCTAGTTAGTTTATTTCAGTTTATATGAAGAATGATAATTGGCACCATCTGATAAGCATTAACAAGTAGTCAGTGGACCCGACAACCAATTAACTCTTGAGTGTGATATAAAGGGAAAAAAAAAAAAAAAACTAACAATGGAAGGATTGGTATGACACTTAGCACTTCATTTATGTTAGTCCAGCTTATTCTTTGGTGATCTTGAGCTCTAGAGGACAGTTTTGTGAATATTTCTTTACCAATCTGAGACTTGTCAGGAGAAAACAAAACTAAGGGGTATGCCATTCAAGAAAAGGATCTGGTTGTTTTTTTTTACTTTCCAAAAAAAAAAAAAAAAGTAAACGGTACAAAAGGAAAACAGAACTAAATCAATTTAAATGTATTTAAAGCAAAAGCGATTTGGGACTCAATAAAATTTTCAGCCTCTCAGGTTGTTTTGATTTTTTTTTTTTTCTCTTCTGACTCAGTGAGATTCTAGAGGCACACCAGGAAACCCACAAACATTCCCTGGGTTTGAAAGGCAGCTGGAATTCTAGGTTCCTCCCTACACCAGGCACTCAAATTCTGAGAATTGTTTTTCATCCCTTGCTCTGTAAACTGGGAGTTTGCTCTGTTCAGAGAGAGGGTTCACCCTGTTTTTGGAAACCGCTCATGCTTCTCAGGCAAGGGGATCAATTACTCTAAAAAGGCCAGGTTGCTGACCCTTTGTCCTGGGACAGCGTTGGGAGGGAGGGGTAAGAACAGCTGTCTGAGAGCCTTCCGGGGTCAGCCAGGTTCTGCTAGAGCCCCAACTGTTGCAGTGTCTGACTTGAGGTGGCCTAGGCAATAGGGTGGCCAGCTGTTCTATTTTCTGTGGGATAGGCCTATTTAAACTTCAACTATCCTACCAGAACCTTCCTCAGGAGACCAACCACCCAAATTTGAGACTATATTTAATTTACAAGCATCCTCCCCCCATAAGAATTCTCTGTATATTGCTAAGGGACCCACACTTGTTTTACTAACATTGATACTTTGAATTGAACACAGTCCCTTTATAGTGGAGTCTCAATGCTGATGTTAAGGGTTTTTTTGTTTGTTTGTTTATTTTAAATATTGTACCATCTCTTTGAATCCTGGTCTCATTTTGTATACCATTACAAGCTAGGACAGTAGATGAAGACAAAGAAGAAAGAAATTGTCTAACAGGCTGAAGAGAGAGGCACATAGACATAAAGTTTCAGTAAGAAGAAAACAGAAGAAACAATGACTTCTCAGCACAAGCCTCTTGAGAAGAGATTGCTTGTGTCAGTAGATTTATACAGACATTGTTTCTCCTTTTTCTATTTTAGTTGTGTTTGATCCCTAAAACTGGAATACACATTCACAGAAAAAACAAGAGAACTTGTCTAATGGTTGTGTGTGCGTTTTCCTCCTTGGAAGTTTTTGAAATATTAGCTATGGTTTGTTAAGTGACCTTTGCAATAATACTAGCAGGTAACACCTGTCAAATGCTTGCTATGTGTCAGGCACTGTTCTATACACCTAACACCATGGACTTATTTAACCTGCACAAACTGTGAGGTGCACCCAGTATTGTCCTCATGTCACAGGGAAGGACACTGAGGCTTGAAAAGGCGGAAGCATCTGCCTAGAGCCTCTCTACAAGCCAGAGGTGGGCCTGGAGGCAGTAGTAGACCCCTCAGCCCGGGTCCACATTTGCCCACTGCAAAATGTGCCTCTGTACACTTGGGGTTCGTGTGCAGGTTCTCACCTAATTATAGATGAGTTTCATTTAAGAAATAGTTACCTTTGCCTCCCCTAAACCAAATCACGACTTTTTAAATTTAAAAGTGGGGGAGGGGAGTATTTTTCTGCATATTGTTCTTAAAATTTGAGAAATTTCTCTTCATTGCTCTTCTTTTTTTCCTTAATTTACCTGGTGTAAATTAGGACAGCCCTAGTAGTAATATATGATGCTAGTTGGCTGGGAGTGGGTGTTTGAGGAGTTTGGTCTAGTGCAAATTCTAGTCAATGGTAACTAGCAAAATGTTAGGCTCCCCCCTTCCATGTATTGAGTTATAAGCAAATAGGCCAACAGAAAACTACAACGTTTCTTTTTGCCTTGTACCTGCTTACAAGTATCTATAATTTGGGGCTACCAAACTTTAAGTCCTTTTAATATTTCTTACTTTGATTTAGATGATTTAAAATAACTTTTGAGGTATTTCTGCGATCGGTAAAGCTTATCGCTCTGATGGACAAGTTCTTTCAACTGTGACCTTTGTCTTGTGATCAAGAGAGGTAATGTAGCCTTGTGGATAGTGAATGGCTCTGGTGTTTGACTCTCAGGTCTTGAGCCTTATCCTGACCTCCTTAGAAAAGTGCCTTAACTTTTCTTCACCTCCGTTTCTCATCTGTAAAATGGGATGATCGTAATATCTACTTTATAGTCTTTTTGTGATGACTAAAAGTCAATGTTTGTTAGGTATGCATCTAGCATATAGTAAGCCCTCATGGTTATAAGTCACCTTATTAGTGGCTCTATGATCTCTGAATTAAGGCAAGAGAGCTCTGCAAATATAATGAGGGGGGTTTTACAATGAACCTAGAAGTTCATATCTTCTCTCCCTGAAGTTACTGATGGGAATGTTCAAAACCCTGTTTAGAATCCATTAAACCAGTTCCTCAGGAGATGTTTACAAAATAACAACGAGATATTGCTGAAGAAAAGAAAAGAAAAAAAAAAAAGACTGGAAAAACACAAGGTGTAAAAATGTCCTTGTTGGGAAGTCTTTGACAAAAATAACTGTTGAAAAATCCTCCATTGAGGACGCTGTGGCTAGAAAGTTCTGCTGCCTTGTGCATATCCAGGAAAGATTTCATGGAATTCTAAGATTCCAGTGACAATTATTTTTTAGATTTGAAACACTGAAAGCCTGTGACTCTCTCATTATTATTCTGTTTAGAATTATTCTTACTGAAATGTCTTAAGTTATTATGGATTTAGTAATAAGCCAAGCTGGGTACCATTTCACTATTTAACAAGAACGTTTCCTCAATCACATGTAGTCAGAATGGCATGAAGCCCAGGGGACCACTTCCTTTTATGTAGAGATTCTGATTTTGCTTTATTTTTTTTTAAATGACATCCCTCCCCAATCTCAGTCCATAAATATCACCTATTCATACTGAAATAAGACAATAAGAGAATTTGGGTAACTAGTACAAAATTACTGTCAAATTCACCTTTTTAAGTTATAAGACAGATGCTTCTTTCTCAGAGACTGGCTTTCACTTCAAAGTGAAACTATCAAAGCATCTGATTTTCTAATGGCATCAACATGGTCAAAGTCACCTATAAAATCTATACAGAGTAGGTTCTTGCTAAATAGTTTGGAGAACACACAATTAACGGGTCTTGGGGAGTAGTATTCGGGGGTCTAATGAGACTGTGTAAACCATGCAGTGTGGAAGACAGGGTTCAGGCTGGGATGTCAGACAAAGATCTAGTTTCAAACCTAGCCTGCAATTCATAATCTTAATGACTATCCGACAAGTGGTTTAGCCTCTCTGAAGTTCAGACACCTTGCCTATAAATTGGGGATAATACTTTCTTTTCAGCGTCATACTGAGGAGTAAATGAATTCACAGTATAATCAATTAGGAGTGCAAGCCCACGTTGAATCCAGAGTCCACTAATTAACACTGTGTGACTTTGGGCAAGTTATTTAGCCTCTTTGTGCCTCTGAATCCCAACTATAATCTATTAACTATAATCTATTCCATAAGAACTACTGATTAATAAAAGATATAACCTGTGGTGATCGCCTATGGGAATAGAGGGAGGTGTGGCTGAAATGAGTGAAGGTAGTCAAAAGGTACAAACTTCCGGTTTTACGATGAAGAGTCTAAGTCTGGAGAATATAATGTACAGTATGGTGGTTATAGTTAATAATGCTATATTGTATATATGAAAGTTGCTAAGAGAGTAGATCTTAAAAATCCTTATAAGAAAACAACTTGTAACTGTGTGGTGATGGATGTTAACTACGCTTATTGTGGTGATCATTCCATAATAAATAACAAATACCAAATCCTTATGTTGTACACCTGAAACTAATACAATGTTATATGTGGATTATATCTCAATAAAAGAAAAGAGATAATCTATGAAAGATACTTGCCACAATTCAGGGCCCAAAATTTGTGCTCCGTTAATGTTAGCTATTTGTATAACTTATGGGAAGCGTTTAACACAGTTCTTGGCACATAGTAGAAACATAATACAAGAATGCCATCCCCGCCCCCAACCCTTGCTCTTTCCTCAGGCCTCACGAGGTTGTTTGAGTGGCTGCCCAGCTTCCATCCCCATCCATGTAATCCTGCGTTGGATCATAATACTTGAGTCGAGGTCTTTGTGTTGTCTTGAAAACAGATTATTGCATCAGGTAAAGATATCAAAGATTCCCTGACTTCTAAAATGTCTTCTAAATAACAAAACGCTTAGGTGTTCGATATTTACTTCCAAGAAGAAAAATTTTCTCAATTTATTCCTAGATCGTGCACTACTTTGCAACTCAGAGCTAGCTGCAATCCTTTGTTTTTTGTTTTCCATGAATGAATCATTAACAGTTATCAAGGAGCTCAAGAAGTGGAGGCTGTGAAAGCAGGATTCATCCATGGCACATATGAATGTTATTATTTTGAGTATTATTAGTGTTATCAAGTAGAGGAAGGAAGACAGGCTGAAAAGTGGGTCCTTGGAACTATTTTTATTAGGGACCCTGAATGTATATTTCAGCAGTCATAAAACACACATAATTTAGGTAAACATGCCAAAAATGAGGTAATGGGGTAAAAGAAATTCTATGTATTAATAACAAAAAATGATTTAAACCATAAGACCTGGAAATAAGCCTAACTTTCTTTATACTTGAAATATACTGTATTAGCTAGCAAACTTATATAAAATCAGGAGTCTGAGAAATGTCTGACAGGATTTGGTATTTTCAAATTAAATTTTTTCTTCATTCAGTTGCCTCTGAGTAGTAAGCTCTGTGATTTCCAAGTGCCAAGAGGTAATTTAGTGTACAGATATACATACCATAGAAAGATACTAATTTTTTGAAAATTTAATAAACTGGCTGTACCTGATAATGTTAAGGAAAGAATAAGTCTGCTTTGGGGGCTCTTCCAGAAACTGATTTTTATTGGCCCGTTGCTCCATAGGATAGACTATAATATTTGCACTTTTTTTTTCTTTTCTTTTTAACCATAGAGAAGAAACAGAGATTGGCCTCTTGCAGTGATTTTGCCTGGTGTTTGGGTCCTGTGGGAATTTGCGAGTTTGCTTTATGGCCTTTGGCCAGCGCTGGTGGGAAGTCTAGAGAAGAATTCAATTCTGCTTTTTCCCAGAATACTTGTTGACGAACTTAGTAGCACTGAAGTGTTACTTGAGTCTTTGTGTCCCCCAGAGTCCAGCAATAAGGGGACATGAGACCAGTAAGGGTCAGTGTGTCTGGGAATATAATGTTGGTTCTTAGACTTTATATATTTTTCTCATGAACTCTTAGCAATCTTCAAAACAAACTCAACAACTGTGATTTTAGGAGGGAGTGAGCATGCTCGCTGCCCACTGTTTCCCTCTGGAAGCATTTTAAGCATTTAGCTTTTCAGAAAACAATCACTTCTTTTTGATAACCATGACTTCAAATACCCTTCCTGCCAGGCCGGTTGTGACTCATAAAACAGCAGTGGATTTCAGGAACTCACCCTTAGAACACAGGTCCTTGCCGCTTCTCAACTCTGTAAGTGGATAAAATGATACACAACAAGGGCTTTTGTCTGAAAGGTTAACTCCACACTCAGACACTAACAGCCCTGTGTCTTCCCAGGCTCTTAAGAAGCTGGAACTGCCACGGAGTGCCAGGATTGGATACAACTGTCAGCAGCACGACGACCTTCAAAGTTCTCTAACCTAGTAGCTGTAAACAGGACAATGGTCCCACTTTTGCGGGTCCATCCCCTTTAAATAAAGATCATTTGTTTTTGACATCTCAGATGTGACTCTTGCTGCCAGGCTAGAATTTAGGCTGCGTGAAAATACTCAGCGGCCCTGTGAAGAAGCCCTCTTCTTGAAAGGGGTCGGTGTGATCTGGAAGAATTGAAGAACCCTGGCTTGCTCGAAAGAACTATTTGTAACTCGGTCGGTTTTCCTGTAGTTAAATGAGCTGGTTCGTGTGCAGATTAAATGAGATATGTGTTATCATTAACAATCATGATGAATAGATTTTGAAGTACAAACTTTTACGTGCTCCACAATGACAACCCAAATGTGTCTTATAAGATGTATTCCTAAAAACTTAAGCTTTATGCTACCAATGAGCAGTCAAAATGCAGAAACAGTGTGATTCTTCCTCTCTCAAAACAGAATGTGTTTATTATCGAAATATTAGCAACAAAATCGTAAAGGTTTGAGGGTGGAAGTGGCCATGCTCAGATTCTCAGTCTCACCAGTTCTGTGATTCAGTCTATTCTCTGACGAGACCGAGAGGCTCATGCTGTGTTTAGATTCACATAGGCCTCTCTTCCTAGAATATCTAGTGTTGTGCATACTCCTCCTGCCACAACGGCCCAGAAAGAGAGGTTTGAGACCTTGTTAAGGGGAAACTCATGGGGAAAAAAACTGCATGAGATCCTGAAGCAAGTCAGTGACTGTGACTACATTTTATTTTGTATCTCAGTGCCTGTAAACCATGCGGTGGATTCCTTGGGATAAGGCACATGAGGCACCGAACACAGGTGCTCAGTAAATGATCATTGCTACGGTGCTGATCATGGTGTTGACGATGACAACTGGACTTCATAGGTGCTCCGCCCAGTAACTAAGCTAACAAAGGACAAGAGAAAAGGCAAGGTGCTAAAAAACGAAACAAAACCTGCCTCCTCATACCCCACAACCAATCAGTCAAACATCTGCTACCACAACAAAGCCAACAACACCCAGATTGCAAAGGGAGTCTCATGGACAGGGAGCTGAGGTCATGAGTTCCCAAAACTCCCATCTGCCACACTGATGTCATTCCCATAACGCCAACCTGAAAGGTGGTACATACACCTTATTCTGCATGCAAGTTCTCAGGAGGCTGTCTGGTTGAGGAGAAGAGGCAAAGGGAATCCCTCTTCCTCCAGGGTGCTGGCTGGGTCCTTTTCCCTCCCATTCCCCCATCCTCATGGTGTGGTGACACTCTGTTACAGACGCAATAATCCTCCATAACATAGGACCATCCATACGGTTTGAGATGAGACCTATGTTTCCACTCCCAGTCGAGGTTGGTGGATGCTTTGATTGCATGCCTAGCATGTTTCTGAGGTGCTTTTTGGGAACCCTATGACACTCCCAGTTATGCTAGTGGTGTGTTTAGTCATCGACTCCAAATAGTGGCTCTGCTAAGATTGCCACCTGTCCTACAGGAAATGGACTGAAAACACTTCTCATTCCTACATACCACAAACCACTGGACAACTGGGAATACTTGTGGGTCATTACCAGCCCAAGCTACATTTGAACTGGTGATCTCAAATTAACTACCCTGTGTTCCATTTTCTTTCCTCTACTTCATACCATTCTTTAAATGCTATGTCAAGAATGCAAAATTATAAAAATGATCTCCTTTCCTGCTTCACCTTAAGAAGCCTTTTTTGGTTGTCCTATTAGAAAAGAACGCAAAATGCAAAGCTTTTGACAGACTTCCTTTGCAGGGAACAAGTAATACAAACAATAGTGTTATATAATGGATAGATTGCTTTTTCCTTTACCCTGTATTAATCTTTCTAATTGATTTCCAAAAAAGGCAAATGAGGGTCTGAGCTGCATCCTGTGGTTGTAACCTCTAGGTAAACTACTACCAAAGGCAATGGGAGATTTTCCAGGAAAAAACAAAACAAAAAAAAGGCAAAAGAAACAGCCCCATTGTCCTGTAGCTGACCTAATTCTTTTTGTGTGTTCTGTCTTAGAGTTTTACAGCATACAGACAAACGAATATGCTCACAAAAGGAAATTCAGAGGTTTTCGGAGCAACAGAAGCGAAATATCAGAGAAATGACTTAGGTCAGAACAGTCCTACAGGGTAAGATTACTTTTAAAAATATGTACGTTAAACAGATAAAGAAGGAAGTGATAATTTAATAGGATAGTGAAAAATATAGCAGGTTGACAGTAACGGCATTAAAAGAACAGGAATACAGACATTTTCAGAGGGTGAAAGTGGTACCAAGTACCCTCAAAGCAGGCAAGTTTTTATAAGACGTCTCTAAATGTGTCTCCTGTGCTAAGTAGATGGTTTTCCTCGGAGCTGTCAAAAATGCTCTGCGGTTCTTTCTACATTAATTCCTGTTGAATATTTTCCATGGTTGGTCAGACCTGGACTTAAAATAGATATGAGAAAGGTCTTCAGGTTTACTGTCAGTAACATTTTTAACTTCATTGCCAGCTGGATGACGGCATGGTGTGTGACCAATCCAAATTTACAAGGTAACCTTGCCTGAATCCTCCTGGTCCATCACACGAAAATCACAAAGTGAAGCTGCAAGAATCGAATTGCAAGGAACAGTGGGGGAAACAGTAGGCGGAAAGCAAAACAAACACAAGGAAAACCATCTGTGAGGTCACTCAGAAATGATGCTAGTAATTGTGTGTTCTCACCCTACGGCCTCCACACACGCGGGGTTCCTCGTGCTTCACAATCAGTTCCTGCAGTCGGAAACCCTTCATTGCCTCAATCGCGTGCTTTCCCAAGGGAAAATAATAGTCCTAGCTACCTTTATCTGCAACCTGCTCACCCTTTTTTATGTTATTCCTTTATACTGTGCTCTGCCACTTGCCTCGGCTGAGGAACACAAACTTACACTTCCGTGGGCAATCGGAGATTACACTTGCTTGTTTCTTAAGTAACAGGGAAGAGAAGATGGAAATCGGTCTCTAAGGATAATTAGCCTTCTTGCCCTGTCTCATTTACTTTAAGGGAGTCTTCTGAAATGAGTTAATACATAGAAAACATCTGGCGAAGGACCTAATATGTAATCAGTGCTCAGTTATCACTGACACCCTCTTCCTTACCCTTCTTACTAAATATATACACTGCAACAATCCCCAGAGTTGTCCTCTGCACTATCAAACAGGTGGCTGAGTTTGACAGACCAGAGCTGATCCCTGTCCTCAATAAATGTCTTATCTCTTTACACCCATTATAGAGATAAAGCACTACCTAAAAAGGAAATCTCAGTCAATACATGTATCTTCTCACTACATTGGAACCTTTTCACCACAGGAGCACAGTAGCTGTGTGCACTGTGTGCTAACACTGATCACTGTCTTTTTTGGGACTAAAGCGTAAATCCTAAGCATTCTGCTTACTTAATATAATGGCACATGTCTATTTTGGGGTGCTCCCCTATTTTTGCGAAAAAGGTAAATATGTTTTAAGTCAATCTGAGTTAGATTTTGACTCATTAAAAATATTACGCTCCTTGGACCCAGATTGGGAAGTGACATCTGAAATTCTAAGTAAGTTGAGGACTTGCTAGGCATTCTCCGGGACTGGAGCAACACTGCAAACAGCTTGTTTCAAACAAAGTGGACACTCAGCTTCGGCTATGAGATTACTCTTCCGCGATAGATGGTTTCCACACCTGAACTGGGACACCACTTTTCTTGGCTGAGAACTTCGGCCTCGGTGCCACAAAGTAAGACGCAGAGGCTGATTCTTGCTTCGGGGAGGTGGGAATGCCCACGGGCACTGGGGACGCGCTGACGGGTGAGGCAGCCTCCGCAAAGAAGGCGGGCTGAGAGCTGTAGGCTGGCACGGAGTACACAGAAGACGCCTGCGCGGTAGTGGGCGAGCCAGGGTTCACGGGCCGGGGAGGGAGAGCTTGCTTCATGCCAGGCACCGGGCTGACCTTGGCGGATGACTTTTGGGGGAGGCCATCCTTCGCATCTGGAGGTTGGAAAGTAAACAAGGATGCGTTTAGCTGATACGGTTGGTGCTTCATGACATCCAAAGCATTAAGGGGTTTTTTGCCCTTTTTCTTGCTTGTCTTGGACGCCTGCGGGGCTGATGGCTGAGACTTGAGAGCAGCCAGAGGATAGGAGGGAGAGTGGATAGGATTGTAGGCCACAGGTGGAGGGGCTCGGACATTGGAGGAGTACTTCCAGCCGGCGGGTAGAGACGGAGTGGGAGACTGGGCGCGAGCGGCATGGGCCTGCACCGTGTCTGAATCCACCACGTACTTCTCCATCCTCGACTGCCTCTTAGCAAAGAGCTGGGCTCCTTTCCCACTCATTCCTGGAAGCTCATTAGATGGTCCCGCTGCAGCAGCATGAGCAGCGTTTACTGTTGGTGTGGGAGCCGCTGGCTTAGGTGTGTAGTTGGGACTGGCTACTGCTGCTTGTGGTCCTTTGAAGGGACCGGCCAGGGTCAGAGCACTCGCGGGCCGAGCAGGAGCGTAGGAAGCCTGGGCTATTTTGATGGAGGAGACCACGGTGCCCTGCGACGGGCTGGACGCGGGGAAGGCAGGAGGTTGGGTTGGAGCCGCTCCTGGGGACCAGACCGGAGAAACTGGAGTTACTGGTTGGGAGGACGAGGACTTGACTGCAGGTTTCGGAGCCACAGGAGGCGGAGTCTTTTGTTTGGCGGAGGAGCTCTGCATGAAGTTACAGGCCTCGGCCCCTAAACTGAGGTAGTCTTCTTCGGGTCCGGAATCGCCTCCAGCTCCCGTGCCCTTTTTGCCTTCCGAATTTTGAAGAAGTGACAAGAGTTCGGGATTTGGGCTTACTTTGGGCTCTTTAAATGTGAACATGGGCTTCGTCGTGCTTCTCCTTTTGGCCTCCTGCAATATCCCTGTTCTCTTGGCCGGCACAGCGATCCTTTCATCCCGGGAAGCTATGCGCTCCGAGGCGTCGTAAAAGGCGGGCTGGGACCAGGGGGCGGGCTGGGGCCACGGAGGAGGCTGCGCCGGGCCGGCTGTGGGACTTGACACCGCTCTGGAGAAGGCTTCAGGTGGAGGCGTGACCGCGGAATAGGGCGGAGGCGCCGGGAAGTCCGCCATGGGACTTGCCATGTTCCGGGTTGGGGAGAAGGGGGTCGCGGGCTGGTTCGCAGACCCCGGGAAGGGTTTGGCTGTTCTGTTCATAGGGATCATCCTCTGTGCCTCTGCGGTTTCACACGCCCCACTGAAGCCGTTCTGTTGGGGCACATGGCCGTGCCCGCGGCTCACCTCGATGTAGCTTCTGCTCACAGAGCTCTGCATTCTGACCGATTCTTCCTCCTTCCTTTGGCAAGAAGCCGCGGTTCTCAGGCCGTCTGTCTGCGCAGCTTCGGGTGCTCTGCCTGGCGTTCCACCCACCCTCTCCTCCTCTTTCTGGGCCGCGATCTGATCCATTCGCTCCCTCCTCTTGGCAAACATGAGGGCGCCCTTGCCTGAGGTGTCCGGCAACATCTCCATCTTGTCCCCTCTGTTCAGCTTCTTTTCGATGTCCACCAGTCCAGAATCCCAGTCAAAGCTCACCACGTGTGCGCTGTCGTCAACGTCGGACAGTAACTCTTCATCCACCTCCGACTCACTCGTGCCCAGAAATGCTACTTCGCAAGTATCCTCTCTGTCACCTTCTTCCTCCTCGTCGGCCTCGCGCTCAAGTTCGCCAGTGCCGTAGCTGACTAGGGTGTACTTCTTGGCCCGCCTACGGCGCTTCTTGAACATCAACACCCCCTTGGAGTTGGGGTTGGGGGCATCTGTAAGAAGGAGAGCAATGCTTTTGCATTTAGATTTCGCTTCTTTCACCTGCTTTTCTGATAGGCTTTCACTCCTCCTGAGCCCTAGGGAAAGTACAGAAATTATACTGAGTTGATGAATTCCAAGAAGCCCTCATAGCAACCCAGAAATCCATTCTCCCAGGGGAAAGTAAATATGGAAAAAACATGTTTACAATCAGCCACTAAATTTTGAAGCAACTGAACTCACTTCCCTTTCTTATTTCTTTTAAAATGTATACTTTTATGATGACCTACAATGATATATGTAATTCTACACAACGCTCCTGTTTCACTTGCTCATATAAATACATTTTTATCTATGGTGATTGGAGTATATGTAGCACATGGATCTTTATACCTTGACAATACCCGCTACCTAGTAAACGTCAGTCAATAGGATGTAATCAAAACCAAAAAAGGAAATAATTTGAGGACATAGTATTTTCTGAAAAACAAGCTAAGACATACCCGTACTTCTGTATTTAAAAAATAAAATGTCAATATAAAACTGTGTCCAACCATTTTTAAAAACTGCGAATGGGGAGGGCAAGAAACTGTTCTAAGTGTTTCTGTGTACTGAATTTAAATATTTAAGTTTTCTTCTCTTTTTTTTAAACTTTGACATCTCCCCAAAGTCCTTGTATTCATGGTGACTGGATTAATATAAATTCAAAAAACTGGATGAATAATAACTGAAGGCACTGAATCAATGATTGCTAATGATTTGGAACACTGGATCATTGTGAATACATGTAAGAAATTCAATCTACAAAGCTGTCTAGATAAATTTGTTTGAAATGGATTGTTATTTTGAAATATAAGTACTTCAGTCACAGCAAGAATAAGTGTAAATCTTGGGGATATTTAAAAATCATGTGACTAGTGACCCTCTTAACTGTGCGTAAAATCTGATGCAGAACTTAAGTCATTTAAAATGAGAGTTTGACAGTTTTAAAGTAACATTCATATTTAATTTTTTCCTTTATCATAATTGTTACAAGAAAACAAATTGGTGGCAAAGTAATGTATAGCATTAGTTAATTGTCATTGTGTATTTAATGATAGTGAGCATGATTCACAAGTAAGTTTTGAATTCTTCAAAATAGTTAACTGGAAATTTCCGAAAAACTTCTTGAATATTTTATGATTGAAAATTAGGGGGTTTTTTGTCCCTGGGGAAAAAATCGGACTTCATGATTCATTTTTTTTTTAAATAAAATAGAATTAGAGTGAATGGCTTTATAACAAAGTTAGATATTCCCTGGCGTTTGGATTTTATTTAGAGAAAACAGTTAAAAGCAAAATCATTACTAAATATAACTCCTTTTTTTGACTTAGTGTTATACAACTTACTATTAAATTGACAGTCACAGTTGCACAGTTGTTGCTTACTTCACTGCCAACATGTAAAGTATGTGAGTGCTGCCTTAATACACTTAATATGCCATAAATGTGAAGGTGGGTACAGATGCTTCAAGTATAAGGACGATTAACAGCACTTGCCAATAAAGCTACAAATGCTTCTGCTAAAAATATGCTTGGAAGGGAATAATGAGAGGTTAGAAGATTTAATATAGTACTTTGAATAATTGAGTTCATTACCGTTGTATATCATTCATACCTTCAAGTGCTTTTGCTAGTCAGCTTCTACCTCCTCAGATGAAATTCTAAAATTTGTTTTAGAAGGAAAAAAAAAAAAAGAGAGAGAGAGGAAGAGAAAAGAACAAAAATCATACAACCTAACTGACATCCTTATCTTCACTCTCCTTTCTCTAGTCACTCCCTTGGATAAAACAAAACACCGTAAAGAGCCTTGAATGTAAATATATTTTACATTTGGGGACACTAAATACCTCCACGGGGTCCGGGAGACTGACCCGTGTGTCTAGAAGGTAGATGAAATGCTTTGCAGTCGAGTGAAGACATATAAAACCGAGAGGATCATGTAACTGCTCAGTATTCCACATGTCCTTGTCTGTCAAACTCACTTCTGCAAGCATCATCAAGCTGCACAATGATTTTTTTTTTTTTTCCAAAATGAAGATCTGCTTTTAGTGTCAGTGGTGGAGCCTCTATTTTCAAGACAACTCTCAGCAGCACACTCAACCGTTTTTGACATTTAAACTCGGAGTCCACCTGACTTCAAATACTCCCTTCTGCAATTTTACCTGAAATCTTACAACATTCTGAGACAAGTCAAAGAGACACATTAACCATATCATTTTCTTGAACAGCTCCTGTGCCTCTGGGGATAAAAGAAAATGCCTTAAATACCTTCAAATCTACGACAAACTTCAAACTTATTGCCTCCATTTCAGAAATTGGTGTTCTCCACAATTTCCCATTTGTTATTCTGTGCATTAATTAATTTTTTTTTTAACCACAGAGAAAGACATAAGAAGAGTCTTAAAAAGAAAAAAAATCCATGTAAGTGAAGCAGCAGCGAAATGCCCTTTAAGCTCTCAAGCCCCTTCTAATAGCCCAGCAGCGGCCCTGGGCAGGACTTACGTGCGTGGCGCGCTCGGTGCTTGTGAGGTCTGCTGTGATCCCTTTCTGAGCGTGGATCTTCTCCCTGCTCTGTGCCTTCTGATGAGACTGCAAAGGATACCAGAGAAGGAGGTGCTTCTGACTGCCCTCCTTCCACTGGAGAATCCACACACCCCTTTCCTGCCTGAAGCCTGCACCCTTCCGTCTTCTGCCTGTCCAAGCAGTCGAGTATCACTTCCACTTGGGGCAACCCCGCATCTCCGGCTTCACATCCCTGGGTCACTTTTAACTCTTTGCCACTGGAGAGCTGGATTATCTTGCTGGACCTCAGAGAAGGCTCTCCTTTTTCCCTCGTCGGGACTGAATTTATGTGGACAATTCCGCAGTGTTGTATATGAGGATCTGGGTCAGGAGACTTGGATTTTTCAGCTCCCAGGAGAGCCACCACGGGGACATTTGTGACCTTGTGTCTCTCTTGTGAAAGGGACAGTTGTAGTTCAACCACAGGGCCTGGCTGCCCAACTTCTGGCTTCTCCCTTAAGATGATCTCCTCTGCTAAGCGTCCTGCTTGGGAGTCAGGCATATGGGGAGTGACATGGCAGCTCAGGCCTGTTTCTTCTTGTATGCTCCCAGAAAAACCAGGACCATTCCCTTGGTCCTCAGCTAGAGGAGCCCCACTCCTGACCGAGGCAACGTACAGCTCTCTGTGCTGGTTCTTTGTGGCTGGTCGAATTTGCAGGGTGGTACTTTCCACGTGCCCCTCATGGGTGAGATGCTCCGGGGTTTTGTTTTCAGTTTCAGAGACGGAACTCTCATTTACTCCACTGGATGGTCTGCACACAGGAAAATCAGTCCAGAAGGTTAAATCAGAGTGTTACACCTGCCAAAGAACTTTCTGACACTTTTAGGATACATGATACAGTCAAAATATTTCCTCTTAAATGTCAAGTGCAACATATTTGAGAACAGAAGTTGGCAGCATGTTGATATTATTATTTAAAGATCTTCCAAATAAACTTTTCTTTAAAGCAAAGCAAAAATGCTTACAAAAGATTATGGGACCTAAATCCACCCTAAATTCAGCTTTGATTTTTTTAAAAGCACAGGTTATAGCTACATGGATGTCCTTTATCTGTAATTATTTGGGTGTTTTCAAAAAACCACGTTTGTTCTAATATGACAAAGCATTTCAATGTCTTACTGACTAAGTATAGGTCTGAACATTGTAAAGTCATGTAAACATATTCAGCAACTTCAGAGTAATATTGATACACAGATAATTCAAGTAATCCTTTTAGAGGCTGTGCTTTCTTGAAAGGAATGAAATAGAAGCTGTTTTTCAAGCTCCAGGGAGCATGTGTTTTGTAATAAATGGACCCCAGCCCAGTACTCTTGTGTAAAGAGAAATCCTTTCCATGCTGCAATGAATCATTGAGTCATGGGGTATTTATAATTGGAGATGTCTCCCCTTCTCCCATTTGAACCTGTCTCTCGGAGCATTTCCTTATAGGATCTCTGAAGTCATACCGTTCCTTTTTCTCTCAGCTAAGAAGCCCAGCTCTGCTCACTACCATCCTTTGCTTTTGACCTTAACCATTCCCAGCTGGTTTTGCAACCCTGGGTTTGCAAGAAGCAATGCCAGTTTAAGTGTCAAACAACTTCTTGCTAAAGCTCTAATTTAAACTTGAACTGCTTTTAGAAGAGAAGCATCACTAGCAGAACAGCTGTAGGAGATGCCTTCATGTCTCACATGTGTAAGTTTTTTTTTTTTTTTAAAGCAGCAGAGTCTATCTCTGCCCCTTTCCTCCTCCTCAAAATGCCCCTGATTAATGCCAGATTATCATTTGATGGGAGTGAATGAACCCTACTCAAGGGGCTACCCCAAGGAATATACCTTAGAATCTGTCTGATGGCATTTCTGATGAATATTCAAAATAATCGCTCCTAACTTTGCTTTTGTCTGCATATAGTAAAGCAAAACTAAGCAAAACAATAAAAAAACTAATAGTCTAATGAAATGCAGCTTTCTCTAAGGAAGTAATCTGTAAAGCTTCCTGATAATTAAAAAAAATTATAACATAGCATTTTTTTTTAAGTTTTATTTATTTATTTGACAGGCAGAGATCACAAGTAGGCAGAGAGGCAGGCAGAGAGAGAGAGAGGAGGAAGCAGACTCCCCGCTGAGCAGAGAGCCTGATGTGGGGCTTGATCCCAGGACCCTGGGATCATGACCTGAGCCGAAGGCAGAGGCCTTAACCACTGAGCCACCCAGGTGCCCCAATAACATAGCATTTTAAAAACATGATGATAGTAAATTAGATCTTTCTTATATAGGAAATGATTAATACACTCTATGCAACCAAATTTGATGGTACCAAAAGGTCAGAGAGTTTTACTTTAGGAAGGCCTCAGATGGAAGTAGATTAAATCACTTTGAATTATGTTAGCAATCAATTATGAAGCTGAGAAGAGAGTCATTTGAATTTATTCCAGTCTTACAGAGTGTAATACAGGCAAATGGATCATATAAATGTTAACATTTACTGGTAGCAGAAGTAAAACAGATATACAGGAATACAAATCATAAAAGCTCTAAAGGTTAGAGATTTGTACCTTAAAATGCTCATTTCCTTTCAGTCTACATAGGTA
Source organism: Meles meles (assembly GCF_922984935.1). NCBI lineage: Eukaryota > Metazoa > Chordata > Mammalia > Carnivora > Mustelidae > Meles > Meles meles. The sequence goes on from NC_060067.1 coordinate 92,425,403, forward strand.
CAATGTTCAGATACCCAGAATGGTGGTGGTGGTGGTGATGATGATGGTCTTTAGGCTAATTTTAATTTGAGATTCCATTTCAATCTCATCCATTAATTATTTATTTTGCAAAAGTCCAAATACTTCAGAGAAAATAATCATCATCATATCTCCAGCTATTGAAAGTAACAGAGAGCTAGTTCATTTATTTCTGAAAGTAAACATGTACCTAACATTCAGTTTTAAATCACCACGGGTTTTCCCAGTGATAGCCATTGTAATCAAAACAAGAACTAGCAGGGAATGTCCCAGACCACAAGTATGTTCCTAAGAAATTGGCCTCGTTAAAAGAGTAAAGACACTAAGAAGGGAATAAATTAGAGAAGGTTTTCCCCCTATTTGGCATGTGATTAAACCTTCAACAAAGATGGAAGTCTTCAAATACCTCAGAGATTTATGCACAATAATGGCAAACACCCCGTCCACACTCGGCAAGACTCCTGGTAGTTTGCTTTTAAAAGCAAATGGTGGCTTCATAATGAAGTAGGATCCTAAAGGCTTAAGCATTGGGCTTGATGGGTAAATATTTAGATGGGAGAGTCTAAGAATAGTGCTACATTTCTTTTATTTTCACAAGATCATGGTCCTGCCAAGTTTATGTGTGAAATGGAATCAATAGTGAATGATTATCAGAGGGGTAACGCTGCCCATAGTTTAACTACAGAGTTAAGACAAAACCTGGAAGGCTTTCAATTCTGTGTGAGATTGTCCTCTGGCATCTTCCCGAAGGCTGCTCTCCAGGAAGCCAGAACTTTCCTTTCTGGATTCATCACAGTGTCATGGTCAGAGGCTCACTCGCAAAGTCAGTATGGGTTTGTACAGGGTCCTGTGATTTGCACAGGGCTGTAAAAATGCGGATGCTGTCGCTTTTTTGTGATTGCCCTTGTTGTTTTCTTTTGTCTTACTGTTTAAAGTTTACTACTGCGTTTTTAAGCAATTAGGTAGGGAGGGTGGTATTTGGGGAGATCAAATTAACAGTGATTTTCATTAGTAGTCCAAAACCTATATTCTATCCATCTGCTTTTTTCCATACACAAATGCTTTCACTAGAGGTCCTGACAAGTAGAAATCGAGCTGCTTTTAGGGTTTTATGTGGTTCTTTCCCTTCTCTAGGCATTCTCTTTCTATAAAAAAAAAAATTATTGTACAGGGTAACAGTTTAACACTTAAACATTTCTTAATGGAATTGATTGCTGTTCTTTTTTAAATTTTTAATTCCAGTAAACATACAGTGTAATATTAGTTTCAGGTGTACAAAACAGTGATTCAACACTTCCATACACACCCAGTGCTCATCATGACAAGTGCACTCCTTAATCCCCATCACCTATCTCCCCCTCCACCACCACCCACTACCACCACCCCACTGGTAACCTTCAGTCTGTTCTCTAAAGTTAAATTAAACATTTTTACTCATCAGTGAATAAGGTAGTGATCCTGACACACCACAAAATCTTGACCTAGAAGTATTAAATTATTAAATTATTAATTATTATTTTTTAAATTATTAAATTATTAATTATTAAATAATGAGCTTTCTAAGGAACTTGTCTAAAATACTTGTTTTTCAACAAAGCTCATGATACAAAAATTTTTTAAGTTAATTCTCAATTAACCAGAAAATTAATTGCCATTTCTCAAACATGGTGGTTCTTCTGTTTAACTACACTAACCTTCCACAGAGCAACCCCAATTTCCCCATAAATGACAGATGATACACTTAGTAAAAGCTATAGTCATTCCTACCTAACTTCAAAAGAAAATATATACTCCAACAAATCTTCTGTACCTTTTGATAAGCATTTGGAGAGAGTCCCTTATGCTCTCCATGAGCTTGATGACTTGGGGGTAGGTGAGGTCCGCACAGGGGTTGCCATTGATGGAAACGACTTCATCTCCCTCACAGAGCCCAGACCCAGAGGCTTTGCTTTGGCTTCGGATCTGAGTGGAGTGAAAAAAGAAAGACTTAGAATCATATAATTTGTAAAAACAAAAACAAAAAAACAAAAAACAAAAAACCATGCCACCATCTCTGAGAAACATTTATTTGGGAGTTAAATAGATCTGTAATCTATAAAATCAACCCTGGTTTTTAATCCATCTGTTGACCTAGAAGACCACTTCTTACCCTTCTTACCCCTCTGACATACACAATGTATAATGCGCCATCATGTCAACATGAATTCATAGCATTGTAGGTGAATGGAAAAGGAAAGCAAATCTATAGTAAAGGAACTGGAATCAAAGAAATAAAGAATAGAGAAAAGTGAGGGCAGACATGTTAGAATAATGGAGTTTACATTGAAAATAATTGTCACACTGTGAAGGTTGACCCCAGTCAGAGAGTGACCTCTCACATTCAAAAAAGTGTTAAAAGCCTTTCCTATTGAGGAGATGGGCTGAACACTGGCTGTAAGAAGGAGATGTAAGGCAGGACAGTGTAAGGAAAGAGATGTACAGCTAAATGAACTAGTGAAAGCCATCCCAACCTAATGGGGAAGTTAGGCAGCCAGGATACTAAGAATTATGTCAAAGAGAAAAATCCTGTATTGAATTCAACTATTCAAGTCTTGGTATAAAGTGATGCTTAGCAAAAAGGAAAGAAAAAAAGGATGATTTTGCAAATAATAAAAACATCCCTGCTATAACGATTGTCTCATATTCTTGCCCAGAATGACATGGAACAAAAACTGAATAAAAAACTAACAGAGAACTTTCAGAACCTGGAAAAGAGAAATTCAGAGGAGTAGAATAATGGCAGGGAGCCCTCACCAGCTCCTTAGTGAGGAATACTTGGAGGTTTATATCCCATATAATTCGGAATATGGCAAAATGTTATGCTGATTATTCTCCCTCTGCCCTTCCAGGTTCATTCTCCTCCCTCCTCGGTGCTGCATTGTGTCAGTGGGGGACTGGCTTCTAGAGACTGCATTGGCTGAGCTCCCTGTGCGCTGTTCCCCGCTGGATTTGGTCAACAGGAAGGCCCAAGAAGAGATCAAAGAGCAAGAAGAATAAGAGATCGGGTAGACAGATGTTCCCCTTACTGAATGTGCTGGGTCATGGTTTGGCAACGATTCTGTTCCTCCATCTTGAGAGTCACGGCTCCTGTCCATCTGCCCCTCTCCCTTGCCTTCAGTCTTGTTATATTCCAGTAACACATACCATCTTCTTGCCTCTTCAGGCCTAATGGCAAGAATAGCTTCCCACCTTCTATCTCCAGGTACTTCATTATCATTTGTTGGTTCACCTAAACCTGTCTTTAGTCCCTACACTCTAGTATCTTTAATTACTCCTTTGAGCATGCCACCTGTTTCCTGCTGGGACCCTAAGTGATACTAATGTGTTTAGTTGTCATTTTATATGTGAGTCTAATAGTTCCCCATGAACCATGTAACATGTCATACAATCTGAAACTTAACGTACTTTAAGATCCTATTCTAGATATTTTCCACCAAGGATCCCTTTCTGACTTAAAATCAAGATTCTGAGTTCAGAGAGATCAAAGCCTGGTCAGCAATACTTCCTGAAGAATGTTTTCATAGCCAAACTCACTTCTGACTGGGCATGAAACGTATTTCAACTTACCTCCAACAGCTGCCCACTACTCAATAATCGACATGTTGGCTAATACAGGTTTAAGTTTCTATTTCCAGGTGCATTTACAGGTTAAGTGGCACTCTTGAAAGTAGAAGATATCTTTAAGTGCCAAAATGATGACACTAGGGAAATTTAAAGTGATTCAGTTAATTTTGCTCTGGGAAGGTCTGTCCTTTGACTGTCAGAAATTATAATTTACAGTGGTTTCCCATTTTCTGACAAAACTATCTCATTTTTATTTGTTTTGGAAGAACATACTAGTTCATTGCAAAATATTTGCAAGGCTATAAGGAAGCAATAAAAGTAATGAGAAAGAGAATATGCCCCCAATTTTGAAAAATATGTATTTACCTGCCAAATATATTAGTTTCATTTTGTCTTGCATATAATTAAGATAACGAATCATAAGAGAGCTGTTAATAAGTCAGGGATAAAATGATATGCAACAATGAACATTTAAGCTACAGTTAGAGTTGTTTGTTCACATTTCAGTCACTTAAATTTATTTATTTACTTTTTTATAAAGTAAGATGAGGTGGATGATAAAGCATTATTTAAAGCACAAACCCATTCATTCAATTGAGTCAGATGTACTAGAACACAGACATGAAATTCATCCTTTGGAGGACCAAAGAGGCTTTATGTTTCTAAGACAGTTGTGTCATTATACCCTGTAGCGCTCAAGGCCCAATCTTAGGAGTGGGGAGAGGGGGTTTCCCTTTTATTGGCAGTACGTTGTGTGAATTTTAAACAACTTCATGGGTTTGCGGAACAAGATGAAAAATTGATCCTTGGACGAGAAATAAACTCCAACTTAACAGACCTGTCTCTCAAGCAAACGTGTTGCTTGACAGGAAAAGGACGGTTCATCATTATGCTTGTCAAGTGGAGCTTTTAATGGTATCCGAATAAGCAAAAGCATCATGGGAGGAGTAGTTAGCATCTCCTCAGAGCACACATTCTGAAGCCAATGTTCAGAATCAATTGTGGCGATTGTGTTTCACTGACCTTTTACATCTGTCTGAACAGCAGGAAATAATTTCCTCAAGAACCATATTAAATGTGGTGAAGGTTTTTCTGAAGGACTACTCTTCCTCCATTTCTAATAGGACGACCAAAACAAACAAGATGGTATGACAGTGTCCCTTACACCCAGACATATCCTTTGCAATCACCAACGTCACCAATATGGTTCATTTATTAGCGAACAAAAGATCCTCACTTTACATTGCACGTAATCAGGTATTTTAGAATGTATATATTTGCGTATTACTACGTATGTGAGTAAAAATTATAATACCTGAAAATATTCTTATATATGAAAATGAAATACACTGTCAGTAATAAGTTTGGATATGCAGATCATTAACACTGACAATGCTGAATCTCAGTGAATTTATTAACCAGTCTTCTTCTTAGGCCTTTAGTCCTCGATTCATAAAATACATGGTGGGAGAGGATGCCAACTCGGAAGAAAGAGAGGTTTCAATTGTGTGGCTCCAATGATTACTAGCTGACTGAACTTAGATAAGTCATATTACATCTTTGAGCTTTAGTTTTCTCAAGTATAAAACAGAGCTAATGAATTTTATTTCTCTAAATGGTTAAAAAGGATTAGAAATAATATGTACTAAGTTCCATTACCCACATACAGTTCCTACACATGCACAAGAAGGGGCAAATGGATAAAAATGAGTGGGTTTCCCATACATGTGCGTGCACACACACACACACAAAATGAACATGCCAAGTAAAAAGAAAAGCTATAAAATGGTGCTGCTTTGTCTACAAGATGTTTGAAAACATCTGGATTTATTTTCAGTTTTTATGCCTATATTTGGCATCAACTCATAATCTATAGATAAATGTTGTATATGTCTTTTCCTCAGTAAGTACACATTTCATAACTGAAAGGTGGAAGAAGACAAGCCTATTTATTGTTTCCTGGTAGAAATAACAATACAAATACTTAAATACTAGTAGCTTATCTTCACTGAGCACTTACTATGCTAAGCCCTCTACATGCTTATACCATTTATCCCCATAGAACTTCAATGAGAATATGTACACTTCCATTTGTGAATATTCAAATGAACTACCTTACTTCCATTTTATAGATAAGAAGACAGTGACTCAGAAAATTAGGTACTTTGCCTGAAATCACACAGCAAGAATCAGAATTTGAACCCAGGGAATCTGACTTCAGAGCGTGTGTTTTTAACCATTACACATATTGCCTCTGTAGTTAATAGTCTGAATTCTCTACCATGAATCTTAAAAAAAAAAAAAAAATTATTTGAGAGGGGGAAGGGGCAGAGGGAGAGGGAGAGAGAAACCCAAGCTGACTCCAAGCTAAGCATGGAGCCCCACACAGGCTTGATCCCACAACCCCGAGATCAGACCTGAGCCAAAACCAAGAGTTGGACGCTTAACCAACTGTGCCACCCAGGCACCCCTACCACGTATCTTAAAGAGAGAGAGGAGTGTAGCAACAATTAGCATAGGCTGTAAAGAAAGTCAGGGAGGAAATAAGAACTTGCCAAGTCAGTCCATAACTCGGGAAAGACTGGTTTTGCTTTGTTTGGTTTTCTTTTGGCCTCTTTTCTTTTAAGATTTATATATAAGATATTATTTAAAGATTGGAAAATACTCAATATTATGACCCAATATGTTAAACATTCAAATGAATATAATTATCTTTTGCAAACTGTGATTTGACATAACATACATATATGAGCGTATAATGCATGGCCTTTTTCTTAAGAACATTCCCTTAGACTTTTCATTCCACATCTAATACATTAGACAGATAGGAAGTTTCTATCCATAAAACACTGTATGCCCTATTAGCGCCTCTTAGTCCAATCAGACCACTGAACTAATAGATACTGGTAATGTAAATATTTACCAAAGACTGTATTTTTTTTGCTTTCTGCAAAAAATGCAGAAAAAAGCTTTCTTGATCCATAGGAGGAGAGATTTATCTTATTACAACCAAGTGAGCATGGAAAGTTAGAGCTTCTCTGGGAAATTCAACATGATTTTCATTTCACAGAATAAATCTGAGACGTTTCAACAATGCTAATTTGGTTTCAGGAATTAATAATTCCCTGGCAAAAATCAAAAAGCTTCTTTTTCTATTCTTTCATTATCACTTCGTTTCCCAGTCTTCCAAAACTGACTAGAAAGCAGGTATCAGATTTGAATTCACACAGAACTTTGTAGTTAAACTATTCTGTCTTGTGTAAATGGCACATCAGCTGTGTCGGCTTGCTGTCGGTGAAACTAAATCTTGTCTCAGGGATTGGCTTTTCATGTGTAACTCACTGACAAGTCCTGTGGGAACAGGCAGAACCAAGACAATCTCTTCCTTAGATTCCTCTACTCTATTTATTAAAATATATTAGAAAGAAAGAGGAAATTAGCATAAGACTAACCTATCACATGTGGGCTATTCTCAATCCGTAACATGGAGTCTCAGGGACCTGGAGATAACTACAAGAGGATGAGGGAGATGGTCTCAGACAAGTAAAATTTCAGAAATTAAAACATTTTGATGGAAATTGGAAAGTAGTCTATGATCTAGCAGCTTTTGCTGAAGCTCCAGTCTTTCCTCAGTTATCCCCTTCAGGCCGTCAACAAAACCCTCCTTGTATCTCTGAGATGAGACTCAATAAGCATTCCCTCACCCCTCTCATACTACAGCCGTAGGCAGGTCTGTATTCCTCAGCTGACCAGAGAAATGGTCAGAATGGTCACTGGGAGGCACAGCAAGGGCGGTGATAATCATAGATTAAGTTTTAGAAATTAAGGAGATAATCCAACTTTTTAAAGGATTTGCTTTCCATGTTCTGAACTCCAACTCCATTGTTGGTGGTGAGTTGCCTAGCACCAAAGATGAGGTCACAAGATGTCGGGAATTCATGTTTACGGTGGTACAGTATTTCTGGAAATCAATAGCAAATAGCAATATAGTTTCAGGATGACATGGCAAAAGAAAACAAGGAGCAGAATACAATGGAATAAAAGCAGTAAGAACCCCAGGAAAATCTTTATCGTGGGAAGCAAAAAGCATCCTGGATCTTAGTGCAAAAATTGAAACAGTAAAATGGAGGGGAAAAGAAAAGTTGCAAAATCCCTAGAATATTGTAAATAAGTACGAACTGTAACTAATAACTGAGTAAATCAAGAGTCAGTGGAGAAGACCATGGCAGTACTGAATGGACTGCTCAACTTGTGTCCCAAGCTCATTTGTGTGTGCCTCTAATGTCACAGAGGCTGAGAAGGTAACAGCATATCCCAGACTCTCCTGCAGCCAGGGCTCTGGGTGTGATGTTGTTCTAACCCAGTGGGCGTAGCTGCAAGAAAACTTGTATTGGGGATTGAATATGGTGGAGAGGCACGTTAGACTGTGAGACACCCATTTTGCTGGTGCAGATCTGAGAGACGCTTTTACTCTGGATACAACGTATTTGCTGGCAGCTTCTTAATCCCAGATCATCGCTGAGGTACGTGATCCCAGACCCAGAGCCAGGCCCTGAACTCTGCTGCTTCCGTATTGTGGCAAATGTTGCCAGTCCCTTGGGTAGCCAGATGTGCTAAGTTGTTTGAAGTCATTCCTGGAGGCCCTTCCTCAAGCCTGCCTTTCCAGATCTTTCAACAATTCTACAAGTACTTATTGAATTTCTGACTAAAACAACTAGAGAGGTTTCTATTTTCTGAGAATGAACCCAGAACCGATACAGAATTATAGAATTAAGGGCAGACACAGAAGGTTAAGAGAGGAGGGGTGGGTGCCTGTGTGGTTCAGTGGGTTGAGCCTCTGCCTTTGGCTCAGGTCATGATCTCAGGGTCCTGGGATCAAGGCCTACATCGGCTCTCTGCTCAGCAAGGAGCCTGCTTCCCCTCCACCCCTGCCTGCCTCTCTGCCTACTTGTGATCCCTCTCTCTCTGTCAAATAAATAAATAAATAAAATCTTAAAAAAAGAGAGAGAGAGGAGGGGTGATTAGTCAAATACAGATAAGAAAAAAAAAATGGATACAGCCTCCAATATTCAAGACAGGAGAGATGATGCAGAAACGTATACCAGATAAATGGTATGAGGCCACCATCTGCTAAGATTAAAGGAGGAAGGGCAGACCGGGGAGATGAAAACTTGAGGACAAAGAATGCAGTTCAGAAAAGCAATTATAGAGTACATACTAGGAAATCAATGCAAGAGAAATAAGAACTTTGTGAAGAATTTGTAAGGAAAAAAGGAAGATGATTATCAACATGCACAGTTATCTCAGGCAAATGTTCGGAAAGGACAGTACTTGATTCCTAAAAGGAAATGAGGCTTTTCTTCAAGTGCATAAAGAATTGAATAAGGCACTCACTTTACAAAGTGTTTGTCTAAATAGTGACAATAAGTCTTAAACTATATTCACATCACACCACGAGTGCAAATGCAAACAGACACTAGAATTTCTCAGTTATTCTATCCTCAGTACCTCAACTCAAGCTCAATAACCCATTTTCAGGTTGAGTTTTGGTTTGAAGGCTATGAACTTTACTGCTCAGGTCACTAATATATGTACAGACACTGGGCAGGAAGTTTTCCTTTTGGATGACTGTCTTTACCCTTAGGGACCAAGTCTCCATAAAAGTAAAAAGCATTCCTGGTAGCAACCTTGGAAAGATTCCCGGAGTAAATAACTATCTTTGACAGCAATGAGGGCCCTAATCCATGGGCTGCATACTTCAGAATCTGCATACCAATGTGATTTCACAGGCAGAAACGAGGCTGCAATGTAACCGCTGTGAGCTCTTACTGAGCAGCCACCATGATGCTAGAAAACCAACAAGTACAAATATGGAATGGTATTCTCTGTCTTCTTTTCTTCGGAAGAATGTAAACATCCTAGCTCTTTCAGGAAAACACTGATGGGCCAGAGCCTATGTGGACATGTCCCTGTCTGCTTTTTTGTTGGATTCAATGTGAAAGACTGCATGAAGACCTTTGACCCATAAGGAACATGCCTTCTATAAGCATTTATACAGAATATTTTTAAAAACACTTTTTACAGAATTCATTAAAAGCCTATGTGAAATCTAAGACTAGATAAATATGTAATCAGTAGAAGCAAACTTACTCAGAAAAGGCAACAGGGGCGCCTGGGTGGCTCAGTGGATTAAGCCGCTGCCTTTGGCTCAGGTCATGATCCCAGGGTCCTGGGACAGAGTCCCACATCAGCCTCCTTGCTCAATGGGGAGTCTGCTTCTCCCTCTGCCCTCTCTGCCACCATACACATACATGCTCTCTCTCTTTCTAAAATAAATAAATAAAATCTTAAAAAAAAAAAAACCTATAAGTAAGCTCAACAGTCTTTTAAGTGGTCAAAATACAGTAATAAATAAAGCTCATTAAGACTTCTGTGCATCACTGTACGTGTCTGGGGCCCTTTCTCACTCTATTTGTTCAAGTTTATACATTTCTTTTCTTTCTTTTTTTTTAAGATTTTATTTATTTATTTGACTGACAGAGATCACAAGTAGGCAGAGAGGCAGGCAGAGTGAGAGGGAAGCAGGCTCCCTGCAGAACAGAGAGCCCGATGTGGGTCTCAATCCCAGGACCCTGAGATCATAACCTGAGCCGAAAGCAGAGGCTTTACCCACTGAGCCACCCAGGCGCCCCATCAAGTTTATACATATCTAGTAAGGTTTTTCATTTGGTTTACAGAAAATTAGAAGTGGAGAGACAAACACATACCCTGCATAAAGGTAGATGCTATAGTTAATAAAATGCCAAAGCAAGAAGGTAAAAACCAAAAAAACACATCAAAATCTTAAAAAAAAAAAAGACTCCAAATACAGGATCATTTAAAGAAGGTGCAAAAACTCTCACATGCTCAATGGGACTGGATGCCTCTATTGTATTTGAGTAAAAGAGTGGACATTAGTAATAGTAATCTCAAGTCATTTAAAATGTTCAAGTCATCTTTACTAGATTGACGAGATGCAGAAAAACATACCTTTTAGAGAATACCATCCCAAATAGCTAAAACAAAAGATCTGCTATTAGGGGCGCCTGGGTGGCTCAGTGGGTTAAAGCCTCTGCCTTCGGCTCAGGTCATGATCCCAGGGTCCTGGGATCGAGCCCTGCATCGGGCTCTCTGCTCGGCAGAGAGCCTGCTTCCTCCTCTCTCTCTGCCTGCCTCTCCGCCTACATGTGGTCTCTGTCTGTCAAATAAATAAATAAAATCTTTAAAAAAAAAAAAAGATCTGCTATTTAAAGGCTTAACTGGATCTGAGGCATCGCCTCATTAGGTACCGGATTAGAGTTCATAATCTGAGGTCCTAAATACTTTTCTTGTATTGGTGTTTTTACTGAAATGGTTTAGTTTTAGACACTGAGTACGTCTCACATATCCAGAAAATGTATCTTTTGGGAATGCCCTGTTTCTCCACAGCTCTACAGCCCTCTGCAGTTTTACTAGATTTGACTAAACTAGATAAAGCAGTTTTTCCTTCAGGTTGCAAATACATAAAACTACAAATAAAGAAGGCAGACGTTACATGAAAAATGTCCTCCTCATGACAAGGGTACAGATTTTTAAAAAATGTATAAATTCTATTATTTTGCTCTAGTAGCAAACAGGAGATGGTACCTTAATTAAGCAACCAAATCATTCCACAAGGCATTTAGGGTCTCAGGGACTCGTTTTCCTTTCAGCACAACAAAGGAATCCCCTCTAGATTGCTAATTCTATGCATTGTTGAACTGCAATACACACACACATTACACATACATGAATACATAGATATAAGACATCATGGTGCTTCCATTTTTGGAAAGAATCGTGTAAAATTGTTGAGGAGGTTTTAATTAAAGAACTGTGAACAGTACAAATTTATAAATATTTTGCATAGTAATCCAAGAAAGTCACTGATTGCACTGAACGTTTACTTCAGTAGGAAAGTGGGGTAAAAGACAATGCTAATACTGTCTTCACATAATTGGAATACTTGCCACCACCCCAGCCACAGGACACTCTGAGCCATCTGGCTGCAAAAAGGAAAAGCTAGCTGATGCAGAAGCAAGGGGAAGTTAATCAAGGACTGTGCCCTTTCAAGTGAAGGGCCCGGGTTAAATGATGACCTTCAGAGCTTTGGTTTAACTGGAATTTCCTTTAGCCCGGCATCAGTATTTAAGAGTATGTGACCTAGAGCAACAATTCTCAAACCTTTTGGTCTTAGGACCCATTTGCAATCTAATAAATGATAGCAAACCTTAAAAATATTTTGTTCTTAGGGGTTCTGTTGATATTTATCATGTTAGAAATAAAAAGTGAGACACTTAACAAACTGTGTTCATTAGTTAATTATAACATATAATAACTGGCCTGTTAACGTAAGCAATATGTTTTTATGAAAAATATCCATGCTTTTTAACACTCAGATAATTCAGTGAGAATAGTGACATTGTTTTCCATTTCTGTAAATCTCTTTAGTATCTGAGCTTAACAGAAGACAGCTGGAGTCTCGTATGTGCTTCTTCGTTCAGTTGTATTATGTTGTGTTGACTGAAGTGTATGAAGATCTAGCCTCACACAGATACATGTATGTATACGTATGTACACATGTAGTGTGAAAAAGGAAGAGTATTTCTATAGCTTTTTGATAATTTTGGGTATTTTTCTTTGATACTACATCAAATTCAACAACTGGTAGTTTCTAAAGTTGCAATGTGAAATTAAAACATAGCAATGAACTTTCCATACTTGGTTACACTAAAATCCATTGCTGTATTTTGCGCTTTGAATGGACTTTTTACCCACTCATGATTCTGTTAACCACACATTGTCATTTGGAAAATACGGTTTCACTGAGTTATCTTCCAAATGTTGACACACTTCATTATACAAATATGCAAAATCACCCTCCTTCATAGCATCACTGTTCTTATCAGAGAGGTCTTTAAGTATTGAAAAGCTGTCAAATTCACAGTGGCAGATGAAACTTCATTTTCCCTTGAAAGTACAAACATTGGCAGTGTTTCCTTGAAGTTACAGGTTCATTTTGCTCCTTTTTTAGAAGGTACCTACTGAATACCCAGTCTGATTAACCGCAGTAGGTCTGTGAGTTATTCTTTAGAGTAAAAATGGTGTTCAAGAGAAAAATGGCTAATAAAGCTTGCAACTGAAAGGACTGTCCAAGTGCTTCCTCAGGACAAACATTGTTCTTCAGTATTCACAGTGCTTTATGTGTATTTTCATTTTGTCACATAGAATATTAAAAAGATGTGTGCTCAAGACAATAAAATGCAAGCTTTGGGGTATTGGGATGGCTTAGTCGGTTAAGTGTCCAACTCTTCATTTTGGCTCAGGTCATGATCTCAGGTCATGATCCTGGGTCTTGAGGTTGAGCCCCGTGTCGGGGCTCAGCGTGGGGTCTGCTTGGGATTCTCTCTCACCTGCTTCCCCTCCCCGCACTCACACTCTAAATAAATAAATAAATAAATATAATCTTAAAAAAAAATGCAAGCTTTTACTGTCTTATCAAGAATATCCTTATACGCAACAGAATCTTATTTCTTACATCACCTGGTGACATTGAGGAATATAATGACTCCTAGTACAGGTCAGAGTCACGGCCCTGAATGCTAAGCTGTGAGTGGCTTCACCCACCTTGGCTTTTTGCATCATTGGTGCAAATGTCAACACAATGCAAAAGACAAGCAACAACCTTATTGTTATTATGAAAGTCAATTTGAACTCAGGGCTCCCCTGAAAGTATCTCAGAGCCCCCCGGAGGCCTGCAGACTACACTTTGATAGCTACTGATCTAAAGGGACAGACATATGTGATATCCATCTTCGGCATCCTGGGTCTCTGAGCTGGAGAGGAGGAAATTCCATCAAAGGCAATGCAAGGGCAAACAGCCCAGGGAGGAAAAGGCGGACAGAAACCAGGAGAGGATACCTTTTGAAAACCTTGCACAGAGAGAGCACACCTGAAACCAACTGTGAATTTTGACTAAAGGCAACTCTGTTGACCTAAGGAAATGAAGAAGCTCATTGTTTGGCCCAGTTCTAGAGATTCAAAGTCTACTGTCTGTGGGAGGAGAGACAGAGGGAAGGACAAGGGCTTCACTGCCCTAGAACTGCATTGGAAATAACCCTCATCCAGTTTCCAAACTAGCGGCTAGGTGAAATTCATTGAGCACTGTGATCGTAATACAAAGATCCTTGTAATGTTTACAACCCCAAGCATGTCTTGCACACAGCAAGTGTGCCTAATAAATGACAATATAAGGAAGCTGAATTTTACTCCCTTATCTGTCTCATTTCCCTCAGTACTAGGGCCAACAGTCACTTCCAAACCTATTATGTACTTTGTACTTTCTAGTCTCTTTCAGGTATGAGATTACAACAAATGTCTCCAGCGAGAAATAGGGAGTTCCCGGTGGACTGGGGGGAAATGAAGCCATCCTATCGAATCCAGCACATCAGCGAGGACGGAGCTTTCCCCCACAGAGGAAATGGTCCATCTAGACTCCATAAAGCAACTCTGCAGCTGCTCCTGCCAATCACTCCATTTCGCCATCATCTCTCTGGCCCCAGAAGAGGTAAAGTCACAAGGCAATCAGTAAAACCTAAACCTTTCCTAAGTATGGGCTCGGCTGCAATTTATGGAGAAAAGCACATGAGCAGAGGCAGCCCGAGGTGCCAGAGCTGAGGCAATGCGGCAGGTGCCTCCGCCGCTCAGATGTGCTCCGTCTGCCTTGGCAGGTCCGGGGGAGTGCGCCGGGGCTGGGGGAGTGTTTTCCAAATCCCCTACTTCAAGAAGGGAAATCGGGGGTCATGCCACGTGCTCTGTGTGTCCACGTAAGTGTTCTGTTCAAGCATTTTAGAGCCAGTCATGCCCCTGCTGTGATTGACTAATTCTTCTCCTATTTATTTCTGATTGAGGAGAGCCTAGGTGAATGTCGCCATCTTGCCAAAAAGTCTTGGGCCAGAGCCAGCCAGGACAAGCAAGAGCCCTCAGATACTCTCTTCACCTAGCCAGAGGTCTTTCTTGAGTTTATGTAAGAAAATGGAGTCGGAGCTTTGTTTTTGTTACCTCGACTGGTTAATTAGTTAAGTAGGTAATTATGCTACCTATTTACTGATTGTGTTTTCTGAGACTGACAGTGCTCTGTGGTCTGAAGTCAGTAATGAATACTGACTGCAATAGCTTTATATTCTTCCTGCGCCTGGGTGGCTCAGTCGGTTGAGCGTCTTGACACTTGGTTTCAGGGGTTGTGGGATCAAGCCCTGCCTTGGCTCTGTGCTCAGAGGGGAGTCTGCCTGAAGATTTTCTCCCTCCGCCCCTCTCGCCACACTCTCTCTCCCTCTCTAAAATAAATATATACATCTTTAAAAAAAATTTTTTTTGTAGGTAACTGTAGCCCCACGTAACTGCTATCATTCAAGTCAACAGAGTATGTAATGAGAGCACACCCAGGGTGGTACTGACAAAGGATTCTTGGAGGAGGCAAGGTTTCCTGAAGGACAAATAAAGTTTAGCCTTATGATAAGGGGCAAGGGAGATCTGAGATACCCAGACATAGCACCTAGGACACAGCAAGTGCTCAGGGAGTGCTGTTGTAGGGATTATCCTTTCACAACACAATGTGGCCTCCAATCAATGCTATAGTATCTCCTAGAATACTTCAAAACAAACGCCTGTTAGCTTGCCTACAAAAGGGCTATAAAAGTCTCATCTTTGCAATTCAAAGTGAGGTTCCCAGACCAGTAGCAATGGGATCATCCCAGAACTTGTTAGAATCATTGAATTACAGCTCCCAACCCAGATGGATCAATTGCATTTAACAAGATCATCCATGATTCATACACATGTTAGGGTTGGTGACATGCTGTACTGAAGGCTCATCAACCAGTAATGGCTTGCTAGACTAGTGTTTGTAAGCTTTGGTGAACATCAGATCTCTGGGTAGGACTTTCAAAATGCAGAAACCCAATTTTTATTCCCTCCCTATCCTCCATGGAAACCAAATCTCAGAGGCTGGGATGTGTGTATCTGCATTTTTAACAGGCTTCACGGGGGCCCCTGAAGCAGATGTTATTTTCTATAAAATGCTGTAGGGAAATATGTGGGGAGGGGGCAACATTTCGTGTGTGTGTGTGTGTGTGTGTGTGTGTGTGTGTATGACAAACAGGCAGATCTGTACTGAGGAACTTTCTTTTGAGGACCATCTCATTAACTCTATTAAGCTTTGGGGTGCCTGTGTGGCTCAGTTGGTTAAGCTTCTGCCTTCAGCTCAGGTCATGATCTTGGGGTCCTGGGATTGAGTCCTGCATCAGGCTCCCTGCTCAGTGGGGAGTCTGCTTCTCCCTCTCCCTCTGTTCCTCCCCAGCTCGTGCTCACTCTCTCGCTCTCTTGCTCATTCTCAAAGAAATGAATAAAATCTTAAGAAAAAACTCCATTAAACTTCAAATAATGATACTTTTCAGGGAGACTAGAAGATGAGTTTGTGATCATGATTATGAGATTTTTTTGGCAAATTCTTTTAAGTATACAACTTTTATTATTCTGAAAACAAAGATGTTCCAAAGCAAGACTCTCTGGATTAGAAGTAGTAAATATAATGTGAGCCAGAGTGCTGCTAAAGACTGCTTACATGGAGGCACCATTAGCTAAATTTTATCCATATGAAGTTCATGGAGACAAATAACTAGTTCTTCAAAAATATCTTATGTAGCCTCCAGCCATACAAAAACTCCAAGTACCATTTGACAATACTTGTGCTAAATGTACAATGCAAATATGACACAACAAGTTCAAATTCTGCCTTACCCTAACTACGATGTTTATTCTCTAGCCGGTCACAAAATCTAACATGCTAAAGATGATGGATTTCCACGTGTTCTTGATTTTCATTTGAAACTAAATATGAAGAAATTTCAATTTCCTCTCTATTAGGACATAAATCTGAAGCAAAGAAATGGAATTACCAAGTGCTTGTTTTATAGGAAAAATTGTCTCCACATTAATTACATTAGTTGTGCATAATATTTGGAGGAAATGGAATAGTCAAGTGGCAGATAAATATATTAAAGTAATTTAATGAATTAAAGTTCAGTATAGAAATATTTGAGATGACTCAAGCAAACTGTGTAACAGCCTATATGAATTATAATTTAAAGGAAAAAAATAAACTGTATTAATTTTTTGAGACAAAGACTTTCCTAATTTACAAATTGTAAAAGAAATTTTATGAAATACTGAGTTCTCTCCTCTTCTTATGAAACAATTTGGATTTCAAAGGAAACATCAAATATTTTCAAATGATGGGTTGGTACCCATCATTCACAATACCACAACATAATCTCTGTCACCATTTAATCTCATTTATATTGGCTAAGATATGATTTCTTTCATTCAGAGTTTGCTTTACACAGAAATAAAAAGCCAATGAAAATTAGACCAATGTGCTTGCAAGTTTCCGCAGCTCATTTCACCTCACTCCTGAAGACATACATTCATCTACCAACTACTAAGTGTGTCCAGCAGCAGATGCTGTTCTAGACTTGTCTTCCAGGTTAGCCCCGGAGACTAGGAAGAACTTGGCAACTGGATCTCCCTCTTAAAAGGCTAGTTTTCTGACATGCCATGATAACCACAGATAATTACCAGGACCCATAGTGAGAGGGGCACCTACCCATAAGAAGTGATGTAATCCACCAACAAGTAAGTCACGTTGTTTCATTTATTTGTTCATCCCTCCCCATCCCCTTCCCTATTCTCTCTCTCTAATAATGGTGTCTTACAAATTTTCCATGGACTATAATTATAGTTGACGGACTCAATTTGCTTGTCATTTTCAAGTGTGTAAAGAATGGCTTCTTGTGCCTGGTTCTATATCTCACAGATTCTTTTATTAGCACATTTACATTTGACATGTTACTATTCCTTGAAACAAAAGCAAAAGTATGAGATGATGTTGTTGGAATTTAAGTGTATAAACCAGATGTTCTGTCTGTTCCCCAAAATTAGTGTTAAAAAATTTGAAATCCGTATCAAAATGGGAAAGAATGCGATTAGAAGAAATATAATTTGACGCTCCTGCATTAATTTTCTTTGATGTTTGATTTATTAAAATAAATTTACTGGATAATTTGTATTCTAGTAAAAGACCTTCTGTTCCTAAGAGCGTTAGTTGTGTCTCCTTTGGATAAACACTCTGACTCCATCTTGAATAAGTTCTTCATCAAAATCTCCTTTTGTCTTCATATATTATAAAGTGTAAAAAGGACAACGGTTAGGACATCAACTTTCACACCATCAGGTTCAGGCTTATCTTTAAGAAGTTTTGTATTGTTTATTGCTTATGGTGTCAGGGTGAGTGTGGCCTGGGTAGGTTGTTGCTTCCCCTTTCCCTCACTCACATCTTCTTCTTGCTAGGGAAGGTGACATCTTTGCCTTTTTGGCACCCTAGGGCCTCTGCCTAAAGCTCGGAGGACACCCTAGCTTCTCTCCACAGACATACTGTGGGCCCATGCATTTCCTTTTTACTATCAAACCATCTATTCTCTTTGCAGAACATAATAGTCATGGTTGCTAAACGTTCCAAGCTTGGTGTTAATGCTATTTCAAAATAATTGTTTAGAGGTTCCCAGTAATGCTATTTGCCCATATTGTTTTCCCAAAGTAGATACTTATTTGCCATTTTAAAACTTTCCTCTGTTATAAAAAACAAAGGTAATTTTTAGCTGTTCCTACAAAGTTCCCATGTCAGGAAAGGAAAAAAAACAAAAAGCAACACAATGTGCTCTGTAGAACTCCCTCAAGACTCAGGAATTTGTGGGAATAGCTCCCTTTTGAAGTAAGGATGATGGTAAAGACTAAAACAGGAAGATTAAGAAGACATTAAAACCCCCTAATACCATTTCCTAATCCCACTCAGCCAAGCAAATGTCCTCTATTAGCCCTATAGGACACCAGGCACAGTTGAAGGTGGATGCGCCATATTTAAAAGAAGGACTTAAGTGAAAGAGTAAACTACTGGATACTGAGACAACCCCCCTTCCCCAAGTCTTGGCTCCCAGAACTCTGGCAGCTGGACTTCATACCTTTTTGGAAGGAGACTGAAGGATTCTGATTAGCTAATTAATAAAAATAGAGATACTAGTGCTTCACCAAGAAACGTCTCAGTGTGATCACTCTACAGTAAGCAGATAGCCAAGGAAATCTATCTACTAATCTAAAGGAAAACTTCTATAACCCTCCCCCCCAAAAAAAATCTTCTGCTGTAAAAGACAGGCCAAAATACGCAAAAAGCAAACGTAAAAACTGCTGGGAGAGGAATACACCAAAAGACATTGTCACTAATACCTTCAGAGTGACATGAAATTCATGAAGCAGAAGGATATAGAAAAGAATGAGAAAGATTCTCAGAGGTTAAAAATATCTCAGCAGAAATGAATAGCTCAACAGAGTTTAGAAGATGATGTTGAGGAAATATTCTAGAATCTCCTAGAAACTAACAGGTTTGAATATTGAGATAAAGAGATGAGAATAGAAGGGAAAAGTTTAAAAAATTCAAGCATGGATACAAATGATCCAATGTTTGAATAACAGAAATTTCAGGTGAGAAGACAAAAGAAATAAATCATCAAATAAGTAATTCAAGAAAACATCCTAAAATTGAAGGGCCCATATTCTAGAATAAAATATATACAAACCAAGGCACATCATCATGAATTTCACAAAAAGAACTTTCAAGTTTCCAGAAGGAAAAGTTAACATATAGAAAGAAGGGATCAAGAATCAGAATTGCTTTGGGTGGTTTTTTGTTTGTTTGTTTGTTTTTCTTTTTGTTTTTGTTTTGTTTTAGAATTGCTTTGGACTTCTCAATAGCAACACTGAAGCACAGACTAATATCAGAATTCCGAGAAGGTTTTTCCAGTCTAACATGCTATTCCCAGAGAAATTATCAATTAAGTATAAGGACAGAATAAAGATACCATCAGTAGTCTAGGTCGCAGAAAACTTAGCTCTCATCACCTTTCTTAGGGAGCAACTGGACGAAGGGTGACATAAAAATGAGGAAGACCAAGAGAAAAAGGAGATGTGGGATCTAGGAAGTAGGGATCAGCTCAAGATAGAGGAAAAGAGAAATCCCCAGGATGATTACAAGAAAGATTCCAGGAAACAGACATGCACCTTATAAAGAGAGGTACAGTCCAAATTAGAGCAGGTCAGGAGACTCTAGCGTCCCAAACAGATGATATTGATAGAGTTCTTGATGTGACTTAAAATATCAGAAGAATTATTTAGACAGATAGACTGAGTTTGGGGATGAATTGTTTGATGAAGAGTTTGGGGACAAACAGAACACTAAAAAGGAAAGACAGCTGTTAATTCTAAGGAGAGAAACATTTGAGTAAGAGAGGAAAAAGTAAGTGCAGTATAGAGCTGAGCTTTATAATCTAAGCATTGTATACTGATCCAGACAAAATATGATATAATTATACTGGAAGGGTGGAGTAGGGGCCAAGGGGAATTATGTGAGCTTGGGGTTGGAGTAGGGAGGGACAGCAGAACTATAGCTTCAGCTTCCATTTTGGTAAGTCAATGGGTAACATTTACAAGGAAGGAAAGGAGGGAGGGAGGAAGAGATGTAGGGAGGGAAGGAGGGAGGGAAGGAGGAAGGAAGGAAGGATACAAATAAGTGTGTAATTTGAAAATAAGGAAAATAGTCAAAGGTAAAAAAAAAAATGGAAGGAGGGAGGGGTAGAAAGAAGGAGAAAGCACAAGACACAGACCTTCTGTGCAAATGATAGAACTGAATTCTAAAAAGTGGAATTAAATGTTTAATTCGTTCAACCTGCCTATTTTGCTTCCTGTCCCTCCTGTCTACCTCCCTTCCCCTTTCTCCTGGAATCCAGCCCTGGCAACTCAGACCATGATGAAGTCATAGGCTCCAAAATATGGCCATGGTATGAAGGCAGCAGCACAAATTTTTAAACAACATTTCAGCACCACACCACAGTGCCGAGAAGGGAACCTTGTGTAATGTGAACAAGTATGAGCTTGTGCTATTTTATTAATCCAGGGTGGTGATCCCTGGGTGTTGCATTACCTGTGTGTGTATGTGTGTGTGTGTGTGTGTGTTTCTGTGTATGTGTGTCTTCTGCAGTCTCCTATTTATATGGCAGTCATCAAGAAGTCTTCCTCTTCTTAAACATGGCAAAGAAGGGAGAAAACTCAGTATTAACACTAACTCTGGGGTTCTCACCTATTAGCAAGTTCTTTAACATTAAAAACAAAGAAATGTTCAAATGGGAATGACCTTCTCTGATATCCCCTTCTTCTGACTACAGCTCTGCATGTGTCAGTTTCTTGCTCCTTATCACCTCATTAAATCACCAAACATTGCTACCTGGGAGGAAAGATTGATGGAGTGATAACTGGCAGCTCTCTTGTGACCTGCAGCCAGTTCATTTCCATTTGCTTATTAAAAAAGCCTTGCTTTTTCCCCAAATAGACCCATATTTTGAAATTCCTTTCTGTTTAAGGAGCCATTTCCAAAGCTCTTTCACTTTTCCTTTGCCAGATCCTCCAGAGAAAATACAACTTCTTGGGCCAGAACATGTTGGTATTTAACATCTCTACTTGAAAACCTTTCATAAATGTCAGGCAACAGTGCAAACTTGAAGAGAGTAGTAGATTAAAAGAAAATTCTCTGTGTTTAGAATCCATCCTGTATTTCCCAGAATGTTCATCCTGTCTTGAAATATGATTTCCCCTTCAGATTCCATATTAAATGGCTGTTCTCCCCGAAGCTCTTCCTTTCATTATCCCCCTTTGCCCTCCAGAGAGAAATGTTTGCAGTGTATGAACTCATTAAAATCACTTTGAGTTTCTCCTGTGGCACTTTATAACTTATATTTTAATTGTTAGAAAACATGATATCTGCACTCCTAAATTGCATCTTCATGAAAACAGGAACCTCATTTTAATCTCCTTATCATTTGACACAGTCAATTAGTAATAACAAGAACCACAGCTAAACCATTTACTATGTACACACTATCTCTAATCCTCACGACAGCCCTGAGAGGCAAGGAGTTATTAAGTCCATTTTGCAGAAGAAGAAACTAAGTCTCTGAGATGTGAAGTCACTTGCCTAAGATCACACTTTCAGTGAGCGTTGGATATTTCAGGAACCCATTATTTCAACTAGAATATGTCCTCCTCATACCCTGTTATAAGACAGAAAGGGAGGAAAGAAGGAAGGAGGGAGGGAGGAAAGAAAAAGTTTAAAATCTCAGGCTTTAACCCACTTATGGGAATAATACTTCACAAATCCCCCGAGTTGTAGAGTTGTGAGAGATTGAAGAAATTAACACAACCTGTCCTCTGCTTTTTGCACAGAGAGCCACTAAGACCAGAGAGGTTAAGAACCCTGTTCAAGGTTGCATAAGCAATGACACAGCTAGGACTAAAGCAGCCCCAAGGATACTTGACTCTCACGCCAAAGTTCCTTCCTATGTAAATTTTGAACCAGGCACTAACACGTCACGACATTCAAAACAGGATAGCAACTAATAGATATATAAGCTTGTTTTTTTGTTCAAACTCTGTTCACTAAAGTCCTCTATATGCTAAGAAGCAAGAATTACAATTTCTAAAAGTCTTTTCATGAATGGTTTTCTCATTTGCCAAATATATAGGATGATATCTAAGTATACAAGATAAAATGATTCTCTTTTCTTGGTTCACCAAAAAGGACATATTTTGCCTTTAAAATGTGCTTGGCCACTTAGAGTCATTACAGCACAAACAGCGAATGCTTCATCTGTCAGCAACCTACCACATTCATACTTTTGAAGAGCACAAAGGCCGCAAAGTTTAGAATATGACCAAGTTGGTGAGGTGAGTATGTACATTCAGGGCCAAGTTCAGGACCTTGTAATTTTCCTCAATTAACTGATATATACTTTCATAAAAATGTGATAAGCAAGCAAGAACAATTATTAACCAAGTCCTAGATGACTCCCAACGCAGAACTCTGGGCTTTCCAAACTCCATGCCAATGCCCCACCCCACCCTGCCCTGAATCTTCACATCTCCTCCAGGAAGTCTCTTTCCTCTTCTTCCTCCGTGCCTCCCCCCTCCCCCATCCCCAGCAAATGCCCTGTGGCAGGAATCAAGGACATCTAACATCTTGGAAATAAGGAAAGGGGGTTGTATGTGAGAGTTAACTCTGAGGTCAACAGTAATGGATGAGAACAGAATTTTCAAAGTAACTTTAGATAAATGGACTGAGCATTATCCAGAGCAGCCTAATGGAAGGTATTACCATATCAAAAGCAAGAATGTGTCTTTCTGAATGAGTTGTCCAGAATTAGAAATTAGAAAAGGGTAAGAGACAAAGCAGTGCCTGTCAAAGTACTGCCCCGAAGAGAAGGTCTCCAGACCAAGGGCTTGACGTGCCCAGTATCAGGGGCTTTCCAACCGTGGTGGGGAGGAGGGCAGGCACCTGCCACTGAAGCCTTCAGCTTACATACTCTGTTGTGATTCCACACTCACAAATTCTGGATTTACATAATCATTTGGTTTCTAAGGGAAGACAGGCCCTGGCCAGAAGATGCAAGTGGTCGGTCTTCTTGTCATTATGTTTTTTCCCTCTCTCTAAAGGAAGGAATTAAAATTCTAGCTTACCCTTAGTCTTCTCTGTCTTCAGGTAGCAAGAGTTAGTATCCCCAGATTGGGTTACTGTCTGAATAATGACAAGATTGCTATAGAAGCTGCATAACCGAGAGTCAGGCCCTAGACTGTCTTTAAATTTATAAAATTTATAAAAGGCCACCTCTGAAAGACCTTCCCTCAGTCAGTCAGTAAAATTTGTCTTACCTCATCATACCTTCTTTCAAATTTCAGTCAAAATTAATTGACTTCTCTTCCCACAAATAGATATTTATTGACTTCTCTCCCACACACACAAAGCACTTGTGTTATTTTTGTCTTGCAGAAGTGCAACCCTCCTTTTGAGAGCAGGTTGTTTTATTTTAGTTTAGCTTAGTTTAGTTTTGTTTTATTCAGTCACTATTTTTTAAATGCAAAATAGAAATGAGTAAGACATCATGCTTCTCTATAGACTCAGGTTAGCAGGGGGTGACAGATACAAAAATAAGCTATACAAGTGGAAAGGAAATAATAAAAGTATTTACAAAGGACAAGAGTATTGTAAAAGAGGGGACAATGAACCTTGCTGGGAAGCCTCCCTAGAGGAGGTCATATTCTGAGTTAGATTTTGGAAAATAAATAAAACTTCACCAAGAAAATCAGAAAGAAGAGTATTCACAACAAAGGAGAAAACGGGTGCGGAGGCAAAGAGTTATGAAATGAACTGGGAACCAAAATACAGTTCAGAACTGCCAAAATGTGAAGTGCAAGGAAGAGAGTCATGCAAGATATGAGGCTGGCCAGGTGGAGAGAGGATAATAAGTTGGGGTATGCCCCAGATGCAGTTTGGACTTTCCATTGTAGATGACCACTGAAGTTAGCAAAGGCTTTTAATTACAAAAAGAGACTGGACCAGGGAGGGTAATGTGCTATGGTGAGTGCTGTGAAGTATGTAAACCTGGCGATTCACAGACCTGTACCCCTGGGGCTAATAATACATTATATGTTTATTAAAAAATTAAAAATAAAAAGAGACTGGACCAGATTTGTGTTCAGGAAGACGTATTTAATATTACTATGAACAAGGGAATAGAGAACGGTAAGACAGAAAAAAGTAGGGTTAGCTACATAGATGACTAGATACATAGATAGATAACAAAAGAAAGCATTTGGAAACATCCAGACCGGCACTAGTCAGTACAAAATATAATATGAACAACAAATGTAAGCCACATGTATAATTTTAAATTTTCTAGTAGCTGCGTAAAAACGTAAAAAGAAACAAGCAAAATTAATTTAAATATATATATTTGGGGCACCTGGGTGGCTCAGTTGGTTAAACTGAGTTTAACTCAGTTTGTTAAACTCAGTTGGTTAAACATCTGCCTTCAGCTTAGGTCATGATCCCAGGGTTCTGGGATCAAGATCCACACTGGGCTCCTGCTTCACCCTCTGACAACGCCACCCCCCGACCCCTGCCTCTGCTTGTGCTCACTCATGCTCTCTCTCAAATAAATAAAATCTGTATATATATATTCCAAAATATCCAAAGTATTTTTCTTTCAACATGCAAACAACATAAAAAGTCATTAATGAAATAGGTTACATTATTTTTTTAAAATATTTTATTTATTTATTTGACACAGAGAGAGAGAGAGAATGATCACAAGTAGAGCAGCAGACAGAGAGAGAGGGGGAAGCAGGCTCCCCGCGGAGCAGAGAGCCCGATGTGGGGCTCGATCCCAGGACCCTAAGACCATGACCCAAGCCGAAGGCAGCAGCTTAACCCACTCAGCCACCCAGGCGCCCCTAGGTTACATTATTTTTTTGGTTCTAAGTCTTTGAACCCTCTTGTGTATTTTATACGTATAATGCATCTCAATTCAAATTAGCCACAATGCAAGCGTTAAATAGCCACACGCGGCTGGTGGCTACCCTATTGGACAGCAAAGGTCCAGACAACAAATGGTGATGAGGCAGTGACTCATGCAGAAATGGGAAGGATGGGACATGTTATAAAGGATTTACAGATGACTTTGACAGAAATTAGGAACTGATTTAGATCAATAACGAAATACTAGTTGAATATAAAGTTTTCTAGCTCAGGAAACCTGCGGATGACAGTTGCTCAGCCAAACCAGGGAAGCAAGTCTAGGGGAAATAAGAGGATGAATGTGTTTGGGACGTGCTGAATTTGAGGTGTGTGGGGGCCGCCATGACTGTGGGTACAATAATGCACACACTAGATGTGAACAGCACACACTATATAATGCTTCTACGTGTCAAGGTCTGTTCTGTTGTTTGTATATGAACACATTTAATCCTCAAAACAACACTACAGGATGGGTTTTACTACTAACTCCCATGTTAACAAATGAGAAGAAAATCAGTCCTTTGGCCCAGGTCTCAGGGACGTCGGTTACCACATGGCAGAGCAACGACTGAAACCCAGTCTGGCTTCAGAGGCAAAGCTTCCAACCACACATTGTACTGCCCCTCAAAAGCAGGGCCTCTGGAATCACACAAACCTATGTTCAAATAACTTCTCCTTCACTTACTAATTGTGTGACTTTGAGCAGGTTATTTAATCACTGACCTTTAGTTTTCTCATCTATAAAATGGGAATAAGATGCCTGTCATAACCATGGTTGTTGAGAGGAATGACTGTTCTATATGACGTATATAAAATGTTCATCAGAGTAGTAGGTACACAACAAATAGTGAACAGTAGCTGCTGTGATTATTACGTTGGGCTTGGAACTCAATGTAGAACTCCAAATTGGGCTATATATTTCTCTTCAAATACCTAAGACACTAACTGGTCTGAATTTTGTCTTCTGAAGAAATGGCTTTGGCTCATTACAAATACGTTTATTTAAAGAACTTCACAGATGAGAACTATAGGCTGGGGTCATCCTGTGTAAAAGCTAAAATAATGATGGACATTTAGACCCTGAGACAGCAGCTCTGAGTGTTCATGGCCCTTGGACACTGTGGAGAATTGTGCTGGAAGTAAAACCTTGCCCTTACCTTCGAGGAGTCTGCAAGAACAGACTGAATACATCATGAGAACACATTTGTTTGTGTGCACTTTTATTAATTAGTGATTAAAAAAAGCAAATAAAAATATTTATCAAACAGAGATCTACAGTTATTTGGTTAAAGTCCAAGAAAATTTAATCATAAGGCCTAGGGTTATCACATTTCCCCCGCCAGATAATCTCATTCTTGTATGGGCAGGCATTTGGATAGGAAAACAAAAGACAAATTAAATAAAATAAATAACCAAAAACCATAAACAGAAGACATCTTGCTCTGCGATCCCTGGCATTTGTAACTTTGGACTTCCAACATGTTAATGTTAATTACATACCATTTCCTGCCAAGCTTATGGTCATGTGATCTAAATTTGCATTGTAATTAGCTTTGCCTTTCATAAAATATTCTGTGTTTTTCTAGATGAAGGGATGCTAGATGCAGAACCTCTTAAACAGCCTTCAAGAAGACCTCAGCAGCCAGCTACCACTCAAACTCTTCTAAGCCCCCAGTCCATAGGTTGAATCAACAAGAGTTCCATTGAGCCATCCAATCCAATATCATTCCTTCCCTCAACACTTTAAATTCCATGTAGGGGGTAGGTCTCCTCTTTCAAATCAAGGCTAATCACCCACTTAATGCTCTGAATGCCGAGTTCATTTGATTCTTCTCATCTCAGGTTCCGTCAGGAAGCCTGCCTAGGAAACCTCTCCTCTACAAGATGTTCAAGTGGGCCACATACCTGGCTTGCCCAACAGGGACAGCAGATGAGTAACAAGTGTGTTTATAGATTTTGTGGTGCTCCAGCTGTCGCTGATGTCAGTGTTTTCTGCTAAAATTGATGTATTTTTTGCTGTCTGCCTCATCCCCTGAGCAGTTCAAGCATCACCAGCCAGGCCCAGTGGTCTGAGAAGGCCTCGCTCCAGAGAAAGAGAGCAGATTATCTGTAGGAATAAGACTACTCCCCAGAATATTGCCTAATATAGTGGCAGTGACTGAGCCAGAGGCCTCCTAGAAGAACCAAATGTTCAACAAGAATAAAGGGATTATTAATTAGTTCAAGGACAGTGCACGAGACTATAGATCAGCCAGTTAGGCTTTAGCCCAACATGATGGGTTCTAAGACTAGGAGTAGCGTTAAATCACTCTATGCTTCCATTACTGGAATTCCAGGGATTAAATCTGTTAATGGAATACATTTTCAACCCATCTGAATATAAACAAACATTCGCTTGAGACTCTTCTCCAGTCTGGAAGATTCAAAATAATATATCAAATGCAAAAATAATGTTATATATATTGAGAAGAAAAGTGTGGTTCTCAAAGAGACGTCTAGAAACACTTTACTAAGCTGTAGGTTATGCAAGGGAAAACCTATGTCATGAGAGTCTGTAGGCTAAGAATTTTGTATGCTAAGAGAATCATGCTGGTAGAGCAAAATGGAGGAGGAAGGGAGGTTGTTGGCTCATACACAAGCATTCAGTAAGAGGATGGATCCACAAACTGAGTGTTGAGTTATTAGAAGACCTTTGAAATTCACGCAGACATGTTAACAAGCTGCACTTGACAATTTGATCCAATGGAATAGGGTTTTTTCCTCTGAATTTTAAATCAAACTAAATCAAGGAAGGGTCATAAAACAAGGTAATTTGTCTGAAGGCAAAGGTTTCCAAATAAATGTCAATCCTCTAAAACTGGATTTCTCAACAATGGTCAATCCCACATACTATCAGCTTTGCTGTTTCAGTTCCGCATGGTAAAGGACTTTTTCCTTTGAAAAAGCACACACACACACACATGCACACACACACACACACACACACGCATATCCACATTACGCATCTGGCTTCCTGCTTTTAGTCTCTTCCTTCTTTAATGAATTTTGTAAATCAGTGTCAAATAGATTAATAAATACTTCTCTCATTTGCTTTCCTATTCAAGGATTAACCCGGGCTTCCCGCTAACTCTCATGTCTCCTGGGCTTTCAGTGGTCTTCTTAAGAAGGTGAACCTATCTCTGTCTGACCACCTACCTGGGGTCCAGAGCAGAGAATGCTCTTTCTCTGGTCGGAATGAGAGATCCTTCTCAACAACAGAAGATGCCTCAGATCTGAGCAGCAAGACAAGTTGAAGCCATGCAGAGGAGTAAGGATCTAAAACTTGGAAGACAGTGAAGAAGCACCAACAGTGGGAGGGCTTCAGGACAGGCTTGGAAGTTTAGGCAAGCGTTGTTGCTCCAATATAGGAGTTCCAAACCGAAAGGCCAGAACAAGTCAGAGAGTAAATAACTGCAGGTCACGTGCATTTATGAGGTTGCTGGAGGTGAGCAGTTCATAAAGAGAGGTCAGGAATGGGGAAGGGAGTCCCAGATAACTGCCTAGAACAGCACATCTCAAAGTATGGTTCAAGTACCCTTGGAGGTCCCTGATATCCTTTTAGAGGATCTGTGAGGTGAAGACGATTTTGTAGTAATAGCAAGGCATCTTTTGCCCTTTTCGCTCTCATGAACATGCAAGGGAGTTTTCCAGAAGCTGTATGTTATATGTGACACTGGCTAATGGAATGTGTGCCTCCCAAGCTGGAAGCCTCACTGTTACCCCAACACTTCCATGTCCTCAACTCCACATCTTATATGATGTTGCTTCTACCGCGGATTGTCTCTTGAATCTGGTCCTCCCCACCACTGCCTTACTTCAGTCCTTCCTCAGACTTTTTTAGTAGCCTGCCATTTGACGGCCACCTTTTCAATCTTTTCATTTTGAATCCATTCTTCAGGGATGCCTGGGTGGCTCAGTTGGTTAAGCGACTGCCTTTGACTCAGGTCATGATCCCGAGGTCCTGGGATCAAGTCCTGCATCGGGCTCTTTGCTCAGCTGGGAGCCTGCCTCTCCCCCTGCTTGTGCTATGTCTCTCTCTGACAAATAAAGAAATAAAATCTTTTTTAAATAAATAAATAAATAAATCCATTCTCCACAATCAAGTCCTACATCCACACTCCCTTGTACAAATCTGTGCAGTCTTGCTTATGAACAGAACTAGGTCTAGACATATTCACATCACACAAGAGAGATCCTGCACGATCACCCCATCCACCTTCCTAACTCCATCTCCTGCCCCCCTTCTCCCTCCCTCCCCTCCTTCCTCCAGCCTCAAGTGCAGCCGCAATGAAGTTCCCCAGATTCTTAGAACATGCCAGATTCTTCGGTGACTCTTTGTCTTTTTTACACATGAACTCTCTTGAATCCTTCATTGTTGAACTTTATTAAGTGCTATCTTCCCCCCTTTTTATTCTCTTCTTTCACTTGCTCAGTCCTGCCCTTCCCTGCTTCAGAGCAAATAAACACGTTATTTCTGCTTAGAATGTTCTTCCCTTCACTTCTTACATGGCTTGGTCCTTCTCGTCCTTTGGTTCTTGGTTGATAACAGGCCAGATGTCACACCAGCCTTTTCCCCAATAAATGCAGATGTTAAAGCTACATGAGCTTCACATGTGGTTCTGCCCAAGCACCGTCCGGTCAATGCAAAATACCATTGGCAAATACGCATCTCTCTCTTTCTCTTCCTCTCCAACCCCTTTCTTTTCCATTTCTTGTCTGTCTCCTAAAGTCTAATCACGTCAATCTTAAGGATCTCCGAGCTTTGACAGAAGGCTCAAGTTTGATGAAAATTTCTCTAGAAGTACACTCAAGTGGCACTGATGATGAAGAGGTCAGGCAGTTCCCATCCTTACTAATTTTTTTAAAAGATTTTATTTATTTATTTGACAGAGGGAGACACATCAGGAGAGGGACCACAAGCAGCAGGAGTGGGAGGGGGGAAGCAGGCTTCCTGCTGAGCAGGGAGCTCGATGTGATGCAGGGCTCCCTCCCAGGATCCTGGGATCATGACTTGAACTGAAGGCAGATGCTTAAGGACTGAGCCACCCAGGCACCCCAATTCCCATCTTTAATTAAAAAAAAAAAGAAAAGAAAAGAAAAGTAAAATGTTCACACCAAAAAGGAGTCATTGAATCAGCAAGACCTGGATGTTGGATCCGGAATGTGAATCCCTGGACCCAGTGATCTTTCCTGCATGATTTCATGTTACACACAAAGGAGCTGATTAGGAAAGGCATCTCATCCTGGTTTGGCCTGAGCTGTGGGCTATGTTAGCTTGGTGCCCTTGGCAGAAAACTGAATACATGGGGAAGTCACGGTTCTCCATCTCCACTGCCCTGCTTATTCTTAGTATTTCCTTTTGCTTGGTTTTGGTCTGTCTCCTCTGGCAGATAAGCTCCATGAGGTCCGGCACTGTCTGTTTTCTGCACTGTTGTGCCCCCAGCAGCTGGCATAATACCTGGCACATAACAGTGCTCTGTAAACATGTGCTGAGTAAGTGACTGGACACAGGACTGACTTCTCTTCAGGATCAAACAAAAATGTCATTTCCTAGGTGGAGCCTCCTCTCCATTTCTCAAGCACCCATGGGCTCTTGTCCCTGAGCACCTATCCCACTGCATATTCTGTGGTTACGGAGCATGGAATCAAATGTTTTCTGATGGTCTGTCATATGCTGTGTGGTGCTATGATTTTTTTTTTAATTTTATTTATTCGTCAGAGAGAGAGAGCACAGGCAGGTGGATGGGCAGAGGCAGAGGGAGAAGCAGGCTCCCTGCTGAGCAGGGAATCTCATATGGGGCTCGATCCCAGGACCGTGGAATCATGACCTGATCTGAAGGGAGACGCTTAACCACCCAGGCATTCCGTGGTCCTTTGATTTATATGTGTTTTTCATTTTTTTTTTTTTTAAGATTTTACTTATTTATTTGACAGACAGAGCGGGGCAAAGAGAGAGGAGGAAGCAGGCTCCCCACTGAGCAGAGAGCCTGATGCGGGGCTCGATCCCAGGATCCTGGGATCATGAGCTGAGCCGGAGGCAGAGGCTTTAACCCACTGGGCCACCCAGGCTCCCCTGGGATTTCTCATTTTATTTATTTTAACTTTTTCTCATTTTATTCTTTCAACAATCCTAAGAGACAGATATTACTTTCCAAATTACAGACTGAGGAAACAGACTCAAAATATCCAAGTCATACTATCAATCATAGCTGGCAAAGCCTGTATCCAAAGCTAGCTCCATTTCCCTCTTTTGCAAAATTCCTTTTCATTAAACCATGCTGCTATATGGTATTTAGCTTGAGATCATAATGCATCGGTTTCCAGTTAGTCTCACCTCTGGACACAGGGACCATGTACATTCATCTTTGTGTTCCTAGCACTGGCATGGTGTCTGCCATCCAACTGTTAACATCTGAATTAAAGAATACATGAAGGAATGATGTGGGTCTGTCTACCGATGGACAGTGGACTTGGCAGCCTCAAGGCCTCAAGTTTTGCTCTCAAGGGCTGTTGGTATTGACCATGCACCCCCTGGAGAGCTGCTGCTGGGGTCTCTGCCTGGAAACAACTCAGGTGTCCTCCAGATCCTGAAACCCTTAACCCGACCACCTGTTTTTTCTGTCTCTGTCACAAGATTCCCAGATACTGAGTGCAGTTCACCTATTTCTGCCTCATGGGGTATTTCTATCTTGGTGATCAATCTGTTACCACAGAGGCATGACTACATAACACATTCTTTTTTTTTTTTTAAGATTTTATTTATTTATCTGAGAAAGACAGCATCAGAGCACAAGTGGGGTGGGGGCAGATGGAGAAACAGAGCCCCCCGACTGACCAAGCCCGACAAAGGGGTCATCATGACCTGAGCTGAAGGCAGATGCTTAGCCTGCTGAGCCACCCAGGCACCCCATCATGACACATTGTTTTATCACTTGGGACATAAACTGTTTTTCTTTATTTGCAGCTGACGTCACTGCTACCAGTGACTGTCAGCCAACAAGGTGAGCCCATGACTCTGACAGAATTTTAGGGAAATCGAAAATAGCATAGTCTCTGTCTTCTGATGCTTTCAGGCTTGCAAGGAACATATGAGCACACATGAAACAATTAGAGAATGATGCAAACAATTTTAGAGTCATATGCCAATTTGAGTCACAGTTTGAGGAACTGGCTCTCAGTCTCAAGCTTGCCAAAGCCTTAGCTACTCTTAGCTGCTCTCCAGAAATCTCTGCAATGCTGTTCACACCCCTAGAGGCTGACAGTCTGTTCCCCAGCAATGGGCACAGGGTCTCACAGGCATAATTATGACCCAGGGTCTGACACTTTCAAGTATTTTCAGAGGCTTCTGATGAGAGCACCAGGCTAACACAGCCAGTGTGATTCATCTCAGACCAGGCTGAGATGCTTTTCCTAATCAACTCCTCTGTATGTAAGCATGAAATTATGCAGCTAAGATCACTGGTTCCAGGGTTTCATATGCATTTCCAAAGCCCAGTTCTGGCTAATTCAATGACTGCTTTTTTGTGTGACCATCCTATTCTTCTTCTTCTTCTTTTTTTTTTTTTTAATTTATTTGAGAGAGAGCGCACGAGGAGGGGGAGAGGGAGAGAAAATATGAAGCAGACTCTGTGCTGAGCACGGAGCCCAGTGTGGGGCTCAGATCTCACGACCCTGAGATCAGACTTGAGACAAAACCAAGAGTCAACTGCTTAACCGATTGCGCCACCCAGATGCCCCCTTTTTTAATCAAAGAAGGGAACTAACTGCCTGAGTAGCTGCTCATCATTAATACCACCTGAGTGTTCTTCTAGAGACGTTTCAAAGTTGAGCCTTCCGTCAAAATTTGGAAACTTAGGGCGCCTGGGCAGCTCAGTTGGTTACGTGTCTGCCTTCGGCTCAGGTCATGATCCCAGGGTCCTAGGATCAAGCCCCACATCAGGCTCAGTGGGAGCCTGCTTCTCCCTCTCCCTCTACCGCTCCCCCTGCTTATGCACCCATTCTCTCTCTCTCTCTCTCTCTCAAATAAACAAATAAAATCTTTAAAAAAAAATTTGGAAACTTAGGGGCGCCTGGGTGGCTCAGTGGGATAAAGCCTCTGCCTTCAGCTCAGGTCATGATCCCAGAGTCCTGGGATCAAGCCCCACATCAGGCTCTCTGCTCAGCAGGAGCCTGCTTCCTCCTCTCTCTCCCTGCCTGCCTCTTTGATTAGTTGCAATCTCTGTCTATCAAATAAATAAATAAAATCTTAAAAAAAATTTTTGAAACTTAAGATCAAAGGGATTAAACTTTGGGAAAGAAAGTTTTAAAAAATAGAGGAGGAGAGAGTGAATAGGAAAGGAAGAGAGGAGGGGTGTATGTTGCCTACTGAGGCTCCTTAGCTATTGATTTTTGCAGAGAAGCCCGAAGGGCGCTTGGGCAGAGCCTAATGTGAACTTCGTGTAGCTGGAACAGGGCTTGCAGGGAAAGAGGCTGGAGGTCTGAGCTGGAACTCTTCATTATAATGTAAATCGAATCCCTTTCTGCTCTCAAAATGAAAGCGATGGCCACTTATTAATTTACAAATAAAAGTTCAAATTCTTACAGACTTTCTTCAGAATAAATCATAGACTCACTGGAGTTCTTCTAAAGGAAATGTTGGATGTACTTTCCAAAATGTCAGTTCGAAATAAAACAGAATCCAAATGTCCCACCTCACAGTGTCCAAGCAAGTCCTATTTTTAGGACGAGGTGTCACTCAACCTGCTTATAAGGCCATGCTAGGAGCCCTCTGCTTTTAGGGAAGTTCCCGGCTCTTCCTTGGAGTGGGCCTGTTTCATTTCACACGTATAGGCCTCTTGCTTAATACCTTCTTCCCATTCCCGGGGTGGGGGGAGGCTTCACTCCTAAGTCTAAAAGTTTTCTTAAACACATGACAATGTACAATATAAAGACGTAAAAACAAAACCAAAACACAACAAATAAAACAAGAAGACACACAGATGTACATGCACATAAATTATTGTTAATGAGATATGGACAGATATAGTTTATGTAATATTTGCTCTAGCTGGTCATATAAACAAGATTAGAATAAGTTTGCCCATAAAATCAAGTGTGAAAATTGAGGCAGTGTGTGGACAGTGGCAAAAGCATTCTGTTATATATGACTTCAAATCCATACTCTTGCATGTAGTAGCTGTGTGACCTTGGGAAAAATAATGATTCTTTTAACTAATATGGACTGAGAAATTGTTACATGTCAGGCACCAAGCTCATTAATTCACATTGCATAACTTGATGGAGTCATTTTCCTTTTCTGCAGTTACAAGGATAAGCTGTACTTAATACATCATTGTGAAGAATAGAGAAAATGCATATAAAACACCTAAACATGGAGTGACTATAAAAATGGGTATTTGAAAAATAAAAGTGGAACACAGTGGTAGCCCTGCTCAGATATTTAAGCCACAATCTAATTTTTTTCTTCTCTGAGATGCATCAGTCGTAAGTAAAAGAAATCTGGAAGCAGCAATTCTGGTGCATAATAGGAATTTTAATCAGTGAAGGAAATAAAATTTAAAATAACTAAAGCCACATTATCTTTAAATCAAAGTGAAATCCTGAAGATTTAAATTATTCAAATTCTCTTTCATGTTATTTGTGTGAGACATTCCACGTTATAAGAGAAACTGTGTTATATTATGGACTTAGAAGAAAATTATTAGGCCTTAGTTCTTGGTCTGTTCTAACTTTATTAAGTTGTTCTGTGAACTTGATCTAGTAAATCAACTTTTTCCTGTGTCCATTTGGATATCTATAATCAACTCATTATAGATGTTTTTTATTTGTAATTTTGCCTGAACAATGGCAGGAGAATGACATATCTAAAGAAGTCTTGGTCTTGGTATAATTCAGGAAAACTACAGTAGTTTAATTGAGTGAGACATATAACACGTTTGCAACACACATGAATGGACAATAGCAACCCACCGGAATCTTCTGGTCCTGTCAGTGATGTTGAGAGGGGAAGCTGTTGGAAGCTTTAGGGGGCAATATCAATAGCTCACTGAGTAACATTCTGTTTCCTGGTTCCTCTGATCCAGCCAGGGCATTTATTTAATGGCTGCATGAGATGGAAAAAGGAAGAACATGTTCCAACATTAAGCCTGAAATAGAATGTTGAACAATGTGGAGGTAAAATTACTGGCCCCAATCTCTCTCAGCAAAGGACCAGACTCTCTGCCACCCAAGGTGATTCGGATTAATTCTAAATCCAGCCCACTTACAGACTAGAGAGAATGGGAATGGCCAGAGGTGCCTTTTGTCACCTCTCAAACCTGGGGTGGGCCAGCGATGCTCCCCGTAGATACCTCTGGTGCCACCAGTGCTAACTGAAATCAGGGTCAAGTTTTGGGGCTACTTTTAAAACCATATGAAATCTAAGAAAAGAAGGAGGCCAAATTTTTTTTCAGATCTTATCCATGGGAGTTTTATCCAGATACTGATTCCTTCCGGGTAGTCTGTGACAGTTGAATTCTGATTTTCAGCAGCCAGGACAAACTGTATGCCAACCTACAGGACACTGGGCATAGACAGTCCAGTTTGAGTAGGCATTTTTAAACATGTAGTTGAATTGAATTTACTATCTTTCATTCATAAAAAAAAGTAAGCTGGCTAAAAAAGCAAACTGGGTTTGTACACACATGGTTATGGTTTCCACTGTGACTATTAGAAAATAAATAAAAATACTTGTGTCAGTAAATGTGGCCTGTAGCACAAAGATATTCTTTCTGTCTATTGGTTTTAGGAAGGGGTATAGTGTTGGGGGCCATAGGGTGGAAGTAAATAATCATCTTCACATATAAAATGATTTTAGACTGTGAAAATGAATGCCATTTATGCTGAGGATAGAGGTTTTGAGTATACGTGGATGGTAAGCGTAAAAGAAAAAGATTTCTTTCACAGAGTCACATACTTGTGTACAGAATTTTTTTTTAAGATTTTATTTATTTATTTGACAGAGGGAGAGAGAGCACAAGCAGGGGGAGCGGCATGCAGGGGCAGAGGGAGAAAGCAGGCTTCCCGCTGAGCAGGGAGCCCCATGTGGGGCTCGATCCCAGGACCCCGAGATCATGACCTGAGCTGAAGGCAGCCACTTAACCGACTGAGTCACCCAGGCGCCCTTGTCTGCAGAATTTTTTTTAATTCAATGGAAGTCCAAGGAAAACCAAACATTGCGAGAGCCACAATGTCAAGCTAAGATCGCCAAATAGTCACGCTGGAGGAGCTGGCCAAGCCCTGTTCCTCTTAACTTCGTTAGGGGCTACAGAATTATATAATAAATGGTGGTATTGATGTGAAATATAGCTCAGCAACCTGGCATGACCACAACGGCAGCAAACTGTGGACAGCATGGCACACAGGGATGATATAAGGTCACTGAACCAAGGTCTGCCCCAGCCAGCAGTTGTTAAATCAGACACTTCTGGACGCCTATTTGGCATTCAGTAAATACTTGTTGATTAACTGATTGACTTACTGATTGACAAAATGGCCACTGGGAGTGCCAAGCTGGATGACAGGGCTTTTGACATTAACTCTATTAATATGTCAGAGTCTTAGGCAAGTCTCAACATTTTCCTGCCTCGGGATCCCCATGTCTACAACGCAGGGATAATCACTTGCCCACAGCAGTTACAGGAAAAGAGAGAAGAGTGAAAAAAGACGAGATTATTGTTGAAGTCTGAGGCACTCCGTCGGCAGGGTGCCAGCACCAGCTTCTGCAAGGAATCAGAGCTTAACGGCTCAGCTGTCAACCTCCCGAAAGGAGAGACAGAGGGCAAGTCCCGTTCCAGGAGCAAGAAGCACAGCCAGGGACACGGAGCGGGCTGGGCCGCGGGGTGGAAGGGCTGGCAGAAGCCGAGAACACCAAGCACACAGGGTTGCGCTGAAGAAACCTCAGGGATTCTCTCCACTCAAACCTTCCCCCTAAACCCTGCCATAGCCTACGACGGCAAAGGCTCTCAAAACCCAGTGTAAGGATCGCCTGAGATGCATGCTTAAATTACAGATTGCCAAAACGCACTCTCAGAGATGCCGAACCAGCAGGTCTCAGTTGGAGCCAAGCAATTTACATTTTAGTGAGCTCTCCAGGTGCTTCCGCAGCAGGTGGTCTGGGACCCAACTTGAGACTTGCGGGAAGCACTGACCACAGAGGGAATCATCAACCTTTGTATTTCCTGAGGGCAATGACAACACCAGTGAAGACACAAAGGGCACCCTCTCCAAACAGTTTTCATTTTGGAGGTGTCTGCCGCGCCAGCGACCTTCAGAAACCATTAACTGAGAACCCATCATGCGAAGAGCATTGAACTAAGGGGTGCAAAACATACACAGATAAGAACAGTCACGTGCATGGGCATAGGCTGGCTCCGACAGAACCAAGAGCAAGTCCAGGAACCTACAGAAGAGGAATGGTTTTACATGCTGTGGTCCGGGAAAGCACTTTGGAACTGGTGACATTGGAGGTGAAGCTGGAAGGAAGGAAGGACAGTATCTAGTATGAAGCAGGACACCTCAGGCAGATGGGATGGTTTGAACAAGAGCATGGAAGGCTTGGAATCCAGAGTAATGGCACGTGACTGGGCTGTGCAGTGGAGACAGCAGAGACAAAGAACAGACTAGAAGGATGGGTGTGGCCAGACCTAAGGAAGCTTTCAATGATGGGATGAAGTCTGGTTTGGTTTTGAAGTCAATGCATGCAGGATTTTGAGCAGAAGAGTAACTGAAAAAAAAATTATTTTTCTAAACTTAGTT
Source organism: Meles meles (assembly GCF_922984935.1). NCBI lineage: Eukaryota > Metazoa > Chordata > Mammalia > Carnivora > Mustelidae > Meles > Meles meles. The sequence goes on from NC_060067.1 coordinate 92,463,423, forward strand.
GGCAATACCTGTTTAACTTAAACATTATTTTTGCTTTGTTTTTTTTTAAGCAGGCTCCATACCAGGTCCACATGGAGCCCAACATGGGACTTGAACTCAGGACCCTGAAATCAAGACCTGAGCTGAGAGTAAGAGTCGGTGGCCTAACCAGCTGAGACACCCAGGATCCCTAAACATTATTAATAGCCAATATATTCACGGAGCACAGAATTTTAAAGGAATAAGATGGTATATAAGTGTAAATTTCCCCTCCCTTCCACTCTTGTTCCCCAGCCATTTATTTGGGAAGCAACTAATGTTACCGGTTTCTTTTGCATTGAGGAGACTGTTGGGAAATAGCTAATGGCCAAATATTGATTGGGCTGGAACAAGGAAGAAAGAGATGAATGACAGAGACAACAGTTTGGTGATGGTTTCAAGTCCAGATGATGGTGGCCTGAAGTGCAGCACCGTCACTGGAATACAAGGGAGATTCTGCAAAATCATTTCCTAATCCCTTAAGCCTCATGTCCAATCAATTTACAAATGGCGCAGAAGGAGTCAATGATGACTGAAATTTTGTCTTGAGACTTGAGGGCTAGTAAGATGGGAGAATGAGTTTGGGACAGACAGAGGGGGAAGCTGTGCAGCAAAGTGAGATACTGGACATAAAAGTGGACATGACAGCTGTTCCATTGGAAGGTCAGGGACACAGCTTGGCAGATAAACGCATATGGGGTGCCAAGGGCAAGGAAGTGGTAGTTGAAGCTGTAGGTGTAGACTAGCTCAGGAAAAGAGGACCCAGAAGATCAAGGGGATGAGTACTGAAAAAATGCCTACATGTAAGAGGGAAGGAGAAGAAAGGGGGCCAACAGAGACTGAGGAGAAAAGGTCAGAGAGCCAGTATGTGTGTTCCTGAAGCCAAGGGAACAAAGAAATTCAAAGAGAGAAGTGGGGGGGACTGTCGTTGATGCCACCACAGTGACAGGTGAGTGACGCTGTAAAGAGAAGAGCAGGAAGAAATCACTGACCCCCTGGTGATGAGCAGATGACTAATGAACTTTAAAGGGTGGTTTGTGAAGAGTGGGAGCGGGATGGAATAATGTAAAGGGACCCGGGGATGTGGTGTCCCAGCGTAGATCTTTCAAGAATCTGCCACGGATGGAGGGCGAAAGGATCGGAGCTGGAAAGGTGAACAAGGTGAAGAAAGAACTTTTTCTCAAGTGTGGGAGAAAAGAGTGGAGTTAGGGAGATGTTTGATGGAAGAAGATCCTGGAAGAGATTGAAGGAGAAAAAAGGGAAGTGAAGAGAGGAAAGCCAGGGAGTTCGCACCTAATCGCCTTGGCCATCTCAGCAAAGTAGCGGAGGTCACCTCCGTGCCCCAGGGAGAAAGAGTTTGGTTTTGGAGGTTTGCCAAAAAATACAGAAAGGAACCTGACAGCATATGGACTTGAGATGAAAGAAGGGATTTTCAAAAGGCACTGAAGGTCCAGCTGAGGTCATACTAAAGAAGCTCCTCTTATGAGTTGCTTCCAGATCTTTCCTCCAGTTCCTTGCCACAATCACAACCTTGAAAATACAAAAACAAAACAAAACAAACAAACAAAAAAACCCCTATGCATCAGGTTAAGACTTTGCTTCTTCAGATAATCTGGGAAATGTATTCAAGAACTACCAAGTTCTTTCTATGGCCCATACAGAGAGAGAAGCAGAGGAAGGAATACAGAGTGCCTTCCAGACAGCTTTCTGGGAGTCAGTTACCTGTCTCTTCTTTAGGTAGCTTATGCAATGATATGTGGAAAGAGAACATAAATATCTCAGGCTGATCAAGTGCCATTTCTTAATTAACGTCATGTGAAAACTACCAAAAGGTAGGGCGCCTGGGTGGCTCAGTTGGTTAAGCAACTGCCTTTGGCTCAGATCATAATCCTGGAGTCCCGGGATTGAGTCCCGCATCAGGCTCCCTGCTCGGAGGGCAAGCAGTGAGCCTGCTTCTCCTGCTGATCTCTCTCCTCTCATACTCTCTCTCTCTCTCTCCCAAATAAATAAATTTAAAATCTTAAAAAAAAAAAAAACTACCAAAAGGTATTTACAAACAATATATTGGCAAGGGTTGGAGATGAATGGAGTTAATATAGTTCCCTATGACTTGGGTCAATGTAGACATTTCCCTACAAATCACTGCTCGTGATTCTCCAAAGACAGAATGTGATGCCTTTCTACTTTTCTTTCCCTCTAAACTTCCCCTTTTTCTCTTCTCTTGCTCATCCTGGATTGACATCCAATATACAGAATAAAGGCAGAGAGGCAGAGAGGCAGCTTTCCTGCTTAGTGTCAATCTGTCCGCCACTGCATGGCCAAATCCCAGGAGAGTGTGGAAGGGAAAGTGCAGGTGTGTCTTCAAGTCCAGGTGTACATCGCGGCTGGGAATCCCCGCTGTCCCTCTACAACGAGGAGCTGGTGAGCATGAACGTGCAGGGCGATTATGAGCCAGTCGATGCCAGTGGGTTCATAGATATCAACTCCCTCAGGCTGAAGAACTACAATCACCTCCAGAGCAAGGTCACTGCCAAACAGACCACTGACAATGAGGAGCTGGGCCTCCTCATTTGCCCATCTCCCACGTACAGGTGCTAATTGTTGTGATAATTTGTAATTGTGGCTTGTTCTCCCAGGCTGGTAGCCTGGTGGGGGTGCCCGGCCCCAGCTTTGTTCCCTACTCCCCTGTAGCCTGCTGAAGTGGTCATCCGAGGGAAGGGTGGGAGAAGCTACAGTGAGGAGATGTAAAATGACAATTAAAAAAAAAAAATAGGGGCGCCTGGGTGGCTCAGTGGATTAAGCCGCCGCCTTTGGCTCAGGTCATGATCTCAGGGTCCTAGGATCCAGCCCCGCATCGGGCTCTCTGCTCCACAGGGAGCCTGCTTCCTCCTCTCTCTCTGCCTGCCTCTCTGCCTACTTGTGATCTTTCTCTCTGTCAAATAAATAAATAAAATCTTTAAAAAAAAAATACATGAGAAAAAAATAGAGGTAGTAACAGGGACATGTTGTAAAAAACCATGTTCTAGGAGGAACATAAGGACTTGCAAACATATCCAGGATTTTACTCCCAGGTCAATTGTTCAGTATATTTTATTTTATTTAAGATTTTTTATTTATTTGACAGAGAGAGAGAGAGAGAGAGCACAAGCAGGGGGAGTGGTAGCAGAGGGAGAGGGAGCAGCTGTTTGGCAGGGAGTCTGATGCAAGACTCCATCCCGGACCCTGAAGATCCTGACCTGAGCGCAAGGCAGACGCCCAAGTGACTGAGCCATCAGGCATCCCTATGGGGTATATCTTAGTTTAGCCTTGTTTGTTTGTTTTTCCCCTCTGGGACCCCCCTATTTTGATGAGAGCACTTGGTTTTATGCATTTTATTTTTAACTAAAAAAATGTTTTAAGTTTTTACCTTAATTCAGTTAGTTAACATAAAGTGTTTTATTATTTTCAGTATATAATACAGTGATTCAGAACTTCCATACAACACCCTGTGTCGTCACAAGTGCACTCCTTAATCCGCATCACCTGTTCCATCCATCCCCCATCCCCCTCCCCTCTGGTAACCCTCTGTTTGTTCTCTGTAATGAAGAGTCTGCTTCTAGATTTGCCTCTCTCTCTTTTTTCCCTTTGCTTGTTTGTTTCTTAAATTCCACATATGGGTGAAAGCATATATTTGTCTTTGACTGATTTATTTCACTTAGCATTACATTCTAGAGCCATCCATGTTGTTGCAAAGATTTCCTTCTTTTTTTATGGCTGAATAATAAAATGGAATAATATTCCATTATCTGTCTAATCACTCTATCTATCTATACCACTTCTTCCTTAGCCATTCAGTGTTTCCTCGATGAACACATGGGGGGCTGCTTCCTTGACTATTGTAAATAATGCTGCTACAAACACGGGGTGGGGGGGGCAGGGATCCCTTTGAATTAGTGTTTTGTATTCTTTGGGTAAATACCCGATAGTGCGATTGCTGGATCTTAAGGTAATTCAGTTTTTACCTTTTTGAGGAAGTTTTCCACAGTGGCTGCACCAGTTTGCATTTTCACCAACAGGAGAGCCCTCACTTTTAAATCTTTTTCTTGCAAATGGTTTTGTATTGTGCCTGACTCAAGCAACTATGTTATGTAAGAACATGATGTAGGTACTTTTAAAATTAGACATGTATTCCTTCATCCTCAAATTTGAAATGACTTCCAGGAAGTGTTTTCTCGTTATTTATGGTTTATTCCCTGAATTACAGCAATATGTATATGAAAGTCACAGCGCATAGTTCCTCCTTGTGCTACATCCGGCGCTCAGAAAATACGTTCCCAAGGCTCTGCTGCCCTCAAGTGGTCGAATTAGAGAATAACCAACGTGTGTGTGTGTGTGTGTGTGTGTGTGTGTGTGTGTGTGTGTGTAAATTCCAATCTGACCTGTTTTGATTTAAGCATTAGCTCCTGACAAAGAAGGAAAAAAGGATAGGATAGGATAGAATAGGAAGAAAGGAGGGAGGGAGGGAAGGAGGGAGGGAGGGAGAGAGAAAGAAAGATTATTATGTGCCAAATCTGAGGGGCATGAAAGAAAAGGAAGATTTTAGATCTCAATATTCCTCTTAAAGGTATAGGAGTAAAAAGTACAATCACAACGGCCACAAGCTAGTTTGGGTTAATGATAGGGTAATTGGCTGCACGCATGTGGGCATGGGGTGGCAGCTGTGTGATAGAAGTTGAATTGGCTCCTTCAGGCCTTTGGGGCCAATCCTCAGCTGTTCTAGAGCAAACCCCTCATCAGAACTCATGACATTATCTTCCATAACTAAGGACTTTCGGTTGTTTGGACACAATGCACTCAGGGAAAACTCTTGCTCTTGTGGCCATGACCTCAAAAGGGAGGCCAGTAATTATTGTGATACATTAATCATAAGGAAGGCTGTGGAGGATGGTATTGATGTGAATGACCTCTAATGGTAGCTCTGGGGGGCTCTGAGCTAACTGGCCACCATCGAGGCCCTCTAATGTGTGGTTAGCTTCCCGGGTTGCTGATGGAGAAAGGAGACCACCCATCAAAGTGACCAACAGACTCAGGGCTTGCTGTGCAGTGCTGGGCTGAGCTTATGAAGCAGGTGGGTTGCAAGGCTTTAGGAAAAGCCCAGCATGAACAGGTGGGCCAGCTGAAAATGGACAATGGGCTGTCCCTTGTGGTTTGTCACACTGCTGCTGGTACTTTGGTGATTTCACTGAATTGTGAATCTCCTTCAATAACAAAAGATTTGTAACGAGGAAAACACTAGTTCTCATACAGTGCTCTTGGGCAGAGAGGAATTGCGCTAGTCCAGTGAGTAGAAACGAACTCTTTATTTAGCAGTTATTTGTGGGGAAAGCCTTGGAAAGCTGGGATCTCGAATCAACTCTGACACAAACTCATTACATGACCATGAGGGAGTCCCCTAATATTTCTGAGCTCAGTTTCTTCATCGGCAAATTGTGACATTTAGTTCAAATTAGTGATTTACGGACTGGTGTGTGGATTGTGGTGATAGCCTCTTGGGCTATCACCAGGCTCATGGTCCCTTCTTCCCTCCCTCTTCACTCAACCAGGCCCGCTTGGTCCATTTTATAAATGAGACTTTGAAAACCAATGGATTAGGGGGTCTATATCTCTTTCCTTTCCAGCTATACTACATTGTGATAGGAAAAGCTGTTCGAAATGGTGATGGTGACACTTACTGATGAAGTTCTTTTTCTTTTTTTAGTGAAGCTTTTAAAAAATTATTGAAGTATAATTTACATACAGTGTGATATTAGTTTCAGGTGTACAGTATAGTGATTCAACACTTCCGTACATTTCTTAGTGCTCATCATGACAAGTGCACTCTTTTTTTTAATTTTTTTAGTAATCTCTACACCGAACATGGGGCTCAAACTCACGACCCCGAGATCAAGAGTCACATGCATGTTCTTGTGACTGAGCCAGCCAGACGCCCCATGGTAAGTACTCTCAATCCCCCCTTATCTATTTCACCCATCCCCTCAGGCAACCACCAGTTTGTTCTCTATATTTAAGAGTCTGGGGTTTTTTTTTTCCTTTTTTGTTTATTTGTTTTGTTTCTAAAGTTTGATTTGAGTAAAATCATGTGGTATTTGTCCTTCTCAACTGACTTATTTCACTTAGCATAATACCCTCTAGTCCATCCACGTTGCTGAAAATGGCAAGAATTTAATCTCTTTTTTCAATGTCTGAGTAATATCCCGTGTGTGTGTGTGTGTGTGTGTGTGTGTGTGTATTACATCTTCTTTATCTCTTCACCTATCAATGGACATTTGGGTTGCTTCCATATCTTGCCTATTGTAAAAAATGCTGCAAAAACCATAAAGGTGCATGTATCTTTTCAAATTAGTGTTTAATTTTCTTTGGTAAATACCCAGTAGTGTAATTACTGGGTCATATAGTAATTCCATTTTTCATTTTTTGAGGAACTTACATACCATTTTCCACAGTGGCTGCACCAAATTGTATTCCGCCGACAGCCACATAGTTTCCTTTTTCTCCACATCCTCACCAACACTTGTTATTTCTTTTTTAAAAATCTTAAATGTAATCACATACAGCTCTAAATCCAAATACTTTCCCATGAAATGAGTCCAAACTGACATGTAAATCGAATGATTCACATGTATGTGCTGGAAGAGGAGAGAAGAAGGAAGGAGTATGAACCACTGTGCTCCCACAGCAAACTGAAGGATGCAGGCCGAGGAAGGAACTAATTAGAACTTACCAAGCAAACACCATACAGTTCTAGGAGTGTGGGAATGTGTGTAATTATGGTTATACCCTGACAGGAAAGCCAGCCAGAAAATGTTCATGGCTGAGGAATGGTCTGGAAAAAGTAGAGCATAGGCAGAACAACATCTCTTTTCACTGTGTACCTCAAGAATATATATTATAAGGTCTTATATATTACAAAGAAAAATATACTAAAAAATTGAAAAGTCAAGATTTCTAGAAAATAGAGAAAATGGTTCTACTACACTGTACATGGGCATATGTATCACTATTAGTAGCAGCCATCATTAATAAAATTAACATGATTTATTTTCATCTAAGAAATTCTCCTCTTATTTAAAAACAGGATACAATATAAAATGTGTACAACTTTATTTCTTAAACACTAAAAGTGTCTTTTCCTCTGTAGTGTTTAAGTCAGGGTGATATAAGTGTGGATGAGTGATAGCTGGGCTCCAGTCTCCTCTCTCCGTAACATGGTATACAAATTGGGCAACAGACAAGGAACTTAGAATCATGAAATATCCAATGTTGTAGTTCAGGTCTCCTGAGCAACTGCAGGAAGAAAATGTCTGTCCTCTTGGTGCTTTCATATCTCTTGATATACTTACCAAGAGATTGTGATTTTTGAAAGTAATTGCCCAAACTATAGTTCATAGTTAACGTGAATTTCTGAAGTTTGATTTGCATACCCTCCATTGATGCCTCTACTGATATCCCTTTATTGTGTTCAAAATGTAGCATAGGGGCACCTGGGTGGCTCAGTGGGTTAAAGCCTCTGCCTTCAGCTCAGGTCATGATCCCAGGGTCCTGGGATCAAGCCCTGCATCGGGCTCCCTGCTCGGCAGGGAGCCTGCTTCCTCTTCTCTCTCTCTGCCTGCCTCTCTGCCTACTTGTGATCTCTGTCAAATAAATAAATAAGATCTTTAAAAAAAAATGTAGCATAGATATATAGAGAGAATACTCATTCAGTGAACAAATATTTATTGCACACACATTATGGGAAAGGCATTGAAGTAAATAATATGGAAATACAAAGTTGGACCAGGCATAGTCCTTGCCCACCAAGTGCATATAGGCTAGTAAAAAGCATTGTGTGTGAGCAACTACAAAATAAGGCAGTATATGGTCACTATTAGAAACATAGGGTAATAATATGTGCTTCTGATAGAAAGCTGAGGGTAGGGTTTTAAGTCATTTGCTCAGGAAAGGGTTTATAAGTAAATTGCATTCTGGGCCTCGAAGCATACATAAAATTTTGTAGGTAAAGATGGGAAGAGAGAACGTGCCAGGCAGGAATGACATGAGCAAAGCTATGGCAGTAGGAAAGCCTGGCCCATGTTCAAGAGACAGCTAGGAGGGTGGAGGGGTGCAGAGGGAGTGGGAGGGACAGGGAAGGAGGAGAAGGCAAGTCTGGACAGGAAGGTCAGGATTATATTATAGAGCTATGCATATTTTGTGCTGAGGGGATAAGAGGCGTTATTGGGCCGTAAGCATGGAAACAAGGTACAGAATGATTTAAAAGGGTAAGTGACAATCCAAGAATGCCTCTAGAAGTCCATCATGTTAGTCCAGCTGTAAAAATGATAAAGGTGTGAGCTAGAGTGGATGGCATTGGAAATGGTGTGTGACTATGTGTGTTCATGGCAGGGGCAGTGTTATTGAAAAATGGAATTGAATTCAAGGCCACTACAGAGAGTAAAACAGATTGGACAAGAGGGAAAAGGTTAGAGTCCTCCACATAAAAGGTTATAGCCATTTTCAACAGATGGGCTAAATACATGTGTGTGTGATGTTAGAAATAATTAGTATGACATATACAGGTATGTTTGTACCCCCAGTTAGCCAGAAAGTCCTGGCACCATTTTCCAAAGTAAAGAGCATTTTTAAAAAATGAAAGCAAAAAAAGTAATAATAATCTGGAAGCAGGGAGTTATAATTGGATACTAATAATCATTGCTATGTAAATGAGGTTGAATACTTTTCCATTTCAGCAAATCACAAGAACAAGTGGAAAATCCACTAGAATACAGATAGCTAGTCCATAAACAGAACAAGATACTATAAATTACCCTGATCCCTGGGGACAAGAATGATGTGTAGCCAAAATTTCCCTGCAAATGGCTTGTTCTGCTTTTCTTAAAAAAAAAAAATTGAGTATTAGACTCATCTCCTTTGTGTTTATTTCCCTTTCTATTATGTTAGTGAAAATGTTATATTTTATTTTAGATGTAACTAGGCAATTAAAGAAAATGACCATCTAGAATTCCCCAAACTAAACAAAATGGTAACAAGAGATAGTCACTGAATCAATCACCAACTGCAAGTTGAGTGCTCACTATGAAGGGAACTTTGGGCTAAATTTGGGGGGAATCATGTGAAAAAAGAGACTCGGCTCAATCATAGAGAGGCTTGAAATTTGGTTAAACAAAACTGGCTAGAGTACAAGAGGCAACTAAAAATCAATAAATTATAATATTGTAGACCATTGATATCACCAAGGATTTCATCCAGAGAACTTAAAAAATTCCCAATCCTCATTCCAAAATAGGATGTAATTCCCCCCACAAAATGTTCAGGCAACAACAAATTGGTATCATCAAAATTATGCTGGACTATGATGGAGGCCAACTTACTGGGTTCACTCACTTGGCTTGTTTCGCAGAACTTCTCCGGAAGTTATATCTTTGCAACATTACAGATGGCCATGCCATGAACCTTAGGGATTGAAAGAAGCCAAATTTGGGATTGCTAATATTATACATGGTCAAGTAATTAGCAAAATGCCAGTTCAAAAGGGGCCAAAAGAATGGAGGAATCTCAAGAACAGAGTTGATGGTTCACAGAAGAGGGGCAGTTGTGCTGAGAATGAGTGGTGTTCAGGACTGATAGGGTAAGAGGATGGAGGAATGAGGAGGGGAGAAAGAAGAGAAGTCAGGCAGGCATCCCAGTGAGGAATCAGGCCAACCCTGATGACCTGCCTCTGGACTCTTCTCTGCCTCATTCCACAAGTGGAACGGCAGGTTCCCACCCACAGGCTTAGCACCACCTCAGCCACGAGGGTCAATCTTTTTCTTGGGTAGGAGAGATTTCAGAAGTCTGGCAAAGAGCAGCGAGCCTATTACTAAATGGCAGGTGTCATAGCAGGCACTTTATTTAATCATCATACCCAATCTATAAAATATGCATTTTCCTCATTTTTATATATGAATAAATCAGGGCTCACAAAAATTAAGAACCTTGTGCACGATCATACAGTCAGTGGCAGGAGGATTTAATTCAAGACCAAAGGCATTTACTGTGGTAGATTCCCTTTCAGCCTCTGGAATGCAAATTCTTAGCCCTGTGTTTTTCCGGGGCACAGGACTGAGTCATTTGATGCTGGTTGATGCTGATTGGGTAATCTGGTTTCCACAAGTTTCTGTATTGTTCTAGGGAGCAAATCCTGTAACCATCTTTCTACTTGTCTTACTCTTCGTGATTTAATCCTGGCTTTGATGATCCCAGCTCTTCTAGGATGGGAGTCTTTTCTTGCCTTGTCATACCTCCTCATCCTCCCAGGGATAAAAGTCCGAGTCCTGGACTTCACCAAGAATTACTGGACTCTACTACCACCTGTAAGGAGATATTCCAGATGCTGTTTGTCTGTGTGCCTAGATGTCTCGGAATGGCTGTCATGGATCCTTCATTTCTGTCTGCCATCCATATATAGTCCATTCCCACTCTTGAAGTTTGGCTTTTTCTCAGAGAAACTGCTTGCCCAGACTGCCCCAAATTTTCTGCTCTCATACTTGTCCAAAGCCCTATTCTATTTGTTAGACTTGTCTTCTCTCTAGTACTAGTACTAGCTAGATTTGGGAATCTGTCTCCCAAATTATTTATCATTCCATGTGCAGGTCCTTGTCCAGCTCCTTTAACCATGAAACTGGGCTTGTGTGTGACCCATAATGTAAACATGGCAGGACAGGGGTGGGGAAAAGCAGAGTGTGTTCTGGAAAGGTGCAGAGCTGACCTAAGAAGGGTGGGAGGGTGTATGTGACAGGTCATTGAAAGTAAAGATGGATTAGTGGGGCGGAACTACATTAAAAAAAAACAGTTTTAAATGCCAAGATGAGACACTGGAAATGACCCAGTAGTGATGAGCAATTATTATTGGTTCTTAAACCCCCCTAGAGAGATTAGTCAGTGTGCAGGGTAGACTCGAGAGAAGACTGAAGACAGAGAAAGGAGGAAACCATTAAAGTTGTGCAAACAGGAAGTGATGAGAGCCTGGATTGGAGTTTATCTGTTATAACCCACAGGAAAAAGATAAGAGACAAACTTTGAATAAAAAACTATAGACTAGGGAAGAGAACAGATTTATAAGGGAGTAGAAATCAAGAATGACTGCAAATTTGTAATTATGGTGGTGTTATTGGTAGAAGCAAGGGAATCTCAGAAGGGGCTCTAATATTGGAAAATAATAAAACCCAAGCTCTCTTTCTGTTTCATTAATAACACTGATTATACATGAGAGCATTGCTAGCAAGTATTCAAGCAGGGGGATGTGTTAGAATCAGTTGAATTGCTGAAATGAGACTAGAAGGCAAATGAGAGATCAGGGCTAACACATCAATTTGGGAGTGGAAGTCATAAATGTGGATGAGGGAACTGTAAGGGAAGGGAATTAAAACCTAATTTGTCAAAAATCCCACAGTTTGACACACTATTCTGGGCCTGGGCCTCTTCTAGGCTGCTGGCCAAGAACAGGCAAAGGAGTTACAGATGGACTGAACATGCATAAATAAGAAAATCTGTTGTATAACGTGGCTCTAAAAAAAAAAAAAAATCCACCTCTCTACCTACACATGATATTTCTAGAGCATGAGAACTCATGATATCATGACTGTGTGAACATTTCTTATCTCATCCCACTGAGAAAAGCTGCACCTGCCACTTAAGCCTTGATTCCCTTTGGGTGCTAAAATGTACTCTACCACCAGAAGGGTCCACATGTCTCTTTTCTTAGCTCAAATGCAATAATTACCCGAGTTTAACCCTCAGCTGTGTTTCTTTCTTATTCTTCATTCTCCTTTCCAAATTCCTATCATCTGACCATGATAAGCTAGTCATTGACTGTTAGTGTCCTCATCTGTAAAACGGAAACATTAAGAATTAATTTCCTTTTTGATGAAGAAAGGGATCTTAAAACAAGTCAACACAGAATGGACAGTTTTAACAAGATGTTCTGAGGGACCCAGATAGCTCATTTTGGTATGGTTCTTTTAGTTTGTATGTTTAAAGAATACTGGTCGGTATAGCCCATATAACTTTTATGTAACTTCAGAACTTTTAGTTCTGGTCCTGATTAATATAAAAAATGAAAGGAAGAGAGAGAAAAAAAGTGGAACTTTATGGTGGGTTCTTTTGTGGGGAGGGAACTCTTTGGATATGAACTGGCATTTGCCCAACAGTATTCTGAGTTCAGTAAATAACTCAACACACATGGACTGAATTTCCAATGAAAAACATGAAGCTTACAAAGTAAATGGAAAATACTTGGCAAGACACATATTTACATTTGATGAAGGGAAATTGGGGCGGGGTGGGGGGGGGTTGGCCAAACCTGACAGGCACAGAGGGATTAACCCATCCTCACTCATCACCGGAACAGAAATTGCCAATTATCACCCGCCCTGGGCCATCGACTTTCTCAAAGAAATCACATTCCCCTCCCCCGAAAGGAAGCTGGCTTCCATGGGAGCTGTGTGTGTGTGTGTTTGTGTACAAATTTAGTGCACAGGTATGCCTTACAAGTGAATCAGCCACTGAAGAAATGAAGACTTCATATACTATATAAACCACTTTCTAAAATGCAGGACAAAATCTGATAATTTGCTGTGTGTACTATGATTCTCCACTTTAAGACAGGAGTCTGAATACAGGTCTCTTTCCTCATTATGATTAACATTTTTAGCCCAGTAAGAGAATAAGACCCTTTAGCTGATTTATCCAAAGTCACACAGCTAATAAATGATACAACAGAAATTCAAACCCATGGCTGTTTCATTCCAAGTTCACATTTCCCCATTGCATTTACTGCCTCCAAAAAAAAAAAAAAAAAAAAAAAAGTGGTGTGAGTGGGGAGACAAAGCAGGAGGCTGGTGGGTACACCCAGTTTATAAAATATATAATTAATTTCTAAGATTCAGAGGAAAGGCACGAAAATTAGTAAGCCCTCACCCTGTGATGAAAAATCAACCCAGCCTCAGACAGATTGTAGTGGTTTGCCCAAGGTCACAGAGCTAGTACAGGAGGGAACTAGGATTCCAACCCAGAGACACATAACTTTAACTGTTAGGTAATGGCAAAACGTTTTCACCTATGACACCACTTTAAAGCCAATGACAATCCTAGGAGAAAAGTTTTGGAAATGATACAAAGAAATTGGATTCAGCATGTAAGAGACAGATTTGCTAGACTTCCTTGTGGGTTACTTCAGACAAATAAGCTCCTGCATTTTGGAAGGAGGGGGAGGTGGAAAGAAAAATATATATAAAATATTTTATTTTCCCAAATGGGAAACATGAGGGTACAGATTTTGCTTGCAGGCTCAGATTTCTTTTTGTATGTATGGTAAATATTATTCTGTCTTCTTTCTATTATGTTCTGACGAGGGTGTCCATGAGAAGAAGTTAGGTTAACTCCTTGAGTTTCTACAGAGATTAAATAGAGTTCTACATTCAATTCGCAGTGGAGTTCAGGACAGTGAAGGTCACCAGGACTACCCAGGGTGGTCTACCCTGTGGAATAATTCAGTGTTGGGGAGATCATTATTTCCCTCTTCCCTTTCTCCACAAAGGGGAAATTCCATTCCTCCCCCAGATGGGACTATATACTTCTAGATGTCTCCTGTCACTTCTCCCGTGGGAGGAGTAGCTAATTTGATTAGTGGAGAGCCTGAACACCACTGAGCCAGGATTTTTCCAAATACTATAGTTACTGAATGGAAAAGTTTGTGATGGCCAATCCTTTCCCTTACTGTCTTATACGGGCTGAGGGAGTGGGCAGTGGACTCACTTGTGCTTCCAAATCCACGCTCCCCAGGTAGGCCCAACTAGGCTTCTGTGCTCCCTGCCAGCTTTTTCCACTTGTCTGTGAATGGGTGAGGCAGGCAGGCCCGTCACCAGAGGCCAAATAACCTTAATAAATGTTAATTCCCTAAAAGGAAGTGCTAGTTTAGCCTCAAGTCCAAGTCCAAGTCCCATTGCCCAGTCCACCTTCACTGTGAGTAAAATTGATAATTTGAAGTTAAGACCTGAAAGGAAGGTGGGATATGTGAATGTTACTCTAAGCCTAGAACACTCTAATGCCTTTGAGGCAGGCATTCACTCCTCTGCTGTCATAAAAACATTGGCATAGCATAATCATCAGCAGGATCCCTGGCTGTCCTTTTTTATTTTTTTTTTAAAGATTTTATTTATTTATTTGAGAAAGAGAGAGAGAGAGAGAAAGCATGAGCCAGGGAAGGGGTAAAGGGAGAAGCAGACTCCCCACTGAGCAGGGAGCCTGATGCTGCACTCAATCCCAGGACCCTAAGATCATGACCCCAGTCCAAGGCAGACACTTAACGAACTGAGCCACCCTGGCGCCCCTGGTTTCCCATTCTTAAGGGTCATGGGTTTGTTCTGCTTTTCTCTTTGCTTTCTGCATAAAAGATCCTAATAAATATCTGCTGATTGACTAAAGTGGCTAAACAACAACTGGTGTTTAAATTAATCCCACTTGAGCCAAAACAGCTGGCCTAAAGCACTGAGCAAATCTCTGACATCAAACACACTCGTCTTCACATCAGAGAACATGTTGTATTTTCAGATGAAGGGGGAAGAGAAAAACGAAAAGGTGCTGATGGGACCTCTCACTGGCATCAGAAAGTGCTCAGTCCGAAAGCCACTCCAGCTTTCTGCCACCTGAGAGCAGCTGAGCAGGTCCAAAGAGGCAACTGGTCATGGAGTCAAAACAAATGAAAAGATTTCCTGTACTCTGGAATTGATATTGACATTCCTCTGAGAAAAAAAGCAGAAGCAACCTTTGTGATTGATGGGTTCATTCATTCATGCATTGACAAGGAGTTATAAAGCACCTACAATTATAGGTAGAAGTTTTCTCTACACATACAATTGCTTCCGGGGGGGAAAAAGGTGTTTTTTTTATAGGAAGACTGATGTGGTTACAGGTCAAACCATACTCTCCAAGTCAAGTTTACCAATAATAAGGCTGATTTTTTTTTTTTTTAAGCTCCATTTGTCTAACTCTGGTCTATTTCTTAATTGGTTCTAAAATTAAAAGAGGAAGAAGAAGATGATTAATTATTGCCCTCCAAAATGTTACAACATGTTTATTGGATAAAAACAATTTATGGAACTTTCTCTTAAAATATTTCTTAATGTGGACAGGTTTCCATCAACCACATTTTTTTGGTAACTACTGATGGGTAGTAGTGCATTCCTGGGGTGCTAGTTAGCTGAAGAACCACAATGACCACAGGATGGGGGAGACTAAAGTTGTCCAAACAGAAGGCCACTCTGCTTTCTCATGGAGGGGACCACTAGAGACAGGTTGGGCTTGGTTAAGGTGCTCAAGAAGAAGCTCAAGGTTTCCATTCGGGGTTCATATATATGGAAGGATGGTCAAAGGTCCCAAATGCACACCATACAGTATGATTTCAATGCCTTAACCCTAGAAAACTTCTGAGGCAAGTATAACTGAACCACTACCTTCACCATAACAAGATGCGAAGCTTTATCAAAGCATTTAACTTTGAGCAGTCACTCCCCATGCATTCCTTATATGGTATTTGAGGACTTGAAACAAAGCCCTTTGTGTATTCCTTGTGTTTTCAAAACATACTCTTGGTAACCAAATAAACTTGCTAAAGAGGATTACTGACTCCGAGCCAGTTAAATGTCAGAATCATCCACCAAAAAATATCCACTTTGGTTCTGGAGTGTTGGATCAAACTCTCTGTTTTGGCAGTAATTGGATATAGCAGAACCAGTTTTCTGTTACAGTCCCTTCAGAGTCATAAAGATAAAATAAGGTTATCTGCACTTGAAAGTATATTTATCTTTCTATTGTTTACAAACACATTTGTGATTGGAGAGGAAATGGGGTGGTTAGGGTAGATACAGCCGTTTTGTCCAAGGAAGGTATCAAGTTATTAAAAGGTATATAGTTAAAAAAAAAAGAGAGAGAGAGAGAGAGATTTGCAAATCCCATTCCTGTTTTTCTTAGTGAGCACTGAGGAGTACTACAAGCACAATTAGTCACTAGTAACTGTGTCATAGGTCCTGATCAAAACAATCAGACTACTGGGGCTCTTGGCTGACACAAATGGGAGCACGACCTTTGGAAATTTCTTTTTTTTCTCCCTCCCGCCCCTGGAAATTTCTCTGTAAGACATGTTTATTTATATTTTGCACCCACTAAATTGTGAGCATCTTAGGTCAGAAAGGCAGCTTATATTCATCTATAAGTTTGTGCCTGATACTTAATAGGTATTTGACACACTGTTGTTAAGTGAATAAAATCTGCTGATAATTTATAATTCAGGAGTAAATCAGATTTCAGCTAAAGCTTTTGCTAGGTCAATAATGAATATATATAACAAGCATATCTCCAAAAATTTCATGAGTAAGTTAGTAATTTTCACTATTATTATTATTAAACAGAAGCCCTAGAGAATAGACTGACATGGCACTTAATGTTGTTAATTAAAAGTAGATGAAGATGTAATGAAATTATGAAAATACTCAATCTTTTTCTTATGTTAAGCTCCCAATATTTAATAATAGAACAGTCTCACAAAGCAATTCGATTAAGTTTCATTCCACTTTCTAAAGAAACAAAGGTTCTCATCTAATCAGTTTTATTGTCATTTCTATTAATTTTTCATGTTTTAAAAAAATAACAGGTCTTGGAAGCTCTCTGGCTGGCTCAATCAGTGGAGCATGGGATGCTTGTTTTCAGGGTTGTAGGTTTGAACCCTATGTTGGGCCTAGAGATCACTCAAAAATAAAAATCTTAAAAAAAAATAAAGTGTTAAAAACCTTTGTAATCAACTTCTAAATAAACAGCTATTTCCATGTATATTAAATGATCTTATAGAAAGAACACCCGGAACTTAATAAAACCCCAGAAAATCCCGACTCACAAGAACATAGTGCTTATTTGGTTTTGGGTACTGGCTGCTTCATTGTTGAGATTTTCCAAGTCAGATAGTGTTACCCTTGGAATATGCCAGCAGGCATCAATAACTGACCATAAATGAAAAGTTGGCCTTCCCCAATCAGATCTAAGACTCAGCTTTCCAAATCCAATGTTCTCCTTAAGGCAGCAGAGGGCAGTGAAAGCACTGTTAATTGATCGTGTAAACCTTTTATTACAATCTGGAGAGAAATACTGTATTTCCTTATGACTGCATTTTCCATTTTAAACATCATACATGTAAGTGGTTTGAAAGAATACATTTTTAGTCTCAAATGCATTTTTGAAGCCAAAAAGAACATTTACAAAGTGCAATGAAATACCTATCTAGCATTTCGGGGACTTAGAGTTCACTTGAGTATTAACAGAAGAATGTCTTAGAGGATACTACTACTTTGTGACCTTGGTCTAGAATTTACCTACATGGTGTAAGAGACACTAGAACTGTGGAAACCTGTCAGAGTGCTGTGCTTATATTAGCAGAGAATTTAAGAGTTTCCAGGAGCCCTTACAGTCAACTGACAATCATGGAAATGTTATTAGATTCTCTCCACTGGACGAGGCTAAGGTATAATCAGAACAGAGGTCTTCTTGCTCCTTTCACTTTAAAGCCTTATTTTGCCACACCATATTTCATAATATTTAACAGTAAGACTTGGGACTTCTGATGTGCTTCTCAGGGTTTAAACATCTTAGGAAACCTCACTTGAAAAATTCAGTAGTAGGGGGCACCTGGGTGGCTCAGTCTGTTAAGTGTTTGGCTCAGGTCATGATCCCAGTGTCCTGGGATCAAGGCTGGCATCGGGCTCCTTGCTCTGTGGGGAGCCTGCTTCTCCCTCTCCCTCTGTCTACTGCTCTGCCTACTTGACTGCGTGCGCGCTCTCTCTTTCTCTCTCTCTGTGTGTCAAATAAATAAAATCTTTAAAAAAAAAAAAATAAGAAGGGCGCCTGGGTGGCTCAGTGTGTTAAAGCTTCTGTCTTCGGCTCAGGTCATGATCCCAGGGTCCTGGGATGGAGCCCGCTTCGGGCTCTTTGCTCAGAAGGGAGCTTGCTTCCCTTCCTCTCTCTCTGCCTGCCTCTCTGCCTACTTGTGATCTGTGTCTGTCAAATAAATAAATAAAATCTTTTAAAAAAAATAAGAAAAGAAAAATGCAGTAGTGTTCACATTCTGTTTCTACAAAAGTTCTCAAGAGGTAAGGAGAAAATAACCCCAGTAATGTTATACGTTTTAATCAATATGTATTTCACGATTTTCAAAAATAAGACCTTGTCACTCCCTAACCCCAACTCCAACCCCAATTAAGAAGAAGACATTGTTCTTTTCACCTCAGCCAACGCATGCATATCTGGTCCCCTTCTTGGCATGACCCAGCACTGTATCATAATTAGAAATTTTACTAAACAGGACTGGACCTGGCGATGGATACTTTCTTAGCTGTAACCTTCCAAAGCCTGCGCTTTGTTCTGGAAGATCTACCACTAGCTTTCCCTACTGAGTTAGGTATGTCAACATCAGGGGAAAGGGTGAAATGACTAATGGTAAAATAACAACCTCTGGGAGAGAGGACATCACAGGGAAGCCAGGACACTGCTTTAACAGTTACAATGAAACATTTTTGCCTCTGGACTTTGTTGATCTGTCTGGAGCACAGGATGTCTGATTGGCATTCACAAGTTCTAGGGCTGCCAGTGACATTCCCCTGACCCTGCAGGAGTTCTTCCTTCCTCAAAGAACACACACTAAGCCTCAAGCCCAGGACCTCTTGCTTTCATTTTCGCTCGTTGCCTTCTCCGCCTGCTTGCTCTCGGTCTGCAGTCTTCCAGCGAGTCAAGGGCCGGGCTGAAATCCCATAGCAAATTCCTCCAAAGCCAAACAAGGAAATGTTCAACGAGTCTTTGGAAACCAATAACTGAGAGCAGCAGGTTATCTTATTTGGAAGTTAATATATTGGCTGCTGTACATTTTTCACCAAAATTAGACATTTTCTGGATTAGCTATGCAGCTTCACTATACCACGATCTTTAACCAAGGTTAAAGGTGCATGAATAGATCCATGTTTCAAGTAAGACTCTACATGTTTTTAGAGTATAAAGGTTTTTCAAAGCCAAATCAAGGGGAGTACCACTATCACGGCCCCAGTTTTTAATTACAAATTTTGGCTAAAATGTTGTGTATCTTATGACTTTTGAGGAGATAGCTAATACTTAAGGGAATTATCCCGAGGTGTGCCAAAAACATAAGGAAAACATGGAGACTCTTTGTAGAGAAACTATCAGGTAGTATTCTATATCACTTTTCCCTGCACGGCAAAGAGTTCTCTAGAAACGACCATGGATGGGGGCTTCTCCATTCTGCCTTCGGCTGGGCTGGCCAGAAAAGCCACAGAACCTCCTGCCAAGAGCTAAGTGGACCTGTGTTTCTTGTGTGCTGACAGGTCACCACCCAGCGAGGATTAGGCTCTGGGCATAACGGCTGGTCTGGAAACCTGAAGCCAGGATTTTCGGCATCCGGGCTCTTCAGCATATCCCAAACAACAAAGGGAAGCTCTTTGTTGGGAAAGCCGAGTCTCAGGGCCAGTTGGAACTCAGAGGTCACCTGAAGAGTTACCAGGGAGCCTAATGCATACCTTTTTTACCTGGCTCCTCTGCAAGGATTTGTTTCCATGGGACAAGGAGAGAGGGAGGAGAGATAAAGGAGGAAAGCAGGGAAAGAAAAGAAAATTAGCAGTATAGACTGGGAGTTAAAACAGGCTCTAAGTTCAAACACTCACTAGCTGAACTCAACCACCTAAGCCTCAGTTTCCTCAAACATTAAACAGCTTAACAATAACCCACAACCTTCGGACCAACTAGTTTCCTCAAACATTAAATGGAACTGATGATATGTAAGTCATAAGGTTGTTTTAAGAATTCATGGAGTTAATCTCTGTAAACTACTTAGTGCAGCCCTGGAGCATGTCAAGTATGCCCAAAAAAGGTTAACCATCATTACCTTTACTTTTAAGTAATTGGGTAAGAAGAAGGGAAAATATATACCGATTATGATGTGGGGTTCCTTAAAGGCTGCCATTTTATTAGCTAATCATTCAGAGCCTTGTGAGGAAAGATCTACAGTTTGAGTATATCCATGGATTTGGGTACTATAAGAACCTCATTGATCTCTTCAGACTACATTTATAGAATCTGGTCAATCTGGGACAAAGTGGATCCCCCTTTGTTCAGGCTGCACTCCCGCAGAGGGGACCTTTCCCTTCTCAGAGGCTGTACCCTGGCCACGGGTTGCATCATCCCAAAAGAAGTGGCAGGGTTGTTTTGTTTCGTCTTGTTTTGTCTTTCAGTTTTGCATAAGTGTTCCATATGAACTAACAACAGCCCTAGGACCCAATTCCAAACTCCACGGCTCTTAGGAGCATGACCAAACCCTCCAGCCATACCCTGACTTCCATTCTCCAAGACAAGATCGCAGAGAAGCTCTAAGATCTACCTGGGTGCGGAGAGAGCTGTGCTCCAGGGCCCAGCCTCTGGGAAAGAGAAACCAATTCTGACAAGACTCTCAGACCCTTGACTCCACCCTGAAACTGAAAAGGGTGAGAGGTTGTGCCCTGTCTTCCTCACTAGAGAGCTCATATCTCAACTCTGCCCAAGAGCTATCACTTGAGGATTGAGGTTTGGGAGCTGGAGGGAGAAATAATGGAAATAAACCACAACTTCTGTTTCCCTCTTCATTCCAGCAGCTCGAATGAATGGTGGAGAACTTCAGTGCCAACTTTTGTCATTGAGCCTCTGTGTCTAAAATATCCTCTGAGTGACCTACATTAATCTTGCTTGTCCTGTCAGACTTAGCTCTCCATGATGTGCCGTCCTATCCCAGAATGTGGTGGGGCCTTTCTACTTCTTCTTAGCATCTTGTACATACTTCCTGGAAAATGAATCCACGAGGACAGGACCTGTGTCCATCTCATACACACTTTTAACCTTAGCACGTGGAGTGGTACCAGATCCATAACGGACATCCAACAAACATTGTTGAATGTGTGTATAAGTGAATTACTACAGATAAAGGAGAGGAGAAAACAGTATGCAGCCACACTGCCTTCTATGCAAAGAATAGAAAGTGGATTCTAGAACTTGAAAGCCCCATTGCCTGAGCACCAGGAAGGATTTGGGTATGAACAAGATGGGCCTGCACTTGAATTCTGGAGTATATGAAAAGGAGAGGCTTACTCTGGACAGCAGAGAGGAATAATATTCCAGAACTGGAGTGTGAGGGGAGAGGCAGAATACAGTGCAGGAGGGATGGCATGAGGAAGAGAATCAGGAGGCAGAAGAGAAGACAGGAGGACATCTGAGTGCTCTGTGAGGTGAAGCAGACACTAAGAAGGCCCTGGTGATGGCCAGATAGACCCCACAACAAGAATGTGCCCTATGTCATTTGAAGTTTATCGCTGCGCTCTCTCATGACCCCCAAACTCTCAGTTCAAGTTCTGAAACATAGAATCAGTATCGTAACCTTGTTTTCGTGATTGCTTTGTGTGGGAGGAG
Organism: Meles meles; assembly: GCF_922984935.1. Lineage (NCBI taxonomy): Eukaryota > Metazoa > Chordata > Mammalia > Carnivora > Mustelidae > Meles > Meles meles. The sequence goes on from NC_060067.1 coordinate 92,484,996, forward strand.
AAGAGGCCCACCCGGGAGTGGGAGGGAACAGAAGAGAAGGAGTCGTCCCCACCCTGGGTTTATGTCAGAACAGAAAGAAAAGAACCGCTACAAGATGAGAGAGCATCAGAAAGCAGGAAATCAAAGCAAAGCTGACTGTGAATTTAACAGGGATCTCTGGGACATGGTTTGGCCTTCAAAGGGACACGAAATGGGAGTTTTGTGCTGCTCATCTTTGCCAGGTCCCAGAAGGCCAGGAGGTCCCAGCTAATACCTGGGACACATTATGCATCCTGCCAGAAAGGTTATTTTTCTTGTCTGTGATGCCTTTGGATCATGAGTTCCTTGAAGACAGGGGTTTTCTTATTTGCAAGAGCATTAGTATCTCTAGCACACTGTCGAACACAGAGTAGTTACTATCTGCTGAATGAAGAGATGAATGGCTTTATCACAGAGTTCTTCATCAAGAACCACCTACAATTAATGAAAGAATCCAGTGGGAGAGAAGGAGGCAGGAAGAGAGAAACAGAAATAGAGGCAGAGAGAGAGAGAGAGAGACAGAGGGAGGAAGGAGAGAATGAGAATACAATCCTAATATATAAACCCAAAGGTTTCCTCAGGCAATGTTTTTTGTTTTTGTTTTGTTTTGTTTTTCCTTTAACTCTGGTTTACCTCTTAGCCTCTAAACCTCCCTGGGCATCTGCTCCATATTCCAGAATCAGGTTCAATGGTGCCCAAAGCCTGGTGGATGGTCATCATAAGGTGATCTTCTTCTACGCCAAGACCAAGCACACCCTGCTAGGCTGCACGCCGTCTCGGTGAAAGGCATGCATGGCCTGGCCAGCCCTTGATTAGAAGTAGTCACATTTCAAGGACAGGATGTACCCAGGACAGCTCTGGCCTCTAAGCTTCTGAGATTGCCTAGAGCCAGTACTTAACTGGGGAACAGAGGTTTCCCAGAACTTAATGCAAATAACGTAATGCAAGTTCTTGGGTCAGAAGATGAGGAAGGTTTTACAGACCACAGAATGAATCCTAACAACATTTAATAACACTTATTTTAAAAAGCCAATGGATCCTCATTTCCCTGTGTTTCTGATCAATCGACAGAAGGAATAAGTAAAATCTAACATTTTTTTTAAAGGTTAAAGATAACAAACCTTAAAAATAATTGTTGGGACTGGGTCTAAATCCATGAAGATTCCAGTGTCTTAGGTTTCTCTTATTGTTGAAGATATATTAAACATTAAAACAGCAGTTACTGGTAATATGGATCAGAAAGGCAGGCAAAATGATTTCTGAGTCTGGGGGCCTGTACACCCTTAACCTAAACTAACTCACCTCTGAAATTGTAGACAGGATTAAAGTTTAGTTTCTCCTAGATGAAAACATGCTGAAGTAGGACAGAAGGAATTGTCTGCATCCTCGCTGGGACCATCTAAGGGGATAGATGTCTGCCCAGGATACCCCCTGCAAAGTATCTGACTTTGTATGCATTGAATACAACAATGTATTCTCTCCCTAAACGTGTTGCAGAAGTGATTCTTTCTTAGAATAAAATGTAGTAATTGAGTTCGTTACCAGATAAGTTTAACTCTCCTTTTCCACCCACGTTTCATAAACGTCCTCTCCTTCCCATCTCTCTTCCTATTATGGGACAAAATCCACCTCTACAGGCAAGTGCGGCAATGCCTGGTGGCCATGCAGGTAGTTCTTCCACAACGGCCGCACCCACAATTTCACTTGGTCCTCGGTTTATTTGCCCACAGACTCTGGACATGACAGACGGTTTGCATTCCCCAAGGCCAGGATCATGGCTAGTGGGTGGCAGAAAGAAAAGTGCCTGTCATCCTGCAAAGATATGACCTGCCAGCAAAGTGTGGATAAGCTCAAGAAACCATTTCCAAACATGGAAACGGGACTGGATCAGTTTGGGGCAGATGGAAGCTTTTGCCAGTTCTTAATTTTGCCAGTCTCCCTCGGTGATTTCTCAACCACTCAACACAGGGTGAAAGGGAACAGAGTAACTTCTATTTCCAACACTTTGAAGCTCTTAGAAATTATCAGACTTTTCCCTAATAAGTAAAATAGATACTAGAAAAATTGGCGGTCTGAGGACTATCCCCAAACCCTTTAGGATTACAGGAATTTCATAGCAGGGTTAATATTTTTAGAAAGTAAGAACTGAATATTTTCATTATCTTCTCTGTTTCTAGGTACTTCTTTATAGCTAAATTTATTTTTGCTTTGCCAAAAACTTTTCAGCTATTCACTGATTAATGGAAGGAACATGTATCCCCAACACAAAAGCACGAAATTCCAAAAATGCATCAGCAATGCTTCTTTTATTTATTTTTTATGGGGGAGGGGGGCACTGGCAGAGCCCTCTGAGGCTTTATTTGGAAAAAGACACTTGAATTGGTTTTTAGTTGGGGGCATGGGCCAGAGGTTGTACCCAGGGCAGTAGACTCCCCCCAAGAGCAGGCTGAGGACAGGGGCTGAGCCGTAGGTGTCTCCCTGTTCCCAATGCTCCGTGACACAGCTCCTTCCCCAAGGCTGTATGGCAGCCACAGGAGTTGGGAGGCTGGGTGGGACCACAGTGCTTGTTCACTTGTTCAGGACATGAGACCGCTCGGACACCAGCTTCCATCACGATCTCAATCTTCTTCACAACCACACACTCATTGGGGTTCACATGGCTGAAGGAGCTGGAACCCCTGCTGAGCTGAAACTAGGTTGGAAGGAACTGAGGCCATAGTTGAGGCCAGGACTGGTGAGGTTTCCTTAGGCCCAGCTCAGCCCACCAGAGTAGCCACTGGTGGTCTTGGTATGGATACTCATGTTCAGTGGTGATCTCAATGTCCAGGGCCAGCTTGACTCTCAGGAGCTCCCAGTACTTACACAGTTGCGGCGCCATGTCCTGCTTGACTCTGTAGGGCAGCCTCCAGCTTGGCCAGCTTGGCATTGGCATCCTTAACAGCCAGCTCCCTGAGTTGCTCGCTCTATAGTGGCCTCCAGGGAAGCCCTCTGGCCTTTAAGGCCCCTGATCTCAGCCTGGAGTTGGCTGATACTTGTTTTGTCTCTGAAATCTGTCTTCATGTGATAGAGGTCATCCCCATGCTTCCCAGCCAATGTCTACAGCTCCTCATACTTGATCTGGTACATGATCTAACCTCTGCCTGGCTGTGGTTGGCAACATCCTTGTACAGGGCTTTGACCTTGGCAATGATGCCATCAAGGTCCAGGGACAACTGTTGTCCATGGACAACACCACAAATGTGTCCAAGATCTGAGATTGTAGCCACAAATTTCCCCTGCATATAGCTGCCTTAAGAAGCTGATCTTGCCGGTCAGGCTTTCCAGGAGGGACTCCAGCTCTACTTTGTTCATGAAAGCTTCATCCACATCTTTCTTAATGAGGACAAATTCATTCTCCATGTCTGCATGCTCTTTGATCTCCTCCTTGCACTCATTCCTGAAGTCCTCCACCAGCCCATGAATGTTGCCAAGCTCCACCTCCAGCTAAAGTTTCTCCTGGCCCCATGTGTCCGGCTGCCCTGGAAGGTGGTTGATGGAGCTCTGTCCATGTTGCTATGAGCTGTTTTCTGCTGCTGCAGGAGGCTTCACTTGGTCTCCAGAATTTTGTTCTGCTGTTCCAGGTGTTGCATCTTGTCGATGAAGGAGTCAAACTTGTTGTTGGGGGTCTTTATCTGCTCCTTCTCTGGGGTGTGCACAGCTTGAATGTTGGGGTCTACCCCAGCTTAAGGGGTCTCAGCAGGCTCTGGTTCAGAGACAGCTATGATGCTCCCCATACCCCCACCCTGCCATAACCCCCGTAACCCTCGACCACACTCACGCTGGTGCCAAGGCCACCCCAGTAGCTTCTTCTGCTGCCCACATGAGAAAGTGGAGAAGCTGATGTGGGTGCCAGGAATGCTTGTGTCGAAGTGGCTGTTGAAGGCCCTGGGAGCTAGAGGTGGACAACTTGTAGGACTTCTCGGTCACCCTGATGGTGGAGGCTGGAAAGGAAGCCAATAGGCTGAAGCTAACAGAGGGTCAAGAGGGAGCTGAGAATCAGCTTCTAGGAGGGTTAACAATGCTTCTTTTATAAATTAGGTGTTTTCTATCACTCCATGACTCAGGGCTTCAGAGACTTTGTTTTGTTTTGTTTTCCTATTACTTTTCTAACCAGTGTTCTCTATTTCCTTTGACTCTTCTTTCTCTCTGTTCCAAACAGTAGGTTCTTTCAGAGAAAATTCTTGGTTTTTCTCTCCGAAAGCAATCCCTCAGTGGACTTCTCTGCTCTCAGGGACTCATCTGTTACTTCTGTGTGCATGCTTCAAACTCCACAACCGTATTAGCAACTGGTTACCAGTCATCTACTACTGAAAGCCTGCATTATCTTTGGAACAATAGAGTCCCAGGCAAAATTACATCTTTTCTACAAACAAGGTAGGCTTAATATCCCAACCACTCTTTCGGTCAGTAGAGTTAAGTCCTTAATTGAGGTAACACCCAGAGCCATCTACTAGAAATTAATAAGAGCTAGAAATAAACCTGCCTTCCTGGTGATTCACCACATCACTTTTGGCACCAAACATTTGATGAGTTATTTAATTATCCTCTATTGCTTTACATTTGTACTCAGTGATTTGACAAATATTCACTGAGCACCTACTCTGTGCCAAGTACGGCTGCAGGTGCAGATATCAAAGAGCTTGGAAGACCTTAGGGGACCTTAAATCTTTGAGTAAAGAAGCCAACAGTAGACAAACACCAATATAATTAAGTTAAAGTACTAATAAGATCAATATTACAGAAAGTAAAACGAGACTAATGTGATAGAGCAACTTGGGGCAGGATGGTGAAGGCCACTAGAGATGGCAAATGCCTCTCTGAGGAGGTAATATTTGAGCTCACACCTGAATAATCAAGATACAGAGATGCAAAGATCTAGGAAAATATGTTTCAACCCAAAGTCTATGCAAGAACTCTGAAATGCAGACACGCTTGGTATATTTGAGGAAGAGTAGAAGGAAATGAGACAATAGAAGGCAGATATCAATCAGCTCCTGCGGACTCCACAGGCTAGGATTTCTCAACCTTGGCACTACTGACATTTAGGGCCAAATAATTCTTTACCATGTGAAGCTGTTCTGTGCAGTGTGGGATGTTTAGTAGCATTTCTGACCTCTACCCACTAGGTGCTAGTAGGCTCTTCCTAGTGACAATCGAAGAACCTAAGCATCTGTGATTACCAAATGGGGATTACCAAATGAGCACCAAAGTAACAAATGAGAAGCCAAAAAGCTCCAGTTGAGAACCATTATTTTAGACCAAGGTAAGAAATTTGGATATTATTCTAACTGGAACAGAAAGCTATTAAAACATCTTTGGCAGAGGGCACCTGGGTGGCTCAGTCGGCTAAGCGTCTGCCTTTGGCTCAGGTCAGGATCCCAGGGTCCTAGGATCGAGTCCCACAACGGGCTCTCTGCTCAGCAGGGAGCCTGCTTCTGCCTCTGCCTCCTTCTCTCTATTTCTCTGTCACGAATAAATAAAGAAAATCTTAAAAAATAAAATAAAACTCCTGAGTTTGGCAAAAAAAAAAAAAATCTTTGGCAGAGAGTAATAGGATCTGAGTCACACTGTAGGAAGTTTATTCTGGCTTTAGTGGAGCGGGATGAGAGAAGAAGCAGAGAGAATCAGAAGTCTGTAACAAAAACCTGAGTCAGAGAAGACGGACTAAGATAGTAGCCAAGAAGGATCCATCTAGGAATTAGGTGGCAGGTATCGAGAACAAGAAAAGAATCAAGCATGATGTTTAGGTTCTTTGCTAGAGCCATGAAGTAGTTGGAACGAGCCCTAAACCTGAGATAGCAGTGCCATTTATTGATGGGGAACACTTGGAAGTAGATTTGTGAGTGTTAATGTTGGAAATTAAGAGTTCCCTTAGCCATATTAAGTTTGAGATATCTCTTGATATCAAATGAAGAGGATCAGTAAGCAAGTTAGATGTATGTTGGGTATGGCACTCTGAGGGGAGGTCAGGTTTGACAACTGAAATCTATGGATGGGATATGAAGATGAGAGATTAGATGGGATCACTAGTGTATGAGTTTCTTGTGGATGCTATAACAAATAACTACAAACTGGTAACTTAACACAAGAGAAATTTATTCTCTCATAGTCTGGAGCCAGAAGTTCAAAATCAAGGTGTCTGTAGGGGCTGCACTCCCTCTGGATACTCTAGGGGAGAATGCATATTTTCATTCTTTTAGCTTCTGGCAGCTCTCAGCAATCCTTGACTTGTGGCCTTATGTGACCACATCACTCCAAACTCTACCTCTTTGGTCACATATCCTCCTCCTCTTCTGTCTGTCAAATCTTCCCTGTGTCTCTCTCTCTCTTTTTTAAAGATTTTATTTATTTATTTGAGAGAGAGGGAGAGCACAAGTGGGGAGCAGGGGTGGTGGGGGGGGGGGAGAAGCAGGTTCCCCACTGAGCAGGGAGCCTGATATGAGCCTTGATCCCAGGACTCTGAGATCATGAGCTGAGCTAAAGGCAGATGTTTAACTGACTGAGTCACCCAGGTGCCCCTCTCCTGTGTGTCTCTTATAAGGACAGTTATTAGATTTAGGTTCTACCTGAATAATTCAGCATGGTCTTTTCATCTCAAATTCCTTAACATAATTACATCTGCAAAGACACCTTTTCCCAAGTAAGGTAACATTCACTAACATTCACAAGTTCTGGGATTTCGGGTGTGAACATATCTCTTTGGGGACCACCATTCAGCCCACTACACGCAGGGAAAGAGTGCAGAGAAGACAAAAGGTTCCTCCAAGGTGGACATTCCAAGTAGGGCCCTAGAGACTCCAACATATAGAAACTGGTAGAGGAGGAGGAACTAGGAAAGAAAGGCTGGGCAGCATGGCGGTCAGAGACAACCAGAGAGGGCCTGGGGTCATGTTTCTCTGTACCTCGCATGTCTCTTTATACCAGATTTTCCCCAGAGTAAGTTTAAAAGATACAGCTTGAATTAAAATTAATGTTTATAGTAAGCTTTTTAAAAAGCCTGTTGCCTATGCCATTAAACTGCCTTGAGATTATTGGAAAATCTCAGGGGCAATCACCCACACACTTATTGCTTTAGGTGAGTACATGGAAAGAGAGAGAGAGAGGGAAAACCTGTTTCATTCTGTGCCAAGGTTTTATTGCAGCTGTAATCACTGCTCCTCTTTTAATTCTTCATTCCCAAGCCCCACAAAGTGCTAACATTTGAAACCTATTTAGGAAATTCTTTGGAACTTGCAGCAAACTTCCAAAGTTAAATTTAGGGTTCAAGCCTCCATGATTGGCCTGAGAAGTGAAAAGGATGGAGAGTGATTATTTAAGGGAGCTGCTTTCCTTTGATGCTTGATGTGGAGATGGGATATACATCTCGGGGCTGCAATTAATTCCTTGCTTCCAGGGAAAATATACTTGTCTTTTCATAAAAATAAGAATTTCTGTGTTACCCACAACTTTATAGTCAATACATCTCAGCTTTACTTACTAATGAACAAATATATCCTAAAATCCTTTGAATAGAAATATATCACATAGGGTCAAAATGTCATCTGTCCTAGAACATAAAAATTGGTGCCTTGGAGAAAACATATCTTTTATAATCAAAGTAAAATTGAATGTATGACCTCAAAATGCAGGAATACTGGTCCCTTTTTTTTCTTTTCTTTTCCCAAGTATATGTCCCTTGGGGGCTGACAGATCATTCTAGGACTTAACCCTCAAAAATTTGAGGGGAACACATTGAGGGAAAATTTCAACTATTCTTCTAATAAAGCCATCTTGCTTCTAGAAGAGAAATGATGACTAAAGCAGTCTGAGATGGTCGAAGACTGCCAGAGGAGTTATGGAGAATTTTCTATAGTTTCCCTCCACTCATGCAACTATGGACAAGTTGCAGAGCAAAGCTCTTTGGGATCTTGATCTCACTGGAGATGGATTCAGAAATGTCAGTTTTATACTTCTGACCCTCTCTCTTCCATCTCCCACCCTTTCTCCTACCAGCCACAAGGTCCTAAGAGGTAAGACTTAACCTGCTGAAACCTGCTTCTCTAGGATCTTATACCTTGCAAGCAAGTATAAAATTTTATTAAATAGTGGACTGGGAGCACCTGGGTGGCTCAGTTGGTTAAGAGGCTGCATTTGGCTTTGGTCATGATCCTGGGGTCCTGGGATCCAGTCCGCATCAGGCTCCCTGCCTAATGGAGTATCTGCTTCTTCTTCTCCCTCCCCCTCTGTCCTTTCTCCACCCCCACTCATGCTCACTCTATCTCAAATAAATAAATAAAATCTTTTTAAAAAATGGACCGGTCAATTCATTAACTTGATGTACAAAGTTGAAGAAAAGCATATTTTATATTCAAAATCAAAGGATTTAAAATAATATGAAATATCTCAAAATCTTTGAGATTAATTTCACTTGCACTTTCCTCATGTTAATTAACATGCACCCCCCCTCCATACACACACCACATGTATCCAAACCAACATTCTGAGTTGAGTATTTGGATGGGTAATGTGGACTTAATGGGAACATTGTCATACACTTCTTTGAGATGTGAAAAAAAAAAAACAACCAATGCCTACTATTCAAGAATGCTAAGAATAAATTTAAAAGTGCCTTGAAAACTAAAAGTTAAAGTAGAAAGAATGTCAAGGAACTGCTGAGGCTAAGACTTGGCAGAAGTTGAAAGTTCAACAAGCAGCTCTTTGATGTGACTAGAGCTCATTTCTGCACTGTGTTCACTACATAAGTAGAGGGGTATTTTCACAGGAAAACTGGTGGCAGGCTTTTTCCCATCAGGCTCTGACAGGGATGAGCAGCCCTAGGTTCCAGGTCAGGCTCTGTGACTTCTTTTAGAATTGAAACAATACTTTGCCCCCTTCTGAAGATCCTCTCCATCTGCAAAAAGGAGGAATAACAAACACACTGACTCACTCACAGGTCTGTTGTGAGAATAATATGTATTAGTGGGCCCAGAAGGGCTATGAAAAGGTTCAGAGATGCAAGCCATTTTATTATGTAGTAAAAGAATCAGGAATGAGACCTGACAATACTCAGTCCTCATAATCCAGTAGGATAAGCACCTTTCTTCCTATTAACCTCCTTACACAAGAGAGTAGTTCTCTTGTATTTAGTGTGTCACACGGAGGGCTGGGTGGCTCAGCTGGTTAAGCACCTGACTCTTCATTTCTGCTCAGGTCATGATCTTAAGCTTGTAGGATGGACCCCATGTTGGCCTCCATGCTGAGTGTAGAGCCTGCTTAGGGTTCTCTCTCTCTTTCCGTTTGCCCCTCCCCTACAAGCATGTTCACTCACTCTCTCTTATAAAATAAAATAAAATAAGTGTGCCACATGAACAGAGCATTTAACAATAATCGTTGATATAGGGCTATTACTGCCATCTTTACAGATGATAAATGGGATTAAATGGCTTTCTACATCATAATTTTGATAAATGGAGGAGCTGGGGATTGAATCCAGACCTGATTCCCAAGCATATATTCTTACACACTAGGTTATACAGATCAAAGGCCAGAAAGATATGAGAACTGGACCCTGATTTCCTGGGTGGGTGTGTTGGTGGGTCAGCGCCTACCTCCTACTTCTCCCCACAGATTCTCAAGAGCCTTTCAGACCAGAACCACCCAGGAGGTCCCTACCATGGAAGATCACAGTGAACTTCCCTTCAGGGGAACCTTCCATGTTCTGGGGGGGTTGGGGTTTCTAAATAAAGATCATAGTTCAAAAATCCATTACAGAGGAGCACCTGGGTGGCTCAGTGGGTTAAAGCCTCTGCCCTCTGCTCAGGTCATGATCCCAGGGTCAGGGGATCAGGCCCACATCGGGCTCTCTGCTGAGCAGGGAGCCTGCTCCTTCCCCCCACCACCTGTCTCTCTGCCTACTGGTTATCTCTGTCTGTCAAATAAATAAAATCTAAAAAAAAAAAAGGTCCATTACAGAAATGAAAGTTGCCAGGACACTCCCAGGATCTCTTGTGTGAGTGAGTCCATCAGCTTGATATCACCACATCACCTTCCTACATGCATCCGCCATTTACCAAAAGAAAAGTAGTCAGAGCTAAGATCACCGAAGCTCTACGGTTTATTTCACTGGGAGTTACACTTGCCTCCATCTCTCCCACCAAGCTTCCTTCTTCCTCTGTTCTGAATTCGAGTGCTCGGTATGAATTACCGATTCACTGGGTGGCTGAGTAAGAACTAACTTACCCAATCAGGAATAATTTTGATGATGACAAAATATGAATAATCTCTCTTCTCATTTCAGGGCGTATCTTCTCCCATGGACTCCATCTTACTTTGTTTACTCACCTTTAAAATCTTTGAAATAATCTTTGATGTTTTCCCTTGGGGTTCCTTAACCATTCAGACCATTCCTACTGATATTTTCTTATTAATATTTCCAGATTTATGCCTTCCTTCCTTTCTTTTTATTTGTTTAAAACATACCTATTGAATTACGGGCCCTCGTCTTGAAAAATATACAAATTTCCAAGTAGGGCCCTTTTTCCCTTTTGTTATCCTGTCCATTCATCGTGCACATGGTTGCCAGATTAATATTCCCCAAATCCTGTTTTTTCACTTTCCCATTCTTGATCTTGACCTCTTAAGACACCGCCACTTTATCTATGAAACGAAGCCCAAATTCTTTGCCTGATAGTCACATCCTTTAACATCTGGATTTAAGCAACCTTTCTAAACACATCTCCCATCTTTCTCTACTTGACCCTGTTGCTCCAGGCAGACTGGCCTTCCTACTGCTCCTCTTCGAGTAACGCTTTGCGCATTTCGGTCTCTGAACAGTGGCTCAAGTCCTTTTCCCGCCTGAGAATGCTTTCTGTTCTCTGCTTCTCTCAACCAATTCTTCCACTGAAGAAGGCCCAATTCTATTCTTGCCTTCCTAGGAAGTCTCCCTTGGTTACCTCAGTCCACGGTAAGATCGATGGGAAACAGACCCTGCCGATCTGCCGCTAGCCCCGCCGCGCAGCCCAGCGCTATCTAAGGACACACTGTTGTGGGACGCTTCCTGTCGTGGAATGGAGGCATTTCACTTTTCCTATGCAACTATTTAAATTTGCCGTTATGTTACACCTCCTCTGAGGACGGAGGCAGTTTGACCTGGCGGAAAAGACTAGAGCCAGACTATATGGGTTTAAGTCATCCCTTACTACCTGTGTGATCTTGGGCAACGTTATTTGCTTACGCATCAGTTTCCTCATCTGTAAAACTGACAACAATATCATACTTCCCACATAGATTTATTGTGAGCCTGAAACGAGTTTAATAAACGTAAGGTGCTTAGACAATGCCAGGCAGATAGTATGTACTTTGGAAGTGTGAGCTATTCTTTTTTCTTGCATATTTCCCAGGGTATAGATATAGATACATATGGAGAGAGAGATACAGACACACATATACTGACTTACCTATACACATACACTTATATTCTTATCTATATCTATATATGGAAAGGCGGTTGATCAACTAACTAATTAATCTGGGGAGTGTAGAAATACCATTTACTTCAAGAATATATATATATGCTCACCTCTAGCTCAGTTTTATGCCTAAGGTTGCTTCAGCTTCATTCTCTTCCTGAATGCATGTAAGTGTTCTTCTGGGACAGAAAGATGAGGTGTACACTTACTTTCAGATGAGACTTTCATTAGCATAGAAATGCCCATATTTAGTTGAATATACTTTCATCTTTGAGACATACATATTCTCTACATGGCAGTGATGAGTCGATATAAAAGGGTGCTTTGTATTATAATTTGTGTTTAGTTTGGGAATAGGGTCTAGGACTTTCCCCATGAATAATCTTCCTAAAGTAAAAAAAAAAAAAAAAAGACAGAAAGAAACGGGAAAAGACCCCACTATCGAATAATGAAGACATCTAAGTATAACTGTAGGCAAAGTGTAAGTTTTTAAAAATCTTTTTTTTTGTTTTAAAGATATGTACATGGACACCCAGGTGACTTAGTTGGTTAAGCAAATGCCTTCAGCTCAAGTCATGATCCCAGAGTCCCTGGATCAAGTCCCTCATCGGGCTCCAAGCTCCGCGGGGAGTGTGCTTCTCCCTCTGACCTTCTCCCCTCTCATGCTCTGTGTCTCTCTCTTTCTCTCTCTCGCTCGCTCTCAAATAAATAAATAAATAAAATCTTTATTTAAAAAAGATACGTACAGACTGTAGGATATGGTTACATGAAAATCCATATATTTAAATATTTTTAAAAAGGAAATAAAACTGTGATTTTACTAACAAGTAAAGCCTGTATGAAAAGAGCATACGTAATTCGTAACGCCGAAGAGAAGGCAGGTACAGGATCTAAAGAAAGCAGCAGTCTGTGTTTAGACAGACACAGGCTGTGTGTCAGAGGGACGAGCACCTGGTAGGAATCCTGGCTTTCTGGGAGGAGTGAGGGGGAAAGGAGGCCAGTGAGAGGGATTCCACTCTACCTTGTCACACTCTGATCCATTCCTCACCAAGCCCAGAGGCATCCAGTTTTGTTAGAGGACAATTCACTGGAGAGGACCAAGGGAGGTCAGTTTCCCTGATTTTCTGTGGAACCTCATCAGCACTCAACCTCAGGCTTGCTTACAATCTTCACTTTAGTGATTCTTGGCACTTTCTATTAATACCTAGGAATCTATACTAAGCATGGTAGTTTTGCAATTATACATGAAATTATGGAAACATAATAACATATTCTATATGGTACAAAGTGTTGAAAGCCTCATGATGCATACAAATATGAGCAATTTTTTTTGAAAGATTTTATTTATTTATTTGACAGAGAGAGAGATCACAAGTAGGCAGAGAGGCAGGCAGAGAGAGAGGAGGAAGCAGGCTCCCTGCAGAGCAGAGAGCCCGATGCGGCGCTCGATCCCAGAACCCTGAGATCATGACCTGAGCCGAAGGCAGCGGCTTAATCCACTGAGCCACCCAGGCGCCCCCAAATATGAGCAATTTTTAATTTTCCAAAGGAACATCTGTTTTTGGAGGAAGGTTGGGTCCTGCAGAGTCTCTCCTTTTCTTGCCTGAATTTGATACCTCTACCACTCATTTCGAAGAACCGTATGCCTTTAATCATTAATTAGCCCACCCAAACAGTCTGTGAATATTTAATGAGCACCTACCCTGTCCCAAATGTGATGAAGCCGTAAGAACAGAGAAGTACAAGATACAAGATACTTAAATCAATGGTGTGCCCATTAAAAGCTTCAAATTAAAATCAATGCAAACAAACAAAAAACCCTTGTTTCAAATTTCCCTAAACTTTCAACACAGTTTGGATAACCAACCAAACATCTCAGCTGAAAATAAATAATGTGTTTAAAATAATATGTGAGGGTTTAAAAAGGCTGTCTTCCAATCCCTCATTATACTTCCACTAAGTGAAGTTCCAAGGTCACTTCTGTTAGTTACACTAATGGAACCACAACATTATTTTCTCTTTTTCACATGAGATTTTTTTCCCAGAGGATAGGCCAAGGATATATTTAAAGGGGAGAATGTGGGCTTTGTTGGATTCTGAGTTATAATTCTGACTTTACAACTTTCAATCGGTAGAACTTTGGGGAAGTTACTCAATCTCTTTGACCTTCAGTTTTCTCCTTTATAGGATTGGGATAATAATAATTCCTTCTAGAGTTGGTAAACAATTAGGAATAAAGCTTTATAAAGCACCTGGCACAATGCCTGGCAGACAAAGCACTTAATAAACAGTCTGTCTTAGTATCCTTGTTGGAAATTTCTCATTTGCTGGTGGCCTGTACATGTAATAATGAAGAACATGCTAATTATTTCTATGTGGAAAGATGAATTAAATACCTACCATCCAAAGTGAGCAATTAAAATACTAACAAGAATAATGGAACGGTACGATTTAATACTCATGTTTACGGATTGCTATTACATTATTTCTGGCATTTTCACCAATCTGCGGACTTACTGGAATGGAATTTGAGAATCATATGAGGTAATTCAGAATACATAATTACAAGTAAATTGGATTCAGACAGTACATCCCCTTTTCTCATGAATTAAAAAACTTACTCTTGGGTATTGTAAAAGAAAAAAATAAAGACCAAAAATGACAGTCATATCACTGAATTTCAACTTTCCACTTAACATGCTTACTTTCTGGCTAGGCATCTTGCATATTTTATCTATAATCTATCTTCATAATAATCCTCGAAGTAGTGAAGGGGGATTTCCAGTCCCTACTTGTACTTTTTCCAGAGCAGGGACATGGGGACCTACTGTCTCCTCTCTCACTCCTCCTCACTTGTTCTTCAAGCAGGGGCGTGTGCACCCGCCCTCCCTGATTCTTGAGACTGGGAGGAGGTACTGAACAAGCCTACAAGAAATCAGCCTCCTCTGGCTCTTCCTGCCCCAGAACCCTTCCTCAGGATGCATTCTTCAGTTAGTCCTTGGATAAGTTTGAAAGAATGGGCTCTCTCCAGCTTTGCCTGAGACTGGGTGGGGAAGTTTAATTCTGGGGTGAAATACTAAAGAAGCTCGTTACGGCTGCACATCTTATCCACATCCTCAAATTCACCTTACTTTAGTTTGTTTGGTTATATTTACATCTTCTTCTGTTTCCTATGTTTTGTTTCTCGGTTGTTTCCAATCTCAAGAACAGATATAATTTGCATTTTGGGATGAAAAAAACCCAAGTCCATGGGGCACCTGGGTGGCTCAGTCAGTTAAATGTCTGACTTCAGCTCAGGCCATGATCTCAGGTCCTGGGATCAAGACCCGCATTGGGCTTTCCACTCAGCAGGGAGTCTGCTTGTCTCTCTCCTGCTCTCTCTGTCTCTCTCCCTGCTCATGGTGTCTCTCTGTCTCTCACTCAAATAAATAAATAAATAAAATCTTGAAAAGGAAAGAAGAGAAGAAAAGAGAAGAGAACCCAATTCCAGAGAAGTAGCATCTCTAGTCCAAGGTTATGCAGCTAGTGAGTTGACTTAGAATTTCAGTGGGGCTTAACTTCACTACACAGCACAGTTTCTTTTCAGGATCCAATGCTCCCTTCTTCCTGTTGAACGGTAAAGAGAACCACTACCTACCTACAGCAAAAATGAAAATCCTGAGCCCAATCTGTGGATTTTCACAGTTGGGTCCCAACAAACTTGCTGTCTCTTCATGTATCGCTACTGTCTGGTAACAGAGAGCGTCTTCTCGGAGCTTCCATCTACACACTGTGTTGGCATAAGCCAAGCACACAGGGAATAAGACAGGCCATAGAGTTATCCAGGCCACAATGCCAGTCAACTCCTCCTGCCATCTGCTTCCTCCCGCCAACCTGATTTATGTATACAATATCAGGAAGATTTGGACATCTGCATTCTTGGTTAAAGCTTTCTCCTTGTATAGAAACGGAGCAGAAGACTTAATAGCATCTGGTTACATTATTTTTTCAACATTCAAAAGTCTTCCTCCTTTTCCACTACTAAGTTAGTTTATAGCTTTGAGTTTCAGGAGACAACTGGAGAGTAACTTATAGTTACTACTCTGTAGTAACAATATTTAACTACATTAGCTATATTTTAAAATTTTCTGTTTTCCTGATGCTCTGACATCTGAGGTTTTACCAACTAGCATAGGCTGCCTTTCCCAGGTTAGCTAATTCCCAGACAGTGTCAACAACTGGTTCTGCCTTTGAGCAGCCCTTTGATGTACAAACCAACCAACCCAGAGCCCCAAAATCCTCTTCCTCCTCTATCTAGCACTCCAGGAAGGAACATTCTTTTGCTTTAATCATCTTGAGGCCAAGTATCAGACAACAGGGACCACCCCTCTTCCCCCACCACCACAGTCCACAGCACACAGATTATTCAAACTATCCAACCCTAAACATGCTCACCTTGCCCATTCCTAACCTGAGAAACCACACCCAAGGCTTTTACCCATGCTCTCCCCTGTCTTCTTCTACCTCCTGACCAACCCCCCTTCTTCCCCTGCGGCCCTTCATGGCTCGGCTGTTTCCCCTCCTGCAACTGTAACTGTTGTCACTGTTACGGTGATCATCTCCTGATTTGTTGGCCTCATCCCACCCAAATAACAAAATCTTAGGTACCTTTTAAAACATTCTTGTACCCTTGCAATTAGCAAAAGAGCATATGCAACCACAGGTATTTTAAATATTTGCCTATTTTATGGCAAGTTATACTCTGAAAACAACCATAGTAGTATAAATTAATAAAGTGACAATTTTCTAGACTTCTTTAGAAAAATAACACTATTGAGATGAGGGTATGGGGGTTGCTTGCTTTTGCCATTTCTTCTAATGGAATGTTATGTTTTCCAAAAGGGATTAAATATATTTGGTAATCATTTAGAGTGAAAGCAATCTGAAGCCACCTGGTTGCCTCCCAGCTTCCAATGGAAATTTTCGCTAAGCCTCATGAAGATAGTAATTAATTTCATTATAAAATACTTTGAAAATGGAATGAAGCCAGAATCAAGCAAAACTAAATATAATGTTGATGCATATTCTACAGGAAAAATACAGGGCAATGAGGATTAACTCAATAAGATATGTAAACGTAACTCACTAGATGATCAGCAGGTAATAGAATTAAAAAAAAAAAATTCCCTATCAGTGTGTCTGCAAGGGCACTCAACTATTCATGTTGCATTTCAGAAGTCAGATACATTACCAAAAACTCACAGCAGTCTTTCAGGGTTAGGGCAGTATTTCTCAACCTGTTTTCATGATCACTTCCTAAAGAATCTTCTCCTACTTTGCTCCATCCCCATGAAATCCTAATACTACAGATCTACTGTACACCTGTGTTACACTGTGGCCCTTTGGGGGTCCATAAGCCATTATAATACCTAAGATATATTTTTGCACCCCCGCAAAGAACTAATTTTTACCCCTGTGAGGGTGATCACCCCACTGATAACCAGTGAGAAGACACGGTCAGCGTTACCACTGGTTTGAACCCTGGCTGCACATAAGAACTATCCCAAACGCTTTTAATTGCCAAACCCCCACTTAGCGAATTTTACATCCTATGGTCATATGTCTGAGATGGGACCCAGGCTTTGTTATTTTAAAGCTCTTGGGGCGGGGCAGGGGGAGGTGGATCAAAAAGATCCTTCAACTGCTAAGCAGAGAGGACAGGCTGTGCGCTCACTCCATGCGTTAAGCTGTGACAAGCTAACTGAGGACATGGTATATTTACGATCTACCTTGATTATAAATGTACATGTATCAAATCTTTCACACTGTAATAAAAAAACTTGTATATTTCTTATGGATTCCCCATGTACAGTCAGGAAAAGGATGTAGTGGAGAAAATACTTCTGGAATGAAAAGAGGAAGTGACCCATGATCACAATTCAAAGAACATGGTGTTCGAAGGAGAAAATCCCCCCCCCCTTCCATTTTGGGGTCAGCACAGGGTCAGCACTGGACCTAAGAGAACTGGCAGGAGAGAACTGTTTGCCTTCCAACCCCAGGAGGGCCTATTTGGGTAGAACAGTAGTTTTCAAAGTGTAGACCTTGAACTTATTAGAATGCCAATTATCAGACCTTACCACAGAACTACTGAATCAGAAATTTGGGGGGGTATGGGGATCTGTGGTTTAACAAGCCTACCAGGTCATTGCAACACACTCTGGAGTTTGAGAATCTGTGATAAAACCTGACTCTCAAGTACTTTATGTCCCAACTGCTTTTTTTTTTTTTTTAAGATTTATTTATTTATTTGTGAGAGAGAAAGAGATCTGGGACAGGGGGAGGAGCAGACAGAGAGGGACAAGCAGACTCCCCGCTGAGTGTAGAGCCAGACTTGGAGCTCCACCCAGGACACTGGGTTCATGACCCAAAACTAAATCAAGAGTCTGACACTTAACCAACTGAGCCACCCGGCACCCACTACCTCCCAACCACTGCTTTTCTTCTCAAGAAAATTGACCTTTCATTACTACTGCTAATTTTTATCCTCTATTTCATTAATTTGTTCTTAATTCTTATGGACAAGGATCTTAACAACCTGGATCATATTAGTACCCTCAACTAACTTTTAAAGTTCCATCTTTTGTAAATCACGGTTATATTAAACCAGACAGAGCTCTAAACCACCATTTTGAATCTCTCTTTAAACAAATTCTACAGAGAAGGAGGGGAGAAATGAGGGGGTTTTTTTTCTTTGCTTATAGGGTTAACTAGCCAAAGAAGTTTCCTTTTGGACCATTATAGACATGTAAAATTCTTTATGTTTTTCTAGAAATACCAAACATTAATCGGATCCCCAAAGCCAGGGTGATATTAAACAAAAAGCAATTTGGACTATGGTGATAATGGTATCCTGTCTTTTGGTATTATTTAATCATGCCAATTCCTAACCTACATTGTCCTTCTAAAACTATACACACACACACACACACACACACACACACAGTGCTGTGGTAGCACTTCCTTCTAGAACTTAAAACATATCTCACATGCTAGAAGTAAACTGTTCCATCCCCTTAAGCTGTTTTCATTATTGTTTTAATTTTACACAGGGTTCAAAATTGCCCGCTAACACAGGAATAGATTTGAAAGCAGAGGTGTGATGATTACTTCTTCAGGGAAGGGACTTATTAATATAAACTGATTCAGTCCTTACAGGGGAGAGAATGCTGAAGACCACAGAGGATAAAAAGCAGAACGTGAGACAATAAACTTATTTCAGCTGGCTTTAATCAAACTTATGAGAACTGGGACTGAAAGCCATCCTCCTCTCTGTATTTCAAGAGGAAATGCTGCAAAAATAAGGCTCAGGTTGTTGACGTAAATGAGCTTAGAAACTAAGATCATATGGGAATCCAGGCATAAAAACAAAGTGCTGTGTCAGATTTGTATGTAGCTTAAAAGAGAAGGCTGCAACACATTAAGTGTTTCACTGACCATAAAAGGTAATACAACTCTGCTTGTGACCTTATTGTTCAAATATACATTGTGCCTGATGTAAACCATTTTCCCCATCAGGTTGTAAAAGACATAATACAGAGATGATGGAGTTTATCACCAGAGACTCTGAGGTTCATAGAATTAAGTCAATCTGCTTAAAGATGAATTAAACTGACTGGAAGCCTAGTACATATGTGATTTTTTTTTAAACCTGAAACACCAGGTTTTAAACAGTAAAAAAAAAAAAAAATCATCTTGATAGAAGAGATGGTAGAAGTGTATTTGTTCAAATTTGTAGTTACACAAGAGCAAGACAATCAATTCAGTAAAAAAATTGGTCAGCTTGAAGTACTTGACCCAAAAGTCCTAGCCTAAATGGATTTTTTTAAATCATACTGATTTTCACAGAAACATTAATGACTTTCACTGATTCTATTCTTGTAATACTCATAGACAGGGCTCCTGGGTGGCTCAGTGGGTTAAAGCCTCTGCCTTCGGCTCAGGTCATGATCTCAGGGTCTTAGGATTGAGCCCCGCGTCAGGCTCTCTGCTCAGCAGGAAGTGTGCTTCCCTTCCTCTCTCTTTGCCTGCCTCTCTGCCTACTTGTGATCTCTGTCTGTCAAATGAATAAATAAAATCTTTAAAAAAAAAAGAAATACTCAGAGAATTCTCTCTATACTTTATATAAATGATTTAGAAATGAGAACGTGCTAAATTATATCAAAATGGATGTGCAACATTAGAGTGAAATTAGGAGACTAACATACTTTAGTGTAATTTTCTAGGATTTTGCAATCTACAACAACATTAATGAAGACATACAATGCATTGTAGCAATTCAAATAAAGTTTAAAGACTATAAAAGGAAGTACCAATTACTATTTTAATTTTGTAGTTAGAATGCAACGGAGAGTAAGCAATGATATATAGGGCTCACGGAGGAAGGCAGAGCCTAAGCTGGGGCCTGACTGCCACACTGTAACAGTCTTTGATAGCTGTTCTCTTCTTTTTGGGTGGCAGTTGTCTAAAACTGGGTCACAAAAAGAACGAGAAAGTCAGTGACCTCTCCTAATCATCTGTCAGCTGTTTTCAAAAAAGCACTGGAGTTTACCAAATAGCACATCTGGACCCCTCACATGGTGAGAAAGTGTTGTTTCTGCTTGATGTCTTACCTTTCTTTCTAATGTCAGGTCTCACACAGAAAATAAAACCCATATACACTGCAGCAGAACACACATTTTTAAGTTTATGGCATCTGGACCTACTTACGGTATTTTATGTAGGGAACGTTCTGGATGGAAGTTGCTGTGTGTGCCTACCCTTCCTTTTTCTTTTCTTTTTTTTTTTTTAAAGATTTTATTTAATTTGGCAGACATATAGAGAGCACAAGCAGGCAGAGGGGCAGAGGGAGAGAGAGAAGGAGAGGCAGGGTCCCCATTGAACAGGAAACCCGATATGGGGCCTGATGTGGGGCTTGAATCCAGGACCCTGGGATCATGACCTGAGCCAAAGGTGGCCACAGCTGCTTAACCGACGGGGCCCCATTCTTCCCTTTCCTTTCCCTTCAGTCTGCCTCTGATTATCTTGGTAGATGACCACAAGATCTCAACCTACCTTTATCCTCAATGCCCTACAATGGACACATCTTGCTTTCTCCGGGGATTTTCCAATCAGTGTTTTTCAAGAAACTGTTAAACTATTCAAATAGCCGCTTTCAAACTAGCTATAAAAGAAACCTGGGAGAGAAAAATTGTGGATTATTTTGATTCCATATATGTAACACTCTAATTTTAAACTCAATATATCAAGGAACTTTGGAAAATAGCTAAATAGGAGAATTTTGGACATATCATCTTGCCTTTTAAAACCAGTGTGGTCAGGTGTGTGGGTAGCTCAGTTGGTTAAACGTCTGCCTTTGGCTCAGGTTACGATCCCAGGGTCCTAGAATCAAGCCCCACATCAGGATCCCTGCTCAGTGGGGAGCCTGATTCTTCTTCTCCCTCTGCCCCTTCCTGTGCATGCATGCTCTCTCAAATAAATAAATAGAATAGAATTAAATAGAATATAATTAAATCAAATAACCTGTGTAGCAATTACCTTGGAATGTCATGTCTTGGTTTCTAACATCTTTAGCTTAATAGATATGAATAACAGATCTTATTTTCTTGTCCCAAGTAACATATGTTTTGATGTAGTCTGCCTTGCAAGATAAACTAAAGATATACATAAAGTCACTGTAAGGTATACATGAGAGTAGTTCAAGTCCTTTTCTTTTTTCTTTTAATTGTGCAGGTTTAGTTTTTAGAATTTCTTTTTTTTTTTCTTTAACTCATCTTGTTTTGGAGACTGCAAAGAGTTTTACGTCATGGGTGATTTATTTCTATCAATATTCTCCTATAGTAACACTACACTGATTTTGGAATGTAGACTGATAAGTAGTAACACATCTTTCATCAGAATTCTCTGTGCTCTTTGTGTATTTTAAAAACATGATCCTTCTGCAGAGCAATGAATAGGAAATTAGAAATTAAAGACACAGCATGACTCTAGAATATAGTCAGAATACACTACTCTCTAAACTTCCGATAGGTGCAAATAATAATGGCTCCTATTTCTTGAATCCCTCCTATGTGCTGGGCACAACTTAAGTATTATACATTCATTATCATTTAATAAACAGCAATTCCAGGAGACCGGTACCATAATTGTCCCTATTGTTTGTTTTACGAGGAACCTGGAGTTTAGAGCAACAAATTCAAAGTTACACACTGGTCAATGGCAAGGCAGGATACAAAAGCAGCTCCTCCTGCCTTCAGGGCTCTATCTCCTATCTGTAGAGCCCTAAATTCTCCCTCAATGATGTATATCTTTAATGTTAACTCAAACCCCACTATAATTTATTTTTCAGGCATCATGGATAATTGTTCAATCTACTTACAAAGACTTTGAAGAACTAAATAAGCCAATTATTTCCTTGCCCAACGACATAACTTGTCAAAATATCTCCACTCAAGAACCACAACAAATATGGTAAGCATGATAGGTAAAACTTAAATGACTGTATTACTATCCCTGTAATTGTTGCTGTTATTGAAGTAGAACTTGACTTCAATTGAATCAACATAAAAGTTAGTAATTAGCCCAACCTACTTTCAGCTAAACTATGCTGCTGTTTGAGTTCAGTTGCTGGGCGAATTCCAAGATGTATGTGTCCTGTCCTTTGTTTACGATTGAGTCATTGTTTTGTTTTCACTGCAAATAGTCCAAAAAGAATGGAGGAGCTAGCTAAGACGCTGGCAGTGGGTAACTGTCTTGATTTGCCCAGGACTGACGGGTTTCCCAGGAAACTTTCAGGTTTAAAATCTGGACATTCTTAGGCAAACAGTGATGTATCTGTACTAGGAGCAGACTTGCAATTTCATCAATTCATCCACTACAATGCCAATCTATCTTCAATTACCCTAAACATGCTCTTCATTTGACACTGAAAAGCTGTTCTAGATCAGGCCTAAATGTCCAAAGTAAAGCTAACATCTGAGGAAAAAAGTTCAAAGATAAATAACCTCCTTGCCTATAGTAGAAATTCCAATTTTGAAATGTGGGATCAAAGCTTAAAAGTTAAACTTTGACATATAAAAAGTGCAATAAGACCCAACCTAAACATTCTTGCTCTATCAGAAATCCAGTCGTACACAAACTCGGTGCGACTTCCACATGTCTGTGGTACTGAAAGCCACATGACCGTCAAGTAATGCTTCAGGACACTCACATCGCAATGTAAGCATTTCTCCTGCAAACTCACTCCAGTGATGTTGACATAGCTCAAAATATTTCTTTTTTTAAAAAATATTTTATTTATTTAACAGAGAGAAATCACAACTAGGCAGAGAGGCAGGCAGAGAGAGAGGAGGAAGCAGGCTCCCTGCGGAGCAGAGAGCCCGACGTGGGGCTCGATCCCAGGACCCTGAGATCACGACCTGAGCCGAAGGCAGTGGCCTAATCCACTGAGCCACCCAGGCACCCCCATAGCTCAAAATATTTCTAAACTCCTTTTGGAATTGCCTTTAGAGTCAGATTTATTGAATTTATAGCCCACCCTCAATTTTTATGAACATGGCTTTAGGAACAAGGATTATTTGCCTTATTTGCCTTATGCAGTTCCGAATCACTTGATTTTTTTCCCCCCTAAAATCAAACTACCTGCCTTAACGGGCGATGTTTGCAACTCCTGATGTTATTCAAAAGAACATGACACAAGCTCTGAAGACAGTTCTGAAATGGTGTGACATCATGGCTTTGATCAAGAGCAGCATGTAGTCTTGAGAAGACAACTCCAATATAAAGAGAGCAATTTTGGAGTTACAAGCTCTAAATGAACAACTGTTCCCTTCCCCCATATCACTTACGTTAACTTAAAGTCATATATATATATATATTTTTTTTAAGATTTTGTTTATTTATTTGACAGAGAGAGAGAGAGAGAAAGAGAGTGAGCGCACAAGCAGGGAGGGCAGCAGACAGAGGTAGAAAGAGAAGCAGGCTCCCCACGGAGCAAGGAACCTGATGGGGTTTGATCCCAGGACTCTAGAATCATGACCTGAACCTAAGGCAGATGCTTAACTGACTGAGCCATCCAGGTGCCCCCAAGTTAGTAGGTTTTAAAAGCAATGTAGGAGAAGATTGATAGTTTCCTGAGTGAAATTGGTGACTGGGAATGAACAGAAGTTGATAAATTAAAAAGATGTTCAAGATGAAGAACCAAACAGCGTTGCTGAATTGAAAGAAAGGAGCAAGGAAGAAGCCAAGATTTCTGACTTAAAGAACTGGTTGGATGGGTCTAGTAGTCCTTTCCCTGAGGTAAATGACCCAGGGGGAGAATCAGATTGGGGGGGGGGGGTTGAGCTTGAGATGTCTGTCAGACATAAAAATAGATGTCCGGCATTCATTTGGATATGATGGTCTGGAACGAGAAGAGAGATGATGCTCTAGAGATAGAACACTTAAAAATGAGGGTTTTGAAGGGTCAGGGGTGGGAGGTTGGGGGAAAAGGTGGTGGGTAATGGGGAGGGCACGTTTTGCATGGAGCACTGGGTGTTGTGCAAAAAGAATGAATACTGTTACGCTGAAAAAATAAATAAAATGGAAAAAAAATACTAATGTCTAAACAATTGAAAACTCACCTCCAAGAAATGGAAAAGGCAGCTATGAATGATGCTGGAAGAATGAGTTGAATGACAGGAGAAGAGTTCAGTCAGAAGCCAGAAAAACATCCACATTAATCAACAAGACGAAGAGGAGCCATCAGGGAAGACTGAGATGGAGGGACAGGAGAGACAAGAGGGCAAACTTTTGCCTGGAATTCTCACTCCTCCATCTCCTTCCACCTCCCCGCCCCCCCATCACTACCTTATTCACCTGAAAAACTATTCTGTCAGGATTCTTTTCAACCACTGCCTCTTTTGTAGTGCTTTCTTTGACAATTCCCAGGTAGGAATAAGGATCCCTCCTCTGTTACAGCATGAGTCTCGGCAGACGCATGTCCCCCCTGATGGCAGAGACCATTCTCACCATGGTGTCCCCAGTCCAATAATGAGCACAAAGTAGACACTCAGTTTGTCTTTGTTGAATCAAAGAAGAAAAGTAAGTTTTCATGCTTGATGCATAGGGTGGTCCTTATGCAATCACTTGAAGCCAACTTACTCTTGTTTTGGAAATAATTCTAATTCTAACCCACCAGTGGTTAAAAAACAGACGGGAGATGGAACCAGAGGCACACATACTCACTCTCACAGAGAACTTAAAATGGAAGAGAAGAAGCTAAAAAGCTTTGTATATGGCAGTCTAGTGTCCCTCCGTGTAAGTGCCGACATGTTCACAAACTTTAACACAATACAAATCAGAAAGTGATGTCCCTGTGAGAACATCGAGTCTACAAGGAGGCTAAATTACAACAGGTAGAACTCTCAGGAAGCCAAGAGAACATGTGGACATTTTTGATAGATTTAGAGTACAACGGAAATTATTTTTGGTTTTTAGCTTTTAAAGCAAAGGTTATATAAATGTTAGAAAGATTCAAAATGTAAAGTGATTATGCATTTCAGCTGAAATTCCAGCTATCTGGAATATGTGCATTGTGAGGAGCAGCTCATTCTCTAACAATGGGCGTCCCATACAAACAAGTTGCTGCCATATGTGGATATGCATTACTCAGAACTACAGAATGGAATCTCTTGCCTTTCTCACTTATAAACTCATGAAGACAGTGTTTATTACAAAAGCATATTAAGCAGAACACAACATTTCCAAGTGGCTGTCCCCTCGTTACTGATGTCTTCTATGTCAGGATGTACAAGAATGCACGAGTTTTGCAATGCGAGGGCCTTCTCGGTCCTTCATGGACGAGCACAGAAATGTATTCTGTTGACTTTTGCAGAGACTGAGCTTCCCTGCCACCAAATTACGACTGTGTTCTTGGACATTAAAATAAAGCTCACTCAAAAAATATTCCTAAATAGGGCACAATGATTAAACTGGCAATGCTATAAATATTATGGGACCAAAGTATATTTTTGTCTTTATTTCTCTCTGCCAGACACTGTTAAACCAACTGTTAATACACAAACTTTTTTGTTGTTGTTGTTGTCAAGGAGAGTATGCGGCTTCTTTAGGACTATTTTAGATTCTGTGCCTCATTTCATATAAATATTTACCCAAAGGAAGGTGTCTGACAGAGAAAATCTATACACTGTCATAATCCTTTTACACTAAGTGGTATTTTTCCTCTATAGATCTCACCAAAGGTATAAAAGTCTCCCCCATGAAAATCCCATGATGAAGAGAAGGAAAGAAACAAAGGAAAAATTGGCATTATTCTCCAAAATCTGAAGTTTATAAAAACAAAACATTTCCTTGTCAAGAGGCCCAACCAATTTGTCCTGCATTTGAAACCTACTGAACTGGGGCGCCTGGATGGCTCAGTGGGTTAAGTGTCTAACTCTTGATTTCAGCTCAGGTCATGATCTCAGGGTCTTGGGATCAAGCCCTATGTTGGCCTCTGTGCTCAGTCCAGAGTCCACTTGACATTCTTTCTTTCCCTCTCCCTCTGCCCCTTCCTGTCCATCCCCCACCCCACTCACACTCTAAGTTAATTAATTAATTAATTCTTTTTAAAAATCTTCTAAACTAAGAAATCTCAATGGAAAAATAAAAAGTAGCAATGGATTGTTTTTCTAAGCATCTGAAAATAAGTATTATATAATCTGCACATTAAAAAAACCAACATATTTGAAAACAACCTCTGAAACAGGTTAAATTATGATTTAGCATTGCTAAGCTGAAATATTAGACAATTATAAAAGAACAGGGAAACTATCAGTTAAAAAACATGTATTTTAGTGCTATTCTAACTTGTATAACAATAGCTTTTCTAGAGACTTTTTAGAATTATTCAAGAAACTAAAACAATTTCCTAGCGGCTTTTGTTGACAACAATATACCCTAAAAGCAATAATATACTAATAACCAATATAGATTGAATACCTATTATGTGCCAGGTACTCTATATAGCACTTTACATGGAATTTGTAGTTTGATCCTTGTAATACTCCTGTAAAAAATATATTATTATATTTTCTATCACACAAGTGAAGAAACTGAGGCTGAGTATTCATGGTATAGCTACCATGTGAGGGCACAAGGATTCAAACCCATGTAGCTCGACCACATCTTGGAGATCCAATAGTAAGCCAACCTATTCCTCCTGCAACCTGTGGTCTACTAATGTCTGAAGGTGAACTTCAGACATTCAAACAGTACATACATAGGTGCTCTGAAAGATAGGCAGAGGATATTGTTAGAGAATAAAACACAAGGTCTGAATTGGGGCTGTCAGGGAAGAATGGAGAGTTAAGAACCCTTGGGGTGAGAACTAATGATTAGTAGGATGTAGAGAGGCAAAGAATTGGGGAGTGTTCTAAGCAGCAAAGAGGGCATATGCAAGGGCCCTGAGGCAGAAAAGAGTTTATTTCAGTAATGGAACTAAAAGAAAGTAAGTATATCTGGAATGTACTGAACAACTGACAGAATAGAGAGAAATGGGCTTGGATGAGTAGGCAGAGCCTCGAAGACTGGTGAAGGATTTTCTATCATCCTAAGTACAATGAAAAGCAACTGAAGACCTTTCTGTGAGTAAAGAGAGACACGATCCTATTTGCATTTTAAATTTGTCTGGCTACTGTTTGTACAATGGACTGGAGGATGGGAAGAGACCAGGATGGAGGCCATGGCAGGAGTCCCAAATGGTTGGGATGATGCTTGGACTAGTGGTGGCAGTGAAGTTGGAAGAGAGAGAACGTGCCCACAGTGTATTGTATAAGTAAGGTTACAGGAGCTAGTGGCAGACCGGATGAAAAGGAAGGCATGCCAAGACCTCATCAGAGGCATTCCTTAAATCAGTTCCTTAAATCAGTTCCTTAAATCAGCTCAGCTCCTTCCCACTTCCCTGTGTCTGATTGGGACCAGTCCGTTTTTAGAATTACTACCAGTATAAATTTTTCATGATACTCAAGTGCTTCAAGTTGTGGCTCCTGGGAGGTTGTCACTGTGCTGGAGAACGTTTACATGAAGAAGAGAACTGAGAGTTCTCTCATGACAAATGAGCATGCATCTTGGATGTACTACTTCCTATTTCATTTTTATAAGACAAAATAAAAAGAATTATTTTAAAAAACAAAAGTGTATATATATTTATATTTGAATATATACTATATATATTATATATACAATATATACACAAATATATATATTATTATAAATAGATATTATAATAAGACACTTATTTATCAAAATACTAATAATTCATAATGTTTTACAAATTATATATCAAACCTCCAACAAAAAAAAAATCAGTAATTAAACCCAATGTTAATGGTTAAAGATTTGAGGAATCATGTCCCAAAACATATTCTCTGTACGCATTCTAGCTACAGATAATTTATTTTAAGTAACTAGTCCTGAGACTGGCTTCTTCTATAGATTGCTGTTCAAGTTATTCTCCATGAGATTTGGCCTCCTTGGAGCACCTAGGTGGCTCAGTCAGTTAAGCATCTGCCTTTGGCTCATGTCGTTGTCCAGGGTCCTAAAATTGCTTGACAGGGAGTCTGCTTCTCCCTCTGCCCCTCCCCCACTACTCATTTTCTCTCTCTCACTCTTTTGCTCTCTCTTTCTCTCTCTCTCTCTCATAAATAAATAAAATCTTTTAAAAAATTGTTTCAAGAGATTTAGCCTTCTTTTCCTCAATATCTTTCTGCTCACACATATGGCAATAAACCACTTTCCAATGGCCACATTGGGAGTCTTCCTGTCAGTATATGGAAGTGTGTGTCTGAGTCTGGAATTAATTAGCCAGAATTCACACAAAGAAGAGAGGCCAAAAGATTGAGGGTATTTTAAACCTTTCAACATCAATAACAGATGAGATAATGAGGATGTTGAGCCTGGAGAAGAAAAACTAAGGATGACTATCTTAACTATCTTCAATATATACTAGAAAGTCTACATTGTAGAAGAATTGAATTTACTTTTTGTAGCCACAAAGAGCAAAACAGGGTCCAATGGATGAAGGACAAGGGGATTTTGCTCAAGGTAAAGAAAGCCTTTCCCAATACAACTGTTCAAAAATCAAACAGGCTAGAGTGACTCACTGTCATAAGTGATACCCACAGAGACTAAATGACAATTTTTCTTTTTTTGTAAAGATTGATCAATCAGAAAGGCATTTGGCTAAAGATTCTAAAGTCTCCTTCTATTTCTAAAATTCACCATGTAATGATTTTCTCTAGCATCCATTCTTCTTACAGATAACTCTAACAGTCATAAATTTCCATTAGATGATTTGTGTAGTTCACCAGCATCACATTGGAAATTATGGGGGAGGGGTTAGACTAAGTAATTCGTGCATTCCATTTCTCTGGCCATGACGATTGGTTTAGGGGTGACCATGTGATTTAATCCAACCTGATTTCTTAGGAATGTGGGGACAGATATGTTTTATTTCCACCACAGGGAAAAGAGATAGGGAAGCCATAATAATTGGTAGACATCTTAGGACCACACAGGAATGAGGTGAACAAAGACACCAAGCAAAGACCTGGACCTTTCATGTCATGGACACCAGCAGATCAAGCCCTGCCTAAAGCCAGTTCTCCCAATGGCCTTTTCCATTACATGACCCAGTGAAGTCTCTTAAGCCATTTGTGAGTGTTTTCCACACATGAAAACAATGGATTCCTAACTCTGATTCTTACCCAAATATGTGTAAAGTGATCCATTCTCAGAAAGAAAGTGAAAAGGAAACCAGTTACATGGTGCATCAAGAGATCCACTTAGCAATCAAGAGATTTCTCTAATATTGGTCCCTGAGAATCATAAAAATCTTCATTTGGTTCTCAGGACCATTAGTATCTCTTTCAGAATAAAGCATGTTTGCCAAAATTTCAACTAAAAAATTCCTAAGCATTTAAAACAGATTTAAGCAGTTTTATAGAAAACTTTTCATTCCACATGTATAAACTCAATTCATCTCCCCCCATCCCCCACAGGGCTACTGTCAATGGACGAAGAAAAAGCAGTTATAATTAATTCATAAATTCTGCGGTGTTAATGCCTTTGCGAGTTGACTGTATGAAATGCTTATAAAATTTCTTAATTTGTTTAAAGTTTTGATAACTTCTCAACACTAAAACTATAAGAACCATAAATTACTTTGCATGCTACATCTCAGTATTTCATATTTTGATTCTATAGAATGGTTTTTGACCCACATCCAGGTTCAGATTTTACCAGTCTTTACTCATCTATGCCTATATGTAAATTTTAAAATAAAAAGTGAAATTCAAAGACTTATACTGAAACCAAATATTAGCATCAGTTTTGCTTGCTGGCTTGTGGCTCATGAGTATGTTGAAAAAAAAAATTTTTTTTTCAGTCATCAGGAGAGTTGGGTAGGGCTCCAGGTAGACCAAGACCCTATATAAGGAGTGTCTGGCCAGGAGCAGCTTATCTGTTATCCAAAATGCAACAAAAATATTTTCATTTTCTCTGTGTAGCATTGCAACAAAAATTCTAGGATGTGCTACCCTATGTAACATTACTTAAAGGTTCTATCTGGTTCTTCTTTTATTGAATCTCATAGATTCCGGCTCTAGAAACCTGTGATAAATATTGTTTTGCCAGAATATCCCTAAAACCAAGTAAGGCTTTCCTTTCAGTTGAATTCAAAGAATTTAAGACAATTCAAAACTTTTCTTTTTCAGTGCCAAGATAAAATATTTTCACTTGTTCCTTTCCCTTAAAACTTATTTTTATGTCCTTTTACTCAGTTCTCCTCTTAGAAAAATGGATTTCAGCAAGTTCTGGCTTAAAAATAAAATTGTAGCTTTTCAGGGTAGAGCATGTTCTAGTACATTTCTTCACATGATTGCTGTTCGTGGAAGATTCCTACAGCCAGGCACAGAGGAATGGGTAATGTTGCAGAGACCACCCAACAGGGTGCTTGGAAAATGTGTAAGAAACACTCTAAAAAGGTGGGTTCTTGTTCTGATATGATAATGCCTGTATACTGTCAAGCATTTGTCTATCAATTTCATTAACAATGGTTATTTAATATTTCTCGTTTTAAATCGCAGAAAAGAAGTTCTTACCTTTCAACATCATGTTCACACAGAAAACACCATTTTGGGACAAATCCCAACCTTAAATAGATTCTATGCCCAATTCCCATAAAAGTTTCTTATTCAGGCAGAATAAAATTATCTGTAGAGCATGAAATCTAGATATTGTTGGCTACAGTAAGCAAGAATCATTCAAAGGAATTGAAATTTTATAACTAGCAGGAGATAAATTAATTCAAAATGCTCACTTTTATAGATGAGAATCATTCAAAGGAATTGAAATTTTATAACTAGCAGGAGATAAATTAATTCAAAATGCTCACTTTTATAGATGATTTTTTTTTTTATTAACAATAACCCATCACAGGGACACCTGGGTGGTTCAGTCGGTTAGGCATCTGTCTGCTTTGGCTCAGGGCATGATCTCAAGGTCCTGGGATCAAGCCTGGCATTGGGTTCCCTGCTCAGTGGGGAGCGTGCTTCTCCTTCTCCCTCTGCCCCTCCTCCCCACTCATGCGCTCTCTCTCACTCACGCTCTATCTCTCAAATAAATAAAATTTTTTAAAAAAACAACAATAACCTATCACATATAAACAAGTATATTTATAACTTCAGAACTCTCGGCTCTATATTTTTGACAGCAAGTATGAGAAGCTTTTCAGAGCACTTCTTATCCTAAGCCAGAATCTTCTTTGAATACCACTCTAAATGCTACCTTTCCCTTAGGGGTCAACGCTGCCTCTATCTCCAAATACAGATATGTCAAAAAAAAAAAAAAAAAAAAAAAACCCACTCTCATCTATTTTTGAACATTCTGAGATCTTGGAAGTGAAAAGTCTTATAAATAGCTGGGAGCATATTATTAGAAGTCTGCTTGGAAGCCATTTGGGTCAGGAAAAAAGATAACCCACAGAGGGAAAAGATTACAAGGCTGTGGGGAACCACAAAATCAAGTGATGGTTAGCCCCTGGGACACGGTGCAAGATTCACCTTCTAAAATGGGGACTAGAAACAGTGGTTTTCAAACCTGTAGACATGTTGAACAGTGAAGTGTTTAATTCAAGGGGGAATAAAAAGGCCCTGTACCTCAATAAATTCAAATTAATGACTGGTAAAGAGTTTGCACCCCAAAATATAAACAACTATTTACTGATTTTTTTTTTTTATGATGTGTAAGACCAGTCTTGTAGTAGGCATTCCATAAACCTCTGGGGCATGCATTGGGAATCCTAACCCAAGATGCACTGAGCCACAGGAATGGAAAGAGACTACTGTGTCCAGGTGGGTAGTAACAGACTGGGTGTAGACCTGGTTCTGGAGAATCTGCGATGCCACTGATTTGCTTAGACCGTTTTCTATCCCTCACTTACTCTGGGCTATTTCTGATCTGTGCAGCAGAGCTAGATCTTTGCACAGTTTAGCACAGAGTGGTATGGATATATGGATTCATACAGAATTGCGCTTTTTTTCCCTCTTTTAGGGAGAGTCAAACTTCTTGGGAGTACAGGACAGATGTATAAAATTTTTCACAATGGAACCTACCATTTTGTGAATGTTCAATAAGTATTAAAAAAACAAGAATAGCCTAATGACCCTGGATATGGTGGTATTAAGTGTGCTCATAAATTGAAATGTCAGCTGTGAAATATTTTACTATCATGGCAAGGACTCAAACTAGGAGTCAGAAGACCTATATTCTCATCCCAGCTCTGCCACTTATAGGTCTGTGAATGCCGACAAGACAAATTCTACCAGGGTCCATGTCCCTTACTTCTGAGTTTCTAATTTCTCAAGTTTATTCTGAGAATACAACAATGTTCTTTTTAAATTGAAAGGCCTTGTAATACCTTCTTTTTAAATTGGAAGGTATTATAGCTACACTTTTGAAAATCTGCATAAGATGTGACAGTATTCTCATATCTTAGTTAATACAACATAATAGCACTCATTTTAACCCTTATTTAACTCAGTAAATATTCATTTGAGTCATCACCATGGATAAGGAATTTACAAGTCAGATATATCTTTATCCTCGAGGTAATCATAATCTAATGAAGGAGATAAACCCAAATACAACTGCTCATTTCTTGCCAAATATTTATTAAATTCTTGTTAAATGACAGGCGCTATGCTAGGAGGCTCTTTGCTACCAATATGAAAAAGACCTATACCATGACTTCAAGGAACTAGCGTTCTAATAAGAAAGCCAAATTTGGGGGAGGGGAGTTGTTTTAAAGGTTTTATTTATTTATGTCAGAGAGAGAGAGAGAGAATTTACAAGCAGGGGGAACAGCAGGCAGAGGGAGAAGCAGGTTCCCTGCTCAGGGAGCCTGACGTGGGGTCTGATCCTAGGACCCTGAGATCATGACCTGAGCCAAAGGCAGAGGCTTATAAC
This sequence comes from Meles meles, assembly GCF_922984935.1. Classification (NCBI taxonomy): domain Eukaryota; kingdom Metazoa; phylum Chordata; class Mammalia; order Carnivora; family Mustelidae; genus Meles; species Meles meles. The sequence continues at coordinate 92,518,040 of NC_060067.1, forward strand.
TGACTGAGCCACCAGGCATCCCAAGACAAAGTTTGTCCATATAATACATAATAAATGTGATAACAGGGGTACCTGTGTGTCTCGGCCAGTTGAGCCTCCAACTCTTGATTTTGGCTCAACTTTTGATTTTATGATCTGGAGGTCCTGGGGTGGGACCACAAGATGGATTCTGTGCTCATTGGGAATCTGCTTGGGATTCTCTCTCTGTTTCTCCTTCTACTCCTCTCCCACACATGCTTGCTCTCTCTCTCTCTCTCTCCCTCTCTAATAAATAAATCTTCAAAAAAAAAAAAAAAACAAACGAATGTGATACCAAAAGTATGCACAACATAGGTTAAGAGTAGGGGTGGGAAGGAAAATGGGGAAGATAGTAAGAAAGCTCTAAAATAACATAACCAGAGCAACAGAGAAAAAACCAGGACCAAGTTTGTGTTAAAATCCTAGCTATGCGATCTCTTTCAAGTTACTTATTTCATTACTTGTTGGATGTGTAAAATTGGAAAAAAAATATTATCTTCCTCCTATGACATTTGTGTGGATTAAATGAGGCAACACAGATAAAGCTTTAGCATTGTACCTGGCACATAACACATCCTTAATAAATGTTCAGTTGTTAGCACATACACGCTTCTGCCTGAGTACCTAATGCAATGTTATACACATAACAGGCTCTCTATAAAAAATTTTTTCTAAGATTTTATTTATTTATTTGAGAGAGAGCATGAGAGAGAGAGAAAGCATGAGAGAGGGGAGGGTCATAGGGAGAACCAGACTCCCCACCATGCAGGAAGCCCGTTGTGGGACTTGATCCCAGGACTCGAGGATCATGACCTGAGCTGAAGGCAGTTGCCCAACCAACTGGGCCACCCAAACACCCCTGTAAATTCTTCGTTACAAACTTTTAGGGTCAGTATGAATGCTAATCTAAAGGATTATCATCGTAAACACCTATTCCAATAATATACTATTGAAGATACAGTTTTTGTTTACTAAATTAATACTATCCACTTGTTTTCTTAGTTCTTTACCTTTTCTTCTAAATGCAGAATGTAGAAAATAAATAAACCCAAAACAAAATATACACACCCATGATAAATCAGTTGACTGAGGGTTCTAATTAATGGAATTTTACTTAATCTATATCAATCTAGCTAAAAGTTACAATAATCACTATATATTTTTGTTTTACAAAGTACACATGTACTTTTGGGAACATTCCATCATAGTTAACCCACTGAAAGATATTTCAGTTTTGCAGGGTCTTGGGAGATCTTGAAGGGCTCTATTTGTGTAAACAACAACAAAAACTGAGGATTAAAAGACATCATTTGGCTAAAGTGAGAGATAGGATTCAACTGAACAAGAAATGAAGTATAAATTATTTTATTAAAAATTAAAAACCAGTTCTTCTCTACTTGGGAAAATACAACCAAATGTATTTCTTTTTTTCTGCATAATTAGCTAAAACAAAGGGTGCCTGGGTGGCTCAGTCCTTGGGCTTGGGTGTCTGCCTTCTGGCTCAGGTCATGATCCCAGAGTCCAGGGATTGAGCCTCACATCACTGTGTCTCTCTCAAATAAATAAATAAAATCTTTTTAAAAAAAATTAGCTGAAACAAGATTAGAAACCCCTTGATTTTTAAAACTTTGAGAGGGTAACTGATTTTCTCAAAGGACATACTGAAGTCTTTATGTTGATATAAATTTTAAGATATAAGTAACTGAGTTTTTGATACAAACCTGAAAACATTCATCTAATTTTTTTAAGATTTTATTTATTCATATGACAGACAGAGATCAGAAGTAGGCAGAGAGGCAAGGCAGAGAGAGAGGAGGAAGCAGGCTCCCTGTTGAGCAGAGAGCCCAATGAGGGGCTCCATCCCAGGACCCTGAGATCATGACCTGAGCTGAAGGCAGAGGCTTAACCCACTGAGCCACCCAGGCGCCCCTCATCTGAATTTTTTAAAGGTCCAAAGAATTGGCCAGTTCCTTATTTTAACTGTGAATGTGAAATGGGGGCACTGTGGCTCAGTGGGCTAAGCCTCTGCCCTCAGCTGAGGCTGTGATCCCAGGGACCTGGGATCGAGCCCCACATTGGGCTCTCTGCTCAGCAGGGAGCCTGCTTCCCCATCTCTCTTTCTACCTGCCTCTCTGCCTACTTGTGATCTCTTGTCAAATAAATAAATAAATATTTAAAAAAAGAAAAGAAAAAAAGAGCCACTCAGCTAGCTTTATTATTTTTAAATTTTACTTATTTGTTTGCTTGTTTGTTTTAGGAAGGGGGGCATAAGAGCAGAGGGAGAAGGACAAGCAGACTTAGGGTTTGATCCCTTGACCCTGAAATCATGACCTGAGCCAAAATCAAGAGTCAGATGCTTAACTGACAGAGCCACCGAGGGGCACCTCAACTAGCTTTATTTTTGTTTCTGCTTCACCTCCTCTTCTTTCCCTTTCTCCTTCCAGACTTCCCTCCTTCTCTCCCTTTCTTTTTCTTCTTTCCTTCCCCTCTCTCTCTCTTTCTTTCTCTTTCCTTTCTCTTTCTTACCTCTCCTTTTTTCTCAGTGTGGCCACAGACCAGAAACTTTCCTAAGTTCTGGCAAAGAAACAGAATAAAACAGTTCCTCCCTCACAGAGCTTACAATCTTCTATGGAAAACGGTTAATTAAGCAGGTGTGTTTATGACAACATGATAAATGCTATTCGGGGAAGTACAGTGGAGGACAAAAGCACATTGCTGAGGAATGTGGCTTAGTTCACAAACAAGAAACAAGTCACTACCCAGGGGTTTTTTTTTTTTTTAAGATTTTATTTTATTTATTTGACAGATAGAGATCACAAGTAGGGAGAGAGGCAGGCAGAGAGAGAGAGAGGAGGAAGCAGGCTCCCTGCCAAGCAGAGAGCCCGATGCGGGGCTCGATCCCAGGACCCTGGGATCATGACCTGAGCGAAAGGCAGAGGCTTTAACCCACTGAGCCACCCAGGCGCCCCGCTACCCAGGGTTTTTGAAGTTGCTTTACATCTTACTATGTATTTATATGTGAGTATATAAACACAAAAATACAACATAGTCTAACTTTGCCTCACAGTATCCCAGGGTAACTAGGTTTAGGCATTGTGGTTCCCTCTAACAAGTGGGCTAATCCCCTTCACCAGACATGTATAAAATAAAAGAACAAATAATGGAGGCTTTCTTGAAAACCTCTTTTTGTAATGATCTGAGACTTTCTGAGTAATGTCTAATCTCGCTAAAGAAATGTCGCTGCAAACATTTTTGGACGTTGCTGGAACTGGTCTGGATTTTCAAGTCTCAGAGTATCAGTTATGACCTAATAAGACCTATGCCATCTGTTTTTTTTTTTTCTTTGCTCAGAGAAGCTTTTTTAAAGTTTACTATAGAAGGACATATTTTAAATATATTTCTTCCCACACAAATTTATATGCAGGTTGGCAAGCTTTCTCAAAGATCAACACTTCTGACTTCATCAGAAGGGTTTTTTCCTACAGTGTAATCACAGAAGACTGTTTTCCAAATGCTTTTTATAAGTTTTGATCCTGACCAATTAGCTAATAAACCCCTACATGGACTGATTAGTTCTGTACAAACAAACCTGTTGCTATAAAATATCAACACTTCTTAAAGGGTAACACATCAGCCATTATGGTCAGTTCTAATTTACAGCGTCTACTTGCCTTCCTAGAGGATGGCAGCAGGCCAGGCAGGAATATCTAAGCAGGTTTGAAAACTTGCTCTGGTTGCCTAGCAAACCTCCTGTCATGGGAGCCAGGCAGCCCAGCCTCTCAGATACCAGCACGCTGTAGACACCCTCTTCCTCCCAGGATGTAGTGCAATAAGTATTCACAAATCCTTTTTTTTTTTTAAAGAATATATTCATGTCTGCCAACAACCCATGTACATATTTAATAAAGAACATTATAAAGGTGAAATGGGGGAGAAGTTTAGTATTTCTAGATCAACACAGTCTCCTGACCAATTTCTATACAATACCATATACAAGCAGAATGCTTTTTTCCCCAAGAATGACAGCACAGCTTAAAGTTTCCAAAAATCCAAGTATACCAATAGAGTACATACATAAAGCCAATAACAACTACTAAGTACCAAGAGCGGCAACAGCCCTCACAAACTCTGCATTCATCCATACGCCAGTAAACATCCATCATTCCCAAAGTTCTCTTATAGCTGTAAATCTCCATCACTTTTAGGAAAAAAACAAGGTCTAGAATAGCACCATTAAAAGCAACCCTCAGTCAACATGGTCACCAGTACATATCAAAAAGTAGGTACAAGTTCCTACATTCACAAGAGGCATAATGTAGGGCACCTGGTTGGCTCAGTCGGTTGAGCACCTGCCTTTGGCTCAGATCATGATCCTACGGTCCTGGGATCGGGCCCCATGTCGGGCTCCCTGCTCGGCGGGAAGCCTGCTTCTCCCTCTGCCCCTGTTCCTGGTCTCTCTTTCACTATCTGTCTGTCTGTCTCTCTCAAAATAAATAAATAAAATCTTTTTTTTTAAAAAAAGAGACATAATGTAATGCTATCTTAAAGCTACACTACTAGACTATACAATTCAAATGCCATTTTTTTTTATTTATTTTTTCAGCGTAACAGCACTCATTCTTTTTGCACAACACCCAGTGCTCCATGCAAAACGTGCCCTCCCCATCACCCACCACCTGTTCCCCCAACCTCCCACCCCTGACCCTTCAAAACCCTCAGGTTGTTTTTCAGAGTCCATAGTCTCTTATGGTTCGCCTCCCCTCCCCAATGTCCATAGCCCGCTCCCCCTCTCCCAATCCCACCTCCCCCCAGCAACCCCCAGTTTGTTTTGTGAGATTAAGAGTCATTTATGGTTTGTCTTTTGAAAATTCTACTTTTCCAGCCTAGCAGGGAGGGCTAATGTCTTTAAATCTAGGAGACATACCTCTTTCCCTTTTCCTCTCTTCTTCTCACTTGTTTTCTCTCTCTGCCTCTCTTTTGTTCTACCTCTCCATCTCCCTCTCTCTCTCTCCCCAATGCAATTTAAAAAAAAGCTCCGGGAAGCAGAAAGGTAATGTCTGAGAATGATTGCACTTAGGTCTAGATGTGGCCCAGACACTACCTGGTTGTAGAGTTTAGTCAACTCACAATTTACTTTACATTCACAGGCCTCATTTTCCTCATCTGTAAAAGGATGATAGCATTGCTCAACGTACTCTTCTGGTCCTTCCTGATTCCAACATTTTATGTCTTATTAATAACATAAAATCAAGAGAATCTGGCAGTCACTATGAGTTAGGAAAATGAGAGCAAATATCTGAAGAATGTAGAATTTCAGATTTTTTTTAAATGCAGGAAATAACCATGGCAGGAATTTCACCTTGCTTCTGCACCCATCAGGTGCTAGGGTCCAGGCAAGACTAGGAATGTCTGGAAAATTGATGAGACAGGACCAAGAAGAGTTCATTCGCATGTGAGAGTGCAGGTCTGGTTTTTTGCTAAAGGGGAAAGGGACAGAAGACTCCAGAGAGAGAGCAAACATGTTGGAGGACAGCTGTTGTGTCCCTAAGGATGCCTTGATCTATGGATGGGAACAGTCCTGGCAGGAGCGGAAAAAGGGAGCGTCAGTGCTGCTTCCACATGGGCTCACAGAGCCAGGACCATGGGAGGCGGAGAGCATGCTCACTCTTTATGGAACCCCCAGGGCTCTGCCAGACTTAGGAGAGCAGAGGGACAGAACCCTGGCTCCTCTACAGCCTAAAGCATTTTTTAATTACAATATTAATAATTTACATTCATTACATTTACACCTTATAGCACTTCTGCATTTTTGTTTTATGACACCTTTTGCTATCGTGACTCTTTAACTGGCTCTAATTTTCTCTTCACTTTAACTTCTAGAGTCTTTGGGGCCCCAACTGCAGCCTGGCGGGCAGGGTTCTCCACATTGTACAGGTTTGCCAACACCATTTAATCAAGGCAGAAAGAAATATTCCTTTAATCCCTCTTATTATTCTTTCCTCCTACTGCCAACTGATCATCAAGACCTTTCCACTGCATGACCTAAACATTTCTTAACTGTGTCCCATTCTCCTCAGCACACCCCCCACCGCCGATGCCGCCACAGTTCTTGTCCTCACCATAGTCCATGGTTGCAGTAGCTTCCCAACAGCTCCAGATATGTATCAAAAAGCAAAAGATTATTTCGTCTCCATGAGGACCTGAGAATTATGTGAGTACATTTCACTCTTGCTAATAGCTCCCTATCACACACTCACAGGACAAAACCCCAAATCCAAACAACAGCTTACAAAGGCTTTTCTAATCTGGCCCCCACCTACCTCCCCAGTTTACTCCCTATGATCCCCAGCTCTGTTTTGCATTCACACGGGTGGAAACACAGCACACCATGCCATGCCTCCTTGCCACTGAAAATATTGTTCTGTCTGCTCCAGTTGTATTTTTCCTCATCTGTCTGGTAAAAATCTGCTAGCTTCTCCCCTACTGGACTGTGTGCATTTTGGAGGCAGGATCTGTGCCTAATTTATCTCTGTTTTTCCCAGTACCTAGCAAAAATCTTGGCCCTTCTTAGACCTTTTTAAAATGTCTTGGAAATTGGCACATGAGCTTTCGGAGCACCAATTCCCAACCAGCCTACCTGGGCAAAGAAGTATAATTACATGTCCCACCCCTATTTCTTAAGGGCCATGTTATTACTAACAGTTAACTCAGAATGTTCATGAGTTATTCCATCCCAAATGATAGCACCATCCCAAATGATAGCACCAAAAAGCAATGCCAAATTTAAAGTTGTTCTATTTCTCATTAATCATGCCACAAGATCCTTTCCTACCAATTTTCAATCAAGAAGAATGGGAAAAGAAGGAGGAAGGGGAAGAAGAAGAAGGGAGAGGAGCGCGGAAGGAGCGGCGCCTGGGTGGCTCAGTAGGTTAAGCGCCTGCCTTCAGCTCAGGTCATGATCCCGGGGCCCTGGGATTGATCCCCACATTGGGCTTTCTGCTCAGCAGGAAATCAGCCCGTCCCTCTCCCTCTGACCCTCACCCCATACCCCACACATACTCTCTCTTTCTCTCTCTCTCTCTCTCAAATAAATAAATAAAATCTTTGAAAAGAGGAAGAAGAAGAATAGGCAGCAGCAAAGATTTCCTGTAGATCTGTATGGTCCTGGAGTATGGGAATACCTGTACCAGAAGGGATGGTTTTGATATGTCTCTAATTCTGCTTGATCTGTTGGTCCTTCATCCCCTGGGGAATGCTCCACATCCACAAAAAGCCCCTGGGTTCTATCTCTCACATTTAAGTCTTTGATTCACTGACAGATGTGTAGAATCTGAAGTATCTAGACAGCTCCTGTCAACTGCATGTGTACTGAAACACAAACAACCCAGAAGTGCAGACTATTTCCGCTGAGATCAGCATTAACTGAAACTTAGTATAACAATCCCCTTAAGGCTTTCTGGAGAAACTTGTGGCCACACGAACTCAGATGTGTTGTTACTGTTTTAGCGCACCCTGTTGGGACGCTGTCCTTCCTCATGCAAGTATTTTTCCAACAGGAATGGTTCAAGAAGCTGAGGAGAAGCCACTGTGTTATGGAGGAGTACAAGTTCACCGTGCTGTGAAGAGGCAGCATTCTCTCCAACTGGGTGCCGTGTGCGGCGTTTCCTGGGCTGCACTCAACAGTCCACGTCTGTGTGCCATGAAGGATGACATAGGTCAGTTAACCATCATGTTTGTACTCAGAGCTAGGAAGCAACCTCCAAGATCAGTATTTGGATTCTCAGACTACACATTATGTGTGAAATTTAGCTAAAACACCAATATTCCGAAGCAGCCACCATACTGTATGTATGGCAGAGGAAACTTTTTTCCCCAAAATATATACAAGGAACCCAGATGTCCCAGTTCCTTTATTGCATATCCAGGGAATTTCTCATTTTATTTAAAAGATTTACTTTGTGCTATTAATAGCCCAGGTATATAATGAAAGATATATGCATAGCAAAGACCAGCCAATCCAAATATGACTAAGCTACACTATGGGGATGATACTTCTGGTAAAAAAAAAACAAAAACAAAAACAAACACTTCTTTCCTCTTGACAGGCTGAGCTTATTAGCTGTCTGAGATCCCTAAATATACTGAGATTCTTACAGGACACTTTTCCCTGGAATTTAGAATGTGAGCTAGCGCTATCCTATTATAATAGCAGTATCATTATCGAAATTTTAAAATACCAGGAGTTAATATACACAGAAAAGGCTGTTAGATTTCATAAATAAATATAGTATGTGTCTCTCTGTGTGAACATGTAGGTTCCAGTAGAATATACAGTTAGAAAATATGTACGTCCCATGTATCTGTATGTCAAAGAGAGTTAGGGGCAAAATTGACTGATCATCCTGTCAGTGAGGACTGGAGTTTCTTCAGGGAATTCTTTAGAGGATAAAATCAGGAGCACCACAAATATAGCATGTTTTTACTTCCAGAGGGGATCATTTACATATGGGTCTTGGAACAGAAAGCCAATCTTTTTTCTCTAACACAGAACGATTTCTTGAGAGAATAAAACAGCTTTGCCCATGAGACGGACGTATGTGTACTTCAGGCAATATCTAATAAGAACCCAGTTATTAGAACTGGTGACAAAAAAACATTTGACGGTAAACAAATTTGTATACAGTTAACTGGAATTAGTCAGTGGCTAAGACAATACACCAAAATACAAAGACCCATCTTTCATGTGAGTTTGACTTTGACCTTCACTCCTTCCTCATTTATTTGACCATTCTACAAGCACAGAGTAGACACCAAACATACAAGATGAATAAGATACAGTCTGTACCCACAGGGTGCTCCCAGAGTAGTGAGGGAAAAATCATAGACACAGATAATTGTGAAACACTGTGTTAAGTGACAGAGATATGCACAGAATATTATGAAGACACCGAGATGAGGTAATTAATTCAAGGCCAAGCCAGGCTATGGTGGGGAAGTGACAGAAGTTAGGTAGAGGACAACGAACTGCATATTAAAGGAGAAGAATGAAGACAAGATGGCAAAAGAAGTAAATTATACATAAATAAATAAATTCCTATGAAAAATAACAATAAGCTGTTGGTATTGCTAGAGTTTAAAGCTCAAGTAGTTTAAAAAGATATAAGGCTGGAGCATTAGAACATCGTTAACAAAAGATCTGTCTTCCCAAATTGAAGAGCTTTGGCTTTAGCCTGGAAGGGAAGAGGTTTTTTTTTCTTTATTAATTATTTTTATTAATATATAATGTTTTATTTGCCCAGGGATACAGGTCTGTGAATCATCAGACTTACACACTTCACAGCACTCACCATATCACATACCCTCCCCAAAGTCCATAACCCAACCACCCTATCTCTAACCCCCTCCCCCTGGCAACCCTCAGTTTGTTTTGTGAGATTAACAGTCTCTTATGGTTTGTCTCCCTCCTCATCCCATCTTGTTTCATTTTGGGGGAAGAGTTCTAATCAGAAAAGGGACATGGGCCATGTGTTTCAGACATTAGCCTGGCAGTTGTGTAGATGACAGACTGGAAGGTAAGATCTGCACTAGAGACAGAGATGTGGCCATAAACATGATGATGACAGTAGAACCTCTGAGAATGGCATTAACATGCAAGGCATAGTGCACACAGGGAGAAGGCTGGGGGCTGACCACGAAGTCCTACAAACACCCAACCTTTGAAGGCTAGGTAAGTCCCAAAATTTCATTTTCACTTTCATGCCTTTGGAGGCATGTCTTGAAAGAAGTTGCTGTGGCCGATGCAAAGTGGTTCCTGTTTATGTTCTCCTCTAGAATTTTTTTTTTTTTGAAGTAAAATTTCCTAATTTTTTTCTCATTTTATTTATTTTTTTCAGCATAACAGTATTCATTGTTTTTGCACAACACCCAGTGCTCCATGCAAAACGTGCCCTCCCTATTACCCACCACCTGTTCCCCCAACCTCCCACCCCTGACCCTTCAAAACCCTCAGGTTGTTTTTCAGAGTCCATAGTCTCTTATGGTTCGCCTCCCCTCCCCAATGTCCAAGCCCCCTCCCCCTCTCCCAATCCCACCTCCCCCCAGCAACCCCCAGTTTGTTTTGTGAGATTAAGAGTCATTTATGGTTTGTCTCCCTCCCAATCCCATCTTGTTTCATTTATTCTTCTCCTCTAGAATTTTAATGGATTCCTGTCTCACATCGAGGTCTTTCATCCATTTTGAGTTTATCTTTGTGTATGGTTTAAGAGAACGGTCGAGTTCCATTCTTCTGTTTGGCACTTCATCAAGATCAAAAGCTTCTGCACAGCAAAGGAAACATCAACAAAACAGCGGCAACCCACAGAATAGGAGAAGATATTTGAAAATGACACTATAGACAAAGTGCTGATATCCAAGATCTATAAAGAACTTCTCAAACTCAACACCCAAAAAAACAAATAATCAAGTCAAACAATGGGCAGAAGACATAAACAGACATCTCCAAAGAAGACATACAAATGGCTAACAGACACATGGAAAAATGTTCATCATCATTAGCCATCAGGGAAATTCAAATCAAAACCACAGTGAGATACCACCTTACACCAGTGAGAATGGCAAAGGTTGACAAGGCAAGAACAACAAACATTAGAGAAGTTGTGGAGAAAGGGGAACCCTCTTACACTGTCAGTGGGAATGCAAGTTGGTGCAGCCACTTTAGAAAACAGTGTGGAAGTTCCTCAAAAAATTAAAAATAGAGCTTCCTTATGACCCTGCAGTTGCACTACTGGGTATTTACCCCACAGATGTAGTGAAAAGAAGGGCCATATGCACCCCAATGTTCATAGCAGCAATGTCCATAATAGCCAAATTGTGGAAAGAGCAGAGATGCCCTTCAACAGATGAATGGATAAAGAAGACGTGGTCCCCATATATAATGGAATATTACTCAGCCATCAGAAAGGATGAATACCCAACTTTTGTACCCACATGGATGGGACTGGAGGATATTATGCTAAGTGAAATAAGTCAAGCAGAGAAAGTCAATTATCACATGGTTTCACTTACTTGTGGAACATAGGGAATAGCATGAAGGACATTAAGAGAAAGAAGGGGGAAATTAAGGAGGGGAAATCAGAGTAGGAGGCAAACCATGAGAGACTATGGACTCCAGGAAATAAACTGAGGGTTACAGAGGGTGAGAGTGGGGGGATGGGTCAGGCCAGTGATGGGTATTAACAAGGGCACGTATTGCATGGAGTGCAGGTGTTATATACAAACAATGAATCATGGAACACTACCTCAAAAACTAATGATGTACTATATGGTGACTAACATAACATAATAAAAAAAATAAATAAAGGCTAGGTAAGGAACTTAGGGGAATCTTAATAACAATCTTCCCTGGCCAGAAGAGATTATTTTTGATCAGGCCAGTGTGCCCACCTTCGACCTGGTTATTTCATGATTAGACTGGTGTCCAAAAAAGAAATGGTTTCACATGTGTATTATGAAAATGTTCATTTGATTTAAGATTTATTTCACCCTTGGCAAAATTGTTCCAGTATGCAGTCAGAATAAAGTTGGAATATGAAATACGTATTTCTTATTATAGCACATTAATACTACAAGAAGTTTTTTTGATACTTAAATTTTTCTCAGTTTTGAGAGAGAATGCCTAAGGAAGTGATAACTTTTCCTTTGTTCCATGGTGGAATATTTTGTTCTTAGAGCCCAGGGTCCAAGACAGAACAAGTACCTGGTGGTGTGCCCACTGTGGGTGCCAAGTATTGCTGTATCTACTTTAATATGTGTGAAGCTGGAGCGCTTAGATAAAAGTTGTTTTTCATGACGTGGGTGATCTCACCCACTCCAATGACTTCAACCACCAGCTGTACACAGATGAATTCCAAATCCTTCCCTTTCTCCTGAGCTCTGGATCCTTATCCATAATTACTGACAAGGCACTGTGGATGGTTTCCAGGAACCTCAGATTTCAAATGCATAAAAGTAAACTCATCTTCTTGTATACCTGTTCCTTCTTCTATAGTTACTGTCTCCAAGAATGATGCTAACATTTGCTCAATCACCCAAGTCATTTCAGATTCCTTTCTCCTTCACTGTTTTCCATGTCCCTTCAACCACCTTATCTTACAGAATCGAATTATTTTGATTAGTGATAACCATCTCCTCTTTTCTACCCTTCAGCTTTTGTCCCATATTACTAGGACAATAATATTATAACTGCTAAGCTAGCCTTCAGTCTTTCACCCAACCAATCCTCTCTCCAGGAGTCGACCATATCATTCCTTAAATGCATAAAATGTTTTTTTTTTAAGATTTTATTTATTTGTCAGAGAGAGAGGGGAGAGAGAGCGAGCGAGCACAGGCAGACAGAGGCAGAGGGAGAAGCAGGCTCCCTGCCAAGCAAGGAGCCAATATGGGACTCGATCCCAGGACGCTGGGATCATGACCTGAGCCGAAGGCAGCTGCTTAACCACCTGAGCCACCCAGGCATCCCAATGCATAAAATGTTTTTAATGGGATTCCCATTGCCTTTTGGGGCCATGAGTCCCAAAAGGTATGCCTCTTGCCTAATTCCCCAACTAAATCTTTGGTGGGCTGATCTCCTCCCCCAGCCTACCCTACAGAGTTAGTTACACACAGAAGCCCCAGCGGTCACCAGCTCCAGCACTCACAGACTCTTAACAGGCGATGCTGGTTTATGCCTCATGGCTGTTCTTAGAACACTTTGTGTGACCCTCTGCTCCATCCTGATAGACAGCTTGAATTTCAAGCTAAAGCTTGTGTATTCCATCTTCTAATGTTTTGATCATCTTTCTCTATCCCCCTTCCTGCCTCCACTGTTCCCGATTCCACCTTCTACAACACTTACAAAATCTTATTACACTGATTGTATCACATATTTGATTCCTACTACTATAGTGCAAGCTTTCTGAAGATATGAACCTTAGAGAATTCATCCTTGTGTTCCCGGGACCTAGTTTGACTCAGGGTGAGGGGTTGATGTTTATGGACATGAATAAACACATCAAAACAGCATTGAAAAATCGATATTTACATGAATGCATTCTTGTCTCTCTCTTTCTTTTTTTTTTTAAGTAGGCTTTACACTCAAGCGTAGAGCCCAGGGGAGGACTAGAACTCATGATCCTGAGATCACAACCTGAGGTGAGATCCACAGTCGGGTGCTTAACTGACTGAGCCACCTAGGTGTCCCATGTTCTTCTCTTTTAATTGAATTACTTTGGTACATAAAAATAGCCAAAATATGAGGGAGAAAGGGCTAAGTACGGTGATTGCGAAGAGGTTTTGACTCAAAGTTGAACTCCAATCAACTGCAAATGGCTGGTAAAGCACAAGTCTGAGGGACAGAGAGGTCCAACTGAGGCACTGAAGAATGAGTATAATGATCTATTAGCACTTTCCATCATATTTGTGCCTTATATTTGCTCTCTTTCACTTAATGCAAGTGTTCAACAAGCAGATCTTTTTAAGTAAGTATTCAGTAAACATTTTTAAAGATCTCACTTTGTGCAAGTGAGGAAAGCAGTTCTGCGTTCTATGCATGTATCACACTGGGAACACCACTAAAACTGGCTATTCGATACTGCTATTTCATACTGCTATCGAACTCTTAAATGTATATTTAATTTTATAATAGCCTTAATCTTGGCCTGTGTAGTCTGGTTGGTACAATTTTTTTATGTAACTTGATGGACTTGTAAGTCTAAAAAAGTCATTGCATTACCTCTGAAATACTTAGGAATTAAATTATCACTACCGAATATAAGTATGCAGCATGACTTTGTCAAGTTCCAAAACTAGATCTATTGAGTTAAAAAGGCAAATGAAAATTTTATTCCAATGTTTAGATTAAGTCATTTAAAAAAAGGAACGACTTATTCTACCTACAAAGTACATTTAAGCAAATGCAACCCCTAAGGTTTCTTTTTGAAAATTATTGTCTTGTTCTGCACACTCTAATTAGGGTCTGTTTCATTATAATTTCATCTGAACTCTATATGCCTCAGCACTGCTCTGCAAATGAGTCAGAGGATCACTATTCCCAGTTTGTAGCCAATTCTCCAGAGAAGCAAAGGAAAAAAGAAACAACTGCCTTTTATGGAAATCAAACCTGTTTCTAGAGATAAACTTCTTTCTGTTTCTATTTGAACAGTCTCAACAACGGAGAACAAGAATCCTACAAAATACACGACCTACTGGAGGAGCCGCCTGGCCAAATACATCTGTAGGTTTGTTTAATGCTTGTCCCATTCCATAATCTATTACATAAACACATTACATAAAGATAGGCACCTGGGCATACATGAGATGGTAAAACAAAAGGACATTTTTGTTTCTGCAAATATTAAGACACCTGGTTGCAGTTTGGAGTTATAGTTTGGCTACTCTTTTAAAGAAATTTGTTTTTCAAAGTGAAAAAAGAGAACTTGTAGTTTCTAGGAAATTTATAAAGACATTTGTACGGTGAAGAGTTTGCATAGAAAGCTAAATGGAAAAGATTGTTAAAAGAAGGCTTCAGGATGCCTGGGTGGCTCAGTTGGTTAAGCGGCTGACTTCGGCTCAGGTCATGATCTCAGCGTCCTGGGATCAAGTCCCACGTCGGGCTCCTTGCTCAGCAGGGAGCCTGCTTCTCCCTCTGCCTCTGCCTGTGCTCACTCCTCTCTGACAAAAAAAAAAAAAAAAAAAAAAAAAAAAGGCTTCATGGGGTCACCTGGGTGGCTCAGTAGGTTAAGCATCTGCCTTTGGCTCAGGTCATGATCTCAGGGTCCTGGGATCGAGTCCCACATCAGGCTCCCTTCTCAGTGGGGAGTCTGCTTCTCCCCCTCCCTCTGCCTCCGGCTTGTGCTCTCTCTCAAATAAATTTATAAAAGTCTTAAAAAAAAAAAAAAGGCTTTGTGCAGTGGCACCATTTAACTAACCTCCTCTTTAACTAATTCAACAATCTGATGGCAAAATTGTCACTTCAGTTTGGACTTCCCTGTAACTCTTCTCATCCTCTGAACTTGAAGTGAGAGAATATAAAATTTTAGTAAATGGTGGCTAGATCTTCAGATATTTTTCCAAAATTTTGCAATTGTTTTATTCTCTTTACATTATACCAAAGTTTTTTTTAAGATTTCATTTATTTATTTGAGAGAGAGAGAGTGAGAAAGAGTGCATGAGAGAGGAGAGTGTCAGAGGGAGAAGCAGACTCCCTGCTGAGCAGGGAGCCTGATGCAGGACTCAATCCCAGGACTCCAGGATCATGACCTGGCAGTTGCTTTACCAGCTGAGCCACCCAGCACCCCCAAAGTACTTCTAACACCAATCTTTTTTTTCCAGTGTCTTAAAATAGACTAGAAAATGACTCCTGGCATAATGAAATTCTTCCTTTGAAAGTAATTAATGTTGGGGCACACGGGTGGCTCAGTAGTCAAGCATCTGTCTTTGGCTCAGGTCATGATCCCAGGGTCCTGGGATCGAGCCCCACATCAGGATCCCTGCTCAGTGGGGAGTCTACTTCTCCCTCTCCCACTCTCCCTGATCCTCTTCCCTCTCTCACTGTGTCTCTCTGTCAAATAAGTAAATAAAATCTTTAAAAAATAAAAAAAAATTTAAAAATAAGAGTAATTAATGTTTATCCAGTAACACAAAACCTTTCCTACAGATTGAAATATTTTATTAGTGTCGTCACCTGGAAGTCATATATAATAAGGGATATATATCTACATGTATGTACACATAGCTACATAACATAAAACTGGTATTTTTTTCTCTAAAGATTTTACTTATTTATTTGACACAGAGAAATAAATCACAAGTAGGCAGAGAGGCAGGGAGAGAGAGAGGGGGAAGCAAGCTCCCCGCTGAGCAGAGAGCCTGATGCGGGGCTCCATCCCAGTACACTGAGATCATGACCTGAGCCGAAGACAGAGGCTTAACCCACTGAGCCACCCAGGTGCCCCCAAACTGGGATTTTTTGAAACTAAATTCCTTCTACTGTTAGCTGAACAACTAAGCCACAGCTGAAAAGAATTCAAAAATTAAAATACTTGATTTCCATCTACTAAGTCACAACATCCTGATACCATTAATCAGGGATTTATAATGGCTGAATCTCTGAATCTAAGGGGTTTTTGTTGTTGTTGTTGTTTTTAACCAAATTACTTTTAATCTCCAAAATGATTAAAACTTTTGAAAGCAACAAAATGCTCTGTAATTTAAAGAACAGCCTTATCTAAGAGAAATAAAAGATTTATTTTAAAAACATATCTGGCAGGGACGCTTGCTTGGGTAGTTCAGTTGGTTAAGTGTCTGACTCTTGATTTCAGCTCAGGTCATGATCTCAGGGTAGGGGATCTAGCCCTGTATTGGGCTCCTGTTTAGAGCCTGCTTAAGATTCTCTCTCTCTCCCTCCACCCCTCCCCACTTCCCCCAACTTGGCTGCACACTCTCATAAGTAAATAAATAAATAAATAAAGTATCTGGTAAAACATCATGAAAAACACATTCTCAAATAACAGTTTAAAAACTTAAGATCTTATAAAAAATTTGTGTTTATTTCCTAGACCATGGCAAAGGTAAAAGATTTTTCTAACAAGACCCAAAAAACATTAATTGCAAAAGAAAAACATTTATGTTTGATTATATTAAAATTTTTATTCATAAAAGAAACCTTAAATAACATGAAAAGACAGGTTATAAAGTTGGAGGTTATTCACCATACATAAAACTGACAAGGTCTAATATGAAGAAAATGTAAAGTACTTACACTAGCCAATATGAAAAGCATAAGTAACCTGTTAAAAAATATTCTAAAGATATGAACAGGCAATTAACAGAAAAGAAAACAGATAGAGCCAATAAGCAAATGAAGAGATAGTCAATTTGCCTGATGGTGAAAGAAATACAAATCAGGACCACAATAAGATACCATTTCACAACCAGAAGAAGAACAAAATTAAAAACTCTGATTATGTCGAGTATTGGAGAAGATGTATAGCCACAGGAAGCCTTATATATCGCAGATGAAACTATAAAATCATGCCTCATTTGAAAAAGAGTTTGGCATTTTCTAAACCTGATCACGCACAAATACAATCCAGTAATTCTACTCCCAGATATATAACTAAAAATGGACTTGCCCGTGTGCAACAGGAGACATACTCATTAGCATCATTCACAATAGCAAAAACATCGAGCAACCCACATACCCATGGACAAAAAGTGGTGAGGAAACTATGGGTTATTCACATAATGGAGTTATATATCAGACAAAACAAATGAACCAGAATTGCAGCCATATGAATATATCCTAGTGATGATGTCTTAAGTGGGAAAAAAAAAAAGGGCTCCCAAGGCTACATAAAACATGATACCCTTTTATTAAACAACTCAACTAAAAATACCTACTTCTTAAATATGCATAAATATTCAAAACTATATAAAAACTATATAAAAAGAAAAATAAGTAATGATGAATACAGAATTCAGGATGATGGTTACCTCGGGTGGGGAGAGGCAGCGTGATTTGTGGAAGAGGGGGCACATAATGTTAGATGCAGGCTATTGTTCTAGCTTGGTTTGGTTTTTTAAGACATTATTTATTTATTTGAGAGAGAGACAATGGGAGAGAGCATGAAAGGGGAGAAGGTCAGAGGGAGAAGCAGAGTCCCATGGAGCTGGGAGCACGAAGCAGGACTTGACCCCAGGACTCAGAGATCATGACCTGAGCCAAAGGCAGTTGCTTAACCAACTGAGCCACCCAGGCACCCCTATTGTTCTAGTTTTTGTTTAGAGACCTGGGGGGGGGGGGGTCACATGTGCTTATGATATTATTATAAACAACTCAAGAAATATGTTGTGAACCAAGCAGTCAGTATACTTATTCTAATTCTGGGATCATGTTGTCCAAAGTAAAAAAAAGTATAATTTAAATAAATAAATAAGTAAAATTCAAATAAGTAAAAAAGTAAAAGTTGAGTCCATGACTCAAATGCTTTAGAAAGCTTTCAGATAAAGATCTTACTTGTTTTTCTTTTCTTTTATAGGACTTCTTAACATTTTATATTTCTTATTATACACAAAACACTTCCAACTATCAAAATGAAATGAATAAAATTTCAACATATTTAGCACTAAGTTCAATGGATTTAATCCCTCCCAGCTCCTCTGATCTTGCTATAAGAGTAACTACTTGTCTTACACTCTTCTTCTCTCTTTCTGGTTTCAGTGTTCTGAAAAACGCTTTCCTGGACCATCTTTTCCCTCGAATAGATGGCATCTTCACTCCTGTTTTCTCACCTATTTGCTCACATCCTATTTGCTATCTTTCCTTCACTGCTTTAAATACTTTAAATACAACGTCTATGCTCATTACCTCCACATGCCCTCCTCGAATTCCTGTTCAGTCCCCAGCCAACTTCAGCGTGGCTTCCATCCCCACCATTCTAGTGAGAGACAATCACCGAAAACCTCCCAGGTATCAAAGATATGCAGTCCTATAGTCCTCTTCCTTGAGCCCTGAAATACTTGTCACTGATAACCCATTCCTTGAAAGTCTTCTTTCTTAACTTACCAAAAATACTTCTGTTCTACCTCTCCAGAGACCTCTTTTAACTTCTCTCACTGTCTCCTCTTTCTCTGTCCATACTTTATATATTGGTGTTTTCATGTCTCTGCCCTCTGTCAGCTGCTTCTCACTTCCTCTGTTTCAACTGTTAACCCCAGATTTCCTCTAGCACTGGCCACTCTCCTGAGTCCAGACTGAATCTCTTAGCTCTTCGTGCTATAATGCCTTCTTTGTGTCCCACACAAATTCAATTTATTCAAAATTAAATTGATTTCCTTTTCCCCATAACTGCTCCTCCTCTTCCGCCATAACTGTTCCTCCTACACATTTCAATAAATGCCACATCCATCCTCCAATTTATTGTCCGCTCTTCCCCTATTCTTGCCAATCACATCCTGCATCTTTCTGATAGGTCTGCTGTTTCTTTTCCAACCCAGTGCTTTAGCCCAATCTAGTCGCATTATCTGTCACTGGAGTATTATAGTCTCTGCCTCACCCGTCTCTGTCCTCCAAGCTCTGCCTTTCAATATCCAGCTCCACCCTGCCATTAAGTCATCTTTCTGAGCACACACCAGATCTTATGATGCCCCTGATTAAAAATATTTAATGAGAATTTGAGAGTTTATAGCGAATAAGATGATGAGTTGAAAGGAAGAAGACAGGGATGCCTGGGTGGCTCAGTGGGTTGAGCTGCTGCCTTTGGCTCACGTCATGATCTTGGGGTCCCGAGATCGAGCCCCGCATCAGGCTCTCTGCTCAGTGGGGAGCCTTTTCCCTCTCTCTCTCTGCCTGCCTCTCTGCCTACTTGTGATCTCTGTCTCTGTCAAATAAATAAATAAAATCTTTAAAAAAAAAAGAAAAGAAGAAGACAGTGACTTTTAATCCCTGGTTCTTCTCAACTTCTGAGATAAAAAATTATAAGAGGTTCTAAATTAAGTATTTTTTAACGCTTTCCATGATGGTGAACTGGCAAGATCTTCATAATGGCCTTACTCATGAAGAGTTCTCTGTTGATTGTGACACAAAGATTTCACGCAAACTATGGAAAAAGAGTGTAGACTTTTGAACGTTACAATAAGAACATTCTGGTGAGTTTTTAATGCATGCACAAAGGAAATAAAACAATAAAGGAAAGAAGGCTCAGGCATCAGAGAGGAACATTTTGAATCCTATCTGGTGGTATTCTGTATTATACATAATTCATCAAGATTTATCCAATACTCATAAAAGAGATCACTACAGCCCCAGAACTGAACAGTATCTCAGTTCTGGTCCCTGCAGCTGCTTGTCATTCACTGAATAGGCCCTACTCTTTTTTTTTTTTTTTAAAGATTTTATTTATTTATTTGACAGACAGAGATCACAGGTAAGCAGAGAGGCAGGCAGAGAGAGAGGAAGGAAAGCAGGCTCCCCGCGGAGCAGAGAGCCCAATGTGGGGCTCAATCCCAGGACCCTGGGATCATGACCTGAGCCAAAGGCAGAGGCTTTAACCCACTGAGCCACCCAGGCGCCCCAGGCCCTACTCTTACCAGCTCTTATGTCCTTGTTGAATGGCTCCCAAGGCCAGGAATGTCATTGTCCAAGACAGAGTCCAGTTGGACTGGTGACTCCTCTGTAGTGCTCCCTGACGCTACCATACAGAAAGAGGTTATTTGTGGTTTTTATTTTATATTATCTATTTCTCTTTAAAACTTATCACCCTGTATAGTAATTATAAATCTGCCTCTTCCATGGAAGTTGAAGTTTCTTAAGAGCAAGGACAATGTCTTATTCACCTAAGAATCGAGCATAGTTGTGGTATAATCAGAAATATAGTTAGCTTTTGTCCATGCTACCTGGCATGAAGCTCCTGAACACTTGGAATTTCCTGAGTGATAGGAATGTTTTTAGTTACTCACAAGGAGGCTTTGTGAACATACCTGAGTTTATTTAATGAAGCAACTTAGATTGGGATCCCTGGATAGGCTTGGGATGGGCGGTCACCAGAAAGACCAAATGATTTGAGGATGGCAGCTTTCAGCCCCATCCACCAAGCTCTGGGAAGAAGGGGTCACTGCAGATTAAGCTCTAGAAAAACACATGGTATAACAAGATTTGATGAGCTTCCAGGTTGGTAAATGCATCCACTTGCCAACAGAGTTGTATCTCCCCATTCCACGGGGACCGAAGCTGCTGCACGCAGGACCCTTCTTGACCTCGCCTTATGTACCTCTTCATCTGGCTGCTCATATCTATCCTTTACAGTAGCTTTTATGATAAATTAGTAAGTGTAAGTAAATGTTTCTCTGAGTTCTGTGAGGCCCCCCTACATATTAACCCAACTCAAGGAGGAGTCTCCAATTTACAGCCAGTTGGTCAGAAGCACCTAAAACAATCTGGATGTGACTGGAGCCTGAAGACATGGCAGTCGTGTAGGACTGAGCCCTCAGCCTGTGGGATCTGATGCTATCTCCAGGTAGATGGGATCAGAATTGAGTCAAATCTGTAGGACACACAGTGTCTGCTGAGACATGGAGAAATGTTTCTTGATATTGGAAAAAAACATTGAAACAGTACTTTTCATAAAGCAAGTGGTGAAAATGCTTGTTGAATTAAGACAAACAGCCAAAGCAGAAGCTAAAAATTAGATGGAATCTATAAATCTGGAAAATGTGGTTGATTTTACCCTGCAATAGCAACTCTAATAATGATTATAGATGCAACTTAGAACATTACATGAAAAAAAAACTTACTACAAAGTTGAAGCTATAAACATAAATAATAACCATGCGCTTAGCTTAACATTTTCTTCATTATTGATGCCTGAGACTATTTTACAACTGTGGAATCTCAGTGTTAATTAATAGGGAGCGTAGCCAATCAAAAAAAAAAACCAAAACCATAGTACAGCTAAAGCTTTGGGTAGATATGTTCCATTACAAGGATAAATAACAGGGAAGGAATGATTGTCATTTCTGGAAGTCTTTATTTGAACAGCTGTCATAGGAAGGAGTGGACGTATTCTATATTGCACTGAAGGCAGAGTTAGAATCAATGAGCAAGAGTTACAAGGAAGATTTCATCTAAACATAAAGAAAATTTTTCTTAAAAAAAAAAAAAAAA
Source organism: Meles meles (assembly GCF_922984935.1). Taxonomy (NCBI): domain Eukaryota; kingdom Metazoa; phylum Chordata; class Mammalia; order Carnivora; family Mustelidae; genus Meles; species Meles meles. The sequence continues at coordinate 92,539,755 of NC_060067.1, forward strand.
GAAAATTTTTCTTTGAGTATTTGGTGACCACAATAATTTAGATTTCTTTGGTCCCATTATCAGAACTATTTTTTAAATGCTAGTTGTTTATCAGTGGTGGTTTAAAAAGAAGTCCTCCATCGAGAGGCAAGCCGTATCAAATAAGAGGTCTCTTTCAACTCTAAGGTTTCATGATCCCATTAATACTTTCCATATTTTTCAGTTGTTGCCATTCTGCAACTGATCTTCTTTTGCATGTAGACTTATTCCCGTCAATTGGTATAACCTGTTAATTCATGTCTGTGCCTCAAGGGAAATTTCTCTTTATAAAATAAGTCTGTGTTCTCATTGTATATAATCTATTATAAAGGGAGAAAAAAGATCTCTGGATAAAAATGAGACTTGTAAACAAAATGATTTTTAGTACATGTCTCATCTCAACTCCCAGAAATAATGATCAAAAGAGCTTCTAAATGTTAGTATTTCTTAAGTCTTCCATGCTGGTGAAATGGCAAGACCTTCATTATGACCTCTCATGCAAAAAGTTTTCCTTAGGCTTTCACACAGAAATGTCATGCAAACTATAAAAAGTGTAGAGTTTTTAATGTTATCAGTGGAGCATGCCAAAAAACTTTTATGCATGCACGAAGAAAATAAAACAATAAAAGAAAAAACAAAGGATTAGGCATCCGAGAACATACTGATATTTCCATTCCAGCTGCTTGAAAGGTGACTGTCTTCAACAGAAAAACAAATGGTGATGGGGGGAAAACAAAGATTGAATTAATCTCAGACATACATCTGGAATCTATAAGAGAGAAGCAGAGAAGTCTGTGTGACTGATGCATACTAATGGATACCCAAGAAAGTTCATGTAGGTATAACACATGCAGTTCCCAATTATCCATGATATTGGAACTAAGGATAGCATAAGGTGATTTCAATCTCAATAATTCAAAGCTAAATTTGCTTCAAAGTTCTATCCACATATCCATTTTCTTAAATCAAATTTTTTTCTTATCTTTATCCATATGACAGTAAAAATGGTACCCAGCAATAAAGGAACTAAGGATCAGACGATGAATAGAAAAAAACAGAATAGATATTTTGGATATTTATTGAGGGTTTTTTATGTGTATGAAACCACGAGAAAAAAGAAATGTAAAATATACTCCCTGCTTTAAAAGGACTTAGCACTGGGGGGAGGGGGAGGGGAAAAATCAAATAAATTAGCAGTATATGATCAAGCACCAAATGCACAGACATTGACAAGATACAGCATTGATGGTTTTTAGTAAATAAAGTACTCCTATTTTGTTTGGAAGGATTCACTAAAACAACTGGGAGAAACTAAACTTTAAAAGATTATGGGGGGCGGGGATGGCTGCATAAAATAAGAAAGAAAGATTTGTTCTTGCTGTGTTCCTTTAATGTATCTTAAAATAAACTGTTAGATTGGAGTCTCCCCACCCCCACAAGCATCCACCCACACACCAAGCTTTAAACAATGTAGCTGATTTATGAAATGTTTACAGGTAGTGGGTCAAAGTCCCCTAAAGCCACTTAAGTCCCTGAAAGCACTCTTCCCTTTTTTTGGAGATCAATGCACCAGTGTTCCTCTCTATCTTATCAATTAGTTGAAAAGGGCAATTCTTAAAAACCCCATATTTCCCATAAACACATGAGCATACACCAAGTTAAACAAGTCATTTCTAAGCATTTGTGCTCATGAAGATTGATGCTGAGCGCTGTGAAATTGGAAATCCCCAGGGCAGTGCTCCTCTTTTAGATACGAGTATAGGCATGTTCTGCAAGGTCAAAAGCAAATGAAGGGACAGAGGGCAAAACAAAGTCCCAACACAGAAAAGGCGAAGTCAGCGATCTAATCTGCATTCTCCACTGACAACCTGTTTCAGCGCGCCCTCCTATTCCAAGGAGGGACGGGTTCAAAGCAAAAGCTTTTGAGGGTACCATGTCAGGTTCTCTCTCTGTGCCCAGACAACCGTTAGCAACAACATGTGTTGCTGCAAAGACAGAATCAAAGATTAAAAGCAGAAACACAGAAGGGACTGGTGAGCCTTCAATACTGTAGCTAGATTAATGATTTGGGGGTCGATGCAGAACACACACTCTGACAATGGAAAAAAAAACTGGGAAGGGGGGATCATGTTCAGTTCGTCTGTTTTCAACACAGGGGAGAGACCAAGAACATACTGGGAGTGATCTGTACACGGCGTTGTGCAATTGCTGTGTCATCTCATTTGTAATTATTTTAGCTTACAGATAGCTTTTGGTATGTGGATACCAACTTCTGGGAAGTCAGAGATGTGAACCCAGGCCATCCTTACTCTGGGAATCACACAGATCTAAGTGTAATCACAATACCCCCAGGGAAACTAATCACTGGAAGTTTGCTAGCCCCTCCTCCATCCTCAGGTAGAGTTCACTGACATCCTTCTGCTCCCACCTTCTCACAGACGAGTATGGTCCTCCATCCATCCATCGCTACCTCTATCAACCACTCTTTCTAGAAGCCTCCATGACAAAGCACCTTTCTGCTAGAAGAGCTGTGGTTCCTGTGTAGAAAGCTGCAAAGCCCTCCAGAAGATAAACTGCGATGTCTTCAGCCCTTGCCATCTCCTCCGTCTGCCCCAACCTCACATGCACGAGAAGAAAGAAATGGCCAGAACACCCCACTCCACAGTGCTGTGTCACACGTTGTCATCTGGACTCTGGCACAGCCAAGACCCAGAATTTCACAGAAAATAGTTCCTTTGCTTCCACCTAATCTCTCTCTACTGGAATGAGGATGTCCCTGGGGAAGGCTGGGGAACAAGCCTCTCCTTTTCCCACAAGCTCTCCTCCCCTCCCATTACCCAAACACATCAACTCCTATAGGTCAAGCCCCTCACCGGCACATTTTTGGCTTCGGCTGACTCAGAACCACTCTGTCACTCTGTCACTAAGCTAAGGGAGAAAAAAAATTAAACTAAACCTGTAAACAGAATAATAAATGGTCTACATGTATGTAAGTTCCCATTCTCTCGATGTTTCCATGAAAGGAGATTTATCTTTCATACTGTGTTTCCTCAGAGTAAATTTACCATCACTGGCTGGTACTGTTTGTTAAGGTCTGAAGGATGTTTGAGAGAACACATGAGTTGTGTTCTCATCTCTCAGCACGAAGTCACTCCTGGGGACCCAGGCTCCGGGCCAGATTGCTGGGCCTGTCCAGGAGCCCCTCAGCTGTCCCAGGGAATCGAACAGGGGACCAGAGTGGTCATTCCTCCATGCTTTACATTATGCAGGCCCAATCTTCTACAAAATAAATTCTCTTTTTCTAAGAACTACACATATTAGAAATCTTTAAACCCTATTAAGGCAAAATTATATAAACTGTATGAAAACCTAAACAGAGGTTTTGCAATACTTTTGGAAATTAAAACAAAAAATGAATTCCAAGGCCTAAATTTCAATGCTGGTATTTCTTATAAAGAAATATTTCCCTTGAAACTGACTCCATAACTTTAGGAAAACAATACTGCAATGACATTTATTACAATACTTTTATATATGGCTTTATCATATATACAACTTATTTTCATATCTTTCTCAAAAGAGAAATATCATCCTTCTGGAACTTCCCTTATTTTTACGTCTGCCAACCCCAAGGGATATAATCACGTGCCCCTCATAATCCCAGAGCAGCAAGGAGCAGTGACCACAGACAGCTCTTTCTGCCAAGTTCTGTCCTCACCCTTTAATAAAACCACCACTTTACTCTGGAAAAAAAAGAGAGAGAAAGATCAGAGTTTAATATTTTTTTAGGACAGGTTGAGGTGTTTTTGTTGTTATTGTTGTTTAGAAAGGGAGAGAGGGGAGAGGTGAGGCAGAAGGAGAGACAGAATATTAAAAGAGGCTCCAAGCCCAGTGCCAAGGCCAACGTGAGGCTCGATCCCACGGCCCTGAGATCATGTCCTGAGCCGAGATCGAGAGCTGGACGCTTAACCGACTGAGCCACCCAGGCGCCCCTACAATAGTTCTTTTTAAAAATCTGATTTATCTGATTATCCTTTCTTGATAATTCCATGGAAAGCTGAAAACCCTGATTCCCTGGGTATTAATACGTTTTTTAAAATATATAACTACCTTATTTCTATACATTCTTTCAAAATATATACTGATTTGCTTTGTTTTGTTTTGTGTTTTTAAGTTAATCTGAGAAACAGTATTTATTTTTCATTCCCATATTTCATGGACGAATTTATTTTTGTACTTCTGGAGGTACTTAGGATATTCTGCTTATTTTCATGAGACTGTTGAGGCACAGGATCTCCGTGGGCCTGCAAGTAGAGTATTTCAATCTTGAAACTCAAGCCCATCCGCTCTAAGAAAGTATCTTCCAGTATTTATTTGATTTTCTCCCATCCATTTTCTCTGTTCTCTTCTTTTGGGGCTTCTATTAGATACTGCATCGTCTGGGCGGTTTCTATATACGTTTCTGTCTTTTTATCTGTATTCCGGAAGACTATCTCAACTTTGCTTTCCATATTTTCTAATCCTTCATGTTATTTGTGTTTAATTTACCAATTTAAATCATCCTTTTTGTTTTATGATTATAAGTCTTGTTGAATCTTGTTGGCTCTATTAGGCATATCATCTTTTTTTAAAGTTTCTAGTCTCTAAATTGTCTGTTTCCCCTAGGGTCATGTTTTCTACTTGTATATTTTATTCTTTCCCTTCTATCTTGCTAACGCTCTTCATGTTCACTTGTACAGTTTTTGACCAAGAACTCTCTGTGTGGTGTGGCGAAGAGTCCAGTGTTAGGCTTCAGACAACACATTTCCTCCTGTGCCAGAATGAGAAGGGTTTCATTCTTGGGTACTATCTTCCACACCAAATGCCGTCATGTTCCCCACACACATTTTCAATGTCTTTAGAGAAAATCTAGGCTTTTCCTGGAAAAATACTGTATTACAGAGTGTCCTTCGATGGGAACAGTAGGCAGGGAGGTAGGGCTGGAGGGGTTTCTACTGGTATAGTGATACAGACTGCCAATAAATTACCTTGTTTCCAACTTCTCCTCCTTCTTTCCCTCCCCACCTTCCCCTCTTCCTCCTCCTCCTTCTTCTTTTATTTTTTTTATTCTGTCTTTTAAATAGCATTATCTAGGTATCATTGGTATAGGCATTAATACCTTTGTCCATTACTTTTAAAACACTAATCTTCTGGCAAAATTTTTATCCCAGAACAATCTGAAAATTTAATAGAACTGAAACAAGTGGGAATTTTTTTCCCTCTCAAAAACTTTTCTTCCAAGACATTTAAGTTACAAATCAGTACCAATATTTTTAAATGTTTAGAGATGAAAGTATGCTACATAGATTATTTGAGTTTATATTTACTTATTTCATCAGCTAAAAACAATTATACTTGCTAGTGGAATAATGAGTAATACATGCATGATAAGAAAATGTCTCTTTATAATAGTTGCCCTCGAATTTATTCAGATAGTCTTCATTTTCACCAAAAAAAAAAAAAAAATATAGCATGTCCTCAAACTTGTAATTCTACTTTTAGAGATTTATTCTACAGGTATGATCAGACCAGTGCACAAATGTATTTTATATACAAAAGTATTCATCTCGGCACTATTTTTAATGTTGAAACATTAGAAATAACTGATATGTTCAAGAGGCGATGGGTTATATAAATTGCGGGAGTACACACAATTTGGTAATATGCATCCATTAAAAATTTCAATGTATATAAGTATTTACTGACACGGGATGGTGTTCATGCTGTGTTACTTAATAAGGAAGTACATTTAGTACCATTCATTTCACATAAAACTGAATGCAAGTGTGACTGTAAAATAGCACATTTGCCAGGAGAGGGGTTTAACAAGTTGCTCACTGAAATGTTAATAATGTGTCATTTCTGGGTTGTATGATTTTTACTTTATTTTTATCCTTTTCTGTAATGTTTGAATCTTTTTTTTGTAAGAACAATGTGTCATCTTTTATAATCCAAAAATAAAAGCTATTTTCAATTCTAGCTATTTTCTTTAAAAAAAAAAAAACAACTGTGAGCAATCCATTTGTGGGATAGAGACATGATTTGATTAAAAATCCTGCACTTTGGTAAGCCTGGATGGCTCAGTCCATGAAGCGTCTGCCTTTGGCTCAGGTCATGATCCCAGGGTCCTGGGATCAAGTCCTGCATAGGGTTCTTTGCTCAGCAGGGAGCCTTCTGCTCCCCTGCTTGTGCTCTCTCTCTCTCTCGCTGACAAATAAATAAATGAAATCTTAAAAAAAAAAAATCCTGCACTTTAATACAAGGAACTAAACTAATCAAGTCCAAGTATGCTAAAAATTCTCTCCTTTTTTTGGACACACTTTTCCCAAATGAGAGAGGTTTAAGGAATAGATGAGGAATATAAAATATATTCCCTCTTCTCCATCTAATTAGAATACCTCACAGAAGTGAACAGCTAGTTCAGAATGAGTGGTTTTACTTGATGAGATGGTCCATACCCACTGTCTCTTTGGGGTTTCTAGTAAAGTAAGGAGAACAAAACCTGAAAGTATAAATTATGTCAGATCCAGAATCTGAGTAAAGAAGTTAGATTTCTAAAAACATGAATTATGTTTAAATCCACAAATTCTTAATGATATTTTAAAAAATATGTTGGTTACATTAGCATATGCTAGGGAACTCTCTAATTATTTAGAAAAATATAAAGAAAAGGAATCAAGTATTTATTAAAAAAAAACATAAGAAAATGTAGTGGTAATTCACTGTAATACAATTTTAAGCAAAAAAAAGGAAAATTCTGTGAGAGAATACATTAAATTGATACCATTTTGAGAATTATTTTGTTTTTTTTAAACAAATATGTCTTATAAATTATAATTTGGAGAAAGGCAAATCAAATTCCCATAAAATGCTACATAAAGAATTGTCATTTCTGAAAGCCTGGGTGGCTCAGTCTGTTAAACAACTGACTTTTGACTTCAGCTCAGGTCATGATCTCGGGGTCCTGAGATCAAGCTCCACATCCGGATCCTTGCTCAGTGGGGAGCCTGCTGGAAATTCTTGCACTTCCTCTCCCTCAGCCCCCCCAAATAAATAAATCTTAAAAAATTAATAATAATTGCCCTTTCCAAAAAATACTACTTTATTTTTCAAGTTAACAAGAGAAAATATGACCATTCAAGGACATTTTCTTTCACCTATTATCTTCTTTTTTTTTTTTTTTAAAGATTTTATTTATTTATTTGACAGAGAGAGAGAGATCACAAGTAGGCAGAGAGGCAGGCAGAGAGAGAGGAGGAAGCAGGCTCCCTGTGGAGCAGAGAGCCCGATGCGGGGCTGGATCCCAGGACCCTGAGATGATGACCTGAGCAGAAGGCAGCGGCTTAATCCACTGAGCCACCCAGGCGCCCCTCACCTATTACCTTCTTGATTCAAAACAGACTCTAGCTGCAAGGAACTTTAAAATCATCCATTCTGAATCTTTCATTTTATAAATAGAGAGATTGGGAGCCAGATAATTTTAGTGACATCTCAGTTAAAGGCCACAGAGTAAAGTCAAGTTAGAACCATGTCCAGAATTCAGGCTTCCTGACCCCTAGTTCAGTTCAGTCCTTTCACTGCACCCTTTGGATTGGTGTCTTGTTACTACAAAATCTCAAATAAAAATATGTCTGAACACACACACATAAAACATATATAGTATTATTCTAATTACTCTAAATACATTGCTCATTTAAAAAAGCATCAGATAGGGGCGCCTGGGTGGCTCAGTGGATTAAGCCGCTGCCTTCGGCTCAGGTCATGATCTCAGGGTCCTGGGATCGAGCCCCGCATCGGGCTCTCTGCTCTGCAGGGAGACTGCTTCCTCCTCTCTCTCTGCCTGCCTCTCTGCCTACTTGTGATCTCTCTCTCTGTCAAATAAATAAATAAAATCTTTAAAAAAAAAAAAAAAAAGCATCAGATAAAGCTTTAGCAACATCAGGCCTTTTAGTGGTTGCCATTATCATACTAAAGAATAACAGATGTCCATCCAGTTATTCATTTATTTATTCAACAACCTTTCAATAAGTAGAGAAGCGTGCCTTAAGCATGTAGTGAGTTACACATATATGTAACACACATGTATATCATCGCCCCTGAAGAGCACTATTTTAGAAGATGCCAATACCTATGGTCTTGCTTTCAAAGAGCCAAGGTGCCAACAGAAGTGTAGGAAAATGCAAATCTTTTAACTAGAAATACTAATGAGAAACATCTACAGCAAAACAGTAATATTTGCTTGTTTAAGGGCAAAACAGGAAGGTGTACCATACACCGACACCACTCTTTGCCACCTTGGCTCCGGGACACTGGGCCCGGAGTAAGGGTTCTAGTCTAGCAGTATTATGAACACCGAAAGCAAGGATCTCCTTGTTTCACATTGCATCACAAACCTTAGTCCCTGCCATCCCTGTGCCTTTCGACTTGTCCCAGCCCTCCGTCCTTTTCTTCAATCCCAAGCCTAACTGTCTTCATGCTCCTACTTGCCTTTGAGGCACACTGTGAACTTCAACTCGGATTTTCATCCTTAAGGGTCTGATGAAGTGTATAACCTTCCCCACATAGTATTTTTGACTGAATGCAGTTCTTATCACTTAGTTAATTACAAATAGGAGTCAGGATGAACCAATCAGTTAAAAAGTAACAGTACTTATTACATACCTACTGGGTGCTTGGGAGAAATAAACAGGAAAACATTCTATTTCAGAAAAGATCATGGGCAGTTACAGAGGACTGTGGGAAGAATACCCGTGTCATGTTGGGAGAAAATGAGAGCAGACTCACAGGAAGAAGCAGGCAGCTCAACCAGAAACCGAGAAAGGAGGTGAAGGACCTTAAAAAAAAACCCTGGGTGTTGTGCAAAAACAATGAATACTGTTACGCTGAAAAAATAAATAAAATGGAAAAAAAAAAAACTAATTAAAGGGATACTAAAAAAAAAAAAAAAACCAAGCCCCCCCCAAAAAAACAAAAAAAAAAAAAAAACCCTGAAAAAAGAGTCTCTATGGGTGAAATGCTGAACTTTGGAAAACACATGCCTGGAAAATGCTTATAAAGAAAACATAACTCTCCATTATAGTTCATTTCATGCCTGAATCAAAAAATCCAGTATGTTGCTACCTTCCCATGAAAATCTGTTAAGAGACTTATGCAGAACTTCCTGTTTATTCTACCTCTCTCCATCTCTCTCCCTATCTCTCTGTCTCTCCCTCTCTCTCTCTGTCTCTCTCAATCTCTCGATCTCTTTCCCTCTCTCTCTCTCTCTCACACACACACACACACAACACACACACAGAGACACACGGTATCTCTCCTCTTTCCTCTACAGATAAAACGTCAGATTAATTTGCTTAGAAATTTGCTTAGAAAGCTCTCTGGGAAATAAGAGACAAAAAGAATGAGATAAAGGACGAGAGTGAAGAGCACGGGGGCAATGAAGATAGGGAAGCAGGAACTTCTCAAGAAAGAGAAGCAGAGGACCAGACTAGTGAAGGTAATAAAGAACAGAATGGAATAAATATCATAATGGGATCTTTAATTGCATTCATGTCTCCTCTCAGCCCTGAAGGAACCCTGGTAACTCACTCAGCATGAAGCCCCAGGGTCATCTGGGCAGAGAGGAAGCATACAGCCATGGGCTTCCTCTCCTGATCACAGCTCTGCCTCAGGATGAAATCCTTCTGATCAACATTTCCCCATCTGGCAGGCAGGCAGCCAGAAGACTGGAGACCCCAAAATGGATCACTGCATTTGGACTCACTGCAGCAGCCAATAAACGTAATATAATATTCACACAACTCAATCTAGTATCAGTCATGCTAAGCACCATCCAGGGGGAAATGTTGTTTTTCACGAAAGAAATAAAACGAAGGTGAGTTCTATGGTCCTATCCAACTCCCAGGGCCTGAACCTTTCACAAATTTTGTTTCTCATTTTAGCTCGATCTTGACTGATGAAAATAACTCACCACTGTTTGGAAAGTTGGAAGCACCAAGAGCTTAATGTATTATCATTTACTTAGAAAAAGCAGCCTTATATAGTAATAACTTCTTCTAATTTAGAAGACAAGAGTGCGGGGGTGCCGGTGGGGGAGGGAATGAAATACTCATTAGCCCTTCGCCAAAGGCCCTGGCACAGAGTTTTCCTAACTATTCAGAGATCAGTGTCCTATATTTACTTACCAGGGACAATTTATTTTCTTTTATATTCTCAAAGCCCTTGAAATGATTCCTTTTCTTTGTGATGATTTCCATATGCTGTTTCCAAGGAAAGGGCATGGCTTACTCAGTGAATGTACGGCCACATTCTGAAACCATTAAATGCCATCTCACAGGGAGGGATCCCAAGGACTGCAGGGGCCCTTCCAGTGACATTGAGATCTGGATCTCAAAAGGCATTGTGTGGAAGACAGCAGATATTCCTTCAATTTCATGAAAGTTGGTTAAATAAAAGTAAAGTAACCAGAAAGGTGCTACTCGTAATTTTTTTAAACCATTGAATGTTTCCTATGTGTTAGGTGACTTATATTTATGACTTTTAACCCTGAAAATGATCCTTAGAGATAGGTCCTAACACTATCCTCATTTTACAATTGACGAAACTGAGGCACAAAGACTAATATGACTGAAAGAGTCAGCATCCACTCACTCTAAACAGAGCTCAGCATAATGATTGCAATTAATTCTTTATAGCTTCAAGTATTTTCCTTTAAAAAAATCTGGGGGTGCCTAGGTGGCTCAGTCAGTTGGGGGGCCAACTCTTGGTTTTGACTCAGGTCATGCATGATCTCCTGAGTTGTGGGTTCGAACTCTGCCTCAGGCTCCACGCTCAGCGTGAAGTCTGCTTGAAGATTCTCTGCTCCTTCCCACACTTACGCGTGCGTGTTCTCTCTCTCTCCCTCTCCATCTATCTAAAATACATAAATAAAATCTTTTTTTAAAATCTGTACTATTTTTAAGAAAATCATTTAACTTGGGGCACCTGGGTGGCTCAGTGGGTTGGGCCGCTGCCTTCGGCTCAGGTCATGATCTCAGGGTCCTGGGATCGAGCCCCACATTGGGTTCTCTGCTCAGCAGGGAGCCTCCATCCCCCTCTCTCTCTGCCTGCCTCTCTACTTGTGATCTCTCTCTCTCTCTCTCTCTCTGTCAAATAAATAAATAAAACCTTTAAAAAAAAAAAAAAGAAAATCATTTAACTTTATTTGGCCTTGTATAATGTATAACATTAGAATCCATTGCCTTAAACTAATTAAATTACATAACAAAGAAATCTTGGTTAGTCCTTGATACTGCAAATGTTTTTTGTTGTTATTGTTTTGTTTTAAATATTTTATTTATTTGACAGAGAGAAATCACAACTAGGCAGAGAGGCAGGCAGAGAGAGAGGAGGAAGCAGGCTCCCGGCGGAGCAGAGAGCCCGATGCGGGGCTCGATCCCAGAACCCCGGGATCATGACCTGAGCCAAAGGCAGAGGCTTTAACCCACTGAGCTGCCGAGGCGCCCCGATACTGCAAACGTTTTGTGAAAAGCTGCATTTAAATATTTTATTTATTTATTTGACAGAGATCACAAGTAGGCAGAGAAGCAGGCAGAGAGAGAGGAGGAAGCAGGTTCCCCACTGAGCAGAAAGCCCGATGCGGGGCTTGATCCCAGGACCCTGACCTGAGATGAAGGCAGAGGCTTAACCCACTGAGCCACCCAGGCGCCCCGAAAAGCTGCATTTAATCAAAAATGAAAACTGACACTGGGAGAAAGAAGTTTCACATGTTGTTCTATTTTCCTTTTGTGCTCTTAACTTCCATTTGTGTATCAGGAGTACAAGGAATTGGTTTAGTGCTTTCTTAATTTCTGAAGAAAAAGAAACTTGTGTAGAAGATAGTTACTTCTTCTAATTAGAATAATGATGATGATGACATGATTACTATGTGTCAGGTGATATTTGAATACACAATACTTACTAAGTATAGTAAACTCAGATTCACCTGTCAAACTGGTTCCACTTTTTAATCTACAAAAATAGCAATTTCATTACACAGCACTCCATTTTATAGATGAGCAAACAAGTTCAGAAAAAAAATGTGTTTAAAGTCACATAGAAATGGTAGCCAGCATTAAAATGCTTTTGTCCTTTCAAGGGTCAGTTCCCAAGAAATATCTAAATAGGATTATCTCTCTTTTGAAGGAGAAAGAAAATTAAGACACACTAGAAAATATAAAACTCTTCTTTACCCTCAGTCTGACACAGAGGTCAAAATAAACAGGATCTATGTATCAAATTCTCCTTGACACTCCTTAAATTCTTCTTCTCTCACTGGGAGAATCAATTTCAGAGGAAGAGAAAGATTAGTTTAATATAATTTCTAACCAAACTTATACATAAGAGGCAGCGGCAATTATTCATTTAAATAAAGTGTTCCAGACACTGGTCAGTAGGCCGCTCCATTATGAAAAGCTGAAATGGATGACGAGGAAATATGAAGAGGACAGTTCAAAGTTGTTCTAGTAGGATCAGTATGTTAATCACTTAGCGATGGGAAAATAACCACATGGTCAGGATTCCCAGGAGAGAGTTCTTCATTTTTATCACTGTGAAGACTGGACTTCTACAGCAATTTCTCATGGAAATATGTGCCAGCTACACTGGCATCTTTTAGGTTTCCTTGAACTTGCCAAGGGTGATTCTGTCCCAGGGCCCTTTTATACTGTAGTGCACGGTGCCTGAAAGACCTCCTCACCAATAATCAGCCACGCTAGTTGGAACGCCTAAGGACACTTATTTTCATCCAAGAAATGAGAAGAAGGGATCCCAGAGTGCATAGTCATTAAGCGTCTGCCTTCGCCTCAGGTCATGATCCAGGGTTGTAGGGGCAAGTCCCACATCAGGCCCCTTGATCAGCAGGGAGCCTGCTTCTCCCTCTGCCTCTGCCCCTGCTTGTACAAGTGCTCTCTCTCTGATAAATAATTAAACAAAATCTTTTTTTTTCTTTTTTTTTAATTCGTTTATTTGTTTATTTACAGCATAACAGTGTTCATTGTTTTGGCATCACACCCAGTGCTCCATGCAGTACGTGCCCTCCCTATTACCCACCACCTGGTTCTTTAAAAAAAGAAAAGAAAAAAGAAATGAAAAGGAAATAAGTACCAACTAATGTTTAATCTACATTAACATAAAGGCTAACATAGGTACCCTGGGCCAGTCTGGTCTGAGCAATTAAGAATTTCATATAGTATATAAGGTGCCCCACTGAACTGAGGACAACCCAACATAGCAGAAGGGAAATACATTTCTTCACATGTTCATTCTCTCTCAGCATATTGCAATATATCATGTTTTACAGTGTTTCATTAAGTTAATTTCCATGTTATTGTCAAGTTTAACTCCCACAAAATGACACAAGTTTTAAAATATTCCTGAAAGGAAGCTATTAAATAAAGATAAGGAATACATTTCAAGCACAAAAGAACAAGAATACGGCAGAGCTGGGGTGAGTGGGTGGCTCATTCGGTTGGTGTCTGCCTTTGGCTCAGATCATGATCCCAGGGTCCTGGGATCGAGCCCCACATCGGGCTCCCTGCTCAGCAGACAGCCTGCTTCTCCCTCTCCCTCTGCCTGCCGCTCTGCCTACTTGTGCTCTCTCTCCCTCTCTGTCAAATAAATAAATTTTTTTAAAATCTTAAAAAAAAAAAAAGGATATGGCACAGTGAACCCTTCTCTATAATCCTAAAGAACTCTTCATCAGCCATATTGTGAGATTAAAAACCATTACTGCCTAATCATATGACAGGTAGACAAAACATCCCAAATTACCAAAAAGACTATTTGGAATATGAATTCATATTCACTGTTGTTAGAAAGGAGCTTTTACATTATTATGCTGAATGATATTAGCCACTGTTAGAGTGAAGTAATTCTACAAAAAAATTCTAGGCTTATTTTTCCAACAATGGTTCAAGTCAGGCAATACCCAGTTTAAAACTACACAATTTAAACCAAATGATAATGTTTAGAAAATTCTTCATGGAGGCAAATTAAAAATGGCTAAAATAGCATAATTGGCAACAAACTAAGATGTATTTTTTGTTATCAAATATTGTTGAAGATGCAACCTCCCCCCACAAGAAACTGGTAGAAATAATATTAGAACAAAGTAGTGTTGGAGGAGGTCTGTTGTAAAGTTAAATAAAAGAACATGTTTCTGGTATGTCCCAACATATGGTACCTTCAAGATTCAATTTTGATATTTCCATAGATGAACTATTCCTTTGAAGAACTAATAAGGAAGATCATGGAGATAAGTTCTCAAAAGTAAATTAATAATTTAATTTTTAAAAATTCAGTGTTTTGGGGCACATGGGTGACTCAGTCAGTTAAGCCTCTGCCTTCCGCTCAGGTCATGATCTCAAGGTCCTGGGATGGAGCCTCAGGCCAGGCTCAGGCTCCCTGTTCAGAGGGGAGCCTGCTCCCCTTCTCCCACTGCCCCTCCCTCTGCTTGTGCATAAGCACTCTCTGTCTGTCTCTCTCTCATGTGCTCTATCTCAAATAAGTAAATAAAATATTTTTAAAAAAAATCAGTGTTTTATGGGAAAAAAATGTACATAAAACCACTGAGGAAGTAGCTGCTTGAACAGGGATTAATAAAGAAAATATTCTATGATAAGGTTATGAAGGTGCCTCCCATAAAATTCATTCAGTACACAATTTGAAGGCAAATTCATGTTTGGGTAAGTTGAAGACAGAGTGCAAAAGTGCTACAGATGTCATCAATAATTCTAACATTATAAAAGCTCACACGTAAAATATACCAGAATCTTTAAAATATGTTGCAGTGATGTAGGGAGTGACCACAAAAGTTTTTGTGTCACAGAAATTTGTTTCACTGAGGTTCGGCAGTATCTCTTGCAAATCTTTTTAAGAGTCATAGAACCTAAGGATGTTTCACAGTTTTATTTAACAGATAAATTAATATTCCAAATTTGTTAACCTTTTCTGGAATAAGGGCTCTTAGTTATCGGTTACCTGGCCTATATATATATATATATATATATATATAAATATATATATATATATATATATATATATATAAAATTTTTTTTTATTTCTTTTCAGCATAACAGTATTCATTGTTTTTGCACCACACCCAGTGCTCCATGCAATACGTGCCCTGGTTCCCCCAACCTCCCACCCCCCGCCCCTTCAAAACCCTCAGGTTGTTTTTCAGAGTCCATAGTCTCTCATGGTTCATCTCCCCTTCCAATTTCCCTCAACTCCCTCTCCTCTCCATCTCCCCATGTCCTCCATGTTCTTTGTTATGCTCCACAAATAAGTGAGACCATATGATAATTGACTCTCTCTGCTTGACTTATTTCACTCAGCATAATCTCTTCCAGTCCCGTCCATGTTGCTACAAAAGTTGGGTATTCATCCTTCCTGATGGAGGCATAATACTCCATCGTGTATATGGACCACATCTTCCTTATCCATTCATCCACTGAAGGGCATCGTGGTTCTTTCCACAGTTTTGGCCTATATTTTAGATAAATAAATACAATATGTTCCCTAACAATCAATTGCTTTGAGAAAAACTTTTCAAAAAACATAAGTAGATGAAACAGAGAAGATTTTGAAGAGTACTTGAAAATGTTCCTATGATTATGAAATTTTCCTAGTTGAAAATTATTTAAGTGTGTTATTCTTTAAAATGTCTTATCTGCACACTTAACTAGAAAAAAAGAATTTCTGGGATGCTTGGGTGGCTTAGTTGGTTAAGTGTCTGTCTTCAGCTTAGGTCATGATCCCAGAGTCGATAGATCAAGTCCTCTATCACATCAGGCTCCTTGCTCAGTGGGAGCCTGCTTCTCCCTCTGCCTGCTGCTCTCCCTGCTTGTGCGCTCTCTCTCTGACAAATAAATAAATAAAATCTTAAAAAAAAAATAATTTCTAACAGGTTTTCAATCTTCCAAGTAAAAAGTATCAGTGAGATTTTAACACTAAAATATTAAAATATAGCCTATTCTCATTAGTTTGTGAGAACAAATTATGGTTATCAAGGAAGATGGAAATCTACCCATCAAATTACAACAAAAACATTTGCATTATGAGTTGAGAACGAAAAATAATTTCCAGTTAGTGCTTCATTTCTTCAATATGGATCTACCTATGTTAAGAGGTTATCTTTTTCAGCCATGAAAGTCTTCAGAATCAAGTATTGAAATGAATTAAAATTTCACTAGACCTCTTAACTGTACCTCATGGGGTCACATACAGTTTTCAAAATCAGAGAGTCCATCAAACACATCATTCTCACTAAAAAAAAAAATAACTTCTGGTCAGTGACGTGAGAAGACTTTTTGTGCTATTACAGTAAAATAAAAATTAGTTTAAAAAATATTGCTGATTTTATCTTCATTTTATTCTTCAAAATTTTCTTTTTTGATATATTATACACTGTACATAAAGTATTGGCACAGTATTACATATATATGTATATATATCTTGCTTATATAGCCCATATATACACATACATCATTTATATGTATATGAGGTACAAATGGGCTACCCTCAAAACTGTTTTACTTAAGGAGATATAATCAAAACATTTTGAATGCCACTGCTCTCATGGGAGAAACAAACATGGGAACAAAAATTACAGCCACAGGCAGCAAAGTGTACAAAAGCATGAGGTGAAACCTGTGTGTGATAAAGGGACCACCACTGAGCAAATGCTTACCTACCTCTGACCAGAATATTGAGTCAGATCTCCGAGAGAACTGACTGTGAACTGAGTTGCCCAGAGTGAATAAAATTTCTCCAAGTGTATTAGGGTAGGTGCCACAGGAAGGGGGTCACACAGCAGGGATGAATCTTGGTGGCAAGAAAGGCAGAGTGTTTTGAGAGAACTGCCATATTTTCAAACAGCTAAGTGCACCTTGAGGGGTGTCCCAGGTGATAGGGCTGGAAAGTATAGCAGAGACCGGACCGTGGAGGGTTATGGGTGCCTCCATAACATGGAGTTACAGCCAGTGAACAAGGCATGGTGCAGGCAGCAGCTCAGACTATGGGCTTTGGCATTAAACCGGACTTGGTCCTGGACCTGCCATTTACCAGCTGTGTGATCTTAAATTATTTAGTTAACTTCTCTAACTCTCAGCCTTCTCGTCCGCAAATAAATAAATAAATAAATAAAGTAAAGATGTTGCATATGATATAACTCATTAAGTACTTGATTGTCTGTACGTAATAAGATTTTTTAAATGTTATGGTTCTTTTGATGACTACAATGGGGAGACTTTGAAGTATTTGAAGCAATGACATAACAGGTGATTTAGAAAAATCTCTCTGGCAGCTCTCTGTAGCATAAATCTTAGGAATGTGAAACCTCAACATGGGAGACAGTTAAAAGGCTTATAGTTACCTAAAAGACAAAGAGTAAGGGACAGGGCTGAAGACCTAAGCGAAAGCATCCAGGGCAGGAAACAGACTAAGAGCTAGAGGAGGTAGAAAGTCAGTACCTAGTTACCATCTAAATTCATTGCCTTTATACGCCTTTGTGAAAATGAATAAAGAAAACCACACTAGACCCACAAGAGTTGTGTGGGTAGAATACAAACCCTGGAGCCAAACTCTCTAGGTATGAACCCCAGGTCTAACCCTAACTACTTATATGACCTGGGCATCACTTAACCTCTGTGTGTTTCTGTAATAGGGATCTCAAACAATGATAACCTCACGGACTTTTCTCATAATATTTAAAAAGTAGTTTAAGGAAGTGCCTGGCATTCAGGTAACATTATACATGAATTTCTTAAATAAAGTTAATCTCCACAAAATACTGCTAAAGGCAGCAAGATGTTTGGGGAAAATGACATTGATTGGCTGTTATTATAAATTCCTTAGGGAAACAATAATCTGTATCTTAAAATAGTGAAATTCAAGCCAGGTAGGATTTGATAAACGGAGTGAAGGAAGAGCAGTAAGAAAGGCATACTGCCCAGGCAAAATTAGATCATAAACCTATAGTTCTTTTCAGGAAAACCCATCCACCCCATTGTTTTATCAATCTGGTACCCACACTGCTTCCAAATAAAAGTGGAAAAACTAGCCATGGATGAGCAGGATTATAAAAATCCAAGACCAAGTTTAGGAAAACTGTTATTTCATAATCAAGTGACAGGAGATTTTACACAATGTTTCAAGTGGCAAATCCACTGTATTTTTTAGTATACTTATCTGAAACACACTAGATTTAAAGGCCAGATAAGGAAAACTAAATCCAGACAATCATAACACCAAACCATAACTACTATTGCCAGTATTTCCCACATATCAATGGATACACAAAGATGTGGAAGACAATTTATTGAGAACCTGGCCAACTATACTTCTTTATAATAAAAAAGAATGGTAAATGCTTTTAAAAAATGCCCAAGGTAATTCAATACTATAAATATGTTCTCATTGAGGTGGTCAAACAATGAAATATCCACCAAATCACAAATAATATTTTGCTTCTCATATAAGGCTTTTGCTTCATGAAGTTGTTTACTCTTAAAGATTGAGTGCATGTGCATTAATGGGGGGCACAGAGGGAAAGAATCTTCAAGCAGATTCCCACTGAATGGGGAGCCAGGCACAGGGCTCCATCCCACCACCCCAAGATCATGATCCCAGCAGAAACCAAGAGTCAGACACCCAACCAACTGAGCCACCAAGTTTACGGACTGTTTAATGAAGCCGAGGCAGGAATTCTCCATTTCCTTTCACAAAAATCTCATGGCATTCATCATGAATTTATTAGGATAGATACAATAAAATTCTTGGAATCCGTGTATTTTTTAGGTTTATTTATAAGTAAACTGGTTTACTTTCTAGTCTTGTCTCTCATTGAACATGACCTTGGAGATGCATTTCCCATAATCCTTTTCCTTAATCCCACTGAAACAAGAAATTGTTATAAATGTTTTTAACTATAAAATCTTAGATGTGACATACTATTTCATACAAACTCTAAAACAAAGTTATGGCAGTTTTCAGCATTACTAAATGATAGACTGTTCTCTTTATCCAAACTGATGCAGAGAGCAGTGTGATGTCCCTGCCATAGGGGAAAGAATTATATTTGATTTTGGACTCCTTTATATAAATTTCTTACAAATAATTCTTTTTTCAGAATCAGTTTTTTTATCTATAAACTGAGAGTAATAAAACTATCTACTCAACTGGTATCAAATGAGATATGTTAACATATGTTAACATAGTTGGACGATTGTAAGATATATTCATGCAAAGTATTTTTAGCTAAATATATAAATTAGCTTATATTCCCGGACACTTATTAACTGACAGAGGAAGGTTAAATTATTTTGGAAGCCACTACCATGAGAAATATACAAATATTATTCAATTAGGTATAATATGTGTGTCACAATGATATTACATACTAACTTTTGGAATTTGCAATACGGCTTTCTTTAAAAACAACAATCACCCTAGGTTAAGGCCCAATAAAAGTTCAGAGAACGTCTTTCTTTTTTTTTTTTTTAAAGATTTTATCTATTTATTTGACAGACAGAGATCACAAGTAGGCAGAGAGGCAGGCAGAGAGAGGAGGAAGCAGGCTGTCCGCAGAGCAGAGAACCCGACGCGGGGCTCGATCCCAGAACCCTGGGATCATGACCTGAGCCGAAGGCAGAGGCTTTAACCCACTGAGCCACCCAGGCGCCCCCAGAGAACTTATTTCTAAATGAAGAGTTCTGGACCCTGACAGTAATGCTCTAGAAACACTTTTTTAAACTAACTGAAATTATGTGCCTACCTAATAGCGAAAAGCATACCAGGTTATTAAAGTGCTGTTTCACATTCAAAAAAAGAAAAAGAAAAGAGAAAAGAAGTAACTTACATTTCTCGTGTAGCCCAAAGCCAGATTTTCATTCATTCAACCTAGATAAAACAGCTTCAACATGATCATCTCTGGAAGTCATATGAGTTGGTGGTAAGTTTTCAAGCTAACATACATCAAATACATGTGATTAATAGTATAAACCTGCTTGTTGGAGTTATTTTTGAGGAGGGTCAACTCCTTCAGTTATAAACATGAAATTTTCATTTCTTCCAGCAACTGCTTTCAAGTATGAGAAAGCCAGATCCCTCCCTTAATAATGCTTTGGTCAGATCCCATGCATTTCTCTTGGCTTTCAGTTATTAAAATAGTCTAGTCCAATTACAGCTTCAATCTAATATCTGTCCCTAGGCTCTCTCCCTAAGCACCATGGTGGGCTTGTGGCTCTGGGGCTTGGCTCCCCGAGGTGGATGTTGTCTGCTCTCTTCCTACCTCCCTCTAGTTCCTCCCAGGTTGAAGGCAGGAAGACTACGGAAGGAGCAGGGATGGTAGATATATGTACTCATAACTGAATGAGGTGGTATTTCTCTCTGGTTGCTGCTCTTCTCTGGTTAACACTGAGTGGCTATCTCTGTCCTCTCTGTAGCCGGTGTCCAGATGCTAGGGCACTTGTGTGGTTTCTTCAAGGAGCCCTAGAGAGCTTTACAGTTCCTTAACATGGAAATAGGGCTCCTGCCCAGCTCCCTTCCAAACCCCCAGTAGTTCCTCAGGATGCCAGCTTGTGCCTGCTGGTCCCTAGCTAAGAGCACACCTATCTGGGCAGGGTACCGGCAAGGTGGTTCAAATCCCTCCATTTTCTGTGCCAGTCATTCACCCCTGGGAAATGCAAGGATCGTTGCCTTATCAAATAGTTAAGTTCCTACTCTTATCTCTCATTCTCTCTCTCTCTCTGTCTCATCTCTTTTTCTCTCCCTCCTCTTGCATCTTTCTCTGGGTTTATTTCCCCACCCATCCTTCCCTATCTTTTTAAAAAATTTAAATTCAATTAATTAACATATAATGTATTATTTGTTTCAGGGGTCCAGGTGTGTAACTCAGCAGTCTTACACAATACACAGAGCTCACCACAACACATACCCTCCTCAATGTCCATCACCCAGCTCCCCAACCCCCCACCCCTCCCTCTCCCCTCCAGCAACCCTCAGTTTGTTTCCCAAGATTAAGACCCTCTTATGGTTTGTCTTCCTCTCTGGTTTCATTTTTTCCTCTCTTCCCCTATGATCCTCTGCCTTGTTTCTCAACTTCCACACATCAGTAAGATCATATGATAATTATCTCTCCCTGACCTCTTATCTCCCCATTCACCTAGGCACTAGGCAGGCCAGCAATTCTATTAACAAAGAAGACATCCTGCTAGGGAATATATTGTCAGGTGCCCCTCTTGCAGGCACCTCCAATCTTTACAATGAGCATTTTTAAACTTCCCAGCACCTCTTTGCCTCCCAGCAATGCAGAGGTCTTGGCTTCAGCAAGGGGAAACTCTCCCACTACTAATGACGACTTCATCCCAATGTTAAGGACCCCCATAATTCTTGCATCTCTCTGTTCCTCTTCTTATATCAGCTAAGAAAGGGGCAATGGGGATGTGCCAGAACCTATCACACAACCCTTCAAGACCCATGGCGACATATCTGGCCTCACCTTGGGGATCCCTTGGCCAATTAAATCACATTTCAATAAAGAGCACGTCATTTTTTACAAGCTTCCTTTTGGGGACCACCTTAGCATCCCTTTATTCTCTCAGGCACCTGTTTCTACCGATTCAGAAGGAGAATTTAGATTCGCAATCAAATTCCACCATTTTTTACAGCTTAACCTTTGGACGTAACTTAGCCTTTCTGTGCCTGAATTTCTTCATCTCTAAAATGAGTATATTTTTCAAACTACTTCTTAGGTTACAGGGGATCATGTAAAGAAAAAACACCTTCAAAGAAAATACTGCAAAGAATATTTTTCTGAAAAGAGCTTGATAAAAGTCATTATCTTATGCAACGTGGGAGGTTCAGGGGGTAGGAAAAGAATAAATGAAACAAGATGGGATCGGGAGGGAGACAAACCATCAGAGACTCTTAATCTCACAAAACAAACTGAGGGTTGCTGGGGGGAGAGGGGCTGGGATAGGGCGGTGGGGTTATGGACATTGGGGAGGGTATGTGCTATGGTGAGTGCTGTGAAGTGTGTAAACCTGGCAATTCACAGACCTGTACCCCTGGGGCTAAAAATAAATTACATGTTTATAAAAATATAAAAAATGAAAAAAAAAGTCATTATCTTAGCTTGTCTTTCAACAAACCGAGATCTGTCTTAAAACACACAATTCCAAAACAAAGATTTTAAATAACATATGTTTAATAGGTTTGCCTAGTGTGTAAGCATACCTGTTTTTAGAATTTCTAGAAAGCCCTCAAAAACTCAATAAAACATGAAGTCATCAATCGTATTTTCTAATAAAGATGTGAGTAGCTTTCCATATGTAGTAAGGAGCATTTATCCTCACATACACATATTCAAACACATTTAAAATATTTCTTTTTTTTTCCATTTAGAAATAGCTATGTTGGGGCGCCTGGGTGGCTCAATGGGTTAAGCTGCTGCCTTCGGCTCAGGTCATGATCTCAGGGTCCTGGAATCGAGTCCCGCATCGGGCTCTCTGCTCAGCAGCGAGCCTGCTTCCCTCTCTCTCTCTCTGCCTGCCTCTCTGTCTGCTTGTGATCTCTCTCTGTCAAGTAAATAAATAAAATCTTAAAAAAAAAAAAAAAAAAAAGCTATGTTTCTGGAATTACTGTATTTGAAACATTTTAGAGACCTCACTAATGGCACTAATGGGTAAGACTATGTTATCTGATTGTGCTTTACGAACACATCTTTATTTAAAGCTTTGAAGAGAGGACATACAGAACCATTAAATCCACTTCTGCCTCATAAAATACATGATTGTAATTATGTCAATTTTAATAAAAGTTACTTGAAACTTTGAACTGAAATTCAGGGGCACCTGGGTGGCTCAGCAGATTAAATGACCAATTCTTGATTTTGGCTCAGCTCATGATCTCAGGGTCATGAGATCAAGCCCTGCAGCAGGCTCCACACTGGGTATAGAGCCTGCTTAAGATTCTCTCTCCTTTTTCTCTGCCCTTCCCCCAACCCCTCTTCCTCTCTCCCTCTTTAAAAAAAAAATTTTTTTTAAAGAAAGAAAGGAAGAAAATAAAATAAATTAAATAAGAGAATAATAAATACCGTGGTGTTCTATATGTTTTGAAGAAAGCTTAAAGTTCTAAACATTCAACATATAAAGGATACAGTGTGAACATTCTTTGCTCATTATTTTCAAAATGTGAGCTATTACTCAATTGTTCATAAGATTTGTTTGTAAAACAAAAATTTCTCCCCACTTTTTTTTAAAAAAGATTTTATTTATTTATTTGACAGAGAGCGATCACAAGTAGGCAGAGAAGCAGTCAGAGAGAGAGGAGGAAGCAGGCTCCCTGCTGAGCAGAAAGCCCGATGGGGGACTCAATCCCAGGACCCTGAGATCATGACCTGAGCCAAAGGCAGCGGCTTAAACCACTGAGCCACCCAGGCGCCCCTCTCCCCACTTTTTTATAAAAAGATTTCCCAAAGTTATCTGTCCAGAGGCATAGCCATGTAAGTCCATATTCGAAAAAGGAGTTTTGTAAAGTAAAAGTGCTAACATAGTTTTTCTACGAATATTTGCACACATACAATGACGTTTTATGTTGTAAATAGGCCTCAATAAATTTGTTTCTATGAACGTCTCCTGGAAATATACTTATGACTCTGTATTAGAAACGTTTGCCTTCCATCACATGTATTAGAACATAAATTAAAAGATATATAAGCATTCAAAAACCAGACAACCATTATTGATTATTTGAATCTTTTAAAAATTCAATTTATGCTTGAAAACAAAACCGAATTTCATGGCCTTGAGCTTCAATATCAATGAAAGTTTGATTATTAATATTTCTGTTAGTGATCTTTTTTTTTTAAAGATTTTATTTATTTATTTGACAGAGAGAGATCACAAGTAGACAGAGAGGCAGGCAGAGAGAGAGGGAAGCAGGCTCGCTGCTGAGCAGAGAGCCCGATGCGGGACTCGATCCCAGGACCCTGAGATCATGACCTGAGCTGAAGGCAGCGGCTTAACCCACTGAGCCACCCAGGCACCCTCTGTTAGTGATCTTTAAAAGCTGGAGTTTGCCTACAGTTCAATCAGCCAGCCAAATACTACAAATGTTTAATCATCTCTCAAAAGTGACTAAATGTGCCACTAAAAAGATATTTACTAGAATTATAAAGCTACTCAATTTCTAATCATCATTAATAACATAAGGCTAGGGGTCCCCCCCTTATTTCAGCTTGTTCAATTTTCATTTTTTTTTTAAGATTTTATTTATTTAGGGGCGCCTGGGTGGCTCAGTGGTTTAAGCCTCTGCCTTCGGCTCAGGTCATGATCTCAGGGTCCTGGGATCGAGCCCCGCATCGGGCTCTCTGCTCAGTGGGGAGTCCGTTTCTCCCTCTCTCTCTGCCTGCCTCTCTGCCTACTTGTGATCTCTCTCTGTCAAATAAATAAATAAAATAAAATAAAATAAAAGATTTTATTTATTTACTTGAGAGAGAGAGAGGGTGAGAGAGAGAGCATGAGAGGGGAGAGGGTCAGAGGGAGAAGCAGACTCCCTGCTGAGCAGGGAGCTCAATGCGGGACTCCATCCCAAGACTCCAGGATCATGACCTGAGCTGAAGGCAGCTGCTTAACCAACTGAGCTGCCCAGGGGCCCCTCAATTTTCATTCTACACAGAATTATGAAAAACCTGAACACTAGATATTTTATAACATGACAAAACTTTGTTGTTATCTATAGAACTGCTGTAGTATTTCCCTTTTAAGGGGGCATGATTCAAGCACTGTCTAAAATTTCCTTTTCTTTTTTAGTATATATTTTCTTTAATTCCCAAATTCGTCCTCTATGTTCTTCAAAACGTGAGCATTGTGTTTGCTAGCAATATCCCTACCCAGGTTGTCTGCCCTGTTCCTCTCCATCTTCCTTCTTGGGGTTAACTTGGCCCCCATAAGCATCACCTTGAAAGAGGAGGAAGTCTAGGCTATGCAATGTTCACTTCACCTTGAGCTGAGGGACCGTTACTATAATGGAGTTGACTTGATGTTTTAAATGAAAAACAGTGATCCCAGTGAGGCTATGGCACATAGGAAGTGACAAGCACTTTGCTCCAAGGGTTTTCTAGAACAAATAATGCTAGTATCAGAAATTAAATGTAAGTTTGAATTAAGGGGGAAAAATAGACCAATGAAAGTAGCCATTGCCATAGTAACTTACAAATTTTATATTCTTTAGAAGGCTCTCTAGCCACTTTTTACATATGGGGAAACTAGACTGTAAACTGTAGTGTACCTCTCTCTCTCTCTCTCTCTCTCTCACACACACACACACACACACACACAAATTAAAACAAACATCCAGATGCCTTCATAATGATATTTTAGAATTAATAATCAATTATACTATCACAAACTAGAAAATTAAAACAAACATCTAAATACCTTAATAATGTCTTTTAAAAATCACAAATATATTTCCAGGGTATTTTAAGAAATTTGATTTGGGGGGAAGAGCAGGATTGAATTTTTTGACACTCACATACATAATAGCCTCTCTGAATCCTGTTGATAGAGATGTAATCAGCAGAGAAAAGCTCTCAAAGCACCCTTCACTAGCTATTAGCTTAATTCTTTAAAAAAAAAAAAAAATCACCACATAATAGTTCTGCTTTGCAGTAAGCACATTGAGGACTCAGGAGAAACTCAATAACCACCCTATTCTTAAGGTCTGGCCACAAAATAACTAACAGGGAATAACAGCATTCAGCCACCTTTGTCCCCACATTTTAACCGGTAGGCAACGATTCTAAAGTTGTATACTAATAGGACAGTAAAATACTCTAGCAATATAGAATCTCACTAATGGTAGAGTACAATTCCCAATTTACTTTCTCCTTTCCTATCTCACTCAAAATGTCTGTCTCTTTCTCTCTCTCTCTCTACACACACACACACACACACACACTACCACCTCACAACAGATGACTCAGAAAGGGTGAGAGATTTGTCTCATGCATGGCTACAAGTTAGATCAGAGCTGGAATTAGAACCCAAATCTCAGTAACTGGAGCCAGCCAACTGCTATTCTAGACCCAGAACAAATCCAATTCAGTCTCATGAATTGTGCATACTCCGAATTAGGCATCCCTGTTCAGTCTGATGTTTCCTGCCAAGGACTCCTAAAGCAACACAATGAAACCACCTTTTCAGATTCTTCAATCACTGCTAGTTTGAAGCAGAGGAAAGTTACTTAAACTCTCTGGGCTCTTTCCTTATCTAAAATCCACAGGTTGAACCAGAGGTCTCTGAGAAACTTTCCAGTTCTAAAAATTTTGCTTTAACCTTCTGTTTTATGCTTCGTTCTTGATGTTTGAAATTTTCACTAGGTGGCAGGATTCCACCATCGCATTATGAAAGGATTTTCCGATGGAAGCCTAGTTGCAGAAAATTTCAAAGAAACTCCTTCCTCACAGTGAACATTAAAAATAAAAAAAATTTTTAAAAAGCCAAAGCCAAGAGAAAAAATAACTACAAAGGCCAGAAGTCCACATATTTCACAAGGATCTAAATCCATTTTTAATATAAAAGTGGAAATTAATCAAACATGTTTCTCTACAATACTATAATTTAGTATCCAATTCAGGTAAAAGTCTGCTTAAATTTCAAGCATTTTAAAAATGTATTTTAGCTGAATCTCAATTTAGACTATATCAGATCCCCTCCAGCAAACTGGTAGCAAGAAACAAGCAATACAATGGAAACAAAAGGATTTAAAGTCATTATTAGGTGCATTTCAAAGTTTCTTATAAGCTACTTACAATATATTTCCAGTGTCTTCGAATTTTATTTTGAGCACTTAACTAGATGAGTACACATGATGGAATGGAGTAGATTTTTGCATTTATTTGTCAAATCCTTAAAAGAATATTCTTTCAAATAGATTTTCTGACATTTTCATCATATATCTAAAAGTACTACCCAAAATTGGACTTTTCATAAATGCTGCATTGTAAATGTCACACCAAGGCCTTACAAAAGTCCCCCAAAGCCAGGCCAATTGGTTAAGCTGGGCTGAGCATTTCTCTTCGGAGAAACATAACGTGAAACAGTAACTGCGTATTCTAATACTGCCTAGAAAAAACTTCCCAGGTGTTTGCTGGTTGTCAGAAAAGCTGATTAACTAGCCTTTTCCCGAGCTGATAAACACGGCACTCTTTTTTTTTTTTTCTATCAATTACTGGTAATTACGGATTGCTATATATTACTCCAAAGTCTTTTCGAAACACAAACAAACCCGCATCCTAGAAAAATTTAACATCGGCGCCAAAATCAAACTAATACATAAAGTCCTGAATCACAACTTGAAAAAAACCATCAACAGGTTGCTCTCATTCCTTCCCAGCACAGAGCGGTGATAGCACCTCTTTGGTGGTCCTACCTTAGCCACTTGTAAGGGCTGCTTCTGCTCCTTGCCACCTTGCAGTCTGAACCCCCAGGGCGCCCCTCCGGTCATAGAAATGCAGATAAAATCCCCCGTGCCCATTTTCTCCTTTTAGTTGGGTAGCATGAAGAGCTTGAAAAGGCAGAGGAGGCTTCGGTGCAGCTGAGATGTATACTTAAGTTCCGGCGCCTGCCCAGGAGGCACGACTGGGAAACCGAGAGCCTCAGCAGCTGCTGCGGCCGCTGGCCGCGTTCACTAGGAGGCAGAGGCGCCCCCAGCATCAAGGACACCGCCCACTTTTGCGTCACGCTCCTTTGCTCCGCCCACTTCAGGCAAAGAAAAGAGACTCCTCTTGGGAGAAGGTCCGCATTTGGGGCCAGATGGGGGCGGGGAAGCGAAAGTTCTTTAGCGCTAACGGATTTAAATGCCAGTACTTAAAAGAAAGAATGATTGAAAAACTTCCGTTTAATAATCCTCTGACTGGCGGAGAACACGTGAACGTTTTAGTCTTTGGGCCACGAGGAACATCCTAATATACGAGCCCTGAGAACTCAACCACTAGACAATTTGATTCTGTCAAATAAATGTTTTGAGAATGATCACAGTGATGATTGAAACAGTCCAAAGGGAGATCAAGAGGGTGAAATTATTACAATTTTTTCTAAGCGTTTACTGTCTAATTACATAAGAGGAAATAAAAGAAAGCAAAACATTTTTTTTTTTTTAACCTCCTACTCTGAAAGGTACTTTTTTGAACTGCGAACTAGGTGTATGTATTTTAGAGTCGAGGACGGGGAGAAGAGGGAGAAGGAAGAGGAGAAGAAAATTTCTCTCCTGGAAACTACATTCTTTTAACTATGTCTCCTGCATGGTTTGGAATATTTTAAATTTAAATAAGTGTTTCATTTTCTGCCTTCCTTAGCAGGAAAGAAACTTTTTAAACCAAAATAGTCAGCCAACTACGTACAATGTCATCTACAAGTTTCTTATTTTTGTAGTCCTTCATCACAGTGTTCTGAGTCTGGGTGGTCCAAAATAAAAGTCGACTTTATATGTGGTAGAAAATATTTTAATGTTTTAAATCTGAATACAATCTATCACAAATTGTGCAAATGGAACATTTTTATTTTCCCATAATATTTTTATTTTCCATGACATTCATCCATATAAAAACATACCAAATAAAGAAAAGCTTGGGAAAGTTAATTCGTGTTACATGTGGTACCAGATAAAACTGACTTCCAGACACTCTGTCTGTTTCACTACTAGGAAGCTCTCTGCAGTGAACCTTCACACAGCCTCGCTGCCCAGAAGCCAAAGGTGTCGAGTGATTTTGTTTGTGCCTTCTCACTGGAGTAAGAGACGGTCACTCAGATACCGGCAGAACTCAAAGAGATCCTTTGATGCGCATGAAGACCAAACATGCATCTCAAGTTTGATTCTCTCCTGATAGGTGAATCGCATTTACCTCCCAAATCTTTCTTTGAAAAAAAAAAAAAAAAAAGAATTTTATAAGTAACAACTTAAAGTATGAACTCAGAAAAAAAGAAAAAGAACTTCAGGGACCCCTGGATGGCTCAATCAGTTAAGTGTCTGACTTTGGCTCAGGTCATGATCCCAGGGTCCTGGGATTGAGTCTCACATCAGGCTCCCTGCTTTGTGGGGAGTCTGCTTCTTCCTTTGCCTGCCGCTCCCCCTGCTTGTGCTCTTTCTCTGACAAAAAAAAAAAAAAAAAAAAAAAAAAACAAAAACAAAAACAAAAAAACCTTAAAATAAAATAAGAAAAAAACTTTTTACATTTGTTCTTTCCACTCCCGCCTATTTTTGTGCTCTTCAACCCAGTCAAGTCTAGCTCTCATCCCCACAGTGGGAAAAGCTCTCTACAAGGTCAGTTATTACCTCCTTGCTTTTGTGAGCACTTGAGATTATTGACCATGTCCTCCTTCGATTGTCTTCTCTCCTAAGCTTCTATTCTAGGATACAAAACGTGCTCTCTCCTCTTTTCTTTCTAGCCACTCTTCTCTCGCCTTTGGCAGTCCTGAGCTTCTACTCATTCTTTAAATGTGTGTGTTCTCCTCCAGGGCTATGTCCTGGTCTACTTACTTTTTTCACCTTACACCCTTTCTATGGGTTCTCTCATTCATCCCACAGAATTTAACCTTCCTCCTCAATCTCAAATATCATTCCTTAACTCCAGGCCAATATATTCAACTGCTCATTAAACCTGTTTCTACATGAATACATATAAAACCTAAAACTCAGTATATCCAAAATCAAGTTCATTATATTTCCTCCAACTTCTGCTTCTACTCCTGTGTTTCCCATCTCAGGATAATTGACAGACTTATGGCCTTTTTCTTGTGCCTGGTTCCCCTCAGTCCTGCCTTAAATGTGAATATGATGCTGGAGACTGGAACTGGGGTAGCCAAATTGTGACCATGAGATAAAGATGAAGATCACAGCAAAGACTCCAATTCTGATCGAATTAATGCCAATAGCTGTCCACCTCCAATCTCCTTATTGTGCAAGTAAAATAACCCATATTCGCTTAAATCCCATATTCGCTTAAACTGCTGTAGGTCCAGTTTATTGTTACTTGCAGCAACACACCTCCCATTTGCTATACTCAAGGAATTGCTACTCCATCCAACCAGTTCTTCCAGAGCACCAGGGACTCAAATACTGCTTAATTTACTGAAGATTTATAGTATGCTATTTATCCTCAAAGTAACCATGCTAGGTACTTAGTTATTAGTGTCTCCCTTTTACTGGTAATTAACTCAGCCTTAGATTCTAGGTGGTAGAAATTTGAACTTCCACCTGCCTGAATTTAATATATCTGTTCTTTATCATTGCCATCCTGTCTCCAGGACTTTTGTACTTCCTAGTGCAGTTCTCCTGTGTCCAGTTACTCATTAAGAGGTATAGATCCAGAAGCACTGGGGTGGCTCAGATAGTTGAGCATATGCCTTTGGCTCAGGTCATGATCTCGGGGTCTTCGGATTGAGCCCCATGTTGGGTTCCTTGCTTCTCCTTCTCTGCCTCTCCCTCCTGCTCCTGCTCATTGTCTCTCCCTCTCTCTCTCTCTCAAATAAATAAATAAAACCTTAAAAAAAAAAAAGATGTATGGATCTAACTTCTAAATAGATCACAAATCTGCCCCTTCACTCTATTCCACAAGTGTGATTAATTCTCTCTGGCCTGGATTTCAACAATCTCCTAACTCATCTCTCCCAGCTTTGTTTCTACCCTCAATTCATTTTGGACTCTACAGCCAGGGTGAAATTTCTAAAATGAAATCATTATCTTACTTATGTTTCCCTCTGTTTCAAGTCTTTAAGAGCTTTCAAAATTATCAAAACTCCTTTACTTAGAGAATACGTTCTGCCTCTCACTCTCATTTTTTCTCCAACCTCATCCCACCTTGAATTTTATGATTCAACACACAAAGCTGCTTTTAGTTTCTTTAACCTGCTTTGCTGCCCCATCTGCGAGGTCATGCTTCCGAGCGATCTCATCCTCCTCTCACATAGATCACCTAATAATTCCTACTCATTCTCCTGGTCTCAGAGTACACGTCATATTCTCCAGGAAGCCTTTCCTAACCATCCTGCCCTGCCCCTGTGTCCAAGTCGGTCGTTCCTTCCATATGCTGCCATCACCTTGCACTTTCTCTCTCATTCAAATGGTCTCTTAAATTGTCTGAATCCAACACTAGGTGATTAGCCCTGTGAGATTAGCAGATGCTTCCAATTTATTTGAACTTGTATTGCCAGGTCTAATAGAATTCTTGACCACTAATAGGTGCTCAACTAATATGAGTAGAATGAAAGACTAGATAAGCTTTCCCAGAATAAAAGTATAGAAAAGAGAGCCAAAGAGTTCTAATTTCTTCTCTTTTTCTCACTTCATTTGACTTGGAAAAATCTGCAACAAAGCAAAGTTCTTCAATTATATCACTTAAAGACCATGTGGAATATTTAGTGCAAGTCTCCCTAACATTTTGCCCCTTCCCTATTGGGCAGGAACTACTGGGTTAGGTAAAAATTAATCCTCCCATCCCAACAGCATGGATAAGTTGGTTGATCTAAGACAGTCAGAGTAACCTTTCCTCCTTAACACAGAGATTAGTTCAGGAATGGATGCCAAACCTAGGCCTAAGTCAAGGACATTACCCCAGCTCCAGTGATTAATTCATATATGGTCCAACCAGGACATCTTGAGACTCTTCCAGATAGCTGTCAGGGACAATATTGCTTGCCCATGGATATTGATAACAGCCAATGGGGGAAGCCAGTATGAAGGTGAAACCACCACAAGGTATATTGAAAGAAAGAGTCTTCCGTGGGTCTCTAGTGCTCCTAGGTGTCTTTCTGGATGTGTCAGAATTCAAGGTCATAATGCTTTTTTTTTTCCTGAGCTGTTTCTCAGGCTTGTGTTGTAGCAGACAACCTTGATGAACGTGGTAATATCTCAAAGTGGGGAAAAGAGTAAGTTTTCTAGCTGATTGCAAGCAAGAAATAACATGAACTAAAAGCAATGGATTCACTAGACTTGGTGTCCCTTAGCTGTTATGGAAATCCACTACGTATGTAGCATCTATCTGGTAATATCTTGTAAACCCTATGGAGTTTGAGGCTAGATAAACATAAATGTGCTGATATACATGCTGCTTGCTGTAACCCGTATAAGAAAGTTCTTTGTCTCTGACCAAAGAATCTTATGTCTTCTCCCAGCATCCGTGAAACAGGAGCAGGCTAACTTAATAGCTTGCAAGGAGGGTGAAATCAAGTACCAGACCCAACAAAATGAAACTGAGGCACAAGTAGAGAAATGGAACCAGAGCCCTGTGCAAACAGCACACAGTCTGCTCTTTATTTGGAATTTAAGAATTAAGACAAGAATAAAAAATCACTTTCTTAAAGAAAAAAAAGTGATTTGAGTGGTTTTGAAAATGACCTATTTGATGGTAGCTACATTTGTGGTGAGCATAGCATAACATGCACACTTGTCAAATCACCGTGTTGTATACCTGAAGCTAACCTTAACATTGTGCACCGGACATAATACAACAATGTCAACTATACCTCAATTAAAAAAAAAATGATCTTCTTAGACTGTCTCTACTTCTAAGTCATTTAAAGGATTTAACAATGTACCAGATGTTCTGTTTTATAATACCATCCATCCATTCATTCACTTGATCATTCTGCAAATAATACTTATATTGTCCTTCCCAATTTTGACAGCACAGTAAGATTTCTGAGCCTAACATGAATTGAGAAACCACATTATAAAACAAAAATATTCCTGTAGGAATTACTTATTCTACAATAATTTCACATTAGCCACCTATGCTGGGTCATGCTTCTTTGTTATTTTTCTAATTCATTTTTTAACTAAAAAATAAGTGAGTGTGGGAGTGGAGAGTATACCCCACACCATCAACAAGCAATTCTCAGGACACGAGGAGGTTATCCAAAAATTCAACTCAATTTTGACACTCTCTGCCCGGAGATAATATCAGATCCCATAAGTAAGAGCTTAGTCCCACAAAATGTATCTTCCTCCCCCCCCAACACACACACATACACTTCAGACCCCAGTCACAAGTCCAGGTTATCACCTGGGCTTTTGACCAACTAGCTATAGATCAGAGGTTCCAAAGATCGCCTCCTTGGATTTGATTAATTTGCTAGAGTGACCCACAGGACTCAAGGAAATACTTACGTTTAACTGTTTAACTGTTTATTAAAAGACGTGGTAAAAGATACAGAGAACAAAAAAAAATAATAATAAAATAAAATAAATTAAAAAAAAAGATACAGAGAACATCCAGCTGGAAGGTAAGGCAAGGAATATCGGAAAAGATGAAGAATTTCCATACCCTTTCCAGACACACCACTCTCCCAGCACCAAGCATTCACCAATAAAGAAGCTCTCCAAACCCTGTACTTTTGGAATTTTATAGACGCTTCATCATAAAGCATAATGGCTCAATTACTCTTCTCAACAAAATGGGTGGCAAAGCTGAAAATTTCAAGCTTCTGATCTTGCCTTGGTCTTTCCAGTAGCCAGGCCTCATCCAAAAGCCCACCCAGAATCACCTCATAAGAAAAAAAGACGCTCCCACCATCCAGAAAATCACAAGGATTTCAGGAGTTCTGTATCAGGAACAAAAGTCAAAGACCAACATTAAAACAAGAGAGGCTCCTAGTGTGTCAGGAACTGGGGCCAGAGACCAATATACACTTTCTATTATCTCACAACATTATTGAAATTTAGAAAAACCAAAATTGTAATAATACATCATTATTTCAATATTTATACCAAAACTAACCCTTCCTTTTGGGCCACTAAATCTTGATGCTTATCAAATGCCTTTTTGCGGGGGAGAGGGCTGGTCCAGAGTGGTCACCTTGCACTCAATTTAATTTAAATTCAACTAACCAACATATAGTACATCATTAGTTTCTGACGTAGTGGTCAGGGATTCATTAGTTGTGTATATCACTCAGTACTCATCACATCCTGTGCCTTAATACCCACACCCCAGTTACCCCATCCTGCATCCCCCTCGCCTTCTGCAACCCTCAGTTTGTTTTCCAGAGTCAGGAGTCTCTCATGGTTTGTCCCCCTCTCTGATTTCTTTCCATTCAGTTTTTCCTCCCTTCCCCTTTGATCCTCCGTGCTATTTCTTATAGTTCACATATGAAACTATATGATAATTTTCTTTCTTTGCTTGACATTGCACTTAGCATAATCCCCTCCAGTTCCATCCATGTCGATGCAAATGGTAGGTATCCATCCTTTCTGATGGGTGAATAATATTCTGTTGTGTAGATGAACCACATCTTCTTTATCCATCTGGATTCCTTCCACAATTTGGCTATTAAGGACATCGCTGTTATGAACATTGGGGTGCATGTGCCCCTTCTCAAAAGGCCTTTAAAAATTATTTTTATATGGATTATTTATTTGTTTGTCAGCGAGACAGAGAGAGAGAACACAAGCTGGGGGAGCGGCAGACAGAGAGAAGCAGGCTCCCTGCTGAGAAAAGAGCCCGATGTGGACTCAATCCCAGGACCCTGAGATCCTGACCTGAGCTGAAGGCAGACACTTAACTGACTGAGCCACCCAGGCATCTCTACCAAAAAGCCCTAAACACAAACACACACACACACACACACACACACACACACACACGCAAAACCAGAAACAGAAACCTAGCAGGCATCTTACAACATTAGCCAATATATTTATGTGAGCTAAATTCGAATGAATCACCAAACGAAACCACATGGATTAAAGTCCCCATAGGACACACACACATTAAAAGTTTCAGTTTCAAAAAGCATATTTTATAAAAGTATAGATGGGTGTGTGTGTGTATACATTTTAGGACAATGAAGATGGAGTTAAGTAAACTTGTTAGAAAAAATAGGTTTAGGCATCTGTTTTCTCCAAAAAGCTGGAAGGCATTTGTCTGTTATGTCAAAAAATGAACTGAAAACATGATTCATGATGTCTCCTGAAAACATCATTTTGCTACTTTTTTTTTACTATTAAATATTGCATGTTTTGTATTTCAGATAGTATTACTTGAAAGATCAGAAGGAGTAAAAATAATTTTTAAGGAAAAATGTAAGATAATACCAATGAATTATTAAAGATCTAAATGATAACATCTATATTTTTAAATGCCCAAGAGCACTTTTTCCATGGGTTACAATCATTATTTGGAACTGTCACTAAGTTATACCTTCCCAAATCAGGGTTAAAATTTAGAGCTTTAAGACAATGTATTTTATATTGTTTTGTTTTAATTTTTCCTTCTGCAAAAAAAGGACTGACAACAAGTAGACATAAAACTGTGCCTATGGAAAGAAATTAATATCTCAGACAAAGACAAGATCTTTTCAAATGATCATTCTTAACATTTGGAGAAAACATGCTGGCTGGAATTAATTACAGATAAGAGAACTTTATCCTAAGTGTTAAAAAATACATAGATAATCCGCACGATGGATAAACATTTGTGAACTCATGTTAAACAGTGAGGCAACTCTCTGACTATTGGAGAATCACTCACTTATTATCTGCTGACCCTGCGAGGGCCTGTTGTGACTCGAGTATTTGAGCTGTTTCCTGGAATGCACGTGCGTGAAATGCCCTCCGAGCAGGTGGTGATGTGTTCTGGCGCATTCCAGGGCAAGAGAGAAGGGGCAGCGTGAAAGAAGACACCCTGCAACCGTCTGTTAGGTTTCCCTAACATTTTCCCTGCTCATCTGCGTGCTCTCTCTCGCTCCGAGGCTGTATGTAGTTTGGGGAGAACTACCACAGTTGCTGGTGGTGGTTTAAAATCCCATCATCCGGGCTTGCAGAGTGAAGGAGACGCAGGCCAGCGACTCTTACTTTTACCCAAAGCCCAGAGGGGCTGTCCTGCCCAGTGTCACAGCATGAGGGAGCATATTAGTTTGCTGGGCTTCCCAGCACACCATAGACAGGGTAGCTTAAAGAAGAGACCCTTGTTGTCTCACAATTCTGAAGGCTGGAAACCTGAGGTCAAGGTGTCAGCCTATTTCCTTGGCCTGTAGATGGCTGTCTTCTCCAAGTGCCTTCACATCATCTTCTCTCTGAACCTGTCTCTCCAACTTCCTCTTTTTATAATGATACCTGTAATACTGGATTAAGGCCCTCTCCGATGACCTCATTTTAACTTAATGCCCTTGAAAGACCTTATCCCCAAATACAGTTACATTCTGAGATACTGCAGAGTAAGACTTCAACATGTAATTTGGGAGATAAATTTCAGCCTGTAA
This sequence comes from Meles meles, assembly GCF_922984935.1. Classification (NCBI taxonomy): domain Eukaryota; kingdom Metazoa; phylum Chordata; class Mammalia; order Carnivora; family Mustelidae; genus Meles; species Meles meles. The sequence goes on from NC_060067.1 coordinate 92,576,108, forward strand.
TAGAGAGAGCATAGAGACAGCCAAAGTACCAGTTAGTTTCCTTTTCAATATACAAAAATATATAAAAGGTATGTGACAGGATAATTTTTGAAATTTTGATAATTTTGTTCATTCTTCAGATTTCTGCCTTTTTCTTCTTCCAAGGAAGTAGACCCTTTTCACTTCCTTAACTCAGGGACTTCTGCTGAGCAAGAATGAAAGGTGGTAATAGTGATTCCCAGTTTTGTAAGGCCTAAACTCCATGAAATGATTTTGCAAGGTGTTCCAAGTGCAGAGAAAAGCAAGAAAAGTGCCCTTGAGAAAAGCAAGGGAGGGACTTAGACCTAACTAGGAGTGTCTGGCCATCTGGGGATCTCCCAAATAGTGCCGACCACCATGCTGCTGCCAGAGAAATGATGGTAAGATGGAAACAGCTACCGGGTATTTGGAGGGAGGCCAGACACCAAAAGCAGGGCTCCCAACCTTTGCCAACACTCTTCAGTCACATACATATCACAGAAGCTGGGGCTGGGTACCTGATTGCTGGCCAAGATGGTGGAGGTTCAGCGACCAGCGAAGGCAAATGATTGAGGACCTGCTGCTCTGCTGACTCCCAGCAAATTTGCAAGCCCTGCACAGGAAGTAGCTCTAAGGATACCTGAGACAGGCTGTCCCACCAATACAGATCCAGCAAGATGGGGGACTTGAGTTGGAGTAAACTTATTAAAATTATAAAATAATATTCTTGAGCTAATTAAAAAGATATTTACATTTAAGCTTATAGTTCATTCATTCATTGATTCGAATGATTTTTGGGGGGTTTAGGTGGCTCAGTCAGTCAAGCATCTGCCTTCGGCTCAGGTCATGATGCCGGGGTCCTGGGATTGAGCCCCACATCGGGTTCCCTTCTCAGCAGGGAGTCTGCTCTCTCTCCCTCTGCCCCTCCCCCCTACTTGTGTGCACTTGTTCTCTCTCTCAAACAAATAAAATCTTTTTTAAAAAAATATTTTTTGTGACTGTCCTAGGCAGCATTCCTGCTCTTGTGGAGCCCGCAATTTACCAGAGAAGGCAGACAAAAGTATGTACACAAAATCGAGGGAAATGGGGGCTAAAAAGAGAGAGGAACAGGATGATCCAGCAGAGAGTAATGGGACTGATACACACAGGAGATCGGAAAAACTTCCCTGAGGTGAGACACAAATTATAATGATTTGATTTGAAAGGCAGGAAGAACAGCAAAAATATGCTTTGTCAATACAGAAAAGACATGAAGGTCAGTGTTGCTGAAGTGTAGTAGATGTGTACCCCTTCCTGGAGAATCTAATAGGAAGTTAGTGAAGCTAAAGCTCAGGACCCTCCCTCCTGGGATCCCCTCCAAGGCTCTGGAAGGAACACCAACAGTGTGTTTACATGTGCATACGCCGCTGTTGTAAAATCTGCCGAAGTAAAATACTTCAACCGAATTTGGTTAAGATTGTTGTCTTTTTCATCCAGCTTCCCCTGCGAGTGATGGTGGAGTACCCACGAGGCTTTCTGGAATCCAGCCAAGGGGAGGACGAGGTGGGGATTTGTTCAGCTTGGGTTTCATGAAATATGCTCCTGTGGTTCACAACTGCATTCATGAACCGTTGTTGCCAGCTGCCCAGCATAGGAATGAAGAGCTTCCAGGCAAACGCTTCCCATGTGTTGTGTCCATTTGCCTCGTGTGAAAACATTAAAGGGCAGGGCCAGAGGTCCTATCATAGCATCAACCCATTCTGAGGTGCTGATGCTGTGCGTATTTGTGTAGTAGAGGACAGCATAGTTTGAAATGTGCGGCACCACAGACCAGTCTGTGGACTATTGTCCTAATGGCTAAATACAAAAACCGCCCGTGAAGAATTTGTGTCTTATTGATGCCTAGTCAAAAATGCAAAGGCGCCTCCCTTCAGGAATATGCCAGAATATGCAGCACATACTATCACAAATGCACCATACATTCTTAATGGCTATTATAAAGAATAAAATTTATTGGAATTCTTACTTTATAGGCACAAATGCATAGCCACGTTATACTGATTACTTTTGTACGAGAAGTCCCACGTTGTGTGCAACCCTATTATCAATGATAAAAACTACTATTGATTAACTATGGTAGATGTTAATGGAAAAAAATGATATCATGAAATTTTTATCATATAAGGAAGAGAGATCAAAGAGCATTCAAGGAAGAAGTGTAGGGAAAAAAGGCGTATCAGTTAGTTAATAAAAACAATTATTTACTTGAATTTTGAGATGTTTGTGGGAGCTGGCTAATTTGTCTAGGGCTTTTTTTTTACTAGATAAAGTTAACACTTTCTAGATTTTCATAACTTAGTTGTCCCTTTTTTGACCTTTTGATTTCTCATCAGTCTTTCCACCTTCCCTTTTACCTCAAAGCTTCATAAGATGAATTAAAATGTCTGTTTTGCCCTTACACTTCTGGAAGTTAATAATATTTAAAATAGATACATTTATGGACGCCTGGGTGGCTCATTCAGTTAAGCTGCTGCCTTCGGCTCAGGTCATGATCCCAGGGTCCTGGGATTGAGTCCAGCATCAGGCTCCTTGCTCCACAGGGAGCCTGTGTCTCTCTCTGCCTTTGTCTGTTTCTGTGCGCTCTCTCGCTCTCTCTCTTTCTCTCTCTAACAAATAAGTAAATAAAATCTTTTAAAAAAATAGATACATTTAAATTTATAATATCAAAATGCCTAAAAGTTGCAATAGTACTGTTAAAAGTACCTAACAAATAAAATAAATAATGCTGATGGGGTTGCTAAAGTGAAAGTTTATATTGGAGTCAAATTCTAGATACGGATAGGAGTTTAAGTCAGGAATCACTTTTAACCTATTAAGCAAAAATACGATTCAGATTGCTGCATTTTCTTGTATCAGAGTAATGTTTTCCAGACTAAATCATCCTCTACTACCATGTCTCATGCTTGCTCTCCATCCTGAGTTTAAAAAAACCTGCCTTAATTTATTCATTCATGTAACCCGTGTTTATTATTTATTTCAGTCACTGTTTTAGGCATGAGGGACATAGAAATTAACAAGTCAGACAAAGGCCTATGCCCCCTAGAGACTCATATTCCGGTGGGCGGGGCAGGCAATGAAGACAGCTATATATTTTGTCAGACGATGGCAAAGCTTCTAGTAGGGAGGAGGTGATGTTTGAATAGAGACCTAGTCCATGCAGTTGAAGTGATGAAATGATGGTGGTTACCACTGTTGATTTAAATAATAAAATCAGGGGCACCTGGGTGGCTCCAGTTAAAGGTCTGCCTTCGGCCCAACTCATGATCCCAGAGTCCTGGGATCAAATCCCACATCAGGCTCCCTGCTTAGCAGGAAGCCTGCTTCTCCCTCTCCCTCTGCCTGCTGTTCTACCTGCTTATGCACTCTCTCTCTGTGTCAAATTAATAAAATCCTAAAAAAAAAATCATAAACTCATAAAAATATTTTGGCCAAACAAGACACTGTAAGTCTATCCTTTCCAGAGGCGGCACAGGTAATGGGAAGAGTCAAGGGTTTGATGTGAATTCAAACCACCCCCCACTTTGCTGCTATTTTCCGCCCGGCCTTGAGTGCATCAATTGTCTTTTCTGAACCTCGATACTCTCTTTCGAAGTTGCTCTAAGCAATAAGTGAAATATTTTTAAAACCTATTTTTTAAACAAGTGCCTGGCATGTAGCAACTGCTTCATAAATCTTCCCTTTAACTTCTCCCTTTGCTATCTTATCTAAGATGGATCTTCTTGGATAGGAACACAGAGGCATTAATGGAGAGTTTTTGGAAGGAAATACCTTTTCATTGCAGGTCGGTGCAACAGGCTTCCCACAAAAGTGAGGAATTTCCTAGAAAACTGCTAATCCCTTGCAAGGCAGCCAGCAATAACTGAGCAAAGAGAAAGTAAAAATGCCCCCCCACCGTGTCCAAGGAGCACATGTCCAGCGGACCGGAATTTGTTACTCTTCACACGTCTTTGGAATTAGACAGACCTGGGTTTGTGTCCTGGCTCTGCCCCCCACCCCCACCCCACTAGCTGGTTACTGGGGCTCCTATGCCTCAGTTTCCTCATGTGTGGAAAAGGAAAACTATTGTAAAGAATTGATGGGGTTAATTGATGCTCAGCACTGTGCTGGAATGTAGGAGGCACTTGGGGGGGGTTTGGTTGTTATTTAATTAGTAGTGATTTATTAATTTTGGACTCAGGACACTTTCCCAATTCACTACCTTGCAGGTTTCTCAGAAGACCATGTAGTAGAAGTATTAGAAATATTACTAGACCCTTCAGCAGAACCGTGAACTGAGCCCCCGAGAAAGCAACAGGTTTCATCCATGACTGGGATTCCACTGCAGTTCTCCTAATTCCCTAGCATCTCAAATAGTATATCGATGGGTTGTATATCTGATAGCATATCTGATGGATTGACTATACGCTCTTCCACTGTGCATCACATCCAGATTTAATGAAATTGCTAAACCAGATAGGGCTTTGGGAGATTCTTCTTCTGCTCTGCAAGCAAGAGAACCCCTTGGCCTTCCAACATGGTCAATGAATCAAGTTCTATGGGTCCAAGATTTTGAATTTTCTGAAGGCAATAGTAACTTTTCACCAAATACACACGGAATAAAATTGCATAGACTCACAATGAATATAATGGAAACATTGTAAATGTAGTCAAATTAACATATTTAACTTGGTTTGGACTTTAATTCCAGGTTTCAACTTTTGTGAATTAACAAGTAGAGTGACAAAGAATAATGTTACAGGATTTCTTCTCCTGTAGTGCCTGCAGTTCTTGATCATGCTGCTTGGAAGAATGAAGAGGTAGACCAAACCAAGAGTGGTGGGAAATGAAGCAAAGTTTATTGAGCAATAGCCAAGTGATAGTACAAATTTCCCCAAGAGGAAAGGGACCCAAGAGGGTTGCCACCAGAGCTTCTAAGTCCAGGGGTTCTTTACGATCTTGTTGACAGCCTGTTTCAATCTGATTAACCCTCCCTGATTATCCCCTGGTTATCCAACCAGGTTTTTGTCATCTATATACCACATGGGATAGTGTGAAGGGCTCCTTCTAGGGTGGTGTAAAATCCTTTAAGGGTGGTTTCCTCTTAGGGTGGGGACGCCTTGTCCCTCTCTGCTTTTCTTCCAACTATCCTTCATCAATTATATTTTGTCCATCATGATAGAATTCTCTCTGAAATGCTGAAGTGGATACAAACATTAAGGGGCCCATCTAGTAAGTATCATTCTCTAAACTCCCTAGAGAGAGGGAAACCTGGCAGTCAGATCAAGTAAATTACTTTAGGTCACACTGGAATCAGTGAGAGCAAACCAAACTCCAGAGCCCTCTTCCCACATCAGTGGTACACAGAAAAATGTTACATGGAAGTCACTTAGGCCATTGCCCTGAGAACACATTCTGGGGGTTTTCCTGAATTAGCACTTTGCCAGATCTGGCCTTAAATATCTCTAATAATAGCACTTCCTTCCATTTTTCTTCTTTTCAACTTGATCATTATGCCAGCGGCCAAGAGCTCTGACTTCCAGAAGAAATTTGTCATTTGAAATATAACTTCCAGCTCCCTTTTTATATTTCTAGTTCGATTCTTCCTATTACTATCTTTTGCTTTCTTTCTAGTGCTGATACTAGTGTTGATTGGGATTATTGAGAATAAGATCATTATATATGAAAAACTCTTTCTCTGCAAGAATTTTAAATGTCTTTGAAAATCTTTCTTTCCATCTTTAATTCAAAAGTAGTTTTTAGGGACACCAGGGTGGCTCAGTCAGTTAAGCGACCGACTCTCCATTTTAACTCAGGTCATGATCTCATGGATCATGAGATCAAACCCCATGTTGGGCTCCACCCTCAATGGAGAGTCTGCTTTTGGAGATTGTCTCCCTCTGCTCCTCCCCCAATTTGCATGTGCCTGCACACACTCTCTCTCCCTCTCTCTAAAATAAATAAATAGATCTTTAAATGTGTTAAAGAACTTAAAACCTAAGCTTAATACCTTCAATATAAGGTTTAAAAAACTTTTTAAAAGTAGTTTTAAAATCAAAACTTTAAAATCGTATTTGAGAACATCATCTGCCAAGTACATGCAGAATTTCAAGAAAATGTAAGAAAAGTTTTTTTAAAGGCACACATAAATATGCATGAACATTTGCATAGATTGACAATTAAAAAGTTATATTACCATTATAGGAAAATTTAATGCACACATAAGATACTTCAAACACATTTTTTCTTATGTATCTCATTTATGATTGCATTTTGAAAATCCAAGAATCACCCAAATTTATTTATTTATTTTTTTAAAGATTTTATTTATTTATTTGACAGGCAGAGATCACAAGTAGGCAGAGAGGCAGGCAGAGAGAGGGGGGGAAGCAGGCTCCCTGCCTAGCAGAGAGCCCAATATGGGGTTCGATCCCAGGACCCTGGGATCATGACCCGAGCTGAAGGCAGAGGCTTTAACCCACTCTACCACCCAGGCGCCTCCAAGAATCACCCAAATTTAGATAATCATTTTGAAAAGCTGTAAAATCTGGAGTAAGCATATTGTACTTTTGGAAGGATTAAGTTTTTTAACAAGTGCAGGCAATTAAAAAAATATATATGTGAACTCTAACAGAGCCATTGCACAGAAATTTCAAGTAATATTATGTCTTTTACTCCAAAAATTTTCATTAAGTAGTTTTTTGAAGTCAGAGGGAGAATAGGGATGGATTAGATCACTGCAACTTTTATTCCTATGAAGAGCACATTCAAAGTTAAACATGACAGAGCCTGACTTGCAGGGAAATTTTCAGCCCAAAATTAAGATAATGATCATTAAAACTGATTTCACTTCATTCTTTCCAAATCCATCTTATCCTGCTTTAGCAATAAATGAAATCCAGATGTCAGAATGATACAAGATACTTTGTTTTAAGCCCTGTGAAACAGAGGCATGTTTCCCAGTTAGTATCACCATTCATTTAAAAACAAACCCTTTAGTTTCTTACCAAAATTGTTTTGGCTAAGGAAACCCTGGGATGTAAATCATTAAGGGTTACCAATAGCCTTCAAAAGATGAGTAAATAAATCATAGATACTATCCAGGTACAACCTAAAGTCATAAGATAACACTGTCTCAGAGTTTTAAGCTACTTTTGTTCAAAGACTGATAAGATTTATAGTATGGTAAACTTGCTTTGGTCACAGAATTAATGGAATGACAAACACACAGATGTTAATATTGCACAAGATGCAAAATGAATTCAGGATAACATCCGACTAACAATATTCATCATTGAAGATTAGTAGAACGAATCTTTAATAAGAATTATAAGATTTTAAAGTAGAAGCATTCAGGTCACAACTGTTCATACAACAACACAAATATTATTTTGGTCTAATCTCAAAAACCTTGAGCTAGGGGCAGGTGGGTGGCTCAGTGGGTTAAGCCTCTGCCTTCGACTCAGGTCATGATCTCAGGGTCCTGGGATTGAGCCCCGCATCAGGCTCTCTGCTCAGCAGGGAGCCTGCTTCCCCCTCTCTCTCTGCCTGCCTCTCTGCCTACTTGTGATCTCTCTGTCTCTCTCTATCAAATAAATAAATAAAATTTAAAAAAAAAAACAACTTTAAAAAAAAAAACAAAAAACAACTTTGAGCCTATAAATCGTTTCCTTTCTTTGGTTTATGAGTCCGTTTGTGAGCTACTTACCTCTGCTTCATTGTTTGTGAAAGAACAGAAAAATGTAACTGTTTCAAAGGCTATCTGCTCTTGAGGGAAACTACATGGACGGCATTCTTATTCAATAATACATTATCAAATATATCAAATATAAATTATTATAGTTTTCAGATCAACTTCAAGGAAAACATGTACAGTGAATTATATAAATATGTATGTTACTAGAATAGTTACTAGAATAGAGAGCCCCACATCAGGCTCTCTGCTCAGCAGGGAGCCTGCTTCCCTTCCATTCTCTCTCTGCCTACCTCTCTGCCTACTTGTGATCTCTGTCTGTTAAATAAATAAATAAAATCTTTAAAAAAAAAAAGAAAGTGATTGAGTTCAATGTATATTTTTGGATAAACTTAAGAAAATTTATATATGCAGTCATTCAGCTATAATATATTAGACACTAGGGATACAAACTCTTGGTTCCTACCTTCATGGTATCTAAGATCTAGAGCAGGGCTTGGCAAACTGTGAAATGAGTGTCTTACCTCTCTGGGACAACCACTCTGCAGTCTTTTTTTTTTTTTTTTTTTTTAAGATTTTATTTATTTACTTAGAGAGAGAGAGAGCATGAGAGGGGAGAGGGTCAGGGGGAGAAGCAGACTCCCCACTGAGCAGGGACCCCCCAATGTGAGACTCAATTCCAGGACTCCAGGATTATGACCTGAGCCGAAGGCAGTCGCTTAACTAACTGAGCCACTCAGGCGCCCCGCCCCACCCCCAGTCTTTAGTCTTAGTGCAAAATGAGCCACAGACAATCTGGAACTGACAGTATGACTGTGTTGTAATAAAACTTTACTTCTAAAACAGGTCAGAGCAGATCTGGCCTGTGAGCCAAAGCTTGTTGATCAGTGGTTAGAATAAAGGAAAAACAATATATTAACCAACAAAATCATAACATTAAAAGATAATTCCTTGGAGCTGTGTTTCTGAATATTAGGTGATATCCTTCAGCAGAACAAAATGGCCACAGAGACTGCTAGAAAAGCCAAACACATTTTTTAAGATATCTATTTAAACACATCAAAAGTGGGATGCCTGGTCATCTCAGTCAGTTGAGTGTCTGACTCTTGATTCCGGCTCAGGTCATGATCTCAGGGTCCTGAGACAGAGCCCCACATCAGGCTCAGTCCCCATGGTGGAGTTTGCTGGACATTCTCTCCCTCTGCTTCTGCCTCTCTCCCAACGTGTGTGCATGCACATGCTTGCTCTCTCTCTCAAAATAAATTAATTAGTTAAAAAAAAAAAAGACATCGGGGTGCCGGGGTTAATCAGTCGGTTAAGCGTCTGCCTTCGGCTCAGGTTCTGGGATCAAGTCCCACATCAGGCTCCCTGCTCTGTGGGGAGCCTGCTTTTCCCTCTGCCTCTGTGTGTGTGTGTGTGTATCTCTCTCTGTCTCTCATGAATAAATAAATAAAATCATTAAAAAAAAAAGACATCAGAAGTGCTGAACCAACCAGGATTAGGAGATATCAAGATTACAGAGAAGGACAAGAAGCTGAGAATATAGATTTTGCCAAGAGTGCACTGAAATTGGAAGCCAACAAATCAGGAGAGCCTTTGTTGATCTCTTGGAACAGTGCAGTGGTCCTCAGGGGTAACTTGCCTCCAGCAGATATCTAAGAGTGTCTGAAGACAGTTTTTGATTGTCATGATGTTGGGGAGGGGATGGTTTGCTTTGGGCATCTAGTTTTAGAAACGAGGGATGCCACTGAACACCTTATAAAGCACATGACAACCCCTACTCCCAATGAAAATTTTCTGGCTCCAAATGTCAATAATACCTAATTTGAAGAACCCTGGGCTACAGAAACAAAAGGGAAGGTTTAGAAACTTACTCCAACTGTATGTAATTCTTAATCCTGATTTGGTTAGAGATTTTCTAGAAATCACTGTGCTAGATTCTTAGAGTCTCAGATCTGGAATATTCCTGCCCCTATTAAATGCCGCACATGAAGTGTTCTGAATTGTCTTCATTCTTTAATAAGTTATTTCTATTTTTTTTTTACCTTCCTTTTGTAGTTATTGAAAGAGGAGTCAACATAGACAACAGTATATGTTGTCTAGTGTCTATATGTCTAGTGCCTGTTTCAGTGACTCCACACATGGCTTCTTAACCAAATTTCAGTTCTGAAACCAATGGTCTTCCTTCAGACACAATACTTAAAACTGCTAAAAGCCTCTTATCTCCTTCTCTGACATTCACCAAGCTGATTCTCCTACAATCTTTTTTCCTTTCACCACCCCATTCACTAAATACGGCCTCACGCTCGCGCGCTCGGTATATGTCAGTTATTACACTGTGCCTCTCGGCTTCAAATCCACCCTTCCACATTCCGACGGCTCCGGCGACTCTTGAACTTGAGCCAGGACTCTCAAATTGCCTTTGGCTTTGCCTGCGGCTCCTTATTAAGCCTGCCAATAGGGGGCGGTGGAGGGAGCGCGCAATGCCAGAGAAGGGAGAAGCCGCTTGTTCCTACCTGATTGTTTCCAACTCCGACCACAGTCAGGTCCCGAGCAGCCCTTGATTCCAGTTAGTAGCTATTCCAACACTTGCAAAACCAGTCTTATGACTCCCTTCAGAGACACCAGCACCAGACAAGCAGCAACCCCTCCTCAGAGGTCTAGGCCGGCCCCACGAAGTTCCACAGTCAAACTTCATGTTTTAGTAATTCCAGTTTCTTCCCTTTATTCCCTTAGACCTATCCCGCGCGGTCCGGGCAGAAGTGTTTCTTACCTTTGCTACCGGCCTAATGCCCGGGCGTTCTTACTTGCCTTTTCAATAATACTAGAGCCAGTAACCCATGGAATAGACGCTATTATAGCCATCATCATCTTGTTTATTCATCAGGATGGTAATGTAACACGCTTTTATCTTGAACACTTTGAGTTTACTTTTCTCCTGAGAGGAAGGAGATATAAAATTTTGATGTTCATTGAAATTGATATTAATCACAGGAAAAGTTTGGCCTCTAGGTCTTAACTCATAGCCAAGGTCACCCTTTCATTGAACCTCCAGACCAGGCCTCCATGACTTGTTATGAGATGAGGGTGGTGATAGTGTCGGCAGAAGATGGACCTGAAACTGGAAATTGGAAACACTGAGGAAGGGTGGGGGTGGGGGGGGATTCTTGGCAACCTATATAAACCTTGATGAAATGAGCACCCTTGGGCTAAGCTAAGGACATGGGTAACACAGGCCTCATGATGCATCAGGCACTAGGGGCTAATGAGACTGAAGATTCAGTCATTCAGGCTTATTTATTGTATCATCCCTAAAACACCCAAGAAGCATGACTCTTCGAAGAAAGGCTGTCGATGTGGTAACATCATAGGACAGCATGCTTTAGGTTGACTTGTGAGGCCACCGAGAAGCAAGTCAAGGCTGAAAGGCCCTGAAATGTATACCCCCAAAGTAACTTGGACATATACCTACCGTTTGCATGTGCAGGCTTATGTAACTGGAAATGCAGGCCTTTATAGAGAAAGGGATCTTTGGGCTTGGAAACAGGAAATACATAATACTTCACACCAAAAATAACAGAGTAGGACAGGAGTCCTGAGAGTTTCTAGGCCTCCCCGTATCAGGAAGTTGTGAGGAGACAGTATGCATTAAAATGTTATAAGGTTGGTGGCACGGCTTATATGGGAACCCTCTGCACCTTCCTTATGTGAAACGGCTCTAAAAAAAAAATAAAGTCGTTTAAAAAAAGTCCTAAGTTTTCTTTTTCTTTCTTTTTTTTTTTTTTTTAGAAAGAGGGCTTGAAAGCAGGGAGAGAGGTGGGCAGAGGGCGAGGGAGGAGAGAATTTTTTTTTTTTTTAAGATTTTATTTATTTGACAGAGACCACAAGTAGGCAGAGAGGCAGGCAGAGAGAGAGGAAGAGAAGCAGCTCCCCACTGAGCAGAGTGCCCGAAATGGGGCTCGATCCCAGGATCCTGGGATCATGACCTGAGCCAAAGGCAGAGGCTTTAACCCACTGAGCCACCCAGGCACGGCGTTTTAAGTTTTCTTAAATGTTGTGATTTTTAGTCCCATTATTTTTTTCTTTTTTTTTTTTTAAGATTTTATTTATTTATTTGACAGAGAGAGAGACCACAAGCAGGCAGAGAGTCAGGCAGAGAGAGAGGAGGAAGCAGGCTCCCCGCGGAGCAGAGAGCCCGATGCGGGGCTCGATCCCAGGACCCTGAGATCATGACCCGAGCCGAAGGCAGCGGCCTAATCCACTGAGCCACCCAGGCGCCCCATAGTCCCATTATTTTTATCAAGATGCTCTGTCCCACAGTGAGTAACAGTAAAATTCTTAACTGAAAAGTGTCTCCTATGCTTCTTTTTAGGAAAGTAGGAGGTGGAGAGATGATATCCTCATTACAGAGCCAGCGAACACTAGAGAAGATGCTAATGATATTAAAGACAATGGTGGAGGGGCGCCTGGGTGGCTCAGTGGATTAAGCCGCTGCCTTCGGCTCGGGTCATGATCTCAGGGTCCTGGGATCGAGCCCCGCATCAGGCTCTCTGCTCCTTGGGGACCCTGCTTCCTCCTCTCTCTCTCTGCCTGTCTCTCTGCCTACTTGTGATCTCTCTGTGTCAAATAAATAAATAAAATCTTTAAAAAAAAAAAAAAAAGACAATGGTGGATAAGGCTGACGCCCTTGGGTCTGTAGAGCAGGGAAGAAATGAGCACAAGGAAAATAACCTAGCATCAAGAACTGACCTTGAGAAATTAATGGTTTGGGACCCCTGTGGTTTTCAATTATGCTGAAGTATAAACTTGGAAGAAAGCAAGAGAAATGAAGGTAAATGAGAAATGCCACTACTTGATTCCTACAGTTGTACTACATTATTGTGTTTTCCCACAATTACAGTCAAGGTATAAGTCAAGACCCTCAAAAAAAGTCTTTGTAATCAATAAAAATACTCTAAATGTATCATAGTTAGGATATAAAGATCAATATTATGCAAATGAATGGTTTTTAGAAAAATCTGTGTGACTGTTAGTGTAAAAGCATTCTACTCAACTGGAAATTAAATACAATCTTAAACTTTACATTGGCTCTTCAGAGATTTTTTAAAACTAATTTTCATGTTGATCTGTGAAGAAATTCAAAATTTTAGTAATTTCACAGATTACTTAAGGCATTTGTTTTTTTTTTTTTTTTAAGAATTTATTTGAGAAAGAGAGAGCAAAGGAAAAGGGGTGGGGGGATAGGAGAGACAGAGGGAGAAGCAGATTCCCCGCTGAGCAGGGGAGCCCGATGCACCCTGGGACCATGACCCGAGCTGAAGGCATTCGCCCAAATGACTGAGCCACCCAGGTGCCCTAGCATTTGGTTTTTCAACAATATATAAAGTATCCAGGCAATGGGTTTGCCGCCAGAACACAGGTGTCATGAAAACCACTGCTCAACCTAAACCAGAATAGGGAAGGAAAAGACTCATATCAACATTGTTGTCATCGGACACGTAGATTCGGGCAAGTCTACCACTACTGGTCATCTGATCTACAAATGTGGTGGGATCGACAAAAGAACTATCCAAAAATTCAAGAAGGAGGCTGCTGAGATGGGAAAAGGCTCCTTCAAGTATGCGTGGTTCTTGGATAAACTGAAAGCTGAACGTGAACATGGTATCACCATTGATATCTCCCAGTAGAAATTCGAGACCAGCAAGTATTATGTGACCATCACTGATGCTCCAGGACACAGAGACTTTATCAAAAACATGATTACAGGGGCACCTGGGGGGCTCAGTGGGTTAAAGCCCCTGCCTTTGGCTCAGGTCATGATCCCAGGGTCCTGGGATCAAGCCCTGCATCAGGCTCTCTGCTCTTCGGGGAGCCTGCTTCCTCCTCTCTCTGCCTGCTTCTCTGCCTACTTGTGATCTCTGTCAAATAAATAAATAAAATCTTAAAAAAAAAAACCACATGATTACAGGCACATCTCAGGCTGACTGTGCTGTCCTGATTGTTGCTGCTGGTGTTGGTGAATTTGAAGCAGGTATCTCCAAGAACAGGCAGACCCATGAGCATGCCATGATCTCAGGGTCCTGGGATCAATCCCCACACTGGGCTCTCTGCTCAGCAGGGAGCCTGCTTCCCCCTCTCTCTGCCTGCCTCTCTGCCTACTTGTAATCTCTCTGTGTCAAATAAATAAAAAAATCTTTAAAAAATTTTTTAAAAATCAACTCTTTTACACCATTTGAGCTTTTATTTAATATGTTTAATTCTTTTGTTTTAGTAAAAACAAATCGCAAAGTTATCTGTCTGCAAGTACAGCAGATCATTGGACAATGCAGGGGTTAATTGTGCCAACACCCCCGCAGAGTCAAAAATCTGTATCTTTTTTTTTTTTAAGACTTTATTTATTTATTTGTCAGAGAGAAAGAGAGATCGCACAAGCAGCTTCCCCTGCAGGCAGAGGGAGAAGCAGGCTTCCCGCTGAACAAGGAGCCCAATACGGGACTCAATCCCAGGACCATGGGGTCATGACCTGTGCCAAAGGCCGACACTTAACTGACATAGCCACCCAGGCACTTCAACTGTATCTTTTGACTCCCCCCCCAAATTAACTGCTAATAGTCTGCTGTTGACCAGAGCCTTACTGATAATCTAAATAGTCGATTAACACATATTTTGTATGTTGTTTATATTACATACCATATTCTCACAGTAAAAGTAAGCTGGAGAAAAGAAAATGTTATTAAGAAAATGAGGAAGAATTCCGATCAAAATTTCACGAGTATTTTTCAAAGAGCTGGAGCAAATAATCCTAAAATTTGTATGGAATCAGAAGAGACCCCGAATTGCTAAGGAAATGTGGAAAAACAAAAACAAAACAGGTGGCATCACGTTACCTGATTTCAAGATTTACTACAAAGCTGTGATCACCCAAACAGCATGGTATTGGCATAAAAACAGACACATAGACCAATGGAACAGAGTAGAGAGCCCAGATACAGACCCTCAACTCTGTGGTCAAATAATCTTCGACAAAACAGGAAAAAATATACAGTGGAAAAAAGACAGTCTCTTCAATAAATGGTGCTGGGAAAACTGGACAACGATATGTAGAAGAATGAAACTCGACCATTCTCTTACACAGTACACAAAGATAAACTCGAAATGGATAAAAGACCTCAATGTGAGACAGGAATCCATCAGAATCCTAGAGGAGAACATAGGCAGTAACCTCTTCGATATCAGCCACTGCAACTTCTTTCAAGATATGTCTCCAAAGGCAAAGGAAACAAAAGCGAAAATGAACTTTTGGGACTTCATCAAGATCAAAAGCTTCTGCACAGCAAAGGAAATAGTCAACAAAACAAAAAGGCAACCCACGGAATAGGAGAAGATATTTGCAAATGACAGTACAGAGAAAAGGTTGATATCCAGGATCTATAAAGAACTCCTCAAACTCAACACACACAAAACAGATAATCATATCAAAAATGGGCAGAAGATATGAACAGACCCTTCTCCAATGAAGACAAACAAATGGCTATCAGACACATGAAAAAATGCTCATCATCACTAGCCATCAGGGAGATTCAAATTAAAACCACAATGAGATACCACCTTACACCAGGTAGAATGGCCAAAATTAGCAAGACAGGAAACAACATGTGTTGGAGAGGTTGTGGAGAAAGGGGAACCCTCTTACACTGTTGGTGGGAATGCAAGTTGGTGCAGCCACTTTGGAGAACAGTGTGGAGATTCCTCAAGAAATTAAAAATAGAGCTTCCCTATGACCCTGCAATTGCACTGCTGGGTATTTACCCCAAAGATACAGATGTAGTGAAAAGAAGGGTCATCTGTACCCCAATGTTTATAGCAGTAATGGCCACAGTCGCCAAACTGTGGAAAGAACCAAAATGCCCTTCAACGGATGAATGGAGAGGAGAAGGAAGTTGAAGGAATTTGGAAGGGGAGGTGAACCATGAGAGACTATGGACTGTGAAAAAGAACCCGAGGGTTTTGAAGGGGCGGGGGGTGGGAGGTTGGGGGAACCAGGTGGTGGGTGATAGGGAGGGCACATATTGCATGGAGCACTGGGTGTTGTGCAAAAACAATAAACACTGTTACTCTAAAAAATATAAATAAAAAAATTTAAAAAGAAAAGAAAATGAGGAAGAGAAAATACATTACAGTGTTGTTCTGTATTTATTGAAAAGAATCTGCATGTAAGTAGACCCATGCTGTTCAAATCCCTGTTGTTCAAGATTTTCCTTACCAACATATTCCTTCCTAACATATTCCTTGCTTCTGCCATATTGAAGAGCTTGCAGTTCTCCAAATGTCTCCAGGTTGTTTTGCTTTGCCATGTACTTGTTCAGGTACTTCCTCTTCCAAGAATGACCTTCCCTGTTCCACCAACAAAGACTACCAAGTCACCTTTTATGATTGTTCTCATGATTTCTTTTAAGAATTTTTCTCTTTACATTGGGTTAAATAATATTATTTAGTCTCTCTTTTAATAATAACATTCTTTAAATGATTGTTAGAATTTAAAATGTTTTTGAAATTACTCTTAATTGATTTTCCCTCTCTACAGCAAAAAATTACCACTGTATGAAGCACATTGCCTAAGCTCATGTTGTTTTACATAAGAAGCAAAGAAAATTTCAATATTTAGTGGAAAGAAGCCAAGTAGGCCTTTTTTTCTAACATTCCAATATATAAACTGGCAAACAAAGAGCTAAAATTTATAAAACACACGTCCAATATCCAAATGTGTATTGTGTCCCTTAAAAACTTGTTTCACAAATGATTTTGTATTGCTGGAATTCCTTGAATAGGCAAATTTAACTTTTGATAAATTTGACATTCTTCTATATCCAGAAGATGTTTTGTTTTGAGTTTTTTTTTTCCTTAAGCAGAGCTAAATTTCTAGTCTTTCATATTAACACAGCTATTCATTCACAGTTCACTTTAAAAAAGATTAAAATTCTTAAGCAGCAACATGATAGTTATATTTGCCATCCCCTGAATTCAAGTGATATTAGAGGTACAGATAAGCCTGCCAGAGACTTGGTTCATCATTGGGCTCAAGTCCCCAAAATCAGTGCGCCCTTGTAGCTTTCTGTGGAAAATCAAAGACTTGAAAGGGTGTTTCATTAAGTCAATTTGAAAAAAAAGAAACATGCTTAGTTTTATACAGTATCTTCAGTTGAATGGTTCAGCTACATCCAACACAGCGTATGAACTCCTAATTATCTGAAACTTTGAACTTCATTAAGACATTTCCAATTCTACCACTAAAAAATTATCTAATAGGAAGAATTTTACCATAGGAAACTGATAATAAGTGATACCAGCAAGGATCTTGTTCTTACATCCTTGTTGTGCTTTGCTTTTTCTTGAAGGCAGAATGTTGGCACAATACTCTTAATAAGATGCCTAGGGACTAGCTCAATTTAAAAATTGCCTAAACACAGAGCTAGAAATAACTTGTTAAGGATTTTAAAAAACAAAATTCAACTGAGTAAATGTTAAAGATCTTATTGGCTTTATTCAGTGATTCATGAGTCAGGCAGCCTCCAATCTAGCAGACAGAAAGGAGCTCCCAAGAGCTGAACAAAATGAGAGATTTTCATACAGAAAAGAAGAGAAACAAGGAAGTTATATGAGGCCAAAACTGGTTTGATTATTGCAAGATTATTTTCCTTTAGGGGATGGTAGGGATCTATCAGAAAGATTACCTGACTAATGCTGATCAGGTAACTTCTGGCTGACTGGTTGAAGATTTTGTTTTTAAGAAATGTAAAACTAAATTATGTCTGGTGACATGGAGGTTAGCATGAGCAACTCCATTTTGAGTGTGTTGTCTTGTTTTTAACAAAATTAATTTGGATGGAAATACACACACACACACACACACACACACAATTATCTCAGGAGATGCAGAATGTACACAGCTTTTATACTTAATTATGTCAAGAAGAAATTACCCCAGCTACAGGAATAATATGTCTCACATCTCACATTTACTTACCAGTATAGACTTCTGGGTCTACCACATTCATTTTCAGAGCAGAAATAATCATCCTAAGATCACTTATTTGCTATTCAGTGATTCGCCGACATGAGATTTTTCATAGGTTTACAATGCTAGCGATGCTTTTCAGTGCCTTCTTGGTACCCTATGCATGAAAGCAGGGTGGTAGTTTTTGTTTTTTTTTTTTTAAGGACTTAAAGGGGGGGAAAGAAATAAGTGATGCTACTGGGCTTTTACCCCAAAGATACAGATGTAGTGAAAAGAAGGGCCATCTATACCCCAATGTTTATAGCAGCAATGGCCATGGTCGCCAAACTGTGGAAAGAACCAAGATGCCCTTTGACGGAGGAATGGATAAGGAAGATGTGGTCCATGTACACGATGGAGTATTATGCCTCCATCAGAAAGGATGAATACCCAACTTTTGTAGCAACATGGACGGGACTGGAAGAGATTATGCTGAGTGAAATAAGTCAAGCAGAGAGAGTCAAGTATCATATGGTTTCACTTATTTGTGGAGCATAACAAAGAACATGGAGGATATTGGGAGATGGAGAGGAGAAGGGAGTTGAAGGAAATTGGAAGGGGAGGTGAACCATGAGAGACTATGGACTCTGAAAAACAACCTGAGGGTCTAGAAGGGGCAGGGGGTGGGAAGTTGGGGGAACAAGGTGGTGGGTACTAGGGAGGGCATGTATTGCATGGAGCACTGGGTGTGGTGCAAAAACAATGAATACTAAAAAGGCAATCCATGGAATGGGAGGAGATATTTGCAAATGACAGTACAGAGAAAAGGTTGATATCCAGGATCTATAAAGAACTCCTCAAACTCAACACACACAAAACAGACAATCATATCAAAAAATGGGCAGAAGATATGAACAGACCCTTCTCCAATGAGGACATACAAATGGCTATCAGACACATGAAAAAATGCTCATCGTCACTAGCCATCAGGGAGATTCAAATTAAAACTACATTGAGATATCACCTTACACCAGTTAGAATGGCCAAAATTAGCAAGACAGGAAACAACATGTGTTGGAGAGGTTGTGGAGAAAGGGGAACCCTCTTACACTGTTGGTGGGAATGCAAGTTGGTGCAGCCACTTTGGAGAACAGTGTGGAGATTCCTCAAGAAATTAAAAATAGAGCTTCCCTATGACCCTGCAATTGCACTGCTGGGTATTTACCCCAAAGATACAGATGTAGTGAAAAGAAGGGCCATCTGTACCCCAATGTTTATTGCAACAGTGGCCACGGTCGCCAAACTGTGGAAAGAACCAAGATGCCCTTTGACGGAGGAATGGATAAGGAAGATGTGGTACATATACACGATGGAGTATTATGCCTCCATCAGAAAGGATGAATACCCAACTTTTGTAGCAACATGGACGGGACTGGAAGAGATTATGCTGAGTGAAATAAGTCAAGCAGAGAGAGTCAAGTGTCATACGGTTTCACTTATTTGTGGAGCATAACAAAGAACATGGAAGACATGGGGAGATGGAGAGGAGAAGAGAGTTGTGGGAAATTGGAAGGGGAGATGAACCATGAGAGACTATGGACTCTGAAAAAGAACCTGAGGGTTTTGAAGGGGTGGGAGGTGGGAAGTTGGAGGTGGGAGGTTGGAGGTGGGAGGTTGGAGGTGGGAGGTGGGAGGTGGAGGGTAATAGAGAGGGCACATATTGCATGGAGCACTGGGTGTGGTGCAAAAACAATGAGTACTGTTACGCTGAAAATAAATAAATAAATTTTTAAAAAAACAATGAATACCATTACGCTGAAAAGAAATTTAAGAAATAAATAAATAAATAAATAAATAAATAAATAAAATTCACCCATTAAAAAAAAAGAAATAAGTGATGGATTCAAGACAGCTAGGAGTTAGAAAAGAAGAAAACAGATGTGAAAACCACCTGAGAAATTAGCCAGCATTTGTGGAAGGAATATAGAAATATAGAAGTTAGCGTCCCTAATGTTGAGAACGAGAATAATCAAGACTTAATGAAGCAAAAGTTCATGACAGAGTGATGAGATCTTTGACAAATCAGATTTTTCCCCATTTATTTTTCTGTTTAAAAGATTCCCTTTCATTGAAGCTGTGTGGTCAGTTTAGTTGGGTAACATATTTAGAGACTATGATAGGGTTGGGAGAGCAAATGGCAATGGTAATACAGTAGTTCTCCCCTTATCCACAAAGGACACATTCCAAGACCCCTGGTAGATGCCTGAGTGCTGATCCCTATAAAAACTATGTTTTTTTTCCCTATGCATACCTATCTATGATAAATTCTAGTTTATAAATTAAGCACAGCAAGAGATTAACAACAATAAATCATAATAAAATAATAAAATAGAACAATGATAGCAATATACTGTAATAAAAGTTGTGTGAATGTGGTTTCTCTATCTCACAGTATCTTACTAAACTGTACTCAGCCTTCTTCCTGTGATGTAAGATGATAAAATGCCTATGTGATGAGATGAAGTGAATGACGCAGACATTGTGAGGTAGAGTTTGGCTGCTACTGTCTGACCATATGTCAGCAGGAGCATCTTTTGCTTTGGGACTGTGGTTGACTGTGGGTAGCTGTGGGTAACTACAATTGTGGAAAGCTAAATGTAGATTGGGGGTGGGGGGTACAAGTGCACTTTTAAACAGGACAGAAAACTCTTAGCTTCAGAAACAAAAGGGAGGAGGCTGTCCCATTTCTCTGAGAGAATAGATGCAAGACTGTTCTGAAGAGATTTTTATTTTCAACCTTCTGCTCCCCAGTTAGAGACATGTCGTGCCTGCTTTATGTAAAGATGACATCTTAAAGTTGAAATCTGGAGGCAGAAGAACTGGCTTTATAGTTAAAACATCATGCTACAAAAGCGGATTTACACCTTCTTTTGGATGGCTTGGAAACTGTCGATGCAAGCCATGGAAAAGAGGCATAGCGCCTAGAAAGACGGAGGCTAAGAGCCAAATTCCAGGAAATCAAGGACTGTGTAGAGTGTTGGGTTAAAGGGAGCCATAAATGGAAGACTCTCCTCGCCCCACCAACCCCCATCTCCCTCTCCTCCCTCCTCTCTCCGATTTATGTGTGGAGGTGGGGATGGGGAGCATGTGTCTGCATGCACACAGATATCTTAATGTACATATATTTGAGGAGCTGATTCTTTTTTTTTAAAGTTTGCTTCTAAGTATCCTCTTGAAATGTAGTTATAATTCAGTTTGCTTAACTCTTAAAATAGGCTTTATAATGAATGTACAGCAAATGTGGAGAGAGTTTGCAATCGTGGAAAAGGCACTGGAGTGCAGGTCAAAAGATCTGGGTTCTAGTCCCAGCTTTCCAAAATCCACGTGACCGTTAGCTTGACTATCTGAACCTCAGGTTTCACTCTGGAGAATGAAAGAATTGGACTTGAATGACCTCTAAGTCTTCTTCCAACTCTTATATTTGATTATTCTGTGAAGTCTGGGTTAAGCAGAGAGGCATCTTTCATATAGGATGTTAACATCTGGTGGAGGCACACCCAAAGGGTGAGAGCAGGAAGAGACAAAACCAACTTCTGAAATATTGAAATTGCCTCCTCAACAAATGAGTAGCTTGTTTTGTAACAAAGTAGGAACAAGAAGGATCACATTAATATCCCCACGTAGTGTTTTTTACAAGTGAGCAGGGATAAAAGTAGCAAAGCCAAAGCACACACACCTTTACCAAAAGACAAATACCAACATGTATGCAACACTGCTCTTATTAAATCCTTCAGATGAAATAGATAATGCAAATAAACGTTAGATATCAAATAATGCAATTATAACATAGTAATAAACCTAATGAGAAGCAAACAATAGAGCAGTATTATGACAGATCTGGTGGTGTGTATTTACTCGGCTTGATCACTTACTGGCAATGCGTACTTAGGGAAGTTAATTATGTGTTTATTGTGGAAAACTTGGAAAATATGAAAGAATAAAAAAAGTTTTAACGCACAAAATTCTGGAAAATGTGGTTTTAGCTTTCCAAACTTTATAGTAAAGGAAAATAAACCAGAACAGTTGCATCTATATTTGCCATGTTTATGGCTTTTACCTAAAACATCATCCTAAACACATATGCTAAAGACATTTCCTTTAAGAGCACAAACAGACAGAAACATTCACCACCAGTTTTATTAATCAATATTATTTTGGAAGTTCCACTGAAGGCAATAATAAAGTTATATGATTATTTATAACACCACTGGAATAGAAAAAATGTAAGGCTGATGATACAGTTGTACATCTAACTCCCTCCCAAATTGCAGCTTTAAAGTAATAAAATAAAAACAAATAGTTTGATAATTAGATCAGTTAGATAGATATATATTTAAAAATCTGTACTTTTTCTTTATTGGTCATAAACAGACATGCAAATGGGAAAAAGTACACACATAAAACAGATAACAGTAGAGAATTAAGTTAAACAAGAAAATACAGAACTAAAATGTTAAAAAAAAAAAAAAACCCCAAATCTATACTAACTTATTAATGGCCCAAAGGCAAAGCAAATAAAGCGTGTTCTGGGCTGGAAAATTTTAATACCACAAAAAATCAAGCCTCTAGAAAAAGTAATAAATTCAATGAAAAAAATTTAACAGCTTTATTGCGGTGTAATTGAAATACAATAAACTGTGCATATTTAAATATGCAACTTGAAATGCATACACATGGCCATACACCTATAAACCTATTAGTACAATCAATATAATTAACATATCCATCACTATCAGTAATATCTTCTTGCCCCTTTGTAGTCCTGCCCTCCCTTTTCCAGGCACTTACTGATCTCCTTTCTGTTACTAGGGATTAGTTTGCATTTTCTCAATATTTATGTAAATGGAAACTTATAATGTGTTCTCCTTTTTGTTTGGCTTCCCTCACTCAACGTAATTATTTTGAAATTCACCCATTGCATGGGTATACCATAATTTATTTATTTATTCACCTGTTCATAGAAATCTGGGTTAAATTCAGTTTTGAGCTTTTTTTTAAAAAATATTTTATTTATTTGACAGAGAGAAATCACAACTAGGCAGAGAGGCAGGCAGAGAGAGAGGAGGAAGCAGGCTCCCTGCTGAGCAGAGAGCCCGATGCGGGGCTCGATCCCAGGACCCTGAGATCATGACCTGAGCCGAAGGCAGAGGCTTTAACCCACTGAGCCACCCAGACGCCCCCAGTTTTGAGCTTTAACAAACAAAGCTGTCAGGAGCATTTGTGTATGAGACTTTGTACGGACGTGTTCTGTTTTTGGAAATTGAAAGTTACCAGAAGAAAACAGGAGAAAAATCTGTGTAAACTTGATTTTAAAGTTTTGGATTTTTCATTTAGGGGTATATACTATCTTGAATTAATTCTTTTATATGATATGAGGTAAGTGGTAGGAATTGAAGCTCAGTTTTTAAGATTATTTATTTATTTGTCAGAAAGAGAGAGAGAGCACAAGCAGGGGGGACAGCAGGCTGAGGGAGAGGCAGGCTCCCCACTGAGCAAGAAGGCCAATGCAGGACTTGATCCCAGGACCTGGAGATCATGACCTGAGCCAAAGGTAGACACTTAACTGACTGAGCCACCCAGGTGGCACTGAAGTTCATTTCTTGCATATGGATATCTAATTGTAGCACCATTTGTAGAAAAGACAAGAAAAGTCAGTCCTTTTTTTGCACATGTGTTGAAAATCAATTGACTATATATCTTTAAATCTATTTTTGAAATCTCCTATCTGTTTCCTTAGTGGTTTTGTCTATTTTGATGCTGATTTCATACTGATGTGATTATTGTCACTTTGCAATCAATCTTAAAGTCCGGTAGTGTAAGACTCAATTTTGTTCTTTTTCAAAGTTGTTTTGATTCATATAAGTTTTTTGTATTTCCATGTTTATTTCTTTTTAAAGATTTTATTTATTTATTTATCAGAGAGAGAGTGCGAGAGAGCGCACAAGCAGGCAGAGTGGCAGGCAGAGGCACAGAGAGAAACAGCCTCCCTGAGGAGCAAGGAGCCCAGTGCGGAACTCAATCCCAAGACCCTGGGATCATGACCAGCCGAAGGCAGCGCTTAACCGACTGAGCCACCCGAGCGTCCCTCCATGTTTATTTTTGAATAGCTAGTCATTGTCTCAAAAAAAAACCTTACTGGTATTTTGACTGGAGTTGCATGGAATTTATAATTCAATTTGGAAAGCAGTGAAAATACTAAGCCCTCCTATGTATCAATAGAGTATATCTCACTTATTTAAATTATTAACTAATTTTGAATCTCCTATGGTTTCTCTCAGCACTGTTTTGAGGTTTTCTGAATATAAGACTTGCACATATTTTGTCAGATTTATCTCTGAAATTCACATTTTGATTCTAACATAAACAGCACTGCTATATTAAAATTTATTATAATTTCAATTTCTAATTGTTTGCTGCTGCTATATAGAAATACCATTGATTTTCAAATTTTGATCATGTAATCTTCAACCTGGCTAAATTTGTGTGTTATTAATTCTAGTAGCTTTTTTTTAAATAGACTCCATTGAATTTTTTTACATAAAATATTATGTGGCATTCAAATAAGAGTTTTTATTTCTTCCTTCCAAACAAGGATGACTTTTTTTCCTCTTGCCTTATTGTCCAGGCTAGAACCTCTAGTACAATGTTAATTAGAGATAATATGAGCCAATATTCTTATATCGTTTCTTATCTCTGGAGAAAGTAATTCAATTTTTCATCATTAAATATGATGTTAGCTGCAAACTTTTTGAAAATGTCTATTATTAGGGCAAAGAAGTTCATTTTTATTCCTAGTTCACTGAGAATTTTAATCAGTATGGATGTTGCATTTTTTTTTTGCCTTTTTTTTTATTTCTTATTTTTTATGAACATATAATGTATTTTTATCCCCAGGGGTACAGGTCTGTGAATCGCCAGGTTTACACACTTCACAGCACTCACCACAGCACATACACTCCCCAATGTCCATAACCCCCTCCCCGTCTCCAACCCCACCTCCCCCCAGCAACCCCCAGTTTGTTTTATGCAATTAAGAGTCACTTATGGTTTGTCTCCCTCCCAATCCCATCTTGTTTCATTTATTCTTCTCCTATGCCCCCAACCCCCCATGTTATATCTCCATATCCTCATATCAGGGAGATCATATGATAGTTGTCTTTCTCCGATTGACTTATTTCACTAAGCATGATACCCTCTAGTTCCATCCACGTTGTCGCAAATGGCAAGATTTCATTTCTTTTGATGGCTGAATAGTATTCCATTGTGTACATATACCACCTCTTCTTTATCCATTCATCTGTCAATGGACATCTAGGTTCTTTCCATAGTTTGGCTATTGTAGACATTGCTGCTATAAACATTCGGGTGCACGTGCCCCTTCGAATCACTACGTTTGTACCTTTAGGGTAAATACCCAGTAGTGCAATTGCTGGGTCATAGGGTAGCTCTATTTTCAACATTTTGAGGAACCTCCATGCTGTTTTCCAGAGTGGTTGCACCAGCTTGCATTCCCACCAACAGTGGAGGAGGGTTCCCCTTTCTCTGCATCCTCACCAGCATCTCTCATTTCCTGACTTGTTAATTTTAGCCATTCTGACTGGTGTGAGGTGATATCTCATTGTTTTGATTTGTATTTCCCTGATGCCGAGTGATGTGGAGCACTTTTTCATGTGTCTGTTGGCCATCTGGATGTCTTCTTTGCAGAAATGTCTGTTCATATCCTCTGCCCATTTCTTGATTGGATTGTTTGTTCTTTGGGTGTTGAGTTTATTAAGTTCCTTATAGATTTTGGACACTAGCCCTTTATCTGATACGTCATTTGCAAATATCTTCTCCCATTCTGTCAGTTGTCTTTTGGTTTTGTTAACTGTTTCCTTTGCTGTGCAAAAGCTTTTGATCTTGATGAAATCCCAATAGTTCATTTTTGCCCTTGCTTCCCTTGCCTTTGCCAATGTTCCTAGGAAAATGTTGCTGCGGCTGAGGTCGAAGAGGTTGCTGCCTGCGTTCTCCTCAAGGATTTTGATGGATTCCTTTCTCACATTGAGGTCCTTCATCCATTTTGAGTCTATTTTTTTGTGTGGTGTAAGGAAGTGGTCCAATTTCATTTTTCTGCATGTGGCTGTCCAATTTTCCCAGGACCATTTATTGAAGAGGCTGTCTTTTTTCCATTGGACATTCTTTCCTGCTTTGTCAAAGACTGTGTTTGCTCAGATAATCATATGGTTTTTCTTTTTAATCTCTTTATATGGTGAAGTACATTGATTTTTGAATGCTAAATTCAAAATTCTGGCATTCCTGGAATAAACCTCACTTGGTCAAAATATATTATCCTTTTTACACATTTTTTTCTTTTGATTTGCTAATATTTTGTTAATCTTTGTATCTATACTTATGAGCAATATTGATTTGCATATTTTTCCCTTTTAATGACTTTATCTGGTTTCGGTACCAAGTAATGCTAGCATTGTAGAATTACTAGGAAATCGGTGCCTGGGTGCCTGGGTGGCTCAGTGGGTTAAGCTGCTGCCTTCGGCTCACGTCATGATCCCAGGGTCCTGAGATCGAGTCCCGCATCGGGCCCTCTGCTCAGCAGGGAGCCTGCTTCCCTCTCTCTCTCTCTCTCTGCCTGCCTCTCTATCTACTTGTGATCTCTCTCTGTCAAATAAATAAATTTAAAAAAAAATCTAAAAAAAAAAAACAAAAAACGAATTACTAGGAAATTATTCCATCCTCTTCAATTTTTTTGAATAATTTTTATAGAATTCAGTTTTTTTCTTCCTTAAATGTTTGGTAGAATTTACTAATGAGAACGTCTGTGCCTAGAATATACCTGCCAGGAAGTTTTAAATTCAATTTCAACTTACTAGATGTAGGACTATTCAGATTATCCATTTCTTCTTCAGTAAACTTTGCTATTTAAGCTGTAAAATTCATTGGCATAAAGTCGTTCATAATATGTTCTCTCTTTTTAAATATTGGTAGAATTTGTAGTGATTTACCTCTCATTCCTGACATGGTAAATTGTGTTCTCTCCCTTTTCCCCATTTCCTCTCCTCCTCTATCTTTCTTTCCTTCCTGATCTGAGGATTATCAGCTTTATTGTCTCAAAAAACTGTCTTTGGATTTTCACTGATTTTATCAATTATTTTCTGTTTTCCATCTGACCAGTTTCCCTATTTTGATATTTATTATTTCCTTTTTACAGTTTATTTTGGGTCTCATTTGTTCTTTTTTTCTAGTACATTATGATGTAAAGCTGGTGTCACTAATGCAGTGATCTTTCTTCTTTTTTAATACAGCATTTTAGTTCTATAGATTTTCCCCCCTAAATAATGCCTTTGTTTCATCCCACAAAGCTTGACATGCCACATTTTCATTTGGCTTTTCATTATTGGAAATAATTTTTAATTTCCCTTTTGAGTTCTTACTGACCCATGGGTATGTAGAAATATAATATTTAGTTTTCAAATATCTGGGATTGTCCCAGATTGTAATTTATTTCTAATTAAATTCAATTAAGATCAGAAAATAAATTTTGTATGACATAAATCATTTTAAATTTATTGGGATTTGTTTCATGGCCCAGAATAATCTATATTCATAAATTAACTTTAAATGGATCACAGGCACGTGAAAAACCTAAAATTATAAGACTTCTAGAAGAAAAATGTAGGAGATGTCTTGGTAATCTTGAATTAGACAAAGATTTCTTAGATACAATGCCAAAACCTTGATTTATAAAAGAGAAATTAGTAAATTGAATTTTATCAGCATTAAGAACTTCTCTTTAAAAGACACAATTAAAGAATAAAAATCCAAGTCACGATCTGAGGAAAAATATTTGCAAATAGCATATCTGATAAAGGATTTGTGAAGAAATATGTGAAAAAATCCTCAAAACTCAGTAATAAGAAATGAAACAATTCAATAGAGATGGGCAAAATATTTGAACAGATACTTTGTCAAGTAGGATGTACAGATAGATGACAAATAAACATATGAATAGATGCTTGATGACCTTAGCCATTGGAGAAATGCAAATTAACACTACCTTGAAATACTACTACACAATTATGAGACTCTAAAATCAAAAACACTCACCATATCAAGTGCTGGAGAGGATCTGGAGCAACTATAACTCTCATTCACTGTTGGTGGTAAGGTGAAATGGTACTCCATTTTGGAAAAAAATCTGGTAATATCTTAAAAAATTAAATATACATCAACCATGTGACCCAATCATTCCACTCCTAGGTATTTATCTGAAACAAATGAAAGGATATGTCCATAGAAAGATGTGTACATAAATGGTTATATCAGCTTTATTTGTAAAAGCCTCAAATTGGATAATCCAAAGTCCATCAGCTGATGATTGATAACCAAATTTTGATATATCCATTCAATGGAAAACTACTCAACAATAAAGAGGAGTGAAATACTAGTGCACACACACAAAATAGATGAATCTCTGAATAATTAAGAAAGTCAACCTCCTCCCCCAAAACAGTACAGGCAATATGATTCCACTTCTTTTTTTTTTTTTTTTTAAGATTTTATTTATTTATTTGATGGAGAGAGAGAGATCACAAGTAGGCAGAGAGGCAGGCACAGAGAGAGGGGGAGGCAGGCTCCTTGCTGAGCAGAGAGCCCGATGCGGGGGTTGATCCCAGGACCCTAAGACCATGACCTGAACCTAAGGCAGAGGCTTAACCCACTGAGCCACTCAGGCACCCCAATATGATTCCACTTCTATAAAATTCTAGACAATGCAAGCGAATCTTTGACAGAAAGCAGATCAGTGATTTCTTGGGAGTGGAAGGGTAGGGAGAGGAAAGACGAAGTGACTACAAAGGAGCACAAGGAAACTTTTAGATGTGGTGGATTTATTTTAATTATGATGATTTCGTGCGTGAATATATGTCGAAAACATCAAACCAAACACTTGAAGTATGTGCAGCTCGTTGTATGCCAATTATATATCAACAAAAATGTTAAAAATTAACACAGGTGCTACACCTAAAGTTCAATACTGGCAACGTGAATTTAATATTTATTATCTTATAAGTTATCCTTTAGGTGTTGTTTCAATTCTAGAAAACATTAATTTAGTCAAAACTTTATTCTCTGAACAATGGCATTTTTATATGAAAGCATTGATTAAAATTGGCTTTCTGACAGGAAATAAAAGACTCAAAATATTAAAAAATTATAAATTTGTTTTCATCCCTAATATTCATATAGTATATCTAAAATTATAACCAGTTAAAAAATGAACCATTGAATGAATTATTTCAACTTAGAACAATTAACTACTGTACTCTGAATTAAAGCCTAACTTTTATTCAATCTAAGCTAAGATGTATGCATCTTATTTCACCTCAAAATACTCTTCAAATAGTAAAATTTTTAATTAACCAAAGATTAATATCAATTTTTAATAAAAATTAAATACAAGTGCACTTTAAAAGCCAAGAATTTTTAAAAATGCAAAACAAATCTAATTTTCTGCCTTCAGAAAACAACTTTTGCTTTTGCTTTACCGAAATGATATGGTCTTAGAACTTTTATGCATCTACTCAACTGACTCTGCTTTGACATCTCTCTTAAATATTGGCATACCCAGGTCTGCATTCTTTACCAACTACTCAATTCTTTCCTAAACTCCAGATCTGTGTATCTAGTCACTTAAATGTGAAATAAACTAGATATTCCATGATCTTAAACTAGATTTGTTAAATATTATAGGCAAAACTTCCTATTCAAGATGATTATTCCCACAATTTGGGAATAGACCCGACTTCACCTCTGAAATATTGAAATGTTCCAATTTATACCTATTTTTAACAATTGATATCTCATATGTACTCAAATATAACTTGTCCCAACCTAAACCCAATTCCCTACCCTCATCGCCCCCCACATAGTTTTCCCCATCTCAGTAAAGTGTACTATTGCTCAAATGAGTTACCTATAAATCTGCAGCAGATAGATAGAAGTTCCAAAGAGAGATTATAGGTAATTATTATGTTCCTTTATGATCTCTGTTTAAAATAATGAACATAAAATAATACCCTCATATTAGTTCTTCAGCAAAGACATTACTTCAGCATCTTTAGCCATTTAAAATCAATGCCACTTTTCCCAATTTCTGAGGCAATTCACAACCCCCATGTCATTCAACAGTTATACCAGGTGAAAAAACTCTCAACTTATAAACAAGTCTTGAAAACCTTAGTCTTATAAGAAGGTGTTTTTCTAGGAGGCAATATCATTTGTTAGTGAAATAAACACGTAAGTTGTTGGTTCAGTCCTGGCAGAGTACACAGAGGGCAAGGAGAGACTGAAGAAAGAGTGGCCAGTCCAAATTGGGAAGTGGTGGGTTTAATATGCAAGGGAACTTACTTACAAAGCTTATCTTCAGTGGCACCTAGAAGAGTAGATCTCCACACTGGCTGACAGAATTTTTAAAGGTTATATTGAGACATTCATGGGGTTTAGTCACATATACCCTCCAGTTAGTTCAACAACAGCCTCTTGCAAGGCTGCGTTCTTGAAAACTGATCCCATGGCGGTAATGGTGGGCAGAATGTACATGTAAGGATGGGGGTGGGAATGGGGAGCTTCCCATTGACCATATCCCAGCCCCAGGGTCAACTGGCGGTCACATCCTCTGGATGACCTTCTCCAACGTATTTATATATGTGTATATAAAAACCTTAGAAGCCTGTGATTACAATATAAAGTTACACTTTAAAAAAATAACCCAATTTATTATGGGACAAGACACCAGTTCACTAAATTCAGTCCCTATTCAGGGTGTTGCAGATGTTCCTGAAGTTTCCTCATGGTGATGATATTCCATGTGCTTCTGAACTCAGTCCTCAGATTCTTCCACTCTGACTGGGTCTTGTCGCCATGCTCAGTCATGGCCATGCTCAGTCATGAGCATGCTCATGCTCAGTCTCCTCCATTCTTCAGATCTAAAGTGAAAAAGAACCCTGCCCTCCTCACTTGTAAACAATGGCTCGTGGCTCCTGTTTGTGGAGATGGGACTCAGAAGTCCTCATGGGAGGGTAAAGAGTGCTCCAGAGGAAACAGACTCACTCGCATTGTTGCCATCAGCACAGAACCTTTGTGAGGTCAGGATGAGCTCTCTAGACCTACTCCCAGATCAATTAACATATTTGTAGAGCTCTCTCTGTCTCTAAGTTTAGAAACGACTCTTAGATCTAGGAAGGAGAAAGTCCAAAAAGTCACCTTAGTTCTTGGCCAATGAAACACTATTCATTTTGGTGAACAATAGAAACATTGGTTCCTTTGAAAAGAAAATTCCACCCCACCCATGAGGGTAAGTTTTTAATGTGAAGTCCCATTAAAACAATAGAATTGCTAAACTATCTACCCACTTGCTCCTCAGTGGTTAAATCATTCTTATTTCTAGTCCTTTTGTTATTCTAGTCTATATGTTGTTCTTCTTGTTGGCTATGGTAGATTTACTCTGATAAGTAAAATTTACAAGTATTTTAGTAAAATGCTAAGTCAAGGTTAGTAAGCTTAGAATGTGTACTCATTGCAGAATTCCCTGGGGTTTCATCCTTTATCTCCTTAATTCTATTGTCACAGATAATGCTGTTAATAATGATAATTATGATGATGGTACCATAACAGCATTTTTGAGCATTTATGTGCCAAACTGTACAAAGTACCTTAACTGCATTATTTCATTTAATCCCCACAAATTTTTGTGATTAGGATTTTAATTACTGCCATTTTTATTGGTGAGGATAACTGAAGGGTAGAGAGGGAACAAACAGCTTGTTAACTGGCAGAAACAGAAATCATGACTTGGTCTGACTGCAGAGCCCTATCTCTGTCTGCCAGACTGGTTTCTGGGGGGAAAAAATCATCAATTCAATCCTTTGCTTAAAAGTTTTCATTGCCTCTCCAGTGCCTTTGAGGGACCCCAAGAGCTAGCTTAATCTCTTGCCTGATCTCATTCCTCTCCTCACTCTTCTGGAGAGCTGTATGGGACCACCTCACATCTGAATGCCTCAGGTTCCTTGTCTTCCCTCTTCCACTCCTGCTATTCCTGCTATCCCTTGCTCCTTTTTTTTGCCCAACTTATTATCTTAGGGGACTCAGTTCAGATGCCCCCTCCACCAGGGATATCTCTCCCACTTTCCAAGTATGGGTCCAATGTCTCTTCTTAGATTTTCCCATGGCAACCTGGTCTTCTCACCAAATGCTAATCCACTGGACTGTACTTGAAGCTCCTACCAGCCCAAGTGTTGGCAAACTTTTTCTGCAAAGGGCCAGGTAGTATACGTTTGAGGTTTTTTGAGCCTCGTGGCCAATGTCACAACTACTCAACTGTGCCGCTGTAGTGCAGAAGCTACCACAGAGAGTATGATAATGAAGAGCATGGCTGTGTTGCAATAAAACTTTATTTATGGACATTGAAATTTGAATTTTATAGAATTTTTATGTGTCACAAAACATTATTCTTCTTTTGATTTTCCAACCATCCAAAAATATAAAAACCATTCTCAGCTTACAGGATGTACAAAGACAGGCAGGTGAGTCAGATTTTGCAGTTTGCCAATCCCTGCACTCTTTCAGGAACTCTTAATAGCCACAGAAGTGTCTCCTCCAACTATATGTCCACAGTGCCTATTACAGCACCCAGCTTATAGTGAGTGCTTAATAAAACTTGTTAAATAAGTAAAACTCACATAGCTAGTAGTGAGTGATAGTGTCAGGATTCCAACCTGAGTCAACTTCACCTAGCGTGTGATATCACACTGCTCAATCTTTGGCTAAAACCATAAATGATACACTACAGTCAGAGCAAAATATTCAAAATATTTAAAAGAATAATTGATTACTTTATTAATATTTTTATATTTAAGTATTTTCTATACTTAAATATTTTTAATTTAAATATTAAAGCATGGTGTTGTAACTTTATATTTAACTTTAAAAAATTTCTTCTAGAATCGGTTTTGGTAAGTTACATTGTCACCAGAGATTTTAATTTTAATTAGTTTGTTGTGTCTTTTGGGGGGGTGACATTGCCTATTTTATTTTAAAAATAAAATCTCATACAGAGTGGCAACATTGCCTAATTTCTAAGAGCACAGTCTTTGTAACCAGACTGATTTTTTTTTTTTTGACACCACATTGCTTATTTGAAGTTCCCAAGAAAAATAAAAACATATATCTAAACAAGAATTTGAACATGAATGTTCATGGCAACATTGTTCAAAACAGCCCAAAAGGGGAAGCAACCTCACTGCCCATCAAATGATGAATTGATAAAGAAATGTGCTATATCCCTACAATGGAGGGCAATAAGAAGTTATTTGAATAAGAATAATAAGAAGTTATAATAAGTTATAATACGTTATAATAAGAATAATAAGAAGTTATTTGGCAATAAGAAGTACTGATACATATTGCATCATGGGTGAACCTTGAAAATATTATGTTAAGTGAAAGGATAATCACAAAGGATTACATATTGTAGGACTCCATTTAAATGAAGTATCCAGAATAGGAAACCGTACAGATAAAAAGTAGACTCATGGTTGCCTGGGGCTGTAGAATGGGAGAGTAGGGGCAGGATCTATTCGGGAGGGATGAAAATATTCTAAAATCGATGCGGTGATGGCTATACAACTCTGCAAACATGCTAAAAATCACTGTATCATATACTTTATTTATTTATTTATTTTATTTTTTTAAACATTTTATTTATTTATTTGACAGATAGAGATCACAAGTAGGGAGAGAGGCAGGCAGAGAGAGAGAGAGAGGAGAAAGCAGGCTCCCTGCCAAGCAGAGAGCCCGATGCGGGGCTCGATCCCAGGACCCTGGGATCATGACCTGAGCGAAAGGCAAAGGCTTTAACCCACTGAGCCACCCAGGCGCCCCTGTATCATATACTTTAAATGGATGAATTTATTAATCATGTCTCAATAAAGCTGTTATTAGAAAAAAGTAATTCCAGAAACACCTTGTGTAGGGCCTTGTACACCTTGGTGTAGAGCCTTGTTGAACACTTGAACTGTATTGTTACTGTTATTGGTTGTTTCTCAACTTAGCCTACCATATACCCTTTCCCCACCACCATTTAACTTGGCCTTATTTACTGTACTTTCAGATATTTAACATAGCCCAAGTCTTGGTTATTTCAATTTTTTTTAAAGATTTTACTTATTTATTTGACAGACAGAGATCACAGGTAGGCAGAGAGGCAGGCAGAGAGAGAGAGGAAGGGAAGCAGGCTCCCCGCTGAGCAGAGAACCCAACTCAGGGCTCCATCCCAGGACCTTGGGATCATGACCGAAGGCAGAGGCTTTAAGCCACTGAGCCACCCAGGCTCCCCGGTTATTTCAATTTTTTAAAATATAAACCCTCTTCAAAATGTAGCTTTTGAACCAAACATAAGTTACATAAATAATCAGAGAGAGGGGTGCTGGGTGGCTCAGTTGGTTGGGTATCCAACTCCTGGTTTTGGCTCAGGTCTTGATCTCAGGGTTGATGGATCTAGCCCAGCATTGGGATCCACACTCAGTGGGAGTTTGTATGAGATTCTTTCTCTCCCCCTTCCTCTGTCACACCAACCACTCTGCTCTCTCTCTCTCAAATATGCAAATTATTTTAAAAATTAAAAAATAAATGCTTAGAGCATCATAGTTCTTTTCTTCCAAAACATACATATCAGAAAGAACCCCGAGTAATGGAAATTCATTTTCTTTCTATATAGTCTTGTGCAGTTGTTCTCTTCTTTCATTTCCTTTCAAAGTTAGAACAGAGGGGGGCCTGGCTGGCTCAGTCAGTGGAGTATGTGACTCTTAATCTCAGGGCTGTGAGTTCAAACTCCACACTGTTCACAGAGATTACTTAGAAAAAGAAAATAAATATAAAGTTTATTATATTATAGGAACAGAAAGACCCTAAAGAGCACAGAACCCCAGCACCTGGACATTCCCTGTGACTTCACCTTTCAATTAGTATATGGTTGCCAAGGTGACCACATAGTGCATAGAACATCAGAGGCTGGCATCAGGTGGCAGTGGGATAGTTGGGACCAAGGAAGGCTGGGAATCCAGGCTAACCTTCCTGTCTGCTGAGACTCAGCACCCTACCACAAGAATAAGGTCAGAAATTAGTCACTAAAGGTTTTGTTACTTGAGGTCACAAGAAGGGAAGCAGGACTGAAACTAGAAGTTATTTTGTAAGACAAAGAAATTGGTGATTACTAACTCTAATTACTGGTGGAGCTGTATGGTCTATTAATATTGTATTTATTTGAAAGCTTAAATATAAGGCAGATATAGGAGAGAAAGGCAAAACCACTTACTAGACCTAATCAGAATCATATTAAGAGGAAGAAAAATGAGGTAAAAATGCTTTGAAATTAAAATCAGAAGGCATGACTTCCAACTAAAAGACTAGTAAGTTATTTTCATTATTTTGAAATTTGGCTTTTTAATCTATAAAATTGAATTCCATCCTCACTGAATATTGAGTTATCCATAGTTCTAGTCCCTTCCAACTTTAAATATTTAGGAATTCAACACTGTCTTAGAACTGAAATCACAAATTGTTTGTCCTGGTGTCCCTGAACAAGAGGTAAGAAAGAATTTACAAACTCAAACTCAGTGGTTGTATAGAGACAACAAGTTAAGTAGCTAATTGCATAGTGTTCCTATCTCCAAGTGACTACTCTCTCCTACATTGTGACATAACTGTGCTATAACAACTTCTTTTTTTTTTCTCTTACAAGCTGTGCTGCTTTAACACAGACCAGAGCTTCTTAAACTCCATCAAACATTTTCATTATACTGAGAATACAAGAAACAAATTTAAAACAATTTTTTTTCACTGTGGATTCTCAAATCTGACCAGTGTTGAAGCTGGATGTAGGCCAGGCACCACACCTTAAAACTGTAAAAAAGGAGAAGGGGGAAAGGTGACCATTAGGTCTTCACCATGCTGGAATAACTTAAAATACCTGCAAAACTACTGTAGCATTTCAACCATAGTATCATCCCCATGCAATTTTTGCCCAGGGATTTTGTCAGTAAAGGGATTTGTCAAGTATTTTTTTAATATTCTTGTACCTCAGAAGAAAGTGTGTACATATATATATATATATGTGTGTGTGTGTATATATAATATTTTATTTATTTGACACAGGGAGAGAGAGAGAGAGCACAAGCAGGGGGAGAAGCAGGCTGAGGGGGAGGGGAAAGCAGACTCTGCACTGAGTAAGGAGATTGACTGATGTGGAGCTTGATCCCAGCACCCTAGGATCATGGCCTGAGCTGAAGGCAGACACTTAACCGACTGAGCCACCCAGGAGTCCCAGAAGAAAGTATATTTTGGAAACAAAACACTGACCTGGTTTGCTTTTGTAAATTGGAGTAAAGAGGTAGCTATGCCAAACCTAGAGTTGGTTGAAGGTCTATCTATCTAGGAGTGGGGCATTGTGAGAAACCAGCCAGATGGTCCTAGTTTTTAAGGCTAGATAGAGAAAAGAAGTAAAGTTCCAGTTGTCACATATGTTGCCTTTCTCAGTGGTTCCACACAATACAGTGAGCTAAACTCTGGGTCTCTATACACGTATTGACCCCTGTTTGGGATGGGTTCAGTCATCCTCCTTCACATTCAATCTGTAGGCATTCCTAAAAGGAATACACAGACGTCTAGCAATTTCAGATTCAGTGAAGACATGCCTTCCCATACTTTTCAGTTGGGACATCTTTTCCTTCCTATTTTACACGTTGCTAGGCTGCCTTGGGCGTTCCTTCCTCTGTAGAGCATTGTATGAATACGTCATCAAATTGTTCGTGTACACGTGCCAGATTCGCCTTTAAGTTCCAGATTCGCCTTTAAATGCTAATCCCCTCGGGGTCTTAAATCGTGTACCTTCCCGTATCCGCAAGCAACACCTGGAATATCACAGTTATGTAATATGTAATGAATGAATAGCTGAAGCCGCAACCTGTTGAATGAAAGAATGAATGAACCCTCATTAAGCACTCCCGCCTTCCTGCGGGGATCCACTGTGAAAACGTTGCTCTGATTTAACAACAGCGTTAAAATTTTTTGACCTGTTGTAGGGAAACAAACAAAACAGACGGGAAGAAGGGAATGGGGGAGGGGGGAGGAAGGATGGGCGGCCAATACCCTCGCCGCGCTCCCGGCCCGGCCCCGCCCCCGGCTCGGCCCCGCCCCGCCCCGCCCCGCCCCGCCCCGCCCAGTCAGGTCTGTGCGCGTGCGCCGGCGGGAGCGCGGCAGCTGGTCTGAGCCCCGGCGCTGGGGGCGCGCAGCCGGGAGAGTGTTTGACGTGGCAGTTCCCAGCCCGGCTGCAACTCTGAACGAGACCAGACTGTGGGGACACAGGGCCGGGGGAAAGGCGCGGCGGGACGAGCGGCCGCAGCGGGAGCTGGGTCGCCGGGGGGCACCCGGCGCTAGGAGCTGAACGCAGGCTCTCGGAAGTCCAGCGGCGTGCGGGAGCCGACCAGGTAATGCCTCACCCTGCCTGGCTCTGGCGGGACAGCCCCTCCCCAGGCACAGCTAGAGTGGGGTGCAGTGCCCGGCCTAGGATGGGCGTTGGCGAGAGGCTGGATGCTCACCTGTGGCAGGTCGGCGGAGGAGACCTCGTACTTTGCTCCTTTAGTCTTTTCATGCAGTTTAATAATGGGGGTGGGGTGGGTGGGAGTGGGCATTCTTTTACCCGCCCCCGCCCCCATCTTTTTGTCTTGGGATGCTGGAACTGCGTGGTTAGGGTCCTCAGCAGCCACAATATTCCAGTGGCACGGCCAGCGGTTTTCTTGTCTCTGTATCAACTTAATTTCCTCTTCGGAGGTAGGCAATATTGGAAATAGAGTAAAAAATGGCAATTGTATCTTCAAGCTTCGGGACATCCTATCCGATAGCGAAACCAGTTTGTCCAAATCCGAACTTGGTCCAGGGTGAGAAGCAGACCTTGGCTCTCGTTGTCCAGTGACAGTGGCCTGGGGCTTGTTCTGTGATGGAAGCTCCCCAGATTTTGATCCCAGGCCTGCTCTTGCCAAGTGGCTTTGTGCCATGTCGTCGCTTGAAGCTGAGTCAGGTTTCTGTAACTTGGTGCTGTGTGAGGAAGTTTGACGTGGCAAACTGGGTTGCATGAGGAAGCAAATTCCTGTCAGGACCAGTTAAGAGGGACCCGACTGCTTGCTTCCTGCTGTTTGGAGTGAACATCCCTGCCTTTCCTCCCCGTCACTCAGCAACAGGCTGCTACGTAGGTGTGTGCTCCTGCTGACTTCCTAACTGTGCCTGCCTGGTTGGATGAGCTTGACCAAAGCTCAGGCTGCCACGTCTCTCTCTCTGCTAAAGTGGGAGGAGGGTAAAATTGTTGTCAGGAACAAAGTGGACCGGCAGGCTTTTGCCTATCTCTCCTCTCTTTAGTTCTCTCCTTCTAAGAAGAAGATGACCTTATAATATTTCCTTTTAATTTTGGAAACTTCAGAGTTTAATAGGAAAATGAAACCAAATGAAGAATGAGATTTCCTGAATAGATCTGTTTCAAGTCTTAGCAGGTATCACCCAGCTTTTACCTTAAAAGGTAGCATCCTAAAACAACAAAAGGAAAATATTCCTATGCCGGATGAAGAAACTGGAGAGAAACTGTACGATCAGTGTTTTATGTCTGCAAAGCCTTTAGAAGCTTCACTTTGTAAGAGGGAACTGAGGCCCAAAGAGGTTCTTCACCTTATTGCATGTCAGACAGCTAAGTGTTGGTAGATTTGTAGTGAAAAACTACTTCCTTTACCAGGATTGAGAGCTTTTTTTTTTTTTTTTTCATTATAAAAATTCTTTGAGCATGGTTCTATGAAATGTGTCTTATTTTGTGAAACCTGAAGAAATGGTAAATTTAAAACAAATCAATGTTTGGCTCCTGAGTAGGATCAAGATGGGTATGTTGTACTGTGGGGTGTGCGCGCATGCCTGAACATATATGAAATTGCTTTTTTCCCCTTCTTTCCTTAAATATACGTGTATATGTTCTTAGAGGTGTGATATTTAAATTAGAAAGAGAGTCTGTCATCTTTGAATGAGAAAACACTGATAACTCTCAAATGTTTGCAGGCTGCAACCTGGCTTAGACATTTTATGACTCAAAATAAGTCCATTACCAACTTCTTTATCTTCTGCTATATTTGTTGGACTTTTGATTTTCTCTTTATCCTAGCTACCTGACTAAAATTACTAATTAGGATAGCACTGAAATGACACAAGTCCTAAAACATCTGATTGCAGAGTACTGGCAGCTCTGCTGATCAGTCAGTTGAATGACTTGTGATTATTGCCATTGGCATGCTTGTTCGGAAATGGGGCCATGGAAACCAAGACACAAAAATAGTGGATACATTATGAGAGACTATCTGGGAAATAGTTCATTCTTTCAGTGAAAAAGTGATTGGCAGTTGTTATTTAGATTTTGTGCCTGAGAACTTGCCTATAGAAGTGAGTTACTGAGGTGAACCATAAGAGACTATGGACTCTGAAAAACAACCTGAGGGTTTTGAAGGGTCAGGGGTGGGAGGTTGGGGCAACCTGAGGGTTTTGAAGGGTCAGGGGTGGGAGATTGGGGGAACAGGTGGTGGGTAATGGGGAGGGCACGTTTTGCATGGAGCACTGGGTGTTGTGCAAAAAGAATGAATACTGTTACGCTGAAAAAATAAATAAAATGGGAAAAAAAAAAAGTGAGTTACTGAGTTCCATAGAGCTATGATTAGAGCCTTTTTAGAAGAAAATGTGGTATGTTGTATGATATGAAGATGTCTCTCACACCTGATATTTTCCTCAAACCATTATAGATATTTATTAGCAGTGTTCATATTTTGAATGGCATTAAGTAACTCAAACTCTCTTGTTGACATTTTTTTTTTTTCCTTCTGTTGCAGAGTCCTTTTGTAAAGCTATCCCTTGGAATGATATTTTCATAATGAGTCAACAAGGATATGTGGCTACACCCCCCTATTCTCAGTCCCAGCCTGGAATAGGACTTTCTCCACCCCATTACGGACACTATGGGGACCCATCTCATGCAGGTTCTCCACCAGGTAAAGTGCATTATTTTGACTTGCATGTGATTATTGATTCTCAGGCTCAGAGACATAAGATACTCTGAAAGAGCAGCTTTAGAAATGTTGAATGGTCATTATGTGATGCTGTGGTTTGAGTGTATAGGCTTACTTGGAGAAGTCTCTTATGGAAGAAGCCTACATCATCAGTTTGGTTATTGCTTGGAATATGACTAGTTTGGTTTTAAAATATAGATTAAAAAAAAGAAGCTTCTTGAGTGTTTTGTTTTTACCGTTAGACTTGTTCTTGCTACTAGTCAGTAGTGTAAGGTTATTTGAAAATGTAATAAAAAAATTAAATGTATATAAATATATATACTATACATTATATATATATACATACATAAATGTGTATTTTATATATTTTGGCAATAAGATAAAAACTCAGGTTTGAAGTTGGAAAAATACGATTAGATTCATATATCAAAGATTCCTCCATGATAATAACAAGAAAAACTTGGCCTTACCTTGAAATCATTATTGAACGATATTGTAGGACTACCACTCCATTGCTTTGGCACCATAAGACCACATTTATCAAGGGGCTGCTCGGAGGGACCACATTTCAGGGTTGGAGGGAAGCAAATAAGAGCTTGTTTCAGGTCTAATGGTCCTAAATTTCCTAAAAATATTTGTGTAAGACAGTCTTGGGGATTCTGAGAGAATGCTGAGGAATTCAGCTCAAATCATTGGTGGAAATTGGCTGTGTATAAATTAGTATCTCTTGGGGCTCATGAGGACTGACTCAGATATGTAGGATCTGGGCTCTGCTGGATAGCAAGTATGGGGTATGGAGCCACTGAGGAGCGAGGAAAACCCTGTGGTGAGGCTGTGTTGTAGCAACCACACACAGTTTGTTACAGAAGATGCTCGAAGACTGGGGATTTCCTGTGGAAAGTCACCCTTGTGATTTAGTGTGCCCCTAATTTTAAAAAACCTTCAGATGAAGGATCTTCCTTTTGTCCAAACCCAGTCTTCCCCACAATAGTTAAAGATCTGGATCCTGTAAGTACCATCTTTTTCCAGTTTCTCTCTATCTGGTGGTTCATTCCTCCTCTGCATTTGTATATGGTGAAAATTATAACTTGTTCTTTTTGAGTGCTTCCCATGTATCAAAACCTGGTCCTGAAAGCTGTACATGCATTACCTTATTTAATCTTCACACAATGCTGTGCAGTGGATTATTAGCTCTATTTTGCAGCTAAAAAAACTGACTAGTGTACTGTGACTTATTCGAGGTCCCAGGATTCATACCAAAATCCCTTAAGAAAATAAACAACAAACTCCAATACACACCTAAGCCAAACATTCAGTATTCTTCACTCATCCTTCCTCTCTTCACAGCTGTCTTCTTAAGCAAGTACTCGCTTCCTTCAGTGACCCTCCCTCCTTGCCTCTCTGTCCCTCCATGGCTCAGTATAGTCTCTGCTCCATAGGTTGGTCCCCCTCCACCCTTCCCACACCAAGGTCACCAGTGGCCCTATTACCAGAG
This sequence comes from Meles meles, assembly GCF_922984935.1. Lineage (NCBI taxonomy): Eukaryota > Metazoa > Chordata > Mammalia > Carnivora > Mustelidae > Meles > Meles meles. The sequence continues at coordinate 92,617,498 of NC_060067.1, forward strand.
GCAGTAGACACCGTCCTGTCCTCTTTTGAATTTGACACTGTTTACAGCTCTTGTTTGTACAAAATTCTCTTCTCCTTTGGTTCCAGTGACACTATCTTTTGTTATTTTTCTTGAGGGCTTTCTGGACATTTTTTTCTAAGGAGCCCCCTACCCATTCTCAATGACCCTAGGCATTGCTATTTCTCCTTCATTATTCTATCATCACTCCTCTTTTCCTCTCTATAGATTTTTTCCCTATAGGCCTATGTAACATTCCATATGACATACTAGTCTCTCAGATCTATTTCTCTAGCCCATATGTCTCTCCTAAGATCCAGACCCATATTTTCAATTGCCCACCTGTTTACATGGGCACATTAAACTCATCATGTCCAAAATAATTCAGACTTTTTTTCATGAAACCTATTTTTTTCTGGCATTCCATATCTCACCCAATGTTATCATCATTCACTCAGTTATTCAAATTAGAAACTTACACTATTAAAAACAATCTCTTCCTTTTACCTTCTTCAATGCAGTTGTCTTCCCAAATTCTTTCGGGGTGGTTGTAAACCTCTTTCCTACCTGCTTCCTCCCCTCTATCCTCTTGTCACTCTTCTTGTTCAAGCCATTCATCTTTCACCTGGATTACTAAAGTGATCTCTTACCCATTCTCTCTCTGTCTAGTACTGCCATTCTCCAACCATCCAGTTCTGTGCTGGAGGGATTTTTATGGCATGCAAATCTAATTTTTTACTTCTTTTGCTTAAAATCTTTTATGGCTTCCCACAGCCACCGATTATATTTTAAGCTCATTAGACCTTCATCGATTTACTCATTTTCTTTTTTCAGCTTGTCTGCCATGTTACCATGCATGTTCCAACAGTGGCACTAAGCCATTAGTCACTGGGAGGCTGGTTTGTGCTCCGATTTGCACCCTACACTACTAGAAGGCCTATCCGTGCCTTCACATTGTCATCCCCATAGGGTTTACCTCCACACTTCTTCAGATTTATTTCAAGTGTTGTGCCTGCAGGCCTTTCTGACCACTGTTCTCTCTCAAGCCTATCTATAAATACTTTCTTTTTGTGTTCTCCCAACACCTGTGCAGGCCTCTCTACTATTTACTACACTGTATTTTAATGGATGGGCCGAAAGCAGAAATTACTCCATAAATGAGTGTGTGAATGACAAGCTGCTTCATTCATCAGCAACACTCTGGTATTTACTGATATTAAAACAACAACAAGGAAACTGTCTCTGTTGTACTAAATCCTTCACACTTTAGTTTAAACTTCTTTCTCCTTATTTAATTCTTAGATGGGTACCAGGCTATCAGACTCTGTAAATATACCTTTCTATAAAATGTGGTGTTTTTGTTTAATTATTTAAGGTTGTCACATTACCCTAGCCTTTATTTTTCTGTGCTGAGTGACCCTAGGTTTCCTAATCTTCTCTGCCTTCTTTTCTAGTCTTTTGATGATCCTTTTGTTGTTTTTGTGATGGACACAGGCAACCTGGCCGTGATTCCTTGAAGTATCTATTCTTACATAGATCTGGGCAGTGCTAACTCTTGTTTTGCGTTTCTCACAGACCATACCTCCGTTTGTGCCTATCATGTGGTGCTAGTGCTATGTAGTAACAAATTTTACAGATTTATTGAGTGAGCAAAGTACTTGTGTCAAATAACAATGAATGAAATAAATCTAATCTCACCCTTCTAACACTTCTCTAGTGGGACATGCATTAACTAAATTGAGAGTGACAATATGTGGGTAGTACCAAGATAATGGAGGTAGAGGGTGCCATGGTAGCACATGGCAGGGCACATGACCAAGACTTACGGACCAAGGGAATCTTCCTGGAAGAAATGACCCAGAAGATGAGTAAAAGTTGGCCACATAGGGAGGCAGCTTGCTGGGGTGGGGGATGGGGTGGCACTTTGGAGCCACCTGCAAGAGGTACAGCCTGGCTAACACAGAGTACTGGCAGTGAGAGGTATGCCTGGAATGGAAAGTGGGATCATCTTAAGACTTTATTTAGGCTTTAAGGGCAGTAGGATACCACTGAAGCATTTTAAACTGGGAAGGGTCATGATCCCATGTATATTTTAGAAAGAGTTACACTCCACATTAGAAAGTATAGAGAAGGCATCAGACCTGGACACACTGGTTTCTGGAACAGGGCTTCTCATCCTCAGCACTGGTGACATTTGGGGCCAGTTAATCCTTTTTTTGGGAGGCTGTGCTGTGTGGTATAGGGTGTTTAATAGCATTCTTCACCCCTACACAGTGGAGTACAAACCATACTATACCTACGAGGCCCATGCCCGCCATCCCTCGACTGTGGCAACCAGAAACCTTAGACATTGCCAAATGTCCCTTCAGGGGCAAGATAAGCCCTGATTGAGGACCACTGGTATGGAAGCTAAGAGGCAAGAACTGTTGATGTCCTTGAACTCTAGCGTAGGGCTGTGGAACAGGTGAGGCTCATAATAAATAGCAGCTTATATAGGTACACCACCAGGCACAGTGCCTTAGGAACAGTGGTCTTTATGATTATGTCCATATGATAGGGAACTTGTCTTTATTTTATTTTATTTATGGAGTCATGATAAGTGCATTTATTATCTCCATCACCTATTTTACCCATCCTCCCACCCACCTCCCCTCTGGTAACCATCCGTTTGTTTTCTACAGTTAAGAGTATGTTTCTTGGTTTGCCTGTCTCTCCCGCCCTCCCTTTGCTCATTTGTTTTCTTTCTTAAATTCCACATATGAAAAGATCATATGGCATTTGTCTTTCCCTGACTGAGTTGTTTTGCTAGACTTAATACCTTCTTAAACTATACCAAAAAAATAGAAGAGGAAGGAAAACTTCCAGATTCATTCTCTGAGGCCAGCATTACCCTGATACCAAAGCCAAATAAAGACAGCACAAAAAGGAGAACTGTAGGCCAATATTTCTCATGAATATAGATACAAAAATCCTTAGCAACATATTAGGAAACTGAATTCAACAATACATTAAAAAAAAATCATACATCCACGATCAAGTAGGATTTATTCCTGGGATGAAAATGTGGCTCGGTGTTCGCAGAACAATCAGTGTGATACATCTCACCAACAGGAGAAAGGATAAAAACCATTTGATCATTTCAATAGATGCAGAAAAAGCATTTGACAAAGTACAACATCCATTCATGATTAAAAAAACTCTCTGCAAAGTAGGTCTAGAGAGAATATACCTCAACCTAATGAAGGCCTTATATGAAAAACCCACAGCTAATATCCTCCTCAATGGTGAAAAACAGCTTTTCCCCTAAGGTGAGGAATAAGACAAAGATGTCCATTATCACTGCCTTTATTCAATGTAGTACTGGAAGTCCTAGCCACAATTATTAAACAACTTAAAGCAGTAAAGGGCATCTTTATTCATTTTAGATAAACTACTTTTTTTCACAAATGATTTTTAATTCTAGTTTTAGTTTGTCAGATCCAGGGCTAAATCCAAGATATGCTTTTCTGTGATGTTGTTTTCAGCAGGGTGTTTTTGTAGCTCACAGAAACCACTGTAGCAGAAAGCGATTTGTTAGAAGGTATCAAGAAGCCAAGAGAGTGCTAGAGAAAGCCAGTACCAAGGTTGGGACTCCGTAGTCCGTGGTAATGCACACCCCACACAGGACTATTCTTTCAGTAGCCAGTGCCTTTCTACCCCAGAACTACCATCTCTCCCCCCTATTCAGGGTCTCCCAGAGGAGTGTTGTTTTGCTGAATTTAGAGAATGTGGCAACCCTAATTTGTAAGAGAATTTATGCAGTGGAGATTCCATCTTTCCATCTCAGAGCCACACAGAAAGGTAACTGAGAAAGGAAATGGAATTACTATTGAGTAAGCTAGTCTATAATATCTGCCACTGTGTTGAAGACCAGTTTGTGATTTTAGAGATTTTTTTTTTTGGCATCAGTATAGCTAGTTCTTTCTCATGCTATGGTTGTCCTTTCCTATTAAATTCCTCATACTATAAAGAACCCAATTTATTTTTATCTCTGATCACTTTTGAAAATACCTGTAATGAGGAGAAGACTATGACTTTGCAGATAACAGTGATATTGATTTCTCTTTGCCCTGAGGGTAGAGTCCAAATGGCATACAGGACTTTGCAGCCTGACCGACCAACCACAATAACTTCTGTTTCAGCCCCTTTTCCCCATAACCTCTCTGCCCTGTACCTTCTACCAGTCTCTTATCATGTTATGCCCTCTTATATCTTTGCACAAGTTTTCCCTTCTGCCTGAAATCCTCTATCCTGTTTCTACACTAAGAATCTTGCTTGTCTGGCAAGATTCAGCTGAAGTAGTCCTTCCTCTTTGAACTTTTTCTTGATTCCTCTAGGGAGAGAGAGCTTGTCCATCTGCATATTGCTGTACTGATCACAAGGCACTGTCATTGTTTGTTTACATGGTTGTGACTTCCGTAAGAGCTCTCAGTGTCTCAAAGGCACATTGTGAATGTACCTTGAACAAGAATGAGTTTGAAATGTTGCCATAGAGTTGATTTTCAAAACTAAAAGATAAAGAACATTTTAGTGAAATTGGTGTATAACAGTTCTGCTTGAGTATATATAAACTGGGTTTTTTTTTTCCCCAATTTTGTTTTTGAAAATAGGGAAATTTATAAACTTGCATCCCATGGATACACATGGGAATACCCAGACAAGAGTAATTCCAAAAACTGTTTTTTGATTCTCTGGACATATTTATGAGGGTTTTTGATGAAATTGGGATTTACTTATCTAAGAAATTAGATAAGTAAAAATCATTGATTTCTTATAGTATGTGTAATTATTATTTTAGCACTCGTGTTGTGGATTTTCTGTTCTTGTCCAAAATAATGTTTCAAAAATGAAAATACAAGTGTGCATATAATTATTGTGTATATGTACTGTTAGGATATAAATCCTTGAAAAAAGGAGGGCAGAAACTATGGTCGAGAGGAAGCCAAGATTTGTTGATTGATTCCTTATATATCAGACATTTCGGTATGCTCTCATATCTATTGCCTTAATTCTCAAAACTGTTCTCAGAGATAGGGGACATTACTTCTATGACACAGTGTTAAAAGTCAAGTTTTCAGAAGATAGAAGTATCCTTGTCAGGGTCATAGCTGTTAAATGGTGGAGAAAGAATTCAAGCACAAGTCTGTGTGACTACAAGTCTCATGTTTTTCTAACTTGATGGCTTTGGAGTTTAGCACATCATATAAAAATGTAGTGTTGTAAGAAAAATATTTGTTTTTTTTTTCTTAGTATATGAAAAATTGCTAAATAAGACTGTGACTATAAAGTTAATATAAAATTTTTCTTAAGTTTGAGGCATCCCGTTTTAAGAAAAAAAAAAAACCAAAAACCTTTGTGATTAGTTTCAGTATTATTCACGAATACAGCCATTTCCCTGGTTGTATTACGTTGTATATTACCCAAGCATCTGAAAGTATGCTCTTGGCCGTATGATGATGATGATAATGTAAGAGACTTTTCTTTGGCAACTGCAAGGTCATCCAGTCAATCTCTTGTTACCTGAGAGAATATACTCTCTAGAGGAAGACATCAGAAGAAAAGAAATGCTGGGTGTGAAATATCACTATGAGGTCAAGTGGAGGAGTGCACACAAGACACTAGGAGGTCATTGATGATGGTGCCAGAGAGGAGGGTGGGATCAAAAGTAAGTTGAATGAGCTGGAACAAAATAAGCAGATTGGAAGTGGAGAGAGAGCAAATAGAAGACTTTTTTTTCTTTTTCTTTTAAAAGACTAGAAGGGGTGTCACAAGTGATCTAGTCCAAGCCTTTCCTTTTGCAACGAGGGGAAGGAAACTGAGGTATTTGTATATAAACTTCTTGCCCAACACCATACCTCTATCTGCTAGTAAACGGCCAGGTGGGCCTTGAACTCCTCTGACCCATGTTCAGTGACTTTTCTCCTATACCGCAGTTTCTCCAGAAGAGAAAGATGTCTGCAAACAGTTCTAAAGAGAGACCTTGAAATATCTTTTGAGAAGGAACTCTTGTAAAGGAAAACAGTTATTGCCAGGAGCATCTCCTAATCACATGATTCCACATTTTTTAAAAAGATTTTATTTATTTATTGGACAGACAGAGATCACAAGTAGGCAAAGATCCAGGCAGAGAGAGAGAGAGGGGAAGCAGGCTCCCCCTGAGCAGAGAGCCGGATGCGGGGCTCGATCCCAGGACCCTGAGATCATGGCCTGAGTCAAAAGCAGAGGCTTAACCCACTGAGCCACCCAGGCACCCCATGATTCCACATTTTATATGAGTGAATATGATGAGTTTAGGATTCCTTTGACTGTTTATCACCCAATTATTTGGAATCCTGGAAGAATTATTAACTCTGAAACTTGCTTTGCATTTGTTGGAAAAACAGATGCTACTTTCCACTTGTTTCCTCATGCTGTAATCAAAGACATTTTCAGAGGGTTGTTTTTTTTTTTCCCTCTCCATAGTTACAGTTAGGATCTTGATGATGCTTCATGGTGTTTTTTTCCCAGTTATTTTCTGATATCCAGAATGGCATTTTCCACTGTGTATTCTAGCTTTCTTTGTGTGATAGTATGTTCTATCAGGTGCTTCTACCAAACGCAAGGTCGTTTCTTCTGTTTCTGTTCTGTTTGATATTGAAATGGTTCTTTCCTTTTCTGTTCTCCTATCAATATGATGGTCAAATAACTGTGCTGGAGCCTGGCATTGATAGGTCTGTGGTGGTTAATGCAAGTTTAAAGGAGAACTTGTCTTAACCTTTTTTCCCCCTCCCATTCCTGCTAGTTTTCATTTTCAAGCTAATGACATCGCATCCTCTCTCTTTGCACATTCATACTCTTCTAAATTCATGCCCTTCTGTTGCAGGTATGATGAAGCCAGCAGGGCCTTTGGGGGCTGCTGCCCCTGGGGGAATGTTGCCTCAGGGTCCTTCACCTCCTGGACCCCATCAGTTTGGCCAGAATGGAGCTCACGCCCAAGGGCATCCTCCCCAAAGGTGAGCTAGGTAGATTCCAACCCGCATTTGTATATTCTATTAAAATTGTCTCACAAGTACCTTCTAAACTATCATGTTTATTGATTTGACCTCTTGATACTGCCCACACCCTTGTAAAAGGACTTGCTAGATTGTCCTAGGAAATAAACATTTAGAAAAGTTAGGAGGGAAAAAAACAAGACCAGTACATATTTAAAAATATATAAAAAGTTACTTGTGTCAATACCACACATTTTAATTTTAGATTATATTCATCTCATTTTAGAGTTCCGTTATGAATCTCTGATTTCTTCAGATGTCTATGCCCTGTATGCCCTAGTACATTTTAAGTCATCTATCGTGTTGAATCCTTCGCAGGACTGAGCTCAGTGCCAGTAGATTAAAAATTAAATCAGATTAAAATTAAAATTAAATTAAATTGTGGCTAATGGTAAAAACTGGATTTGATGTGAAAGGTACACAGATGCCAGTGAGGGATTTTTGAAAGGTAGGTCAATAGGAAAAACAACACAGGAAATAAATCTTCTGTTTGTGTTTATAATAAATTAAGAAAGGGAAAAGTTGGAGGCAGGCCCGAAGAAGCCAATGTATGAGCTGTATGAGATGTGTAGAGCTCTGCATCCCACTGGGGCCTATCCTCTGGGAAGGAAGCCAACATCACACCTGCCCTGCTGGAAGTCCCATTATTGTTTTTCCGGTGAGCTACTGCCATTGAGAATCCCAGTGCCAAAGCTGTTTATAGTGTTTACTTTGGAATTTCTCCAAGGAATACCTGGAGGCTTCATTTCCTAGGTTCCTTTTCCAGGCTGTTAGGCTGTAGGGTTGGTGAGGGGAGGATTTACCCCTCGGTGTGAAATCTGGACCTGCTGTTGCTGAAGCAATTCAGTTATCCTTTCAAGGGACCTGTGAGTAGTCCCTTGAGTATAGAGTGGAGACCTGTGAGTAGAGAGTGGGAAAACTCTCTGGACTTTTAAATGTCATCAAGTTAATGCTCCTATAGGACGTTTATGAAGTTGACACTTCCTGGCTCTTGTTTGTCAGGGTAACATTTGTTATGTCAGCAAACATTGACATGGTTGCTGTGAGAGACAGAGTGAAGGAAACAGAGGATGAGTGAGTCTAAGTAATCTGGTTTGCATGTGGTTGTGGTTTGAACAAGGAGCACAAAGTCGAAGAAAGGGCCTGACTGGGGACCTGACCTGATGACCCCTACCTAGTGTCATTAGCCTGGTGGTGGGGTACAAGGATTAGAGCAGAAAGACTGAAAACCAAGATGCCTCTTCTGGCTCAAAAATTAACTATGTGGTGCTGGTGGAGTTCCTGGGCCTCTAGGCCTCCTCATTTTGCTCACTTGTAAAATGAGGAAATAGAACTCTCTGTCCAGAGCACAGGGGAGAAAATCTGGAAAAGTTCATTGTTGTGAACTGCCAAGCATCTTATTTTTTTTTTTAAAGAAATGCTAAAATTAAACAGTTGGTTTGAAGTTAAGAAAGCTTTTGTTCACTGGTATTAGCCTAGATTGTACTGATGTTTTTGCTTCTTTCCATTTCTTTCCCTTCACTTAGTTTCCTTAGAAATAAGTAAACCACGGACTTTATCGTCAGATAGACCTTGGCTGTGTGGTTGTGAGTAAGCTCAGCGCAAAGTCTGAAGATTGTAGACCATAGAGTCAAGACGTGTTTACTACTCTTGGCTCAGGCAGCTGTTATTTCACTTCTGTGTTCCTTAGCTCCCTCATCACAATTTTAACCATAGTGATGTGAGTGTGAGGATTTTGATGGCTAATGCATACAGAGAATTTTGCATACTGCATAATGCCCATGAAAGACTCAATACGTGTTAGCAGTTGTTGATACCATTTTCAGGGCATGTAGAGAGTCTACTGTCTGTAACTTGTCCTCCCTACTGGTTCAGTCTAGCTACTTAAAACAGCTCAACCTAGAAATCTGCTTTCATTCTAATTCCCAGGGAAACCCTGACAGATTCTGCCCCATCTCCTCTACTATTGACTTTCTTCAACTTGAACTGTGAATTAAAGGTTGGAAATGGATTTAAAAATTAAAAAATCAAGGAGAAATCTAGTATTCATGCTAAGCATCCATGGTTACCACACTACTTTGCCCTCATGGGATATATTTCTGTGTATATAGTTCAGTGCCAGGGCAAAGGGCACAGTGATTGTGCAGGTGAATCACACAGTCTGATGACGGGTTGTCAGAGAGCATAGGTGGCTCATGAAATTTCTTTGATGATTATAGCACTTCATTGGTGCTGTTTATACTTAGAGAACCCATCAAAAAATCTCTTAACTTTTACAATATCTAAACTGTTGAATGCAAACAAGATATAATTCAGAGTCATTATGTTGATTGAAATTTTAAAATTTATCATTTTTATTTTTAAAATATTGCTCCTTTCCAGGCACCGTTTCATAAAACTTAAAAATCATACCTAGCCATTAGTCTCTTTGATCTTGGCTGAAGCAGAATGTCTTAAACTTGTAGATGGTTCTGAAGTTATCTACAAAGTGTTATTGTTGGATGGGATTAATTTAGTAAATAAAAGCTGTAACTGTAAGTTATATAAATTATGTTTTAATCAAGAAATGATGAATTGGGGGCACCTGGGTGGCTCAGTGGGTTAAAACCTCTGCCTTCGGCTCAGGTCATGATCCTGGGGTCCTGGGATCAAGCCCCATATCGGGCTCTCTGCTCTGCGGGGAGCCTGCTTTCTTCTCTCTCTCTGCCTGCCTCTCTGTCTAGTTGTGATTTCTCTCTGTCAAATAAATAAAAGAAAAAAAAAAAGAAGAAATGATGAGTTGGAGGCAAAGAGAGTGGAAAGAGGAGATTCATCTTCCCAAATTGAAGTTGATGGGGTGAAATCTGCTGACTAAGAACTTGGTTGCAAAGAAAAAGAGGGAATAAGAAAAATAAGAGGTATTTAAAAAAAAAGAAAGAAAGAAAAATAAGAGGAATAGTTGGAATAGTTGTTTTCTCTTTATTTTTTATTTTTATTATTTATTTATTTATTTTTGTGTGTGTGGAAAGCAATGATATTGGATAGAGGTTTTGTTTTCTCTACTCCATGGACTGAGTATTTAAAATCCAGATATTACTTCAGTCCAGTCTTGACAAATTTGGTACCATATCTCCACATTCCAGCAAACTTCAGCATACAGCTCACTATTTGACCAATTTGTTAAAAACTTAGAAATAAGAAACATTTGAGGTTGAGCAGGCCACAGATGATTGAGTCAACTCTCCAGAGGTTTAGGACTAAACTGAAGCTAAATTTTCATGTTTTATTAATCCTCTGGTATTAATTCTTTATTGATTGTTGTGTTTTATGGCAGATCTGCCCTTTTCTGACATTCAGTGAAACAATAAATTAAAATATAAAATTGAATCTTTTCTCTGCCCAGAAACCTGTTAAGTGAAGGAATCAACATGGGAAATTTTTAAATCATATGATTCTTAATTTTAACCATTGTATATATAGCACAGAAAGCGATCGTTCCACTCTGTCTGCTCATTTTTTCATTTGAAAGCTGAGAGCTATGGAGATTAAGTGGTTTGCCCTAGTCACACACCAGGGTCTCCAGGCTGGGAGCCTTTAGACCAGGATTCATATCTAAACTGTGATACCTACATGCTGTGTAACCTCGGATTAACTAATTTAGTAGAGTAATGAAACTGAAAAATTTTAAGTCACTTTGCAAGTTTAAAATGTTCTGTTAATCTCTTTTATCTAAATGAAAGTTTTTGTTAGCTCTTTACTACTACTTTATTCTTAAATTAATAAAATTGCTTTTAAAATTCAAATCTGTTTAAGATCTGCAACATTTAAGTTGGTTAGGGAAAAAAATTGTGAATTTCTAAAGCCTAATTCCCAGGACATATATTAAGCAATGAAGGATAAGTTGGCATTTATGGGTCAAAAAGTAATGGCCTAATGGTTGTATATTTTCATATTCTGTATTTTAAATAATTAACCTTTTTTTAAGTTTAAAAAAATACTGGAGGCATCTTATGTCCTAACTTCCATTTGAAACATATTTCATCCTATTTGTGGTATATAATAAATTATTCATATAATTTTATATTTTAAAAGTATTATTAACCTTTGTGAAATATCTGTGAGTATGTTTTAGAGAATTTTTTTTCTTAAACAATTGAATAATCTCTCCTTCCCCCAATTTAACTGCTGGTTCCCTGTTCCTGCTTATTAGATCCAAACCCTATAACAATACCATATGCTACACCCACTAATGTATTCTTATAGAGCATGTATCTTCTGCCTGTGAGTGATTATTGTATGTATCTATCTCTCGTGACTTTTTAAAAAGGCAAAAGCAGGGCGCCTGGGTGGCTCAGTTGGTTGGACGACTGCTTTCAGCTCGGGTCATGGTCCTGGAGTCCTGGGATTGAGTCCTACATCAGGCTCCCTGCTCGGCGGGGAGTCGGCTTTCCCCACTGACCTCTCCCCTCTCATGCTCGTTCTCTCTCTCTCTCAAATAAATAAATAAAATCTTTTTTTAAGAAAAGGCAAAAGCATCATTTCTTGAAAAAAGAAATGATGTTTTTATGAAACAATGAATTGACAAAACATATCATTGACATAATTCTTGAACTCATTTCTAAGTGAGCAACACTATTTTAAATGTGTCAGTTAAGGCTAGAGTTATACTTTGCCTTGCCTTTCTTTTTCCTAGTATCATTAATAAATTAGAGATATAAACAAAACTTCTGTGAAAGTTAACTTTTATATTTTCTCTCTTTATACAGTTTTGTTCCAAAAATTATTTAAATCAAAAGATGTTTAGTGTAATTGTGTTGGTCTTGTTTCAGTTTTTGACAGGAGAGGAAATCAACAGCTTTGCTAAGCAGTATTCTTTGGGTTAAAATGTTATTCATTCTAACTTTATAACCCTTTATAACCAAGTATCTGCCATAGGATAGCTTATAATTTTACAAAGAAAAAGCATTTGATCATTACATCATTCTGAAATCATATCATCATTCTGAAATATGCTTAAATACCATACAGCATAATAGTTCGAAGGTTAATTTTAAGTTTTGTTTACAAAATTTAAGATACATGGAGAAAAATGACAAGAGAGAATGTTTTGGAAAGTGTGTTCGGTTAAGACCTGGGAGGAGGATAGTCCTGGTTTTGTCACATAAGTTGTGGGACTTCAAGCAAGCCACTGGCCTTTCTTAGGCTCTTTAACCTCTCAAGTGGCAGTGAAAGATGGAAGGCAAGAGTGTGCGCCACTAGGGACATAGTTTCCAGTTCATGGAGAAATTGAATTCAGAGTATACCATCTTAGAAAATTTCATTTTTTATTAGTAAGAAGTCATAATGTAACTAGAAGGCAAAGCTTTAACTTCATTCTGCAGATTAATTACAGTAGGAACACTGTTTCTATTCTGTTCTGTGGTGGCCACTGTTTCATTCAAAATAAGGAAAAAGAAATATGCAATAAGTTGAAACTAAATTAAAGATAAAGCATGATGAAATTTTTAGATTAAAATGAATGAACGATTTCAAAACTTTTTACTGAGTTGTTCACTTTCATTTGCAGGGCACTGAAATTAAAGTGCAGTTGATGTTTTATTTTAAAAGCTGGGTAAGAAAAAGGAGAATGATCATAAAGATAGAGCCACAAAGCATTTTATTTTTCTTGGTTCTGTTCTATTAATCATTCACCCTGGTATAGATAAGGCTGTGGTGGACTCTGCTTTTCAAACTTGATTTCCAAAGCTGGTTCTGTGCTTACTTTAAGAATTTTTTACTAAGTATCTTGACACGTTGAGCTTGTGAGCATAGTTATGTGATGATGCTACATGGTTCATTTTGAGCTCACATTAATAATAAAGACAGGATAAAATATCGGTCATTTTCCTGGTGCCCACTATATGGGATTAAATTTAGCAGGTTATTAACATTTATTGTTTATCATTTGCTCATGTAACTATGATACTGTTTAACATTCCTTTTTCCCTCTTAGATTTCCAGGTCCTCCACCTGTCAACAGTGCGGCACCCTCCTATGCACCATATTCACCATCTACACAATCATCTTATCCAAGTCCTGCATCCACTGCATCTGTCTCCCAACTGGCCAGTCAGCTCAATGCTATGCACATCAACAACTATGGTAACAGTTTCATTATTAGTGTTCACTGACCACGTGTTTCACCAATATTTTTAATGAAGATGGTTTTTTTCAATTTTTAAAGACATAGGGGCACCTGGGTGGCTCAGTGGGTTAAAGCCTCTGCCTTCGGCTCAGGTCATGATCCCAGGTTCCTGGGATCAAGCCCCGCATCAGGCTCTCTGCTCGGCAGGGAGCCTGCTTCCCTCTCTGTCTGCCTGCCTCTCTGCCTATCTCTGTCTGTGAAATAAATAAATAAAATAAAATAGACATAACTCAAAAAAAATAGGCATAATTCTGGCATACCATATTGAAGTGGTTTTTTAGACATTTTTATATAAATCATCTGTATTATGTATGGCTGTAATTTTTTTCCTGATTATACTGCCATTTATTTCAGAATAATTGAAAGACCCTCAGTGTACCTGACATTCAATATTAGAATGATTAAAAAAAAAAATGCTGACTTCACAAATAAGCATTGGAACAGTGAAATTATTTTGAGAAATGTGGAGGGTAGTTTTAACTTTGTGTTGTTTATATTGGAGCCCTAAAATAAAAAATATAGTACTCATTGTTTCACAGTGTGCTTTGATTCTGTATTTACATCATGAAAAGAATGGAAGCTTAGATGTTTGAGGCAGAAAAGAGAATAATAGAAGAGAAAACAGTTACAGTACTGAGATTTGTATCAATAGAAATGCTGTATATTCTAAGGGTCAAAGGAACCTTCACTGTAATAACAGCATAGTCAGCCATTTATCTTGATGAAGAATGTTTCCATTACTTTAAGTGGTTTAGATACATCTCTAAAAAAAACCAACCCTCTATTTTCTTTTACTGATTTCAAGATGGGTAAGTCTCCAGGAAGCAAATAAATTTCACATAGTCAGAGTTAGAATAATCTGGTTTTATAACTGTTTCCCATATGATTAGAAAGCACGTTAGTGACCCTTGTTATTTCTACCTAGCTCTAGTTGATCTAACTAGTTGATCTAACTAGATCTAGTTGATCTAACTGAGATCTAGTTGATCAAGTCAAGCACAGGACACAAAATATTTATTTATTGAATGTGTAAGTTATGTGAATAATGCTTGTTACAGAACATTTTCCTCTATATGATTTTCTAGATTTTGTAACACATACAATTTCTTAACTAGTGACATGTATCATGTAAAGTTAATGCAACTGAGTTAAAATTTATCCTATTAATTTTCTCACCAAAATTATAAATATTGCTTTTACCCTTTAAAAATTCTCCAGTTTTATAAAATGCCCCAAATAGCATTTGTATAACTTTCGGAATGAAGATTCACCTTGTGGGGAAAAAAATTGATTTGTAGGGATGCCTTCTTGTTTTATGTCAGGAAAAAAAATGACCCTGTGTGTACTTCATAGAACTTAGAGAGTTGAGAAGTGCAACATTTATTGGTCTGGTCTTCTTTCTTGCACAGGTTCAGGCATGGCTCCCCCTGGCCAGGGGCCCCCTGGCCCTCCATCAGCGCCTTTGTTCCAGGGTCTTCCCCGACCTCCACAGCCATCCATTATGCAGCCTGGATCTCAGGTTCTCCCACCACCACCCACTGCACTAAACGGCCCTGGTGCCTCACCCTTGCCTCCATCAACACACAGGCAGGACGGGCTCCCTGGGCCTGCTCCTCTGAATGCCCAGTACAAGCCCCCGCCTCTTCCAGGACAGACTCTGGGCACAGGATATTCGCCACAGCAGGGTAAGGCAGGCCGGGCTCAGGGAAGGTCTTGGGTTACCTAGGAAATCAGCTTTGTTCTATGTTACCAGGCATCTATCACTTACTCTTAAGGAAAGCTAGTTTTAGAATAGCGTGGCAAGTGCAAAGAAAAGGGGAATCATAGATATTCACACTTAACTCTCGGCCTTACATAAATAAGATGAAAAAAAATGCAGCATACTTGACTGAACAGCATAATATTGTCAGTGAGCTCTATATCTAGGACCTTGGGTTCTAGTCATTTCTTTTTTTTTTTTTTTTAGTTAAATTAATTTTTTTTTCAATGTTCCAGGATTCATTGTTTATGCACCACACCCAGTGCTCCACGCAATACGTGCCCTCCTTAATACCCAGCACCAGGCTCACCCAACTCCCCATCCCCCTCCCCTCCAAAACCCTGTTTGTTTCTCAGAGTCCACAGTCTCTCATAGTTTTCTTTTTAAACTTTTTTTCTAAGCAGCCAGCTATGGTCCCCAGATGGCAGGTGGGCAGCTCTCCTACCCGGGAGGCTTCCCTGGAGGTCCTGCACAGATGGCTGGTCCACCACAACTCCAGAAGAAGCTGGATCCTGACTCAATCCCCAGCCCAGTAAGTGTTCTCTCTCACTCCCATCGTCCCCATCACAAAGGACCGTTCTTCATTCACTGTCTCAGAAACTTCAGTTTGTTAGCATTTTCCTGTTCTTTATTGTTGGAACACTATACCCATCACATAGTGGCTTCCTTCTTTCTATGTCTAGGGAAGGGAGGCTAGGTTTTGGCATAGTAGGGGTCTCCATAACAGAAAGCCTATGGAGATTTTTTTTTAGTGCATAAACTTGGCAATACTACTGACATTTATATTAGCCTATATTAGCAGTATTTATTGATTGTTCAATGAATAAGTAGTAGTCAGAGTATACAAACATACTAGTTTAGATAAATAAAGGATGCTTTTCAATAAGGATGAGATAACCACTGAAAGTGAAAACAAGTATTTTACGTTTTGCCTATGGAAAAAAACTGTTTCATATAAATTAGAGCTATAACTTAATTCTCCCTTCAAGTTATTTTCTTTGGAAGATTACTCTTTAGTGACTCTGTCAGTCAGCTTATATTAGGTTATTCTGCATAATGCACAATCCCCAGTTTGCTTACAACCATGAAGATTTATCCATCCCTTAGATTACAGGAAGGCCGTAGCAGCTGCCACTTATCTTTAGGTGCTGCTGTGTGTGCCCTTATCATTCCAGAAGCCAGCGTGAAGGGGCAGCCTGTACTTGGGACATGTTGCTATCATGAGAAAGGGAGAAAAGAGAGCTGACCAAAAGGTGCGATAGCTCTTAGGGTTTTCCCTCAGATGTGGTACATCTGAGTGGTTGTGGTCACAACCACTCACATGCCCTCCGCCAAAGTAAGTCATGATAAAGCCCTGGGTCGTTCGGGCAGGAATATATAGCCCTGCTTCAGGAGAAGCTGCAAGTCTTTAGCAATGAGCAGAGATCTATAGTCCTTTTGGAATAATAATGAAATTGATACAGTTAACCTAGGTCTTTGTAGTGGTTCTATGAACGTGAGTACAGAGAGTTAGAGATAGCTCAAAGAGCTACGTATTTGCTAACTTTTGCTGTGTAACAAACCACCACCAAACTTAGTAATTTATAGCTACTATTTATTAATCCTCATTAGTCAGCAGGTTCTCTGCACAGTTCTGCTAATCTGCGCCAGGCTCAATGGATTTGGTTTGGGTTTGCTTGTACATCTGGGGTCAGCTGGAGGTTTGCCTGGAGTCTGAATGGTCTGGGATGTTATATTAATTTTCTGTGGCTACTTTGCCAAATTTACCGCAAACTGGATGACTTATAACAATAGGAGTTTATTCTCTTATGGTTCTGGGGGCCAAAAGTCTGAAGTCAATGTGTTGGCAGGGCTGTGCTCCCTTGAAAGGCTCTCTAGTGGAATCCATTCCTTGTCTCTTCCAGCTTCTGGTGGCTACAGACACTCTTTGGCTTGTGGCTGTATGACTAATCTCTGCCTGTGTCATCACATTGCCTCTTCCGCTTCTCTGTGTCTCCTCCTCTGGGCATCCATCTCAAAATTCCTTCTGTCTTTCTATTATGAAGTTACACATGATTCCATTCAGGGCCCACCCAGATAATCCAGGCTGAGGGCCTTCTTTCAAGACTTTTAATTTAATCAGTTCTCTTACTACGTAAGGTAATAGTCACAGATTGCAAGGATTAGAACATGGATATACCTTTGGTTGGGTGGGGCGCTGGGTACCACCAAGCCCACTACAGATGGTATAATTCATGTCTGCTATTTGGTTACCCATCTGTTAGCTGGGAATGATTGGGCCATGTCACTGAGCAGGCTAGCCTGGGTTTTTCACTCGGCTGTGGCAGAGATCTAAGACAGAAAGTAGGAATTTGCAAGGCCTCTTGAGCCATGACTTAGAACTAAAATGTTGCCGATTCTGTGACATTCTCTGAGCCAAGGCAAGTTACAAGATCTCCCCAGAGTCCAGGAGTAGAAAGATAAGACTCTGGCTCTGGATGGGAGGAGCTGCAAAGTCCTTGAAAAAATAACAGAGAGGGTAGAGGATTTTGGTTATTTTTGTGATCTACCCACTTATTCTATATTTATTTGAATATAAACTTGAAGGTTTCTCATAGAGTTTCTTATAACATGTTAGAAATTTAGTTTTAGTAACTCTTAGTGCCTTTATTGATAATTATATTACCAGCCATTACTTTTATAGCTTAATATTATGTCATTATTCTAGTTAAAGGAATATAATATTTTTACATTGAATCCATAATTTTAATTTCTTGTTTCTTTCCTCTCTGTAACACCTACAAACCCTCTGGGTCATTCCACTTCATTCTCTGAAGTTTTTAGTTCCAGATTCACCATTAATTTCTCCAGTACTATTTTTGTACTATTTTAGAAGCTTTCATTTCCCTCCTTTTTCAGTTCTTGATGTTTTTGTCCTCAGTGTTCTTTTTATCCAACCCACCTCAGTTATCCATAGTCTTACCAGAGATCCTGAGATTACCAATTATTGAACACTTCAGAATCTCAGTTGAAAGCATCTCATTTTCCAACCACTGCCTCCTATCTTTTTAGCTCATTCCTTTTAGGACTCAAAGATGAATATGATTCACCCACCAGGACTTATAACTTAACTACTTTCTCTCTTATATTGCCTTCATCTTCTCACTTCTCTTATGCAGCTTTGATTATTTGATCCATGATAATAAATCTGTCCCTTATATCCTCTATTCTCAATTCCTTTGCCCCACTCCCTCCACTGAATTCACTTAGAAAAATCCCATTTGGGGGGTGCCTGGGTGGCTCAGTGGGTTAAGCCTCTGTCTTCGGCTCAGATCAGATCCCAGGAGCCTGGAATCGAACCCCACATCAGGTTCTCTGCTCAGTCGGGAGCCCGCTTCCCCCTCTCTCTCTGCCTGCCTCTCTGCCTACTTGTGATTTCTCGCTCTCTCAGTCAAATAAATTAAAAAAATCTTAAAAAAAGAAAAAGAAAAGAAAAATCCCATTTGATGTTAAACCAGCTCTCTAGCTGCTCCGTGCCTATACCCCAGATGCCACCTGTGATTTGAGAACAATCACACCATGCGTACTGGCCTCACTTTTAATTCATGACACTAAACTAAGGTGAACCTATAGTTATGTGGTTCTAAAACCCGTCTGCACAAAAGAATCACTGCTGAAGCTACACAGATATTGGTGCCTGCTCCCACCTGCCAGTTTGATTTAATTAGGCTGGGATGTGGACTGGACATTGGGATTTTTCAAATCTTCCCTGCTAAGTCTAATGTGTAGCAACTTTGAAGGCCATCACCCACCTCCACTGTCTCTCCCATTTTCCTGGTGACTATTATTCTTCTCTCTTCAAACTCCTCACACTGCCTTCCCCTTTCTGACTCTCTAATGATAATTGTGCTTCTTATTTCATGGAGAGAGTAGAAGCAATCCAAAGAGAACCTCTGCATGCTATACCATCACATCTCCCTGCATTTATGCCCATTCATCCCCCTTCCCTTCTTAACTGTGGATGAGCTGCTCCATACTCCCAACCAAGGCCATCACCTCGTAGATCCCTTATGGCCTCTCAAGGACAACCCTTCAGCAAATTCCCCTGTATTAAAGTATTCGAGTTCTGCAAAAAAAACAAAAACAAAAACAGAACCAACAGGATGTATGTGTATATATCTCTGTCTATCTTTTATTAAAAAAATATTTTTATTAACATATAGTGTATTATTTGCCCCAGGGGTACAGGTCTGTGAATCATCAGGCTTCCACATTTCACAGCACTCACCATAGCACATACCCTCCCCAATGTCCATAACCCAGCCACTCTCTATCCTCCCCCGCCACCCTCTAGCAACCCTGTTTGTTTTGTGAGATTAAGAGTCTCTTATGGTTTGTCTCCTTCCCACCCCATCTTGTTTCATTTTTTCCTTCCCTACCCTCAATCTGTCTTTCTATCAAAAGAGTTATCTTGTGGTGCCCAGGTGGCTCAGTGGGTTAAGTCTCTGCCTTCGGCTCAGGTCATGATCTCAGGGTCCTGGGATCAAGCCCTACATGGGGTTCTCTACTCAGCAGGGTGCCTGCTTCTCCTCTCCCTCTGCTGCTCCCCCTGCTTGTGCTCTCTCACTCTCTCTGTCAAATAAATAAAATCTTAAAAAAAAAAAAAAAAAGAGAATTCACTCACTCTGTTGTGATGGTTGGCAAATCTGAAATCTGCAGGGCAGGCCAGCAAGCTGGAGACATAGAGAAGAGTTGATTTTGCAGCCCAAGTCTGAAGGCATCTGGACACAGAATTCCCTCTTCTTTGGGATCCCTCAGTCTTTTTCTCTGAAGGACAACTGAATGAGTTCCATTCACATTATGGAGGGTCTACTTTACTCAGAGTCTACTGATTAAATGTCAGACACGTAAGAAAACACTTTCCCAGCAACATCGAGACTGTTGTTTGACCAAAAACCAGGTACCACAGCCTAGCCACATTGACATATTTTAATTGGCCATCACATCGCCTCTCTCCTGCATCATCTATACTTGCCTGAAGATAACCTTCACTTTTTCACTGTCTAGATCATTTTCAGCAGACTAGAAACATCTTGTAATAACTTTCCTCATGAATTTAAAAGAGGCCTCCTCTGGCCCTTCCCAAATTCTCTGTCCAGTTTCCTCTCATTGATTGGCTCTTTTATAGCAAAAAAAAAATCTCCAGGAGAGTTCCTTGTACTCGATATCTTCAGTTTATCCCCTCCACTCCCCTGCTGTACCAATCCCAGTTTAGATCTCATCAGCACAATCCCACCAACACTATGTTTGTCGAGGTGACCAGTGACCTCCCTTTACCAAATCTAATGGTCAGTTCTCAGATCTCATGTAACTCAACAGATCAGCAGCAATTTGATACATCTGCTCCTTCCATCCTCCTCAAAACACTTTTTCATTTGGCTTCTGGGATGCCACCGCTTATTTACAGCTCTGCTTATCTCTTTCTTATTAACTTTGGTGGTTTCACCTCTTTTCTCTGTCCTCCAGGTGTTAGAAGCATCCCAAAGTGTAAGCCTTCAGATCTGTCCGTTTCTCTGTTGACATTTACTCTGTAGATCAACACTCCACAAAGTGCACTGCTCCCAGGATGGCACCATCAGCATCAACTGGGAGCTCCCTAGCAATTTATGTTTGCAGGCTCCACCCAGACGTACAGACTCAGAATCTTTAGGGGAGGGGCCGTGGAATATGGGTTTTAACAAGCTCTCCAGATGATTCATAGGCACACTAAGAGACGCTGCTGTAGGTGATCCCATCCATTCTCATGGCTTTAAATGAAGATGCAGATATTCCTATTTAAGATGTTTCCTTGAAATATAGATTCCAACCCCATCCTTCCAGTTCCTCAGGCCCCAAATCCTGGAGTCATCCTTGTTTCTTTCTTGCACAGTGTCCTTTAGCTAATTCTCTTGGTTCTGGTCCTGCCTTCTGTGCTCATCCTGGTCCAAGCCACAGCCATCTGTCCACCTTGATTATTGTCAGAGTCTCCTGTCTCCCTGATCTTCCAGCCTGCACCCAGCAGCCAGGATGATCCATTCAAATTAGAAGTCAGCTCATGCTACAACTCAGAACAAAACCTTCCAGTATTCCTCTAGTTAAACACCAGTTCTTACAGTGGCCTGTTAGAGCCTACATTATTTGTCACCCCAGCTCTGCCATACCTCTCATCATTCACACACACACACACAAGCTCTCTGACTCGTTCTCCATCACTTTGCTTCAGCCACACCAGCCTCCTTATTATTCCTTAAACATGCTAAGTGTACTCTTGCCTCAAGACCTTGGCA
Source organism: Meles meles (assembly GCF_922984935.1). NCBI lineage: Eukaryota > Metazoa > Chordata > Mammalia > Carnivora > Mustelidae > Meles > Meles meles. The sequence continues at coordinate 92,638,792 of NC_060067.1, forward strand.
CTTGATATTTCCTCTGCCTGATATATGCAGGGCATGGCTCATATCCTCATTTCCTTCCTGTCCTCATTCATCCCAGTCTCCCTGGTATCCTTATACATATCACTCCGTATCCTTAGTATTACTTGACATAGATGTGTCTTATTTATACATATATTGATTGCCTGTCTTTCATACTATAATGTCAGCTTCTTGAGGTCAAGAATTTGGTTTTGTTCACTACTGTGTCTCCAACAGCTACAACACAGCCTGGTATATAGTATACATTCATATATTTGTTGAATGAATGAATGAGTGAGGGTTAACAACAAAACCAACAAGCAATATTGCTGTGATTCATCCAAGATCCTTAAAATGCATGCATACAGATTCAGTCCAGTGTTATTTTTATAATAAAAGTAATTAAATAGCAATGCCAGATGGAGCCTGTTTATGTTCTATCAAAGTGACATGCTTTAACTGACTAAATAATTTCTTCCTTCTGGAAAGAAAGCTGTAAAATCATGTTTATTGAACTCCTGTTACATGCCAGTCCTGAGTTAAGTGCTCGCTCCAACCCTTTCAGGTGGTGGTATTATCCATATTGTGAGAGTGATAAAACTGGTATCACCATTGAAACTCTTCCTCACTCTCTGTATCTGCAGGAGAACCATTCAGAAATGGAGCTCTTCCTGTCCCCCCAGTCTCACCACCCTGAAGCTCAGATAATTCTGCTTTAAGCAACCTGTCTTAAAGCAGATGTGTGCATACATCTCCTGACCTTGCTCCTCCCTTACTCTTCTTGTTCATTTATCTCAAGAGAATCACTTTTTTTCTTTCCTGATTTTATTTTATGATTCCATAATACTCTTTTCATAGCAGACAAGTACAAAAGTAACTCTAGTTGCACGTCTTCTGAAGGAAAAATAATCTATATGTTTTGAGGTAGCTTTGCCATTATCAAGAGTCACTGCCATCAAATTGAAATCCCATATGTACTGAGTCATTGTAAAAATCTCTATTGAAATGTCTGTGTATTGTTAAATCTCCAAGCCTGTTTTTGAGAACATCCATTTGAGGTAAATTTTTAAAACTTAATAACCTATATTTTAAAAAATTACTGGAAGTGTTTTAATATTTCTTACTCCCTTTATAGTATTACAGCCAAGATGTGAACTAGTTTAGAAATATAATTACCACATACAACATTGTTTCTTTGGAAGCTGTGCTTTGTAAGTTGCAATCAACTAATTTAAAAATAAATTTTTAGGAAATATAGTCTATTTGAAGTCTGGAAACTATGTTCAATATGTAGATTATTATGGCTTTTAATTTGGTTTCATATTTGACACTTCATTGGTTGAAATGATTACCCTAAATGTTGATTATATAAAAAGTTCTCCAATTTTGAAGGAACCAGATTAAGCTTAGGATAAAAATATAGGATATAATAGTAGTGTTTTGATTTTTCTGTTTGTGTCTTGTCTGTGTCCATGGTAGCTTTTGGTCTCATCTGCATCTTTATAGTAGTTATGTTTGGAGCGTTGTCTGTATATTTTAATTTAATAAATTCAAATCCTATGAAATTAGAAATAACAGAAATGTGGATATAAAGGCCGGTTAAATCTACCTCTGATATGCCAAAAAACCAATGATATCAGTGCCTGTTAGGCCTGGATTGGATGAAATGGGAGGGCAAAATGGAGAAGGTAACATTTCAGAGTTTGGGGGAAGACAATTTTCATATTACTAGTTTCTTTAGGAATATAAAAAACGACATATCTTCCAAAGCTAGGTAGTGTATTCTGGGCACTTGCTCATTTATCTCTTTTTTCTCTTTTTACTTTCTTCTTCTTCTTCTTCTTTTTTTTTTTAACCGCCTTGCCTCTGATCTCTTCTATTTGATGACAGAGAAGTGAGAGCAAGGAGGAGATAAAGGGAAAGAGGAAGATAATTATTAGGATGCCTTCTTATTTTCTTCTTAACTCCATGCTACTTGATTTTATTATTTTCATCCCTAGGCAACTACAACAAAAGATAAATTTTTGTCTTTTTTTTAAGACAAATTGTTATCTTTATATTATTTACCAATAAATATTTTAGTAGAGAAATATGAAGTGTTTCCACATTAGATGACAAAACTCTTAGGGAATTTTTCTTCTGATATCTGTACAATAGGCAACTTCCCCGTGGGAACACTGTATTGTTTGTTTTTTTAGTGTCTCATGGAGCAGGAGTGAGGTGGAAGAACTTGAAAGGCAAATTGAGGGTCAAGCGGGATTTAAAGAGAAAAGTTAAGGTGTCTTAGGCTATATTGTAAATCATTTCTTCTGAATTTAATGATTTTTTAGCTTTGTACATTTTCCTTTAACTATAAAGCGTATTTTCTTTAAAAGCTATTTTTAATTTCTTTTTCTACCAGAATATTTTTTTTAATGCTTATCTATGGTTCCAATAAAAAAAAGAATAAAAATGAAGTTCTCTGAAGGGTCAGAACTCAGAGTAATACAGAAGAGAATTTAGTAGCTGCTGCTCTAAAATTGTATGTTTCAAAAGTAGGTTCTCAGTGAGAATTTGGTCTGAAATGAACTAAAAGGATTTAGAAAATGCCTATTTGTGTGTATGTGAATAATGAAAGAGGGGGAGAGAGAGGATGTTTGGAAGAGTCTTATTTTAACTTGTTCTTGATATCTTATATCAGATTCAGGTGATCGAGAATGACAGAGCCACCAGAGGAGGACAAGTCTATGCCACCAATTCCAGAGGCCAGGTTCCTCCCCTGGTCACTACAGACTGTGTGATACAAGACCAAGGTATTTATTGTTAATAGTATTTTTCATTGAGGTTTTAAAAGTCTTCACCATTTTTTAAAAGTAAATACACTGACACCCTTCAGGAATGCTATCATTGATGGGGAACCTCTGTAAAGGTGATAATGGGGATCAATTTGCCATCGATCGCTCAAGCACTGAGAATGTATTATCAACTGCATTCTATTTTCTGCTTGCAGCAGTCTAGAGAGTGTCTGGTGAGGTAGAGCTCAATATACCAGTTTAAGAAAATTATTTTAGTTTATGGGGTTAAATTAATACAAGCCCTACTTTGGTTTAACTTATTTACTACATTAGAAACCTAGCCAAGATAGCATGAGTAGAAATTGGCATACCTGGTTCTAGCCCCAGTGATTTTTTTTTAAGCAGATTCTTTAACATGTGGGTTCTGTTTTTCCAATTTTGAACTGGGATGAGGAAAGGCTGAGCTTTATTTCTACCAGCTATCCTCTGTGTGCTGCCGGTTTAATATATCTGTCCTTGTGCAGGTTTGCTCTTTCCAGGAATATATAATTATTCCATTCTTTATGGTAAGCTAAATCACACCTGATGAAATCATTATTACTTATTTCCTGAACTTTTTATCATCCTATACTGAAACTCTGTGCCCATTAAACAATTACTCCCTCTTCCTTCACTCCCCACAGCCCTTGTATCCTCTATTCTATTTTCTGTCTCTGAAGTTGCCTATTCTAAGTACCTCATGTAAGTGGAAGCATACAATATTCGTCTTGTTGTGTCTGGCTTATTTCACCTGGCATAATATTTTCAAGGTTCATCCATGGTATAGAATGAATCAGAATTTCATTCTTCTTTTAGGCTGAATAATACTCACTTTTACATATATAGACATTGTGTTTATCCATTCATCTGTTGAAGGATATTTTGCTATTATGAGTAGTCATAGCAGCCACGTGGCTGCTGTGAACACTGGTGTACATGCATCTGTTTGAGTCCCTGCTTTCAGTTCTTTTGGGTGTATCCCTAGAAGTGGAATTACTGGATCATCGGGCAGGTGTAAAGAAAGAGCATGGAAGACTCAGGAAGAGAAAGGAAGACTGGTGAAGTGGCAAGGTCCAGATCATCATCATTTCTCCTGCCATCTAGCCCTTGGCAAGGAGAGAGAGCTGCTTGCCGTGAAACCCTGAAATTGGCTCTGTACTGTGAAGCCCCTTTGTCTGGCCTGGCTAATCAGCTGATACTTACTAGTGAAATTTTCAGGATGTAGCCCAAATCTCATACATGTGCAGAAATTCACAGACATAAGTAGAACACAGAGGCAGAAGGTACCTTGGCCTTCATTGGTTTTCTCTCCCACTTTACAGATGTGAGGGCCCTAAGGCCCAAGGAGCTTAAGTGACTTGCCCAAAACTACACAGCTAGTTAGGAGTGACTCCAATAAAGAAAAACACCTACTTAAAAAATAATGTTTTTGTTGCCTACAAAAATTATATATATATTACTTCTTTGGCTACAGGATCTAATTTGAGACTCAGTTCATCCCTTGATTCTGTGCTTCTACCTATCCTGCAAGACCCTGTTCAAGTATCATATAATCTGTGTAGTCACCACGTGGCTGACTCATTGCCTCCCTGAGCTACTTAGTGAATTTGCTCCTCTGTAATACTTACCATGCCATTTTCCAGTTATCTGCTTTTATTATCACTTTCTCCTACCAGACCTTAAAGCCAGAGGCTTCACTTGCCTCTGTCCCTAAGCCTCTAGCAGGGGCTTAGCTTCCTAGATATTTGTTGAATGATTAATTTATTGAATGTTTTCCAGTCAGATTTCCCATAATGCTCTTTATTAAGCATCACAAAGAGTTTTGATTCTTAACTACGGAGATTGCTAAGTTATCTACTGTAGCCATATCTTTCATGCCCCACTTTTGCATACCTGTTTATAAAAACAAATTCTCAGTGCCTTTTTTAAAGAAGATTTTATGTATGTATGCATTTGTTTATTTGAGACAGAAGGAGAGAGAGAGCATGAGTCGGGGGAGGAAGAGGGACAAGCAGCTCCACACTGAGCGTGGAACCCAACTCGGGGCTTGATCCCAAGACCCTGAGATCATGATCTGAGCTAAAATCAAGAGTCAGACACTTAACTGATTGAGCCAGTCGGGTGCCCCAAACGAATTCTCAATGGTTTTTAAAAAATCTTATCTTTGTGTGTATTATCTTCTTGAAACCAAAATTTGTTTTGTCCCTTATGAGCTCATCCATATGCATATTTCACTGTCAAGAGCTAAAAACCCTGTAAAGAACAAACACTCAGTTTCAATATATTGTCAGTAATTTTGGCTAGTAAAAATTGAGTACAAAGAAAAATTAAAATACACTTTAAAATATTCAAAAATTCTTATTTCACAGCCTGTGTAAAGTTCTATTTTATAGTCTTGTGTGATTTAATGAGGAAGATCTTGTCTAAGTTTTTTTTTTGTCTAAGTTATGTGAAATATTTAACAATAACAGGGGTTCAAGCATTTACATTTATTGCCTAATATTTGTTTTTCTTTTATTTCTGCTGCCAAGACTCTTGTTTTACCCCATGTTAGTATTTACCTGGACTCTAACTGTAATGACCAGTCTACCTGTCTCTAATGTTTTCCTGCCCCCATATGCTGTCAGTGTCTGGTAGTTTAGTTTTTTCAAGTGTTTATGTGATTATATTGCCCTTGCTAAAAAAAAAAAAAAAAAGTCCCATCATTGCCCATGGGTAAGAGGATTAATCTTAACTCCTCATCCTTCAGAATCTGGACCCAACTTATCTGGGATATAGCAAAGAATTATAATGAGTTCTAATATGACTTTTGTCATTTACTCTAAACCCCTTAAGCTTTGGCGTGTCACTTAACCTCCTGATGTCTCAGTTTTCTCCTCTGTAAAATGTGGTCTTAAGGGTATCAGTCTCATAGGGCAATTGTGAGACTAAAGTGAGTTCACATGTAACCTCTTAAAATGATGCCTAATACGTGGGCAATTACTGTCATAATTATGAATCCAGTTTTGGGCTCTGCTGCAGAGGCTCCGAGAGACAACAGCAGAAACATAGTACCAACAACAACTGGATTCAGCCTGTATTCATGTCAATTTGTCGTGCGCAATATTTTGTTTTGTTTCTATTTGAAGTAGTTGCCATCATATAAAATTGGAATATCTTATGTAAAAATGCAGATTTCTAGCTGGTCTTAAACAGTAGAATCTGGCAGTAATAGGTTAAAGCTGAACAGAAGAAACTGAGCTTTCTCAGGTCCAGCTTTCCACTCATTCTAGGCCCACCCATGCCGCAAAACCTGGCCAGAGGAAGGCTCCCAGCCCGGCCTGCTGCCCACCCTGTAAACTCAGGACCATGCGCTTCCCAGCACACTGTACTTCCCTGAGTCCTTTCACTTTTCCTCTCTCCTTAGTAACTGTTTCACATTCCTTCCTGAAACCTGCAACCTCTCCCAACCTTTCTTTTAACTGCTCATATGTCCTCCTTTCTAAGAAAATTGTGCAGTCAGAAGAGAGCTTCCACAGATTCTCACCATCCTATCAGCCCCTGCCCTAATGTGCACCTGTGCTCTGTCTTTCTGCTTTTGGCCATAAAGGAATGATCTGTGCTCCAGTCAGAAGCCAGCCTCTCCTGCTGTGCACTGCTCTAGTATGTTGCTACATTAAGTCTTCCCTCTTTCTCTTATGTCATTATCTCTCTTTTACTCTCCTATCTTATATAATTAAAAAAAATTTTGACCTGTTTTCCTTACAGCTAGCCTTCTTTTCTTTGCTCCCTAATGCAACACAACTTGAAAGGCTTATTGCCAATTCTTTTTCTCTCAAACTCACTGTAGGCAGGCTTCCCACCCCAGGCCCTATTCCACCAAAACTTCTGGGCCTCTAGCAACCTCCATATTGTTAAATCCAGTGGTGGGTTTTTTGGGTTTTTTTTACATTCGTATTTAAAGCCCAGTTAGTCAACATACAGTGTATTGTTAGTTTCAGGTATACAATATCGTGATTCAACACTTCCATTCAACACCCGGTGCTCATCATGACAAGTGCCCTCCTTAATCCCCATCATCTATTTCACCCGTTGTCCCACCCACCTCTCCTCTGGCAACCATCAGTTCATTCTCTGTAGTTAAGAGTCTGTCTTGGTTTGCCCCTCTCTCTTTTTTCCCTTTGCTCATTTGTTTTGTTTCTTAACTCCCACATTTGACTGAAATCATACAATGTGTGTCTTTGTCTGATTGATTTATCTTGCTTAGGGTAATGCTCTCTAGCTCCGTCTTTGTCACTGCAAGTGGCATGTACACCCTGTGGTACTAACAGTACCAGCACAGAGGATCATGCTTTTCCTTGGTGTACTTTCTTCACCTCCTGGACACCAGATGCTCCTTGTTTTAACCTTCTCAGCCCTTTTACTGGTTTCTTCTTTTCCTCTGACTTCTTTTTTTTTTTTTTTTTTAAAGATTTTATTCATTTATTTGACAGAGAGAGAGAGATCACAAGTAGGCAGAGAGAGAGGAGGAAGCAGGCTCCCTGCGGAGCAGAGAGCCCGACACGGGGCTCGATCCCAGGACCCCGAGATCATGACCCGAGCCGAAGGCAGCGGCTTAATCCACTGAGCCACCCAGGCGCCCCTTCCTCTGACTTCTTTATGTTAGAGGATCTAGGGCTTAGTTCTTGGTCATCCTCTCTGGTCACAGTTACTTTGTTGGTGGTTTCAAGGTAGTTTCATGGCTTTAGTTTGTTCTTCATAGAAAATTCCCAAATGTGTATCTTCAGCGCAGTGCCCAGACTCACGTATCTAGTTGTTTACAGAGTTCCCAAAGTGGACATGTCCAAAGCCAGATTCCTGATCTCTGCCCACAATCCCACTAACACACCCCTTCCCTTCCTGCAGCTTTTCTCTTGTCAATTAGTGGCAACTTCATGCTTCTGTTATCTCAGGCCAAAAACCTTGGAGCCATTCTCGATCTTCTCTTTCTTTCCCACCTCCCATCTACACACCCCATATATCACTCCCATCAACAACCAGTATACTTCCGAAATATGACCAGGATATGGCCACTTGTCAGTATCTCTGGTTGTTGGTCCTTGGTCCCTACCACCACCATTTCTCCTCTGGTTACTGTACAACGTTTGTTACTTCTCTGAACTCTTCACCGACTGCTGTACCCAGCTTGTGCTCCATTCTGGCCACACAGGCCTCTTGTGACTTCTCCAGAGTCGGACTTGCCCTGCCCCCAGCCACCTGCCTGAGTAAATATGCCTTGCTTCCTGGGAGTCTACTCAAATGTTACCTTTGAAATAAGGCCTACTCTGTAACTGTTTAAAGTTGCAGTCAGCCTCCTCCTACCCCTTAACCAGATATGCTTTTTTCATAGCACTTTTCATCTTGTAATGACCTGTGCAGTTTACTCATTTATTGGGTTTAATAGTTATTGTCTGTATCTTCCTAATTGCTACAAGGAAGCAATTAGGACAGTGTCTAAAATTTAGTAGACATTCAATAAATATAAATATAAACATAGATTGTAGCATTGCATAATACTATTTTTAGAAATCATGAAAGTTATACAAATAAGGCAATGTGTTATCTAGAATTATAAATATTTAAATATTATAGGGCAGATTTTATTTCTTATCAAATTTTAAGTGTGTTCCTTTAAACATTTCAGGCAATGCTAGTCCTCGATACATTCGTTGCACAACATACTGTTTCCCATGCACGTCAGATATGGCCAAGCAAGCTCAGATTCCATTAGCTGCTGTCATCAAACCCTTTGCCACAATTCCTTCAAATGAGGTAAGAATGATAAAAACAGCAATTCAAGGGGCACCTGGCTGGCTCAGTTGGTGGAACATGTGACTTGATCTCGGGGTTGTGATTTCGAGTCCCATGTTGGGTGTAGAGATTACTTAAAATCTTAGAGAAAATAGCAACTCAGTAATTTAGCAGTTTTAAAATTCTTTCATTACTGTTTTCTTATACATTATTATTATAAACAGAAAACTGGAGACTATTTATATAATTCAGAAACATCTAATCATTCAATTCACTAGGAAAACCCAAATCTGACAAGCTGTGTTTTTTGACAACCCATATAACAAACACTGAAGAAAAGAGTCACTTTGGGGTCTGTTGTAACAATCTGCAGATTCAGGAAATATGGAATGTCACATAGTGACAAATACTAGACTTATCATGTGACCTTTATACCTAGTTTCAGGCTCCAACATTCAGCATCCAGATGTTCTGGTGAAGGAAGGTAACAGAATCTGAGGTCTGTGGTCTTACTATAGCTGCTTTAACAGTCACGGGGCAAAGGGTTAGGGTTAACCCTAACCCTAAGTCTATTTGATTAGAAAGCATTTGTTTTGACTTGGAAGGAGGTACTCAATGAATCCCAATGATTCTTTGGGAAAAAAGATAAGTGGTGTTTATTTAAAATGCCTGATATTAGGATGGTGTTAATGGATGTTGTGATTGAGACATCCCCTCAACATGGCTGCCAGTCCTTCTTTTCATGCCCTGAATGGTGGATACCCACATACATGCAGAGACACAAGGTACTATAGTAGAGCTAGTCAAATAGGTGAAGAAAAGCTTGAATTCTAGCTGGAACTTTGACCATAATCCCATTGCAGTAGTCCAGTAAGCTGTACTGAACCCTGGATTCCTTTTGCTCCGCTCAGATTCTCTTCCCAACTTCCCAAGAACGTCAGCTTGGCTGTTAATGGCCCTTTGAAGTTGGCTGACCTAATGAATACCTAACAGCACCTGAACTGAAGGCAAAGCATCTGCACCAGAGAGCAGATTTGTCCCCTTTCATGGGCTGACCATCAGCTGATACGGGCGGTACAGTGGCCTGGGGGAGGGGACGAAGAGGTCTGCTTTACATCACCTCAGGGAAGAAGGAAACAGAAGAGAGACAGTGTGCATATGGACAGTGGTTTTCATATCCTTTGAGATGTCCACTCATTCTCCTTATAGTGTGGCAGAATGCTGCCTTCTCTTTGGGGGTAGAGTGAACAGGGTAGAGTGGGGCAGAGAAGAGGCTGTTCCTAGAAGCCAGTCTTATATGCAGTATAGTCTTATATTTGTAAGTCAAGAAGTATGCTCAGTATTTACTTATTTTAAGTATGGTCCCTTATAGGATGGTCCCAGAAATTTAATATTAATGTCCATAAAATCCTCTTTAAAATCTCGGTGCTTAATAAGGATAAAGTAAACTGATGTGTAATGACAGAGATCCATGCTAAATATAATGTGTATGAGACAAACCATAAGTGACTCTTAATCTCACAATACAAACTGGGGGTTGCTGGGGGGAGGTGGGGCTGGGAGAGGGGGAGGGGGGTTATGGACATTGGGGAGGGTATGTGCTATGGTGAGTGCTGTGAAGTGTGTAAACCTGGCGATTCACAGACCTGTACCCCTGGGGATAAAAATACATTATATGTTTATTAAAAAAATAAGAAATAAAAAAAGAAGATAAGAAAATAGACTATGACCTTCTTAATAAATGTACTACATATTTTTTAATTCTAGATTATTCTTTTCCCAGAGATTTAAACTCTCCCTTATCTCTTAATTCAGTATTCATTATGAGTTTAGAAATTCCATTAATTAATATAAAGAGTGAACTGGGCTTCACGCTTATAAGTGGACGGCTTGGTAAATCTATTCCCTTGGGTTTAAAATAACCACGAAGGGGATGCCTGGGTGGCTCAGTTGGTTAAGTGGCTGCCTTCGGCTCAGGTCATGATCCTAGCATCCTGGGATCGAGTCCCACGTCGGGCTCCTTTCTCAGCAGGGAGCCTGCTTTGCCCTCTGCCTCTGCCTGCCACTCTGTCTGCCTGTGCTCTCTCTCTCTCTGACTAATAAATAAATAAAATCTTTAAAATAAATAAATAAAATAAAATAAAATAAAATAACCACGAAGTAGAAAATTGTAGCAGCACTATCAATGGAACAGAAGAAGGCTGATAAATTAGGAATGGAAGAGAAGAATTAATTGGTATTGGACATGAAAGGGGAATTTTAGTTCATAAACACTTGTGCTGTAATCTCCTCTAAACTTTAATTAAACTCTCTCAAGGTTTATAATCTTAAAATACATTTATTTTAAATTAAAAAAATATATAATGTGTATGTGTTTTAAATAATAGCTAGAAGGAATTTTTAACTATTTTTCAATAATTTTATTATTAAAATTTTCAAGCATACAGAAAATTTAAAAGAATTTTATAGTGAACACCTAGATTCTATCATTAACATTTAACTATACTTGTTTTTATCACCTTTTATTTCATCTGTTCATCAATCCATCTTTTTCTTTATGCATTTCAAAGTAAATTGCAGGCAGTAATTAGTAACACTGCCCACTAAATATTCCAGCATGCATATCATTAATGAGAGTTCACTATTTTCTTACAGATTATTTTTCCTTTTGAGGCAAAATTGATTTACAATAAAGTGCATATATCTTACATAACCACTCACTGAATTTTGACAAATGGGTACACCTGGGCAGCCCTAATCTCTCTCAAGATGAAAAACATTACTGTCAGCCTTAGAAGTATTTCATCCCTTTCTGTCAGCCTCCCACCCCTTCTAACATCCTTCTTTCCCTGGCAACCATTGTTGTAATTTTTTTTTTTCCACCATAGATTTGTTTTGCTTGTTGTGGGTCCGCATATAAATAGATTTCCAGAGTATGCACTCTTCTGTGTAAGGTTTCTATCATCAGCATCATGTTTTAAAGTGCCATCAACATGGAATTGCATGTATTAGTAGTTTTCTCCCTTTTTTATTGCTGAATGGTATTTGATTATATGGACATACTAGTTTGTTTATCTGTTCTTTCACTGGTGGACATCTGGGCTCTTTCCAGTTTTTGGCTCTTATGAATAAAGCTTCCATAAATATTCTTATACAAGTCTTTCTGTGGACATATATTCATTTCTCTTAGTAACTGTGAGTAATTTTCTGGCTCATGAAATACATGTTTCTTTTTAGTTTTATAAGAAACTACCAGACCATTTTCTTAAATGGTTATACCGCTTCATAGTCCTTCTAACATTGTATTTAGAGAACCAGTCGCTTGTTATCTCCTCTGTTTGGTATTGTTGTTTTTTATAATTTTAGAAGTTTTTTTTTTTAAGATTTTATTTATTTATTTGAGATAGAGTGCATGCATTAGTGGGGAGCCTAGGACTCCTGGGACTCTGGGATCATCACCTGAGCTGAAGGAAATGCTAGCTAAGTAAACCACCCAGGCACCCCTAATTTTAGAAGTTCTGATGGCTCTGGAGTCGTATCCATGAGATGTGTTTTTATTTCAATTTTTATACTTTGAACAAAATTTAAGGAAGTACCAGTGAATAACATCACACTCACATACATACCACCCATCACTAACAAATGTTAACATATTGTCATATTTGCTTAAAAAATTTTATGAGAATTAAAACTTCATAGCTACATATGATATCTCCTTTATCAGGCCATTCCTCTCCCTCCCTCCCTCCCTTTTAGGGGCAAACACTGTAACGAATTTGGTATGCATCCTCCCTGTATGTGACTTTATATATTGACTTCATGCTCATGAATCCATAGTAATATGTAGTATCATTTTGCTTTTTGATGACTCAATTAATTTTAAATAAGTAAAATACAAACTTAGATGAAAGCGGTATCCAATGAAAAAAGATCCCTTCCTACTCTTCTACCTTCTCCCTTAGAGACAGTCTTCACCTATTCTTTGTGCCTCCTTCTAGAAATGAAAAATGCATATACTAGCATGTAAGTGTACATCTTTTAAAAAATAAATATATAAATGGTAGTATAGCATACACTCTCTCCTTTCAATTAACTTGTCTGGCACTCCTACCATGTCACTACCTACAGAGCTGCCTTATTCTTTCCAACAGCTGTGTGGCATGATGTATTATTAAGACAAACACTATTGTAACTGTATGTATCCACTTTAAGATCTGTAAGATTCCAGAGTTGTGAAAATTTAAAATATGAATCCTAAAATTGAAGGAAATAAAATAACATGAGTGTGCCTGAGAGAAGGTTATAGCAAACCCTTGACATGTCTCGGAGGGGATGGGATTGCTGTAGATGTATACTCTCTACCTTACTCATTCCTATGCTATCTGAATCATTTTACAGTAATCTGTTACTTTTATAAGCAGAAGGTAACACTTCTACCTTGAAAGAAAGCCAGGTAGACTCTATCAATATGGGATACATGGGATTTCTGTCCCTAGGCAGTGTTAGCTTGAGTGTACCTTGTTCACCTCAATGAATTTGCAGTTTTCAACTGCACCCTAGCACCCTGCCCCTCCCCATGAAACAGCTGCCTGGGGGGCCAACCACCAAAGAACAGAACAAAATTCAGCAGTTATTCATACCCCAAACCAGAATCTGTAACCACCTTCTTGTTATCACCATTTACTATTAACAGTGAAATTTTTCAGTAACGTGTTCCTGAAAATAAAAGTATTGAGAAAAGCTTTCAGATGTTAGTTCAAGCCCACCCCCTTCCCCCTCTATGCATATGTACATTTCATACACAGACTAAATGTGTGTGTTTTCTATTTAACAAAGTTGTTTGATCTAACCAAACACCATCTCCCAACCAGCATGAAGTTTTTTCCCCTTTGGTGAAAACTTGGGCTGCATTTTAGTCTTTGTGCTTCCCAAAGTAATAAATGTGTGAGTTCGGAGTGGTGGCTTATTTTTAGAATCTGACTTAGGGAGAAGCTCTACTTGAGAAAATAACATTCTTTATTCTTATCATATTGCAAGAGACTCTGACCAGGTAAATGTATTTTGACAGTACTGTTTTTCCCTCTTGCAGCTATCTCTACAGAAGAAGCTCTTCCTTTTTCCTTAGACCTTTAAGAACAGAAGTACCCTGAATATAATACACATATATACATGTATATATATATAGAGGGGGGTATAACTGACAAATGAAATTGTATGATATTTAATGAATATATTATATTTAAGAAGGATGAGTGTCTCTTACGTACCAGTGTCTTCTGAGTTGGATGGAGATATTCTCTGTTTAAAGAAATACATTTACTTTTGGGGTGCCTGGGTGGCTCAGTGGGTTAAAGCCTCTGCCTTCGGCTCAGGTCATGATTCCAGGGTCCTGGGATCAAGCACCCCCATCAGGCTCTCTGCTCAGCAGGGAGCCTGCTTCCCTTTCTCTCTGCCCGCCTCTCTGCCTACTTGTGATCTCTGTCAAATAAATAAATAAAAATCTTAAAAAAAAATACATTTACTTTTATTTGTTGAAATAGGCTTACAGGTAAAAAAAAAAAATAAGAAATATGAAAAGGATGCTAAAGCATCAGGAAGAAGTTCCTAAAGTTTGTGCTCTCAGAAGACTTGTCTCCTCTTTGGGGATTAACTGGGCCGCTGGCCCTGGGGACTATCACTGCTACTCTGTGCTGGTGAGCTGGATGAGGCAGGATTTTTAAAAAGGTTCTAATACAGTTGGTTTTTTTTAGTTGGTTCTATTTGACAGAACCTTTTAAAGCATGCCATTGTGTTAGCAACGGCCTATAAAAATAAACCTAATCCAAGCAGTTATGATTAGAGAATGTTCCCTGTGAGCATTTGCTTTGGAGTTGTATGCTATTTCCAAGGGCATATATATATCATCATTGTTTAAGATTTGATGTTCGTTATTGTAAATTTTAATTTTGTGTGTGTGTTTCAAGTGAAACCCATTGCCACATTCAGTGAAGTTAACTATGAGGAATTTATTCAGGAGAAGTAATTGGTTATCTTGTAAGCTCTTCTGTTGAGTAATTTGTTATTTTTTTTTTGATGCTGTATTTTAAGAACAAAGGTAGACATGAAATAGACTTCCAATGCAAAAGGATTAAAGATTATATTTAATTTTGCATTTTCTTCAAAATAGGAAATTTTTATATTTTGACAAGTGCATACATCTGATTATACTTGACATTAAGTTATTTCACCTATAAACCAGATGGCAGAAGCTTTTCCTGCATCTGTGACTAGATTCAGAAATATCTGTTTACATTTTTTTAGATTATAAATGGATATAATAGTCAAAGTAATTTCCTTTCTTGTTGAATTAATGTAGTGCAGATAAACTTTTATCCAATCCTTTACATTTCACTTGATTTATAATCCCCTAATTACTCTGTGCTAGGAACTAAAGTGAACTTTAGGGATATGAGGGGAAAACAAGACCAGTTACTCGTGTCTATGACTTACAGAAAATTTGCAAGTACCCAGTTAATTTTGGGGGCAGTGTGGAAAAAAACTCTGATGGGGACATCTTTGTTCTATGGAGTTTAGGTTCAGGGAACTTTTACCTTACTTATGATTTAAAGAAGTTTGTCCTGCGGCACGTGGGTGGCTCAGTGGGTTAAGCCTCTGCCTTCAGCTCAGGTCACGATCCCAGGGTCCTGGTATCAAGCCCTGCATCGGGCTCTCTGCTCAGTGGGGAGCCTGCTTCCTCTCTCTCTCTCTGCCTGTCTCTCTGGCTACTTGTGATCTCTGTCTGTCAAATAAATAAAAAAAAAATAAGGAAGTTTGTCCTATTATTATTGAGGAGTCATATTCTGATAGGTTCAGTAGATAAGAAGAAGCCATTGGAGAGAAAAAGGAATGGATGTCAAAAAACTGACAAAGGGGGTTAAGAAAAAAGGAAATGACTGTCAGAGGTCAAACCCAACACGAATACATTATGTTAGGGGTGGATTTTATATGTATCACCTGTAGGAGTGATTGCTTGGTCTTCATGCATCTGACTTTTCAGCCATTCTTGCTGGTGTGAATTGACAGTCTCAGCGGAGTCTACACTGTGGCTTAATGCATCAGGGGGAAAAATGGTCTCACTCTAGTATTATGTCTGTATATTATCCTTCAGGAAGATAGCAGCTTGTGAAGTAGGTGTTATCCCAGTTTTGTAGATGTAGAAGCTATACAGGTTCTAAGGCTATTAAGCTGTAGAGTTGGGAGCAATGCTGCTGGAACTTGAGATTTCAAATTCCAGCTTCTTTGGCTACATCTGCCTATAAATGATCTTGTTTGAGGTTTTATTTAATTAAACACATAGAATAGCTTTTTCTTGCTGGCAGTGGTTTTAGCAATGGGCTTCTTGCTCCTTTAAGCTCAAGAGTTATCTTGAAGTGTCTGTCTTAACCTCTTTTCTTGAAGTCTTGTGACTTTAAGCTACAGCTTACTATTCCTTAAAGGCAAAGACCATCCAAAATCCGGCCTTGGGCTGGGCATGCAGTAAAGGTCCCAGTTGAAGAAATGTACTCTCAGGCTTGGATAGAGGTTTAGAAGACAAAGATAAACCAAACTACAGAACAGTGATTGATTTTTAGATATTTAGGCTTCTAAATTAATATTTTCTCACACATTAAGTCTTTTTTTTAAAGAGTTTATTTATTTGAGAGAGTGAGCAAGCGTGAGTGGTGGGGGGTGGTGGTGGTCAGAGGGAGAGGGAATGTAGGATCATGACCTGAGCCTAAGGCAGATGCTTAACCACCTGAGCCACCCAGGTGCCCCTAGCACAGTATGTCTTAATTATTAAGTTCCTTGTTGGCAAATATGTCATTTAATGAAGTAAAGTTTTTCTTACTTTGGCTATCCTATTTTATTTTGTACTTTTGAATGACTACAGATTTCCCTTCTAAACCCATTCACCCCTCTAGCAAACTCTGTCACGAAAAAAATAGTTTGAGAGATTGTAGATGTATTCTAGCACATACTAATGAATACACATTTCAGTGTATTCAGTCATATATTAATGAGGGGTTATATTTCATCATAAAGAGCAGAACAGTGAAACAAGTAGGAAGAAATTTTGATCATAGTAACGATATTTCAGGAACCAATAAAAACTGCCCATTTTCTCCAAAGTACAATAGGTAGTAACCAAATGGTGGAACACTGGGTTTGAAGCCAGGAAATGACTTTAGGTCTCTGCTGTGGCTTGTATTGTGACCTTGGGCCTTTATTCCCAAGAAGGAGCAGTCTGGCTCTGATGTCCTGTAGATCTAGAAAGCTGCTAGTGTCTACCCCTCTTTTCCACTCTATTGTGTGTTCAGCATGGATTACCATGAATTTATCACACATCCTATATTTTATTAGAAATTCTTGTGAACAAATTGCACAACCCATCCCAAAGTGGTTTTGTCTATATTATATTTTTAATAAAAGAAATCTGGAGTATATTATTCATTTAAAAAGCACATGAAGATGGTAAGACTATGCATTTTTTACATAGATAAATTGTAAAAATTTATAAATTGTATTTTATATATATGTGTATAAATATATATACTTTTACATATATATATATAAATTGTATTTTACATAGGTAAAGCTGGCCCAATTATAGCCAGCTTTAGTGAAAAACATGTCCTGAAATGGAATTGATTATGACAATATTGTGTCCTTTAAAAAACTTTAAGAATACTTATAACTTAAATTATTCTGAAATGAAAGCTTCAAGGGCCTGATCTATTTTTAATATGTGCATTATAATCTGAGGTTGTCTGCTTTAATGCAATATTTTAGAGAGTATTAACATAAAAACTTGGAAAAATAAAACACATGTACTCAAATAGATATAGAACTATGAATATAACATTTAAAATACTTTAATTTATAAAGTTACTTTAGAAATTGAATCTTACCCCTTAACAATTTTCGTCACTGTTTATATAGTGCCATGAAGAAGTTTGGCAGCTGAAAAACAGAATGTTGTCCCTTTTTAGAATGGTATTACAGCAGATATACAGGGGGAGTCACATTTGTCAGGGCAAAGGTTATTAGAATTCTATTTTAACTTACAATGTAGATGATAAATGCACCAAGCTTATTTTCTCAATCACCGAATTATTCATGGAAATCTTCATTTTTTACTAAATGGAGAATACCTTCCAGAGAAATAAGAATAAAGAAGAAAACATTCTGCTTTGATTTAATTTTCAGGGACTGTGAGTTTTATGACTTTCCATGCCTGGGGACTGAGTGTGTGGCATCCATAACATAGGAGCCAGGACCAGTCTCACTGGACATACAACACCCACTCTGGAGAGGAAATATTTTAGAGCCTCTTGCTACCATTTTCATCAATTCTAAGGCCCACATTTTCTCACATTTCGACATTTCTGGCATAGGAATAGCTCTTATTAACAGTGACTTCTTAGCATTGTGTCCTGTTCAGTTGGAAGTTCTTATATCTCTTAAAATTGATGAGATGTTAGAATCAGTGAAAATACGCTATGCCTTGCTTCATGGTTCTAACTTTACTCCAGATTTATGGATATTTAGATAATACAAGGGCTTATAATTTATGCAGTTGATATCCTCTTAGTGATCAAGTATGAGAGAACAAAATATTTTAAAGTTTTATATTTGAAAGTTTACTAGGCATTCCACTGATAAAAAGCCAAAAAAAATTGTTTTTAACAAAATCCTGTTTTGAGAAGAAAGGAAGGAGAGCAGGAGGGAAGGAGAGGAGAGTAGGAAGGAAGGAGAGGGAAAAGAAAACATTATGTAAACCTTTCATGTCCGAACATGACACCCATGTTTCTCTGAAGCACAAGTGATTTTTGAAGTGAATCTTTGTCAGGAGTTGGTCATAATTATGAGTAAAGTAAGCAAATGTTTTAGAGTCAGATGCAGTTGGGTGTACAGATTAACTCCACCACTTCTGGTAGTGTGACCTTGAAAGTACTTAACTTTTGGGGCCTCCTTTCTTAAATAAAATTATGATAACTCTAGTTACCTGATATCTGCTTAAAAATAGTAAGCTGGTATAAGGAATGATAGTTACTCTTGTTATCATCTTTGTCATTATTAGTATGATTATTTGCTATACAGTGTTAAATTCCTCCATGGAAAATTTTAACTCAGCAATCATTGATTTGGAGAATGTGCTGTATACAACGAGGAGAAATATGAACTACAGTAACTTAAGTTTACTTGAAATGTATACATTTAAGAGGAATGTTATCATATACTTTCAGTGATTCTAGCTGTACATCTTACCTAAGAAGGAGGAAATTGACATAGCCTTCACATTTATATTCATATGTAAGTGGAAAGAGTTAGCTGCTCATTTACATTTTTAAAAAGAAATGTTACATGATACCTGTTTTTTGGTAGTACATCATAATTTTCTATCTGTATTGTTCAAGTAGTAAGGACTCACCATTGCATAAACATTTATATAGCTTTTGGTTTTTCATAAGCTTCTTCATGGACCTTTGCTGGAATAATTTCCCCTTAATCTGTCACACACTATCCTGTCTTTTTAGCCTAATTAATTTCTATTCAGCTTTTAGATTTCATTTTGAAGTCACCTCCTCAGGGGAGCCTCCCAGGATATCCCATGTTTAAACTCCTTGTAGCTCCTCTCGTATCATGTGTCACAGTTTGCAGTTTTGTATTTGTGTATTTTTTGGATGTCTTTCTTCCAGGTAAGTTCCATGAGAGTAGGGATCCCATCTGATTTTTCCTCACTATTGCACTCTCAAGACCTAAAACAGTCCCTGGAACATTTTTGTACTAAGTAAATATTTAATATGATATTTTCATTACTCAGAATCATTTATATGTGGAAGTAATTTAGAATTTTGGAGACAAGTAGTTTGATGAAAGTTTCAGAATAGAGATCTATATGCTTTAACATTTATTGAGCATCTGCTTTGTGTGTAAATGTTGTTTTTGTAGCTGAATGAGTTACAAAGTAAATAAAAGAGGAACTGACTATCTAGGAACCAAGCTAAAGCTAGGATGGGCATTTTGGAGTCCCCTCTATCCAGGCATCTGACATTTACTTGCATCTCCATGTTCTATATCAAAGAAAATATTTTCTTTCTTACACATATGTTCTTATGAAAAATCACCATTTGGATACTTACTGGAAATTATCCTTGCTTTTAGTATTGCTGGCAAACAAAAACACCTGTGCTGACTAGGATAACAGTTGCCTAAAGGATTTCCTGGACAGTTAAATTCGTCCTAAATTTAGCTTAGGTTTCAGTTTTATCCACCCCCCCCATCCCAAATGTTTGTTTCTTTCAAAATTATCGCACTGTAAATATGAAGATACATACTGTGTTGGTGTGTGTATATATTTATGAGAGAGTGGAAAGAGGGGGGATATATGAGACATGTAAAGAGAAGATTAAAATCTTTAAAATGTTATTCATTGTTTGGGAAAATAAGAGCGTCATTGACTTTCAGGAAAAATACTTCTGCAAAATTCAGGTAAAACAGAAGAGCCAAAACTGTAAAATCTGGTATGTATAGTTATCATGGAGCTCATCCACCAGAAGTCACTTTTCTTAATCCAAAACTGAACTACGGAGGTAAATTGAAGTATTTGAACATGGGAATGAGATCTAAGTTTCTTTAGTTTACTGTGTTCCATAGAAACTCCCTTTCTGGTACAGTTTTAAAATTTTTGAAAAAGTCTTATCTAAATACTCCAAACATATAATTTTGTCTACATTTTCCTTTTTATTTACATTTCTCCTTTCTTAAAGAAAAGTGATAGAAAATGCATATTAGCTCATATTCATCAATTTTTTTGTTTATATGATAAATTAAGCTGTGTTTCCTCTCCCTCCAGCTTATTAATGATGTATAATAAGTATATAGATGTATATTTTTTCCTCCAGATCCTTTTGAATTGGTCACATGCATTTTTAAGTGAAAAACTTTTTCTCAACTTTTTTTTAACCCTATTTTCAAGTCTTTCCTCCAAATGGCTTTGGCTATTTGCCCAAATCAAGTTAACTCACAAATGGTGATTTGCCGTATCACATGGAAGTGGTTTAGGAAGTGGTAGAGGATTTCAGTTTTGCAAAATGAGAAGAGTTCTTTGGATGGATGGTGGTGATGTTTGCACAACAATGTGAAGGTCTTAATGTCACTGAGCTGTGCATTTTAAAATATGAATTTTGTCATATATATTTTATCACAATTAAAAGATAAATATATATTTTAATAGCCACATACACACACAGTAGAGCCATTCAGTTTGTAACCCAGAGCCTTGGCTTCCTGGAGGGTGTTAGAAGATGTCCAAGGAGACCAGTTTCCTAGAAGAGTGGCAGTGAGTACTAGTGGGCGAGCTGTCTAGATACTCTTTCTGAGTTAAAGAGGGGGCTGGTTATTGTCACATGGGAGAAACATTCCACTTTTAGCATTGTTTCATCGCTTCATTTTCCAGTCACTGATTAGGTCCTCTGCATTCCTTAGAGACAGGTCCACTGTCTTCAACATGATAAATTCTCCAAGGAGAAAGGTCCTGCAAGGAGCAGGACAGTCTCCAGGAACACTTATATGTGGGGTACCTAAGCAATATTTACATTGACAGCAGATTGGACTGCATGGATGACTATTTATTTATTTATTTATTCTAACTTATTCCAATAAGAATTTAATTCAACAGATATTTATTGTTTGCCAAAAATGTGCCACTTACCGTTCTTGGTACCTCAGATATGTCAGTGAACAAAACAGATAAAGATCTCTGCCTGCCGTCTTGGAGCTTACGTTTTTAATGGTGAGAGACAAGACAATGGACCTCATACTGAGCAAATGATGTAATAGTGGAGGAAGGAAAAAACAGAGCAGTGTTTGGGAGATGAAGGCTGCCTGGGAAGAGGGGTAGATGGCAGATTTCAGATTAAGTAGGGTAGTCCGATAAGCCTGATGGAAAGTGTCATTTAGATGAAGGCTTGACTCTTTCTTTTTTTTTTTTTTTAACTTTTTGAGAAACCTCTGTACTGTTTTCCAGAGTGGCTATTTGCATCCAGTTTGCATTCCCACGGACAGTGCAAAAGGGTTCCCTTTTCTCCACATCCTTACCAACATCTGTTGTTTCTCGTGTTGCTGATTTTAGCTATTCTGACATGTGTGAGGTGGTTATCTTATTGTGGTTTTGATTTATGTTTCCCGCATGATGAGTGATGTTGAGCATCTTTTCACGTGTCTGTTGGCCATCTGTCTGGCTTCTTTGGAAATGAAAAACTTTTTGAGGAACCTCCATACTGTTTTCCAGAATGACTACTCCAGTTTGCATTCCCATCAGTGGTGTAAGGGAGTTCCCTTTTCTCCATACCTCACCAACACCTCTTTTTTCCTGTGTTGTTAATTTTAGCCATTCTGATAGGTATGAGGTTGTATCTCATTGTAGTTTTGATTTGTATTTCCCTGATGCTGAGTGATGTGGAGCCTCTTTTCATGTGTCTGTTATCCATCTGGGTGTTTTTGGAAAAGTGTCTGCTCATATCTTCTGCCCATTTCTTAATTGGATTATTTGGTTTTTTGGGT
This sequence comes from Meles meles, assembly GCF_922984935.1. Lineage (NCBI taxonomy): Eukaryota > Metazoa > Chordata > Mammalia > Carnivora > Mustelidae > Meles > Meles meles. The sequence continues at coordinate 92,660,955 of NC_060067.1, forward strand.
ATTGAGTTTGATCAGTTCTTTATAGATTTTGGATGCCAACCCTTTATCTGATCCATCATTTACAATTATCTTCTTCCACTCTATCAGCTGTCTTGTTGGTTGTTTCCTTCTCTGTGCAGAAGCTTTTTACCTTGATGAGGTCCCAATAGTTCATTTTTGCTTTTGTTTCCCTTGCCTCAGAAGACATGTCTAACAAGAAGTTGCTGCGGCCAAGGTCAAAGAGGTTGCTGCCTGTGCTCTTCACTAGGATTTTGATAGTTTCCTGTCTTATATTTAGGTCTTTTGTCCATTTTGAATGTACTTTTGTGTATGGTGTAAGAAAGTGATCCAGTTTCATTCTTCTGCATGTCACCATCCAGTTTTCCCAACACCATTTCTTGAGACATTTTTCCCAGTGCATATTCTTTCCTGCTTTGTCAAAGAAAAGTTAAAAATACAGCTACCCTACGACCCAGCAATTGCACTACTAGGTATTTACCCAAAGGATACAAAATGTTGATTCGAAGGGGCATATATGGTATCAATAATAGCCAGATTATGTAAAGAGCCCAAATGTTGATTGATGAATGGATAAAGAAGATGAGGTATATATGTACAATGAGATATGAAATGAAATTTCATATACTGAAACTCAGGCAATCAAAAAGAATGAAATCTTGCCATTTGCAACAACGTGAATGGAACCAGAATGTATTATGCTAAATGAAATATGTCAGTCAGAGAAAGACAAATACATGATTTCACTCATATGTGGAATTTAAGAAACAAAACAGATGAACATAGGGGAAGGGAAGGAAGAATAAAATGAGATAAAAACAGAGAGGGGGGCAAACTGTAAGAGGCTCTTAGCTATAGAGAACAAACTGAGGGTTACTGGAGGGAGGTTGGTGCGTGGATGGGTTAAATGGATGGTGGGTATTAAGGAGAGCATTTGTTGGGATGAGCACTGGATGTTGAATGTACATGATCAATCACTAAATTCTACTCCTGAAACCAATACCACACTATATGTTAACTAACTTGAATTAAAGAAAAATAAAGAAAGGAAGAATTGACTCATGCATAGAGGAAAATGTTTTGAGGGTGTTTTCATAGCCATATAAAGAAGTGAGATAAATGAAGACTCTGGTTAACTTACAATTCTGCCAGAGAGACAAAGGGAGTGTGCCCCTAGGCTTATTATTTTTAACACTTTCATCTTTAAAGTGTAGTATTTTATAACTTTCCTTTGAGGAACAGAAAATTGCCAATTATTTTGTTATGGAAGAAAGAAACAATTCATAGGGTTTTTAAGTCTAAAATATATTTTCATTCTCTGTGCATTCTTACAGCAAATATGTCTTCTGCAAGTGGTCTATAATTAGACAACAAAATATAATTCTCCCTTAGGGATAAAAGATAAACTATAATAGGTCAAGGTTTAAAAGAAATGTGGGAAAATATCTCTCAACTCTAGAATTTCTCCCCCCGGAAGAAGTGTCTTACTCAAAAGTTTCCAGTATCTGTTCCAGCAAGTAAAGTGATGCTCATCTTTGCAAGTATACCTGTACCTTGAAAGACTGCATCAGCATGCTCAGTCTAAACTGACCTTTTTTGCTCTAGAACCATTACCTACCATTTATAATCTAGTCATGATCTAGAACTGCCATTCAGGAAAACTGATATTATGACGGGCTCTTCTCCGATATTTATTTTCTCTTTTGAAACTGTGGCTGCCCTCTAACCAGAGGGAGCCCTTTCTTAGACTTTAGCATATGGTCCAACTTGTCCTTTCCACTAAAAAGCCCTCCTGGCATTAGAAGCCGTGGGTAGAAGGGTTACAGCTGTGTTTGCTTTAAGACACTTTTGGCCATTGTAGGAAAAGAGTCTCCTATTTGTGCTTATTTTGGGATGAACTTAGCATATCAGGGTTTATCACATCCAGACGTCATCTTTTGTGATAGAAGAAGTGGCACATATCCTCAAGTTTAAAGAAGACTTCATTTTTTATTTTGTTCTTGTTCAGACTTCTTTCAAACCAGTTTTTCTCTTCTTCTGTCTCTCCCTCTTTGTCAGTCATGAAACAACTATTTTTTGAGAATTTGCTCTGTAATTAAGGCCCTGGGGATCAGTGGTGAACCTAAAGCTTACATATAGTAATAAGGAGTGAATTTTTTTAAAGATTTTTTTATTTATTTGAGAGAGAGCATGAGTGTGTGTGCATGAGAGAGAGAGGGAAAGAGAGAGAGAGAGAGAGAGAGAGAGAACGTGCAGGGGGAGGGGCAGAGGGAGAAGCAGGCTCCCTGCTGAGTGAGGAGCCTGACATGGGACTCAGTCCCAGGATCCTGGTGATCATGACCGGAGCTGAAGACAGATGCTTAACCGACTGAGCCACCCAGGTGTCCCATGAGTTGTTTTTTTTTTAAGTTAGAAATTTACTTTGGGATGCCTGGGTGGCTCATTTAAGTGTCCAACTCTTGATTTTGGTTCAAGTCGTGATCTCAGGGTCTTAAGACTGAGCTCCACATTGGGCTGTGTGCTGGGCGTGGAGCCTTCTTGGTATTCTCTGTCTCGCCCTCTCACTCCTTCCCCCACCCTAAAAAATACTTTAAACATTCGAACTAAAATATTCAAACATCTTTTGAGTTTATTTTTTAGAGTTTTATGAACTGGATAAAATATAGAAGATGAAACAAATTCTAGAAATCTCTCATATTAATTGTAAAACATGATAGAATTCACTAATTTAGAAGTAGGTTTCAAAACCTATGCCAAATGTACTGTTTTTCTAAAGACATCATTTATTTACTGAATGGCGAAATCTCTTAACTATCTTCTGTCAGAATTGTTACCATGTAGTATAACAACTGATTTGAGGTGTGTGTGTTTGTGTGTGTGTGTGTGTGTGTGTGTGTGTGTTAAACTGGCCATTTCGGACGTACCTGGCTTTGAAGGCTCACCACAGAATCAGTCCAGCTTTCCTCTTTATCTCCCTTCATATCAGCTGATTTAGGCTGCTTGCCTACTAGCTACCAACATAACTAAGCTTTTCCTCCTGTGTTACACTATTCTTACTGATTAGAATTGTCTTTTTCTGTCAGTCAGTGAAAATATAACTCCTCATAATTGCTCATCTCTTCCTTGAAAATATATTTTATTGACCACCCCACCCTGTTGACCATAAGTGATTTCTTCTTTTATTAGTGCCTTTTGCTTCAGCACCTATCATGAGCTGCCATGAGATAACGGTAGTATATTTTTGAGTACCTGATAGATATTTCGTTCATTCATTCAAAAACTGTTGACTGCCCACTCTCTCAGACATTGTGCTCTACGAAATACAACAATAAACATGTCAGACTTGTGAGTCATGGATAGGAGAATCTACTAGTGATACTGAAAAGTAAAGCAGAATGGTGAGTGCTGTCAGGCACAAGACAATATGGGAACATACAGCTGACATGTCAAAGCCAGTCCTCAGGGGCCAGTTTGAGACTTCCTTCCAGTTTAGGCAAGGTCTCTGCCAAATCAATGGAGAAAGAGACACCCATTCCCTTGTGATAGGAGAGGGAGAGAAAGGAAAATATTAAGTAGATGCTGGCAAATTAGTGGAAGAAAGTCAAGAAGTTCCTCCCTGAGGTCATCTAGTTTTGAACAGGAAGACAAAATGATCTGCTAAGGAAGTGGAAAGAGAGCTTATTTGGAGGTTGGAAAGTTATGAAGTAGCACCTATACAGAGAGGAAGAGAAATGACAGGAGACATTTAATAGTTACCAGGGAGCTGTGAGGACTTGGTTCAAATCATAGGCCACGAATAATGACGCCTTTCTTTGAAATCATACGCTTTTCTATAGGAGCAATCTGCAAAGGAGCTTTGGTACCAATAGTGCAGAGAAGGCCAATAGGTGGAGTAAATGAAGGAGAATTCAAGATGCAACCCTGCAGTTTACTGGAAAAGTCACTTTTCGTCACTGACCTTCCATTCTTTCTGAACCCACGGATGATAATTCCCACTCCCAAGGTTGTTAGTATCTCAACATCAAAATGGTATTTTTATGTATTTAAAAGCATTTTAAACTACAAATAATACTAGGTAATAGTTACGATCTTACCTATACATTTGAATCAGTAACATTTTTCAGAATTTTCCATGCTGGATGCATAAAATGATACAACACCCCCCCCCCCCCCGTGAATAAAAACCCACACCCAAATCAAAAAGATCTTCAAATCCAATGTAAGCCCTAAGCCAGCTGTAAGAATAAATAGTCTACCAATGATGCTGAAGAGAAAAAAGCTGAAAATAATCTTTGAAGTGCACTCTAACAAGAGGATGCTTTTCTGGGAATATGAAAACACAAAGGTTTAGATTTACAAAGACCAACTAAAAACATCCTTAGAAAATATAAGTATATGCTTAGAATTATTACAGTGCATTGAATGTTTTTATTATCAGGTTCTGTTTCTTTTCAGAAGATGTGTAAAACATTTTTTAAAGGCATTCAAAAAATATTCTTTCATGCTATTTTTGTTATTTTAAAAAGCCAAACACAACACTACTGCTGTTTAGAAAATTTGTGTACAGTAAGTAGCCTACTGCCCTGTTCCCTTTCTTTCCATGGAGGCTGACTGAATGTCATATATGGCAAGGCTAAAGATAGAAAACACATACAAGCGGCTTCTTATTTCTCTTTCCTATGGAAATGTCTTTAATAAGTGCACTTGATACAGACTCTCTTTTTCATTCTAGCTTCTGGGCATAATCCTCTGGAATCTAGCCCTGCTTGCCTTCCAGCAGGCCTAATAGTCTGAATGTTTAACATTTTTAAAGGGTAGTTGTTCATCACAGGTTCTGGATTATCTTTTCACATACCATTTCCGTGCTTCTACTTACATCCCCCCAATTAATCCAAGTTATCAACTGACCTCTTCTTGATATAGAACAAAAAAAAATGAGCAGTACTCCAATCCCAAGAAGTAGCTGCATGACAAAATGCATTGGACAGTATGAAACTATTGCTGCTAGAGATACCTATTTATTAGTGATTTATTAGAGAATATAATTGATGTTGTATATGATCCTTTATCAAGCTGGAGGACCGTGTTTGTTACATTTCCACAGGTCATCTTATTTTGAAACTTTTGATCTGATTTAGGACCCGCATAAGCAAAAATTTCCTCTCCCCTTCCCAGTAACTATTTAGCTCAGGTATTTCCTTCAGGCACTAAATGAAGTAGACTGTTGGTCATGTTGGGACAACTGTATAGTCCAGGAGACTGATTACTTAATTTGACCTTTCTATTGAAGGACATAAAGGGAGAAAAAAGGGAGGAGAATTCCATTTTAAAAAGGAAAATATGTATTTTTTTTCAAAATTAGTAAACAAATATTGAAAGACAGGGGAAAGTAGGTAGTTACAGAATTTGTGTGCATGTATTAGAACTTCTAGAAATCTTACATAGAATTCTGGTGCTGAAAAATAAGGAGGCAGGTATGGGGCAATGTGAGACAGTTTTCACCCTGCAATATCCTGGATATGGGCAAGTGTAACCTTCCTAAGTCAAGGTGTTCCTGAAGCCTTGGATTTGACCTCTCTGCCTTGTTCCTCCCTTCATCCACACCACAGTTTGTGATTTGATGTTCTAACAGGAAGGTAGATGTTTGCTTTGGAAAATAATTTCTTGGGGAGCCTGGGTAGTGCAGTTGGTTAAGTGTCCAACACTTGGTTTCGGCTCAGGTCGTGATCTCATGGTCAGGAGATCGAGCCCCGAGTTGGCCAAGTTGGCCATGCTCAGCGAGGAATCTGCTTAGGAATCTCTCTCTCCTTCTCCCTCCCACCGCCACACTCAGATGTGGGCACTCTCCCTCTCAAATAAATAAATAAAAATCTAAATTAAAAAAACAAAAAGAATTTCTCCATCACAGTGTACGGCTGAGCACCATGAGGCAAGCTTCACTGACTTTGCTTTGTTATTTTGGCCTTTGATGCAAATGTGGCAAGTAGGAAGTGGACTCTGGCCCCTCTTACCAGGTCATCTTTAGGTTGCCAGCTGCACTTTGGGGTTACATATTTTCCATGTATAGTCAAGGGAAAATTGGTAGGGATTAGAAACTTAGAGTAAGTTTTTCTTGGCTGTCATATTCAGTAATTTTGACAAATTCTGTAATTTTTTTAAAGATTTTATTTATTTATTTGACAGATAGAGATCACAAGTAGGCAGAGAGACAGGCAGAGAGAGAGAGAGGAGGAAGCAGTCTCCTTGCCGAGCAGAGAGCCCCATGTGGGGCTCGATCCCAGGACCCTGGGATCATGACCCGAGCCTAAGGCAGAGGCTTTGACCCACTGAGCCACACAGGCACCCCAAATTCTGTAATTTCTAAACAATTTATGCTTAAGGTAGCTTGTATTTCATGTTGTTTAATTCTGTTTCATCCAGGATATTTTTAACCATTAATTTTTTTAAGCGAAGTGTAGGTTTCTTAATTTCATGACAGTAATAGCTGACATCAGTTTAGTTAAATGTTAGTAGAGTTACAGAAAATGAGTGTGACATAATTATTACCTGCTTAATTACATAGTTTTAATTTTTAGTTGCACAGTGCCATCTACTGGATATGTGCTACAAAAACACCGTCATATTTTCTTCAGTTGTCCTGGTTTGGTTAAAATCAACTTTTAATAGTGAGGTGCTTTCTGATACTTATCTTTAATTTAAAAGAGAGACTATCTAGCAAGACCTGTGTATTCAAACTTTTCTTAGTTATACAGATGCCAAAACAAAGCACATATGCTACAAATCATAACAGTTCTTCAGTAGGGATCTTTCTACATTGTACTTCATTTTCTTTGAGTATCTATTTTTGCTTTGGGGATACAATCCAAATCGTTTAACATGGACTTTTATGCTAAAGAGAACTTTTATTAATGATTATTGCATAACTTTTCCTTCTATTCCTGCCTTACTCTTTTACTTGCATATTTGCATGCCTGTTTATTTAACGTCTTTTCTATCCTGACAGACTGATGCCCCACCAAGGTGCATAATATACTCAGTGCCTACTGTACAGATGTTACAGTTACCTGAGAGAATGGCAGGAATACTTGGAAAACTGATAATATATTGATATAAGAAAATTTTTTAAATTGTAGTAGTACAAAGGAGTTATTGATTGATACATCTTGTATCAATAACCCAGACGTTTTTTGTTTTGTTTTGTTTTTAAATCACTGATACCATTTTAACACTGCACCTCATTTCTCAGTGAGTTATATTCTTTCCTGTGGTCCTGTGTGGAGCATGGTATTATACATGCACAAAAAAGAGAGACATTTCATTCAGTTAAAGCATCTTAATTAAAATTAGTACCAATAAAGGACAAGTATACCCCTAGTAATTCAAAACTACAAGCAAAAGGTTCAAATATTATCCTTCCTTTTCTTTGCTTAGCTTCCCCATCACTTCCATGTTGTATAAACTCATGCCACACAGGACCAGAACCAAGAATAGCCAGATGGGGCTTTTAGAGCCAGTCTCTCCACCCTTTGCTTTTTCCATTTAAGAGAAGAACAGAAAAGATAGAGCAGGCAGGAATATACTAGAGGCAAAAAGATTAAAGCACATTTATAAACAAAAGTATAAAATCTGAAAATGTTAGTGAAGTAAATACGATCTAATGTACTTGGTGAGGAAAAAAAACTTTGAGTTTTGGGGGAAGTAGTTTGATTTTTTTAAAAAAGCTGTATACACTAAAGTTGAACTCGGAAAGTGAGATTAGCTATTTATGAGCTCATGCAGACTACTGTAGAGCAGATAAGCAGACATCTGGAGAGAGCAAAGAAAATCTCGGATAGTTTTCAGTGTGGCCTGAGAGAGATGAAATAAGGCAGTATCATTTAGAAACCCTTGTCCTGTTGCCCCAAAAGAAATGTAAACAGTTAAAAAGCTTTTAACATTCTTTACTGTCACCTCAATTGTCTGAAGACTTTACTTACCTATCATCCAGTTTCGAAAAGACTGAAAACAGAAAAAAATGTATTTAACAGCCTGGATACAGTCACTATTGGTGTCCAGTTTATTACTACACAACCATTTTTGGTTCTGCAAGTTTGAATCTGCCAGGACTGGAATGCTCAGGTGTTAGATGCCGACAGTTTCATGGTAATTTTAGGCTGGGCCTGCCTTTGGGTAAGTCATATCAGTAAAAATAAGGTTAATTTTCCTCCTATTACCTCTGCTTTGTCTGGAAAATAATGGCATCATATTTCTAAAGTCTCTCAGGGAATTGATTCTAGTCTTTGAACTCTCAAAATTAAAGGATGAGAAAAGTAAAGTTGGCTGGAGTACAGGCAAATTGGAGACTTTATTCCTGCTTTAATTCTTGAAAGCATTTTCTGATCTCAGAGGTAAAGCTGTAGAACAGAACAGCAACAAAAGCATGATAGATAATTGGAGTTTTGATCTAGAAAAAGCCATCTCATTACTACATTTTTGTTATCTTTCACTTCTTACTCTAATTCTCCATTCTCCATCCTGAGAATTTCTGATTAGGACCTGCATCTTTTTGTTTGCTTTCCTTTTGTCCCTTCAGATTAGTTATTCTTGTTACCAGCTAAAGAGGACAGTCAACCACTTGTCATTTTTTGCCTCTCAAACACACAGTTCGTATTAGAAAATATTGTATGTATCTATATTTCAGTATGAGTACATTTAAGTCAAATTCGTGGGGAGGGGCTTTAAAATCTTCTGTGGCTCTCAGCTTTACCCGTTAGATTATATCCGTTAGATTATATCAGAATTTCCTGGAAGGTAGATTTCCTTCCTTCTAGATCATTTTAACAGTGGTAGTTTATGGTAATGAGTCAGCTAATCAAAATGTTATATAAACAAATGCCTTTAGAAACTCAAGCCTATCTTAAACTTATCAAACTATAACTCTGCCATTAAATACACTCTCTCCTGAGCTCAGTGATTTTGAGAGAGGAAAGGTGGTTCTGTATAGGTAGGACAGCAACAATTACGTTTTATTCAATAATTTTGTGCCAGGCACAGTGCTCGGTACCACACATGAATCTCTCATTTAATGCCTGTCACAATCCTACCAGTGGGCCACCAGAGCTATGCCTATGTTAGGAACCCTATATGAGAAATCCAATCCATTTTCTGTCTTCCTTGAGGCAAGAGGAGGGGGAGAGGACAGTGTAGGGAAGAGGGCAGTACAGAAATGGTGGGGAGTAGTCCTGAATTTTTTTTAACCTTCCCCGATTCTTTTATACATTATACTAGACCTGTTTTCTGTTTTTAAGATCTTATTTATTTGACAGAAAGAGAAAGAGAGCACAAGCAGGAGGAGCACCAGGTTGAGGGAGAGGGAGAAGCAGGCTCCCCGAGGAGCAGGGAGCCTGATGGGGCTGGATCCCAGGGTCCAAGGGTCATGAACTGATCCAAAGGCAGACGCTTAACCAACTGAGCGACCCAGGTGCCCCTATACCAAAACTGTTGTTGTTATTGTTCTTATTTTTTCTGCTATGAGACCTCACAACTCATTTCTGAAACCTCAGTGTGGATTAGTTTTCACATTGAACATCTGGACAGAGACAAACAGTAAATCTGTTTTCTAAGTTGAGTAGAAAATGGCCTTCTGACCCTGTCTCATCCACCACCTTCCTCCTCTGCAGGTCTCCATTAAAAAGCAGTCTGCTTCATTTACATCCTTTTTTTTTTTTTAAAGAAAAACTTTGTTAATGTGCCAAACCCTGTAATTCTAAGCTTTTCTAGAAATGTTATCTTTAAGGGAGATTTATAAAAGCAAGATGAATCTTTGTGGTTTTATTCTGAAAGCCAAAAGAGTTGAGAAACAAGGCAGACTAATGCTGAGCTTTTTCCACTTTCAAGCTATAAAATGGTTTCTGTATATGTTTATGAGGAAGAAGCAACCGGAACATTTATTTTTTCGGTTCTGGCAAAGCATGACCAGTGACTTTGAGAGTACATCTTGTCATGGGATAAAGAACGAGAAAAGGCAGAAAAGTGAACATTATTGTATATTTCTTCATAGAGTTGCATATTTTTTTAAAATTTTATTTATTTATTTGTCAGAGAGAGAGAGACAGAGAAAGATTACAAGTAGGCAGAGAGGTAGGCAGAGGCAGAGGGAGAAGCAGGCTCCCTGCCGAACAAGAAGCCCGATATGGGACTCCATCCCAGGATGCTAGGATCATGACCTGAGCCGAAGGCAGCTGCCCAACCAACTGAGCCACCCAGGCGTCCCTAGAGTTGCATTTTTTTTTTAATTTGTTACCATAGATACCATAGGATTTTTTTTTCCATTTTATTTATTTTTTCAGCGTAACAGTATTCATTCTTTTTGCACAACACCCAGTGCTCCATGCAAAACGTGCCCTCCCCATTACCCACCACCTGTTCCCCCAACTTCCCACCCCTGACCCTTCAAAACCCTCAGGTTGTTTTTCAGAGTCCATAGTCTCTTATGGTTCGCCTCCCCTTCCAAATTTTTTTTCACAGACCTGTACCCCTGGGGATAAAAATACATTATATGTTTAGAGTTGCATTTTTGAAGAAACATTTTGTGTTCTTTGATGGGACTATCTAAACAAACTAGAGCTCTCTCTAGACTAGAGCTTTTAAAATCAGACCCAATTCACTTTTTTGCTTTTTAAGATTTTATTTATTTCAGAGAGAATGAGGGACAGAGAGAGAGAGCACGAGAAGGGGAGGGTCAGAGGGAGAAGCAGACTTCCTGCTGAGCTTGGAGCCCCATGCGAAACTCGATCCCAGGACTCCAGGATCACAATCTAAGCCGAAGGCTGTCACTTAACCAACTGAGCCACCCAGGCGCCCCACACTTTCTTTATTTTTTACGAATAATATTACAAACTTAGCAAAATATGTGATATAAGGTGTCCAGGACATTTTAAACATATGCCTTATTAAATATTATTGGCATTGTTATATTTTCCTCTCTGTCTTCACATACAAATAAATCTATATATGGACATATACAAAAATATACATATATACTTATGTCCTTATTAATGAGATAAAAACTCAAATTTTTGTTTGGGTATATCTTTGAATTCAGAAGATACCAAGAGAGTCATCTTTACACTCCTGACGAACACCAAGAGTTAAGAGCTCCTTAATGAATGCCATTAGAAGACTTTTCAAATTACAATTATTGCACAGTATTTCTGAAGTACCTTGAAATCTTATACCCACCTATCTCTTCATTTTACTTGCTTCTTATAGACTCCCCTTTATTTGGTAAACCATGGAGAGAATGGACCAGTCAGATGCAACAGGTGCAAAGCCTACATGTGCCCATTTATGCAGTTCATTGAAGGAGGAAGGAGGTATCAGTGTGGATTTTGCAACTGTGTGAATGATGGTAAGTGGTGCCAATAAATGCTGCTAGTAAAGCTCTATTAGTTGAAATATATTGTATTTCTTAGCTTAGGGGAAAAATATATATGTTAAAGCTCTTAGTTATACCTTAGCTTTTCCTAAATACTGATGAGCTCACATTCAAGAATAACTCAGAGGAATAGCACAAACAAAACAAAACAAAAACTCAGTTTTGTCATCTGTAAACATGGGAGGTAAAACTTTATTTTGCCTCCAAATGAGCCTTTGTGGAAGGGGATTGAGAAATAAAACACTTACCTACTTTGGAGTTTTATAAGAAACATAGCATCTTCTGTGTAGGAAGTGGTATGAGTGACTTCATGCATTTATATGAGGCTGAGAGGGCCATGGAGGTCCCAAACGGAGAATGTTCTGGTTGGTTTCCTTCCACAGATTTTACAAAGAAGAACTTTTATTTTATCTGTGTTTACAGGTGATAAGTTGGAGATGTCTTTTTTTTTTCTCTGTCTTTATTTCTCTGAGTTATTACTGAATGTGAGCTCATCAGTATTTAGGAAAAGCTCTAGAGTAACTAAGGGCTTTAACATATGTATATATCATTTTCCCCCTCAGGTATGAATGTTGGAATGTTTAAGAAGGAAAAAAAATATTCTGAAGGGCTTTTCCAGATTCTTTATATTTTCACTTTCATTCCAGTGTGGATTGACATGTTGAAAAAAAACTGCAAACTCGCTCCAGGCAACTTACATTCATTTTATTTGTAACACGTCTGTGTTTTAACTTTTGGTGCTCAGCCTGAAACATTCCCACATTCATTTACATTTCTAGAGTTTTTCTAGAACCATGTGGTGATTATGAAAGCATGAACTTTCTATATGTTTTCCTCTGTTCCTTATCTTCATAGACATGCTTCTCTGCAGGTCATTAAATCTGAAGAATGTATAGCACTCTGTCTGCCCAGAAGCCATGTTTCCTATGGCTGCTGGCTACTCCCTACTGACAAGGGAGCTAAGGCACAGTTTTATGCCTCTGTCATTGCATTCATGGCAGCTCAACTCTGTGAGTGTTCTCTGGTGGGAGAGCTCCTTGTTTCCCTACCTCCTTATATATGTTGGACAACTCTATGTTGTCCAACATAGAGTGCCGGACACTGGTATTGTGTGTCTTTCTCACCAAAACTTTGGTCAGTTCTTAAAAATGCCTTGCCATGGAGTGGAATCATTGGTTTGTAGCCTCATCTCAAAAACTGGTCATCTTGGGATGTCTCTCTCCTTGTTCCAGCTGTGGCATCAACTCAGTGCAAATTGGGTATCCCTGTGAGACCAGATTCTGTTGGTTCTCCACCCATACATGTTTTTCTAAGGAAGATCTTATTCCTTCTTTCACCCTGGATAAAATCTGCAACCGGGTCACTAGCCAGCACTCAGTCTTGGGACCTGGATTTTAGGAGCTCTGTGACAACTCATTTCCCTATACTTTAGTTTTGTGCGGCAGAGACCACTAAGGTCACGAGCTCCTCAGTGTCTCAGGTGAGTGCCAAGCTCTCACCTTTCTTAGGAAGATGATCAGAAATTTATGTAGCTTTTAGATCCAGGACCCTCAGGTTGGTGTGACATCCTGGTGTCACACCTGAAGTGTCAGCTCAGAGCCCAGTTACTTCCTGGTAGGAAAAAAACATTCAGAATTCTTACATCTCTACACAATAAATTCCCTTCCCTTGGGCATTCACTCCTAGGAAGCTTCCATGTTCACTTTCCAATAGGGTTATTCATACTAGGCTCAAATATTTGTCCCCCAAAGGAGCCAGACTCCTATAGATTTACACTGCTACCTGCATTCTTCATTCAATTTTAAAGAAGACAGAGGTTTATTGAAGTCAGAACCCAGCAAGCTTGGTCACATGGTTTCACTCTATTTCCCTTCACAGTGTCCAGAGATTGCACAGTGGGAAACATGTGAGATCAAAAGGCAGGCAAGAAGACAAGTGTCATTTGGCAGTGCATAATTTACCATGTGCCTTGAATTTTGTTTTATAAACATGACAGATATTAAATGCTAATGAATGTGAATTAATTTTAAAGGGAAAAATTTCACATGTTACATGTAGATATGTGAATGAAAATGAATTATAGTTGATACTATGTAGAAATTACCACACCATTATCCTAAATAACCAACATAACATCACCTGCCTCGACTAAAAATAACAAAATTGCAGGTTTAGGCCCTCATAGTTTACTTATCTTTGCTGAAACTGTCAGTTTCCCACTTCCATAATCTTTAAAGACATTGAATTTTCTGAGTTCAGAGATCCATATGTACATATGAATGTTATAAAACTTGTTGTAAAAGATGACCATGTTATAGTAAGAAAACAGAAAAATCAATTCTTGGTGATTGTTTTTAAGTCCCACCTACAAAAAAACGGTCTTTTTTTTTTTGTAATTCATGTTGGGTTCCAACTAAAAAGAAAGAATACTGAGTTGTTGGTTTTAAAAGAGAACGCATTCCTTCTGTGGTTTTACAAATGAAGATGTTGCTCTTTATGAAATGCTGAAAACCAGAGCATTGCTGGTTATGCTAAGTGCTTCTATTGTCAGTGGTTTAATAGCCAGCCCTATTAATCTCAAGGCAACAGGAGTTTGTTTTCACAGAGATACCAGGCCATATTTGTCCAAGTGTTCAGTGTGTGACTCATAAGTGTTCCTGTGCTGTTGGATGACTTCCAGGTCGTTGCCAGAACTAACCTCCTTAGACATTTGAATCAAATTAAGAGTTCTCAGCTGAGATCTTAGTGGTATAGTCTTTCCCTAATACAGTAATCCTCTCCACTCTGAAGTCCAAACATTAAAAGATTACCATGCAAACTTTCCATGGCTGAAGACATCTCTTAATTAAAGGATAATAAATATTATAGTTAATAGTAGAGTCCAAACAACCAATGTATATTTCTGTTAGGTATATTGAAATTTAAGTAGTTAGTAAAGTCAGAATTCCTTTTAAAGGAGGTAATCAAATAGAATTGCATTTTCTTTGTGACAATTTAAAAACATGAGCACTTTTATCTCGTTTCTTCACAATGGTCTAAACCATAAATATTATGTGTCATCGGTAACTTGCAGGAGAGTCAAGAGGATTTTTAGAAAACCTTTGTACTTTCCACACATGCTTTTTAAATAGTGGATATTTAGAATATACTGCCTTCTAGCTTTAAAATACTTTTTCCCCCTCAACTACTTCTTTTCCTCCCATAATAAATTTTAAGAACTTATTAAGTTGTCTGTGTTATGAAAACAAAAGGTTTCCTTTCTTATTTTGTTTTTATTAGTTCCACCATTCTATTTCCAACATCTGGACCACATCGGGAGAAGGCTGGACCACTATGAGAAGCCGGAGTTATCTCTAGGATCTTATGAATATGTTGCTACTTTGGATTACTGCAGAGTAAGTGTTCCCAGGACTTCCAAGTGTTTATACGTTGATGTCAAATTCAAGTGAATAACTTTCATATGTAAAGAACTCAATCTTGATTCACAAATAAAGCATTTTGGTGGTGTCATGGGGATGTAGAAATGCCTCAGACACAGATCAGGGCTTCTAGGCTGTTAACATGATTAAATTGCCAAACTATTCAGAGCAATGATTATTTTTAAAAACTAAAAAGTGGTGCCAGAAATAGAAAACAATAATTTAATTTTTATGTCCCTATCAGATAAAATATTCAGAGTTCTTAAAGCAACAGTTCCATATAGTACCTCAACCTTATTTGTTTTGTCAGCAATGTCAGGAAGTTTTCTCTTTCAAAGCAGATGCTCAGCCAGGATGGTCAATAGGACTAGGACAGGTTTCTCTACCTCCTTTCTGCACACCAGTTGTCACCATAATGATTTAAAGCTCTTAGAATTCCCCTTGGACTATGTGGGAGCCTGGGGTTCTGGCCTCTGGTTTCCTTGCTTTAAAATGTAAGCACAAGACTCCTCCCCATATCCTTAATCTAAAAAATTAAATTAAAAAGTGTAGCTTTCCTTATAAGACCATTAACTGTTGGCCTCTATCCTGTCACCTCAGCCATCTTTTCCGTTGTACAAAACACTCACCACATACTCTGAACTCATCACTCCTTCTTAGAACTCCATGATTTTAGGTAAGATGGTTTGACCAGACTATCCTTGCATTCTCCTGTTACATCTCTATGTAATGTACATTCTGTAATACCTGGCTGAAATTTTATTTTATGTGAGTGTGTGTGCAAGTGAGCACATGAACAATTTTCTTTGGCTTCATCATAGTGAATATTTACTAAATCTCCTGTTTGTTTTTTTCACATAGAATTTGGTCTGTATATTTGTTTTAGCAATTATCCCCATGAAATTTACATCTTGTTAAGTGTTTTCCCTCTTCATAGATTTTGATATCCTTGGGACAATAATCTTGTCCTGGCTGTCTTTATGGCATCCACCACAGTGTCTATTACAGGGAAGACAGTTAATCAGTAAATGAATGAATGAATGAATGAATAAATTGGCAGGTCTGTTACTCTTCCCAGGAGTGGCTATGTCCCTTTTCCAATGTCACAGTGAGAGTGACATCATTATGGGCAACTCGCAGGACTTTAAAATTCTTTGGTGATTTGGAAATGTTTTCTTGGGTATCAGTTCAGATTTCAGCTTATATCTGAAATACCACATGTAGACCTGAAGAAACAGAGTCATTCTAACTGCTTTTCTTACTTCCTCTTCCAAATACAAATGCTTACTGATGCCCAGTTCTCAGAAAGCAGCCTCCGACCCACAGAATTCTATCACAGATGTTTGGAAGGGGACCAGTCCACATTATTGAATATAAATTACAAAGAACATGTTTCCTAAATAGAAGTTTTTTTTCAATTGATTGGATTTAATTTTTTTTTAGTTAATGTAACTTTTACATTTATTTTAGTGTTTTGTATGATTTTTCTGCCACATTAATAGTTATTAAAGAAAAGTTAATACTTTATTAATTCAAAATGTTACATTTAAACATATTTTGAGAAACATAAGAACATTTTTGGTATAAATGCTTTATATCAAATGAAAAATTCCTGAAGTACCAACTACTTTTAGGCAGTTTATTTGTTCTTTATTGCTCTTAGCTGAAGGTGAATTTGGAAATGAGGGTCTAAGTAGACCATAAATATTCAAGTTCTAATTAAATATAATAAAGCCATTATAACTAGTGATGGAAAATTTATTGATTGATCTTTGCAACCATAATATAAATATAATTATGCTCTCAGTTTCTAGTTCTCTGCCAAAAAGGCTATATTATCTTGATCTTATGTTTTTTTTAGTAGAAACTCAGGCAGAGAGTCAAGTCTATTTCTGGGAACAAAAGTTTCAGTATCTTCAAACTCTGTTATCTGGAAATGTTCCAGATGTCTAATTGATGGGAAATTTCACACAATAGGCAACGAACCAAATATACAAAGAAAAAAAGTACATTTTAAAGATTTTTTTGTAAGCTTAATCTGCCTTTTATTATTCCAAATAAGATTTAAAATAAAAGGTGGTTTAAGTATCTTCAAATTTAATTATAATTCAAAATGTAAATAAAATATAATAATGAGTTGCCTTAGGGATTTGGACAATGAAAAAGAACTTATTTAATTTGTACATGTGTTTTTAACACCATGCAAATTTAGGAATACAAAATTACATTTTCTCCTATTCATTTTAGTTTGTCTCGATACCAATTTTATATAATAAAATTAACATTGATATTTACTATGTGTGATGCTCTATGCTAAGTGCTTTTTATGTGTTGTATCATTTAGTTCTCAAGTGAACCCGTGTGGTCAATACCACCATTACATGGGGAAACCGAAGCCCAGAGAACTTAAGGGCCACCCTCAAATCACACACCAAGGAAGTGCTGGAGCCAGACTGTGTTGGCATGACCATAGAAGCCCTATTCTTTATCAATACACTGTGGATATGTAGGCAGTTATTTAGAAAATCACCATGGGGTTCTCCTGGAAAAAAAATACCCCAACTCTGTCATATAACTGGGAGTTTTTCACTTAGAAGTTTACAGACTATATCTAAACACAAAGTGTACCTGAAATGTAAAACCCCATTCCAAGCCAGCCTTTTTTTTTCTAAATAAAAATATCATCTGTCCACTTAATTTTAATTCACTGTGACATCTAATGGATACCTAAAATGCCCAAGACATTTGGTTATATGCTGTGAGGGATATCAAAACTAGCAAGATAAGGAACCTGATTTCAAGGTACTTCCTATGTCCAGACTCAATAAGTATATAATTACGATATAAACCCAAATAAGATAAATGCCATGTAAGTCCAATAATCCTAGTACCATAAGGAAATCAACAAATGATGATGTATGGTTTGGAGGATCAGGAAAGGCTTCAAAGAGTAAGTGACTTTTGAGCTGGTTATACCATGACCAGAGTTTGGACATGTGGAAAGGGAAGGGAAAACAAAACAGTGAGTAGAAGCAGAGGATTTGCAACTTTGCTTTCTTCAGGGACTAGGCAGGTATAGTAAATGAGTGACATGGATGGAGTAAGTATGGGAACTAGGATAATTGGAGAGGATGTTCCCTTTCCCCCAAAACACATTCATATGCACATATTTTCTAAAAAACACTGTGCCAAACAAAATACTTCTCTGGCCAAATTCTTGGCCCAGGCCCACTAAACTGTGACTTCTGGGTAGGAAATGTTTTGAAAATGGCAAACATTTAAATTAGTTGAAGGAATGTGTATTGGGAAATAATGGGAAGTAAAACTGGGAAATTGTCTTGAGATACAGACTAACCACTGGGTTTGTCATCATACCTTTGATCTCCTGGTTTTTATACATGTTTGTTAAATGAGTATTATGGGGAGTTGTAAGTGCCAGTCCATTGAGGAATTTCTTAATTCAGTAGGTGATGAGGACCATTAAAGGTAAAGAGGAAGTTGTTTCCTTAATCCAGTCATCCATCCAACCACACATTTATTCACTCAGTCAGCAGAACTGAGCACTCTTTTGTGCTACACTCTGTGCTTGACTCTGAGGACTCTCAATAAACATTCTGTCTTCAGAGGCATTGGCATTGTGATCTGTATTGTGTCTTTGGACCGTTTATTCTGACAGCAGTCTGTGTAATGAGAGGAAAGAGATTGGAGGCAGGGGGATATTAGAAGTTAAGGCAGTAGTCCAACAAGAGAAACAAACTGAAGGGAGTATAGCAGTTCCTCAAAAATTTAGAAATAGAATGACTGGATATATACCCAAAATAATTGAAAGCAGAGTCTCAGAGAGGTATTTGCACACTAATGTTCATAGCAGCATTATTCAAAATAGCCAAAAGGTGGAAGTAACACGAGAGTCCACACATGGATAAATGGATAAACAAAATGTGGTATATACATATGTGGAATATTATTCAGCCTTAAGAGGAAAGAAACTTAGACAATGTTAAACATGGATGAACTTATGCTAAGTGAAATAAGCCCGTCGCATAAAAGACAAATACTATGATTTTACTTTTCTGAAGTACCTAAAGTTGTCGAATTCATGGAGATAAGAATGTAGAAATGGGGAATGGTGGTTGCCAGGGTCGGGGGAGAGAGGGGAATGGCAAGTCATTGTTTAATGGTCACAAAGTTTCAGTCTTTTCTATCTTTTTTATTTTTTTTAAGATTTTATTTATTTGACAGAGAGAGAGAGATCACAAGTAGGCAGAGAGGCAGATAGAGAGAGGGGGGGAAGCAGGCTCCCTGTTGAGCAGAGAGCCTGATGCGGGGCTCAGTCCCAGGACCCTGAGATCATGACTTGAGCCAAACGTAGAGTCTTAACCCACTGAGCCACCCAGGTGCCCCCAAAGTTTCAGTCTTAAAAGAGAAAGCATTCTGGAGATGGACACTGGTGAAAGTTGTCCTTTAGATAAAGGATAGTTGTCCTTTAGATAGGTGACAGTGTGAATGTACTTAATACCACTGAACTATGCACTTAAAAATGGTTAAGGTGTTAAGTTTTATGTATATTTTATCACAATTAGAAATAATTTTGGAAATGAGGGTCTAAATTTGGATGCTGGAAACATAAGGGCTTCACAGTTAACTGGTGGTGGATGGTTAAGAAAGGTGGACAATTCCATGGAGAAAATGAGATTTGAAACTCAAGATTATTTTTGAGGATCATGCTTTCTCTAAGTTCCTTATATAGAAGGCCAGTACGGTGGGATAAATCTTGTCTTACCTGCTAAAATTTGGAGTGAAGATCCTGGCAGTCCCTTTATGTGGAGGTGTGCTATAGTTAAATAGAATGCTAATCTGGAGCTCAGAAAAGACACTAGGATGAGAAAGAATGTGAGGAGTCACCTATAAAGAGGCCCTGGTTAAAAATGTGTAAATGAGATTTCTGTGATGGACCATGTGGTAAGAAATGAGAAGAGGATGTCCTTTGGAGAAAGATAAGAAAATGAAAAAATAGAAGCAGCAGTCAGAAAAGTGGGAGAGGAAATGACACCACAGTTCCTTGACAGCTAAAAAAGTGAAGGTGGTCTGCCATGCCTAAAATTGGAGAGATAAAAAAGATTTAGATGAGATTTTACTTAAAGTCCCTCATTTGCAGTCAGGAGGTCTGTAACCCTTAACAGAGTGGTTTTGGGAAGGTGTCATGGAAAACCAGGTTTTTGTAAAATTCATACCTGTTAGGCTTGGCTGGACAAAGCAAGTTGGGTTTAAAGAGTGGAGTAATTAATTCAAGCAGCCAGTGATGAAGTCATTAGAGTGTTCTAGGCATGAGATGAGAAATTTCTGGATGGTTAAGAGTAGGAACCAGATAAAACATGTGAAAGAATCATTTCGAAAGGATAATCAATGGGACTCAGTGATGGAAAGAAAAGGAATAGTCAGACCTAATTTCATGTTTTTAAGCCTTTGAGTTGGTGTGTAGTGATGTTATTGATAGAGATGTTGGAAGAGAATGTCATTTAGAGGAATGAGGAATTAGTTTCCCATGCATAGGAAGCTAGTTACAGTGAAGGAAGCATTCCGTGGAGATGTGTGTGTTGGATTTATGGAAACTATTCACTGGGGGAACTGGTAATGCTGAACTTGAGAGAGAACACAAGAATAGTAAGGCACACTTGGGTTGGTCAAAAAGAGGCTTTGGCTTAACTAATGGAAATGATTGTTATTTTTATTTGCTATAAATCAATGCAAGTCTATGTTATAAATTAGGTGGGAATCAGGAATGATTTGCAAAAAAAAAAAAAGAAGAAGAAGAAGCTAGATGGACAGCAGTAGAGTTCTTTCTTTTCTTTGTTGGTCTGATTTTGAATGTAGCAAAGCAATGAAGCATTTACATTGAAGATTTTTAAGTCCTGCAGTTTTTTTATTTCAAATGACAGACTTTTTTAGAACAGTGTTATATCTAGCCTTATAGTGGATATAGAATGAATTAGTAAGATAATTTGGAGACATTATCATCTAATTTTATAAGTAAAATACAATTTTATTTTAGAAAATTTTTGTGATTTATTGTAAAGTTAAAAATTGAATTAACCTGAACTCTTGTTTTAGTTTGAGTCACTTAAGTTTGCCTGTGGTTCTGTTTTCTAAATATTTTGTAAGACCCAACTGAAGAATCATTTCCTAAGATATCTTTGAACCCTAGCCAGTGAAGGGACCAACAGATACAAAACATATAACAGCTGCTTTATGTTATAGTGATTTTTTTTTAAACAGATAGAGAAAAGGCCCAATATTCCATTTTTAACCATAAATATGTAAGGTATAGGTAAGCATTTGACAATATAGTAAAATTTTAAGGCATACAATTATATTTTATTATTATTTTTAAAATAATATATTTATTTATTTATTTGAGAGAGAGGGAGTGAGCGCATGAACAGGGGGAGGGGCAGAGGGACAAGCAGATCCCTGCTGAGCGGGGAGCCTGACTGGGACTTGATCCTAGGTCCCTGAGAACCTGGCCTGAGCCAAAGTTGGGCATTTAACCAACTGAGCCACCCAGGCAACCCTACAATTATATTTTAGATAATTTCATATCTTTAAAAGACCTTATAAAGGAAAAGATTTGAAAATAGTGTTATCAAGTTAATGCAGTTTTACTAGTTTCAAGACAAATGCTAATTATTGTATGTACTCCTTGGGGGCACAATTTGTCAAGGGTACCAGACACATTTCTTCTGAGAAGACAGAAGCTTAAAAGCAAGGTTGGCCACCAGACCATACTCACCCTTGGATAATTGTAGTGATAAGGTCTTTGGAGTGCTGCTACAAGAGTGCAGCTTCTCCGCTAGATATCATAATCCAGTCTAATTTAATAGTGTGCCACAGGTCATACCCTGGAAAACAAACAGCTTTTATCTTTTTTATAACGTTAGAGACTATGTTCTAGAAAATGATTTAATTCCACAGATGTTATATTCTAAAATATTAAACAAAAAGTTTGATGATCTTCAGGAGTTTCTGAATGTTTTGACTTGATTATGCAGTGTATATACTTTATAATTACATTTGTGTGATCTGTTTGCTTCCCTGTAGAAGAATAAGCCTCCCAACCCACCAGCTTTTATCTTCATGATTGATGTTTCATATAGTAACATCAAGAACGGACTCGTGAAGCTCATATGTGAAGAACTGAAGACTGTGCTGGAAAAACTTCCAAAGTAAGGGAACTCCCATTATTTTTGGAATTTGTACAATATTACTGACTTAATTTATTGGCCAGAAAACAAGTGCTGAATGACCCATGGGTATCTTTTGCTAATGAGGACATCGAACAAATATTTATAAATCAAACAGCACTGTTTTTTTCTTGCATCCTTAAAAAGTCCACAGTTATCTTTTGTACAAAGCAAAAGAAACAAACTGATAAAAATTAATGCTATGGTAAACAATATTCAAAATGCATTATAAGTTATAAGGAGAATCCCAACAGTGTTATGGGAAAGACTTTTGGAAGTCTGGTATTCATTTTCAAAGAGGTTGCTTTTCCAGCAGAAACTGGTAGGTGTGGGTTGTGGTAGAGTTCTAAGGGATGCCAGGAGATGGAACTATTGTCTTAGGGCAGAGATGTTGCTTTTTAGCCACAATCCCTGTGCCCTTCTACACCGTCAGACCCCTTTGCCGCTTTACTTCCTCCAGGTACTAGCAGAAGGCAAATCACTTTCCTTGCCACTGCAGGGGGCAATGCACAAAAGGAAAGGTGGAAAGGTATTTTAGCAAACATGGCTACTTTTTATAGTGTGCAAACTAGTTGTTTAGGGTGGGAAGTAACATCTAGTAAGAAGATCCTTTATGAGAGGAAACGTAGTTAAGAAAAAGGCTAAGAAATAGTGTCTGAAACCTAGTGTCTGCACCAGGCTCAACATCTTCCACCCCTCCCAGAACAGATCTCTGTTCTGGAAAGGGATGCTTTGAGGGATGGGTTGTCAGTAGCCCTTGGGGTTTCCTGAGTCCTCGGGTGCCCATTCCTCTATATTCGTTCTGCATGTGGCTGCTGCATTGGCGCATGTGAGCCTCGAAGAGTGAACTCTGGACCTCCCAGGAGTAGCTTTGTTTGTATCTACAAAGCTCAAATCATAATATTCTCAATGGTTTGGAAAAGCCATGGGGATGTTTAAAAAACATTGAGGTGATTTCAAACTGAATTCTAAAATGAAGAATGAAATGGGAGAAATTCGAAGATGGGGCATAAGAAAGGCATGTGATGCCTGCTAACTGTGACTATAGCTTCTGTTACCTCATTCTTAGCAATATTTGGGAAGTGTGGACTTTCTGCTGAATATCGTGTATCTTTTTTTTTTTCTTTTTTAAAGGAGTCATCTTTTTTTTTTTAAGATTTTCTTTCTTCCTTTCTTTCTTTTTTATTTTTTAAGGATTTTATTTATTTATTTGACAGAGAGAGATCACAAGTAGGCAGAGAGGCAAGCAGAGAGAGAGGAAGGGAAGCAGGCTCCCTGCTGAGCAGAGAGCCCGATGTGGGACTCGATCCTAGGACTCTGGAACCATGACCTGAGCCGAAGGCAGAGGCCTAACCCACTGAGCCACCCAGTCGCCCCAAGATTTTCTTTATTCATTAGTCAGAGAGAGAGAGTATGTGTGAGCATGGGTGGGGGACGGGGCAGAGGGAGAAGCAGGCTCGACCCTGAGCAAAGGGCCTGATGTGGGGCTCCATCCCAGGATCCTGGGATCATGGCCAAAGGCAGGCGCTTAACCGACTGAGCCACCCGTGTGTCCCTGGGTATCATATATCTTGTAGACTTCTCTCACAGGGCTGTTTTAATTCTAAATCTTAACTTGGAGCTTGAATAATATGAAAGAAAACTACTCTAATTTCTGGAAGTGATGTCTCTCTCTTTTACCTTCTCTCAAACTGGTTAGCTTAGGCTTTCCTTTTCTCATAGTTACCTCTCCAACCCCTTGTTCCTTTCCAGCATAGTGGTGATATGAAGTGTGTAGCCTGTTGATATAAGTCATGAAACCATACTCCTTCCTTAGATGTCATCATGACTTTTACATCCCATTGGAGCAGATTGTGACTTTAGCAAAAGATAGGAGGGAAAAAAAGGATACTGCTAGTTATTCCCTGCTACTATTTAAGTGTCTCTCTCAAAAGCTTTAATTGAAGCCAAAATGCCGTTTCTTCTTTTTTCTTTTAAAACAAATCCAGTTGCTCTTTTTCTTCTTCCCTGAAGTTTGTTTTGGGCTCTGTATGTATATAACTTTATATTTTTATTAGGATTGCCAACAGTCTGATTTACTTCTTTGAACCAGGTAATATGCCAAATAGCCCTTTTTAAGCACAGAATATGTCGTCTTGATTAATGTCTAAGGTATGTTCATCTCTTAGCTAATCTTTTGGAAAGTAAAGGCCCCATTCTTTACCATTTAACTTTGAATTTACATCTTTGATTTTGCTAGATGACATTTCTGTCTGGTTTCTCTGGAACAGGAAAGAAAAGATTTGAAATATTTCATCTGTTGTTCAGATCAAGCAGTTGAGTTTTTTCTGGTTGTTTTTAATGCTGCTGTAGCTAAAATGTTCAAAATGCTTTATTGTGGAATACTCTGATTCATCTAGTTACTAATATCTTCAGTTTTGCTCCGTCAGATTCATTCCATTAAAATAATAGGGGCATGTATTGAGGGAAGTGGTAATTGAAAAGCAGAAGAAGAAACACATGTTGTTCTGTGTGATATCCCTTATGTAACTTTATTAAATCTATATAGAATTAATATGAAGGAAAGATTGAGATTGCACTTCCTTCTGGCTATGATTTAACAAGGCAGTTATACTGTTGAATAAGAAAATTTTAAGATACTTCTTTGTTTCTCAAACAAATTTTCAAAAAAATATGTTCCTATGAAAACATACACTAATATTTTGCAATAATGTGAGATGTTCTGATTAGATGTTTTTTAAAATGTTAATTTAGATTTTAAGTGAACCCTGTGAATCTCAGGATATGCCTTTCCCATCACTTGAAAATGTCCAAATCCAATAGGGAATAGCAATCTAGATTCTTCTCTGCAATTTTTCTTTTGTGTCTTTTTCCTCAATTGACTCTAAATTAACTCTTAAAAGAGAATAAATGCCCTCAGGGTTTGCCAGACATTTATCACCTTATGTAATAAAAGGTTTACTCGGAAATGGGAGCTTAGCCAGTGGTGTGCTGGTAAACTGCATCTCAAATAAAAAGAGCCTTAATTGTAGTGTTTGCTCATTCCTGTGGTGTAAAATACTTCCAGCCAGGCCGATTTTAAACTAGGAAGGCGACATCGCTAAACAGGAGTTTAGAAGAGATGCATACAATCAGTTTCTCAATTTGGGCTCTAACTTGCCATCCCAAATACAGCCTTTCACCATCATGATAATCCTCCTGAACATACCTCTAACTCCCTGTGTTAGACTGGACCCTGTCAAGAGCAGAGGGCATAAACTTTGGGTCCTTATTGGTTTATCGTCAAGGATTCATGATACGTTAACTATAAGGCACTATATACTAAGAGCCTAATGAGAGTGATTTATAGGAATTTAGAAGAAGAAATGACATCCAGGGGCTTTGAGAGAGGAAGAGTTCTTGGTCTTAAAGAGTAAAATTCTAATAAATGGTGGGGTGGGGGTGGGGGGAGGGAGAACATGGGTACAGTATAGTATAATGGGTAGTTGCATGAAATCATACAGTTTAGGATATCGAGGGGGGTGTGGGGGCGTTTAAGTCCGTGTATGGTGCAGTAGAAAGAATAAGGATACCATTTCTAAAAATTTTTGCAAGAGTCCAGAATATAAACATTTACCAAGTGCTTTTGGAAGGGATTGTGAGGACCTATTTAAACTGCCCATCCATTTGTGAAGGCCACAGTGAAGAATAAATATCCTCAATTAGCAAAGGCATTAAAGAAGAAATAGAGTTTAAAGTCAGTAGTTTGTCAGCCTTTACTCTGCTGAAACATCAAAGAAACTGGGAAGTCTGCAGTGGGATCAACAATTTGAACTTAAGATACTTTCATCTATATATTTTATTTTCCTTTCTTTTGTACTCAAGTAACTTGTTATGCTATGTGCAAAGTTTAGAAACTGAGCCTACTAGGTTCCTTTTTAAAAAAGTTGTCCTTAAGCAAAATAAGTTTTACTGCTCTCTAAGGATCAAAGAAAATGGCAGAAATCTTTTGTGGCTGTCCTCTAACCATTGAGCACTGTTATAGCCACTAATGAAAATTAGCAAGAGCTTCAGTAGTATTTTAGGAGGGAGAGGGGAGGGAAAGGAAGACCAAGAGAGAGAAACTTGGGTAAATATTAACTGAGGTTTAGACCATTCAGCTCTGAGTTTACTTCATATAGACTTGAATAAGAACATTTATGCCTTATACTCCTGTCAGGAAGATAAAGGTCTTACCTTGGATTTTTCAAAAAAATTTATTTTTTGTTACGGTTTTAGAGCTTTTGTTACTTTTATTGTCTTGCCATGACCTCACAAATGACTATCTAATACGAATTACATCATTAATATGGTTTATGTATTTATATAGGGTATGGCTTTCAAAAATCTCTCAACTTCTATTGAGATTCTCTAGAATCTGTAAGAAAAGAATCACACAGAAGGAACAAGTCCTTTCTTGATAAAAATAGCTATCTGTTTGTAATCTGAGTGTGCCTTTGTCTTGGTTCAGATGTTGCATTTGTTCTTCTGACCTTCTGGTGACTTCTGAGAGAGCTTTGTTTATAAAGAATGTAATATGCCTACCTTTTTTGGGAAAAGAAAAACCATACCTTGTAATTGCTGTGGACTGAGAATGCATATGTTAAAGAAATATATTTTTATATCTGTTTGACTTTTTTTACCTAGAATTTTGATAATTTTTTATCAACGTATTTTTGTAATATCCCTTATCACTTACTGCAACTCAGTATTTTTTATACCAGTAAACAATAATTAAGAGCAAAACTTTTAACATGTCTTTCATATATTTAATAGAAGGTATACTTACTGAATTTCTGATAGAAACCTCTCGTAAATATGTGAAAGAACTTCAAACACGGTGTTTTCCTCATAGGGAAGAGCAAGAAGAAACTTCTGCAATCCGAGTTGGTTTTATCACATATAACAAAGTGCTGCATTTCTTTAATGTAAAGAGTAACTTGGCCCAGCCTCAGATGATGGTGGTAACTGATGTTGGAGAAGTCTTTGTTCCTCTGTTGGATGGTTTCCTTGTCAACTATCAAGAATCCCAATCTGTGATTCACAAGTAAATATCAAGTGTTTTATAATTTAGATACGAATGAGGTATCTGTTTTTAATTGTTTTGACTCAATCACACATTGTTTTGTTTTGTCATTGACAAGGAGGTTTTAACACATGGGTTATAAAACTCCATCATTTATGTTCTATTTTAAATGTATACCAATATCTAAAAGTAGGCGTTTTGTTCCATTTTGTTTTGTTTTTTTAGAGAGAGAGAGAGAGAGAGACAGCAATGGGGAAGGGCAGAGGGGGAGAAAGAGAGTCTTAAGCTCCATGCTGGGCATGGAGCCCAGTGTGGGGCTTGATCTCATGACCCTGAGATCATGACTTGAGCTGAAATCAAGAGTCAGATACTTAACCAACTAAGCCCCCCAGGTGCCCCAAGGAGGGCTTTTTTTTTTTTTAAAGATTTTTTAAATTTACTTATTGGACAGAGAGAGATCACAAGTAGAGAGGCAGGCAGAGAGAGAGAGAGGGAAGCAGGCTCCCTGCTGAGCAGAGAGCCCGATACGGGACTCGATCCCAGGACCCCGAGATCATGACCTGAGCCGAAGGCAGCGGCTTAACCCACTGAGCCACCCAGGTGCCCCCCTTTTTTTTTTTCTCTTAATACTCATGCTCAACCAGACTGGTCCCCTTTCTTTGCTGGAGAGAGAGATTTCCTGCATATAGATGACCGTATTCAGTGATGATAGTAATAACTGAAGATATAGCCACTGTTCCAAGAATTTATAGTTTAAGAAATCAAAAAATGGTGAAAAAATATTTACAAAAGGTATGCTTTTGTAAATGTTCCAAACAAATCATAAATTTTGGTTCCAAAACATGCCAGGATATCATTCCCTACGGAATAGCCTATGAAAGTCACCCATAGGTGTTTAGTGTGAAATAAATACCAGATGTGTTTAGGCTTGAAATGCTAGTGATTTATTTCTTGAAGTTTATTACAAATATGCCAAATATTTAAAAACTTTTACTCATTCATTTCTTATAGTTTATTGGACCAGATTCCGGAGATGTTTGCAGACTCTAATGAAAATGAGACTGTCTTTGCTCCTGTCATCCAGGCTGGCATGGAAGCACTAAAGGTGAGAAGCCTTTTTTAATTGCTAGTAAATAAATTTTAAAACACACACACACACACACACACACACACACACACACACACACACAGACAAACACGCATACACATGCGCAGGAAGTTTCGTCTGTGAAAGAAAATACAGCCTTCTTTAAAACATGTAGTTTGCTAGAGGCTGTTCCAAACTTCCCTACAAATCTTAGAAGGAAATGGCCTAAATCATGGATTGCTCCCAGCATTTACATTCCAGAACTATTAGCATCTGAGCAACTGATTTTGTCAGGGTTTCCAGTTTAACTCCTCCCTTTGGCTTTTATATGAACTTTATATGATCTATTTTAAAATTACTTCAACAATATCCGAACCAGATAGGGATGAAAGAATACCCATACCACCCTCTCCTTCCTTGGGATTTTCAAACATGCAAGGGCAAGGCCTGTGACAGGCAGTGACGGATGTGCATGCCACACAGGGCCTTGCTGAATGCCCAGAGCAGATGTAAGGTTGGCCTTGGCTTCAGTTGGGAAGCCGAGCCCTAATGACTCTGGTCATTTTCATAGTAATAAAGACAGAACTCTGAAAAAGACAAAATGATTGAAAAGTTCTGACTGTTGATCATTGTTACCTTAGCAGCAAGAGTCACACCACTTTGACCTGCACAGCTTAGTGCCTAAAAAATTGATTTTCAAGTTTGATTATTAAAGTTAAATTGAAATTAACTTTTAAAATAAAATGAGTGGTAATAATAACAATAACAGCGATAACAAACAGCAAGAATATTGCTGAAGAATTGAATTTATGAAACATTCTACAGAAATTTTGTGTGTAAACATTGTAGTTTTTTTTTTTTTTTAGGATTTCATTTATTTATTTGACAGAAGGAGGGGCAGAGGGAGAAGCAAACTCCCCTGCTGAGGAGGGAGCCCAATGTGGGGCCTGATCCCAAGAACCTGGGATCATGACCTAAGCCAAAGGCAGATGCTTAACCGACTGAGCCACCCAGGTGCCCCGTAGCTTGGTTTTAGTACAGTGAGTCTTGCTTGGGTTTTCTGATCTTCAGGATATTTACTCATTGAATAAAAAATTACAGATGTCCCTTAAAAATCTTCAGAATACATGTCAATTTAACATAAAATTAAAAATAAATTTTAGGGGCGCCTGGGTGGCTCAGTGGGTTAAGCCGCTGCCTTCGGCTCAGGTCATGATCTCAGGTCCTGGGATCGAGTCCCGCATCAGGCTCTCTGCTCAGCAGGGAGCCTGCTTCCCTTTCTCTCTCTCTGCCTGCCTCTCTATCTACCTGTGATCTCTCTCTGTCAAATAAATAAATAAAATCTTTAAAAAATAAATAAATAAATAAATAAATAAATTTTACATCATAAAGTGATATGGACAAGTTAGGGTCCATCTAGTGGAAACCAATACTGATCATTGGTTGGGCTACAGAAAGACATGGAAATTCCTATTTTATTCCACATTGCAGAAAACAAATATTTTCCATTTCTATTTGGAAGAGTTATATTATTGTTCTCCCTTCCAGTAAGGCATCTAGAAATGCTAGGTAAATTTCCTGATATATGATCATCAATACATGAACCTATGAGTCTTTCTACTCTAAGAAATTAGTATTGGGTATAGAACTGTATTCATGTGCTCTTGCCTGAGAGGAAAGATGAGTGGATATTCGTAAGCCGGCACATCATCAATTAAGACAGTAGAGTGGAAAGAGGAGCATGGCTTGTACAGCATCCCAGCCCAACCCTAATTTCATTTCTGAAAGGGAGCAATGATGGGTTCCTACTGCCAGTCCATGAGAGATCTAGAGGCTTTTTAGCAGCTTTGAAAGACAAAATCGATAAATGAGATTTGTCCACATGTATTCCATGTGTCTGAAATGTGGTGTTACCTAGGATACATTACTGGGAAACCACTGTGTTTGGTAATCACTGTAATGTTCTTCATAGTTACTCATGCACTAATAGCTGGAGCAGTCAGCATTCTCTGTGCTCATTTACCAGAGGCCAGTTCATTTCATCCAGTGTATTTTTGTATCTTTTGCATATTATTTTTTGTTATATTTGCAATTTTATTTTTAGAGTTATTAATGTACTCTTTTACACTGAAGTTTAAAAATGAGAACCAATATCTAAATATAACAACTCAGAATAACTTCACAAATATCAAAGTTAATAAGTAGTGGAATTCTTACAAAGTGTAAGAACTGTCGAGGTGCCTGGCTGGCTTGGTTGGTGGAACATGTGACCCTTGATCTCAGGATTTTGAGTTTGAGCACCAAATTGAGTGTGGAGATTCCTTAAAAATAAAATCTTTTAAAAGTAAAAGAACTATCTTTATAGAAGGGGAAGAACTGTCTTTTAACAAAGATAGGGAACTGCCTTTTATCAAGTGACTCTGCTGGACATAAGTTGGTGGCAGTTGCTTTCCTGTGCCTGCTGGCCCCTGTCTTCGTGCAGAGGTGGAATGGTGCTCCACACTGTGGAAGAAGAAGCAAGACAGTCACTCCTTGATTAAGGAGTCATGGGGTCACGTGTGAAAGGGCGCCTACTTTTTAAAAATGCAGATTTCTGGCCCCTCTCCCAGAGATGCTGATTCATCAGCTCCCCAATTTGTTCTACTGATCACCCATATTTGGGAACCACCAGTAAAAGGAATTATTATTCATTGTGCAATCCCTGAGAAAAGCCTTACATTATGGTAGCTCACCGGGAAATTCTGTACCTGAGCTGTACGACTTTGCATGTTACTTTTGCACTAGGAATGCTTTCACTTAACCATGATTTAACATCTTGCCCTAAGCTTTTCATTAGCAATTAGATTAAGAGAAAACACTATGAGGAAAGTTTCTTTCTTGTGTGCAATATTAAATGAAGATATTATTGCATATTAATCAATTTCCTACATGTAGAAAGATTCACTAGCTAGTTCCCTAGAGTCAGTTTTTACAAGTATTATAACTCCTAATATTCCTTCTAGCCTTAACTACCAAGAAAGATACCAATAATACTTGGGGTAGATTTTCCAATTTAATTACTTCCTTTCCATGACCTTCTTGCTGTTTTCTAGTTCTTTACATTAACCTTGATGATTCTTTTGGTATGTATCTCTTTAGCCGTCAGTTTCTTCCAAACTTATTTATAAGTAGGTAGTTGATATAAAAACAAAAAACAAAAAACCAACTTAATGAGAAGTTTCTCCTTCATCTGCTAGAAAGATTCTGGGTGGTTATAATTCACTATATGAGAGCAGAGACCACTGTAGTATGGTAGGAACTTGTATGCAGTTTATGCTTTCGGCCTTAGAGAAACCTGATGAGGCTTGGATGAAGAAAACAATTTTTCCAAATAGGAAAAAATGTGTGTGTGTGTGTGTGTGTGTGTGTGTGTGTGTGTGTGTGTGTGTGTGTGTGTGTGTGTGTGTGTGTTGTATGTGGTTGTTCTCTGCCTCTCACAGTGAGAGTATCTCATCATCTCTTCAGGCCCCCTGTGGCTAAAAAGCAGTCAGGCGTACATGTGGGTAACTTGCATACAAGGGCCCTATTTGCCTGAAGTCATTATTAGGCAAAGAGCTAACATTTTTGAGAATTTGCAGGGTAGTATCTAAATACCGAGACCACATCATTCATTCTCTTGTTCTTTCAATCAAGAAAGATCTATTAAATGTTTTGTTAGGCAATGTGAAGACTACTGTTTCTAGTTCTAAGTTGCTTACAGTGTGGTAGAAAAAACTTAACTCTGTAATATTAGGCATATTTATTGCTTGTATTGCCCAAAAGAGGGGGAGGGGAGGAGAGCAAAGAGTAACTTTGGAAAGACCAGGACTGTGGCTGGCCAGCTGGAGTGCTCAGGAGATTATGCACAAGAGGCCAGAGATGAGTCTCATCTTCTGTGGACAGGGCGTAGAAACTGAAAGACCATCGAAGTGCTGTGTTTTTTGTGTATCCACGTGAAGACATTTGAAAACTGGACTCCTCCATTTGAATTATAGCTTTATCAGCTAGACGCCAAGGAAAATCTGTGTATAATTAGTTGTAATAAACCTCTTGAAGCACAGAGAGTCAACAAAAACTAACAACACGTGCTAATTTGTCACAAAGATAAAGAAGGGAAGGTTTGGAAAGTTCTTATACATATTTTCTCAAAAGTCCCTGAACTATTCAACTGCGGGCTTCAATACACTTTTCTTGTTCTCTTAGTGCCTTTTTTTCCACGTAGTCTTTCAAAATCTGCATCTCTTCTCAAAATCTGACACTCATAACTCAACTGCATGTGAATTTCTGGTGTTGTCTTTTAACTTGGCCAAACAATAGTTTTCTGAGTTAGCTATTAACTTCCACCAGAAAACTAGATAAGTAGAATTAGGCAAAAATTAGAAAGAAGTGGCCTTTAATGGTTATGCTTCAAATATATCACAAGTTGGGGAAATTTATCTTTAAGTTATCTTAATGTATTTCTACATTTGATTTCAAGGTGTGATACATCACAACATTCCTTCCTTTCCTTCTATGGAGCACCTATAGAGTGAAAGCACTATCTAGACCCAGTAGGGCTTGGAGAAACAC
This sequence comes from Meles meles, assembly GCF_922984935.1. Taxonomy (NCBI): domain Eukaryota; kingdom Metazoa; phylum Chordata; class Mammalia; order Carnivora; family Mustelidae; genus Meles; species Meles meles. Next base: position 92,693,746 of record NC_060067.1, read on the forward strand.
ACTGTAGAGAAATCAGGGTCCTTCTTTCTTCATAAGCCTGTGACCTGTAGAAGACCATGGGATACATAAAGTTGTGATTCGTTGTCATTAACTTTTATCTGCAAAGTAGAGTGGGGATAGAGGGAGGTGGAGGCAACTAGCACTGTCAAGGGTGATATTAACATGTATCTCAGAGGAATGGACATTGGAATTAAATTTTGAATAATGGGTTCTCCAGGCCAGCCTTTCTCAACCTGTTTTCCATCATAATAAAAATGGCATATGTCATTGTCATTTATCAATTCTATATGGTACATTAATATGGACACAGTCAGGTTTTGGCAAAAACATCACAGATTTATCAGGATTTAAAGCATAGAATGCCCTAGGAGCTTTTTCTTTTATTGCTTCTTACAAAAGGTTTTATAAGTATATGACTAATGAAATTATAACTCTAAAATTGTGCCATTTTAATTGGCTAATGAATTAGAAAGAAATATGACTATTTTGTTTTTCTCAATAGTGAACTTTATTTTTCCAATAGATTCTGATTTTTTCGTTTAGAGTTTTGCTCCACGGGTAATAGTAACAAGGCAATCATGTATGTTTGTTTATGATTAACACCATATACTGGTTCATTGAATTCTCTCAACAATATTTTCATGTAGCTGCTGTTTTTCCTGTGTCACATATTAGGTAACTAAGGCTTAGAGAAGTTAAATAATTTGCCCGGTATCACTCAGCTAATAAATAGCTTGGACTCTTATCCATGCAGATAGGAATTAGGACCCATGCTCTTACATGCTGTGGTATACAATAACAGTACTTGAATGAGCAGAGATTATCTAGGTGGATGGAGGTGAATGAATATCTAGATGGGTTGACAGTGAATTATTTAAGGGAACTGGGTAGGCCAGGCAAGAAAAGTTGGGGAGAAGATGGACTTTTAAAAAAGGTTTCATACCTTTTCTGCTACTCGAATTAAAATAAACAGAAAGTGCTTTTATAACGATGAAAGCGATAGAAATGAAGAGTCAGTCATAGAATTTCAAAATTATTGACATGTCATTATCAGTATTACTATAAATTTTACTCAGATTTAATCATTGGAACTCATGTGTCTTAATTGGCCCAAGTGTTGACAGTGTCTTTTTCCTGTGCAGTGTTTGTGTACCTGTGCTTCTTTGCTCATCCTTGCCTTCTTTCTGACCTATGCTATATCAATAATTTTTGGTAGAAGGCTAGTGCAGCAGTAAGATCACTGCTCACTGCTGACCACAACAAAGATGAGACAGGGCACAGGTTACCCCTCCCCAGTGTCACTTAGGGAGACACATTAGGATAAGGCTAACCTGGAATTCTCTCCATTTGTTTTTGTTCTTAGATTTTATTTATTTATTTATTAATTTGACAGAGAGATAACGAGAGAGGGAACACAGCAGGGGGAGTGGGAGAGGTAGAAGCAGGGTTCCCGCAGAGCAGGGAGCCTGACACAGGGCTCAATCCCAGGACCCTGGGATCATGACCTGAGCCAAAGGGAGACTGAGCCACCCAGTCACGCCTCTCCATTTGTTCTTTAATGTTATTCACAAACCCACGTACCTTAATCATCATAGCAGATAACTTTATTTTTTTTTTAAGATTTTATTTATTTATTTGACAGACAAAGATCACAAGTAGGCAGAGAGGCAGGCAGAGAGAGAGAGAGGAGGAAGCAGGCTCCCTGCTGAGCAGAGAGCCCAATGCGGGGCTCGATCCCAAGAACCTGGGATCATGACCTGAGCCGAAGGCAGAGGCTTTAACCCACTGAGCCACCCAGGCACCCCATAGCAGATAAGTTTAAACGCCTCTTAACAGCTGACCCGGGCACACCAGAGTGTGCCACTAACCCAGTCTTTGTGAACAACAGCTCTAGACCAAGAAGAGGGAGAAACGGATTCCAGGGTAAAGGAATAAAATGTTTAAAGATATGGAGGTATGTAAAATACGTGGTGTATTTTCCAGGAAAGCAAAGCTTGTAGGGTGGAAACTTCCAAGGCAAAGGATGGCAGGGGTTAGGAAATGGTGGAGATTCAACTGGAAAGATAGTCTTCGAACTCCAGAGGGCCTTGAAGGGCCAGAGGATCACTGACTCTGCGACTTGAGGCAAACTGGATGAGCCTCAGTTGTCCAAGCCTTAAAATGCAGCTAACATTATCTTCTCCATGAGGTTGTATTAAGTAAAGTGTGTGAAGGACTTGGCATGGAGCTGCACACAGCGACTGTTGGCAGCAACTCATCTCATTGTTACCCTCACTGCTCCCACAAGGTAAAGGAATACAGACTTTATCATGTGGTAGAAAGTCTCCAGGATTCTTAAGGAAAAATGCCCCGTGCACGATCCAAGCAGTTACCTTTAGTGAAGGGAGTGCTCTGGCAGCAGTGTGCCGGGATCGTTTGGAGAAAGGCGGGATTGCAGGGCTCAATATACTGAATCATTTAATCTCAGTAATTTTTGCTTAGTAGATTACTTCTTAGGTCTTAAATACAATTTTAAATATTTTTAATGCTGAATAGACTTTTGTGGAGCCTAAGTCATCTTTTTATTGCTTCCCAGGGACTACAGATATAAAATCTCAATCATGTATTTTTCCTTTTGTCATCTTACCTGATAGCTGGCGTTGTGTGTCTATTGTCTCCACAACACTGCTACATTCTTTTATTTTTTTTTAAGATTCTATTTATTTATTTGACAGAGATCACAAGTAGGCAGAGAGACAGGCAGAGAGAGAGGGGGAAGCAGGCTCCCCACTGAGCAGGGAGCCCAGTGCAGAGCTTGATCCCAGGACCTTGAGATCATGACCCGAGCTGAAGGCAGAGGCTTAACCCACTGAGCCACCCAGGCGCCCTAGCACTGCTACATTCTTGTGCATTCTTCCTTGAAATACCATGTTTGGTATAATCTATGTTTACTAAAGTTTTCAAAGAGGAGCTTCTGTTGCACCACGATCCTCAGACTTCTATTTACTTCTGCATCATGGGATTCACTTGGTCCTGAAAGAGTGTTCTGTAGGCTAAACAAGAAAGTATTTTCCCTGTAATACATCCTCTTACTAGTTTTTCAAAGCATCATGGTATAGGGACCTATGTTCAAATATTGACTGTTTCATTTACAACTTGTGTGACTTTGGGCAAATCACTATCTTATCTAAGCCTCATTTTCCCAGTCTATAAAATGGAGAGAATATTACTTGCCCAAGGACACAAAAGTTATTAAGAGGATTAAATTATACTGCTTGGCTCATAGAAAATACCTATATTTTAATTTATTAAATATTAATATTTGTTAAATATTAATATTAATAAAATTAATTTGATTTATTTTCTGCTTCCCTTAAAGAAAAACTTCCCGGGGCACCTGGGTGGCTCAGTGGGTTGAGCCGCTGCCTTCGGCTCAGGTCGTGATCTCAGGATCCTGGGATCGAGTCCCGCATCGGGCTCTCTGCTCAACAGGGGGCCTGCTTCCCTCTCTCTCTCTGCCTGCCTCTCTGCCTGCTTGTGATCTCTTTCTTTCAAGTAAATAAATAAAATCTTAAAAAAAAAAACAAAAAAAACTTCCCCACCCAAGATATTTTCTATCATTTTTTTTTTCTTTCAGGCGGCAGACTGTCCCGGGAAGCTGTTCATCTTCCATTCTTCCTTGCCGACTGCAGAAGCACCAGGGAAGCTCAAAAACAGAGATGACAAAAAGCTGATTAATACAGACAAAGAGAAGGTATTTGGAAACAATGGGCCTTTGAAGTGTCTCTGTGCCAGTTTTTAAAGGGGAGTAAAGAAAGAGTGAAGGTGTCCTTTATGTAAGAAAGGGAGAGTAGCTAAATGTAATGCATAAATCCAGGACATTGTATATTATAGGAATATTTTGAATCACACATATTTAAGAAAATTTATATTCTTAGAAAAGTTGATTTCTGAAATATCCCTAAAATAAAATAAGGCCTCAAACTTTTTCATGTGTAATCTGTGTAAGAGACTAGGTGATAAGACTGTTATAGAAATGGGGGAAATGGGAGGAGATACAGGAAGAAGATAAAGGTAGAGGGAGAATGTAGACTCCACCATATAACAACATTGCTGAGACAGGAAGTAGAGGTACCTAGTGCTCAAAGTGTGCTTTGCTCAAATCCTCTGAAGTATAGCCATTGCTGGGGGCTTCAGGTCAGTGGGAAGGTTAAGACCATGATGTAGGCATACTAACCACATGACACCAGACAAGTTGCCCCATGTAGGTCTGTAAAGGTAAGACAGGAGTGTCCGTCTCATTAGCATTGTTGGAGGATCAGATAACATTGCCTGCACACACATTTCATACAGCAGGAGCCCAGCACACTGAGTGCTCAGTGAATGGCTGCTGCTCTAATGATGACCATAATTCATTCCTTCAGGCCAGTTCACTTAACTGGAAACAATTTCTCTTTCATTTTAAAAGAATTCAACAGAAATTAAAAATTGAAACCAAAAACATTTTGTGGTTTTCTTTTTCCCCTTGTGCATCTTTTTCTTCAGATACTTTTCCAGCCCCAAACCAATGTCTATGACTCTCTGGCCAAAGACTGTGTGGCTTATGGGTGCTGTGTGACCCTCTTCCTCTTTCCCAGCCAGTATGTGGATGTGGCTTCTTTGGGTCTTGTGCCTCAGCTCACCGGAGGAACCCTTTACAAATACAACAATTTCCAGGTAAAAGTCAGCAACTTGTTCACCTCAGGTTTTTTACTGCTATTTGACTTTAAGCGCTTCAATCATTGGTTAAGAAACCTATGCCCCCTTGTGGGCAACTGACAAATGTAAATGCTAGAGCCAATGGAGATGATGTATATGTGATTAAACTATTGCTTTCCCACTCCCTAAGTGTTTGACAACAGATTGAGCTCATTTATCCTCAGAGGTGAATTTCAATGTAAGCTTCCTTGATGGGGAAAAGTATATTCTATATAAAATTTTAGTATTTTAAATATATTTAAGATACTGTTTTTAAAAGTGACTATGTATTTGTTTAAATTGTTGGGATTTGGGGGGTCAATTCATGATACCCCTCTCTTCCAAGCCTCAATTAAGAGATAGAGTCACGAGATAGTAAAAATGTGAGGAGCATACAGACTCAGGTCTGTGGGCAAGTGGGCTTGCTAATGCTTTACCTTTCAGTATAACTTAATTAAAGCAAGGCCCAGGATAGGCACAGTTACAAGCTTCCTTGTGGACAACTGCACCTTTAAAACTTAACATACTGAGGGGCAAGAAATGTGTGCCTCCTACAGGCAGGCTGCCTCCCCAGAAAGAAGGTCCAGAATAGAGTAAGCTAGGTCTACACAATTCCTTTACTCAGACTTACTAATCAGATAAGTCACCTGCTCTCACCTGAGAAGAAGGCATTAGGGGAGTGCCTCTGACTTATGTATCTGTACATGGAAACATGGAGTGCAAATGAGTGTTCGCCCACATAAATGACAAATGTTAATCATCTATTTTTATTTAGTATCAGTAAAATGATTTTTAATCACCTAGCTACATATTTATATTATAAACTACTTAAGGGATTTGGTAAGACCAAAGATAGCAAATGAAGTAAAATTGAAAAAACTTTAAGAATCCTTTCTAAGGGGATGCCTGGATGGCTCAGTTGGTTATGCTGCTGCCTTTGGCTCAGGTCATGATCGCAGGGTCCTGGGATTGAGTCCCGCATCGGGCTCCTTGCTTGGCAGGGAGCCTGCTTCTCTCTCTGCCTCTGCTTGCCTCTCTGCCTGCTTGTGTGTACTCTCTCTCTCTGGCAAATAAATAAAATCTTAAAAAAAAAAAAAAAGAATCCTTTCTAAGATGTCTGGATAAAGTGGATTTTAATCAAGATTTTAAAAAATAAGAATTATTATTTTAAGTATTTTACTGCCATCTGGTGGACACAGATCCTACTTTATTTTTTAGATGCACATGGATAGCCAACAATTTTTGAATGATCTCAGAAATGATATTGAAAAGAAAATAGGATTCGATGCTATTATGAGGATTCGTACCAGCACAGGTAATTTTCAGTTATACTGTTTTTCAGGTCTCTGCTGTGTGATTGTTTTCTCTTCACATTAATAACGGACCAGGAACAAAATTTCCCTTTTTCCTCATCATTAGGTTTCAGAGCCACTGATTTCTTTGGTGGAATTTTTATGAACAACACCACTGATGTAGAAATGGCGGCCATTGATTGTGACAAGGCAGTGACTGTGGAGTTCAAGCATGATGACAAACTTGCTGAAGACAGTGGAGCCTTAATCCAGGTGATTCAAAACGTATTCCCATTTTTGGTGTTTTAGTTTGTTACTGACAACAGTCAGTGGGGAGACTAAAATACCATCAACTGAGTCATCTCTCTGTAAAGAAATTCAACTCTGTTTTTCCCAAGGCAAAAGTCATTAGATTTCAGCACTCAGTTGTGTATTCTCTGCACCCTCATTTACACATGCTATTTGTATGAAGTCACAATCGTATGTCATGACATGAGAGCCGAGCAAACTGTGACCAGTGTGCTAGGCATTAGCAAACTGACTGCCAGCCATATTCAATTCTTTTAGCTTTAGCACCCATTCATTCATTTGTTGCATTTCTACCATATGGTAGATACCGTGTTAAGTGCATTATTATGTTACATGCAAATATAAATAGAATTTGGTTTTGTAGTAAATAAATTTACATAGACACCATGGAGGTCTTGAATTAAAATAAGAACAATTATATCTAATGGGCATAGTTTTCAGATACTAGCATCGCCCTTAAAGAATGGAGAGGGGTTGGCAGTAAGTTGAGGAAGAACTCTAACTAATGTTTATTTTTTGATCACAGATATTTGAAGAAGTGTATACTTGTTCGCATTCTTGAAATGCGTATATCATCAGTGTGAGACTTAACTACATCATCAAAGTTAGCTGCATGTTTTTAAGGGAGGTGAGGCTTGAATAGGTCTATAATCATCAACATGAAAGTCTTGTTTCTGGACCTGAATCTCTGGTACTGAAATTTAAGATATGTGAAAGTAGAGTAGCAGTAAATGCAAACAGGTGCTTATGTGTGAAAGCCTGGGATAAAATTTAAATTTAACCCAGTGGAGAGTTACATAGAAACCCAATGTATGAATTGTCTTTATACCTCCCTTATTTGTTATAGTTCAGCCATTAGCAATAGTAAAAAAAAAAGATCTGTGGAAGAATTTAGAGTTCCCTGAGCTGTACACACTGTTCTCTAAGTGTAAATAAGATCAGGCTAGCTTGGGTGGACATGTTGATCAGAAAAACATGAGTCCTTGATACTGCCTCTGCAGTGTGCTGTGCTTTACACGACCATTGGAGGTCAAAGAAGACTTCGGATTCACAATCTGAGCTTGAACTGCAGCTCCCAGTTGGCTGATCTCTATAAGAGCTGTGAGACAGATGCTCTTATCAACTTCTTCGCCAAGTCAGGTAACACTCTGCTAATCCTGTAGTGCTGTGTGTCTTGCCTAGTAAGTCAGTCAAGACTTGTTGGTTAATTGAATTAGTAACTGACAACTACTGTGGTAGCACAGCCTTTTGGGGGGCAGATTCAGAATTTATAAAAGCAGAGTGTCAGGGACAATAGTCAGCATCTCTAATTCCAGATCAAGAATGAGATAACTCAATTCAGGCCCACTCTATACAGTTTTATTCAAAGTTTCTTTCATGGGGTGGGGGTGGGCTCTGAGTTGAAATTTAGGAAGATAATACTTAGACTGTCATTATGGTATGCGAGAATGCCCTCTAGCACCTGGGGATAATGGAAAGGGTCTCTCCCTAATGTTGGGCTGAACTTGCCTATCCATACCATGATAATTATGAAATGGGAGGGGCCAGAGTTGGAATTTTCTTTGGTTCCTTCTCCCCTCCACAACCCCCGTTTGAGATTCTATACCAAGGTTTAGAGGAAAGAGTAATCCAGCCCATAGGAATTCAGAACACCAGAAGATGGCAAATTGCTCTTTCCTTTCTCTGTGTGTAGAGTCTGTTTATAATACTCTGTGGAAAAATCTGGACCACTTACCTGCCTTTTGTTAGAGGTAGGCCATTGTTTCCATTGGGTATGTCAGCATACTTACTAAAATGGAGAACATTAAAAAATGACTGTAACATTTTAACACTGTTACTCCTTGCTGGGTGGTCTGAAGATAATAGCAATTTGTTGTTTATTACTATTATCATTTGAAGGGATTTATTTCTGAGCTAAGGCTTTGATGCCATTTTCATTGTTTTGTGCAATTAGCATTTAAAGCAGTTCTCCACCAGCCCTTGAAGGTCATCCGGGAAATCCTGGTTAATCAGACTGCCCATATGTTGGCATGTTACCGAAAGAATTGTGCAAGTCCATCTGCAGCAAGCCAGGTGAGCCACCTATTCTACTTAGATCCTAAAGCGTTACAAGTGATACTAAATGTGCATTTTCTTCAGCATTTGGCTGTAGAAGGCTCATGATGTTCCAATCACTTAGATGCTGTGCATAATAAGCTATACCACCAAGACTGAGAATGCCATTTGGGGAGGCTATGGTCTTTTTACAGCCAACATTAAAAAACTTAGTGGCTTTACAAGATGCTTGAACCAAAAAAATGTGTGTGCACATTGGGTTGGCAGTCACTACATTATGTATAAATAACAGAGTGTTATATGTAAGAAATGTCATAATATAAATGGGATTCTCTTTTGCTTATAAAGATGAATATATGGTTGAAAATTGTGTGTGCTTAAATATCTTTTCAGGCACGTTAATAATCACAGTTGATAAGAGCACCAATGGCAAGAATGATTTCTTTATATTTTATAAACATAAATATAATTTCTAAATATTGGAATTCTTTATATTTAGAAGTTAATAGGTATAAGGGGTTTTGAAGGAAATGTTTCTGTGTATCATCTACTAAGTTGAAAATTTTAGATCCTTTAAATAAATCTCATTTAGACTCTCTTGGGGAAAAGAAAAAGTAGACCCTCATGTTCACATTTATTTTTATATCTGTTCTCTTATTCACATTTTTCCCTATGTCAGTCAAAGCTAGGTGCGACTTTTTGTAGTTTTGTGTTGAATATCTGAATATAGAATTTGGATTGAAAGGAAAACAGCAACAGATGGGAAATTTTTCTGGTTAATTCATTGTCAAAAGTAGTGGGTGCTGTGAGGATGTCTGAAACCCCACTCAGAAATAAGCCTTGGGTACCTGGGTGGTTCACTTTGGCTCAGGATCTCAGGGTCCTGGGATCAAGCCCTGCATTGGACTCCCTGCTCAGCAGGGAGTTTGCCTCTCCCTCTGCTTTCCCACCCTGCACATACAATTGCTTGAGCTTTCTGTCTCTCAGATAAATAAAATCTTTTTTTTTAAAAGCCTTTAGCAGCAGAGATAATGCAGATAAAATCAGGGGACCAAATTTCATAATCTGGGTAAAGGAAAATGAAATATAGTTATTAGCTTGGACTTTTCACAAAAATTCCTTTCTCTGCTGTTCTGATTAAGTTAGCCACCGATTCTTCTGTCTCCTGTGTTGACAGTCACATAAGCAGCTCTTGAATCTCTGTGTAAGTGTCTGTCCTCTTTATTAGCCAGAAGATGTGGCACTTCAGTAACTGAATTCCAATATAAGTACAATTTCACAGTGTATTTGTTTAATTTATACACTGCCCATCAGGTGCACCTGGATCAAGTCCAACCACGAGCATTTTATACCCCAGTTTTACTGTTTGTTTTAGAGCTCTGGAAACATTCTGTCTCTGGAGTATCTCATACTTCAGAAGGAGGTTGAAGGAGAGCAGGTACAGTTAGTGTCCTCTCAGAAAGTTTATTTGGTAACGTTAAAGCAATTGGATTCAAAGACCTTAAGTTAAAAACAAATCTGTTGCCTATTTAAGGAAAGAAATCAAATCTGTTCATTCCTTCTGGTTTAAAAGTTAAAAGCTTTGTCTCTACTACTAGATCATCTGGTTATGCAGTTTAATTATTTCTGGAGGAAAAACACGATGATGCCACATTTTCTCTGAAAAAGTTGATAGAGATTATTCCTGTTCTTATGATGAGATTTTACTTTCTCCACGAACACATTTCAGGTGTGCATTTCAACCATTGATGCGCTTTAAGAAATGACATAATTTAGATACCTTGTGATTATCCAGCATGGATTGGGGAAAATGTAGGGCTCATAAGACTTAGTGACAGTAGTATATTAAAATATACCATTACTTAGACACATGAAGTGGCTGAACCTGGGGTTGTCTTCAGAGAATGTAACTTCAGATGTGCTGCCCTCTCATCATTCACTTTTTTTTTTTTTAAGATTTTATTTATTTATTTGACAGACAGAGATCAAAAGTAGGCAGAGAGACAGACAGAGACAGGGGGAAGCAGGCTCCCCGCCAAGCAGAAAGCCCAATGCGGGCCTTGATCCCAGGACCCTGAGATCCTGAGCCGAAGACAGAGGCTTTAACTTACTGAGCCACCCAGGCGCCCCTCATCGTTTGCTTTAAGAAACAATACCTATAATTGCTAAAGGAATTCACTCTTTTACTGCAGAGCCCAAAGTTTCCATGACGTAAGTAGGACCTAAGTTGCTGTATACTTGGATTATATGACACTGGACCTCAAAAGATCTGCTTTTACTGACTCCCAGGGCCAGGACTAGCTTGAAGCAAGTGAGGCATTTAGGGTGCAAAATTTAAGGAGGCATCTATTGTGGAGGTCATATTTTGATGCTGGGTTAAGATCTAAAACTGCAAACAACATGAAATCAGTTTGTTAAGCTTACATGAGCAAGGTAGATTCTTTTTTATTGAATCTAGTAACTCAGTCTTCCGAATTTAAATGTATTACATTATATGGGAGTACAGTGACTTCAAAAGGTAAGTCAAATGCACTTAACTGCAAAGTAATTGTTTTTTTAAGTCATTGCCGTTCTGTCATTTCAAAACTCTGAGAAAAATTCTCTAAATTCAATCAAACTGGACTCATGTGAATTTATACACCCTTCCTCACCTGTACCTTTTATCCCCAAGAATGATTGTTACTCATGGAGGAGATCCAAGGAGGTGGGGAAAAGTTTATAGGGTCCATCTGTTGCCACATTTTTTCCCCACCACAGAAACATGGGCGAAGAATGTCTCCTTGGTTTTTTTCACCCTAACTCCATTTTTCTTCCGTCTGCCACCTCTCATCCAATCCCCTCTGATTGGACTTTTAGTCTTGTAAGGTCATTGTAGGTCAGGAGGCTCACCCCTTGGTGGCATTTGAGACAACATATTTCTAAACTGTCTTAATGTAACCTGATTAATGAGAAGCAACCAGTGAAATTACAAGATAATATTTGAAAAACTGTGTGTACCTGCTTCAGTATGAGAATCTAAGAATATTCTTAATTCATAATATGTAAGACGCCTAACTGGTAACTGGCCCAGAAACAACATTAAGACCACATGGCTCTGGAATCGGATTATGATATGGTCCCTACATCTTTTGACCATATTTTTTCTTGGTTGAAAAAGTAATGCAGTGGCGTATGTTGTCAAATAAAAAGGTTTTATGCTAGAGGAAAAAAAGAAGAGTATTCTACTCTGATGAGGATACATGCATTTGACCGTCTTTGATTCTCTGAAAAGGGATTAGGAGGAGAAAGGAAATAAACCACAAAATAGAATTGTCCTGAAATATGTTTGCCCGAACCAGTTAGAAAACTGTCTTACACATTCTTTACTTAGTAGACCATGAGAAGAAACTTGCAATATGAAAGGATTTAAGTGGAGGAATAAATCCTAAAGATCCTTGAGGGAAAGTTTCTTTTTAGTGTGGATTCTGATAAGCATATATTCTTTTTCCTCATTAAGTGAGAACACTAAGAAAACAATCATGAATTTGTAGACCAGATATCCAGAAGTGCTACATTGTGTTGTTATTTGCAGCATGATAAAACAGTATGTTTTTGGAACTGTAGGAGTTTGATTTTGCCTGTTACCATTCAGTAGTGACACACCTAAATCCAGGAAGCGTTTTCTTTTTTAGTTCATATCTATAGTGTCATAATCTCCTTATTATGTTTTATTGATTCATGTGTCTGCCATCTCTGAAGGACTTTGGCATCTTGGGTCACCGACTGTCCCTTATTCCCCTGACCTATCATTGACACTTTGCACAGAACCCATGACACGGTGACATTTAATACATGTTTGATGAGTTTATGGCTAACTGTGTGAGTTTGAGGTACATGAAGCACGTAAAGGATGGGCATGGGCAGTTGAAAAAGACAGTCTTCTTGAACTCAAGAGGTAGAGGTTGGTAACACAGATTAGGATCTTTTTAAAGATTGTGTAAAGTCTTGTGAAAGATTTTATTTATTTATTTGACAAGACAGTGAGAGAGGGAACACAAACAGGGGGAGTTCGAGAGAGAGAAGCCGGCCTCCCGCTGAGCAGGGAGGCTGATGTGGGGCTTGATCCCAGGACCCTAGGATCATGACCTGAGCCAAAGGCAGATGCTTAACAACTGAGCCACCCAGGTGCCCCAGGAAATCATTTATTAATAAACGTGTGTAATACTGTGTGCTAGGTACCCTTATAAGTGCTTCACAAATTAATAATCATTAAATCCTCCTAACAATTCCAAGATCATGCAGGAGATGGGCTGTTCCAGTGTTAAATGAGAAAACGTAGGACAAGAGAGAATGGTTTGCCCAGGGTCACACACCTGTTAAGAGGCAGAGATGGAATTAGGTTCTGCCGAAGCACCTAGAGAAAACTAACTGCCGTTGTTTGAATACCTCATGGGTGTCCATTTCTGTGCTCTGCGTGCTTGTATGTGTTATCATTTAATCCTTACAATTACCTCAAAAACAAATGATGTTTTTGTCTTACAAGTAAAACTCGGGGGTTCTTTCTCATAAAGGTCAAGTGTATGAAACAACTGTCTTTCTTCTTTCAGCTTATTTTACCAGATTCCATGAAAGTATTACCAGTGTACATGAATTGTTTGTTAAAAAACTGTGTGCTGCTTAGCAGACCAGAGATCTCAACAGATGAACGGGCGTACCAGAGACAGCTGGTCATGACCATGGGTGTGGCCGACTCTCAGCTTTTCTTCTACCCACAGCTTCTGCCAATAGTGAGTACAAGGCAGTGGTGCATTTTCTAGAGGAGTCTGGAAGGGAATCATATTTTGTCCTTTTCCATATGTTCTATCTGGAACATTTTGTTCTTAAGAAATTTAAAGTCACCAATGACTTTAGAATGTGTCATGTGGGACCGAGAGCAGAAGCTCTTTAAGCAAGTATTTTGCATCAACAAGTGTTCAGTGTGGTGACGTTGATGGTGGGAGTTTGGGGTGTTCCTATTCCAGTGAATTGCTCAGATAATTGCTTTTCTTTCCTCATGCCCAAATGGCAGATTGAATTGTTAGTAACCAAGTTGGAGCCAGCCAACCTTCAGTTGCTCAAGAAATCTACCTTATAGCATCAAAGGCAACTGATACATGTGTGTATGGGATCTTATGTGCACACATGTATTTGTCTCTGTACAATGTATGAATGTCTAAAAGTCACCGTGTTTAACTAGAATGGCTATGATTCACCTTGACTAAATACAATCAAGGATTTACAAATCACGTATATCTGAGGCCATCTACACTGTACAAGAGGCCAACTTCACTTGCCCTTGCCTTGGAGAATTTACTTCACATGTATTTCATTTATTTGAAGTCAGTCCTTGATGTCTTGTATGCCCCTGTGCTCTGCAACTAAGCTCTTTTTCTCTGAGACCTAACAAGTTCAAGTTACAATTGAGGGATAAAAGAGGGGAAGGCTGGTGACTTATTTCTAATCCCTATCTTGAAAGTCATACTCCAGTTCTCAGGAACAGTTCAGTCAGTATTAGAGTTAATACTTTAATACTTTAATAATAATTTTTTAATACTTTAATAATTTAATAATTTAGGTTGGAAATTAAAAGGTATTAATTCTTTCGATCACTATGAACACTAGAATTTTTATAAAATGATTGGTTTTCAGATAAAAATGAATTAGCAAGAATCTATATGCCAGACAGACTAGAACTCTAAGGGATAAGAGCATCACCACTCCACTAAAATCTTCTTGTCAAGGTCACCAGTGGCCAGCATGCTGCTAAATCCGAAGGGCAGTTCTCGGTCCTCCTCTTACCATCAACAGCATCTGACACAGTTTATTTCTCCCTCTAGGAGCCCCTTCTTCACTTGACTTCTGGTTTCTCTGCTTCCCTGGTCACTTCTCCTGCTGCCTTTGCTAGCTTATCCTCTTCTTCCTGTCAGAGTACCCCTGGCGCTCAGTCCTTGGGAAGCTTCTCTTGTCTGTCTGCGCTCAACACTGTTGGGGGCTCATCTCTCCTTTCAGATCCATTTATATACTGATTCCCACATTTGTATCTCCAGCTGGACCACTGTCCGGAGCTCTAGATGTATCTGTCCTGTAGCCTACTGAGCATCTCTCTGTGGATGTGTAATGGGCACCTTAAACCAAGCCCTGAGCTCCTGTCCACACCTGCTCTCCTGCAATCTTCTCTATCCCCATTTACCTCTACTCTCTCTTGCCAGTTCTTTAAGCCAAAGCTTGTTCTCTTATCCGTCACATCTCATCCACCAGTAAACATGCCAGCTCTCCTTTCCAAGAATATCTGGGTTCTGACCACTTTCTCTCCTCCTCATCTGTCACAGCTCAGATTTGAGCATAATCATCTCTCCCGTGAACTATGGCAGGACTCTCTCAACAACCCTTGAGGTTTGCACATTTGCCTCTCTGGTCTGTGTTCGGCATAAAAGTTAGAGTGGTCCTGTTAAAATAATTATGAGCTCATGTCCCTACACTACTCAGAACACTCTAGGATTTCCCATTTCAGGAAACACCAAATTTCCTACTGCCTGGCCCAGTGTCATCTGTACTAACCTCTCTCCTTTTCTGTCTGACCTCGTCTTCCGTTACTGTCTACTTCTTCACTCTACTCCAGGCACCCTGGCCTCTTTGCTGATCCTGAAACATCTGAGACAGATTCTTGCCGTAGGATCTTTGCACCAACTATTCCCTCCATCCTGAATGCTCTTCCACAGATATTCCCATGGCCCTGTTTCTCATCTCTTTGGGCAAAATTACCTTCCCAACTAACCTTCTTAGACTACCCTATTTGAAGTTGTACTACCAGCACTGACATGCCCTATCCCACTTTCCTGCTTCTTTTCTTCATAGCACTTGACACCATTTAAAATTCAATGTATTTTACTTATTTTATTTGTTGCCTCTTATTCCTTCCAAAAAATGATTGGTGTGCTTGAATAGTTACTGTCTAATGACTAGAATAATGCCTGGCACATAGTAGCCATTCATTAAATATTCATTAGAAGGAAAAAGGGAGGAGGGAGGTGATAGGAAAAGGAGGAGAGAGGAAGAAGGGACAGGAAGGATGGATGACAAACTTACTAACTCTCCTGCCTTTACCTGCACAGCACACGTTAGATGTCAAAAGTACAGCCCTACCCACCGCTATTCGTTGCTCTGAGTCCCGTCTTTCAGAAGAAGGAATATTCTTATTGGCTAATGGTCTCAACATGTTCTTATGGTTAGGAGTTAGCAGCCCACCAGAACTGATCCAAGGAATATTTAATGTGCCATCTTTTGCACATATCAACACAGATATGGTGAGTATTTTTTTTCATTGTTTTTGTGGTAATGTACAAATTCTTAAATGTTTTGTGTTCATGTGCAACCACATATTACAAAGTAGATAAAACAATAAAGGATATAGTTCTTTATAAGAAAGAGAATTTTATGTGGTAATGAATAACAATTAGCTGGTATAAAGTTATTTGTATAAAGTATTATGAGACAACCAAAACATAGACTAAAAAGAGATTGCCCAGCCCTTCCAAAGCATTTACTGTGTGTTAATCACTGTGCTCTAAATACTTTAAACACAGCATCCCATTCAATTGTCACAACAAATCAACGAGATGGATATTGTTGTCAACATTGTATAGATGAATCAATTGAGGTTTGGAGACAAGTTCTTTCGGGTAGTCAGGAGCAGAGATGGAAAGTGAATCCAGTTCTCGTACTCTGTCCTGCTCTTCCTGGTGTGGAACTGCATATTCAAAGGAATGCAGAAATCTTCCACACATGTTCCGCTGTAGTCCAAGACTGTGTCTGATTAATGGGTTGCAAAATAATAATCTTACAAAAACAGGTTGTATACCTCTTTGTTATAAATAAGTTGTATATTCTCCTCATTACAGAAGAGATTGTGGATTTGATATAAAATGAATACAAATGACTTTATTTTTAAAGTACTTTAGGAAAAATCAGCAATTATCATTTGTTTAAAAATCAACATTAATTGCAAATTAATTATAGACCATTTTTGCATGGGCATCGTTACTGTGATGTGTATTGTCTTACTCTGCTTGGTGGTGGATTTCTTATGAACGCACATGTAGAACTCAGCAGTTTGTTCCCCAAGGCCTCACTTGTATGATGGTAAGATGAATTCCCCAATTTCTGTTATGAAGATAGAGACATAATATCTTGGAAGAAGGGACAGGGTCAAAATTCCAGGCTAGGTAGGTGGTCAGTTTAGAGAGATGCATATCCATTATGAATGTTAAAAAAATATTTTTAAAAAAATTAAAGGTGTCCATATCCCATTAAGAAAATAGTTTTAAGATGAAGATTCAGAAATAGCAAGATGTTTGCATGGGTTAAAATTAAGGAGTGATTAGAAAATTAGAATTAAAAATAAAAAATTTGAAATAAAAAGTTTAAAAATTAGAATTCATTTTTAAAAAATGAAAATTCAGTAGGGAAAGAGCTATGAGTCTGAAGAATGTTTATATAAAATTTAAGGAAGCTTCCTCATCTGTCACAGTGTATTGTTGGAGTAAATGTTAAATGCATATTTGCTGAATTGAATATTACATATGAAATCACAAAGCAGCAGATTGGTAGGTTTGTGCTTATATCATGTGCCTCCTCTCAGCCTTCTTCAAAAAAGAAAAAGAAAAAACCAAATGTCACTTTCATTTTAGAGACAGTTGGCACTTTAAAACATGTATGAAGTGTATATGTTATTTGTTACAGAAAAAATCTGCCTTAGTGTCAAAAAGTACCCACCAAAAATGTGAATATAAATAATGAATTTTTTGCCTTTTTTTTCCCCAACACGTCTGTGAGAAATATTGGCCGTGATCTTTTCCTGAGACTTGTGACTTTGTGGTAAAATGTTCTACCTCGCCTTTTCAGTGGCTAAGTCACAGATGATATATTAGCTCTTGATACTTTTTTTTTTTTTTTTTTTGGAGAAGTAATCATAAGCATTTTACTCTTGTCTTATTGGAAGAAGTGAAGTCCAGATCCTTCATGTCCCCCAGAGGCCGGGGTAGCAGGATGGTTATCTCTTATAAACCATTAGCCGAATTTCAGGGGTATCTCAGGGGCCATATTCCTCTTGAGAAATCAGCATTTGATGGTTTGTCTGAATTTTGAAACAGTGGTATTTGGATGGCATTTTCTAAATATGGTAACGATTCATGGTCCTGCAGTGGATCCACTGAAGGAATAAAGTACATCTTTTCTCCCATAAGCCTTGAAGTAGCCATCTTACAAAGGGATTAAGCATCACGGTGAATGATCCAAAGATATCCTTTGCATAAAACATACAGTTGTTGTGTCATTTCAGTGGTGTACATGTGTCAAATTCTAGAGAAGGATGTTTATTTTCAATAGAGAGTTAGTTGGTGGAAATGTATTCCAATAAGAATGAATAATTTTTAGTGCATTTTTTCACATTTTTTGTTTTTAGGTAAAGGCACTAAGCCAATAATCAAATATATGGTGTAGAAGGCTGTTTTCTAACTTCAACATTCTAATAATTTCATTGCTGCTTCTATCTAAATGCTATCAATTACATTGAAACTTTAACTTTGGTTTTCTTAAATTTAGACAACACTGCCTGAAGTTGGAAACCCATACTCTCAAACACTCAGAATGATAATGAGTATTATCCAACAAAAGAGGCCATATTCAATGAAGGTAAGAATGAGATTTTTTTCCCTTTCGTTAAGTGTTTATTTGTATTTCATTACAGACTTTGTAAATGCATGTCCTGTATTTTTATAACATGATCTTTGGTAGAAAACTCACAGTAACCTAATATATCTACCTACTCAACAGAAGCAAACATAAAAAAAAAAAAAAAAAAAAGTAAATAGGTATCACCACAGGTTGCCCATGGGTTATTTTAGTAATTATTAACTTAGTAATCAAGAACTTCTTTATGGCTTAGTAGCAGTTGATATCATTAACAGACTATGAAATGACTGCCTTCAGGGCTTAAAATTACTTAGTTATATAGAACTATCATTCAGGACACTTTTAAAATTTTATTTTTACAACTTTAGATTTGTGATCTCTGGGAAGTTTGTTATCCTAGTCCTTCTAAGCCCTTCAAGCCTTCAAGTTTAATAAAAGAATATAAACTGTCTATAACTCGGGAAGATTATGCCTTGTTACTGAGTCCCAGCTACTCATCTGTCTTCCTTCTCAAGCTCAAGGTGAAAAGGAAGTTTCTCCTGGAGTTTGAGATGTACAAATGGTGATGGTTTATTACTGTACTACTCCCTGCAGTTGTATGGGACACTCACCTGGAGGCAGGCCTCTGCAACAGTCAGGGCCTTAGGGGTCATTTTTCCCTGAAATATACACATAATATTAATGTAAGTCAACATCCTTAGCCTTGAAAGATATTCATGCATCCACACATCAACTTTAGGCAGCGCTGAGGTAAACTGAACTAATGCAGCGCTTTGTAATCTCGAGGATAACTGGGTGAACACAGAACATTTCTAGAACTGTTCTCTACCACATGGCATCTACTTGGGTTCAATTTTAGGGTAGGACCTAGAGATGACAGAGAAGGCTCACAGTAAAAACATTTTTCATATGACACTCTCTGAAGGCCTTGGAGGCATGTAATTAAATCTAGGGTTTCATGAAACAAAAAATGAGAACCACTGGTATTGAGTGCAAAGCAGTGATGATCCATCTACCTTCATCCCAGCTACGGGAGTGGCATCCCCACCACCTGCCCCGTTTGTAGAGAATAGACTAAACATGGAGACATCCTTGTGCTCAGGAACCTCTCCTTCCAGGGAAAATAAAACCTGTCTCTCTGCTTTCTCCCACCTGCTCTAATAGTGCATGTTAGCTTTAATAAGTCATGTTGGCTTTAATTATAAAAATATCTGGGATAAGCTCTGGACACATGTGAATAAGATACAAGCAGTTCCATGTTAAATAATTTTGGCTTGACTACTTAAATCAAATTTTCTTATGTGCCGCTTGCAAATGTATCTGTTGTTAATAAGATTTCTTCAGCCTTTTCAAGGTACTATCTGTATTACAAATTTGAAAATCTAAAATCTATAGAGGTTAGAAGACACACCTGCTCTAACTGCTGCCTTTCAGCACCCTCCAGCACCATCTAACAGATATGGATGGAAGTGAGGCTCAGAAGAGTTTACTCACTGGGTTTCTGTCTCTCAGCTGGATCAGGACAGATAAAGTCTAGCCCCCGGTGCTTAGTCCAATGCACGTAGCATTATGCCTTTGGTTCTCACTTTGGGAAAATAGACCACACAAAGGAAATAAAAACACATTTATAGAGTCTTTAGATCTCTTTTAAAGAGTCAAGATTGAAGAGGAGAATTAAAAAACTGGAACGGAAGGGTCAAGAACAGCAAAATCAAATCCAGAAGGCCTTGCTGCCTTCTGGGTTATGCTAATTAGCTTTTTAAACAATCCCCTTATCATTGTTTGCATGGTCTTGCATTTGTGGGGGACAAAAAGAAAGATTGGTATCACAGGATATCTGGAAAGACTACCGAAATCAGATGTCTCACTGATAAATTCTAGTCCTGCCCTGCTCCAAGTTCTGTGTTCCAAGTGTTTGCCATTCTCTTCTTCCCCGTGTGTTTTCCAGATTAGTCCCTTCCCATTGGCTCCTTTCAGTTTATAAGCCGTTCAAATCTACCTTTATTGAAGCTCCTAATTCTCCAAGATTCTGCTTCCCTTTTCTTTGATTTCATTCTACAAATTAGTATTAAGTGCTAGCAAGGTACTGGGTGTTTTATCACCATGCTTCTTGAAAAAGCTATCTGTTAACTGCTTATATTCCCTTATTCCCACGTCTCCAGGTATCTGAAATGGCGAAACAGCTAAAGAAATTGATTCTCAATCCCTTTACAACAATTGCAAAATTGAATATTACATTTTTCCTCAAATTTTCTCTTCTGTCAGTTTTCAAAATGTCATATTCTCATGATGCTTCTTTCTCAACTGACCTTTTTCTTTAGATTCTTTTCGTTTATCTGCCCCCTTAAGAAGAGTTGGCGTTCCCCTAAGTTGTGTCTGCTACTCTCTCCTCCTTCAGCTCATTCTTTAGGGTGATCCTGATCACTCTCACTATTTATCTGTTTCTTATGAGGCAGGCCATGAGAAATGAGAATGGCTCTTGAAGTGCAATGATTCTTTAAGGTGCCTGGTACCGTGACCTAGAGAATATAAACTGGGACTACTCGAGATAGTCAGTTCTTCCATGAAGAGGGTACACATGAGGCTGGGAGGGACACCAGCAATGATCATTTTAATATTCTCTTCCCACTCTACAAGGCTATTTCCCTCCCTATAGAAAGGTAAAGAAGGGGGCTGATAAAATATGGATTCCCCAGTCCATCCCACTATTTTTTCCTCTTAGTTGTATGGTTTACTCCTTAAGAAGATCACCAGCATGTCAAGACAATTAAGATGGCTTGCCACCACTTCTATGAATCTGCTTCCTGAGACCTCCCACCATACTTTCTGTGTCATT
Organism: Meles meles; assembly: GCF_922984935.1. Lineage (NCBI taxonomy): Eukaryota > Metazoa > Chordata > Mammalia > Carnivora > Mustelidae > Meles > Meles meles. The sequence continues at coordinate 92,714,662 of NC_060067.1, forward strand.
CTGGAACTAGTAGTGGGAGGTTCAACTTTGTCTGTAGAAACTCAAATGGTAGAGCCAGAATTTTTTTTTTAAAGAATTTATTGATTTATTTGAGAGACAGAAACAGCATGAGCAGAGGGAAGGGTAGAGGGGTAGGCAGAAGCAGACTCCCTGCTGAGCAGGGGAGCCTAATGTGGGGCTCCATCCCAGGACCCCGAGATCATGACTTGAGTCAAAGTCAGATGTTTAAGTGACAGAACTACCCAGGTGTCCTGAATCAGGGTATTTGGGTTTTTTTTTTTACCTTAAAGCTAAGTTTCTCCCTAAGGTGAAATTCATTTCCTATTCTATTTCCACCTCAGATCATAGCCAGACACCCTTCATCGAAGGAGGTTTTACAGTGAGCACCATAGGAAAATAAATAACCCAAGTGAATGGCAGCAACAGCATGTGTATAATATGGACTTCCTCCCATTAATTCCCATAGACAAATTAAATTCTAAAGAAATTAGAGTCTCAAATCCTTCCCTTCACAATGTCTCATTCTGCCCAGTGTCAGCCTGGGCTGTTTCACTGAGGCCAGACCCACACTGCTCTTGCCTGTCAGGGACAGTAATAACCAGTAAAAAGAAAATGGCCTTGGCTTCAGGCTCACCAGGATGCAAGTTTTAATCTCCTTTGGAGAAGTTTCCGTTGAAGGTTAGTTGTGCTTCCCTGTGTTGGGGTGGAGGTGTGCCTGTCCACACTGCTGTTCCAGTGCGGCATCCCCGTGCCTGGCAATGACACCTGAAAGCACCTGTCAGTATCCACATAGGTTCGCTGAGCTGTAGGGGTGGCAGCAGCTGTTGTGTTTTTATCAGGCCAGGGGTGGTTTAAAGCTTATCAGCCTAGGGGCCAGGCTGAAATAGCATAAAGGAAAGAAAGCAAATTGTGTTGACAGTATCATCCTACTTGATAACTAAAGCAAAAGTAGGGAGGGCCAGTCCCTCCTGGCCGAAATGCGATGTACCTTCCTCCCTGCAGCGGGTAACGGCAGACCTTTCTGGTGGTTGGTTTCACTAGGTGAGAGGAAGTGAGGGGATGCCATGAAGCAGGCAGGGAGACCTTGTTTTGTGTGTGTGCTCCGTTAACTCCACTCATCGCTCAGTAGATGACAAATTCTGACCATTCATATTGTCATCTCTGACTACCTGAAAACAGGAGTGAGTAAGGACAGGAAGGGCTCCAAGTGTTTATGCCAAGGCTGCCCCCTTCGGGGCTTTTTTCCCATGCACCGCTTCCCCTAGGGCAGCATTGTCCAATAATGCAAGCTGCATATGTAATTCTGCATTTCCTAGTAGTCATGTCAGAAATGTAGAAGAGTCATTTTAGTAATATATTATTAACCCAGCATGTCCAAAATAGCATTTCCAGATGGATATGCAGTTAGTGAGTTTTACATTTTCTTTTTCTCAAAGTCTTAGAAATCCGTTGTGTATTTTACATTTACAGCACAACCCAATTCAGACTAGCCATGTTTCAAGTGTTTGATAATCATGTGTTGCTGGTGGCTACAGTACTGGACTGCCCAGCCCTAGATCATTGTTATGAGCAGAGAACAAGGGTCCCCTGTGCAGTCCACCTCTGTAGCGCCTCTCAATTGTTTCTTTCTTTTTCTTCCTTTTTTTTTTTTTTTCAGTAGGTTTCATGCCTAAAGTGGGGCTTGAACTCTGACACTGAGATCAAGGGTCACATGCTCTACCCATGTAGCACCTCTCAAATCTCTTCCCTTCCCATCTTCACTGCCCTGTAGTTCAAATCCCGATCGCCTCCCACCTCGATGCCTCCAACTGCTTCCTGTTGAGTTTCCCTCATCTCATAGTGCTACCAGTTAACTCATTTTGTCCTGAAGCACTTTCACTAGATCACAATTCCTACAAAAGCTCAGACTTATTTCGGTAGTTTTCCCTAACCTTGAGGTGGTTTGTCCCTAACTTTACACTGACTTTAAGACTATTAATTCATTTTGCTAGCCATGTCTGTCTTTGGTGCCTGGTGCACGGCACCACATTATGGAATGCTCTCTAAGCCCACCCCACCCCTATCCTTAAGGAAATCCTACATTACCCTTTAAGGCTCAAGTGATCATTATTACCATTGTGAAGCCTTTCCCATGGTGCTTTGCTTATGTTTCATCGTTGCCACTTAGTGTTGTATGTCTTGGGTTTTTATGGTTTTGAGGTCAGTGCCTCCCTCCACTCTGGTTAATGGGCACTTGCCCATCATTCTCCAAGGCCTCACACACAATGGACGTTAAATAATTTTGGTGAAATATAGGCATATAAAATTGAGCCACGGGGCGCCTGGGTGGCTCAGTGGGTTAAAGCCTCTGCCTTTGGCTCAGGTCATGATCCCAGGGTCCTGGGATCGAGCCCCTGCTTCCTCCTCTCTCTCTGCCTGCCTCTCTGCCTACTTGTGATCTCTGTCTGTCAAATGAATAAAAAAACTTAAAAAAATTAAATAAATAAAATTGAGCCACATTCAGAGAATGTTTATAACCACCAGCCTTATTATTTTTTCCTAGCTGATAATAGTAAAGCAGCGGGAGCAGCCAGAAATGGTTTTCCGACAGTTCCTGGTAGAAGACAAAGGACTTTATGGAGGATCATCTTATGTGGATTTCCTTTGTTGCGTTCACAAAGAGATCTGCCAGCTGCTTAATTAATTGAATCTTCTCTATTGTTGATGTTGCATTTTTATGGAGATAATCTCCTTCTTGGTGCCTAATTCTCCAGATGATAACAGGCTAGTTTTGATTTCTTGCTCATTTTCAAAATAGCTTTCCAGGACGACATTTAGGACTTAAGCTTTGGTGCTCAGGTATAAAGTCAATGAAGGTACAATTGTACCTTTATAAAGGGAACAGTCTATTTCTGATTGCACAATTTCTAACTGTTAAAAGTGATACAGTTTGCATTTCATGAAAGGCTTAGTTTACAGAACTGTAAACATTCTCAATTTTCTTTCTTTGTGCTAGACATATAAATTATTTTTCAAAATGTATAGATTTGAGGTAAAAAGTTGTCTTGGCTCTCCCATTTGCAGTGAGGGAAAAAATAAAATTTTTACATTATACCTAATTTTTTTAAACCATGTAACACCCATTGAACATGTTTTTCAACTTAAGGTTTGCATAGCAGACTTTTAATAACCTTGGAATCTATTTGGTAGAACAATTTGTGTTCTACTTTTTTTTCATAATTATATGTTGTGTATGTTAAAACTGTTTTCCAGTTGTTGTTTTGTCTATAAAACTGTCTTTATCTATATTCTTAAATGGTTCTCTGTACAATTTTGAGGGTTTATACCTGTATATAATGGATATTAACCGGTACCAATAAATCACTTCATATGCTCTTACTCAACAGGTAGAAATTTTTTTAGGTATTTTGAGATTTTAAAAAGAAATAAGGGTGGTACTTTGGGGAAAAGTTGTTTAAATGGTTTACTAAGAAAAAATTTGGAAAACTAAAAATTTTTTTTGAGGGTTGGGAAGTGTTAGGTGAATAAATCAACCTAGGAAATATCAGAGACAGTGTACTTGAGAAATACATTTTTAAAAATTCTCTGATATGTCCTTGTGGGCAGAATAATAGAAATGGCCTATATGAGACCATTATTAATGAATATATATAAACCTAGGAGAGTGGGTTTTGAGTGGTCTGACATAGGCATCTGACCTGTATCTGCCCTGTTCAACTTTGGTATCAGTGGTATGAATAAATAAGAAGAGTTAAGTATATCGAGTACATACAATGTCCTAAGAACCGCACTGGGTGTTTGCGAACATTTATTCCTCATGGTAACTCCAATTTTATTACCAGCCCCATTCACAGGTGAAGAAATAGACTTGAAGTCATTAAATCAGGACCTGTCTATGATTACACAGCTAGTAAGGTTTATTCATAAATTAATAGATGTCATGAAATTGAGTAGAACAGCAAATACACTAACAAGATTAAACTCTATTCCCATGTTCACCAACTGGCATGATATTTCAGATTGACTTGGATGAGTTTAAGAAATGTATGATCCTGAACCAGTGTCCAAAAAAAATGCACATGCAGATGCTCCTTGGAAACAACAGCGCTTAAAAAAGAACTGAGGGAGTTTGTCAGCATGAATCTATCGTGGGAGAAAAGCAGGTGTAATCAAGTTACTCTTACGGGGATAGGCTGTCTGATGAGTATAGCAATGGCCCTCCTCTGAGGTGAGACCAGACCACACCTACATGAGTGTTCAGTTCAAGGCACCATGCTCTATGTAAACTAGAAGGCCAGAGCAGCACATTCTTTTATTCACGTGAAGATAGTCTAAGGGTTGTTCTGTATTTGCCTACAGTGTAAAATCAGAACCAATACAAAGAAGTGACAAGGTGCAGCTCAGTTGAAAGAAGAACCTTCTAAGTAATTAGGTACTCAAAGAATGTGCCATTCTGTGAAGTAGTATGTTCTAACTTAAATATTGCACCTCTTCTATATGCCAAGCACTCTGCCCTTTACTTGGAGAGACAAACAGTGAGCAGCACAAACAAAACCCCTGCCATCTTTACAATTACAGCAGTTTTCATAAATGGTGTAACATGCCATTACATTTTATTTTTTGTATATATAAATTTAATATGTATACATTTATATATTTGTGTATAATATATATACATTTATATATAATATATAAATGAAATCAGGGATATGTGACCTAGTCTAGCTAGGAGGCAAGGTCTAGTCCATAAAGATTTCCTATTTATTATACTGAAGCTGAGACCTGAAAGAATTAGTAGACATGAGCCAGGTAATTGAGAGAATTCGCAAGGTAACTTGTGAACTATGCAAGTGAGATATACTATAGCACCTAAAAATATGGGCCTGAGGCTCAGGAGAGAGCTCTGGGCTGGAAATTTGCAAGTCATCTACATACAGAGAAAAAGAAATAGTACAAAATAGATGAAAAAACCCAGGGCAATTCTGTAGTGAGAGGGCAGCAAATCCCTGAGACAGATAATGAAGTGGAAACCTGAGGGGACCGGGAGAAGGGCCAGAGAGGTTAAGAAGGAAAACCTGGCAAGAGGACATCACAGAACCAAGGTAAGAGAGGGGACATGGAAAGAGTGGGCAGCCAAGTTACAGCCTTTCCCTTTGGGAAAAGGAGGTTAAAGACTAAACAGTATGTTGGATTAGTAAAAAGGTCATGGGTGAGTTTGGTGGCAACACTTTTACAGGCTCAATGAACTTGAATGCTAGATTGGAATACGTTGAGCAACAGGAGTCAGAGGGGAGGCAACTCAAGAAGGGGATCAGAGAGTCACAGAGGAAGGACAGGATTTATTTTAAGACAGTCAGGGATTTGACATTTAAACGCTGATGGAAAGAAGCCAGTATTATAATGGAAAAATAAATAGTAGCAGTACTGGTACATCAACTCCAAAAAAAAAAAAAAATGTTGAAGACTGGACAGAGAAAAAATATTTGGAAGAGGAAGATTCTTGGAAGACAAAAGCAATATAATGCGGAGTACAAATGGATATTAGCTTTCAATGGGAAAAGAAATCCAATACATAATGGAAATGCTCCAATGAATCCTGAAGGACCACTTGCCAAAAATGGTGAGTGCTATTCCCCCGGTGTTTGGAAATAGTACTTTCCCTTTCCCAAACCTTGAGAAGCAGTAGATCCTCATGGGCTCGGGAACCACTGAGATGGGTTTCTATACCAGCTCCATGTGGAATGGAACTTCGGGGTAAGTTAGAAACCTTTCTGTGCCTTGGTTTCCTACTCATTTGTTTGAAACATTAGGTTAATAAGTATAAAGGGCTTAGACTAGTCCCTGACACATAGTGCTATTTAAGTGTTCATTGCTGTTATTTTATTGGTATTTTTTTAATGAAACATGCTAAAGATCATGAAAACTAGGACTAATCTGACTCCTAGTTGTATTTGCTTTTATGCCATGAGTATCTTAACCAATAGCCTCAAAACCAAGCTATCTTTAAATGCTATAGAAATGTCCAATTAAAAGATGGTTCAGAGATTAAAATAAATGGATCAGTATGAGGAAACTGTAGCCTAAACTGCTTTAAAGTGTTAAAACCCAAAACTCCAGTAAAATATAAGCCAAAGACAAGAATTTATATTTTGCATTTGGAGGAGCCATTATGAAGAAGTATGAGTTTACTAAAAAGAAGACACATCTTTGAGGAAGTTACTAAATGGCTCTACTTTCACTTCTACAAATCTAACCTAATGACAGGAGACTGAGAATAATTAGGAATGGTAATGTTAATTTTTTTTTTAATGTTCAGTCAGATGGGAACATGCTTCTTAATAAAATAAGAGTAAGGACCAAATTTTCAGATCACGTTTTGGAATATGGAAAGATACATGAAATTGAACTTCGGTTCCACTAGGAGGCATTATACTCTAAGTGTCTGAAACCTTTCAAAATGGTTGGTCAATAATCTTTCAGAAAAGGCAATTCTCTGGGGAGAAATGACTTTGTAAATTTTAACTGCTGAAAACACAGGTGTAGTCCTGACTAAACTGGGTAAAAAGAAAAACAATCTCAGTGGGAAAAGGCAATAAAAATCCCTTAGTCATCATCATCTCTTATGGCTATTTCTTGGCCTCTTCTTGAGACACGGATAAGAAGCTTGCTCCTTCCCTAAGCAGCCACTTAAGAACAGTTCTGTCTGTGAGAAAATTGTATTTAGTACATTGTTTTCCTGAAATGTTTCCCTTTTGGCGCCGGCTGACTCTCTCTCTTGAGGCCATAGGTGAAGTCTTCGTTCACAGGCTAGCAGTTTTCAGAGTTTAAAGCTACCACATACTGCTATTGTGTCCCTTCCAGGCCAAACCCTTCCAATTCCCAAAGCATGTCCTTGTAAACGTGATTTCCAGAGCCACTGTTATCCAGACTTAATACATGAATATCCAGGGGGTTTTGTAAAATTTTGTTTATTTGAGAGAGAGAGAGAGAGAGAGAGAGAGAGAGAGAGACAGCGTGCACATACAAGCAGGGGAAGGGGCAGACGAGAGGGAGAAGCAGCAGACTCCCCCCTGAGTAGGGAGCCCAACACGGGAATCAATCCCAGGACCCTGAGATCACAACCTGAACCGAAGGCAGACTCAATGGACGGAGCCACCTAGGTGCCCCTGAAAATCCAGTTTTAACTCACATAAAGAACAAAATAAATTTAGGGAAGCAAAATGACTAATGTCTAGTTAAGGAAATAATCCATTACAACAATAGTGACTATAGGTGGTTTCAAGAGTACATGAGTTTTGCAAAATCAGGGTGTACTTTTTTAATAACATTAAAAAATTGTTACCTGTCCTATATCTAAAACTTTTGCAATAAGGATTTTCAATTTTAAGGTATTTTATAGAAGACTACTTTCCTAAAGTCCCTATTTTTCGAACAGGTTTTCTTGAGTCATGAAAAACTCTTTAAATATATATTATTCTTGTTTGAAAAATAGTTTTTGGATATACCATGGAGTTTAGATTAATGTTACTCAATTAATGTTTTAAGGGCCCAATATGCTATTTGGAAAAAAGGTTATTACATTATGAATTAGGACAAAGCAGATTTAGCAGATATGAATGTACAACCTCTAGTGAGAAAGGAAAAAAAAAAGTCACATTTAAAAAAAAATCAGACTAATTGAATATGAATGTCTATTTCACAGGACTGGCAAGGAAGCTCTACTCTCTTTGGCTCACACTGATGACTAGTGTCAAGGCCCACCTGCAGTCTCCTGAATTCCAGTGCTTCTCTGCTTCCGCAGTGCACTTGTGGGAGATGAATGTCTAGGGACATTCCTAGCCTAGATGAATGTCTGGGGACACTTTCCTAGCCATGCAGCTATTTCTGAAAGAGGCCGCCTCCCCTGACAGTGTTACTGCTCAGCAGCAGTGTCCCAGAGCTCCTGATGCCCCGTAAGCCAATCCTCAGCTACCCTGTCCTCTCAAGCCACCTGTTACTAGGTCCACTATTCCTTATAGGAGGGATGTAGTCTTTTTTTTTTTTTTTTTTAATATTTTATTTATTTATTTGACAGAGAGAGATCACAAGTAGGCAGAGAGGCCGGCAGAGAGAGAGGAGGAAGCAGGCTTCAGGCTGAGCAGAGAGCCCGATGCGGGGCTGGATCCCAGGACCCTGGAACCATGACCTGAGCCGAAGGCAGAGGCTTAACCCACTGAGCCACCCAGGCGCCCCGGGATGTAGTCTTTTTACTTAACCTGTTATTAGCAAGGTGATACAGATGTAGTTAAACTGTTTTCCTTACTTTACAGGTTACATTTGGTAGAAAATTTATAACCTGAGGAAAGAATCAGGTCTGTCTTTGAACTCAGATGAGAGAAAATTCATTCTCTAAATCTGCTGATAGGTGGTAAGTCAGTGGAAATTACTTTGTTGCCTCAGCCTCAACAATAATGTTGAAAGGAAAAAAAAATCCTTATTAGAAGAACAGTCCTCTTATGTACCCAAGAAAGCAGAAGAGAAAAGGAGTGGAAAGAGAAGGATATTAAAAATCCTCTGGCATTTTTTCCAATTACTAAGCAAGCAAAGGATTACTCCTTCATTATTTATTTATTATTTATTAATAATTATTATAATTATTAATTATTTATTGGCCACTATGTGCCGTACATGAAAAGCTGAGAAAGCACATCGCTGCCTTTTTATAAATGACAAAGGCTAATTTCTGAGAGCACAAGCAGCAGGGTTGTAAGTCAGGACTAAATGAGTAGACAAAGACAGGTACCTCCAGCAGTCTTACACTTGACCCTGGGACAAGTGAAAGCAATCAAAAGCAGGAATGTTCCCCAAAGAGGTTCTAATGCCATCTTGATCCAGTATCTTGTTAGCCTCATCTCATGGAGGAGATGAGATTTAAGATTCAGGAACTTAGTTGGCTGATAAACTTATATTTGTGATTATATTTGCTTAAATTTTGCTTTGGAATTTTTATAGATTGATATTCTTAATTATGATGATCTGCAGTGTCCCCCTTTATCTGTGGTTTTGCCTTCCATGGTTTCAGTTACTTGAGGTCGGTCATGGTCCAGAAGCAGATGATCCTCCTCTGACATACTGTCAGGTCAGTAGTAGCCTAACTTACATCACAACGCCTGTTATCTCTCACCCCACATCATCTCACCACATAGGCACTTTAACATTCACATCATCACAAGGAGCCGTATGGTTCAGTAAGACATTTTGAGAAAGACCACATTCACATAACTTTTATTAGCATATATTATAATTGTTCTATTATTATTGTTGTTCATCTCTTAGTAGAACGAATTTATAAACTGAAATTTATTATAGGTATGTATGTACAGGAAAAAACTTAGTGTGTATATATATAGGGTTTGGTACTATCCCTGGTTTCAGGCGTCCACTGAGGTCTTGGGACATATCCCCCATGGATAAGGGAGTACTACTATATGCTTAAATTTTTTTTTTCAATAAGATGTAACAGTAGAAAAGTATGCTATAATATGGAGCTCCTATTTACCATGCATACAGGCCTATAGCTTTTTATACAAGGCCAAATAATCCATCCACCAGTGTCGTTCATATGAATTATAACCAATATTTTTACATTAAAAGCCTCTCCTTTACTAAATATTAAAGTATGTGTCTATACAGAAGTTGTCTTGAGAAGCATTGCACTATAAAATGACAGCAAGTTCTGTAAGACATTTAGGCAATTACTTTAGTAACTTAACCAGCATAAACCACTAGACTGGCTATCTCTGAACAAAACTGTTTTTTTGTCCTCTGCTTTAAGACAAAACAGAATAATGCAGCTACTCTTTGGTGCACCTGGGTGGCTCAGTGGGTTAAAGCCTCTGCCTTCAGCTCAGGTCATGATCCTGGGATTGAGGTCCTGGGACAGAGACCCCCATCAGGCTCTCGGCTCAGCAGGAAGCCTGCTTCCCCATCTCTCTCTGCCTGCCTCTCTGCCTAGTGTGATCTCTCTCTGTGTATCAAATAAATAAAAAAAAACTTAAAAAAAATTTTTTTATAAGGCTCTACTTATATAAAAAAAAGTAGTTACTCTTTCATGATATTAACTGTAACTATAGGTATGGGATTCTATAAAAGGTATGTTTTGTGACAACACAGGCCTAGACCTCTACATATTCTCCCACTGGACAAATGGCTTGCAGTCCTGTCACTGTATGCCACTTTTTTTTTTTTCTTAAGACTTTATTTGACAGAGAGAGAGAGAGACAGTTTGGGAATTTGTTCCCAAATGAGTTTGGGAATACAAGCAGGGGAAGCGGGAGAGGGAGAAGCAGGCTTCTCGAGGAGCAGGGAACCCGATGTGGGGCTCGATCCCAGGATGCTGGGATCATGACCTGAGCTGAAGGCAGCCGCTTAAGGAGTGAGCTACCAAGGTGCCCCTGTATGCCACTTTAAAGTATTAGTCTACATCTCAATGTTCCAAAGTACATCAACTGCATCACACGCTTCCAAAGCTGATGGCTTCCTGCTCCAATTGAGTAACCTTTTTTGGTCTTTTTTTTAAGATTTTATTTATTTGATAGACCTCGAGATCACAGGTAGACAGAGAGGCAGGCAGAGAGAGAGGAGGCGGAGCAGGCTCCCTGCTGAGCAGAGAGCACGATGCAGGGCTCGATCCCAGGACCCTGAGATCAGGACCTCAGCTGAAGGCAGAGGCTTTAACCCACTGTGCCACCCAGACGCCCCTTTTGCTCTTCTTTAAATAAATTTGGTCACTGGTGGTTAGAGACCAGAATTTAAAACATGCATGCAGGATTTAGCTAGCCAAACTAATTTTAACAAAAGGAAATGTAGCAAAGGACACAAATTTAATTGCCAACATCTAAAAATCAGGGAGATTTCACATGGATAGCTCAAACTTACTGTCTTCCCTGTGTGGTGACAACGAGGTAGAGCTGAATAGTGATGTCCACCTTACCCGGGGTGTGAGCTCTCCTGTCCCCCTATGTTTCTCTCTAGTCTCCATGGGCCTGAGATTAAGTGCTCTGTACTGCTCTGCTTTTCTTAGGACTTGAAAAAACCCACCAAACTGGGAAAACAGGCAAGATAAATGAAAGTAAATATTCCCATGTTTAATATGCAAACAAAATGTCAAAAAAGATAATTATTCCACTATAAAACAAATTCATGGCTTGTTTCACCAATTTGTATTATATACTTGGTTCCTGTATGCATTTTATACTGTTGACCTCTAGATTCTCCATTAGTTCATTTTTGGAAAAAACCTACCTTAACCAATTTCACTATTTTTTAGCACCCCCATTCACAGAGACAAGAAGTGTAACACACACACACACAAACTGATCATTTTAACATTTTGCCTAATACTGGGAAGAGGATTTGCTGGAAAATAATTTTCTAGATTAAATGAGGTACTTTTCTCTGTGCACTACAGCTAGCACTATTTCTATTTGAGTAGAGGCCTTGTGAGCAGAACAATGTGGCTTTTCCAGAAATGGAGTCCTCAATGGCTGCAAAGTGCTAGATTTATAGCTTTAGAACTGACGGACTCCATATGAGCCCCAAGTCAAAGTTCAGTCCCTATCACCAAATATCAAAGACAGAATAATGCTAAAAATCTTATGTGGACCACAAGGATTGTTCTAAGAAAAGCCCTTCTTACAAACAAAAGTTTGTTTTTAATAGCTCACAAAAAATATAAGACACTTTTAGATCAAAAACTACTATTTTGAATGAGTCCCACTGGGCCATAATTCTACCAAGGTAATAAAGATTAAACAAATCAGAAAAAAATTTGGAACTATACTTCAAAGACCAAATCTTCTGTAGTTAAATTCAGGATGAAAGCAGTACAGGTTTTAAAATAAGCTGCTGAAACTAATCAGAAAGTTGTAATTGAACAATTAAAATGAGTAGGAAGCATTCTGTAAGACATAAAAAGGAATCATTACTAGTTAACAGCCATGACACAGGATCTCAGCTTTGGATAACACACTAACACGCAGGCATCTTGCCATTAAAACTCCATCAACTTAAAATCAAACTATGGCATGACTCTTAAGCAGCCTTAGAACAGAGACAGACATGTAGTTTAAGTTTCCAGATTTATGGGCTAAGGACTGAGGTGGCTCTTTGACTTACCTGCGCATCAGAACAGTATACTGCTGCCGCATGGTGATCCATTCTAACTTTGGACATGTGACCGGCTGCCACAACCAGACTCTCCACCCTTGATCCCCACTTCCCAGTTTGACATCTCTCACATTGTGCTGTGTCATGGTGCCATTTTAATCTTGGACTGATATCTCCATAATCCCTTGGTCTAATCTGGTTCACTAGTATTTGGGTATGATAATCGTCACCACAAAATTTGTTCTACATGACATCATCAACTCCTCCACAAAAGAACTGTAGTCCTTTAGGCCTCCTAATCTCCATCCTTTGAAGGGAAATACATAACAGGGAAAGAACTATTACCAATGAAAATAAACATCAACATCTGGACTAGAATACTTAGGACTGTAATTATGTATAACAGATATGCTGATCTTAGAACTTTTAAACTGAAAAATGTAAGGTTATTTCATGATTACTAGTTTCTACCCAATAAGGAATCTGTAAGTGTAACAACTAATACTTATTTTGGGTAATTCCTAGATAATTTTTTATGTAAGGCATGTAAATGAATACAGAGATGATCAAAAGCCAGAGGAGGTCAGATTATTGAGTTTTCATTGGAAATGTTTCCTCAATGAATACAGATTCTGTCATAAAAATAACCCCAACCTTTATTGAAAGTGAAAGGTAGCAAAACTAGTGAGTCAATGCCATCCTGTGCTATAAATTCCCACATTACATTGTCAAAGAGATAATTCTAGGTCTTGCATTTCCCCCATGACCACCTCCTTTCTTATTTGCTGTATTCTAAATATGGTGGGCATATTTAACTTTCAACCTACAAAAACGCCATTCCTAATTCTCTGTAAGATGACATTATGATAAACATCTCACGGGTTATTAGGCCAGGTAAGCACTAAGAACATTGCCTTCTCTTGGCTAGGCCCAGGTATGGACCACACTAGAGAGTCTTGTTTATAAGATGGGGTCACTTTCTAACTGGAATTTCTAAAGACCCACACTGGGCAATTAGAACCTCTATCTTCTTTATTCTCATGTCAACTTTGACAAATGCAGTTCTACCTAGATACTTTATAATTACTGAAGTTGAAAATAAAGGATCATTTCAGTAAAAATTCTAACCAACTGTGATTCATATCTATGTATCTACATCAAAAAAGGCATTAGTCAAATACAAAGTACCAACAGGTTGAGTACATTAAATTCACCAGGCTTTTAAGGATCTCAACCCTATTTCTATAATTCAGCCCTTATCTTCAAACTGAGTCTTTAGTGTGTGTAATATAATCTCACTTTAGGTGTAACATGAGCCAATGAAAAGTTGAGAATGGCTACTAAAATGCGTCACAGACCAAAACAAAAGTCTGATCTTAAGTCAGTCCTTTTTCATTTGGTAACAAAGGCAATTCTGCTTACAGAAAACAGACTACATGGCAAGGGTTTAAAGTTTCATTAGAAAAATCATACACAAAATAAAAAATATATTTTTCAAGAACAATAATGGTAATTTCATTCATCAAATTCATTTAAAACATGAGTTACAGTATAGGAAGAGAAATGACAGAAGAAAGCTTTATACAACCAACCCATCTGCAAAACCAGGCTCTTAAAAACAACACACTATATGGTTTTAATAAAAGGCAACTGCAATTCCATTTTCTAAGCTGTCTTAAGTTGAGGGCTTCTGTAATTGGTTTTTAATACTGTTTTCTCCATAACAAGTTTAAAGATGTCATTTCCTCATCACCAAATACTTTATTCTCAAAACACCTGATAACCAGTTCTCTCTGTTGTTGCCTCGTTTCTTTCACTTTGCTAAGGAATATATGAAGCTGCTTTGAAGGTCAATCCAAGTCTATACCAAAGTTCTAGCACTTGGATATTTGTCCTCCTTCGCCTCTTAAGAAGTGTGATTAACAGTCACCTATAGCTATGCAACTGAAATTATGAAGTTTTTCTCTCTTTTTAAGTCTGCCTAGTAAATTCTCTCTCTTCCTCTGCCCACCGCTGGGAGCACCAACCTCCCCTATCAGATTTGGATTTGGGAGGAGCTGATTTTGTTCAAATTCTCTCAATTTTTCAGTAGTAGTCAAATTATATCTGAGTATAAGATTTTTTAAAAAGAAAAAAAAGTCTTTTTTTCATCAAGAAAATGTTAAAACTTTAACAGAAGTTAACCATCTGTCCCAATTCCGTTCTATCAAGGCTCCCAAACAGCTTTCCATTTGCCATGACAGCAGTGGCAGGATGCCTATTATCAACTGCTCTTGGCACTAGTACGACACTACAGATTGGGTCTTTTTCACTGTTCACTTAAGCTATTTCTAAAAGGCAAAAGCCTTTGTAATTAGTTGGAATCTATCAGAATAAATTAGTCTCTGAAAGGAAGGTGTTTGTTCCACTGTTAAGTTACATGCACATGACCCAAGGCAGGATGACCTGTTTTTCCTACACAATGTGTGTAACAACTGCGAGGGAGATTGGCTAAGATATTCCTGCAGCTTAGAGAAATTAAAGCAAAGTGCAAGCCGGAACTGAATGCTAAACAAAGTCCCCCAGTTGGAAATCAAACTACAGTGAAGAAGATATAGAGGCATTAACAGATCAGTGTCTTAAAAAGTTACCGAGGTGGAAAGCCACCTCTGTGTGCTCCTCCACGGCCCCCCCTAAAACCACCTCTTTCGCCTCTGAAGTTAGATCGATTCCTTTCTCGGCCGCGGCCAGCAGAAGTTCCACCTCTTCCTCCACCCCTGGGAGCTCCGCCTCCCCGATCAGACTTCGATTTGGGAGGAGGTGATTTTGGTCGAAGTCTCTCAATTTCCTCTGTACATCCAGTCAAGTAGGAATTAGGAGCACTAAAGTAGGATGCATAGGTTTCTGCATTATAGTTGCTATTTGTAAGAGTTGGTCCAACTGTAAGCCAGCCTGAAATTGAGGGAAAGAAAGATTATCTTTTTTTTTTTCCAATTTCTCTTACTAATTCTTTAGGAGCTACTTCAAATCTTCAAATGCATTTTTAAAGATGCATTAAAATTAAAAATAAAGATGCCCCTATCACTCATCCATTATTTTTTTTTAAACAGAACGCACAGCATTTAGTCATTATGCAGATTTCATCTTATTTCATCTTCATGTCTGTTAACTTTTGTAAAATATCTTCCTTACTGTCTCCATCCACATTTCACATTCTGTGAGAGTAGCACTCAGAAAAACAATTACACACTGAGTTTGGGTTCAGTGAAAATTTAATAAATTTTATTAACCTTCCTACTTGTAGAAATGATACCATTGTTTTCTGATAAAAATCCTGGAATCAACTTTGCCTCTACTCTTCCTGACCACAACACTAACCCAGCTGACAGGTACCCGAAACACAACCATTACCATGTTGCTTCTGTTCATTTCCATTTTTCATGTCTACTGTCACCCTCAAACGTACGCCTTTATTTTTCTATTAGGCCAGCCCCCTACACATGTCACAAACACACTTATGTACTGTAATGCTCTCCCAGCTTCTCCTCCCTGTGAAAGCAGAAAGCCTAAAACAAACTAAAATGTCACTTCTCTGCCTAATCTTCTAGGACTCTCCACAAAGCACAGATTCGTATATATGGTACCTAATGTCTTTTAGGATGAAACCTGAACTAAATTTCCAATCACATTTTTCATTAATGCTTTTCATGACTTCATTTGAGGAAAAAAAAATCACTATAGATATAACTGTTTCCATACAAATCTCCACCTCTGTAAATAAAAATAAAAACACATCATAATGTGGGGTGCCTGGGTAGCTCAGCTGGTTGAGCGACTAACTGCCTTCGGCTCGGGTCATGATCCTGGAGTCCCAGGACTGAATCTCGCATCAGGCTCCCTGATCTGCAGGGAGTCTGCTTCTCCTTCAGACCCTCTCCCTCTCTCGTGCTCTCTCATTCTCTCTCTCTCAAATAATAAATAAAATCATAAAAAATAACAAAACACATCATAATGTAAAAGAAAACAAAACACAAAACCCCACCTCTGTGCCCATTCTATCCTCTCAACCTGCTGAAAATTACATCCTTCAACATCCAATTCAAATATACATCTTAAATGAAATAAAAACAATTTCTCAGAATTTACATTACATGTTGTACCTCTATAGGTATTCAAAGGTAATTTTGTCAGCTATATTGCTATACAACTTAGCTTATAAGAAGGATGATTCCTGATTAAATTGTATCTGGAATGGGAAATATTAACTGTAAATGTTCAATAAAGACTGATCTTTCAACTATTCACTTTGTTTACTATTTTACCTAATTTCATGAAAGTTGAGGCCATGAGTTCTACAACTGTAATATTTTCAAGTTACTCTGCTCATCAGAGCACACAGAGGTAGCTGATGGTCAGGGAGAGAGAAGAGGGGTGAATTATGTCATACACATAAGGCAACTTTAAGGATTTTTTAACATTTTTTTAAGGATATACTTTTTAAAGATTTTATTTATTTATTTGATAGAGAGAGACACAGCAAGAGAGGGAACACAGCAGGGGGAGTGGGAGAGGAAGAAGCAGGCTTCCTGCTGAGCAGGGAGCCCGATGCGGGCATCAAGACTTGAGCCGAAGGCAGACGCTTAACAACTGAGCCACCCAGGTGCCACAAGGATTTTTTTAGAATGAAAATCAGAGTTTCTTCTAAATTCTTAGGTACTTTTATGGCCAATTATTCTATTATAAGTTCTTTAACTTTTTACTTTTTATAAAATGTAGGCTGTTCAAAACAAGATTCTGGCTCTTTTCACCTTCAAACTGGATTTCTAAGATGCTAAGGCAAAGAGACTGATTTTATATAATCAGTCTAAGCATCTAAGATGCTAAGGCAAAGAGACTGATTTTATATAATATGAATAAAGCAATGCTACTTTTATATTTTCTGAGAAATCAATAAAACAGAATATACTGATTTTTTTTTAAGATTTTATTTATTTATTTATTTATTATTTATTTATTTGTCAAAGAGAGAGAGAGTACACACAAGCAGGCTGAGTGTCAGGCAAAGGCAGAGAGAGAAGCAGGCTCCCCACTGAGCAAGGAGCCCGATGCGGGACTCGATCCCAGGACCCTGGGATCACAACCTGAGCTGAAGGCAGTGGCTTAACCAACTGAGCCACCCAGGCATCCCCAGAATATACTGGTATTTCAATGACACTCTGTACATAAAAATTGTGCCCTTTAAGAAAAAAATTTGTCCATACAGTCTAATTATTTTCTACTCATTTTTTTTCAAAGTAGTAAATTCACATTATATATTGATTTCATAAAAAGTTAACTTTGAAAAGACAACACCACTATATGTGTAAGCAAACAAGCTTAGGTATTTTAGTTTCTAATTAAGCCAAGATCTGTACTTCACAAATGTATGGTTATTTTCTGTGGGATTATTTAACCATTCACTTACGCATTTCTTCAACATGTTATTTACTGAATCATCTGAATGTTGGGTGGAAATAAGTAAATAAGACAATATTTGCCTTCCATGAGACTGTATGCTGAAGAAATTGACTAAAACATACGCCCAAATGAACTTGCAGTTCATCTAATGATAAGTGTTATGAAGAAAAAGAAAACAGAGTAAGGGGAAAGAGCATGTTGGAAGGAGGAAAGGAGGGAGGGAGGTGTATAAGGGGAAGGTGGCCAGTTTAGACAAGAGTTGTGAGAAAAGGTTGTCAGGTATTTGAATGAAAGTAGAGGACCATGAAGAGACAAGAATGAGCTTGGCATATCTGAAGTACAGCAAGAGGAATCAAACACATCACAAGAATTTTATTTAACACAGTATTGTGTACTATTTCTTGACACCTATATCCCCAGGGGTGATAAAGTTTTTTAAAGATTTTCTAAAGTCCTACCTGGTCGAATTGTACTATCTCTTCCAAATAGATGAAGGCGTCTTCTACCAAGGCAAAAATGTTCGATTATATGAAAAATTTCAACAGGCTTTTCTATATTGCCAATTTCAGGTTCTTCTGTGATAATCAAGTCAATGTCAACATTAGCATGAATGAAGTCCCCATCTGTGCTACGCTTGACAGTTCCTTTGATCCCCATAAGGCAGTGTTCCTAAATAACAGTAAGAGCAGACCAATTATTCTCTTCATCAGCAGTCTTATTTCCTAACATTTTACATTTCCGATGTCCCCAATTCCAAAACAAACTTCATTTCTCCAAATCTGTGGGAAAGAGTTCTATCGGCAAAAACACAATAGGAAAACCTGGACCTCCAGATGTGGGAAGACTGCCAGGGAAGCTAGACATGACAGTATCAAATTTGGGGCCATGATGTTTTAGAACTGTGTCAATGACCACAGAGTCTTTTCCTCTGCAACACTAGATAATAACTTGTTTTCCCCAGTTACGGAAGCATGACACTTGACCTTAGAATCTTAAAATGATGTTATACTGGGCTTATATATGATCCAAGATCAAAATGATATACAAGATATAAGTCTTTTTATATTGAAAGGGGACTCTAATTATGTATACAGACTTCTAATGACAACATAAAAAAATGAGAAAATCAATTTACTTTTTTGTTTTTTTTGACCTTCTCTAATCTAAATGGCAGGCATATGGGTTAAATAAATTTAATCTCTCACTTGACTCCATGAACTATGGCAAGGGTAACTTAGGTTCCTTGAAAAGACTTTCCAGTCTAGGAAAGATTTAATAAGAAAGACTCTCCCACTAGTTGTTCCCTAAAGAGTGAAAGAATGGAGGACAAACTTTTAAAGCCTGAGAGTAACAGGGCAGTTTTATGGAGCGGAGGTTCTCAGGGGTTCTTGTGTAGGTTCTTAGGATTCTTTTATAGGAAAAAGAGAAGGAAAAAAATATCCCTCTAAGCCAACCAGCTGTGAGAATCTTGCTGCCATCTCTTTTTTCTGGGCCCAGGGAAAGGGAAAAAAATCTGGAAGGGTCAGAGGTACCAAAAGTCCATACTGACTTAGAATTACAGCAGTTTGGGACACACACAAATACATATTACCTTCTCTAACACAGTGAAGGTTGAGCTAACAAGGTGAATATTTTAAAATTAAACTGGATGTACTACTATAACGTTCAATGCCATTTGTACAAATCTAAGAAAAGAACCTTTCTACCAAAATTAAATAGTATACAATCATTTGGAAAAGCCTGAGGGAAAATAATGAAAATAAAGATAACAAAACAGTAAAGGCAATACCTTTGTTCTCTGGAAGACAGCCTTTGGATCTAAAGTCTTAGTCTTTCCAGGATTATTTTTATTGGTTTTAATCCAACAAATATCTTCACATCTTCTATAACCCCATTTGCGTAAACACTAGAAAGAATTAAAAAAAAAAAAAAAAAAAGAAATCCTTGGCTAAAAGAAATAAACAAAAGTTAAAATAACCAACCGGCACTAAAAACTTCCTAGAGGTTTGAGACACTAAATTCCAAGATGTGACAGTAATTTTTAGTTCAGAAATAGAAAAAAAGAAAAACCAGTCTTTAAGCAGCCAATATACAGAATGCATAGACATATTCTGGATATTAGTATAATATATAAAGTTAAATATGAACACACAGAATTTTGCTAATATTCCAATTCTTTTTTTTTTTTTTTTTTAAAGATTTATTTATTTATTTATTTAACAGAGAGAGATCACAAGTAGACAGAGAGGCAGGCAGAGAGAGAGAGAGAGGGAAGCAGGCTCGCCTCTGAGCAGAGAGCCCGATGTGGGACTTGATCCCAGGACCCTGAGATCATGACCTGAGCCGAAGGCAGCGGCTTAACCCACTGAGCCACCCAGGCGCCCCTAATATTCCAATTCTTTAATACTACCTTCCACTGTCATCAATAGAAAATTTTTTTTAAGATTTTATTTATTTATTGCACAGACAGAGATCACGAGTAGGCAGAGAGGCAGGGCTCTATCCCAGGACCCCGGGATCATGACCTGAGCCGAAGGCAGAGGCTTTAACCCACTGAACCACCCCGGCACCCTGAAAGGGGGTTTTAAATCATAAAACACTTAGCCCCTCTTTAATCATAAAATTCAACAGATAATTTGATTCTTAGCACCTCAATTTTCTATCCTCTGACAAAGCTAAAAACTACGGAACGTATTTTAATTGATAGCTTCTTTTCAAATGAGAGTCTTGTGTTATCTTTATATATTTAATATTAACAATTTCAAAAGATTCAAAGCCTTAAAATTATTGTGTATAGCTCATTACTGGATAAAACTGTACTTTCATCTTCATACAATCTAGAAAATAGAGATCTGACCCTTAGTGTCCTAGAATCTGTTATATAAGAACATGTAACAAATACTTGCTAATACACTGCTTAGAAGTGGCATAATAAGGGCCCACTACCCAATATAGGTGCTGCATAGCTGGTGGGAATAAAAACATAAGATATACCCCCTCCCCAAATGATCTAAGAGGAAAGTAGGGGGAAAATAACTAAATTGTGCAGTATAATATTGTTACTGTGTAAAGTGAGAAACACTTCAAAATGAAACTTGGATTTTTATTTTAAAATCTCAAAAATCAAGATTAGTATCTGTTCCTGTCGCCAATTATTTGTTTTGCACTGGATATTCATTATAAATCACAACGGTCTAAATCCTCATGCCCTAATCAATTTAACAAAAAGCTCCTAAGTATTTCTAATGCTAAACTATTTTTGCATAATTTTTGGCCAAAATCTGCTTTCACCAATATGACAGACTATTACATACAAATGCAATAAAACCTCCTAATCATTTTCAACCTAATTGGGGAGGTGTAAGGCAAGCCCAAAGCCAGACAATAGCAGCTATAAAAGGTAAATACCAACATACCTATAAAGACATATAATATGTTTCTATTTTCTTAGTTTTTCCAGAGCTTCTTGGAGAGGTGCCAGCAAAAAATAGATACCCAATTGGAATACAGTTATAGTCTTACACTGGAATTAATAAATAACACAAGCACGGATGTATCTAACAGTCTCAAACCTGCTATTTATATAAAGAATACAAAGTAACTGCAGAATTTAAGGATTTTAGCACAAATTTAACTCAAAATAATCCTACTTAAATTCTTCGCCTGTCAAATGGACACTTCCTAAAATTACTAGGCTTAAATGAGATTGTCTGCTGTATAACAAGTAATATATCCTAAAAATGGAAGGTGTCATCTAGTAACAAGTGAAGAAACTGAAACCCACCAGAGTAAAAATCTCTTTGCCCAAAGTTTCATTGCTAGACAGCAGAACTGAGGGCAAAACTGAATGAAGCCTTCTAATACTTAGCCACATGCTCCCATGATTCTTAGATAAAAAGGCATATGCTACTTTATTTCCATTTAGAAATCCAAAATAAGTGCAAAAAGAAAAATAAAGTCCTGAAATACAGGAAACACAAGATGCTTAAAATAAATACAGGAGTTATGTATGTTACTTATTTCTCACTCTCATTTGATCATTCAAACCATGTGTTCCAGATGCCATGTAATTTTTCCAATTTGTTTTGGTTTCTATTTAGAATTCAGAAGTTAATATTATTCAGAAGAGTACTTTCTAGCTACTTATAATGAGTAGTAAATGACACTAAGCAGCCTGTTTTTGAGCTGCAGTTTCAAATGTCTAAACTATTCTGAAGTTGTAACAGATTATATTGGGACTTATTGAACCCTAGTGCTAGTTAACTGAAGAGTAATGCCTTTCATGCATTCTTTTCTGAACATATTTTTTCCTTCCGAGTATTTTAGCAACTGTTCAAGAAACAAAGGATGGAATAACATCTATCTTCAAACTTTTTATATTTTTTCTTATGAATTAAAAATCCAATGAAAAAAAAACCATCTTACCACTCTTCCAAGGTCCAATCCCTCCCCGGAACCACACCAGAGAAAGATAAATGATCGAGGGGCTGCAATCTCATCAATTTCTAACTTCATAATCTGTAGGAAACCAAAACAATACTGCATTTTCCCAATCATTCTAAATCCAAAAGAACAACCATTGAGATTTATCAGGACTTTCAGCAGATGTGTTCTTTAAATGTACTAATTTTCATTAGCGAATTTTATCCTTATAAATTATTGTTTTCTTATTTTATATTAAGAAAACAAACACACACACACACAAATATATACACACTTGATTTCATACAGAAGAAGGTTACGGGGGAACCATATTCATAGAATAATGGAATTATATAAGATGGAGCTTGAGAGCAGCCCTTCATGATTTATAGAAAAAGAAACAAATAGGAAGAAGTTAAATTACCCCCAAATTAGGAGCAAAATTAAAATAAAATATAACAAATGTTTGGGGAAGACCTGGTTTCCCATATCTACAGAAGTTCTATATAAAATAAATCAATATGCACATTTCATTATAATGACCACTTTAAGTCTGAAATGCCAAAAAATAGTCTAATTTTTCCAAGGAAGACATACAGATGGCCAACAGCCACATGAAAAGATGCTCAATGTCACTCATCATCAAGGAAATACAAATCAAAACTACAATGAGATATCACCTCACACCTGTCAGAATGGCTAAAATTAACAACACAAGAAACAGGTGTTGGCAAGGATGCAGGGAAAGGGGAACCCTTAGTAACTGTTGGTGAGAGTGCAAACTGGTGTGGACACTCTGGAAAACAGTATGGAGTTTCCTTAAAAATTAAACCTAGAACTACCCTACCCTACGATCCAGCAATTGCATTACTGGGTATTTACCCAAAGGATATAAAAATACTGATTTGAAGGGACACATGCACCCGAAGTTTATAGCATCATTATCGGCAACAGCCAAACTATGTAAAGAGCCCAAATGTCCATCAACTGATGAAGAGATAAAGATGTGAGATATATTTACAATGGAATATTACTCAGCCATAAAAAAGAATGAAATCTTACCATTTGCAATGACACGGATGGAGCTACAGAATATGCTAAGCAAAATGAGTCCAGTCAGAGAAAGACAAATATATGATTTTACTCATGTGGAATTTAGGAAACAAAACAAATAGCATAGGAGGGAAAAAACTGAGAGAGGGCAACAGAGAAAGGCAAACACGCAAAAATAAAATAGACTCAACTATAGAGAACAAACAGGGTTGATGAAGGGAGGTGGGCAGGGGATAAGCTAAATGGATGCTGAGCATTAAGGAGGGCACTGGTTGTGATGAGCACTGAGTACTGTATGTAAATGATGAATCACTGAATTCTACACTTGAAACTAATATTACACTATATGTTCAGTAAGTGGAATTTAAGTAAAACTTGCAACAAACAAAAATTAATGTATATTTTTGTTTTCTTTTTATGTGTTGTTCCCTTATATGTGTTCCCTTGTATGTGTATGTGTTTCCCTTGTGTGTCACATTAAAAAAAAAGTTCAAATAATTAAATTTGTAAATTTCTGCACAGTCACATAAAAAACTGTAAAACCAACCATTTTATATGATATTCTTTTTCTTCTAGTTTTCTTCCACAGTTAAGTTTCAGAGACCATAGATTAAGCGAATATTTATGTTTCATTTATTTAAAAAAATCTTAACTTTTTTTTTTTTTTTGTAGATTTACTTATTTATTTGACAGGCAGAGGTCACAACTAGGCAGAGGGGCAGGCAGAGAGAGGGGGGAATAGGCTCCCTGCCGAGCAGAGAGCCCGATGCGGGGCTGAATCTCAGGATCCTGAGATCGTGACCTGAGCTGATGGCAGAGGCTTTACCCCACTGAGACACCCAGGTGCCCCTAAAAAATAATTAATTTTAGTAACAGATTCATTTAAGTTATAAGCTTCTCATCTCTAACTTAATCTAAAAAGAAAAATATTATTTGACAGTAATAGCGGACATAAGTGACAATATATATAAACCTAATGAGTTTTATATTCTGACTTTTTAAAATCTTGAAATCTTTCATCTAATACTCTCATAAGAATATGAATAAGTAATTATGTAACACACACACATATTCCTACATGTTTATAGATGAAATAGATAAAAATAAGTGATGCCACACATTAGTGAAGAACATTAAGCAAATTATTCTCTTGACACTGCAGTTCTAAATGCTAATAGTTGGTATTTTAAATAAGTCCTTATGTTCTTTGCCAAAATGTGTTGACCACTACTGACTCTCTAATGTGAAAGAGAATACCTGTGAAATCCTCTTATTTACATTTTATATATTGGTTTAACTACTGGCACTTTCTTTAGGATATTATCACATAAACGTTAAGAACTTAGGGCTCAAGGGCCAGACAAAACATTTCAACTATGCCAGCCAGAGTTGTTCCGTAAAATTAAACTGAAATCAAGAATATGCATATAAAAGAGTTCCTTTATTTCAAAAACTCTATTAGTCTGTCACATATAATTGAAGCTCTTGTGCCTTCACTGACCAAACCTTAAGAGACTGGCCAGAGAAAATAAAGTTCAGCCTAATTTCAGTTGACCCATGAACAATGCAGTGGTTAGTGGCACCAACCCATACCCCCCATAAAAATGCGAGTATAACTTCTGACTCCCCAAAGCTTAACTACTTATACCTACTGTTGACTAGAAGCCCTACCGATAACATAGTCGACTAACACATTTTATATGTTATATGTATTTACACTCTATACTTAAAGTAAGCTAGAGAAAAGAAAATGTTACTAAGAAAATCCTAAGGAAGAGAAAATACATTTACACTACTTTTCTGTAAAAAATTCATGTATAATTGAAATCGTGCAGTTCAAATCCACATTGTTCAAGGATCAACTATAATAATCAAAGATATAATGAGATGTTTTTTCAATTTTCTTTCTTTTGACTAAGGTCACAAAGATTGTTTTTATATTACTAGTCAATTTTGATGAAGATATGGCTACATAGATACTTCTTAAACACAACTGGAAGGAATGTAAATTTGTGCAACCTATCTAGAAAATTCCAGCAATAAATATCAAGAGTATTATGTCTTCTGCGTCACCTTTAGAATACTATATACTGTTACCTTTCTGATTTTCAATAAGTACAAATTACATTTATTATCAGAGGATGGGAAAAACCTTTTCAAAGTGATAATATCCATAAATACATAAATAAAAATGTCTGAGGGCTTGAGATGAAAGGAAAAGCTTCAAGGAGGGAAAACCAGAGGTATATACTGAAGATTAAATAATAGAGGTTAACTATCATTAACACAGGAGGTCATGCAAGGATTCAGCACCATCTCCTACGAAACACCAGTCTTAACAAATGTCAGTTCTTTCCTTTCCCAACCTCCCTTCTGTGCTCAACACTCCTGCCTACTCTCTCCTTGAAATTCCCTATTCCCTTGGCCCCTATGACATTTATACTCTTGGTTTTCCTTATTTATCTCTGACCCATTCTTTTGACCTCTCTTTTACATGTGCCTCTTAAATGTAAAAGTTATCTGAGGCTTTACTGTCAATCCACATGGTATCTTAATTAAGACACTATCTTAGGACAAATTCGTCTATTCTCATAGGCTTGATGCACTCATCTTCTGAATCTGTATTTTGAGACACAGATCTGTCCTTTGAATGACATATTCCTATTACAACCTCCACATTGATGTCTCACATATACCTCAAAATCAACATGTTCAATATGATCTAATCCCTCCAATCCAGCTCTTCTTAAATTCACTCTTTCTCAACTGGTGAAAAAATCAACCCTCCTATCCCAAGACTTAAACCTTCAAATCATCCTTAACTCTCCCCCCTCATTCCAATCAGTAGAGCTCACCACAGTACCTATTATACATTACTGAATTTATCACCTTTCTATTCTTACTACCATTACCCCTATTTATGGTCCCTTCATCTCCTAACTAGGCTACTGCAACAGTCTTCTAACTGCTCTCCCCTTTCCAGACTTTTCCTCTAGTCCATACTCCACACACTCATCTGACCATTGAACTAAACTGGTTAAAGCCCTTCAAAGACTCCTTAATGTCTTCAGGATAAAAGTTTAAGCTTCTAAGAAGACATCATCTCAAGAAAAGACCAATCTACGTTCTAACATCACCTACAAACCAGATATTCTTTGTCTCCATCCCTTCTGCTCTTACTGTTCTTTTCATCTGGAATCACCATCCCATCCCTTTCTTTATCTGGCCAATTACAACTAGTGGATTCATACTGCTAATGTGTCACCTCCTCTTTGTTCATGTATCCCATCCTCCAAGGCTTGGTCAGTTTTTCTCAGATCATCTTATGCAGCCCTCTATTAAAGAATTAACAAAATAATAATGCAATTATCTGTTTAGGCCAATATTTATCCCAGTAAACTACATGCTCCTTAAGTCCAAGTACCAGGTTTATTCACCTTTGAATCTCCAGTACCTACCACATTGCCTAGCACAGAGTAGTGCTCAGTAAGTATTTATTTTTGTTATTGATCAGTAAAAACAGATAACTTTATGTAACTGACTGAAGTTACCAGCTTGCCTAATTTTATTTAGGAAAATGTGATTTTATCACAATTATACTGAAATTATGTATCTTTTTTATCCATTATACTGTAAGTTCCTTAAAAAGAAATCATGTTTTACATATATATATGTACTATACTCTAATGTCTACTAAAACTAAGCAAATGCAGAAAGAATTACCAGTCATTCTGGCTTTAAACTTTCCTAGTTATACATCCAAGGACTCTTAAGACTGCAACTGTAAGTCTTCCACAAACTATTTACTCACTACCTCTTCAACTTCTGCCCCAAAAAGAAGAATCAGACCAAAGATAGTGTAAAACTGTCAATGTACCCTGGATCTTCTGCCACATTATATATTATGTATTTATGATTCCTAAAAATGTGGGAATATTTATAATCTTCTCATCAAATAAATACTCATTGAAAAAAAAATAATTACAATGTAGAAAGTTTCATCATACATCATCCCAAGTCCAGCATTTTTCATTAGCAGTGATGCCAGTTTCTCTGTAATATTCTTCTAAAGGGGGTTCCAGAAGAATCACATCAAATTTAGGTGTCAGTTCTCTGATGTCAAAGGCTTCTATATCTGCTTGTAAGTACCTATTTGATTAAGGCATAAAAAGTGACTAAGAGATTTTCAAATACCTTACAGATAATAATGAAAGGAATTTCTTAAATATTACTAAACACTATTTACAAAGTAATCATAAACTAATTACTGAATACCTTTTTTATGCAGGAGTCTTTCCTCAGTATAAACAGTAAACCATCTACCAACACTCTTCTCTACGATATGGCTATAATCACACTACAAACTAAAATCAAACTCCCCTATGTACATCAAGAATGTACTTCTCTCATTTTTATACTAAAATTCTATATGAGTGTAAATAGTCTCTGAGCCCCATTTCATCATCATCTGAATCTCCTAAGGACTACCACATTATTTTTTCTTAATTGTTAGGTTAGAAAAAACTATTTGTTAGCTTTAAAATCCTCCTTCTAAAAAATTCTTTCTAAAGATGGGTAAAATTTTCTTTTATCAATTTGTTTGTTAGTAGAATTGTTTATATTAATAGCCTTTTCTGGCTACCAAGCATAAATTACGACTAGCCTTTACTGAAAGTTTTTTTTTATACATAGCATTAAAATAACTTAAATACAAAATACTTTAACAGGTTTTTAAATTGGATGAATGTTAGAATCTGCTAATATTTTTCTCCACACACTCGGACTTCTTTGTAGTTCTTCTCATCACTAAAAGAATATATTTTAGCAAATTGTTAAATGTATAAAATGTTCAAAGTAAGCTAAATGTGAATTAAGTAGATTTTCCAATTTCAAAGACTTTTTATACATTTTTGAGGAAAACATTATTCTGTTTAGCAAAGGTTAAAATGAACTTTCATAACCCAGTACGTTAAGAATAGTATCGCTGAATGCTGAGTTATAACTAACCTTTATTTTTTCTTTTCCTTCATCTAAGTTTTCTAAACTTCAACAAATAAACTGCTTTTTGAAAGGAAAAGTCATTCAAAAACATTTTAAGAAACTCAAGATACAACAAACATGAATTATTTTTCTAAGAAAACATTTAGAGACACTTTAAAGAAATTATCTAGAAAACTAAACAAATAAAATAAAATGAGAGCACGCAGCACTGGAATGTCAAATGAATCTATTTTACCATATACAGGAAAAGTTTGTTAACATTATATAGGTGCTGAATTTTTTTCAAACAGAAAGGCTACAGAATAAAAAAAACTATTTTAAGTCCGAGTTGGGAATAAAAACTGAAAAAACACACTTACATAGGAGGAGTGTTCGATTTAGCTATTAACTCATCCTTCAGCCTGATGAGCTCCCTCAGTTTGGGGTATTCCTCAAATCTGTCAGCCAAACCTGAGGACAAAAAATAGTAAATACTAAATTTCAATACAATGGAAATTAGTATCAGTGAATTCAAAGGTTATGAGCCCTCTCAGGAAAACACAACAATACACAATCACCACTTTATTCTTGTGTCCTTTTAAAAAAGTTAATTTTGAGTATTTTTTAAATATTTGACATATATATTTCATATCTAATGACCCTAACCCCACATGCAGGCAAAAACCCAGATGTTCTAAAGCCCAGTCCAAATTAATAAGCTATTTAATCTCTCATATTTAAGTTAAATCTGCTCACAGCATTAAGTTAAGCCATTCTGCTCTGAAGGAAAGAAAAGAACAACTACCTTCTTCTACCATGTCTTCCCCCTTTCTATTAGCTGAAAGAATTCTTTCGCCTTAGGAAGCTAGTGATTACGGATGTTTGTATTTAGCTTCTTAAATAGTTATCAAAGGCAGAGAAAATGAGTATTTCTTTTCTTTCTTATGATTACATATAGGAAGAAACAAAGAATAGTTAGAGATGAGAGAAACACAGCTGATGACCTTAAATTAATTGGCTATGGCTCATGGACACAACCCTAGAACAAATCTAGTAAAGAAGATAATGAGTCCCTAATAGTAGACTACCTCTCACCTCCAAGACAAGCTGTTTTTTCTATGAGTATTTCTTGTACCAATATTTATAATTTTAAAGATTTCACATCTCCTCGTCATTATGAACCAAATCCCCATATATATTTTGAGGCTTAAGATCTTTAAAAACATATATAAGTCCTACAAAGCATACTTAAAAACACAAGACTCACTGTTCCCATGTCCTCAAAAATGTTTTAGATCTTTGCGCTCAGAAGAGATTTTAGGTAAAGCAGCATAATGCCTGTTTAAGCAACTATAGGGATAAGTAGGGCTTTGAATATCAAAGATTCCTAAAGTCTTTTATTTGGTTTTTCTCCCCCCTCACTCCAAGAAACATATTCCAAACAATATAAATCATATAAGCATCTCAATTTAAAAACCAAAAGTACAGACATTAATAACCTTAATATCAAAGAGTAAAAGTGAAAGATTTCATAAAGCCTCTTCAATCAGTGCTAATAAAACAAGTTTAAAGATTTTATTATAACCAGGTTTTAATCACAGCAGAATCGGCTCTCACTCTTCTATAACAGAAAACGTAAATTCTTCTCAAACCATAATAGTTTCCTAAGTACTTTATCTTCGCTGTGGGGAAATATGTATCTTAAAAGCATAAAGGTGGATCCTGAAATTCAGTTATACAGCTATCATAAAAAACAGCTTTACTCAAGTATAACCAACATATAAAAACACACATATTTAATATACACAATTTGATAAATTTAGACATACGCATCCATCCATGAAATCATCACAACCAAGGCAACATTCACGTCCATCACCTCTAGAAGTTTTCTTGTGTTCCTCTGGGGGTGTGTGTGTGTGTGTGTGGTGTGTGTGTGTGTCTGTGCATGTGTGATAAGAACGCTTAAGATGTGATCTACCCTTAACAAATTTTTAAAGTTTTATTGACTACAGTCAACAGCATTGCTGACTACAAGCACAATGCTACACAGTAGATCTCTAGAACTAATTCATCTTGCATAACCGAAACTTTTTAGCAATTCCGTAACAACTTCCTATTTTCCCCTTCCTCTAGCCCCTGATAAGCACTGTTCTCTGATTCCATGAGTTTGACTATTTTAGTGTATTTATATTACATATACCCTACTAGGTACTTAAGTATTTGCATATTTGTTCCGTGACTGGCTTATTTCACTTCACATTATCATAACTTTTTACGCTACAACTAAATTTTGCTCATGAAAACACTAAAATCAGCTTCTACTTCAAGAGTAACTTCAAGAGTTGCTTGTGAGCAACACAAATAATAAATGAGATGATATCAAAATTAAATTTTTTGTGTGTGGCAAATGATGCCATCGAGAAAGTAAAAAGGCAACCCACAGAATGGGAGAAAATACTTGCAAATCATATGTCTAATAAGAGACGTGGGTTGAGAATATAAACTCTTATAATGTAATAATAAAAAGGCAAATAACCACTTAAAAAATAGGCAAAGAGTTTGGATATTTTTCCAAAGTATTTAAATAGCCAACAAATATGAAAAGATGCCGAACATCATTAGTCACCAGGAAAATGCAAGTCAAAATCCCAGTGAAATTATCACTTCATACCCACTAGGATGGCTATAATAAAAAAGATAGATAACGGTAAATGGGAAGAAACTGGAATCCTGGTATACTATTGGGAGGAATGTCAAATGGTACAGCTGCTTTGAAAAGTAATTGTGTAGTTCCCCCAAAAGTAAACAGAGAATTAACACATGACCCAACAATTCTACTCTTAGCTATATGCCTAGAAGAAACGAAAGCATATGTTTACACAAGAATTTTACATGAATATTCATGCAGCAATTTATAACAGTCAAAAAGTGGAAACAACCCAAATGAATGGATAAACAAAATGTGTTATATACATACAATGGAATATTATTTGGCAGTCAAAATAAATGAAGTACTGGTTTATGCCACAACATCAACAACCCTTGAAAACATTGTGCCAAGTGAAAGAAGTCAGTCACAAAATACTACATATTGTACAATTCCACTTATGTGAAATGTTTAGAATAGGCAAACTGCTAGAGATAGAAAGTTAGTTAATGGTTACTTAAGGTTAGGGGACAGATGAGGAGGAGGTCATGGGAACTAACTAGTAATGGGTATTGAGTTTCTTTAGTGGAGATGAAAATTAGATTGTGGTAATGACTCACAAACTGGATTTACTAAAAACAAAACAAACCAGAATTATACCCTTTAAAATGGGTGACCTATATGGTACATCAATTATCTCAATAAAGCTGTTTTTAAAAATGCAGGGGTAATACATTTGAGGGACTTAGTAAACTGGAGAGGGGCTGAGGAAAGAACCTCTGAGCTTGAGGATATCTCAAAAATTGAAAAGCAAAGAGAACAAAATCTGAAAAAACAAAAAACAACAAAAAAAGCTAGAAAACCCAAGAACCATGGGACAATTACAAAAGATGTAACGTGTGTAAGGGAAATACCAGAAGAACGAGAGAGAAAAAGAGAAGAAATATCTAAAATAATAATGACTGAGAATTTCTCCAAATTAATATCAGACAACAAACCAGATCCAGAAAGCAGAGAGAATATCAAATAATATAATGCCAAAAACCCCTAAACTTATGACGTATCATTTTCAAACTACAGAATGTTAAAGATAAAGAAAAAATCCTAAAGAAACCAGAGGGAAAAAACACCATGCCTACACAAGAACAAATAGACAGATAAACAAAAAGATAACAGTTATATCCAATATCTTAGAAACATGCAAGCCAGAAAAGATTGGAGTGAAATATTTAAAGTGTTGAAAGGAATAAAACACCAGCCAAGAATCCTATACTCTATGAAATTATTCTTCAAAAGTGAAAGAGAAATACTTTCTTAGAAAAAGAAAATTGAGGAAATTTGTTGCCAACAGAGTCAGCTTGCATGAAATGTTAAATTCTTTAGAGACAAGGGAAAAAATAATATAGGTGAGAAAATCAGGCCTACAAACAAAAGGAAAAGCACCAAAGAGGGAATAAATGAAGGTAAAATAAAAGTGGAAGGATAGTCACAGAACCAAACTGAAGAAGGAAGGAAGGAAAGGAGGGTATACTAGAAGTATGGAGAATGAAAATAGGAAGCCAGGAAAAATAATTCGAGAATTAGAAAAGCCAAGCCAGGAAAAATGATTTTGTTAGAAATAATCCACAAAATGGATAAAGTACATGCATGTAATCAAGAGTTAGCAATAGCATATTCCCAACAAGTCTAACATACCTACATCCCTGATGAAATTTTGAGGTCTATGTCCAGTGTCTACAAAATGTTGGCAGTAATCATTATGGGGATTTAAACTCTGCGTTCCCTAAAGAAAAAGTAAAAATTAAATTAAGAGCATTTACTCTAATGGCAGATACACTAACTCTGTACTTTATTTTTTATTATGAAGCCATATAAAATAGAAGTTGATACATAGATAAAAAAAATTAGTAATATTTGGAAACACAACTAAAATGACAGTAATACTCTTTAGTGGCTACAGACATTGATATAGCACTATCTCATCCTAAATAGCCAAGTATCAGAAGATTATTTCAAGAATAATTTTAAATTTTTTTATTTTATAATGATTCCTCAAAAACTGAAAAAATATTGAAAATAGTACATATTTAAAATTTTTTCATCCATAGAGCTGAAATGTGAAGACATAATATGAAAATTTATTTACCTTAAGAAAAGTACTAGAATCTTTATAAATCTCTTCTTCATAAGGCAAATTCTCTTCTTCCTGTTGCATTTCTAATTCATCCTTAGAAAAGGAAGATTAAATAGACATTTTATGTATAAAAGGAATATTTTATGTATTTATGATATCTTGAGTAGTAAGACTCAGTATAACTTTTTTTTTAAAGATTTTATTTATTTGAGGGGCGCCTGGGTGGCTCAGTGGATTAAGCTGCTGCCTTCGGCTCAGGTCATGATCTCAGGGTCCTGGGATCCAGCCCCACATCGGGCTCTCTGCTCTGCAGGGAGCCTGCTTCTTCCTCTCTCTCTGCCTGCCTCTCTGCCTACTTGTGATCGCTCTCTCTCTGTCAAATAAATAAATAAAATCTTAAAAAAAAAAAAAAGATTTTATTTATTTGATAGAGAGCATCAGCAGGAAAAGCAGCAGGCAGAGGGAGAGGGAGCAGGCTCCCTGCTGAGCAAGGAGCCTAATGTGGGGCTCAATCCCAGGACCCTGGGATCATGACCTGAGCCAAAGGCAGATGCTTAACCAAGTGAGTCACCCAAGCACCCCAAGACTCAATATAAATATTTCATTTCCCTAAGATATAATTTTTCAAATTATTATTAAAGTCAAACACTGAATTCTTTGCATGCTTTTCATTACCTAGTTATTTTTATAATAAATAAAAATTTCCTTTTCATTCTCATCAATAAATACCTGCCTATAACTACTGATTTTGTTGACTGAATTGTCTATTATTTATCTCATCATACTGTAAATACTGGGATTCAGCTCAAATCATGAAAGACATGACCACCAATAGGACAATTTTATTTCTGTTAAAAACCCTATGAAACTACTATTTTTATCAGATGATAAGAAAGTAAACAGCCTTATTTCTGATACGGAAAAAGCTTACTGGTCTGGAGAGAAGATCAAACCAGCCACAGCATTCCCTTCGGCCAAAACCTAATCTAGAGCAAGGCCCTCACTCTCTTCAATTCTATGAGGCCTGAGAGAGGTAAGGACGCCACAGAAGGAAAGCTGGAAGCTAATAAAGGTCAGTTCATGAGGTTTAAGGAAAGAAATCATCTCCATAACATAAAAGTGTAAGGTGAAGCAGCAAGCACTGAATGTGGAACTTGCCTCAAGGTTGAGGCAAGACTCTCCACCAGCAAAAAAAAAAAAAAGATTAAAACTTGCTGAAAAGCTCAAAAGATGGCTAGCATTTTTTAGCAATAAAGTATTTTTTAAAAAGATTTTTTTTTAAAGATTTTATTTATTTATTTGACAGAGAGAGATCACAAGTAGACAGAGAGGCAGGCAGAGAGAGAGAGAGGGAAGCAGGCTCACTGCTGAGCAGAGCCCGATGCGGAACTCGATCCCAGGACCCTGAGATCATGACCTGAGCCGAAGGCAGAGGCTTAACACACTGAGCCACCCAAGCGCCCCAAAAGATTTTTTTATTTATTTGTCAGAGAGAGAGAACACAAGCAGGGGGAGCAGCACGCAGGAGAAGCAGGCTCCTAGCTGAGCAAGAAACTCAATGTGGGACTCCACCCCAGGACCCTGGGATCACGAACAGAGCCGAAGGCAGATCCTTAACAGACTAAGCCACCCAGGCATCCCAGCAATAAAGTATTTTTAAATTAAGGTATGTATCTTGCTTTATTAGATATTAATGCTACTGCACATTTAACAGACTATAAAATAGTGTAGACATAACTTTTATATGCAATGGGAGACCAAATATTTCACTTGACTTGCTTTACTGCGATATTCACTTCTCTGTGATGGTCTGGAACCAAACCTGCAGTATCTCTAAGGTATGCCTGTATACATAGGCTACAGTCATTTACTTTAGAAAGCTTAAAACTGAGCTTTCATTAAATTTATTTTTCTGGATAAGAATCTATTGGGGGGCGCCTGGGTGGCTCAGTGTCTGCCTTTGGCTTGGGTCATGATCCCCTGGGATTGAGCCCTATGTTGGGATCCATGCACAGCGGGGAGTGTGCACTCTCCCTCTGTGCACTTTCTCTCTTTCAAATAAATAAATAAAATCTTAAAAAAATAATAAAAATAAATTTAAAAGAATAAGAATCTATTATTGTAAGGATTTATATTTTTCTTGACCAGAAAATTGCCCTGTTCTCTACTTGCCTTATATTCTTCCATTTTGTCTTCATCTGTCTCTCCTTCATCCTGACACTTACGTTTTGCATTTGGAGCAGAGGTATCATAGGAAGCCCTGAAAATTAAAACTGAAGTGTCACACAGAGATATAGAAAGATGTATAAATGGCAGCTATTAATATTAAATAACAGTTTACAAAAACAGAACAAGGCACATTTTTTCTGATTAAACGGTATTTATTCATTCATCTAGTTTATAAATTAAGAAAAAATCACACAACCTGATTGTCAATTCTGTATTTTACTTTTATGAGAAAGCAACCAAATCAGAAAATAAGCTTTTATAATGGATGTATGGCAAAAAGAAACTTCTATATTATGTATCATTCTGAATTGCCTTAAGCAAAATTGATATTCAAATTAATAACCAGAATACTGAAAAATTCTGAAGTGTTTTATGAACTACCAAATGAATACCACTTTTAGGGTAAAGTATGTTTTTCTTTATAAGAATTTGTAAATATAACCATTTAATTCATGGTGTATAAGCTAATTCTTAGTCTAAAATTCCATTCTAACTACTTTATGAATGAGAACTTACTATATTCAGAAAGTGTTTCATAGTTCATGAATACTAAAAACCAAAAATCAGTATTTCTGAAATCTTTACTTTGATGCTTGTCATAACACACTTCATCCCTAGGATTATTTGTCAAAACAATAACCAGGGGCACCTTGGTGGCTCAACCAGTTAAGCGTCTGCCTTCGGCTCAGGTCATGATCTGGGGTCTTAGGATTAAGCCCCATGATGGCGGTGGGGGGGGGGGGGGTCCCTGCTCAGCGGGGAGTCTGCTTGTCCCTCTCCCTCTGCCCCCCAGCCACAAATGCTCGCCCTCTAATAAAATTTTTTTAAAAAGCAAACAATAACCCTCTCACAATATTAACATGTTGCTTAAAAAAAAAAAAAAAAGATTCAACTGACCTACAAGTTTCTCTTGTTTCAGCAATTTCTCTCTGCTCATCTTTGCTATTTAACACAGCACCAATGCTATCGGCGCTTTCTGCTCCCAACTGAGAAAAGACAAAAACCCAAAATTAGATCATAATGCACTGGATAGCCTTTCCTGCCTGGGTAGCAACAGTGAATATATCAGAAATTGAAAGCAAACAAACAAACTCTAACTCCTTCAGCAGGCAAGCGGATTAATTACCTTGCAGGGAAAACAGAAAATACCTTGGAACAAAACCATGTTAATTCGGAACAAATCTGAGAGCTAGCAAGCATTTTATACCTTTAGTTGTATTTGAAATTAAGACAATTTCAGCCATCCTCTACTTTTCAAGTAAATAATAAAACATAATTTAGTAGTAGTAGCAAAAAACAAAAAAAGCAGCTCATATATAGTGTATATAGGGTGGTAGGCATTAACACTTTGTAACCATCAGCTCCTATATTATACCTTATTTATCTTGTGCTGTAATAAATATTTATCCAGTTTTATTCAAGCCAAGTCTTTATACAATGATTTATAGGCACAACACTGAATTTTAGTAATACCTAAAAAATGGTAATGCAAATTCTGTTTGGCAGTCAGGGAAATTCTTGCAAAATACAATAAATAACTAGTTGAGATAAGCTGGCTACACAATATGGGATCAGTTCATGGACATCTCTTTTTTTTTTAAGATTTATTTGAGAGAGAGTGAGAGAAAGAGCACAAGCATTGGGAGATAGTTGGGGAGAGGGGAAGCAGGCTTCCCACTGAGCAGGAAGCCCGATGCAGCTCAATCCCAGGACCCCGGGATCATGACCTGAGCCAAAAACAGATGCTTAACCATCCAGGCCACCCAGGCACCCAGTTCATGGACATCTTTAAAAGCCAAATGAAAGGGCGCCTGTGTGGCTCAGTGGGTTAAGACACTGCCTTTGGCTTGGGTCATGGTCTCAGGGTCCTGGGATCAAGCACGGAGCCTGCTTCTGGCTCTTTCTCTGCCTATTCTGCCTACTTGTGATCTCTGTCAAATAAATAAATAAAATCTTTTTTAAAAAAATAAATAAATTAAAGCCAAATGAACAACTGCAGAATGCAACTTAGAGGCCAGGAGGGACAATTTTATATTTTTAAGCAGGGTATGAGGAAATCTGCATGAAATAGTCCCTTTAGCTCAGGAAAGGGAATATACTAAAATATCAGAGCTACAAGTCCCTAGCCTTGATCTTAAGCAATCACCACTGCCTTTTTAGTATGCCTACTTCATGACTCCCCTAAGGTTTCTCCAATGACAGATCTCTTACTATATATCAAATGTTCCTGACATTTTAACTCTCCCATAAAATCTTCCTGAACCCTATTCTCATTAGTTAAAAGACACATCTACTTCCCATAGTTAAAACAATTTCTAAACTTCCCATCACTGACTCCTCTCTCAGATGAGTGATTTCCTTAAGGAGTACATAGAATAGGTAGCCTCCTTCCACTTTTCTCCTTTCTATTTCCTTATTTGGATCATAGTACTTAACACAACTTTCAATTATTTTCGGTTTTCCTTTTGTTTACTTCCTGTTTATACTGTTTCAAGGTCTCTATCACGACTTCTGATTATTTTATTTTATACTTAAATTATTTTATCTTTACTTTTGTTTACTGCTCCGCAAGTTACATGTAAGTTCTCTAAGCAGATGAGCTCTGTCTTCTTGGTATTTATATGTTCAGCAGCTTGTAGAATGCCTGGCTCAAAGTAGATGCTCAATATTTGAATGAACCTATTAGATTTCCTACTACCTTAGAATACAATGTATTGCAATAGAAATGCTTTAAGTTAAAATTCTGCTCACATAGATAACTGTCCTCACATGCTCCAAAAACAAAAAACAGAACTGTGGAATGACTGGAATAAGTAAATCAAAGATTTTCTGTTATGGAAGCACTAAATATGTTATTTTAATAATTTAGACAATTTGGTATCATTTAAAAGCATATACGATTTTTTGGGAACAAAGCTATAGCTAAGTAAAAAGCAGGTGTAAGTTGCCGACATTTATATTCTGTATTAACAATAAGTAATGTATGTAGTGTACTCAACAGTAAGGACAACGAAAACCAGCTGGAAGAAGACCCTTAGCCAGAGAGATCAAGACAGTTTTCACTACAATATTCTGACCTGAGCTATGCTACAGTAGATGCACATAAATCAGAAAGGAAGGAGGACAGAATGCAAGTTGGTGCAGCCACTTTGGAAAACAGTGTGGAGATTCCCTAAGAAATTAAAAATAGGGGCGCCTGGGTGGCTCAGTGGTTTAAGCCGCTGCCTTCGGCTCAGGTCATGATCTCAGGGTCCTGGGATCGAGTCCCACATCGGCCTCTCTGCTTGGCAGGGAGCCTGTTTCCCTCTCACTCTCTCTGCCTGCCTCTCTGTCTACTTGTGATCTCTGTCAGATAAATAAATAAAATCTTTAAAAAAAAAATTAAAAATAGAGCTACCCTATGACCCTGCAATTACACTACTGGGTATTTACCCCAAAGATAGAGATGTAGTAAAAAGAAGAGCCATATGTATCCCAATGTTCATAGCAGCAATGGCCAGTCGCCAAACTGTGGAAAGAACCAACATGCCCCTCAACAGACGAATGGATAAAGAAGATATGATCCATATATACAATAGAGTATTATGGCTCCGTCAGAAAGGATGAATACCCAACTTTTGTCAACATGGAAGGGACTGGAAGAGATTATGCTGAGTGAAGTAAGTCAAACAGAGTCAATTATCATATATTTTCACTTGTGGGGCATAAGGAATAACATGGAGGATGTTGGGAGATGGAGAGAAGGGAGTTGCGCGAAATCGGAGGTGAAGACAAACCATGAGAGACTGTGGACTCTGAGAAACAAACTGAGGGTTTTAGAGGGGAGGGGTTGGGGGTTGGGTAAACATGGTGGTGGGTATTATGAAGGGCACATATTGCATGGAGCACTGAATGTGGTGCATAAACAAGGAATTTTGGAACACCAAAAAAATAAATTTTCTTTAAAAAAATAAACAAATGATAAAAGCAAAAAAAAAGAAAAGGAAGAAGTACAACTTAAAAAAAAATCATAGAGTATAAATTGCACAAACCACATTCTGGAGAGTAATCTGTGTTGTTCAAATAGAGAAAACAATCGAAAGAAAGGCTGAAATTAGTTGCTAAAGTGGAGGTCTGTCATTGATTATATCAGACATCCTTACTTAAGTGGAAATAGTTCCTAACCAACTAGAAGACTAGGGAGCAGCTCGTGTACTGGAAAGAGCATGGAAAAGCCTAAAACTACAAGCTTGCAACCTTATAAACTTTGTGGACTTCAGCATGTAACTTACATTCTTTGAGCTCTATTTTCTGCATCTATAAGGTGCAAATAGCATCTGGCTTGTAGGACTGAAGATAATGTATATAAAAGCTTAGCAGAGTCTTGATTCATTGAAGGTACTTAATAAACGGCACCCATCATTAAATTTTTCGCACTATGCAAACTCTTTTAGGGTAAGGACCACTTTTTATTCATAGTTGAATTGCCAGGGGCTTACTAGATCCCCTCGTGTATAGTAAGACACAAAAGTAACTATTTATGAATGCATTTTGAGTCAAAGAAAACTAAACTAAAACTAAAATCTAAAAAAACTAAAAAATAAGAACCTTACTTGGTAACAAAGCTACTGAATGTTCTGAAGACAACCCAATAAAAGAAGGTACAAGAAAGAAGGCTTGGAAAAGATACCTGACTTGTCCCAGATCATAATGCTAGAGAGACAGAACAGATCTGATTCCAAATTCCCACATTTTTAACACTATATATACCATAACCATATATAGTTATATATACCATAACCATATAACCATATATATTTAATATATATATACCATAAACCTTTTCATCAGATCAAAGAGTATAGGTTTCAAATTTTCATTTACTAAAACCCAGATTCATTACTGAAAAATAAGAGTAAGGTGCCTCATTAAAACCTCGTTGTATTTCCTCCATCACTTTTAGTGATATGAATGGCAGGATGGGAAACACAAACTCTGACTCTAAGTAGAGGTGTACATCTGCGTTTTCTGCATGTGTACTCTCCTGATCAAGTGTTAATTTACACACGAGCTTTGGAGAGACTCACCTGGGTTCAATTTTCTGGCCTAGCGGTGATGACACGGGGCAAAAACTACCTAACCTAAGTCAATGATAACTACTCCAAGTGTTTACTGTGGCTTAAACAGAGTGAGAATTCAAATATTAGCGGTGGGTGATGACCAAGATACAGTACTTAGCAACACACAAGATGTACAAACTAAAATTTACACTAAGGCTACTTCTAATGCAGTCTTTAGATAGGATCCCAAAGAAAACACTATAAATCTATTTCACAAGGAAGCCACAATCTCAAGAACTAGGTACTAAGAAGGAAGGCCTGATAGAGACGACCATTTAAATCGTTTAAAGAAACTTAAGGGATAACAAATCACTTTTCCTGGCGCAAACTACGGTAATTTATTTACAAAGACCAAAGCCTTGTATTCCCATCATTGAGCCCTGAGTCAGACACTTGGCGCGCATTCCATAATGGTTGCTGAGGACCAATCGTGGCGTTCGGTTTAGCGACATAATGACCGCGGCACAGATGAAGAATATTCAGGGTACTGCGGCAGTTAAGAACAAGAAAGGCAGGTAGGCCTAGGGATCAGGGTTGCGGAACCAGGGAAGTAAGCACCGCACTGCGTAGGCAAAGACAGAAAAGAAAGAGCGGGAGGAGGAAGAGAAGGGAACCGCGCACGCGCATTCTCGATTCCTCCCTGGGCCGCGGACCTGCTGTGCAAGGAGCTGTCGCCGCAACTTCTGCCGCTCCCGGATCTCCTGCAAGCGGCTGTCCATGTCCCAACTCCTGCTTCCCACTGCCCCCAAAACCTGACAATTAGCGGATAAAAAACCACCCGATTTTTCTTCTGAGTCTCTGGAACACAAGATTCACCGGGACCTTCATGCACCGGGTATCCCTCACCCTTTCCTCAATAGGTACTTCCGGCCCGGCCCGTATTGGCTCCACGGAGCCCGGAAGTCCCACCTCCTTCTGGACGCCCGCGATTTGACGCTACCAGGAAGGGACCCAATGAGGGATGTTGTGGCGCGGGATCTGTCTCGGAAGCACTTCTGCCGCCTGCGACTGCGTCTGTCAGAGCCGCTCCAGAGTAGGTCCATCTCCCGGCCTCTCGTTTGCCCTCTCTTGGGACATCAGGCTTCTTTGGTGTATTAGCACTGTTTACGAGGTGTGGACTGTTTTGTTGATTCCCTTTTCCCTTTTGTTAGTTCCCCCGTTGCCGGTACTGACGGTTTAAAATTTGCCAGATAGCAGTTCTTCACTGAAAGCACAAACTCGAACCAGAGTGTCAGGTTTGAACCCTGGACTGTCCTTCAAGAATGAGTAGTCTTGGCTAGTTAATCACCTCCGTGAGCCCCGGGTTTCTCATTTGTAAAATGGGTGTTATAGAAGGGCCTAGCTTACAGAACTGTGAAGACAAAGAATAAACGGAGCCTGGCACACAGTGTCATGGAGGTGCTTATTAAGATTCTTATTATTACTTACGTTTCCCTTCAGGCAAGGAACAGCCATTGCATCTGCCTGTGCTCCACACTTCACTAGCCCTTGAGAAGTTTCCTGTTTTACCAGAATGCTGTATGGATATGGAAAGTGGAAAAGTATATGGATTCTTCCCTTTAGGGAAGGGGGTGATAGTAAAACGTGGTCTTGGTTCATGTCCTAGACGTCAGACCCTAGCGGCACAAATGTTTTTATACATTTGTGCTTATACATTTGTCTTAGCTGGAAATAACCCTGGAAAGAGGTTACTGAAATTAGGGAGGGTGTGGGTGAGCAGGGCACAGTGATGATTCTCCTCTCTTCATAGAAAGGCAATAAAGACCAATCTTAAGTTACTACTATTATTATCCGCCACATTTGTTGTCTTATTCCAAATTCAAAGTAGCAGAAGTAGGCTAAGACATCATGTTGCCTCACGTTTAATTGGAAATTGTGGCAAGTACTTAGCAACATTAGTAACAAGTCTTTATTCTTTGAGAGTGGATTTCATTTTTAAAACCAAATAAATCTTCCAGATCAAAACCAAGTGACGCAGACTAGGCCAAAAGTGGGCAGGAATACATTCTACTAATTATCATGTATTTCTCAAGAACTAGCTCTGAAAGGCAATTTTCAAAGGAGTTCTAAATATCCCTTGAGTAATGACAGCACTGTTTGAAAGTATGCTAATTTTCAAAGGGCCAGTATTTTAAAAGATAATACTAACTTGTACATATGAATTCAGGTGTTTCATTAAAAATCAGTTGCATCTCCTGCCAGTCATGTAAGTTCAGTACTGAGCTGAACTATTTATCAGGATATTTTTCATTCAAACATTTATGGATATTTATTGAGCATTTTAAATGACAGTTACTGTGCTAGAACCTTGGAGTTTATCAAGTCTCTCAAAGACTGGAAACCAAATAAGTAAGGTTTTTGTTTTTTGTTTTTTTGTAGTTTACCTTTTTTTTTTTTCCTCTGGTAAAGCATGGTGTAGGTTATTAGCCTGTGGTCTTTGAGCCCCACACTCTCCTAAACTCTTCTCTGTGATGATAGTTGGCCTGAGAGTCTATAGACTACATTTCTCAGCATTCCTTGTCAAATGGCTTTCTGTATGAGTCTCCCTGGAAGAAACAAGCAGAAAATCGTAAGGTGGAACACGGGAAAGCTGTTGTTCTTTTCTCTCACTCTCTGCATCTGGTATCCACGGAGACATCTGTGCCCTTTAAAAGTCCCAGAGCCGATTGCAGCAGCCCCTCCAGTGGTCCTGCCTTCCCTTTTCCTATCTTCATGTAGCATCCCCAGCAGTGAGTTTGCTCTCAGACTTTGATAATACCACCCGCACCCTCTGTTCTACCAGCTCTAGGACTGGTTGCCACTTCCAGCAATTAGGAATTTCTAATTTAATCTCACCTTCCTGTTTTGCTCTTCTAGCCTTCAACACCTATGTCAACATTTCCCCATAGCAAATGCTGTTTAGAACTTTTTTAGTGATTTCTGTTTTCTTGCCTGGCAACCAAACTAATAAAGATGGAAATGTGTTCTACTTTATAGTATTTACAAAATCATTGGAATCCGGAGAAAGGTGGTT
This sequence comes from Meles meles, assembly GCF_922984935.1. NCBI lineage: Eukaryota > Metazoa > Chordata > Mammalia > Carnivora > Mustelidae > Meles > Meles meles. The sequence goes on from NC_060067.1 coordinate 92,757,825, forward strand.
GTTTTTACAAAGAAAGTGTTATAACTCTGAAATCTGTCTCCCAACCAATGCATTATAAAATACCAGACCCCATCAGTTCATCTGTAGAGTACTGTATATGCCTGTGCATAACGTCTATTCATCATGGCAATGTAAGAGTCACCAGGGAGTGTGTGTTGTGGGGAAAGGAGGAAGAAGAAATCTGGAAAGTCTCCACATATAATTCATACTGTTTGAAAAAAATTTCACTTCTAGATACTGATTTTAAGGAAGTAATGAGAAATCCAATGAAACATTTTATGTATCTCCTCCTAAGCTCCTTGAGAATGACTTCAAAATTTATATATCTAACTGCCTATTGTATATCTTACTAAAATACCTCTCACAATCTCAAACTTAACAGGTATATAACCTAGATTTATCATCCACCCCTGTCCTCTCAAATATATATATTCAACTCCTTTACAGTTTCCTATTTCAGAGAATAGGATTAATACCCACCCATTTTCCTAAATAAGAAGCACTCTGTCTTTCCTTCATCCTCCATATCTACTTTGTTACTATAGTTCTTTCCCTGACCCCAACCGTAACACAAACACACATACTAGTCTTCATTTCTGCAACGCCATTCTGAGTATAATGTGCATTCTGGTTCATATCCTAATTGCGCTACCATTTTCCAGTTTATTAATTTCTTCCTAGAGATCCTTGGAAAATTATAATTTTATCATTTCCAACTCTGCTCAAAATTTTTACATGTTTCTACAATGTCTGTAGGGCCTCACTGTCCAACAGAACTTTCTAGAATAATAGAAATGTGCTCCTTCACTAACCAATATAGTTGCCACTGGCCATTATGTATCCACTGAGGATTTGAAACCTGGCTGATATACCCAAGAAACTGAATTTTTATTGATTTAGTTAATTAAATTTAATTAATCATATTTGGCTAGTGTCTACCATACTGGATAGCACTAGATTCAAGAGGATAAAAATCTACACCACTTAACATTATATGCTGAGCAATACTCTGCCACCCTGCCCAGCTTCATTCTGCTCTCCTTTATAAACCTAGTTGTCCAGACATATTGATGTTTTTGTCTCTTTCTCCAAACACGCCTTCTTTCTTGTACATTTTGTGAATTTATAATTGAGTAAGAGAAAAATTCTCCTAAGATGAAGAGGCTCCAAATGACTTTTTAAAAAATACAACATTTGGTTAGGTGAACTTTTTAGGAAAGCTCTAAAAGTAAAATGAATGTCAGAATCTGCTGATAACTTATGCTGTCTGCCAGTGCCCTGTAAAGAACACACTCAATAGATGTTTATTGGTGAACCTATTGATTAGGGCTAACTCTCTCTAACTTATCTGAGCTTTCTTGGAAAGATTGGTTGTGGGTAGCTCTGTTGGGGAGAAATAGACTGCCAGTTAGAATTCTGCGTCTACATTTTTGTTAGAAATTCATTTATGGTTATTAGGTGCAGAAAGTTTCCCAGTCTGTATTTATTTTGTGTGTGTGCTCAGTTTCTAAGATGTGGTATAGCTATGTCACAAGAGAATATTTAATAAGCCTGTGTGAAATACATGGACTACATAAGAAACAGAGATGAAGATTGTTTTTCTTATCACTTGTCAATAGATTTTTTAAAGGGTATTGTGATTACATTAAAATATCTTAAAGCATTGGTTTCCTAGAATATAAAGTAAGAAGAGATATATTTCATAGTCTGTATGTCATTATCTAATGGAAATGCATAGAAAATTGAGTAAGTGTGATTTATTTGGGGAATTTGCACAAACAACCCTTTTATCTTTTCAAAATGATCAAAACTGAGAGGAAAGTAAGAAAAGGCAAGGTAAAAAGAGTAAAATAATACAAACTTCCTAATATCAATACATTTCACTGAATAGATGAAGAAAAATATTTAAATGTTGGTTAAAGTAAAGCTAATTTGCTGTGTTCTTACAGAAAATCAGTTCTGCTAGAGAGCAGAGAATGGGATGGATGAATCCCATAGGATATAGTAAAGTACGAATAATGAGAAAGCAAGTAGGTTGTGAGAAGTAGGCAGAGCTGATGAGATGTGCTGAAAATAGATACTAAGTAACCTGAAAGATGTAAAGCAAGATAGACTAAGTGAAATTTATGATGGAGCAAGCAAGAATGTTGTTTATAGATAGAAAGTGATGGGAACACCAAACCATGATCATACCACGTCTAGGCTGACAACCATGTTGTTGTGGAATTGTTGAACACAACAGTCCAGAAAGAAGTCTTGAGACATCTTCGGTCTCTTATTTAAGTAGCACTGGGACAGGACCTGTGGGCAGAAGGAGCTGTACTTTTGCTGTATAAAGCTGGTGGTTATATGCTTAGTGTTCAACAGGGAGGGGATGTGCAGGGCATATTAGATCATGAATGTCTTCTTCGAATTTCTACTCGTAAAATTACACCTCAAGATTTCTCTAGTACTTATCATTCAGTTCAGTGTTAACTATTGGCAAGATTTACAGACAGTCCTGAGACCCTTAAATAATGTAGCAACCAGCATGTATTTGATCCTTATTTAAACTGTGCAGTCTGTAGGTCAGCCTTCTGGGCCAAAGGTGAAGATTTTTCTGCTTCTGTCTCTCATCAGTGTCACCCTTACATGGGCCACCATGGTCATATTCTGGACCCAAATGTACTCTGCCTAAGAATTGCTGATAATAACTATAGGTATTGGCTATTGTCTAATTGGCAAACTAAAGCTATAGCCAAGAATATTTGACACTGGGGGCGCCTGTGTGGCTCAGTGGATTAAGCCTCTGTCTTCAGCCCAGGTCATGATCTCAGGGTTCTGGGATCAAGCCCACATCAGGTTCTCTGCTCGGTGGGGATCCTGCTTCCCCCTCTCTCTCTGCCTGCCTCTCTGCCTACTTGTAATTTCTCTCTCTCTCTCTCAAATAAATAAATAAAATTTTTTAAAAATAAAGAAAATTTGACACTGCTTCTCTTTAACAGTGTGTCTATCATTGGCCCCAGGTACCTTCTCTCTGTTGACCTCCCTGCCTGAATGTCAGTCTGTCCCCATGTCATCAGTGAGGAAGACTAATGCAGCAAACACACACAGAGTGAGAAAGAGAATGCACACATATGAACATTGCATAACTTGGGATTCATGGAGTGTGGTCCTTCCCATTTGTACCCTATCCTAAGTGTGGTAGGACTCTTTCTTCTTGCTTTTAAGGGATGTGTGATTTGAGAATCTCTGGTCTGTGAGCCTTTTAGTGCTGACCCCTGGGGTAGCTTGGCTTGTAATGTACTTGGAGGCTACAATTGCATCAAGGTAATTTCCCATGACATCTAGAGGAAGCTTAGAAAAATAACAACGTGGAGTTATAGAGCACAAGCTAAAAGTAGTATAGTAAGGGGAAAGGAAGGCAGTCACAAATTGTACCCATTATATATGAAAAGACAAAAATAGGCAAGTAAAAGGCAAATCAAAAGATAAAATGTGGGAATGATTTCTTTTTCTGAATTGATTATCGAAAAGAGATGACAAGAAAAAAAAAAACTCAAGGTTTTGACAGCATTGTATATAGACTATTGATAACCAATTATACTTTATCACTGTGACCAAAATAACTGCCGAAGTAAATGCAACAAAGGTCAAATGGAGGGAAATAAACTTTCTTTTGATTTTATTTATTTTTTTGCCAGAGAGAAAGAGAGCACAAGTAAGTAGAGCAGCAGACAGAGGTAGAGGGAGAAGCAGGCTCTTCACTGAGCTGAGAGCCCAATGTGGGACTCAATCCCAGGACTCTGGGATCATGACCTGAGCTGAAAGCAGACGTTTAAATGACTGAGCCACCCAGATGCCCCAGGAAATGAACTTTCAACAAGTGGACTAATCCCAGAAATTCTTTTTGTTTGTTTTTTAAGTAGGCTCCAAACCCAGTGTGGGACTTGAACTCATGACCCTGAGATCAAGACCTGGGCTGAGATCAAGAGTCTGATGCTTAACTGACTAAGCCACTTAGGTGCCCCAGAAATTCTTTTTAATTTACTCTACATGGTATTTTAGTAGTTTTTTTTTTTTAATGCTTGTTACATTTTAAAGCACTTAGACTTTTAAACATTTTAAAGCAATAAAGAAAGAGACTTTTTTTTAAAGATTTTATTTATTTATTTGATAGAGATCACAAGTAGGCAGAGAGGCAGGCAGAGAGAGAGAGGAGGAAGCAGGCTCCCTGCAGAGCAGAGAGTCTGATGCGGGGCTCCATCCCAGGACCCTGAGATCATGACCTGAGCTGAAGGCAGAGGCTTAACCCACTGAGCCACCCAGGCGCCCCTAAAGAAAGAGACTTTATAAATACTTATAATTAGGAGGAAATGCATATTGTACTACTTTCTAGAAAAGGTTTTATAATTTCTACACAATTTCTCACATATTTCCAGTAAATCAACTCCCATTTAAAAGCACTAAAATTACAACTATTTTAAAGATCTGTGAGATAAAAGACTTACTAAGTAAAATATCCCTTTGAAAGGAAAGTAATTTATCCCTAATTTATCTCTTTTATAATTTAGTTTCTTTAACAAGTCACTGTGTCTACATGTATTACAGAGAATGTTGAGTTAAAAACTTACCTAAGTGAGGGGTGCCTGGGTGGCTCAGTGGGTTAAGCCTCTGCCTTTGGCTCAGGTCATGATCTCAGGATCCTGGGATCCAGCCCCACATCGGTCTCTCTGCTCAGCAGGGAACCTGCTTCCCCCCCTCTCTCTACTTGCCTCTCTATCTACTTGTGATCTCTCTCTATATATCAAATAAATAAAATCTTAAAAAAAAAAAACTTACCTAAGTGAAATATATATGAGTATGTAGGATTCTCTCTAAGAAGATTACCATAAAATTACTTACATAGATGAAATTGTTTCTGAAGCAAACATTTCATGGAGCTTATTCTGTGGTTTTTAAAAGAATATGAAATTTTGGGATGTAGCTTATTCAAACTAATAGCCTCAATGCTTTATGCTGTTTTTTTTCATTTGTTTGTTTTTATAACTTAATTCTTACTTTGTAGTTGGATATTCTCTCCCTCCGGAATTTGAAATGGTAAAAATAATTAGGGAAAGAAAGTGGATTCTGTGATGAATATAAAATAAAACCTACATTTAAAGAGAGACTGATGGTATAATATCATCATTAAGTCATGATTTTTTTAAATGATCTATTTGGGGTTTTAAGTATATCATTTTATAACCAAGAAAATAAAAGGTAGAAGATCTGTTCTCAAAATTTACAACGTACTAAAAAAAAAAAAAAAAAAAAAGAATTTACAAAGTACTACTGAACTTTATACCATTTTAAAAAATTATTATTATAAAGAAAGGCACTATTGTAGAATTTGGATAAGAAAAATACTAAAAATTATTTTTCTAACTATACCAAACTACCATGAAGATTGATTTAGCTGTATACATTCTTTAAAGTGAGTGACATTTTTGCTGCCAATGCAAGTATTGTAATTTTTACAACATTTGGAATTAAATTTCTGAATTCCATTTTTTTTTTTTTTTTTTTTTGAGTAAGAGAGAGAGAGCATACAAGCAGGGGGAAGGAGCAGAGAGAGAGGGAGAAGCAGGCTCCCCCACCGAGCATGGAGCCCAATGCAGGGCTCCATTCCAAGACCCTGAGATCATGACCTGAGCCGAAGGCAGACACTTAACCAACTGAGCTACCCAGTTGCCCCTAAATTTCTGAATTCCAAAAAATTAATTTCAAGTGAATATGAAAAGGCAATCCTAATAAAGATATTAAAATCAAATTATGGCTAACATGCTAAATCTGCTTCATATTATAAATGAGTGCATCCAAAAAAAATCACTGGAGTTGCCCTTTATTCTCCATTCCCAACATTCTCCTCTGGGCATTTATGTCAGATAACCTAGGAATGTGCAGAATTAGTAGTTCCTCACCAGTCATTGGTTATTCAGAATTCTTTCTAATTTGAATTAGCTCTATTGCTTTTTTTCCTTCCATCCATTTATGGGTCTTATATATATAAATAAAAGCACGTTGATCCCAGTGAAATTTAGCAGAGAAAACAGCTGTGGCCATTGGCCACACAAATTTGAAAATCTTTACTCGGGGGAAAAAACTGGACACTTTCTCATCCTGGATGGGAGCTAGATTCTAACTGAAATTTCCAACTGTAATGGTTTTGCTATTCTACTAAAGACTCAATGTTGCATATGGCAAAACATTTCTCTCAAGCCAAACTGTGTAATTTCACATTTGTAGTACTATATTCCTGCTCAGTAGTAAAGTAATTGAGAAAAACTGGAAATCGTATTATGAGGAAGCAACTGTCCCACATCTATAGCTGAGTCTAGATTGGTTTTTGCTGAAAGCAGATATTCATAGTAGGAGGGAAAAGTACATAGTTCTGTACACATGTGTATATACATATATGCACATATGTATATATGCAGTAGTATAGTTTGGTTTGAGAAGTTTCCTATGGACATTGGGGAGGGGAGGCGAACCATAAGAGACTATGGACTCTGAAAAACAACCTGAGGGTTTTGAAGGGTCAGGGGTGGGAGGTTGGGGCAACCTGAAGGTTTTGAAGGGTCAAGGGTGGGAGGTTGGGGGAACAGGTGGTGGGTAATGGGGAGGGCACGTTTTGAATGGAGCACTGGGTGTTGTGCAAAAAGAATGAATACTGTTACGCTGAAAAAATAAATAAAATGGAAAAAATATATAGGAAGATTACCTTATATTTAGCATACTGAATAAATAGGATTTGTAGTGTACATTCATCAAACAAATTATTTTTTCCATTACCCTTTCTGCTTCTTCCCTGATCCCTGGATGAAAATTCAAGCAGTCTTCATGTTTTTTCTGGTCATTCTTAGATATCAGAAAGAGTTATGTGTTTAAACTTCAGTCTTGGGGGTGCCTGGGTGGCTCAGTGGGTTAAAGCCTCTGCCTTTGGCTCAGGTCATGGTCTCAGGGTCTTGGGATCGAGCCCCGCATCGGGCTCTCTGCTCAAGCGGGGAGCCTGCTTCCTCCTCTCTCTCTCTGCCTGCTTCTCTGCCTGTGATCTCTGTCTGTCAAATAAATAAATAAAAATCTTTTTAAAAAATAAACTTCAGTCTCAGTTTAACCATCACAATATAAGGTCAAAATTTAAATCTGGCTTTCGAGTTTAATGGCTTGTCTTCTTGACCATAGCAGACAAAGCTACCAGTCCAGGAGAGGAGGTAGAGAAAGGAGACTGCAGTCTGCTGCTTCTCTCTTTCTCCACAAGGATACTCCAACTCTGTCTTGGTTAGTCCTATGGTCCCTCCCAAGGTTAGAATGTGGGGACAGAGGGGTTTAATGGAAGTGGCTTACAAGAAAATTTACGGCTAAACTAGTACCATCTTCATGATCTACCATTGGCACTTTCTGGACTTGGTAGATGTTTAAAATGGACTCACTCTTGTGAGCATTTTCATGTGTTTTTCTAAGACCACTCCACTTTCCATGTGGGTTCCAATACAAGAGCTAATGCATCTCGTCCTGCTGGTCCTTGGCTTTATTTAGTTAGTTAGCTTCTTTCTGCAGAGGACTGTTCACCAGTCTTGGTCATGCTTTTGGGCATAACCTAAAAAAATACCCCATGCTGGCTTTCTTAAGTGAGTGGTCCACATTTGGTTCGTGGGAAAACCATTTTATTTGACCCCAAGAGACTTGGGGAGCAGTGTTTTACTGCCAGAATTCAGGAAAAGCAGAAATCCTGTTACAGAGTGACCACTCTACACAGCCACATTATCCCTTCTTATCTCTGCCTCTGAGCAACTAGCCAGCAATTCTCTAGCTTTGGATTTTCCAAAGGGAAAGTAAACACTCCCATGTTCCCTAGACCTTAAGTTCTCCCAATGGTCTTCTTAAAGTGTCCTCTTGTGACAGGGTGAAGAGGGCCTACTGTCTACTGTTTCTCAAGGGGAAGGGTGCTATTATAACATAACAATGATTCCCATAAACTTTCTCCTCCAATCTCTAATTCTCAATGATTTGAGACTATTAAAGTGGTTAAAGTTGTTCAGAGCATTACAGCCAATTACCCTCAACTTTTTCATAAAAGTCCTTACAGGATGTTTATGATCTTCACTTTGGAATGTTGAATTTACTCTTTTGGGGCCCTAGCCAAAACTTCACAAGTCCTGTTTTACATTAACATGATATGTAAATGTCATTTTATGTATGTAAATTAAAATTTCTATATATAGTAAACATTTTATTTTGAGATAATTATAGATTCTCATGCAGTCGGAGGAAATAATACTGAGAGATTCAGTGATCCTTTAATGATTTCCCCCAAGTGGTAACATTTTGCAAAACTACAATACAACATCACAACCAGGGTATTGACATTGATAGAGCATTTCCATCACCATGGGGTCCCTCTTTGTATTTTTATATATGTATATTTATTAATTATGATTATTAAGTTATATTGGATTAATAAATTATATTTATAGCAATATCCACTTCTCTCCCATTTCCACCTTCTCCTCAACCCCTGGAAACCACTAATCTATTCTCCATTTCTATAATTTTGTCATGTCAAGAATATTATTTAAATGGAATAGCACAGTATGTGACCTTTTGAGATTATCTTTTTATATTCAGCATAATTCTCTGGAATTGTTGTATCAGTTTGTTGTATCAGTAGTTTATTCCGTTTTTATTGCTGAGCAGTATTCCATGATGTGGATGTACCATAATTTATATAATCATTCCTGTGCAGTAACATGTCTGATGATATGATTGTTGGACATGTAGTTTGTTTCCAGTTTTTGTTGCTATGCATTAAAGCTGCTGCGAACATTCATATGAGGTTTTTGTGTGAATGTAAGTCTCATTCCCTTGGGATAAATGCCTAGAGTGCAATTACTGTGTTGTATGGTAGTTGCATATTTAGTTTTTACAGAAACTGCCAAAATGTTTGCCAGAGTATCTATATCATTTTATATTCCCACCAGAAGTGTGTGAGTAATTCACTTTCTCCACATCCTTGCTGGCATTTGACAGTGTCACTATTTATTATTTTACCCATTCTGATATATATATATTGTGTGTGCAGTTTATATAGCATCCTGATGAGGTATAGAACATTGCAGACACATTCTTTATTTTGAAATGAAGAAGCTTTCTAATATTACTAAAACCATCTCATTGTAGTTTTTATTTGCATTTCCTTAGTAATGATGTTGAACATCATTTCATGAGTTTTTTTGCCATCTCTATCTTTTTTGGTGAAATGTCTCTTCATGTCTCTTGCTCATGTACTAACTGGATTGTTTGTTTTATATTATTGGGTTTTGAGAATTCTTTATATATTCTAGGCATTAGTTTTTTGTTAGATATGTGATTTTCAAATATTTTTTCCCAACCTATACTTGCCTTATTTTCCCTTCTTACCAGAATCTTTTACAGAATGAAGGTTTTAATTTTGATGAAGTCTAAGTTTTATTTTTATGGATTATACTTTTGGTATAAGTGGTAGCTAACACTTTCTGTGTAGAAATAAATGCATCCTCAAAAAAAAAAAAAAAAAAAAAAAAAAAAAAAAAAAAAAACAAAACTGTAAGGTATATTACCTGTCTCTAACTTAAGATCCTGCAGTTTTCCATTAGGCTTAGAACAAAATCTAAACTCTACAACAACCTGTGAGAACCTGCCACATCTGGCTTACCTAGCTTCTCTGACCTCACCCTGGTACACTAACCCCTGACCTCCCTTCATCTCATGTTGCTGCACTAAACTACAGCCATGCCCCCTTCTGTTTGTCCCTCAAACACAGCAAGCTTCTTCACACTTTTGGCCCTTGTGTTTGCCCCCCACTGTTTGTAGGCCTAACTTCTCATTCAGGTCACTCCACAGTTCAGAGGTTAACTGCTACAAGATGCCTTCACTGATGGCCCTATTTAAGAAAGCTTGCTTTTCTCATGTCATTTTATGTCATCACTCTGTTGTATTATCTGTTTGTTACACTTCACTAGCTGGAGTTACGAGTTTAATTTGCCCCCACACAAAGGTAATCTACCAGAGCCGTGTCCTTGCCTATCCATCACATCTTAAATACCTAGTACATGGGGTCACTCAGTTAATATTTAGTAACTATTGAATACTTCCGTTTGTTTTCAAAAAGTACATTTCTTTTTGAGTTTTCAGCTGCTAGTAAATTCAAAATGTCCTCAAAAGGGACTGTATATACTATTGCTAATTACTTAGGAGAACAAAGAAGAGTGAGTTCTGATTTCTGATGAATCCAACTCTTAGTATATCCTTTATTCAAGTTGCATGAAGTGCACAGACATAATGTAGAACAAAACAAATCTCAAATATATCTTGATCCTAACTGTAAGAGAGGATACCTGTTTTATGTTGTTATAAGCTTCAAAAACTCGGAATTCCTATCCTTGGGCTTTACCAGTAATTCTGTGATTAACCCTAGGCAAGTCTGAACAGGCCTTTACAGCTTAGTTTCTTGTTCTATTAAAATAATGGAACACAAGCTTACCTCATCAAGATGTTATGTTAACAGTTTCTATTTATTATAAGTACTGTGTGATTTTTGTGTCTATATTACTGTGGAGCACACATTTATTATATTATGGTATCAAAAGACTTCATGCCATGAAGGATGCCACATTCTTGGAGATACTAGAGGGATTATACTGCATGTGACAAATTAATTTTGGGGATAGTGTCAGAGTTAAAATAAAGATAAATTTGGAATTTAGCTAGACTGAAAAAATTGTCTCAGATAATTTATTGTGTTTCTAGAATAAGACTCTTAGATATCTCAGAATAGCCTCAAAACTTTAGTAGAAAATCAATGAACTATACCTTATAAACTTATAAACTTATAAAGGTTACGTGTGTATAGTAATATATAAATAGAACTTTGCAGGCACATTCCTTATTTGAAATGAAAAAGCTTTGTGATATTATTAGTACTCATTTACTAGAGATCCTGTGGAACTCAACAGAATAATAGAACTGGGAAAAGAATTGTCAACTTATGTAAGGTGTAACTTTGATTCTGAAAGGATATTATTAATCTTTCTCAAAGAAATTAGAACTTGAAATATATAGTTTCATAAGGTGCAGTGTATGGGTTTTTTGAAAGGATTTTCAAAAAATCCTTATACTCAAATAAATGTAATTTATTTTATGAAATAGTTATAAAATATCAAAATAAAAATATAAAATAAAAAAATATTTAAAATTCCCAAACCATGAAATGACTAGCTCTGTGACTTGGATCAAGTCGTCTACCTGTTTTGTATCGCAGGTTCCTTAATTGCAATTCAAAAGCAATGAAATAATTAAGTCGTTCTCAAACATTTTGGTTAAGGACCCCTTTACACTCTTAAAACTGGGGACCTCAAAGAGCTCAATTTGTGTTTGTGAGGATTATGTCGATCATTATTAAGAAGATTGGAAAAATTTAAGGTATCTATTCATCAAAAATAACTATCCTATTTTATTGTTAGCATAAATAATATATTTTATTAAAAATAGCTATATTTTCCACAACAAAAAAAACTTTTTCAGAAACGGTGACATTGTTTACATTTAAAATCTGCTTAATGTCTGGCATAAAGGTTGGCTGGATTCTCATTTTTTTTTCTGTTTTCATTTTGCTGTGATAATGTTTGTTTTGGTTGAATTATATGAAGAAAATCTGGCCTCATGCAGATATTTAGAAACGGATTTAAGCCTTTGAAACCTTGATGTTCTTTTGAGATAATTATAGATGTTCTTCTTTATATTACATGGAAACTTGACATGTTGTAATTTCTTAAAGCTTAGCTGCTATGTGAAATCCAAAACCATAGTAATGAATTTTTCATGTTAAAGAAAATGGGGAGTGGCTTAAAACAACTTAGATTGTGCTACCCTCAATATTCCACTGCAGTGTTTTGTGATAAGATTTTTTTCCTTTATCTTTATTTAGCTATTTTTTATCAATGAATATTCTTTTATTTTTAAAAAAATATCTATATTTGGGGCAGTTGGGTAGCTCAGTTGGTTAAGTGTTCAACTCTTGGTTTTGGTTCAGGTCATGATCTCAGGGTCATGACATTAAGCCCCAAGTCAAGCTCCGTGCTCAGAAGGGAGTTTGCTTGAGATTCTCTCTCTCCCTTTCCCTCTGTCCCTCCCCAATGTGCATACACCCACACTCGGTCTCTCTTTCCCTCTCACTTTCTCTCAAATAAAATAAATCTTTAAAAATATTTATTTTTGGTGAGTTTTCATAAGACTATAAAAATAATAAGATGGTTTCTATGTAGATAGTTGGATAGATAAATATCACAGTAAAATGATGATGAATACCTAATATAATTAATTTAGTCTGAATTTCTGTAAGTATCTCCAAACTGAAATACATAAGTAGATTGGTGAAGGATGGGAGAGGGTAGAGCAATGATAGTGGTTAGATGCAGCCACAGTAATAGTAATAATAGAATAATGTTCTGATTCAATTTTATGAGTATAATTATGGGAACCCAGTTTCCAAATCTTTCTTTCAAGATCAAGAAATACCCAAGATGTCTTGTAGATCTGTTAACCATCTAAGTCTTGTTAGCCTCCTTTTAGCAGTCACCCTCCTCTGCTGAAAGTAATGGCCTCCTGGATCCTGTATCACCAGACCTCTCATTGTCTTTTCTTTCCAGAATTAAAGACACACCTTGCTCCTCATCTTTCTATGCCATTAGGACAGACATACTCCTCAAAATGGCCTGTGTTCCATTCTCCATTTTATTCTGAGATTTTCTTTTCAATCTGACACTCTAGTTTAAAGGTTAAAGATTGGATCTTGTACTCTGATGATTTAGGGACCTTACACTTGAGCTGGGAACAGCTATCAAAAGTAGCTAGACCTTCCAATTAACTTTACAGTTCTTCATAGAAATAAACCCAGCAAGTCCACTTACTTTCATAATAAAGGTAAATGGTGAATGCGTAACAGCTACATGCTTTGGACCTCATTCTGGGAAACTTCCTACTCAGATTTTTGGTCTGCCTTGCTCTCTCTCTTGATTTTATTCTTCCTCAGCTTCAGATACCCCTATACCTGCTTTCCTTCATTTTTTCTTATCCAATTATTGCCTGCTCAATCATGAGCAAATAAATTAAATCTATGTTCCAAGGATTTAAACACCTCTCAGTGTCTCAGAATCATCTGAGAATATTTACGGAAGTTTTATTCTAAGTCTGTATATACCTATTTTGACATACAAAAGCTATGTGTATGTCTAGGAGAAGGGAGAAGGGAATGAAAGAAAGAAATGACAGGAAATGAGGGAAGGAAGGCAGGTAATGACAGCCTACAGATGAAGAGCACTAAGCATCAGGAATTTAGGTTTGGTTGGAGGAAGAGTTTCCCTCTTCTCTCTCCCACGTTGTTCTGGCCCCTCATTTCCCATCCCATTGCCTCTGCAGCACAGAAAAACAATGGCATCAGCTCAGTGCCAGTCATGGTAATGACATGGTAGCATATAACAACAAATGCAGGCAAGATGGGCATGCTCTGCGCATTCATTCTTCCCCTCCATTCCCTTCACCCATCTTTTTGTCCAGATAATTAAAGCTGAAGGAAATAGCTACAGGAAAGAGTAGTGCCCAGGGTCTTGGTGCAAGGAGTACTAATTTCAAAGGATTTTAGCAAAATAACCTGTAACCTAGATTTTTACATCTAAATAAACTACATTTACATGTGAGAACTTGACATTAATAGGATACAAAAAGTTTATCACTCTAAAACCTTTTATGAAAGTACTCCTGAGAGAAGTATTCAACCAAGAGAGAAACCCTAGAAAAAAACAACAAAATATTTTTTAAAAAGGTGAGCAATTAATTAAGCATTGACTCAAGGAAAAGAACAGGAAAGAAAAATAAAAAATATATTTATATCAGTTCTGAAGAAAAATGCTAGATGACACCAACATGGCCAGGTGAAGTGCTGAGGCAGAATAGAAAGAAATAGGCAGATTCTAATTAAGGCCCTTATCTTGTTTGGGACAAGACATATTTATTGGTAAGCTTAATTAATTGATGGAGAAAATTGAGTCTAACCATATGGGTTTTAGGAAGAGATTAAAAAAACAAAAATAATATGTAACTTTCAGATCAGCAGAAGATAATTTGCATTATCTTGTGGGAAGTAGAAAAGGAAGAATATGGCAATTGCAAAACTCAAAATAAAGTGTGTCAGAAAAGATTCCAAATACTACAATAATTTCAGTTAGTGGTTTAACCCAGTTAGTGGTTAATTTCACAGCTTATAAGACAGGAATTTTCAGATTGGATTAATTTCCGAAATACGTTTCCTGAAAGAGATTTTTTCTTTTTCCTCAGAGAGATACATGGGTAAGCTCTGTATCCCCAAGGGAGTGTGTAGCACTGCTCTGTACCTTACTGAGCATCCAGAACCTACACCCTGTCACTGTATCTGTTGTCAAGGCTTTCTAGAAACTTCAGTATTAAGGTTGAGCTCTGTCAGAAAAGTCCTCTTAAGAGCTCCTACTCCTAGTAGCATCTCAGTCCTTTTATATAAGGCCCTCAAACTCTGGGAAACAATGATTTACATGGGGAAAAGTGCCTTAAGGTCTGTTGAACATATCAGTAAAATTACTGGGACTGCCTGATAAACAAGACAATATTATGAATAGGAGATTAACAAACTGATGAACAAATTGGCATTGGGAAGGAATTTAAACAGAATAATTATCAGATGAGGTATGCCCATGACTGTCAAAGCTGAAACTGCTAAAAAGGGAGCTAGCACCTTCTCCCATCTCATAACTGACTAATCTAGCCATTCAGAGGTTACCTAGCCAGTTCCAGTTTTCCGTATGATCAAGGATCAGCCTCACCAGCAACAAGCTCACTATGCAGCATTTCATAATTTTTCCCTATCAGTGCTGCAAACTTCAAGGAAGCTACATGCACTAGGAACCAAGGTGTAACGAAATTGAAAGAATGTCATCAAGAGGAATAAGGAAAGATGCTACCAATATGGGGCATAAGGAGTTTTCCTCTGAACATCCTAGGGAATAATGAATCCCTGGAGCTGCTGAAGAATATCATTAGAAAGACTGTGTACATGGGTAGCATTACTGACGTAGATGAAAGTACTTCTACCTAATTCTTCCCATGTTGGACATATGACCTGGTTTTCAAGTCTCTTATTAACTCCAGTTGATATATGACATCTGACTAGCTTTCTGACCTGCTTAAGGTTTCCATTAAGGATGACTCAGTGGTGTAGCGGTGTTGTCTGTTTAACATTCTTTTGATGAAGGTGACTGGGAAATTTGAAAGAAGTTCCACAGGGTATAGTTTTCCAGGTGGTAGGAATTGATTTCACAGGGACCAACCCTAAGCAAGTTTCCAAAACTGTGATTAGAAATCATTGCCATCACCGTCTGCTCACAGTGAACCAGATCAGTAACTGAGTGATTTTATGGTTTGTTGTTAATATGTTCATATCATTACAGTTTATTGGTATATTACTATTTACAAATTATTTTTAACTTTAAATTCTACTCTGATACCATGGAAATTTTTTTCTTTTTTTAAAGATTTTATTTATTTATTTGACAGAGAGAAATCACAAGTAGACAGAGAGGCAGGCAGAGAGAGAGAGAGGGAAGCAGGCTCGCTGCTGAGCAGAGAGCCCGATACAGGACTCGATCCCAGGACCCTGAGATCATGACCTGAGCCGAAGGCAGCGGCTTAACCCACTGAGCCACCCAGGCGCCCCCCATGGAAATTTTTTTTTTTTAAAGGTTTTATTTATTTATTTGACACAGAGAGAGAGAGAGAGAGAGAGAGAGAGAGATCACAAGTAGAGAGGCAGGCAGAAAGAGAGGGGGATGCAGGCTCCCTGCTGAGCAGAGAACCCAATGTGGGGCTCGATCCCAGGACCCTGAGATCATGACCTGAGCCGAAGGCAGCGGCTTAACCCACTGAGCCACCCAGGTGCCCCCCCCCATGGAAATTTTTAAAAATATTTTATTTATTTACTTGACAGAGCGATCACAAGTAGGCAGAGAGGCAGGCAGAGAGAGAGGGGGGAAGCAGGTTCCCCGCTGAGCAGAGAGCCCGATGTGGGGCTCGATCCCGGGTCCCTGGAATCATGATCTGAGCCGAGGGCAGAGGCTTTAACCCACTGAGCCACCCAGGCGCCCCTAGATACGAGTTTTCAACTCCTTTGGATAAACACCAAGGAAAATGAATGCTAGATTGTTTGGTAAGAATACAAATCAAAACCACAATGAGATACCACCTCACACTACTCAGAATGGCTAAAATTAACAAGTTGGGAAATGACAGATGTTGGCAAGGATGTGGAGAAAGGGGAACCCTCCTACACTGTTGGTGGGAATGCAAGCTGGTGCAACCACTCTGGAAAACAGCAGGGAGGTTCCTCAAAAAGTTGAAAATAGAGCTACCCTACGACCCAGCAATTACACTACTGAGTATTTACCCTAAAGATACAAACATAGTGATCCGAAGGGGCACATGCACCTGAATGTTTATAGCAGCAATGTCCACAATAGCCAAACTATGGAAAGAACCTAGATGTCCATCAACAGATGAATTGATAAAGAAGATGTGGTATATATACACAATGGAATACTATGCAGCCATCAAAAGAAATGAAATCTTGCCATTTGTGACGACGTGGATGGAACTAGAGGGTATTATGCTTAGCGAAGTAAGTCAATCGGAGAAAGACAACTATCATATGATCTCCCTGATATGAGGAAGTGAAGATGCAACGTGGGGGGTTTGGGGGTAGGAAAAGAATAAATGAAACAAGATGGGATCGGGGGAGAGAAACCATAAAAGACTCTTAATCTCACAAAACAAACTGAGGGTTGCAGGGGGAGGGATGTAGGGAGACTGTGGTGGATTATGGACATTGGAGAGGGTATGTGCTACGGTGAGTGCTGTGAAGTGTGTAAACCTGGCGATTCACAGACCTGTACCCCTGGGGCTAATACTACATTATATGTTAACGAAAAATTAAAAAAAAAAAAAGTTCTCATTTTGTGCTCTGTTGGTCCGCCGCTTGCCAGGAGCCGGCCCCTCCCCCTGAGGTCTAACTTCCTCTCACCTCGGATTCACTTCTCTGCAGATCCTACCTGTCAGAAAGTGGTCGATTTTCTGTTTCTAGAATTGCTGTTCCTCTTCTCTTCGATCTCCTGTTGGATTTGTAGGTATTCGGAATGGTTTGATAAACTATCGAGCTGATCTCCTGCTACCTGATGTCATCTCAGCCTGCTACTCCTCCGCCGTCTTGACTCCTCCATCCTATAAATATTTTATAAATATTCACTTGTTTCATGTAACTGTCCAGACGTTCTTCAATGTCAGCAGTAACCACCTAGACATTAGTATGGAAAATGTGATTTCACTCACAATAGCAACAAGAACTGCCAAGTACATAGGATATAACCCAATGTACCTTTGCAAAGAACTTTTCAGATTGTGTTAATGTCATAAAACAAGATCTAGGCAAAAAGAGAAAAGTACCAAGTTCAAGGATGGGAAAAATTGACACCAAAAATATAATTTTCCATAAATCTATAAATTCAGCAGAGTTTTCTGTTTTTGAGGAACTAGACAGATAGTTTTAAAAATGTGCATGGAAGAATAATGTACCAAAGAGAATTTGTCTTACTGGATATATTAAGACATTGTATAAAACTACAGCAATAAAAAGAGTATGCTACTGGTGTAGGAACAGATAAAAAATTGATGCAACAATAGTAAAAAAAAATAAAGCCCATGTTATATATGAGCAGATAGAATATGGTAGAAATTAGCATCACAAATCACAGGGTGAAAGAGTGATTATTTAGTATATGGTTCAGTAGATAGGGAAAGTAAATGTATATTCTTACATCACTCCAAATACAAAATAAACCCCAAATGGATTAAAAAACTATCTATAAAAGGCAACATATAAAGTTAATAAAATATACGAGGCTATCTTTGTGAACTTGGAGTGGGAAAGGATGTTTAAACAAGATTTAAAAAGTACAAAATTGGGGTGCCTGGGTGGCTCAGTGGGTTAAAGCCTCTGCCTTCAGCTCAGTTCATGATCCCAGGGTCCTGGGATTGAGCCCCACATCGGGCTCTCTGCTTAGTGGGGACCCTGCTTCCTCCTCTCTCTCTGCCTGCCTCCATGCCTACTTGTGATCTCTGTCTGTCAAATTAAAAAAAAAAAAATACAAAATTGAACAGTAGGTGGTGGAGATCAACGGATGTAAACATATTCAAATTAAGTTCCTCTATACAAAAAAATATGTGATATACAGATAGATTTAACAGACTGGTGGCAAATTAGAAGACGTCTTCAAAATGTGAAACTAAAAAGTGATTAACATACTAGGAGAATATAGAATATACTAGGAGCTATTAAAATCTTCAAGGAAACAAACAAAAATTGGACAAGGGAAAGAAATAGACAATTCGTGGAAGAGGAATCCTAAATAACCAATATGTATGTGAAGAGATGCTTAACTTCACTTGAAATCAGAGAAATTCAAATTAAGTCAACATAGAATTAGTAAAAATTAAAAAGCTAATACCAAGTGCTCAGTAGAATAAGTAGAAATGAGAAACCTCATGTACATTGGTGAGAGAATAAACTCTTAATTTTAATGAAATTAATTACCTGTATATTCTATATATGTGTTATTCCCACATCTGGGCTTATACTATGTACAAGTAGTTAATGGGGTATTTATGAGGATAATATCAGAACATTATTTGTATTAGCGAGAGGTTACAGGAAGCCTTGCTCTTTGTCCGTCCCTAGAGAAATGGATAATCAGAATATGTTGTGTGGACAAGCAATGCGATACAATAAGGCAATTAAAAGTAATTAACCATTTTTTAATATAGCAAAGTGGGTAGACCTTAGAAATACAGAATGAATTCTATCAGGAAAAACAATTTATGTACATTCAAAGCACACACAGAAAACAATCTATTATTTCTCATGACTGTATTTTCAGATGCCTAAGGACGTATATTGAATATGCTAGCGAACATCTTTGATGGGAAGGTCAATGTAAATGAGAATGAGACAGAGGGGAAATACTAAAAGAAAATGAAAGGGACATTGCATGGGCTTATAATGATAGTAGAATATGAAATCTGTGTATCTGAGAGCCATATGACTCCTGGATAATTAGCATGTTTGTCCTAATTTGGAGGAAGAATAATTAATGTTCCCAGCAAAAGGATGCACATGTTTTAAAACAGATTCTGCAGGATTTGGATGGCCTTATAGAAGACAGATGGGTATTTGGTTAATATAAATTCTTGCTTTAAATATATTCCTCTACTAGAAGTGTTGGAAATTAATCTGAAATTTGCCTCCACTAATCAGTCTAAGAAAGGAGTGGAAATTTGAAAATGTTGTTATTTAGGGGCGCCTGGGTGGCGCAGTGGGTTAAGACTCTGCTTTCAGCTCAGGTCATGATCGGAGGGTCCTGGGATCAAGCCCCACATTGGGCTCTCTGCTCGGCGGGGAGCCTGCTTCCCTCCGCCCCCCCCCAACACACTGCCTGTCTCTGCCTACTTGTGCTCTCTCTCTGTCAAATAAATAAATAAAATCTTTTTTTTTTTAATGTGGTTATTTAATATTCAAAGAGAATTGCTCTGTAAATCTGGAAAATACAAAGATATTCTGTCAAAAGGTTGCCTCTTGTTGAGTTTTTATGTAATCTGTCAGGCAGTAGTTTAAAATCAGTTTGTTTTGTTCTTACAGTATGACCTCATTGCACATGCCCTCTGACTAAACCTTTTATTCATCAATAAAATTTTCCCCATCATTAATTCTTGTATGAACAATATACTACAAATTATAGCTTGTAGATGCTCCTCTGTCATGCTTAACATTCTGCATTATTCAATAGCTTTGGTGTTCTTGGTATTAATCTTGGGCTCTTTAATAATATCTCCTAGGTATTATATAATTCCCGTCCATCCTGTACTTAAAAAATTATAGCAATGTGAACTTCATAGTCAATTGGAGATTGAATTCTATGGACTATAATATTCAAAGGGCATTACTTTTCAATAGCCCAATCTCATTTAGAAGTTTTCCTGAAAGGTTATCTTGGTTTAAAAAGAAAGTGTTCAATCACCTTTTTCCATGACCCATTAATATTTCAGGAATAATATGATTTTTCAATATGAATATTTTAAACAATATCCTTTAATCATAGTTAAATAGTTCTACGAAAGTGTCTTAGAGCTTGTCAAAAATGTTTCTAAAAATGTTATGTAGATATGTTTCTTACTGTTTCTGAATTTTGTGATTTCTTTACTCAATGTTCATGTTCTTTTCTATCTCATGGAAAAGTGGGTCAGTGTACAAATATTTTGAGAATATTAATGTTCTTCTTGCCAACATTTTTCATGTTCTAGCAATATAAAATATGGTAATACTGTTGTTGTTGTTGTTGTTTAAAGATTTTATGTATTTATTTGACAGAGAGAGACACAGCAAGAGAGGGAACACAAGCAGGGGGAGTGGGAGAGGGAGAAGCAGCCCTCCTACTGAACAGGGAGCCCAATGCAGGGCTCGATCCCAGGACCCCAGGATCACAACCCGAGCCAAAGGTAACCACTCAACAACTGAGCCACCCAGGTGCCCCCAAATGTGGTAATATTGAAAGGCACCAAGGGAAAACACTGTGAAAATGCTGTAGCAAAGGCAGCTGGCCCAGCACTCTGCAGCTGAAAAGGGTGCTACCTCTTACACACTTTTGACAACTAAATGTCCAGCAATCCAGTTGGGAAGTTCTGAATTAATGCTTGGGAATTTTTTGAAAGACAGAACTTTTCTAGTCTCTAGAGTAAGATTGGTTCTAGAACATAGTGCAATCTTCTCTTTTATAAAAGATACAAAAGGAATAAAAGATGGTAAAGTAGGGGGCACCTGGGTGGCTCAGTCAGTTAAACAACCAACTCTTGATTTCAGCTTAGTTCATGATCTCAGGGTTGTGGGATGAAGCTCTGAGTCAGGCTCTGTGCTGGGTATGAAACTAGCTTGAGAGTCTCTCTCACACACTCTCTGTATGCTCCTTTCCCTCTCAAGAAAAAAATTTTTTTTAATTGTTAAAGTAGAATGGCCCTTCAAAGACTAGGGATGACTCAGGGAAGAGCTCTGAGGACTTTTGCATAACTTACCAGTACCAGTAACAGTAGCAGCAGCAGCAGCGGCAGCGTGTGTGATTTATATTTGAAATCATGAAATCTGGCCCATCTGGATAATATAAGGTAATCAGTCAGCTGATTGCAAACCTAATTCGGTCTGCAGCCTTAATTCCCACTTGCCATGCAACATGTAGCAGCAGGTTCCAAAGATTAGAATGTGGACATATTTGAGGGGGGCCTTGTTATGCATAGCATACCACCCTTGAGTGCAGTGCCCATTCTGACCAGTCAGACCTAGCTAGGGGGCAAAGTCATGTGGTAGCACCAGAATAATTTAAGTGAAAGAAATCACTTAGAAGGATATTACAAACACAGCAGGCATGCTGAGTCTTGCTTATCCAGTAAACTTAGTAATTGCATTGTGGTTTTTAAAAATACCACTAAATTGGGGCGCCTGGGTGGCTCAGTGGGTTAAAGCCTCTGACTTCAGCTCAGGTCATGATCCCAGGGTCTTGGGATCGAGCCCCACATCATGCTCTCTGCTCAGCGGGGAACCTGTTTCCTCCTCTCTCTCTGCCTGCTTGTGATTTCTGTCTGTCAAATAAATAAATAAAATCTTGAAAAAATAAAAAATACCACTAAACTGAAAGATGCATGAATATATTACTATGATTATCCCTTGTGGTAGGACTGTGAATTATTTAAATCGTGTTCTTCATGTTGTAATAACTTCCTAAGTTACACTTACTTGATAAGCAGATTTTGCTTTTATAATAAAAATAATTAATTTTTCAGAATTTCCAAAGAATCTCCATAGACTGTGAAAGTTACAGACAGAAAAGAAATAAGGGAAATGACACATATAAAGTTCATATAAATGACAAAGGCTATAAACATACATAATGCACAACCTCAACATAATTTAACTAACGAATACACTAACACACTTAACTCTGGATCACATTTTAAAATACGGAAAATTAACAAGTCATCCTATTACACTTGGCACAAATTATTAGTACAATCCTACTTCTTTTCTGAATTTCTAGTATAGGTTAATGTGTCATAAAGAGACATCAAAATAGGCTTAAAAAAATAGACCAAGTAAATAAGACTTATTTCTTCTGATAAAGAAATTGATGAAAAGAATGGCTTAGAATACATTCAGAGGACAGGGATAAACTCAGCAAATACCAAACTTCCTTGTGTCCTCTCTCTGTACCAGGTTGAGATGGGAGCCAAGCAAAGCTTCTCAAGATTCCCCACTCCGATTCTGCCTATGGGCTAGGGTTACTGAAAGCCCCCACTTACAAGTCCTGAGTCATTCCTAACCAAGCAAGAAATGTATCTCCCTGGCTGATTAGTTCTTTTGAGGATTGGTCCAGTACTTGACATGCCTGGCACCTGGACAACTGCTTTTCTGCCTCAGTTTTTCCTGTTTAGCACTCCTTGTCCAACCATAATCAGTTCTAACCAGAATCTCAACCTGTCATAGATGGGCTGTATCAACAACGCTATGCCAGCATGAACCTTAGAACACTAATTCAGATATGTCCTGGACAGCCAAAGCTATGAAATCAAGGGTATGATTTTCTTTCTTTTTTTTTTTTCTTAAGATTTTATTTATTTATTTGTCAGAGAGAGAGAGAAAGAGAGAGCATGAGCACAGACAGGGGAAGCAGAAGGCAAAGGGAGAAGCAAGTTTCCCACTGAGCGGGGAGCCCAGTGCAAGACTTAATCCCAGCACCCTGGGATCATGACCCAAGCTGAAGATAGTCACTTAATGGATTGAGCCACCCAGGTACCCCCAGAGTATGATTTTTCTAGAACTACCATGCCTTTTCTCAGTACAGCTATATGTTCCCCACCCTCCTATTATAAAAGCTATATAATTACATGGTGGACCATTAGAAAATTTTGGAAATAATGACATTTTATACATAATACCTCTATCCCAATTTAATCTTCTTAAGGAGTGTGGTATAATTATTCCTATAAAGTTTTTTTTATGTCTAGTTGTTTTTATAAGGATGTAGAGCAAAATTTCCAATTTCAGAGTAAACTGTGCTTACAACAGAACTCAGACATATCAGGGCACGTCTCTAGGTCCTGCAGAAGCTACCAGGAAGAGAATCATAAAATGGGACTCTCAGGTGGGATTCCCTCCAGCCCCACTGACCCACAGATGAGTTTTAAGGAGCGAGGACAGTAGATAGATATCAAAAACCTTTCTTACCAATCAACCAACAAAAAAAGTACATAAAAACCCAGTTTCATTACTGTTTTAGACCTAGGTATCGGAGTGATTCTCAACAACTTCAGCAGTGAATGCAGTGGGATCCCTACATTTGGCTTGGGGACAGCCTCCTAGGGCTATAACACAGGAAAGAAATAACAGTAGAAGGCATGAAATGATCAGTGTGATGATTAAATTTTTTTCATGAAATAGCATTTTTGCTTTTTAATTTAATTTAACTTACATTTAATTAATTAACATATAGTATATTCAATTAATTAACATATAGTGTATTATTAGTTTCCAGGTATGTGATGATTAAGTTCTTGAGCACACACAAGATGACCTCTGGGAATGTGCAGAAGTGTTTAGGGGCTTCTGAAAAGGGGATGGCAGTCCCCACATTCAAGGACAGAAAAATATTGTGAACCCGCCATTTTACCTCCAGACTGGAATGGCTTGAAGGAATTTAGGTCCATTTTGGAGGCTCTAAGGAACATAATATCCTAGTGCATTGTTATGTGCTCCAAAAACAACTTCCCCCCTAGTATTAATTGATAAATTTAAGACAGTGTTGGGGACATGATTAGAAGACTGCACTGCAAGCTTCTGGAAGGCTAGGGTGATGCCTGCCTCATTTTCTATCCCCAACATTTAGCATAGTGCTGCATACAGAAGGCGCTTAGTAAGCACATGCCAAATAAATGCCAAATGAAGCCTGGAACATGCTATCACATGTGGATCATTCAGAAGGCATTGCTGATTTGGGGAAATCAGTGAATTATCTGTGACAAGGCTAAAACTAAAGAGATCGTGGACTGGTTTGAGCTGTCTTCTGAGGGTGGGAACAGATCCAAAGCTTGCAAATCATTTTTCCTTCGTACAAACAATCTGTACAATAATAGTAGAATGCTTTGGTAGGGTGCACTTGGATGGCTCAGTTGATTGGGCATCTAACTGATGATTTTGGCTCTGGTCCTCGTCTTGGGTTATGGGGTAGAACCCTCATAGGGCTCTGAGCTCAGCTCAGAGTCTGCTTGTCCCTTTCCCTTCCCCTGCTTAAGCTCTCTCTCTCTCTTCAGTTTTCTCTCTCTTTCTCCCTCTCTCTCTCTCTCTTTAAGATAAATGAATGAAAATCTTTAAAAAAAATGCTGTGGTGAAGGTGGCAGTTTTGGAAAGGTGGGTGGTGATTTGCTCTGAAAACATTAAAAGGAGGGGGCTCATTGGGACAATTAGAAGTTTGAGAACCAGAAATGGGTCAGGAATTGGGTATACACCCATGAAGTTATATATAAGTCAGGGAACTAAATTCAAACCCAAAGGTTTAGGGGCTTTAATATGATAAAAATACTTGCTGCTAAGGAGTGTTAATTCCTATACACGGTTTCAAGAGTAATTTGGTAATGTGCTAATAACAAATAATGTGCCAAGATTTAAATGAATTAATTCCTTTGATTCTCTCATGGTCCTGAATTAGGTACTAATTTTAGCTTATCATACAGATGGGGACTATTGAGATGAAGTAGCTCATCTAAGCACATATGGCCAGTGAATAGCAGGGCAGTCTTTAAATGCAGGTAGCTAAGCTTTGGAAGTCAAGCTTTCAACACCTACACTGATCTGTCTCTGTGTGTAATAAAAGCTCTCTGATGAAATTGGGCCTATTCAGGGTAGTATGGCAGTGCACAGAGAGTCCTCTGAATCATACTTGTGTTTTTAAGATTTTTATTTTTTTTTTTTTGAAGAGTGTACTTATTTACTTGAGAGAGAGTGTGAGAGCGCACAAGAGAGAACAGAGGGAAAGAGAAGGCATGGAAGAAGAGAGAGAAGCAAACTCTTTGCTAAGCAGAGAGCCTGGCGTGGTGCTTAACCCCAGGACCCCAAGAGCATGACCTGTGCCAAAGGTAGACCCGACTGAGCCACCCAAGTGCCCCTAAAAAGATTTTTATTACAATCTGGATTTATTGTGAAAAATTGTAAGCATCTAGAGTGAGAAATCAAATTATAGATTCCAAGGGTCCTGGAGTCATTTCCAGGCCTGATCCTGTCTTTGTCACCTCACCATGGGATATGAATACTGGCCCATTCCAAACTTCTGTAAAATTAGAATAGGAATGTGCCCACATCACAGGAATTTAAAGTAGGGAAAAGGCTGCTTTCTGGGTGGCTATTTCAAAATGTGACCTTCTACACAAAAACTGAAGTTCTTTGAAAACTTCCAAAATTATGATAGTGTACTTATACAAATAAAGCAATGACACAACTGATCAATCTTCAATGAAATGAAAGTTTGGGAAACTTCAAGAGAAGTTTAAAGAGTGAAAATCCTAATAATCTATAGCAGCTCTGGTGAAATGATGGATGTCCAGTCTCCTTCTAAAGTCTGTCTGCATTTGCCATAGATCAACAGTCTATGATGGCGGAGGTTCTACTGTTTGTGTCCACAAGGCAAGGCCTATAGTTGTCCCACTTCAGTTCAATGATGCAAGCCCACCAAGCATGCTTCTTTTTTGGTTTGGTTCTAAAAATCATTCTTTCTGGTTCTACACCATTTTAACATTGGTGTAATTTTTCAAATTCCACCACCAGTGGCATGAAAGGAAGTCTGTAGCCTTGAGGCAGCAATATTTTAGATGCAAGATGGCTTTTGATCCCCCCCTCTCTTACACTAAGTCCACCAAATGAAACATTTAGTCCTCTGTGTACTGGTGGAACAAAATGAAGGAGAATGCTGTAAAACTTTTATCTTTAATGTAACTAATTTTTACTATTGTATTGGCTTTCTTTTCAGTGTAGAAAGATAATGAGAAAAAGAATTACAAAAGAAACTATTTTTATTTCATTGTTCTGAACAAAGCAATCTATTGAGTCTTTGACATGTTTTAGAAACCACCCACATGAATTTTTTTTTTAAAAGTTTGTTGCTTCTTAAGGCTCATTTTTAAAAAGTTCAGAATACAAATAAATATTTGAAAATCATCTTCTGATGATTAAATTTGGGGGAACTCATTTAAGGTGAAAGTGACAGAAAAAAATTCGCTGCCAAACATAAACACGAGCCTAGGTGAGATGGTCCTGATGACCTGTTACATTGGCAGCAGAACATAGGCACAAGCACTGTGTTCTGGAAACTGCTCCTATTTTGAATTTTTGGACAATTTTTAAGTGAGGGTTTTCCTATGTAATCTTCTTTTTGCGATAGAGTCAAACCCCTTTGGATCCCACTCCAGATTTCACTGGAGTGGCCCGGGGCTGCTGGTTGCTGGCTACAGATAGCTGGTGGCAGGTGTGGGAGACACATTGCACAAAGCAGATGATGGGGTGTGTTTGGGTACATAGGTAGAGAGAGACATACAAATGCTCAATATACAGTTGTGAAATTTATATATCTGAGTTTTGTTATTTGGGGAGCACAGCTTCTTAGAAAAAAAGTAATGCTTTTAAGATCTAATCAGGAAAATAGGGCCAATACCTCACTAGAGGGAGTTTATTATTTTTTTTTTTTTTAGAGGGAATTTAATATAGGAAAGTGTTGGGGTTTCAGCTCAGGTCATGATCCCGTGGTCCTGGGATCGAGTCCTGAACCTGTGGGGCTCTCTGTTCAGCAGGGAACCTGCTTCTTCCTCTGCCCTTCCCCCACTCTGCTCTCTCTCCCTGGCTCTCTCTCAAATAAATAAAATTTTAAAAAATGTTTCAAACGTCCTGAAATCTGGGGCCACCACCAGTTCCTGTCCATAGTGTATTTATCATCAAGCTATTGCCGTTTCTTTCATTTAAGGAATAATGAAATAAAAAGGTATTTTGCAGTTGCTTCTTTCTTAAGAATGTTATTTCCCACCGGGCGCCTGGGTGGCTCAGTGGATTAAGCCGCTGCCTTCGGCTCAGGTCATGATCTCAGGGTCCTGGGATTGAGCCTCACATCGGGCTCTCTGCTCAGTGGGAGCCTGCTTCTCTCTCTCTCTCTGCCTGCCTCTCTGCCTACTTGTGATCTCTCTCTCTGTCAAATAAATAAATATTAAAAAAAAAATGTTATTTGCCACCTACATTATTTAGGATATGTGTTCAACAAAGCCATTCTAAAACCCTTTTCTTACTTACTTTTCTTATTATGCAAGGCGTATTTTTAAAGAAAAATCTTTAAAGTGGTGAAATCAACAATGCACCTTCTAGAAACTAAAAAAAAAATTTAGAAAATTAAAAAATATAAAGAAAAAACTTTAAAATACCACTTATTTTCCCACCCAGAGATAATACTTCCAAATTTTTAGTTGAGAAGCTTATAGAAAAACCTGTATAGGATCATACAGTCTTGTCACTGGCTTTTTTTTTTTTTCTTTTCTTATCTTTAAACATATTTTGTTTTCTTCCTAGTTCATTAACTATTCCTCAGAAACTGTCCTTTAGTGACTTCAGTGTATTCCAAGTCTAAATTTCTTTTCCATTTACCTACTACTGGACACTGAGTTTTCAATGCTATTCAATTCTGCAAATAAAGCTATAACATAAAAGTCTAAGTTTTTTCCTGCTTCTTTAATTATTTCCAAACTTAGGCAAAGAATTAACCCCTGTTTGCCTCTTCTTCTTCTTCTTTTTAAAAAAGATTTTATTTATTTATTTTAGAGAGAGAGAGCATGAGAGGGGAGAGGTCAGAGGGAGAAGCAGACTCCCTGTAGAGCAGGGAGTCCGATGTGGGACTTGATCTCAGGACTCCAAGATCATAACCCGAGCCGAAAGCAGCTGCTTAACCAACTGAGCCGCCCAGGTGCCCCTGTTTGCCTCTTCTTAATTAGAGTGGTGAGAGGGGGGAAAAATCAGTTCAGTCATGACTTAATAGGTATGAGTAGTGCTAAATGACCTGACATCCTAAAAATAAAGGAAAATTAGAATTTTTAAATAATTATTTGAAATGAGTGTAATCTTGCCATTGGTAGTGAAAAAGATGGAGCATTATGCTAGTGCAGTACGTCATGGAAGGACAAATACCATATGATTTCACTCATGTGTGGAATTTAAGAAACAAATGAATAAACAAAGAAGGAAAGACAAATACAGAGAACAAACCAGAAGGGAGGTGTGTGGGAGGATGGTTGAAATAGATAAAGAGAATTAAGAGTACATTTATCTTGGTGAGCACTGAGAAATAAATAGAATTGTTAAATAACTATATGTACACCTGAAACGAATATAACACTGTTAATTATACTCAAATTTAAAATAATGAATAAAATATACACACACATATATAATTGAAAAAAATTCACAGACCTGTATTTACCTAAACTACATGATGTTTTCTTTTGTATTCCATTAAGAAACCCTTTTTATAACACCCAAAATATAATTATTTTATAATATTAAAATACAATCAGTTCTAACAACCTCTAAAAACCTTGAAAATGTCCCTTAGGTCCCTCAGTATTCTCTTCATTTTCTGTTTTCATATCAGTGAACCAAGTTTTCTTGACTATCATCCATCAAGAAAAAAAGATATGATTCTTTTGTATAGATTTTTCCACTTTATTTAATACTGTGTCATAGACAA
Source organism: Meles meles (assembly GCF_922984935.1). Lineage (NCBI taxonomy): Eukaryota > Metazoa > Chordata > Mammalia > Carnivora > Mustelidae > Meles > Meles meles. Next base: position 92,786,819 of record NC_060067.1, read on the forward strand.
TATTATGCTCTATTATTTCTTCAATTTTAGTAAATTGCATTTCAGCTAAATAATAAACTTGGATATATATCCTTATAGTTAATATTATTTCTGTGGGACACTGTTCAAAGATCTAAATGCATATTTACAAATGGACATTTGTATCCATTTGTATCAAATTGTATCCATTTGTATCCATAGATATTTAGCAACACAATTTGCTTATAAGTAAAGGACTTCCAGTATCTAAAAAGTAAACTATATTTATTTAACCTCATGTCATAATTCATGTATGACCAGAAAACATTGTGCTTAGATACATAGTTCATAGTCAGGTCAAACATAAATTTTATCTTTCTAAGAGGGGTGTGTGTGTGTGTGTGTGTGTGTGTGTGTGTGTGTGTACATTAAATATTAGGGCAGATTCTTTGATGGACCTGAGCTTTTAACCTGGAATCATTAGCACAACCCTAAAATTATGTTGATCTCCAAAAGGAGATTATAAGTCCTAACAATGAAGATTGTGAGCAAAGTATATAAAATAGAGTCATCTCTGTTGTTACTATCTCTTAATTTTTCATAACATATCACCATCTGGCTTATAAAAATTTATGTTTCTGTATTTATTGTATGCCATCCTTTACTAGACTTTAAATACCATGAGAATGGGACATTTCATTCATTCTTTGCTTGATTTACTACTTAGTACATAGCAGATGCTCAATGAATATTTTACTTGAATAAATAAAAATTGAGTGAATAAACAGTGAAGAGTCTTTGTTTTTAGAGTTGATATAATAGAAATAACATATAATAAAATATTGAAAATTCTGTAAATAAACCCAACCTTTAAAAAACTTGCAGATGTCATATTTTTGATAGCCCTTTAAAATTGAATGTGCCAAATCTTTGGCTAAATCTGTACAAGAAAGAAATGTGAATCTTAAAGCCTCATATGAGATATCTTTTTTCCTTCTAGGTAAATTAAAGAGTTTTGTTTTAAAAATATGACAGAGAGGGGCGCCTGCTGGTTCAGTTGGTAGAGCATGCGACTCTTGATGTTGGGGTCATAAGTTTAAGGCCCCATGTTGGGCATGGAGCTTACTTAAAAATATATATATGACAGGGACATAACTCTTTAAACCAAGCAGGATGGTAATGGTTTTAGAATGTGGTTTCCCTGACTTTCATGGAAAGTCACAAATATGGTTTTCATTTAATACAGACTTCATTTGCTATATTCTTTTTTTTTTTTAAAGATTTTATTTATTTATTTGACACAGAGAGAGATCACAAGTAGGCAGAGAGGCAGGCAGAGAGAGAGGAGGAAGCAGGCTCCCTGCGGAGCAGAGAGCCCAATGCGGGGCTCGATCCCAGGACCCTGAGATCATGACCTGAGCCGAAGGCAGCGGCTTAATCCACTGAGCCACCCAGGCGCCCCAATTTGCTATATTCTTAATAAATAAATTAAGCCTCCAACACCATAAAAAATTACTCTTGTGAATGAATAATATGTAACTTAAATCTTCTGAAAGTGAGAATTCTCAACAATTCAAAGATAAACTCTTTCCTGTTTTTTTTTGGAGAGGCAAATCTACAAAGAAATAAGATAGCCAGGGTCAAACCTAGTCTGGCTTTGTTTCCCAGCAACTGTTAGGCATAGGACTGCATTGGTCACAGTGTTTAACAGAAGTTCTTCAAGTTAAGTGAGGGAGTAGAATTAGAATAGATTTTAAACAAATGTTTATTAAAATCCACAGCCGTATTCATTGTTGGTAACTGGACCTCCAAAGCAAAGTAATGAGTTTAAATACAGAGAAACAGGAATAACTTTTCATTTTAATTTACAAAAGGAACTACAAATTAGGTTGGAAATAACAGAAAAAGAATCATTGACATCAATCAGTCTTATAACCAAAGCCTTTGATTTTATGCATCCTTCAGAGATAAACCAGTTAATACACCAGTGCCCTGCACATTTCTATTACATCTCTTTTCTCTCTCTCTTTTGCACTCTAGCCTTCCCTTTCTAGATCCCTTCTTACCTCTCCAACACAGCCACATCACATACTCACACACACGCACAGGTATGTCTTCGGTATAAAGCTATTGTCTTCAGTTTCTTCTTGGCAGTTTATTTTTACTAAAAGATCTAGTCACGATTATTTCATTAGAACAATTGCAATAACTGATCATTACCACAGAAAGGCATATGAATAAAAAAGTAATTCTTTTTTCTTGTTATAAGTGCCTCCTTTTTATAGAAAGCAACTGCTTTTGCCATTTTCTGCAGAGATCATACCATTCATATTACTGAAGGAGTAGAAGAATTTTTCTGTTCAGTCTGGCCTCTGGAATCACATGGAAAGTTATTTATATCAAAGGCCAGAAAACCGCCAAGATTTTTTACTCAATGATCCTAGTGCTAACAAATCTATTCTGAAAAATATTTCCAAATAGGGAAAAGTATGGATGCAAGTATTGCTGCAAATAACAAAACAAATATTAGCAAAATTAAGCAAATAGAATTTATTTTATTTTTAAAATTTATTTGAGAGAGAGAGAGTAGGGGGAGGAGCAGAGGGAGAGGAACAAGCAGATTCTGTGCTGAGCGCAGAGCCTGACATGGGCCTCTATGCCAGGACCCCAAGATCATGACTTAACGCTGGAATTGAGAGACAAATGCTTATCCGACTGAGCCACCCAGGCGCCCCATCTTTAGTTTTTATGTTTTAGAAGAATTTGTTTTAAAGGTAACAGTTAAATCACAAAATTAATGAGACATTTGTAAAATTGGCTCAGGAATGGACACGGACTAAAACACAGCTCTAGAGCAGGTGATCTAAGCTATAAGAATTTCTAGAATCTCTTGTCATTGGGCTCCTGTTAGAATTAGCCAGTTCCAACTGCTTTTCCTGTCTTGGTTTCAGTGGACTTAAGATTCAAAATCCATGGTGGGAGGAGTTGGAGGGGGTACCTCATGGGAATTTTTCTACTAGCGCAACCAACACACCAAAATATATTGGGTTGAGAATTAAATCTATTTCTCATGGAACACTTCAAGGCAGATTAGCAGTCTGTTCCATTTCAGTCAAGGATTCCAGTTCCTTTTGTTTTACTGTTCTACCATCCCCTAGGAAGTATTGACACGTTACCCACAGGATTATAGCTGGGTCACACCCTCGAATCCAAGCCTGCAGGAAGGTGGATAGAGAGGCTAGGGAACAAGCAACTTCCTTTTTTAAAAGATATGACCCAGAAATTATATATAATATTTCTGTTCACTTCCCATTTACTGGAAGTTAGCCACAAACACATGGAGCCAGAAGTGAGGTCAGGAAATGTGGTCTCCTGTGCCACACTGAAACTTGGAAATACTCTATAACTAAAAGAAGGAGAAGAGAATGGGTGCTGGGGACCAGAGTACAGACTAGGATGAGGGAAGTTAAGTTGCCGTAGGTGCAAAATGAAAGAGACACTCGCTCTTGGGATTGTGCAGATGCGGGTGTTCCTTACATCTTGTAGCCTAAGTGCCTCATTGCCTGATTCTGGTCCTGCTGGGGACAAGAGTAGTCTCCGTCATACCTAGTTAGGTTACATGGGAGCATAGGACACCTTAATTTACAGTCCTACAGGACAAGAGTATACACATTGGGAAAGAAATATATACCTTAAGAGAAAGTAGAATATTATTGGTGAAAGTAAAATGAATGTACGTGTGGTGGTTGACTGAAAAAAAAAATATTCCTTACAAACATGAAGATGGCTGTAGTATATTGACAAATTCCCACAGCTTTTCCTGCCCCTGTATCTTCACGCTTTGCCATGTGAATTTGCAGCTCCCTCTGGTAAGAGGTGGAGTCTGTTTTAACCTCTGTTTGAATCAGGGTTGTATTTATGATAAACTTTTTCTTTTTTTAAAGATTTTTTTTATTTATTCATTTGAGAGAGAGAGAGAGCACAAGCGGAGGGGAGAAGCAGAGGGAGAAGGAGAAGCAGACTCCCCACCAAGCAGGGAGCCTGACACGGGTCTAGATCCAGAGATGACGACCTGAGCCGGAAAGTTGTCGCTCAACCAATTGTGCCACCCAGGTGCCCCTATGATAAGCTTTAAACAAACAAACAAACAAACAAACAAACAAACAAAAATGCAAGGAAAGTAAGGTTGGACTAGCCAGTTCTGAGCCTAGGTCTGAAGAGAGTTTGCAGGCTTCTTTGCTGGCTGTTGAAACCCTGCCTAGATACCATATAATCAACTGGTCTGGCCTACGACAAAGTGAATGACAACATGGACCAGAGGCAAGATTGCTCATGTGATATGAGAGAGATCAGCAAAGCTGTCTGCCCAACTTGCTGCTGGGTATGGATTTATGAATATGCCTGGCTAAGATCAGTTGAATCTGGCCCAGGCCAGAAGAGTGACCCAGCTGATGAACAGATTTGTGTTAAGTGGTTTTTTAACCAATTTACTTTGGTGTGGTTTATTAGGCAGCAATAGCTAGTCGATATATCCTATATATACAAATATATAGGATATATAATTTATCCTAACAAGAAAGCAGAAACAATCTGAGTAGTGATAATAAGTTGTTTAAGTGAGTTACCCCACATTTCCTAGGGGGAAGATTTATGACCCTGAAGCTGTTCTCATGAAGTAAGCCTATAATCATGCTGACCATTATCAAGGCAAAGAGGGGTAGTTGCTTCCATTTCTCTGCTTTTTTCACACAACCTCAGATGCCCTTTTCCTGCGTTTTGGTGAATTCTCAGGGTAGATTTTGTTCTGAGCTGGTGGGGTGGCTTTTCCTAACTTATCCTTTTATTGAGATGAAGCCTCAGCTTTGGACAGGAATTGCCATACCTACCTAAAATCTTGTCTTACAATCCCAGTTGTATATTAAAACTCAAGCCCCTTCATTACTAAGTCCAGCAAAACTTTCAGAACAGCAGTTTCAAAAATTCAGGTGTTTATTTTTCTGGTTTGTAATTTCTTCTTTACTTTTTGATCCTTGGAGATTTTTTTCCTTCTGAGCTCATCCGTGTATTAAAATGGACGGACATTTGTTCTGTTTTATTCAGGATGTCTCAATGCCTTGTAATATGAAGGCTTTATGTTTATAGTGCAAGTGTTACCAGATACAGAAATTTTCCTCCATAATCTTTACTCATAGACTCCACAATGACACTTGAGGCTCCGCCGTAGGTGGGAGATAAAATTCTCTCTGCCCTCTAAGAGCTTGCAATACAAATGCCTCTCCTTCCTTTTCTAGCCTGATCCAGCAAATCCTGCTATCCTAAAGGCACACTAGACTATTCACTGCTCCAAACATGCCATGCATAAAAGATTGTGATACTTTTCATGCTGAACCCTCTGCCTACAATGTCTTTTCTCTTTTCTAACTATTACTATCTTGCACATTTTTTATTTATCCAGTTTCTTGCATATGTACAATGTACCAGTCACTCAGTAGGGTTCCAGAGATGTAAAGATAAAATAAAACCTCTTTCAATAAATTTACAGCTTTTCAAGCCCCAGTAATGCTATATTTCTAACTTTCCTTAATTTCCCAGCCAGGATTTAAATATTTCTTCTCTGCATTTTCACAGTATATTTTTATGTCTTTATTTTGTACCTAACTCATTCTGTATTCCATTGTTATATGCTTTATGTAGAACAATATTGGAAAAATCTTATTTGCTTTAACATGCCATATGAGTCCCCGTATAAGAAGTTATTCACTGATAGCTGAATGCTTTATAAACCTCACCTGAGATGACATCTCCCGACCTGTGAGTCCTCTGAGATTTAGTTTTGAGTATGCTTGGATGATTCTAAATTGCTCTGCATAAGAAAAGCATGATAATTAGTATTTCAAAACTATATAGGGCAAGGGGACAAAGAGGTTATCTTTATTTTTTTATTATTTTTTTAAAGATTTTATTTATTTACTTGAGAGAGAGAGAGAGTGAGAGAGAGAGAGCATGAGAGGGGAGAAGGTCAGAGGGAGAAGCAGACTCCCCATGGAGCTGGGAGCCCAATGCAGGACTCCATCCCAGAATTCCAGGATCATGACCTGAGCCGAAGGCAGTCGCTTAATCAACTGAGCCACCCAGGCGCCCAGAGGTTGTCTTTAGACTGGCCTTAAGGAGAATAGGAAACCAATGTTTAATAATAGAAGCCAAGTATATCTATCTTATGCCACTGCCTCCTCCAACCAAACTAGATTGAAAGCTCCATGAAGGTAGGTACCCATTTGTATTCACCTTTGTTTGTTGTTGTTTTTTTTTTTTAAGATTTTATTTATTTATTTGACAGGCAGATCACAAGTAGGCAGAGAAGTAGGCGGGGGTGGGGTGGGGAAGCAGGCTCCCTGCTGAGCAGAGAGCCCAATGTGGGGCTCAATCCCAAGACCCTGAGATCATGACCTGAGCCGAAGGCAGAAGCTTAACCCGCTGAGCCACCCAGGTGCACCTGTATTCACCTTTGTATCTCTCGTTTACCTACTACTGTGTTTTCTCCACAGTACCTTCTCAATAATTGTTTCTTGAACTCGAAAATGAAAATGAACCAGAGAATTATATCATACACCTAGGGTCAGAATTAGACAAATTTCAGGGTCTTATAGATAATTCAGTCTAACTCCCCATTTTACATGTGAGGAAATGGAAAGTGAGTAAATGACATGCACAAAGTTATCAGGCTTGTTTGTTGGTTTGTTTGTTTTTTTAAAGATTTTATTTATTTATTTGACAGAGAGAGACAGTGAGAGAGGGAACACAAACAGGGGGAGAGGGAGAAGCAGGCTCCCCTCTGAGCAGGGTCTCAATCCCAGGACTCTGGGATCATGACCTGAGCTGAAGGCAGATGCCTAATGACTGAGCCACCCAGGCACTCCACCAGGCTTGTTAATAACAGCAAATAATTAAAAAAATTTATCTAGTGTCTCTTTTTAAAAAAAGTATTTATAGCCTTTAAAAAAAAAGTTGGTGGGGTGACTGGCTGCCTCAGTTGCTTGAGCATGTAATTCTTGATCTCAGGGTCATGAGTTTGAGCCCTGCCTCGGGCATAGGGATTAATTAAGAAAAACTTAAAAAAAATTTTTAAATTTGGTAAATACAAGGTGCCTGCGTGGCTCAGTCTGTTAAGTGTCTGCCTTTGGCTCAGGTCATGATCCTGGAGTTCTGGAATTGAGTCCCACATTGGGCTCCCTGCTCAATGGGGAGTCTGCTTCTTCCTCTGCCCCTTACCCTGCTCTTGTGCTCTCTCTCAAATAAATATATAAAGCCTTTTAAAAAATGTGTAAATACATCATATAATGTTATATCTTAACCATTTTTAAGTGTACAGTTCTGTGGCATTATGTACATTCACATTGTTGTGCACCCAATCTCTAAAACTCTTTTCATCTTGTAGAATTAAAACCCTATACCCATTAAACAACAGTTCCCTGTTCACCTCTCCCCATGTAGTCCCTGGCAACCATCATTTTACTTTCTGTCTCAATGAATTTGACTACTCTAGGTACCTCAGGTAACTGGAATCATACATTAGTTGTCTTTTTTGCCACTAGCTTATTTCACTTAGCATAATGTCGTCGGGGTTCATCAGTATTGTAGCAGGTGTCATTTTTTCCCATTTCAGGGCTGAATAATATTCCATTTTATGTATATATCACATTTAGTTTATTCCTTCATCCATTGATGGACACTTGGGTTACTTCCATCTGTTGGCCGTTGTGAATAATACTGCTTTGATCATGGGTGTACAAATACCTATTTAAGACCCTGTATTCCATTATTTTCGGCATATATCCAGAAGTGGAATTGCTGGATCATATAGCAATTCTATTTTTAATTTTTGGGGAAACCACCACACTCTTTCATGGCAGCTGCACCACTAAACCTCAGCTATGCACAAGAGTTCCAGTTTTTCCACATCCCCATCAGCACTTGTATTTTTTGTTTTTCTGATAGTGACCATCCTAATGGGCCTGAAATGGTGTCTCATTGTTGTTTTGAGTTTGCATTTCTTTTATGATTAATAACGTTGTGTATCTTTTCATGTGATTATTGACCATTTGCATATCTTCTTTGAGAAATTATCTATTCTAGTTCTTTACCCATTTAAAATTTTTTTTTCTGTTGAATTTTAGGAATTCTCTATATATTCTGGCTATTAATCTTTTACCAGGTAATGTGATTTCCAAATATTTCCCCCCATGCTGTGGGTTGCTTTTTTACTCTGTTGATAGTGTCCTTTGATGCATGAAAGTTTTTGATTTTGATGAATTCTAACTTGTCTATTTTTTCTATCTTTGCCTGTATTTTTGGTGTTATATCCAATAAATCACTGCCAAATCTAAGGTCATCAAGCTTTCCCCCTAAATTTTCTTCTAACGATTTAGAGTTTTAGCTCTCACGTTTAGGTCTTTGATCTACTATAAATTAATTTTTGTACGTGTTAAGTAAGGTTAAGTTTAAGTAAGGTTCCAATTTCATTCTTTTGCATGTGGATATCCAGTTTTCTGAATAGCACTTATTGAAGAGACTATGCTGTCCCTATTGTATGGTCTTGGCATTGTTATTGAAAATCATTTGAGGGGCGCCTTGGTTGCTCAGTCAGTTAAGCATCTGCCTTCAGCTCAGGTCATGATCTCAGGGTCCTGGGATTGAGGCCCATGTAAAGCTCTCTGCTCAGGGGAGAGCCTGCTTCTCCCTTTCCTCTGTCTGCTGCTCCCCCTGCTTGTGCTCTCACGCTCTCTCTCTCTCTCTCTCACTCTCTGTCAAATAAATTTTAAAAATAAAAAAGAAATCATTTGTATATACATATGAGGATTTATATCCAGGATTTTCATTCTGTTTTGATCACTGTAGCATTGTAGTAAGTTGAAATCAGGAAATGTGAGTCTTCCAACTTAGTTTGTGTCTGTTAAAATTATTTTGACTATTTGGATTCCCTTGAGATTCCATATGAATTTTAGGATGGATTTTTCCGTTTCTGCAAAGAATGTCCTTGGGATTTTGGTAAAGATTGCTTGGAATCTATAGATAAGTTTGGGTAATAGCAACATCAATATTAAGTCCTCCAATCGATGGAAATGGGATATCTTTCCATTTATGTCTTCTTCATTTTTTTCAGCAGTGTTTTGTAGTTTTCTTTAACTAAATTAACCTCTGTGGTTAATTTTTAAATATTATTTTTAAAATTTTTTTATTTTTAAGTAATCTCTACACGCAATGTGGGGCTCAAACTCAACAACCCTGAGATCAATAATTGCATACTCTACCAACTGAGTCAACAGGGCATCCCTTAAGTATTTCCTGATGCTATTGTAAATGGAATTGCTTTCTTTTTCAATTGTTCATTGTTAATAGAAAGGCAACTAATTTTTGCATGTGATTTTGTATCCTACTATTTTGTTGATTTCCTAATTATTAGTTCTAACAGGTTTTGTGTGGAATTTGTAGGGAGCCTGCTTCTCCCTCTTCCTCTGCCTGCTGCTCCCCCTGCTTGTGCTCTCTTTCTTTCTCTCTCTGTGTCTAATAAACAAGTAAAAAAAAAAAAAAAAGAAAAGAAAAGAAAAGAAAAATTGGTTTATCCTGCTCCTAGAAGATTATTAAGAAATGAGAAATGCAAGTAGTAAATTTTAAGTGAGCCATAACTAGTTACTACCTAAAATACCTTATTAACATATTTGGTTTGACTAATTAAATATTTATATTTGTATATGCTATCTTTATAATATATCAACATTTACTTACTATGCCATTGTTTTTGAGACTAATTGATTTTGATATACAAATATTCACTGTACATATCATGGAGTCAGTATGTGGCACTAAAATGAACATTAAACCGAGAGTCTGGTGTCTTGATTTCTAGCCCCACTGTCACTACAATGTAATTAGATAGTTTGGAAAGAATCACAATTTATTTGCCCCTCAGTTTCTTCATTTGTAAAATGTGGGGATTTCATTAAATAGGTTAACTCAATTCCTTCCACCAATCAAATCTATAATACCATAATTTAGAGCCCAATATTACTGGATTTAGATGTTTTTAGTTATTAGATATTCATAATACATTTTTCTACACTTAAAATGACAAGTTCTTTAATTAATTTATAATATTGTATGTCTCAAAAGAGATGTGACAGTCCAGAGATGTATCAGAAGCTGCTGATTCTTTTACAGATTTCCACTGAGCTGAGACCAAAAGTCATGTAACCAACTGAGCCACCTAGGCACCCCAAGATTTATATTTTATAATACAGTTTCCAGAACTGAACCACGTGGACTTTTTCCTATCCTAGGCAAGTTGAGTTGAGTAGGTGACTCATTAAATGTTTACTTAATTTGTAATGTATTGGCTTATGAAGAAGGAAATTAATATAGCAATGGCCAATTACTAAGAAAAAATAAAGCTAGAGTAAAAGGAAATTATTTTCAAAGGTAAATAATTTGGGGGACACCTGGGTGTCTCAGTTGGTTGGACATCTATCTGCCTTCTGCTCAGGTCATAATCCCAGGGTCCTAGAATCAAGTCCCATGCCGGGCTCTTTGCTCAGCAGGGAGCCTGCTTCTCCCTCGCCCTCCGTCAAAAAAATAAGTAAAATCTTTAAAAAAAAAAAAAGTGGGGCACCTGGGTAACTCAATGGGTTAAAGCCTCTGCCTTTGGCTCAGGTCATGATCTCAGGGTCTTGGGATCAAGTCCCTAATCGGGCTCTATGCTCGGCAGGGAGACTACTTCCTCCTCTCTCTCTCTCTGCCTACTTGTGATCTCTGTCTGTCAAATAAACAAGTAAATAAAATCTTAAAAGAAAAAAAAGTAAAATGTTTTTTAAATCTACTAAGAAGTAGATTTAAAACTGCTATATTCAATTAAGAGAAAATCAAATGTCTAAAGCTGTAAATCAGCCTCATTGTGTTGAATATTATCAATAATTCTGTTCCTGCTCATAGTTTGGATATAATTGATACATTCCAAAAATATATAACACTTTTTTAAAAAAGATTTTATTCATTTATTTGACAGAGAGAGAGAGATCACAAGTAGACAGAGAGGCCAGCAGAGAGAGAGGGGGAAGCTGGCTCCCTGCTGAGCAGAGAGCCCGACGTGGGGCTTGATCCCAAGACCCTGAGATCATGACCTGAGCCGAAGGCAGAGGCTTAACCCACTGAGTCACCCAAGCGCCCCAATATATAACACTTTAAATCAAGGATTTTCAAATTTAAAGAACAACTAATATCGTAATTTAAAATCCATAATAGTGGGCCCCTGGGTGGCTCAGTGGGTTAAGCCTCTACCTTCGGCTCAGGTCACGTCAGGGTCCTGGAATCAAGTCCCACATCGGGCTCTCTGCTCAGCAGGGAGCCTGCTTCCTCCTCTCTCTCTCTCTCTGCCTGCCTCTCTCTCTTGTGATCTCTCTCTGCCAAATAAATAAATAAATTCTTTAAAAAATAAAATAAAATAAAATCCATAATAGCTTAAGGAGAAAATATTTGCAGACCTTATGATATTTATAAAATAAATTTTATTTAAACTGGTAATTCCATTTAAACATACAAGACAAGGATCCACATATAAAAAGCAACATCAAAAGGTCAATATTGACTTCTTCTCATAAACTTGTAGGATCATGAATGTAAACTGTCACATTAGAGGAAATGGATCTTAGAAGATAATTTCATCTTCTCAGCTTCTGACCCATCTCTGGACTGTCACATCTCTTTTGAGACATACACACATACACACACAAACACACACAAGTAAAAAAAAAATTTTAAACCCAGGACCTTGAGATCATGACCTGAGGCGAAGGCAGAGGCTTAACCCACTGAGCCACCCAGGTGCCTCCAAATATTTTGAATTTATTTATTTATTTGTTGATTTTTTTTTTTTAAATTTTAGAGAGTATGCGGGCAAGTGAGTGGGGGAGGGCAGAGGGAGAGAAAGAATCTCCAGCAGACTCCCCACTGAATGTGGAGCCTGGCTCGGAGCTTGATCCCATGACCCTGAGATCATGACCTGAGCTGAAACCAAGAGTCGGACTGAACTTCCCACACAGTCCTGGATATATTAAAAGTAAAAATTTTAGGAAATGTATTAGGAAATTGCTAACAATACACATTTGGGGCTAACAATACACATTCATATCTTCAGAAATTCAAATTGGGAAGACTAGCTATAAAGACCCAATAAGCAGTTCTGCTCATTAAGAAAACTATGGGTTGTGACTCTCTGTAATAAAAAGCTTTGAAATTTTTCACTTAAGTTGCATTTTAGGGACACTTGTGCGATTGTAAAATACCTTTTGTGGATGCAATTAATCCATCTGATTTGTTATCATTTCCTTACAGGAATGATGTTAACATAATGGGGACCTCTGAAGAGGTATTAGAGATCTCAGTACTGTTGAACCATTTCACACATTTCAAATTATCTTTTTTCTCTTATCTGTCGTTAGGCCATTTAATTCATTTAGAATCCCCATTGAAACCCTAGCATGTCCTCAACTGTGAAACATTTGTGGGAAGGCTTGCTCTATACCATGCATTTTGCATGTTATAGTGAAAGGGCTGAGCAGAAGGGATTTGTTAGACATAATTTACATCTATTACATAGTCAAACCTTAATTATTTAGTTGTTGATTGTTCTGTTTGGGAATTATACAAGCATTTTGTTTCTACTCTGTCTCACTTCTGCTGGCTGTTCAGCCATTTCACTAATCATCAGCATGTCTGCCAAGAGTGTTTTGGGCATAGTAAAGCAGAGGACCTCATTGTCCATCATTTTGCTATTTCTTAGAAGACTTAATAAAATCCTCAATGAGTGAGGGGATTGGAGCTTGTTAAACAGTGGACCTTAATATTATTATTATCCATGTTATTCTCTGTCTCCCAAGGACAGTTAAAAGTTTCCTCCCTCCCTTCCTTCCCTTCTTTCTTCCTTCCTTCCTTCATCAAATTCCCTATGTATGTTCTGAAAACTGTAAGATAAGAATAAGAAAATGTGTTTTAGGGATGCCTCGGTGGCTTAGTCGGTTGAGCATCTGCCTTTAGCTCAGGTCATGATCCCAGTGTCCTGGGATCAAGTCCCACAGCTAGCTGGCTCCTTCCTCTGCAGGGAGCCTGTTTCTCCCTCTGCTTGTGCTCTCTCTTTGACAAACTGATTAATTAATTAATTAATTATATACTTCGTGTGTGTGTGTGTGTGTGTGTGTGTGTGTATCTCCATTCATCTATCTAGGGACACTTGGTTGCTTCCATATCTTGGCTATTATAAATAATGCTACAGTAAACATAGGAATGCACATATTTTTTCAAATTAGTGTTTTCATATTTTGGGGTAAATACCCAGTAGTGGAATTACTAGATCATATGGCATTTCTATTTTTAATTTTTGAGGAACCTCCATACTAATGTCCACCATGGCTCCAGTGATTTGCATTCCCACCAAGAGTGCACAAGGGTTCCTTTCTCTCTGCTTCCTGGCCGACAATTGTTATTTCTTGACTTTTTGATGCTAGCTATTCTGACCAGTGTGAATGATATCTCATTGCGGTTTTGATTTCTCTTTCCTTAATGATTAGTGATGTTGAGCTTCTTTTCATGTGTGTCCTTGCCACCCGTATGTTGCACATTTAAAAATATTTTCTTTTTCTTTTTTTCATCTTCCCCTGCCCCTCGCACATTTAGAATTTTAACAGGTATTGCTCTATTGTCCTAGAAGAAAGTTCTATTATGACACTCCCCATAAATAGAATATAAGAGTGACTTTCCTCTCTTTAATGTTTTCATTATCTATGTGTAATATCTTTCTAATTATCTTTTTCCTCTTCTCTGTATTTAAACCATTTAATTCACTTAGAATTCCCATTGAAACTGCAGCGCAAGGGCGCCTGAGCGGCTCAGTCAGTTAAGCGTCTGCCTTCAGCTCAGCTCCTGATTCCGGGGTCCTGGGATGGAGCCCCACATCAGGCTCCTTGCTCAGCAGGGGGTCTGCTTCTACCTCTGCCCCTTCCCCCCGCTCATGCATTTGTGCTGTCTCTCTCAAAGAAATAAATAAATAAAATCTTTTAAAAACATTTTTAAAAAGAAACTGCAGCACATCCTCTACTATGAAACATTTGTGAAAGACTTCTTCTATACAATCCATTTTGCTTGATATTATGAAACAAACAGCACTGTATTTTTTGCCCCAACATGGTCGGTGAAATTGTCCTTAACTGTTTAAGTCTCTTGAGTGATTTATTTTTTGAATATACTTATATAGATGTCCAAAGACATTTTTATTTAGAGGGATAGAACCTATAGTAGAGAAATTTGGGGGAAGGTTAGAGGAAGAAGGATATTCAATAAGGTAAATTATTTTTAGTGTAATAAAATGTTTTCTCGGGACACCTGGGTGGCTCAGTGGGTTAAAGACTCTGCTTTCGCCTCAGGTCATGATCCCAGGGTCCTGGGATCGAGCCCCGCATCGGGCTCTCTGCTCAACTGGGAGTCAGCTTCCTCCTCTCTCTCTCTGCCTGCTTCTCTGCCTACTTGTGATCTCCCTCTGTCAAATAAATAAATAAAATCTTAAAAAAAATTTTTCTCTGAAATGCCTTTTACATTAAAATTTATTTTCAGAGCCAGGGCAGCCCTTCAGGAGCTCCTTAGTAAAGGACTTATTCAACTGATTTCAAAGCACAGAACTCAAGTGATATACACCAGAAACACCAAGGGTGGAGATGGTCTAGCTGCTGGTGGAGATACTGTACATTTTGGAAATTAAAACTTTGTTAAATTAAAAAAAAATCTTTCCAGAGATTGAAAAATCATGTAAAGAACTATAATTTCATATTGTTACAAATAAAATGTTAATAATTTTCTGGGACCATAGAATATAAGAATTTTAATTTTCTCAGTTTTTCTTTAATTTTTTTTTCCATTTTATTTATTTTTTCAGCGTAACAGTATTCATTCTTTTTGCACAACACCCAGTGCTCCATGCAAAAGTGCCCTCCCCATTACCCACCACCTGTTCCCCCAACCTCCCACCCCTGACCCTTCAAAACCCTCAGGTTGTTTTTCAGAGTCCATAGTCTCTTATGGTTCGCCTCCCCTCCCCAATGTCCATAGCCCGCTCCCCCTCTCCCAATCCCACCTCCCCCCAGCAACCCCCAGTTTGTTTTGTGAGATTAAGAGTCATTTATGGTTTGTCTCCCTCCCAATCCCTATGACCCAGCAATTGCACTACTGGGTATTTACCCTAAAGATACAAACATAGTGATCCGAAGGGGCACGTGTACCCGAATGTTTATAGCAGCAATGTCTACAATAGCCAGACTATGGAAAGAACCTAGATGTCCATCAACAGATGAATGGATAAAGAAGATGTGGTATATATACACAATGGAATACTATGCAGCCATCAAAAGAAATGAAATCTTGCCATTTGCGACGACGTGGATGGAACTAGAGCGTATCATGCTTAGTGAAATAAGTCAATCGGAGAAAGACAACTATCATATGATCTCCCTGATATGAGGACATGGAGAAGCAACATGGGGGGGTAGGGGGATAGGAGAAGTTTTTCTTTAATTTTTATATTTTCTATGATGATAGTAATTTTTTAAAGATTTTATTCATTTATTAGAGAGAGTGAGCACCAGCAGTGGGGAGAAGGAGAGGGAGAAGCAGACACCTGACCGAGCATGGAGCTTGGCGAGGGGCTCCATCCCAAGACCCTGAGATCATGACTTGAGCTGAAGGCAGACACTTAGCCGACTGAGCCACCCAGGTGTCCCGATAATAATTTTTATTAACTAAATTCCCTTCCTATTTACTGCATAATTTTTTTATATTTATATTCATGCACCTATCAGCATATACTACAGCAATTCAGTCATGCCATCTTTTCCGCAAATCTAGGATTTTTCTGGGCAAGAGAGCCTTGTTTATTTTTGTATTCCTAGCACATAGTGCTTAACAAATGTTTCTTAAGTTTCAAACCTCCAGAAACAATGAAAAAAATAACAAAACAATGAACACCCAACTATCAGAGTACTCATCCTTTAATCCAATGGCCACTTTTGTTACATCTGTCATATCTCTATCTCTATCATTGCTGATATCATGATGCATCACCCCCACAGAGCAAAATACTCTTCTACACAAACATTATACCATTATCACAATCAAGAAATTTAATTCTATACAGCAATATTGTTATTTGTAAATTTCCCCGGTTGTCTAAACACTAACTTTTTTCTAAAAAAGATTTTATTTATTTATTTGACAGACAGAGATCACAAGTAGGCAGAGAGGCAGGCAGAGAGAGAGGAGGAAGCAGGCTCCCCGCCGAGCAGAGAGCCTGACTCGGGGCTTGATCCCAGGGTCCTGGGATCATGACCTGAGCCAAAGGCAGAGGCTTTAACCCACTGAGACACCCAGGTGCCCCTAAATACTGACATTTATAGCTTTTTTTTTTTAATTTTTTTTTCCATTTTATTTATTTTTTCAGCGTAACAGTATTCATTCTTTTTGCACAACACCCAGTGCTCCATGCAAAACGTGCCCTCCCCATTACCCACCACCTGTTCCCCCAACCTCCCACCCTTGACCCTTCAAAACCCTCAGGTTGCCCCAACCTCCCACCCCTATATAGTGCCCAAACCAGGATCGGGCATTACATTTTGATGATGGGTTTCTCTAACCTCTTTTACTCTAGGAGTGTTCTGGTATTCTCTTTGATTTTCATGACTGATATTTTTGAAGCATCCAGACCAGATGTTTTGTAGAATGTCCCACAATTTCAATTTGTCTGATTGTTTCCTCATGATTAGAGTCATTTGAAATATTTTTGATAAAAATATTGAAAAGATGATATGTCTCCCTCAAAAGCATTACATTAGGAAGCAAATAATGTCACTTTGTCCCATTATATTTGTTACTTTCTAATATATGTATTCAAAGTTTTATAATTCCTTCCAATTGCCATCACAGTTGTATCCCACAAATATGGATAAGTAAATTCATTTTCATACAGTTCTAAATATCAACTTCCATTGTGGTTATACTTTTAAAAAATATTTTAAAATTCTTTTTTGGGGGGCACCTGGGTGGCTCAGTTGTTAAGCGTTTGCCTTTGCCTCAGGTCATGATCTCAGGGTCCTGGGATTGAGCCCCACGTTGGGTTCTCTGCTCAATGGGAAGCCTGCTTCTCCCTCTCCCACTCCCCCTGCTTGTGTTTCCTCTCTCAGTGTGTCTCTCTCTGCCAAATAAGTAAATAAAATCTTTTTAAAAATTACTTATTTTTTTAATTTTTAGGTAATCTCTACCCAGAGTGTGGGGCCCCAACTCACAGCCTTTACATCAAGAGTTGCATGCTCTACTGACTGAGCCAGACAGCCACCCTCTAGTTTTACTTCTTTAACCCTTAAATTACATAGACACATGATTTGATATTCTAAATATTTGTGTACTTTTTAACTTAATAATTGGAAATATTTGGAATTATGGGAAATTCATCTTAAGGTTTCAGAAATCTACATAAAACTCCCATATGCCCTCAATTTTTAAGCATTTCCTTATTGTCTGGCGTATCAAAGTATTTCAGGTTTGCACTTTACTGATCCAGACCTGGAAATAGTTAGTTTTCCAAAGCGCCTGGTTTCTTTTGTAGGGGAATGGAATTTAAAAGCAAGATCTGGGAACGGTGCTTCCTGTGTTTTTAAATGAACATAATAAGGCAGCATAAGATAGAGATGAGTGCATGAATTTCTAAGTCAAAGCATAAGATTCCAATTTTGACCATGTTACTAATGTGTAATGTAGAGGCATTATTCTCTCTGAGGTCTGGTGTCCTCATTTTTAAAAAAATAGTTAACACAAAAACAGTACTGATAACAAAGAAGAGAAGGATGATGATATATAGTTCTTGTAATCTGATAGCTACTGTTCTAAGTTCTTTAGTTATATGAATATATTTAATCTTCACAAAAATATTGTCATACCCAGTTTATACATGAAGTAAATCAGGGTGATAATAAAATAGCTATATTCAAGGTTATGAAAACCAAATAAATGTACGTGAAAGTCCTGTGTGAAAAAACACTATATATGTATATGGATTGGTATGTATATATTTATATAGGTATACATATAATCATTCAATTGTTTACTGACTCAATCAATAAACATCTATTAGGTATCTACTAGGTATCATATGTTATGTTTATGCCAAGTATAAAATAGAACAATGTATACAAAAGTATTAAGTTTAATGATATTAAATACACATATTTATATGTTTATAACCCAAAGAAAATTTCTCCAAAAGTGTGCTTTATGATTGAAACATAATGAGAGTCATACATGTAACTTTAAATTTCTTAGTAGCCACAGTAAAACTGTTTTTTTAAAGTGAGATTAGGGATGCTTGGGTGGCTCGTTTGGTTAATTATCTGCCTTTGGCTCAGGTCGTGATCCCACAGTCCTGGGATGGAGTCCTGCTTCGGGCTCCTTGCTCTGCAGGGAGCCTGCTTCTCCCTCTGCCTGCCGCTCCCCTTGCTTGTGCTCTTTCTCCGACAAATACACAAAATCTTTTAAAATAAATAATAAATAAATAGATAATAAAAGTGAAATTAATTTTGATTGTATATTTTATCTAGCATATCCAAAATATTAACAAAAATATCATTCTTTCATGTAAATGCAAAACAATTATTAATGACATATTTTTTTTTTTAAAGGTTTTATTTATTTATTTGACAGAGAGAGATTACAAGTAGACAGAGAGGCAGGCACAGAGAGGAAGGGAAGCAGGCTCCCTGCTGAGCAGAGAGACCGATGCGGGGCTCGATCCCAGGACCCTGGGATCATGACCTGAGCCGAAAGCAGAGGCTTTAACCCACTGAGCCACCCAGGCGCCCCTATTAATGACATATTTTACACTCTTTTTTCATTTAAATCATTTAAATCTGCAAAATTCATTGTGTATTTTATACTTAGCACATCTCAGAACAAACTGCATCTCAAGTGCACAATAGCCACAGGTCTAATTTTTGGTGGCATCTGTGTTGAGCATCTCAGGTCTAGAATAAAATACAAATACAAGAAACTATTGGGAGACAACGGAGGGAAGGAGACTCACCTTTTACTATGTATTCTTTTTTGTTTTTTAAAGTTTTATTTATTTATTTTTAGAGAGAGAGTGGGGGAGGGGGTATAGAAGGAAAGAATCTTGAGCAGACTTCCTGCTGAGCATGGAACCTGATGCCAGGTTCAATCCCACAACCCTGAGATCATGACTGGAGCTAAAATAGTCAGTTCCTTAAGCAACGGAGCCCTCCAGGCGCCCCTTATTGTATATTCTTTTGTACTTTTGGTTTTTGTATTCCATGTACTTGTTACCTATTCAAAGAAGTTTGGAAAAATATATTAATAAATTAGAAGCGTCGTGTTTTTATCTGTATGTGTACACATCCTTCTATGTCAGTGGTTTGCAACTAGAGGTGGTTTGCCCCCCAGGAAACATTTTGGCAATGTCTAGAGAGATTTTGAATGGAGTGGGTGGTAACTACTGGTGTCTAGTGGGTAAATGTCAGGGATACTGTTACATACTTACCACCTATCTATATCACAGCACCCCTGGTCCTCCATCCCCCAATTGTCTTGCCCAAAATGTCAATAGAGCTGAGGTTGTGAAACTCTGTTCTTTGTATATATTCCAACAAGTAAAAATTTAAGTGTCTACTAGTTACTGGGCATTGTCAAGACATGGCTTTACAAAGAGGAATCGCACGCATACAGCTCCTGAACCCTAAAGGCTCAGTTTCATGAAGGAGTGATATAGAAGCGAACAACTGCAGGACTGTAATAAACTCTAGAACAGAATACAAACAAGGCATTAAGCAAGAACTAAAGTATCTATAAACATATTCATTAACTAGAAAGCCACTTGTTCGAAACATCAATTTGGATGGAATAATTGAAACTAAAACATCAATTATTTCCCACTGAATCCTCTAGGTTGAGAATGCAGCACTTTATTCAAAGGCTTTAATGTTCCTGTGTACCAACATAATATCAATAAAAGACATCTGAGGGGAGCCCTGAATTTGGTTATAACAACTGTTACTCTATTTCTGTGCTGAGTAACACATTTTGGAACTGTAAATGGACTCAGTGATATATTTTTAAAAGAATGTGTAAGTCATGACTAATGTTGCTGTCTGAAAGAGATAACTATATTTTATAAGAACAACAGTCCAAGGATTATCTTGTTTTGCATATCTTCCCCCTGGAATGCCTCCATTTTTCCAAGAGGCTCCCAAGTTCAACTATATTTCATCAGCAAAGAAACCTGACAAAGCTCAGACTCTGAAATCCATTGGCTTTGTTTAACTTTTTTTTTTAACCTTGATGCTTTATAATTTTGGTTTAGTTTTTTACTGGTGAGCTCATAGAGTCCTGCAGACATCTGCTTGAAAAAAGAAAGCTTGTGCCCTTCTTACTGCCTGTGAGCTGCTTGCATTCAGGGCAAGGCAGCACAAGGTTTTGGTGAAGGGCAAGTGCCTTGGCATCTGGTAAGGCCTGACTTTGAGTCCCAGTTTCACCTTGTAAGGTCTAACACATTATTTACCTCACCAAACCTCAGTATCCTCATGCAAAGTGTCTATCCTGAAAGGGTTTCTGGGTTGATTAAATGAGATAATATATAGTCAGTGTATTTATCATTGCCAGGAATTAATCAAGCAATGAGGACTGTTACTATTGAAATGACACAAAACATAAAGCAGACTTATTTGTCAAAGTAGTGCTGTTAGGGGCTCCTGGCTGGCTCAGTCAGTAGAGCATGTGACTTTCGATCTTGGGGTTGTAAGTTCAAGGCCCATGTTGGGTGTAGAGATTACTTGAAAATAAGATATATATATATATTTTTTTTTTTAAATAGTCCTATTAGTCAGAATAGTGCTTGTGTGATTTCTCTACTAGAATTTATTTTTTACTGTATTTTATTATCAGTATTTTTCTGAAAACCAAGTGATTTCCTATCTTTTTATTTGACACCATTCTTAAATCAGATGGAGAATCTTGAGTACTGTTTTGGCACTCTGGGTTTTATTTGTTCACATTTGTGTTCATTATTCATTTGCTACTACCTTTGACCACTGTGCTGTTAGAATATGGTACTAGCTCTTGTCTTTTGATGTTTGCAGTCTATGCCTCTTCCCAGCTAAATTCACATTGTCTATTTAAGACCACCTGTGTTTTGAAATTTCCCTTGTGCCCTCATTATCGCACTGACTAAGCCGCACTAGATAGTAACCTAAATCTCTTTGGTAATGAGCCCATCCTCAACAGCTTGAGGAACTACACTGCTCTGTAAATACAGAGCTCATTTCTAGACAGAGACAAAAGGCTCTTCTTGATTGTAATTTCAGCAGACCAAGTGATTGTAATGTCACTGTGGTAAAAATGCAGTTGCATCTTTCATGCTTTCTAGAAAAGTTGAGATAAAATCTCACAGTCATTCCACACATATTTTACAAATTAAGTCTCCAAGTTGTTTAACTTCATTTAAAAATGCTGAAATTGTAAATTTCATTTTGTTTGTGTGAAAAATTGTAATAAATAATTTTCTTTGATACTCTTTTATTTCTTCCTACTATGTTAAAATATTCACAGCAGGCCTCACTAAAAGAGGCAATAGTTTTCTTACTCTTTTAATATGTTGTTGATGTTTTATACTACCTTGTTTTAATGATAGCAAAAAAATGAAGACCAGATTAAAGAAGGTAAATGACAAAGAATATAGGTAACTTCATTGTTTTTTGTTATTGTGCTCAGTATTAGTAATGTTAATATTAACAGAGTAGAGCATAAATAAAAGGCAAGCTACTTCTCTAATAGCCTAATGACTTGAGACAGATAATTAAGGTTCCATTCCATGAAGAGGGATGAGAGAAAGCCTGTAGGTTTTTCATAGTGAGGGAGGGCCGGTTCCCATCTTTCCCTTAGCCCCACAGAGGAAGATGAGAAACAGACCCACTGCTTCTTTCATCTTTATTTCTCCCGTGTTTCTCTTTATTTCATTTCTGAGGGGAAAATTTCAGAGCTGGTATGCCCAGAATTCAAGTAACAGATTTCAAAAGAGGGATTTTTATAAATGAAGGGCATATATGTGAAAGGAGAAGATACAAACGGTGCAAACGGAGAACAGTTTCTGGCTGAGTAGGCTCTGTAGAAGAAATATCACTGAAATGGGTGTGGGAAGAGACAAAGAGAGCATTCAGGGGGAAAATGGCTGTAGAAATGAGGGGAGAGCAATTGGCAACATAGATTTCAGAAATCACCATAAAAATCAAAACCCTCAAGGGGATAGTTTTATTTTTTCCCCAGAGGACATGTTCAAGTCGATTCTTTATCAAGTTCTGGAGATCTGTGGAAGTTGTTGGCCACACACCCAGAAGAATTTGAGTTACTCAACAAGCTACTCACCAAAAGCATCTGTCTCAACCTGTTATTCGCCTTCACCTCTTACATGGTCTAGAATTTTAACCTCCTTTCTCATTCCTCTGGGTGACACACCAAAGTGGATGGTTATCTTAAAAAGCTACAATTAAGACTGTTGGAGATGGAGTAGAGGCCCTGAGGGTTCTTTTAGTCTAGCACAAAGGAATTTATCAAATTAACCACTTGAGAACACTAACAGCTCAATATTGTCCATAAGAAAGTGTTTGAGATTAGGGAGTTGCAAGAAGAGGAAAGTTTGTAGCCCAAGGGTTGTACTCCTGAGGCTACCTTTTAAGTAACAGGAAAGCACCAGACCTAGCAAAGCAGGCCTGGGGTTCAGAGGGCACCCAAAGTGAAAAGTATAGAAAGGCAAGAAGTACAGAGTTTTAAAAAGACTGACTTGTTTTACATAGGGCTTATCTTGGTTTGATGCCTGTTGATAGCCAAGACTAGAATGGGCCTGGATGGGGTTCTTCCTGGTCTTGAGAAGGCTGGTATGAAAAGTTATAGATTAGGAGTGCCTGGTTGGCTCCGTCAGTTGAGGAGTGTCTGACACTTGGTTTTGGCTCAGGTCATGATCTCATCAGTCATGAGATCCAGCCCCATGCTGGGTTTCTGAGTGAGTAGGGAGTCTGCTTACGATTCTCCCTCTTTGCCCCCCCCCACCTCAATCATGCATGTGTATACATGCTCTTTCTCTCTCTCAAATACACAAATAAATCTTTTTTAAAAAGAAAAGAAAAGAAAAATTGGAGACTAGGGGCTCCTGCCTGGCTCAGTTGCTCAGTTGGTAAAGCATGCAACTCTTGATCTCAGGGTGGTGAGCTCAAGCCCCACCTTGAATATAGAGATTACTAAAGGAGAAAAAAAAAAAAAAAGCTAGAGATTATACTGCTTTTCTTCCTAAGAGTCATTGAGTCATTGTGCATGATAGGCTGGGGCCCTCCTGAGAGTCCTGAACTAAGTTTTGGCACAAATGCCTTAAGGGATTTCACACTTGCTGAATAGTCTCTGAGAACAGATTGGGATCATAATTTATTGATTCCAGCCCAAAATCAAGGGGATCATTTGAGTCAGAGATGACTAGCAACTAAAACTTATGGTAGAGCAGTGAGGAATTCCAATATGTAGTCTAGTACTTTTAAAGTACTAGAAAAAAGTAAAAAAAAGAAAAGAAAAAAGAAAAAAGTAGAAAAAAAGTACTAGAAAGCCACACATTGGGGAGGGTATGTGCCTTGGTGAGTGCTGTGAAGTGTGTAAAACTGGCGATTCACAGACTTGTACCCCTGGGGCTAATAATACATTATATGTTTAAAATAAATTTTTAAATTTAAAAAAAAATGAGAGCCACCATTTCAATCAATGTTATGGCTTAGAGTCCTCTGGAAGGATATTTATGGGGGAAAATGGACTTTGATTAACTGGTAGGATTTGGATAGGTGGAGAAGAGGGTAAAGACAGTTATTCATTCATTCATTCATTCATTCATTCCCTCAAAAAAATATTTGTGAAATATCTATGGGCCTGTGCCAAACACCAGGAATTCTGTAAAGAACAAAAGTGACAAGCTCCCTGCCCTAATGGGAGTGTGGAGTCAGACATTACACATAGTAAAAGACAAAGATTATTTCAGATAGTGGTAAGTGCTATGAAGGAAAAAGTAAAAGTCCAGTGGGACAGAGTGACTTGGTGGGGAGGTTTGATGATGAGTCTTTTAGGTATAGAATGGAGAGACCTATCTGAAGAGGTGAGAGTTGATTAAGGTCTAAGAGATGAAGCTCTGACCCTGTGAAGGGGCATTCTTAGAAGAGGGAGCAGCAAATATAAGAGGCTTGAAATGGCAATGAACTGGATGCGTTTGAGGGACAAAAATCATCAAAAACAGCAACAAGAATAAAAACACAGCATAGCCAATGAAAGTAAACAAAAGACAAAGTGTCTAAGACAAAGTCTTCACATAGAAACAGTTTCTTTTAATTGCAAAGAGAATTTATTTATTTTTTAAAAAGATTTATTAGAGACAAAGAGAGAGAACAGGCATGCACCCACATGTGTGCTCAGGGGGAGGGGCAGAGAGAGAGAGAAAGAGAATCCTCAAGCAGATCCCCGCTGAACTTGGGAGCCCAAAGCTGGGCTTAATCTCAGGATCCTGAGATCATGACCTGAGCCGAAATTAAGAGTCAGATGCCTGACCGACCAAGTCACTCAGGTGCCTCTTAATTACATAGAGAATTTAAATTTTATTTATTTATTTGAGAGAGAGAGAGAGATCACAAGTAGGTAGAGAGGCAGGTGGAGGGGGGGAGTGGGAGGGAAAGCAGGCTCCCTGCTTCCGATGTAGGGCTCGATTGCAAGACCCTGAGATCATGACCTGGGCCGAAGGCAGAGGCTTAACCAACCGAGTGATCCAGGCGCCCCTACAAAGAGAATTTAAAGGGAAGATTATAGTGGAGGACAACTGTGACCTGGAGAAGACTCAGGAAAAAGCCTGAGTCCGTTACACTAGAATTGTTCTATGTGGATATGGAGAAAAGAGGGCTGGATATAGCGCCCTTATAATAGTGAAAACAAGAGCTAAAACCCAGGTGACACCCTCTGTCAGCAAGCTTTGGTTTAGAAATTCCTGCCCCAGAAAAAAAGGCAAAACGCTCAGTGCTACTGTTGCCAGTTGGTGAGCAAGCCCAGGGGTCAGTGCCATCTCCAACATTTTAGTTGCCACAGTTGGCACTTGAAATCCAGAGGAAAATGGAGATGATGGCTGCTGATTTCTCAGTTAAAAAAAAAAAGAACAGAAACGCTACATGACATAAGATTCGATGGCCTAAGTATTTTGTATTTTTATTTATTTTTTTAAAAGATTTTATTTATTTGAGAGAGAGAGAAAGAGAGAACGAGTGGGGGTGCGGCAGAGGGAGAGGGAGGAGGAGAAGCAGATTCCCCACTCAACTCTATCCCGGGAGCCGGGGATCCTGACCTGAGCTAGAGGCAGACACTGAACCAACTGAGCTACACAGGCATCCCCAATATATTTTTAATAAAGTTAAAAAAAATCTAAAATTCTTGTGTGGGAACCCAAAATATATGAATGCATAATTTAGTCCTTAGAGGTAATATTTTATTTGTTTTGTGTTTCAAAGTCTTTGCAACAGTTTTAATTTGGTCTAAATTCCTTTGTCTACCAATTTAAAAGAGTAAGTTCACTTCTTTCCCAAAGAAGCTGAGATTTTAATTAAATATACATTATTTACTAGACTTCGGGACTTCAAAAACACATTGGGTGAAGTTGGTTTTTTTGTTTTGTTTTGTTTTGTTTTTAGGCTAGCATGTTCTCAAGGGGCTGCAACAACTTTTCCTTAACAATTCTACTTCAGTCCAGATTATGAAACTGCTTCTTAATGCATACTGTGGTGAGGAAAAAAAAACATTAGTCATCTAATAATATTGAACAAACAATGAGCTAATACAAAGGGGGAAAATGGGGCATAAAACCTACCATTTGTAGAGTGCCAATGAAGTAGTCAGCACGGGGCTGCCTGGGTGGCTCAGTCAGTTAAGTGTCTGCCTTCGGCTCAGGTTATGATCTCAGGGTCCTTGGATCGAGCCCCACATCGTGCTCTCTGCTCAGCAGGGAGCCTGCTTTCCCCTCTCTCTCTGCCGGCCTCTCTGCCTATTTGTGATCTCTCTCTCTCTCTCTCTCTCTCTCTCAAGTAAATAAATAAAATTTAAATTCTCTTTGGGGTCCTGGAATGGAGTCCCACATCGCATGGTTCCCTGCTCGGCGGGGAGCCTGTTTCTCCCTCTGTTCTCCACCCCCAGCTCCTGCTCTCACTCACTCTTTGTCTCTGTCAAATAAATAACAAATCTTCAAAAAAGTAAACTGTGAAGTAGTCAACACAGCACTTTTCACATCTCTGACAGTATCACTCTGAGATGGTTTTGTCACCCATAGATGCAACTCAGAGAGGAACTAGCAAAATTCCGAGCTGTCACATGGCTGAGTAGAATTTGACAAAATAACCATTGACCATCAGTCTGCGTTCTGTCTGCCAGACATTGTAGTATCACCTAATTTATTTTATTTTATTTTATTTTTTTTAAGATTTATTTATTTGACAGATAGAGATTACAAGTAGGCAGAGTGGCAGGCAGAGAGAGAGAGAGAGAGAGGAGGAAGCAGGCTCCCAGCTAAGCAGAGAGCCCGATGCGGGGCTCGATCACAGGACCCTGGGATCATGACCTGAGCTGAAGGCAGAGGCTTTAACCCGCTGAGCCACCCAGGTGCCCCAGTATCACCTAATTTAGATGGAACAGTGACAGTACAAAGAATAAGTTTAATTACTAACGTTAAGAAAAATTTAGTAAATTCAGCTTATTAATGGTCACATTAATTGGTAACACTCCCTGCTTCTGGTGGAAAAGTTAACCGCTAGAAACCTGCCAAGGATTTAGGTTACTTTTCAGATAATGTTTGTGATGGAGGAGGCCTGGGGAAAGAAGGGGGAATAAAATAGTTTGCAGCTGACTATAGCTCACAAGGAAGCATTGGAAACATTATCCATCCAGGGTTGAGCAAAGGGAATTTCTTCTCATTCTTCTGGCCTGTTAACACTCAGGAATTCATGCAAAAGTATAGGGTGAGCATCTTAGAATGTTTAGAAGCAAGCAATCTTTGTTTTTCCTTTCTTAAAAAAACCCAGGTATATAGGAGGTCTTTTGGGTGACATGAATGTGAATGGATAAGTATTTGCTGGTGGCAGAAGATTGTTAGGCTCACTCTTAAGCATCAGTGAGTTAAGACTAGTGAGTCTCGTATTTATCCAGCTCCTAGGCAGGCCAAGCTTGATACCGAACTTGCAGTTTCATAAACCACATCCAGAACTTACATCACCTGTCCCTTTCTCAAGACAGCCTAGTGACCCAGTGTGCACCATATTCAATTAAAAGTGGCTAAAAAAAAAAAAGCCAATATTCTTTTCAGAACTTTAGATTTCTTTTTTTTTTTTAAGATTTTATTTATTTGACAGACAGAGATCACAAGTAGGCAGAGAAGCAGGCAGAGAGAGAGGAAGAAGCAGGCTCCCTGCTAAGCAGAGAGCCCAATGCAGGGCTCGATCCCATGACCCTGGGATCATGACCTGAGCAGAAGGCAGAGGCTTTAACCCACTGAGCCACCCAGGCGCCCCCAGAACTTTAGATTTCTTATGCTATACTTGTTTTTTAAGTAATAATAATAATATTAATAGCCATCATTTATCCAGAACTGACTGTATGCCAGGCACCATGCTGTTACTGTGTTGTTTTATTTAATCATCAAACAAGGATCACCTCTGAGATAGGTATTAGAATTATCCTCATTTTACAAATGAGAAAACCGAGCTAAGAGTTACAAGTAAGCAATTTGTCTGATGTCACTTGAGTAACAAGAAACAGAGTCGGGGTTTGAACAGCTTAATCCTTAATAATTACATTGCATAATATGACATAATAAATAGAGAATTTCTTTGGAAATGTTTCCGTTATTGGCCAGAAGTTTTCAAAGGCATTTGTTATTTTCAATAATAGCAATTTATGAACTAAACCCTGTTCAATTTCTCTTTAGTTAATACTCTCTTGATCCCCCCTCAAGCAAACAAACATATAAGCTGGGTACCAAGTAAGTGTTTTACAAAAATTATCCCATTTAATTCTCATAACAATTTTAGGATGCTTAGGGAGGTTATATAATTTGCCCAAATGATCAAATTGATAGCAGGCTGCTGAGATGAATTTGAACAATGTTACTCTTCAGGTTTTTTTTTTTTGTTGTTGGTTTTCAGTGTTTAAACATTTTAAACTCTTCACTTCAAAAGGTCTCTTTCTTACAGGTTTCTTCCTTCTGCTTTAATCATTATATGCCGTGTTGAGCTGGTTAAGTTCCAAAGGTTAATGTCATCCAAAGTTATTTTTGATTCTTTGAAATAATTTAAATATTTCTGAAGACAAGCATTCCAAAGACATATGCATTGCATTAACAGCCATACTTTCACAGAACAAAACCTTCCTAGTTAATTTTTCTTATTTTAGGCTCATAGATGGAAACCAACATCTTCCATAAAGTTGTCTTTGCTTTCTACTCAGCTGTGAGCGCCAACATAAGTGGTGCCACATGCCAGCTCTTGTTTTCCTTGTTGAGTGATGGGCCAAGTCCAGCTTTCTAATGACCATTTGATAGCAAAGAACATTGAGTCATATCTAGAGCCTTTTTATATTGGGTAGAGGTTTCTAAGCCTTCTAAAAATAAAGGCAAGCCCAGAGTAACGTCATATTTTTAATGCCCTGAGTTTGTTTTATTACATAACTTAGTGATAAATACTGCCATTGATTCTCTGTTTCAAAACTGTATCTATCTTTCAGTACCAAAATGAGAGCCTGTGTCCTTCACAATGTAACTGTTTCATGAAAGGGGAGAAAAAAAGAAATTCTTTCTGATTTCAGCTCTACCAGCAAATTTTGTTTCTTATTGATATAGCAGTATTATGCACAAATATAAGCCTTTTGATACGTCAGGGTTTTTGTTCAGATGAGGATGTGTAGAAAGCAACAGAAATGTGTGTAACTTGATTTCTTGAAGAGACTTTGCTGCATTACGAATTGCTGGGATTTGTTTGTTTTATAGATAGCGAATACAATTTAACTGCAAAAGGTTGTAGTCTTCTCATCAAATTAAACCATGGCTATTTTTTAAAAAAGATTTTTTTTATTTATTCATTTGATGGAGAGTGAGAGAGAGAGAGAGCACAAACAGGGGGAGTGGCAGGCAGATGGAGAGAGAGAAGCAGGATCCCCTCCGAGCAGAGAGCCCAATGTGGGACCAGATCCCAGGGCCCTGAAATCATGACCTGAGCCAAAGGCAGATGCTTAACTGACTGAGCCCCCCAAATACCACCAAGCCATGGCTATTTTTGTTTTGCTTTATGCTTCTTTGTATGTATTCTAATTAGCAGTATTCTGATATGGACAGCCTTATAAATGGCACAACTTCAAGAGGCATCTTCCTTATCCAAATCACTGCTCCCCTGGACTCAGTTCAGGCCATATCTGGAATCCCATAATTACTTTGTCCATTCCATGCATTCTTTTTCCTGGAATTATTAAAATGTTAGTAACGCCAGACTGGTTGTCACATTAAGTCTTATCGGGTAGCTGGTACACTTGGGAGTCCTTTACTAGGAGTCTGGATACCTGAATTCATTGTTAAAATCTTTTATTTTCTTGCAACCAGGCAAAGAGTGAGTCTGCTCATAAAGTAGAGTGGGAGATTCAGTTGTTGGGTAACTCAGACACTTGTTTAGAGCTGACCCTGTGTTTTATATAAAACAATTGTTTAATTGACAATATACTCCTTAAGATATTTGGTATTTGGAAAATACATAGAGCCCCCCTACAAATACAGTATCTGTTTAAATTTTCTGCTATAGACTGATTTTGCAGAATATAACTATGGTAGCCAGCCTTAGAGAGGGTCCCCAATGACCCCCTGCCTCCTGGAATTCACACTCTGGTGTAGTCCCTCCTCCACTGTACCAGGGGTAGTTTCCTATGTGAGTGATAGAATATGTATCACTTCTGAGGTTAGGTTATAAAAGTCTTTGCAGCTTCTGTCTGGGTCATTTTCTTGCTCTCTTGCATCACTGGCACTGGGAAGCCAATGCCATGTTGTGAGTGGCCCTATGGTTAAGTGCACATGGTGGGGCACCGAGGCCTCCACCCTCCGGCTCCACAAGTTAGCTCAGCAGCAGATCCTTCAGCAGCGTTCAAGCCCTCAGACGACTACGGTCCCATCTACATCCTGACTGCAGCTTCACGAGAGACCTTGTACCAGAAACACCCGGCTTACCCAACCACAGACTCCTGATTTTCAGGAACTCTATGAGATAAACAGTGCTTGTTGCTTTTAAGCAGCTAAATGGGGGTCAACATATTTGTTACCTTGCTAGAGATACTGAAAAACCACCAATCATTAGCCACCAGAATCTGTAAGCTGAAATGCCAGTGAAACATCATAGTTTAGCAAGAAATTCCTGCCAGATAAAAAAGTATAAATTAAATGTGATAAACTTACGTGCTTAGAAAGTCCAGGCAGGGGGTGGCCATGATGAACTGAAATCTGTTCCCTAGGTCTAAGGATGGAAACAGCTAGAGATGCATGTTGCCATGTGGGTATTGGGTTGCGATGTTGCCAGATCTTTTCATTTTTCAAGGTGAACTATATATAGGTCAGTGTCTTCCCAAGCACACATTACACTCCAGATAATTAGCCCAAGCTAACCGTAGTAAGTCTATCCTTTCTGTAGTGAAATTGTTCAGGAATGGGCATGTGACCCAGTAATGACCCAGTAAGTGTGAGGAGAAATCTCGGAGGAAGTTTCTGGAAAAGATTCTTAGACACAGAGGGAATAGCCTTTTCTTTTACGATCTAGTTGTAATGCCTTGCTATTTGCTGAGAGTCTAAGATGAAGCTAGCACTAAGATGACCAAGCAGAGAGATAAACATGTCTAGGCACCGAAGCAGTCAACCTCAGAGGAATTGGCATTTCCCATTGTATGAGGTCATAAAGTCTGTTAAAATACCTTATTTTAAGGCAGTCGGAGTTTGAGGTGTCTTTTACGTGTAGCCAAAAGCATTCTAACAGATACACAAGGAAGCCTGGTAATCCATAATTTTGTGGATAAACTGATTTTTAAAATGCATGAAAAATAACCTTTAAAATGGTTCTGTATCAAATAAAATATATCTGGATGGCATGTCCATCCTGCTGGCTGCCTAGTTTGTGATCTCTTTGTAGTCACCATACTACCATATTATAAAAAATTTTTTTAAAGCTCATTTACATTTTATTTGAAGATCTCATTTGTTCAATGACTGTTTATCACCTGCCATTTTGACTGCTAGAAGAAGCAGAAAAGTCCTGATAATTGTCTTCACATACTCAAATGATAGTCATTTTCTCAGCTCAGTACTTAACATGGTATTTCTAATTCTTACAACTTTGTTACGTGGAACAGTTCTCTCTATATTACAGGCAGGCAAACTATATTTAGAGAGGGTAGCAGTGATTGATGGATGACTAGGGAGCCAGGATCCGTATATCCTATCTCCAGCCCTACCTGCGTGCCACCCCCCACCTCCATTCCCAGGCAATGAATTCCCCAGAGGACATTTATGCATTGGGGACAAGCCCAGACAAATGCAGGCTTTTTACCATTAGCTGGGGTTGGACCCCAAACCCCAAAGTAGTTTTCTTGTAGCTAGGCCAAACATCTAACCAGCTTCTATCGCTCCCATTCAACTTGAACCTGTAATCAAATCTCTTCATTATGGTTCATAAGATTCCCATGATGAAGTGAGGAAAAACAGTACACATAAGAAAGGAAAATAGGGCATTGATTATTTATGTGGTTACAGACTTATTTATATCTCACAAGATAATAGGACCCTAGTAATGAAGACTAATTACTGTTCTTGGACCTGCCCGCTCAGCAAATTGGTCTTGAAGGCCCATAGAGAGAAGTGGGAGAGAGTCTTTTTTTTTTTTTTTTAATTTATTTATTTGACACAGAGAGATCACAAGTAGACAGAGAGGCAGGCAGAGAGAGAGGGAAGCCTCTGAGCAGAGAGCCGGATGCGGGACTCGATCCCAGGACCCTGAGATCATGACCTGAGCCGAAGGCAGCGGCTTAACCCACTGAGCCACCCAGGTGCCCCAAGGGGGTGGGGGGAGAGTCTTTAGTGCCCCTAGAGGCCAAGAAACCACAAACTCAACAGGGATTTGAACCCAGATCAGCTGGATTCTAAAGCGATACTAAATCAATAGGAGGACAGAAAAAACAGAACCACAGCTGGGTAAAGTAGGTTTCTGGCTCAATAGAAGGAGAGATTTTCCCAATGATTTGGACTTTCTAGAGATGGAGTATGCTGGCTCCCATGTAGAAATTTACTCTGTCAATAGTTTTCAAGAAAAAGCTGGAAGTCCACTGGTCAAGAAGTTTTGGGAAGGATTCCTGTGCTTGACAGAAAATTGGAAATCGAACTCCTTTCCAGCCCTAGTTCTGTGATCACTGGGAAGCAGTTCTAGTGTTGCTTTTCTTCCAAACTGTTTATTCTTTTCATCTGTGGCCACAGCCCTCTTGCAATTGAAGGAGCTGAAAACCACTCATTATACTTCAGCAAACTCCTCAGGAAATATTTTGTATTTATTTTGAGTAAATACTTAACTCAAAATACTCAGTGTTTCATTGGCTTTTGGGGAACACACTTGTTGAGGGGAAGAGAAAGCAAACACATTAGAGAGGACAAACATTCAGGTGAGTAGAGCGAGAGCAGCTTTGTGATGGTCATTGATTCAAGAGAATTACCGAGGGGCAGTAGGAGGCACAGGCTTGGTGGGAGGGGAGCTCTAAACACAGTTCCTGCTTTTCCAGGCAGGTTTTCCTGGGGTGACTTAATTTGAATGGTTAAGAGTTCAAAGGCAGTTACTGAGAATATGCTGCCGTTCCATAGTTGGCATTTATTGAGTTCTGTGTTCAACGGTTTACATGAATTATCTCAATTACTCCACACAGAGACTTATGCATACCATGATCTACTTGTCAAGCCCTTGGCTTAGGGAAATAAGGGAACTCCTCTAAGATTCCATAGGAAGAACTAGAGCCAGACTAAACATTGGTTTGATTCCAAGGCTGAAGGAACTATTTTTTTTTAAAGATATATATAAAATGTATGTTACATATATATACCTCATCCATTAGTATGTACTATTTGAGTAATACTGAAAGTTAATCTGTAGAATTAGTTTCCATATAGAGATTACACCAGCATTACGTAAATTTTTAAAATAAATAAAAATTTGGGGGTGCCTGACTGGATCAGTTGGTGGAGCATGTGATCTGTAATCTCAGGGTGGTGAGTTCAAGTCCCATGTTGGGTGTAGAGATGACCTAAAAATAAAATCTTAAAAAAAGAAAGCAAACATTTAAAAATATATTTTGTTCTGCTTTATAAAATTCAATTTAAAAATAGGGATCGAATGACTTAAGTAGCAGTTTTCTTTTGCTCTTGAACTCTATATATAAGGTCAACAGTCCATATGCATGGCTACTTACAGGGCTGCTGTTGCCGTCATTGGTCCTCAGACGTCTTTATAGCTGAGGGCTGGCAGAGAAGAGTGCGGCCAACATAGGCAGAGGTATAAACTTCACCTCCACTGCCAGAGACCTCCTGCTGACAGCAGACTTCTGAATCACTTCTGAATCACTGTACCATTCATTTAGCAATTCATCACGTATATTCTGGACCTTTTCTTAAACTTTTCGCTAAATATTATTCTTTTATTGTATTACCCCATTCTAACAGCCTGATAATGTCTTATCATTTCTAATCTCCCATGGTCCCCACACAGGCTTTCATTAGATTTGATTTTTTCCCCTTTTATGTGAAAGAGCAGTGCTCAGTGTTCTTTTAACGAATTGTATGCACTTGGAATTGTACAAGTCAATGCTGATTTTATGTCATATGTTCAAAAACTCTTTGCTTCTCCAAATACAGGCAGTACCCAAATTGCAAGTGGAACTTTGCTAACAGTTATTTTGTATACTGGTTTTTGGAACTCTGTAAAAATAATAGGCATATTGGTTGTATTTCCAAATAGGACAACAGAAGAGCTTTTCAACCCATCATGGATGTGAAGTAAAATCATCTCCTAAACAACCATAAAACCAACTATTTATATACATAAAACATAGTTGTCCTAGGAAATGCAGATATGCAGATATGTATGTAACCCACCCCTACCCCCTAGACAGCCCCCCTCCCTCTGATAGGAGGCCACTGACATTCCTCTTCACTTTCTAGATTTTAGGCCATGAGGCGGTGGGTAGTTGAACCTTTGGGACGGAAATCAATGAGGTTGCAGGATGGAATCCGGAGGTTGCAGAGCTGACATGGGGGTATAATGGGGACCTCCTGGGGCCTTCTAAGTGTTGTGGTGGGGAAATTCCTGCAAGGTGTCAAATACTTGTTTCTTTCAGTTCCTTTTCCTTGCTCCTTTGTTGCTGCTGAAGGGATTGTAGGGCCGAGAGAAAAAAAAAAATTAGCAGTGAAGTTTTTGCAGTTGTAACAAGATGGAATTGCCTTCCCCTTTCCTTTGGCTTTGATATCTGTGATAGAGGGTGATAGAGAATCTGAGGAGGGATCTGCAGCCAGCGGCTAGGGATACCTAATCCAAGCAGGAGAGAATTTCTCCTTTCAAACACCCCCTCCTCCCCGCAAAACACACACTGTGATGTGTTTGTGATGGGAGAAAGAAATGCACTTCAAGGAATGAATCCAGGCTGGATATCCTAAACGTCTGCATGTTGGCAGCCCCAAGGAGGCATGAACGAAGAGAGGGAAGAAAAGTATTAGCAGAGGAGGGAAGAGATATGTAAAGGGTGGGTCTGTTGAGGTCACAGTTTGCCTGTAAAATAGAGGACAAAACCCAAGTTGAGGCCCCTAAACTCACAGTCCAATTACATAAATGACATTTTATTTTCTAGGAAAGATGATTTAAAACCTACATGATTAAATCCAGATGTGGAATTTTCTGTGGGTAACTCCACTTTGTCTGTGTCAGCTTTGTAATCTGTTAAATGTAAGTAAACCTTGGATTTGCTCTCTTCTCTCTCGTGATTTCCCGCTCTTCAAGATACTAGGTTGGGAACTAGGTTTGCTGGTGGACCCCCACCAAGTGTGAGAGCAGTTGGTGGAGGAAGCCATGTAGGGGAGGGAGGGCAGCAGGATCTGAGCAAGGCAGCCAGGATCCCAAGGCAGAAGGTGAAGAAACAGTGGGCAACTCCTATTAGAACTGTCACCTATTATCTCAAGAATCTGTGATTGGTGAACTCTAAAATAAGTACATCAACCTCTCTTGCACGAGTACCCTTTTAATTATGCTTTTGGAGGCAGAAAAATATTAGTAAGAGCAAACCAACCAACCAACCAAAACAGTGCATACAAGCATCTTGAACAAAAACATCTTGAATAAAGATCTGACAAATGCACCTTGGGATTCCTAATATATATAGCTTTTTACCAGGTCATTCTGAAATAAAATCAAATATTTAATTAAATAGGAGTGGGGAAAATCAGTACAATGATTCACAAAAGTTAAACTAAAATGGATTATTTGAGCTAGGTTAGAGAATTAAATCAGTTTCTAGTTGAAACCTAGTTTTACAGTAAATGTTTAAGTTATGATCAGGTTTTCTTTGGGATACATTAAATTATGGGACAGTAGTCTTCCCTTACACTTAAAAGTGATTACCAGAAAGTAAATATTACCATCTCTCTGGCCTTCCTTTTCTACGTTTTTTTTTTAAAGATTTTATTTATTTATTTGACAGAGAAATCACAAGTAGGCAGAGAGGCAGGCAGACAGAGAGAGGAGGAAGCAGGCTCCACACCAAGCAGAGAGCCAGGTGTGGGACTCCATCCCAGGACCCTGACATCATGACCTGAGCCAAAGGCAGAGGCTCACTCCACTGAGCCACCCAGGCACTCTCCTTTTCCATGTTTAACTTCAGTGGCATGGTCAGGAACCAATGAAAGGAGAAATCCTAAAATATCCAACTCCAGTGATTTTTTAAAAATTCAAAGCCAACTTTTTTGGGTACGGGGAGTGGAGCTGTTGAAAGGTGCTGCTAAGGTAAGGTCAAGACAACAGGGCGGTTTCAAAATTACCAGCTGTGAGTCCACTTTGGAGAGGCAAATATGTAGGCTTAACTCAAGTCCGTTGCCCTGCAAAAACGAAGCAGGTGTGAGAGGGATGGACTTTTTGGATAGGATGGAGACCCGGGCGGATGAAGTCTTTTCTGGTTAGAAAGGAAATTTGGTATTAACAGGGCCTCACTGAATCCCGGTATTAACCAAACAACTGGTGTTGTCCAGCGCACCCGGTGGCAAGTGGGAGGCAGGAAGTAGAAAGGCTCAGGCTCCTTTCCCTGGGTCAGTTCAGGAATTTAATTTCAGCAAATGTTTATTAGAGCCTAATAAGTGTTGGGCACAGTGTTAAGCACTGGGATATAAAGCTAAATGAAACGTGGTCTTGTCCTTGAGGAGCTCACACTAAAGTAAAATGTCTTCAACATTTCTCCTGTGCTTTGTTAGCTCTTCTCCTGGGGACTTGTCAGGGGACAATTGTAACTAAATCCATTCACACTTCTGAAGTTTTCAAAACCAAGAAAACGAGACATGGCAGGGGTGGGGGTGGGTGGTGGAGAGATGGCTGCAGGGACTAGTGCCAAGCTTGGAACCCAGACTCGGAGCTCTGATGGTGTTGCCTCCTGGCAAGGAGCAGCCAAGAGCTTCCCCCGCACTGGCACCCTCGAGCTTGGCTGGGGCACAGCGAGGCTGCGGCGGTGCCAGCAGCTGGTCTGGTCTGGACGGCGACAGCCCGGAGCCGGCTAGGGGCCGAGCGCTGGTCCAGCTCTCCGGCAGGAGACTGCGCGCCCCGCGCCCGCAGCCAGGGGGCAGAGTTCCTGGGCTCGTGCCACCGCTGGCTACCTGGGGCTCAGTTCCCACCACTCCCCGCCGAGTCCGGGCCTTCTCTTTTCGAGTCGTCTCCACCAGCCGAGTCTCCGCGGAGCTCAAGATTTCACCACGGGCGGCCGCTTCGGATGGACAGGAGCCGAGACGCAGAGCGCAAAGCGCAACGCGCGGCGGGAGGCGAAATGGGGAGGAGAGGGCGGTTCGCGCGGTGGGTAGCGGGAGGGGACTCTAGTGGAGGATTCGAGGGACGCTGCAGCCCCGCCCCCGCCCCGTCCTCTCCTCCTCTTCAGAACCGGAGTTGCTGGGGAGCATGGACCAAACCCGGCTGCTTTGGAACCATGACGCTCGCCCGCTTCGTGGTGGCTCTGGTTTTAGGGGCGCTCCCCGAAGTGACCGGCTTTGATCTAATCGTCACTTACCCCCTCCACCACCCCTATCGCCATTCGCCCCCGGGAAGTCCCCGGCACCCTTATTACCTTCCCACCCAGCAGCGACCACAGAGGACGCCTCCGCTGTCCCCTCTCCCGCGCGTCCCGCGCCCCCCGCCCGCGCTGCATGCCCAGCGCCTGCACGCCCTCCACGCCGGGCGCACGCCGGGGCCTCACCACCGGGACTGCCCCGCGGGCGAGCCCTGGGTCAACGTGACGGACTTCGGCGCCCCTTGTCTGCGCTGGGCAGAGGTGCCGCCCTTCCTCGAGCGGTCGCCCCCGGCGAGCTGGGCTCAGCTGCGAGGGCAGCGCCACAACTTCTGCCGGAGCCCGGACGGCGCGGGCCGACCCTGGTGCTTCTATGGGCACGCCCTCGGCAAGGTGGACTGGGGCTACTGCGACTGCAGACACGGTGAGTGGTCCCGGGACAGAGGCGGCAGCTCGGGACTGGCGGGGAGCCAGCCCGGCTCGCCCACGGCGTTAAGTGTGCCTCGAGGAGAGGGGGTGTGAGTGTGGAGGTTCGGGTTTGCATTGCCAGGTGTGATGGTTGGCTGCCGCCGAGTTACCAGCAAAGTACATTGTTAGGTGACTTTAAATGAGCGACGCGTGCTTTGTATGGGAAGGTTGTTGTGAGGATAGTTTTTGTGCAAGGTGCTGCGCCCTGGGTTCCTGGATATGGTCTCTGGCCACTGTTGTGTGTGTCTGTGTGTGTATGTGTGTACACGCGTGCTCGTCGGGTGGATGTGTGTTCGTTGGATGGATGCATGTTCTTTAGGTCAGTTTGCCTTGGGGGTGTTACCATATTTACCCCGAAGAGGCAAAGTAAAGGAGATAAAGTTTCTAATTACTTGTTATGGAAAGGGAAATATTAAATCTAATATGACAACCAATAACCTTACCTTCTCCCGATAGACCCTGATTTGGAACAATGTGATACATTTTTTGCCTTCACTCTCACCATTGACCTATGTTTGAAAAAAATTCCTGATCAGAATACAACTTGTCAAAATGATGTTCACGTTCTGGGGCACAATTTGGTAAATATTATCAGTGAGTGAAGAGAAAAGAAAGGAAAAAGAGTAACTTAGGGAAGAAGCAACTTTATATGTTCAGATGTACTTCTCAAGGGTGCATTTTTTAGCTGTATATGTTCTTTG
Organism: Meles meles; assembly: GCF_922984935.1. NCBI lineage: Eukaryota > Metazoa > Chordata > Mammalia > Carnivora > Mustelidae > Meles > Meles meles. The sequence goes on from NC_060067.1 coordinate 92,825,449, forward strand.
TGGGCAACTGGGATTAGTTGGTGACATCAAGAAATAAAGTTGGTAACATGTTTTGGTTTTATGGTACAATGAAAACATATTAATAGGTTTAATGTAAGTAAGTGATCTGCCTTTGAACAGTGCTTCACTTTTAGTCGCTGGGGTTTTGTTTAACATTAGGGCTCCCACCACACCCGTTCTTTCATAGCTGGGAAGAAAAACTTTATGTCCTTCAAAGTTTGAATTTTCCTTCAAACATCTTGTTGGCAGCTCTCCATCTAAGCTATGGGGCAGGGGTTTTGTGAATTGGGATCCTGAAATATGTTGTACTTTATTTTCGGAGGTAATTTGGAGGTTGGCTTTCATAGTGCTATTTTTTCCCTACAGACATTTTTATTTATCTGAATTGCATTAGCTTTGAGTTAAAGGAAAGTGATAGGAAGGTTAAGATCAATTATCCTTCAGTCTGGTGAATGAAGTCATTGCTATACTCATCTTTCATGGACAGAATGCCAATGTGGCTATAAAAAAAATTGAGGTGATATCAGGCAAAGAGCCCTAGCATTGTCTCATTATTTACTGTAAGAGATTATCTGTTGTAAAATATCATGTTCAGCAAACATTGGAATTTTTTTCACTTTCCTGTTATTATAAGGTGCTTCTTATTTTTAAATGTATATTAGGGTATATACATATATATGCAGCTATACTGAAGAAAAATGGAGTTCAAACCCTATAGTCATAAATTGCTCTCTTTCTGACACATAACTCCTTCAACTTTATATTCCAAACGAGGAGAGTAGGTTGTTCTTTGTTTTCTCCCTTGTGTTGAATAGAAATGTAAATCTAACAGCAGCACAGACTCTTTGTGTTGTTTTTATGTTCATAGCTAATTCTCACCAGACAGAATCCCAAACACTGCATAATCGTTGTATGTGCAGTACTTCCTGGGGCAAAGGGACTGAACAGAAGAGAAACAAAAGAAACCACCCAAGATGGGAGATAAATGTCACCCCCCCCCCCCCAGAACAGGAAAACAATTGTCTGGCTATGTAATAATTAATTACTTTCACAGACGAGTCTTGATAACCAGAGCTTCCCATCCTTTCATTTACTCACATTCTGATTAGGCATGATCCATTCCTTTGAAATGACTGGCATGTTCTGAACATACTTATGGCTTTCTGGCCTTGGTCCTACATTTCACTGAGGAGGGTAAACAAAGCTATCATGGAGTAGTGAAAAGAATATGGAATTATGCTTTAGAAAACACTGGTGTCTGTTATGGCTCTGGCAGTACTATATAGTGTTGGGTAAGACTCTTAACTCCCAGAGCTTTGATTTTCTTATCTGCAGAAAAGCAGTTTTGAATAGATTGATTCAAAGAACTTTTCCAGCTCTGAGCATGTATCAAAATAACCTGGTCTGATAACAGCTAGGATTCATTGAACGTTCATTCCATCTTGGATGCTGAGCTAAGCATTTTATGTATTAGTTTTCTCATTTACTTCGCATAACAACATTAGAAGGCAGTGTACAATCTCATGTCACAGCTCATTTTGCTCTAGTTCTTTAATTATATAAACATGGAAAAATATATGTGCTGTCTGATGATCCATCCTATTTTTGTAGCGTAAAGACTAGTCTTAAAGGAAAGAGGAAAGGAATTATGTTTGGTCCAATGCACATGGTTTCCCATATCTTAGGATTTAGAGATATCCAGAGTTTTTTTTTTCTTTTTCTTTACAAAAAACAACTAGAACAAAAGGAAAGAAAATTTATAGTAGTGAGATCCCTCCATCAAGAAATAAACTGGAAGCCAGAGTCACGTATCTAGTTGCATTGAGAGAAATGAGGAAGTTGGTGCCTTCAAGTAGAGACTTGGTCTAAGCCTATTTGAAGGGGCACTGGGGGGGATTTCAGGTAGGCTAAGGCAAGGTGTGGACGTACCAGTGGCTCAAGTGTCTGAGAGTGAGAAAGATGATGCCTGGGCCCTAATTGTATGAAACTGTGAATTAGTAATAGAGTTGTTTGGAGGATTGGAATACCTAAATCAGCCCAGGGAGTTTGTTCTCATAATGAGCACCTAGGAACTTCTTAAATGCAGATACCTAGGCTGTAAGCCTTCAGAAGCCCTGATTAAGTAATCTTTAGATCTGTCTCAGGAATGTGCATTTCTTTCTTTCTTTTCTTTCTTCTTCTTCTTTTTTTTTTAAGATTATTTGCTTAATTATTTGACACAGAGAGAGAGACAGTGAGAGAGAAAACACAAGCAGGGGCAGTGGGAGAGGGAGAAGGGAGAAGCAGCAGGCTTCCCGCAGAGCAGGGAGCCCAATGTGGGGCTCCATCCCAGGACCCTGGGATCATGACCTGAGCCGAAGGCAGATGCTTAATACTGAGCCACCCAGGTGCCCAGGAATATGCATTTCTAATGAGCAGTCGAGGTGATTTGGATGCTGGAGACCCTTTGTCATACTTGGGAAAACCATGGGAGGACATCGGAACCCATCTAGAATGTACAGTGGTGGATGATTAGGTAGACCGAGTCCACCATCTGTGACTTAATTCTGCCAGGTATAGGATCAAGAAGGCATGCCAATCTATGGTAACTTTTTGTGTCATTCTAGGAAATGGCACCACTGTTTTTTGTTTGACTGGTGTGGGTTAATATAACCTAGATCACCAGAATATGATTATTAACTGCATATGAGCTAGGTTATTTTTTATGTTTCTACAGAAAGAATTAACATGCAGTTGATCACCCTGCCCCCCATTACCCTTTAGAGCTTCCCGACTAGGAAGGGAAAATCACTTTCCAGTCACTGGTCGGCATGGCAGATGGGACAACTTGATGCTGTGCTAACTACTCTCCATTACAAGCAGCCGAGTGGAACTCAGCCACAGGTGATTGATGACTGATGGGCAAAACAGGTATAATAAATGGTGATAATGCTCTAATATTGGAGGTTTCACCAGAAGGAATGACTCCTAGATCTGACTTTTTGTCATGTCGTCATGCTAAGCTGTTCGCAGACATGTACCCTCTGCAGTCTCCTGATTCAAAAAGAGGTAGCAGACTTGTGGGGCAGTTGTTTACAGGCTGTACTCTTTGACGTCCATCTGGTGTTTGAAGTGAATGTTAATTAAAAAGTTGGCTGGAAACTGTCCCTTTTAAAAAAATGCTGCATCTTGATTCTGTGTAGCGGGTTCTCAGAAACATTAGCAACACCAGATTTTATATATTTCCTGGCTGGATTGTAAATTTTGAGCTCAATCTGCTTTTCAGGATAAAGCAGATATAAAATACTTTGATTTGAGGCATTATCGGACTCTAATAGTCTGAAGACTTCTTTTTTTTAAAGAAGAAAATGAGATACCTAGTTACTATTGCCTTTTTAGAAAAAGTTTTATTTTGGAGAGAGAGAGAGAGAGAGAGAGAGAGAGAGAGAGAGACTGAGTGGGAGGGGCAGAGGGAGAAAGGAGAGAATTTCAGGCAGACTTGGCGCCAGATACAGGGCTCTGTCTCATGACCCTGACACGACGACGTGAGCCAAAGTCAAGCAAGAGTCCAATGTTTAACTGACTGAGCCACCCATGTGCCCCTAGATACTATTGTCTTTTGTGAGTGATTATCTATGAGTGTGAATAGATACGTGGCCTTTGTCTTTGTGTGTGAGAGAACACTGTGTGTGTTAAGGTAACCTTTGTAAAAGTGATTTGGTTCACAGGTGCCTGGGTGGCTCACTGGGTTAAGTGTCTGCCTTCAGCTCGGGTCATGATCTCTAGGTCCTGGGATGGAGTCTCGCCTGGAGCCCCAGGTCCCGCTCCTTGCTCAGCAGGGCGTCTGCTTCTTCCCCTCTTTGTCCCTCTCCCTGCTCCTGCTTTCTCTCTCTCAAATAAATAAATAAAATCTTCTAAAAAGGAAAAAAGGGCGCCTGGGTGGCTCAGTCATTGAGCATCTGCCCCCGGCTCAGGTCATGATCCCAGGGTCCTGGAATTGAGCCCCGCATTGGGCTCCTTGCCTGGCGGGAAGCCTGCTTCTCCCTCTCTCACTCCCCCGGCTTGTGTTCCTTCTCTCACTGTGTCTCTCTCTGTCAAATAAATAAATAAAATCTTAAAAAAAAAAAGAGAGAGAGAGAAGAAAAAAAGTGATTTGGTTCATAATTGTGGAGGCAAACCTAAATATATAGCAATAAGATACTACACAGAGGTCCTTCATTTGATGGCTGCTATGTTGTAAAGATTATATATAAAAGATGGAAAAATGCTTATAATGGCAAGGGGAAAAGATGGATGCCAAGTTTATATACATTATGATGCCAAGTTTATATACATTATGTGAAAAAAAAAATGCCTTTGGGAGAGGAAAAAATTACAATTACTTGGGTATGAGTGTAGCTTGGATTAGTTAGGGTGGTTTTCATGGCAAAGACCAGAAAACCCAATTCAAAACGACTGAAGCAATCAGGAGATTTGTTGTTCATATTACAAGAAGTTGGGCTCCAACATGATAGGGCTCTGTTTCTCTGCTATTCTCTTGGCTCCTCTGTTCTCTAAGTGTGGCTTGTTCCAGGCTTCCCATTGCGATAGGATAGCCTGCAGAAGAAAGGAGGGGCCCCTCCTCATGTAATTCACATAGAAAGAGCAAGGAAACCTTCCTAGAATTTCACACACCCCCCCACCGACTTCCTCTTGCATTTCATTGGCCAAGACTGGATCACATGTTTATCCTGCGCTATCTGGAAAGGAAAATTCAGGTAACGCAATTGGGTAGTTTAATCAGGATGAATCCTGGAACACCTGGGGACTTTCCTGGCAGGAGGAAGTGAGGTAATTTTTGGGAGAACCAACAGGGTCTGCTAAGAAGTATGGTTGGAGTTTGTCCTTGCATTTGGGAAACAATGCGATTAAAAAAATAGTAGGAAGTATGTTAAAAAATTTTCTGTGAAATGTTACATTTATTTTTCAGCTGAATCTAACTGAATCACATTTAGACCCTGATTTGATTGAAAAAGCTTATTTCCTTGTTTGAGGATGCTATTTGCAGGTCAAGCAAATTTATGTCTGAAGTGAATAATTCCATAATTATTAAGATACTGAAGTTATCTCAATTGTGAGGTAGACACTTTTATTTTTTTATTTTATTTTATTTTTTTAAAGATTTTATTTATTTATTTGACAGATAGAGAGAGATCACAAGTAGGCAGAGAGGCAGGCAGAGAGAGAGGAGGGAGCAGGCTCCCCGCGGAGCAGAGAGCCCGGTGCGGAACTCGATCCCAGGACCCTGAGATCATGACCTGAGCCAAAGGCAGCGGCTTAAGCCACTGAGCCACCCAGGCGCCCCAGAGGTAGACACTTTAATTCTAATTTTGAAGCTTCCCCCATCCCTGAATTAACTCGTATAGAAAGCAGTCCTCTGAAATCTCTTCCTTGAGTCTGCATAGTAAACAAGCATTTGGTTGTGCACTATGTGAACAATTCATTTAGTTGCCTTCTCTGTGGTTGGCACCTTGTTCAGGAAATGTTTGGTTTTTGCCTCTTTTGCATCTTATTTTTCCAGGGCAGTCTCCCCCCTACCGACTCCCCTTTCGTCCTGCAAGTCAGCCCAACAATATTAATAAAAATTTTATTGTATGCAAAGCACTAAAGTAATGAGATTTTCCCCATACTACAAGACTCCATGTCAATACTTCTTATTAGGCTCACCAGAGGGACGCAACGGGTGGAAAATGCTGGTTCTTATAACAAGGCAAGGATAGATTTCATTAAACATTTTCTGAGTTCACACTAGGAGCAGCAATTATAAAGATGAATAAGAAATCACTTGTGTCCTCTGGTTGAGGACACTTACTCTGTGATTGAGATGTCAGAAGAATACTAAGCATTTTCATTACCTTTCCTGTGATCCCTACTCTAGGAGACAGATAAGAGGATTATTACAGGAGTAGTTTAATTTCATCACTCAGAGCTGAACAATGAAATGTTAATACCCATACCATTTGCTTGTATGTGAATAGTTCAGAGACACACAACTGGTGAAGTTTTCTGCTCAGGTTATACTCGTGTGTTCTTAGTATGCCATCATTAAACCATGGAAAGAGTCTCCTTTTGCATAATATTGTATAGTGTTTTAAAGGAAGTAATAATTGATAAAATTTATAAATTTCTAATAATCTCAATGTAAATGAGTAGAATTGCTTTTAAGGCGACTCTCTCATTGTTTAGATACTCTCTCATTTTGACTTAGACCAGTTGAGATTTTTTTTTCCCTCAACACTGAAGGTATTTACATGAATAATAAATGAACTACTAATATGAATTATAGATGTGAACTAATGGAGGCAGATATAGTTCATTTGGAACTCAATCTGAGGGAATGTTTCATATGTTAAAAGATGATTTAATTTCATTTTGACACGGCATGATTTGAATAAAATCTATTTCACAGTGCTAAAGCCAGTTTTGATTATGGGTAAATATAATCATAGAAAAACATCAAAATTAAAGCAGCCTCCTGTACTGAACTTGAAAAATTCGACTAACAACCTCCCAGTTCAGTTGTTTTTATGTAATGAGAATTTTTTCTATATTTCATAATTAAGATAGGACATGCTCATTTAGTGTATTTTCCCAGTCTTGCATTTGGTATAAGACATAGGATTATGTTTAATTCATTTGTGTAATATGTGTACTAAATTGTCCAACACGTAATGGGCTTTTTTCTTCCGCATAGTTCACACATCGGAATTTTTCTATCACTTTCAGCTTTTAAGTATATATTTTGTCTGTGATCTGAACAATAGCTTGATGTCACCAGCGTTCATTCTTTCTGGTTCCATCAGAACAATATCAATGACTAAAATTAATTATTTTGTGCTTCTGTGAATATCAGTAATAGATAAGAAAGGATTTGTATGGTAACTGTAATTTTATTTTACTCATTTATCAAATTGTGATTTTAAAAGATTTAAAAAATATATGATTAAATTTGTTCAGAAAACTCTACTGCTTGCCTTTTGCTGGTATTTCTTTCAAACAAGTGACTGCTATTCTCTAAGTACATGTTAGTTAACGAAATAGGCATAGCTTTTCATTTGGTTTATTTTGGAAAGAGCGGGATTCACAGAACAAAGACAGCTGACTCACCTGATTCCTGACCTAGTATTTCTTTTAGGTCCCCTTGAAGTATAGAGTATGAAAAGGATGGTTTTGCCAGCTGTCCAAGGATGGGGGTAATACTGTCATGGCTCAATGAGTTTGCTAGGGCTGCTGGAACAAGTACTGCAACTGAGCGGCTTAAACAACAGAAATATATACAGGTTCACAGTTCAGAAGGCTGAAAATCCATGGTCAAGGTGTCAGCAGGGCAGCCCTTCCTCTGAAGACATCGGGGAAAGATCTGTCCATGGGATCTCTTAGCTTCTGATTAATCCCAAGGCTTGTAGGATGTAACCCCGATCCTCAGATGGTGTTCTCTCTCTGTGTGGGTCTCTGCGTCTAAATTTCTCCTTTTTATAAACACATAGTCATACTGGATTAGAGCCCACCCTAATGACTTCATGTTAACTTGGTCATCTGCAAAGACCTTGTTTCCAAATAAGGTAAGATGTATAGGTAGTGGGGGTTAGCACTTCAACATTTTGGTGGGGGGAGGAATAGAATTCATGTCATAATAGGCTTACAAACTGATAAACTAATGAGACTTATGAAAGGAATTTTAATCTAGTCAGCTATTTTCTGGAAGATTTCTTTGTCTCCACTGAGACGGATAAAATGGTTAAAGGGAGTCCTTTTTTAATGTCTTTTCATTTTGGGAATTCCTGTTTTTTGTTTTTGTTTCTTTAATTTTTTAAATTTTAGTAAACCATCCACCACACATGGGATTCATACTCATGACCCTGAGATCAAGAGTCACATGCTGTGCTGATGGAGCCAACTAGGCAACAGGGAACTCCTGTTTTTTAGCAAAACTGCCCGTAAAGCTAATTTGAGTAACATACATCTTTTTTTTTTTTTTTAATACTTTATTTATTTATTTGACAGAGATCACAAGTAGGCAGAGAGGCAGGCAGAGAGAGAGGGGGAAGCAGGCTTCCCGCAGAGCAGAGAGCCTGATGCAGGCCTCGATCCCAGGACCCTGGGATCATGACCTGTGCCGAAGGCAGAGGCTTTAACCCACTGAGCCACCCAGGCGCCCAAGTAACATACATCTTTTATGTTCCCTTTCTTTTATAAAACTAGAGTTATAACTACAAAGAAGAAAAATAATAGTAAACTAAAATGACAATAAGTTCAACAGTTTGGGCAAGGAATTAAGATGGTAGAACTCTGAGCATTATTGCGCATTGACACATTTTTGCTTTTAGGTAATTGTAATTAACCAACAGACAGTTGACTTTTTTTGGTGTTTGAGGGGGGGTGCGACAATCTCTTGAGAACTCTGGGCAGGCCTCTCCATGACATGATATCATGCATAGCTTTACAGTTCCAGACATTCTTCTGGAAAGTTTTGTTTTGTAATATTGTAATGCCTGTTTTAGTTGTCCTGAAACCTCTATTTGAGACTTCAAATTTTAAATTTTTATTATTAACACATTTTAAAAATAGAAACATTTAGAATAGAATAATTTTCCATCAGACTGGCACTTGAGAAACTTTAAGCCAGGGCAGCCCATGTGTTCCAGAGACATTAGCTGACACCGTGAGGAGCATTGCAAAGTGCTTCGCTGGAGTAGGAGTGTGAGGGAAGGAAGAGGGATCAATTTTTAATAATAAAAGAGTTTTATATTACTTTAGCAATGTAAGTGAGTTTACCGGACTTTGACCTTTGTGGAGTGCTTCATTGTTTCACTGTTTTTTTCGTTTTTTTAGTTGAGTTAAGGATATTTCCCTCCCTTCACTTTGTAATTGTGTACCTCTAAATTTGTGCGAATGTGTAGTGTTTCTACAAATTTATACAGCCCGTGGGACTCCTGCACTGGGGGATCAGCCTCAAATGTAGATCACTGGAAAGTAGTCAGTTCTCTCCTGTTTGCTGTGAAGAGGTTAAAACCTCTTCAAGCCGTCTTCTCTTTCTGTCTGGCTATTTCTTCCCAAAAAATGTTTGATAGATTAGTTGCAATATTTCAGATAGAATATTTCACATAGCATGGTGAAAGCCACATGACATAATGCATAAAGTACATTATGCAAAGAACATGAATGCATAGACATGAAAAAGACATTGCAGAGTCTTTGCTAGGGTTCAGAGATGAGACAGTAGCAAGGACAGGAGTCTAGGAGGTAACTTGGAGACAGAGGAACAGTAGGAAGGGTAGGAAACTAGGAAATAGGTGGTCACGGCAGTTGATTTGGTCCAAATCCTCTTCATCCGTAAATTGAGAGAAATGAGTTATGGTTTTTGAGATTTTGACCATCTTGGCCATTCTAAGAAAATGGACGTAACAAGAGCAAAGTTAAACGAGAAACAAATAAAAACTGCTACTTATCTTAAATGTAATCTAAATTGTACATTCAAACTTTTTTATTATTTTGGAGCATGTTCTGATGTTTTGTAAAGTGCTCTTTCAAATAATTATTTGAAGAATCATGCACTATATAGAATTATCTTCCATTAAGAACTACTCACCCTGAGTCCAAAGTAGATAATTTGTCAGAATATGTTAGAAATTTTTACGACCTTATGAGAAGGATAAACTGGGTGAGGGATGACATAAACGAGGAGGGTGTGGGAGCTGGGGAAGTTGGTGATGGGAATGGATTCTGACAGAGAATTCATTAGTCATTGACTTGCAAATTGACTTTCCAGAATTGTAAATATTTGTATTCATTTGTTAAAGGAAAATTGGATGAACACTCCACATTTCTTGCCATATAGCAGATACAGCTAAATGAATCCAGGCTTTCATAGCATGTTTGGAGAATCTGAGAAATGATGGTGGAAGTGATAGTTCACCTGGAAGCTATTTCCAGCTCTGTCTTTGCCATTATTATGATGCACGGGTAGTAATTATACTTCATGCAGAGTTTTCTGAGTCTTATCTCCAAATGCCTTTATCATTTAAATGATATGCACACATCATTTCTTCTTGATAGCTTTTTGGTGATGTAGGCAGTATTTTACATTTTATTATGATTTTTTTTTTTTTAACACGCCTAAGTAGTGTTCCAGTTTGTTTTCATTATAAGAACTTTCTTCCAACCCTTGACATGAGTAATTTGGAGAAGGGGGTTAATAAAGAGATAATAGATTAATTTAAATATCATTTCAAGTAATGTTTGTTTGAGGTGAGCTAATGAATTTTTGAGTTGAAATAAAATTCTGGTATTTGCTATATGCAGGATATTATGTAGGTCTCTATAAAAGAGATTTTGTGGTTAAAAAGTCATTAAAGTTCAGTTAAACTCTTCAGACCCGTTTCTTTAAAAATGTTTTGCAGGTGGGGCGCTTGGGCGGCTCATTGGTTAAAGTGGCTGACTTTGGGCCAGTTATGATTCTAGGGTCCGGGAATTGAGACCTGCATCAGGCTCCCTGCTTAGCAGATAGCCTGCTTCTCTCTTTCCCTCTGCCTGCCACTCTGCTTACTTGTGATCTCTCTCTCTCTGTCAAAAAAATAAATAAAATCTTAAAAAAAAAATGTTTTGCAGGGGTGCTTGGGTGGCTCAGTCAGTTGAACTTCTGCGTTTGGCTCAGATCCCAGGGTCCTGGGATGAAGCCCCGTGTCAGGCTCTTTGCTCAGGGGAGAGTCTATTTCTCCCTCTCCCTCTACTGCTCCCCCTGCTTCTGTGCTTTCTTCTTCTTTTCCTCTCTGTAAAATAGATAAATAAAATCTTAAAATTTTTTTTTTGCAGTTCACGCTTTTCCTTTAGCTAAACAGGGCTTCCTTTTGCTTAGTCTGAATTGAAGAGGTTTGGAAAGTGTGAATGATGACTTTGAGATTTATCTGCCATGTGAAATGATCCATGTCCGTGCTCTCTCCTGAATAATCAGGATTTGGCAGTGTAATGTTTTGCCTCCATTTATTGTACTTGTCATGAGACAAACAATATGTGTTTCTTAAATAGTTACATTTTTAAATGATGATGACTTGGAAAATAATAGGTGCCTAGGCCAGTGCAAGTGAAATGAATGGGTAATTTGTGAATCTAATATTTTGGAAAATTATTTTAAAGCCAGACTTTGAGATGAGTTTGAAATATGCAAAATTTGACAGAATTTTTTGGTAGAACTTACTCTCTTAATTTCTTTACCTATGAAATGAAGGCCATCATAAGTGGCTTTAAACAGAGTTTTGTGAAATTCTTCAGCTGTCTGAGTTTGCTTTGGTCTCTGCTTAAGGGTCCCACTTGTGGTCTCCCAGTAGCCACTCCGCAAACCAGAGCTAATAAGAAGGGAAATGTAGGGCCTCAATCTGTCTTCACTTAAGGGATGTTATTTTTACTGGGGTGCTTGCATTTTACTTTTGACTCTTTTCAGGACTGAGTGACTCAAATCATGGACTCTGGAGCAGCTAAGTGAAGTTAATATGTAAGGGGAGGGGAATTTCCAGGGACACTCAATTAAACCAAACGATTCTGCCTGGTGGGAATTTTCCTAAGACTGCTATTAGGCAATGTCATCAACACCAACACCTTTTTGAAATTATAGGCATAATATTTAGAATTTCATGACTACTGCTTGAGGTTAAAAAGGGAAAAAGCATTTTGCTCTTTTGTGGTGAATAAATCAGATGGAAGGAATATTAACACAGTAACAGCTAATTTATAAGTAGAGCACTGAATTTCATTTCTGTGCTTCTTATCTCTGACCTCAGGTGAAGTGGAAGGTGACACGTACATGATAAGGATTTTATATGTGATGTCATCTAATATTTGGGATGTAATATCAGACATTAGTCATACTCTTCCGCTTTTCTCCTTTTAAAATATAATTGGACTTTCTGTTTGCTTAACTAAAAAAGAAAGCATAATTCCTATTAAGGCTATGATGTTAACTACCAAAAACATAAAATAAATAAAATAAAATAAAATAAAATAGAATCTGTGAAATCCTCATTTAAACAAAGAACCAGGGCTGTGAACATGGAGGCCAAATTGTTCTGGCTGGATCTGCTTATGTGGAAAAATGTTAACTGAGGACGGGCTCAGTATGTTCAAATGATTATTTGCTATTAAAGGATTTTGGGATTCTTTTCTACTTCAGGGTCAGTGCGGCTTCAAGGTGGCAAACATGAGTTTGAAGGCACCGTGGAAATATATGCAAATGGAGCTTGGGGCACAGTCTGTGGCAGCCACTGGGATGATTCTGACGCCTCCGTCATTTGTCACCAACTGCAGCTGGGGTGAGTTCATCCAGCCTTTCCCACATCAAGCTGCTGATGTGGGAGAGTAATGGCGGGCACCCATCACTGCCATGGAAAGATGACGCATGTTTTCCTTCCTTTGGTCTCATTTCCCTCATTGTCACTTGTCCCTAGAGCCATAAAGAAAGGGCCCCACGGGGAAGGAATGCAGACGGAAATAAGCAAATGCTGAGTGGTCAGACGTTAAAAGCATCCTTTGGTCTATGTATTTAAAAATCATCGCTTAGCCCTGGGAAGCCAGGAACATGATTCTGAGGATTGTTATTTCCAGGTAGCATCATCTGCATTTCACTGGTTACTCGTAGCCGTCCACAGCTTCCACCTTTTTGTGCGGGAAGGAGGCGGAAGTCCACCTGCGCTCTCCTCCTCGGTGGGAAGGGCGTGGGGTCCAGGCTTGGGGTTTCTGTGCCCAGGACGTCCTGCTGGAGGGGGGCGGCCTCCGTCAGCACGAGCAGTGCCCCTTGGAGCCCGTTGCTCCCCCGCGGCTCTCAACACTCTGTACACCGTCGGTGCTCGCTACCTGCCACCAGCCCGGGCACCTTTAACGCCACGTGCCAGGGGGCTTCCCCCGGAGCGGAAGGCTCCATTTTGGAACAAAAGGTTTTGCTTTTGTGGTTCTTATTGTTTTTGTGTCCCATTTATTTTATTTTATTTTTTTGTAAATACACTTGCCAGATGTTTTTCTTGGCCTTTCTCACTAGAGATCTTTAGAAAGCATGGAAACTCTCTTGTCATGAACAGGCAAGTCCAAAAGACTGAAAAAAGTTTTGCAGTTTACAAGTATTTTGGATTAATAATCAGTGAGCGGCAATATTTATAGGAGGATAGAAAAGATCAACTGCAGTCGGGTCAGTAAGAACTTCAATTTGTCCACTTCCTCCTGTCTTCCCATTAGGAGGGTGGGCAATGAATATTTAATGAAGACAAACCCTTCTGAAGTCTTTAGTTTTGTTCAGATTTTGATGCTGTTAGAGCAGCAGGTAGGCTTAATGTACTTAATTAGCTAATTTTTAAAAATGGGTGTTGGTATAAGGATGAGAGAAGGAATAAGGCTATATAGCCTATAAAGTGTTATGATGTTTGGGAATGTTAATTATTGATTTGATCGATGAATATTTTGGCAAATAGTGGTTGGCAGGTGGATAGAACACAGAGTGTGTTGACTTGATGCTTTTTCTTTTGAGGGCCTCAGTCTGTAACAGATTTGTAGACTGGTGTGAGTGTCTTCTTTAACATACACATTTATATGTGCTTTTATTACCCCTGAGAATCAGTGAACAATATGATTTCCAATGGGAGTGACATAAAAAAAACCAGCACACTATAGTGGAAATGTGAATTGCCACATGGTTACCAGTCTTTTGGTTGATGAAGAAATATAAACTATCATTCTGTGCACAGAAACTTCGGATACACTGATCAGATTACTTACAACATCTCTTAGTTGTTACTTTTTTGTTTTTTTAAAATAATTTCTATACCTAACATGGGTCTCAAACTCCTGACCCAGAGATCGAGAGTCCCATGCTTTCGGACTGAGCCAGCGAGGCACCCCTTAGTAGTCCATTTTTATTTATTTTTTTTATTTTTTAGTAGTCCATTAAAAAATATAATTAGATCAGAACAACTCAGAATTATTGCTGTTAAGACATGTTCATATTTTGATATACCGCAAATGTTTACTGTTTGGTTGATGGTGGAAGCTATTGTATGGAGATAATTCTAGAGACTACTATGTTAATCAGATAAACCTTTATCTTTTTAAAATTTAATATCAATTCACACATATCAGAGGTTACTTATAAAACATGTAGATTAGAGAAGTTAAAAGCAGAGCCCATCTGCATGTTACCATTTTATTAATTGGTTCAAAGTCTTGCAAATAAATACTATATATAAGGTTTTAAAAATTTTGGGAATGGATTGCCTCTCCTGATATTATCTTATTTATGTGTAATAGTAATCATTTTGAAAACGCTAGCCTAGGGGCGCCTGGGCAGCTCAGTCAGTTAAGCGCCTGACTCTTCATTTCAGACTTAGGTCATGATCTCAGAGTTCTGGAGATTGAGCCCTGAGTCATGCTCCCTGTTCATCGGGGAGTCTGCTTCTCCCTCTGCCCCCCACTAAAATCTTTAAAAAAGAAAAAAAAAGAAAAAAAGAAGAAAAAAAAAAGAAAGAAAATGCTAGCCTAAAATGTTGGAGTAAGAAAATTGTCACACATCCAGACCAGCCCTCTTCTTAGACATCAGAAGGCAGAGCTTACAGAAACTCACAGCTTAGAGCAATTTGCAGCAGAGTCCAGACTAGAATCCATGTCTCACTGAGCCACATGACACACTTCTTCCACAAAACTACCAGGCTTCTTTTTAAAACTGTAGTATTTACCCATATATATGTATTTTCCCCTAAAATCAGCTGTAGGTACGAAAGGCACATGCATACCATTATTTAAGATGATTAAAAAGATTGCCATAGGTAATCAGTGCAAGTTCTGATCTGACGTTTTGATTTCCTTGAAACTTATGTAATCCATTATGTTTTGTTTTCCTCCCACATCTGTCTTTTTTTCTCCTCCCACATCTATCCTTATTGATTTCTTCCACTTAAAAAAATCAAAATACTTTCACAAAAAATTTCACCTATGTTTGATAAACCTAACCTCGATCATTGTGTTTCCAGGCGAAAAGGAGTCGCAAAACAAACCCCATTTTCTGGACTGGGCCTTATTCCCATTTATTGGAGCAATGTCCGTTGCCGAGGAGATGAAGAAAATATACTGCTTTGTGAAAAAGACATCTGGCAGGGTGGGGCGTGTCCTCAGAAGATGGCAGCTGCTGTCACGTGTAGCTTTTCCCAGGGTAAAAAACTCTCTTTTACTTTCATTGTGTTTTCAGCAAGATTCCAGATGATAAAATTGTCTTCGTTAAATCATTTCCTCAAAGAGTTTAAATACAGACATAAGCCTGAATCATCGTATTATGTAGTCAAATAGTCTTCAATAAGAGTGCGTCTAACATTCTGAATTCCTTTTGACTCTCAAATGATATCTCACTCAACGTGTTTTCTATTTTATCTAATTTTCTTACAGAAATATTGTATATTGTACATAAATCGTTTATTTTGCTAATGGAAGGTCATGATAGAATCAAGATGGAAAATCATCTTGGAACCCAGCAACTACAAGAAAATATTTTCACTTTATAGGATAGATTATAACCGTGGTACCAGTGTTCTCCTTTGAGTTGTCAATAGCACATTCCATAATATGGATAACTGCCTCGGATAAAGGTTCCTTCTGAGCACTATATGCTAACCGTGAGATGATGAACATGGTTTAGTACACATATATGCATATGGTCATATGAACTTATGTGGAGGAGGGAACAGCTGCTTTTCATGATGGCTGATGGGTTTTCTGGAAAGCATGGTGTATTTTACTGTGTGACCAGAACCTGAAACTAGCACCCTGTCACAGTATCCCTTTTTGCATTCTCCTTGGAGATGGCAGTGTGGTCAGATATTCCAGGTCTTAAAAAGCTAGCAGCCAGCCCAGGGCATTGGTTTCTGCTGGAGTGCAAGAATCAGGAGAGGAATGGAAACTCTCTCACCACAAAACACACAGAGCCTCAGTTTAGAGTAATTGCTGTGAATTGGCTGGAAGAACCAACTGGAAGATAGGGTGCAGGTATGTGCTTTGAGAACCATCATTCTTTTTTGAGTGGGCCAAATGCATGTTAAATCTTGATGTTTTGGAAATTTTTCCTCTTCTTCCTTTGATTCTCCACTTTTGGGTAATGCTACTTTGGGAGGTAGATGTTTATGCATTGCTGCTTCAAGGATGATGTGATTTGGGTTCAACGGTGCATTAGTTTTTGTAGATTAGTGCTCGTACTCATACTCATACTCCACCTGTTGGGTAAAATGTTTGGCATTTTTCAAGTACTGAAGTAAATAAAATCTTGAAAAAAATAATTATTTTTCTTTCAGGATTATCTTTCCACTTAAAAAATTCCTTTTGCTCTCATCATCTATTCACCTGTTTATACTCCAGTTGCGAAGATAAATTTAAGGTCATTCATAAGCATATATGAAAATGTGAGAGGTTGAGATGAGATAAAAGTGAGAGAGAAAAAAGACCAAGTGAGAAAGTGAAAGAAACAGCTTAGATCAACAAACACTGAGTCTACTTTAAGGCATACTAATAGACCTTTAATACATTTTTTTAGTTTGGAAATTACATTTAGTGCCCTGTCATCTAGTACTTGTTGTTTTTCCAACACTTATAAAGTAGGAAATTGTGTAGCAGTACTAGACATAGGAAATAGTAATTTAAATGAACATGTCTGGGAGTTTTATTTATCCATAAGTTAGCCATGAGTCAACTACCTCACCAAATGCTCTTTCAAAGGATTTTTTGTGTGCATGTTGGGAAGATGTGGGATGTTGATGAAATTTTGCCTTTGAAATCTTCTGTATTTTCACAATTACTCATACAGCCAGAAAAAGCCCACATGTTTTAAAATAAAACATGACACTAAAAAATTAAAGGTAGTAGGCCATATAGTTCTGGGTTGTAGGTGATTTTAAATTTCCTCTTAAAATTTTTTGTTTTCCGGGGCACGTGAGTGGTTCAGTTGGTTAAATGTCTGCCTTTGGGGCACCTATTGGTTCAGTGGGTTAAAGCCTCTGCCTTCGGCTCAGGTCATGATCCCAGGGTCCTGGGATTGAGCCCTGCATCGGGTTCTCTGCTTAGCGGGGGGCCTGCTTTCCCCTCTCTCTCTGCCTACTTGTCATCTCTGCCTGTCAAATAAATAAAATCTTTAAAAAAAAAAAAGTGTCTGCCTTTGGCTCAGGTCATGATCCCTGGGATTGAGCTCCCTGTTTAGTGGGGAGCCTGCTTCTCCCTTTTCCTCTACAGCTCCCCCTGCTTGTGCTCTCTCTCTCTCTCCATGTGTCAAATAAATAAATAAATAAAGTCTTAAAAAACTTTTTTTTTCTGTTTTCTCCAATCTTACCATAGTGGGAGGGGGAAGAGAAGCAGGGGAGAATATAATAATTTAAGAAACTAATACATTTTCCCATTGTTTCTTTCTATATTTTCCAAGCTTTTTAAAGGAAAAATAAACATAACATGCAAATATAAGTTTTTTAGACCACTCAGCATCAGTTAATTATAAGAAGCTAATATATAATGCTGAGAACACTTATGTTTATTAAAACTGTCTTTATCCTTTTTACAAATTGTAAATACTAGTTGACTTATGTAAATAAGCTAAATTATGAAGATCAGAATATGAGTGTATGTAAATATTCACTAACCTGAATTTCTGATTCAGAATTCAGGTATGATGTTTGAATATAAATATGAATATCCCAATACTATTTACTGACAACTGCTTACACTGTGGGGGAATTAGAAGCATACTTCATGTGGATAAATGGTTAGCATTTGGCAAAAGCTGCAATTAAATTTCTGAATAGGGGCCCAGCCTGTTTTGAACCTTTTACCCTATTACATCCTTTATTCTAGAAAAAGTATACTGTCTTGCTATTTCCCAAACACATTCAACTTTGTGCTTCTGTACATTTGCTCATACTGTTCACTTTGCTGAACTGCACTTACCCTATCACTGACTTCTGAAATCCCATCCATCCACCTTGGCCCTCTTCAGATACCAGTTTCTTCAGAAGGGATTCCAGGCTACCTCCAATGGTAAGCCTTGCCTGTGAGCCCCCGCAGGGTCTTGATGATCTTCTCTGTGCTCATTTTGACCATGACCTTAGGTGGCAAACCTCCTGATGATAGGGTCTGTCTAGTGCTCCTTTAAATTCCCCTGTGGTGCCTCGTATCTATTAAACAGAATTGAGTGAATGAATATTGCTAAGTGTTTTTTCTTGTTTGGAATATTCTTTCTAGGCGTCTGGCTGTCACTTATCAGTCCAGTCAGTCAACAAATATCTATTACATGCCTTCTGTATGCTGGGTACCTAAGATACACAGGTGAAAGAGAAAGGCACGGTCTCTGTCCTGAGTTCTAGCTGTTAGGAGGTAGACAATGTGAAAATCAATGAATCAATGACAGTCTTAGATAAAATAAATATTTGGAAGGCAATGTTGTAGAGAGTAACTTTGTGTGCTGTGTTGGTTAGGAAGACCAGGGCAGGCCTCTTAAACAAAGGACAATTCAGGGTTGAGAACTAAATGATGAGAGTGATGAAGCCAGGGGAAGACATGCAGGAACACTTTTCAAGTAGAAGGAACAGGAAGCGTACAAACCCTATGGTGGAAAACAACCTTGAGTGTTTAAGGGACAGAAGGAAGAGGGCGTCGTAGGTATAGCCCGGTGAAGGAGGCCAGGTGTAGAGAGGGATATTCAGGACACTAACAAGGGCTAGCTCAGGGCACTGTGGACCGTAATAAGGAGTTTGCAATGGGAAGCCTTTGGTAGTTCTTAGAAAATGAATATGAGCCGATTCATACCCAAGTGAATTCTTCAATCTTGTTTTTTGTAGGTATTGGCCATGATGTTCACTACCTTGTTATAATGAGTTAGATGTTAACTTGATTTCTACAAATACAAAAATATTCCTGTACTGAAGACAAGGATGTTACAGACATAAGTGCTGTTTTTAAGAATTACATGTTGGTAATGCTCAAGTTACTGTGCATAAAAAAATTAGTGTCCCACTGTAATACCATAAAAATCAAATGTGTTTCCAATAAACTATAGTTTTGAGTGTGTCTTTTCTGGCTTCTGAGGTTGTTGGAGGAAAAGTGAATTTGGATTACTTCCTCTTAGGAGCTATTTGTATGAATGTAATTCAATTTGGAGTATTTTTTAAAATAATTTTTTTTAAGATTTATTTATTTATTTGACAGACAGAGAACACAAGCAGGCAGAGAGGCAGGCAGAGAGAGGGGAGGAAGCAGGCCTCCTGCTGAGCAGAGAGCCCGATGTGGGGCTCGATCGCAGGACTCTGGGATTGTGACCTGAGCCGAAGGCAGAGGCTTTAACCCACTGAGCCACCCAGGCACCCCTAAAATAATTTTTATTGAAAACTTTTTTCTATTATTAAGTAAACTCTGCCCCCAGCGCAAGGCTCTGACTACTCACAACCCAGAGATCAAGAGTTGCACGCTCTACTGACTGAGCCAGCCAGGCACCCCCAATTTGGAGTATTTTAATTGGTCAAGAATACTGTAATACATACTGGATTATGTGTGTGTGTGTGTGTGTGTGTGTGTGTGTGCAAATCCCTGAGGTGGTTTAATAAATATGACTTAATTATTGAGAATGGCAAATAAATAGAATATACCTAATCTCATCATTCAGTGAAAATGTGTAGGTGTAATTTGTTTCTAATTTCACCTGGCGCAGGCCCGACGTTCCCCGTCATACGCCTCATGGGTGGGAGCAGCGCGCGGGAAGGCCGAGTGGAAATCTACCATGCTGGTCATTGGGGGACTGTCTGTGATGACCAGTGGGATGAAGCAGACGCAGAGGTGATCTGCAGGCAGCTGGGCCTGAGGTTTGTTTTCATTCTTTGTTTAAATTTTGGAATCTCTTCTTCCCATACCCAGAGGCAGGTGGCTGTGTATTTAAATTGTACAGTTCCTCAAACAAATAGAAAAAGCCACCTTGCAATCTTTGTGCTAGGTTGTAGGCTCCCTGAAGAGAATTTATGTGTACCTATAGGTCTAGCCTGTTTGTATCTGAATCCAATTGCTTTTATATCTCTGAGAATCTCTTTTACTTCTTTTCATTATTTGCATTTATATTATTCTCAGGTAATGACCAGCACTGTCGGTAACAAAGACTTACTGAAGTCATCTGCTGTTAGGGTTTAACTGAAGTTCAGTTTCTGTCTCCAAGTATTATCTCAACTTTTGACTTTGCTTTCTGATTTGTTAGGTATGTGCTTAGAACAGAAGATGTTTATTTAATGTGCAAAGGAAATAATTCCCACGTAGGATGTGGAAATGAAGCATGTGTAATAAAAACAGCGGTATAAAAATGAACATTTCATGTTGTCCTAAGTCCTATTCTGGAATAGGATGCTGTAATTTTGTTTTTTAAACCCTTTCTTTAGTGACTCTGAATATTGGTATAACACACCTAAAAGTTTCTCTAAAATTATATTAGGAGATTGGAGTGCCTGGCTGGCTTGGTTGGTTGAGCGTCCAACTCCTGATTTTGGCTCAGGTCATGATCTCAGGGTCGTGAGATGGAGCCCCTCCATGGGCCCGTGCTAAGCGTGGAGTCTGCTTGAGATTCCCCCTCTCTTTGCCCCTCCCCCCCCATCTCCACCTCCCACACTCTCTCTGTAAAATTGATACATGAATCTTAAAAAAACAAGATAAAATTAGGGGATCTTTTCAAAGTTGATATTTTACTTTAAAATTTGTAAATTTCTTCCTTTCGCTTTTTGCAGGTGGTGGTGATGGGTGGCCTCTTTAGATCAAAGCTTACTGTTCACGTATCACTTCTTTTCAATTAAGCATAATCCTTGATGCTGAAGCATGATTTTTGAACCTTACACCATTTATACTTATTTGTTTTGTGACTGGCCCCCTCTTTTTCAAAACTCTGTATTTATAATGAAGCAATTTAAAGTAAAATACTGACATTTTAACATTCTCTCTCTAAATACTTCAGTATGTATCTCTTACAAATAAGAACATGGTGCTACATGGCCAAATTAGCATTATCACAACTAATATCATTGGTAATTACCCCCTTTTTTAGAGAGAGAGAGTGTGTGTGTATGTGCAAGCGGTGGGGGAGGGGCAGTGGGAGAGAAAGAGAATCTTAAACAGATGTCACACCCAGTGTGGAGTCCTACTTGGAGCTGGATATCACGACCTCGAGATCATGACCTGTGCAGAAATCAGATGCTTAATTGAATGAGCCACCAAGGCGCCCCATTGATGATCATTCTTAACATTTTCTAATACCCCAACACAGTGAGTTTCTTGTAGTGGCCCCCACAGTGTCCTTGGCAGATGGACTGTCTTAAGCAGAATTTAGTCCAGGATCATGCAGTGCATCTGGATGTTGTGTACCTGAAGTGTCTTTTGAATCTAGAACAGCCTCTTGTTATTCATGACACTGATTTGTGGAAGAGAGAGACATTTGTTCTTGAGAATGTCCTTTCCCCTGGATTTGTCTCATTTCTTCCTACTGGTGTCATTTAGTTGACTCCTCTGGCTCTTGTAATTCCTGACATTGGAGGCTAGATCCAAATGTCTGATTAGCTCAAAGCAGGTATTTTGGCCAGGACTCATCACAGGTGATGTGTCTTGGGGTCTTCCCACTGCTGGGGCTAAGCTTGAGCACTGGGTTAAGTTGGCATTAGCCTGATCCTTCACTGTCAAGTTACATTTCCCCTGTAACTGATTCTGCGACCTAATGGCTATTTCAGAGTTCAGGTATAGGACAGGACCTGCAAGGCAAATCCTGTGTCTCTGGAGCTTATAATTATCAGTGGTGTGAAGTTTACTGTTATGATCATTTTCTTTGGGTGGGTTAGAAGTTCCTTCAGCCAGTTCCTTTTGAGAAAAAGTCTTATTAAGCATTTGTTTTGAGACTAGATTTTAAAAATATTCTGTGGGTGTATCGATTTCAATACCAGTCTTCCTCAAATTTCCAGGTGTTGCTGTTAGAATGAACGTAGCATAAAGTTATCATGTGCCCTGTACTCAGAACAACCTGGATCTGTGTCCTACTTGTGGAGATGAGAAAAGTTAGAGTATCTCTTCGTCCGATTCCCCCATCTATAACGTATTTCTTGACATATAGGAACTGTTGTCTAACCCAGGTTCTAGAGCAGTTAGCACACATAATAAGTATATAATACACATTGGCTCTCAAGGTCAGTCAAATTAGGGACCGTTGTAGTTGAAAGATGTTTCTAACATTCAAAATAAACTGAGTATTTGGTGGTAGATTATCCAACACTAGTTCTCTATTCAGAACTTACATTTAGTTAGCTGTATCTATGAATTTCATATTTTTAAAACATTCTAGTGTGTGTATATGTATATTTACTGGTGACCAATTATGTGGTGCTAATTGACTTTCATATTAGTTACTAAGAAACCTATGTCTTTGCCAAAAATATTAAGAACTTGAAGAGTGGATCGCTTCTCGGTCTTTCGGCTAAGATCAAGTGTAAGAACTTGAAGGGTGGAGTAATAGTGTATTTAACATTACTAGCTGCTGTATGGATTACTCTAAACTTAAGCTACAAGGCATTTTTAAATTATTAATATATTTCTGTGGGGGAAAACGCAGATTTGCATAGAAAATTTAGAGTATCCTGGAGATACACTGTGAATATTGATTATATTTATAATTATAGAAGTGATTCTAAAAATTTGTTGTAATGTAAAATTCTTTCTCGAGAGCCAAAGATTTCTTTCACTTAAACAGTTCTTAAACTGTTAAACATAGACCATTTAAAAAAATATTAAAAAAAAATATTTATTTATTTGACAGACAGAGATGACAAGTAGGCAGAGAGGCAGGCAGAGAGAGTGAGAAGCAGGCTCTCTGCTGAGCAGAGTCCAGTGCGGGGCTCGATCACAGGACACTGAGACCGTGACCTGAGCTGAAAGCAGAGGCTTGACCCACTGAGCCACCCAGGCGCCCTGAACATGGACCATATTGACAAACAATAGTCTATTACAGAGAAAAGATACAGAGAATCACCAGGAAGACTATATTAATATTGAACACATGTGAAGGCCAAGTATTTATATCTTTCTCGAGCATTAGCTTATTGCTATCTTTCGTACGAGGAAATTCATGTTTGGAAAAGTAATTGAAAGGAAAAATACCTGCAGATATATACAAGGCGGCAAAAGTTCTCCACAAGCCTATGCAGCAACCAATGATTCAGCTTGGTAGACATTTGTTTTTATTGTCAGCACTCTGATGCTCTGAGCTAATATTGTTTGTATTTGCCTT
Organism: Meles meles; assembly: GCF_922984935.1. Classification (NCBI taxonomy): domain Eukaryota; kingdom Metazoa; phylum Chordata; class Mammalia; order Carnivora; family Mustelidae; genus Meles; species Meles meles. The sequence continues at coordinate 92,848,760 of NC_060067.1, forward strand.
TCTTTCACTTGGTTTTATAGTTCTCTCCTAAGTTTGCATTAAAGCAATATTCTGCACCTGCTCCTCCTTTACAATTTTTTGCTTATTTAGTGGCACAGCACTTTCAGATGAAATAGTTTTAGTGGCACATGGTTGATAACAGCATAATTTTGTTGCTTGTCTCGATTTATGATTTTTTTTCCTAAGCAGATTTCATCTCTTTATTTGTTTGTTGAATTTCCAAAGGGAAATGACATCATGCCTCCCTGGAGTGGGGGTTACAGTTTCTTCGTGAGATGCTGTTTTGTTGGCTTTCATCTTTTTTTTTTTTTTTTAAATGTTTATTCGACAGAGAGATCACAAGTAGGCAGAGAGGCAGGCAGAGAGAGAGGAAAGCAGGCTGCTCGCTGAGCAGAGAGCCCGATGTGGGGCTCGATCCCAGGACCCTGGGATCATGACCTGAGCTGAAGACAGAGGCTTTAACCCACTGAGCCACCCAGGCGCCCCGGCTTTCATCTTTTAATGGTGTCTGTGGATTTTGGTAGCTGGCAAGTTTCCTAAACACAAAAGAAATGACAGTACTTTTGATACTTAAATTTGAGTAAACCAGAACTTGGAGAAAGATTAGGAGCAGGAAACGAAGCAGCCAGATGTTAGAAAATTGTCTTGAGAATGTGCGTGTACACAGCGAAGTTTCAGGTAGAAACATTTTATTTTTATTTATTTTTATTTAATTTCAATTAGCCAACATACAGAAAATCATTAGTTTCAGATATAGAGTTCAGTAATTCATCCGTTGCAATAACACCCAGTGCTCATCACATCACATGCCCTCCTTAATGCCCATCACCCAATTACCCATCCCTCCACCCACCTACGCTCCAAAACCCTGTTTCTTTCTTACAGTTAAGAGCCTCTCATGGTTTATCTCCCTCTCTGATTTCTTCCCATTCCATTTTTAACTCCTTTTCCCTATGATCCTCTGCACCTTTATATTCCTCATATGAGTGAATCCATATGATAATTGTCTTTCTATCTCACTCAGCATAATACCCTCCAGTTCTAACCATGTCGTTATAAAGGATAAGATTTCATCCCTTCTGATGGCTGAGTAGTCTTCCATTGTGTGTGTGTGTGTGTGTGTGTGTGTGTGTGTGTGTGTGTGTACCATATCTTTTATCCATTCATTTGTTGATGGACATCTAGGCTCTTTCCACAGTTTGGCTATTGTGGACATTGCTGCTATGAACATTGGAGTGCACATGCCCCTTTGGATCACTACGTCTGTATCTCTGGGGTAAATTCCTAGTAGTACAATTACTGGGTTGTAGGGTAGCTCTATTTTTAGTTTCTTGAAGAACCTCCATACTATTTTTCAGAGAGGCTGTACCAGCTTGCATTCCAGGTAGAGACATTTTAATCAGAGTTCCTTTTGTGCAATTAAAATAAAGACTTTTCCCATGTCTTTCAAAACTCTTAAAAACATAGTTTAGAACGATGACATCATATTTTATTGTGTGGATATGCCATAACTTACTTAGGAATTTAAAAAATTGTAAATACATCTTTCTTAGTTTATTATTTTTTTTGGCTATAAAATTATCATACAAAACTACTTTATTGAGTGGTTAGAATAAAAATGTGGTACAGATTGCTTTTTAAAAAATACTTCTTTGCTTTTTTATCTGTTTATTAATTTCTTTTTTGTATTTTGTAGATTTTATCATAAAGAGAACCTGGAGACCTTGTGTAAAAGAAGAGGAAATTAGGCCCTCTAAGATTACCCAAAGCCCTAAAGTCATACTGTTAAGTGAGAACCAAAATCCTCTTTTTTTCTTTTTTTTTTTAAAGTAGACTCCATGGCCAACATGGAGCCCATCACGGGGCTTGAACTCACAACCAAGAGATCAAGACCTGATCTGATATCAAAATGAGATCAAGAGTCGGACGCTCAACCAACCGAGCCAACCAGGCACCCCAACAACCAGAATCTTGAGATTTCCCAGTGTAGAATTTTTTTTTTCATTTTATACTATTTGCCAAATAGTCAGGGGTTAATAAGAATAAATACAAATATAGGGCTGAGAGAAATAGAGAAGTCAAGAGATAAAAGTTCACTGTAGGGAGAAAATGCTGATAGACTGTATTTGAGGTTGCCCCCCCCCCCTTAAAGTGCTCCCCTGAGGCTTTATATAGTCAAGTGCTTCAGAGTTACCTATGTAGCCAGACAAGCTTCACCAGCAGTGGTGGTGTAATACTGGGCAAATTATGTAATTTCTGGGCCTCAGTTTCCTCTTCTGTAAATTGGGGATCAGAATATGGGGTTGTAGGGAGGATTAAATGAGTTAATACACATAAACCTGGTAGACCAGTGCTGGCCTACAGTAAGCATTCTGTGTGCATCCAGTATCACTACTGGAAATGCAGGGGATTGTTCTCCAGAGAGAAATCTAGGATATCGACCATTAACAATGAATTTTTTCATTTATAAGTTGTGTCACGCACTGGTATTTGTAGTTAAAGGACCAATCTTGTATAACCTAATAAACAATTACCTTGCACAATAGAATTGCCTAACTATATTCTGTGTCTGTTCAAAGTCGTAACTTAGTCTGGTGCTTGATCAGTCAGATGATGCTATTTATTTGGGCTTTTTCGATAAAAACAAACTTTATACAAATACAGTTAGAGTAGCCAAATAGGTTTAAGAATGTTTTGGATGAGGATCAGACATAGAATCAATTCAGTGTTTATTGGGCATTGCTGTTATAGATGTAGGTCAAATAGACTTACAGAAAATCACTTAATAAAGCAGTGTATTATTTCAGAGCACCCCTATTCCACAAATTTATTTTGTGGCCAGAGAGTAAGAAAAAGGGCAATACTGGGACTTCATTACAAATGAACTGCCAGGGAGGGTGGTGGAATAATTTTCATAAATGAGGGACAATGAACACATAACTGTTGAATTCACATGGCATTTTTTTGACTTTAACAATCCATGAGGTTGGCTTTTGTTTTTGTTTTTTTGAGAAGTGGGGAAGGGCAGAGAGATGATGAGTGATAACCTTAAGCTGGGCGTGGAGCCTGATGTGGGGCTCAATCTCACGACCTTGAGATCGTGACCTGAGCCAAAACCAAGAGTCAGACACTCAACCAACTGAGCCACCCAGGCACACCAACAATCTTTGAATTTTATGTTGCTTTGCCTAATATCACAGAATTTCTTTAAAGGCAGAGTCATGAGTTTCTTTGGTATGCCCTGAAAGCCAGCACAGTCCAGGGCACCGGGAAATACTAGTGGCTGAAGGAATGTGTGTATAAGTATCTTCTTAATTTTAATAAACTCGAAAGTGAGCCAGAAAACCTAGTTTGTGATGCATCATAGTTTCCTAGTTAACATTTTTGTTGTTGTTGTTGTGATTAGTTCTGTTTTTTTCTGATTAGTTTGTTTCAGTTAAACATTTTTGTGATCATTAAAATGTTTATAAACAGTGGGAAATATGGAAACCTATAAGAAAGATCATAAAACACCCAACTCATGTTTTAAGAGTGTATTTTTAACATAGATGACTTTTCTCAGAGTCATGATTATGGGGCTGTTGCTCTCCCATCTTGTGTTCTCCCTTAAGGAAGGGACACAGTTCAGAGGCAATTAATCAGGCCTTTTGCTTTTTCCTAGGACCTCTCTCACATGATCTTTAACATATTTGGAATATAGTATATATCAGTTACTCTGCCCAGCCAATCCTGAGTCACTCCCAGCTAATCATTATTTTAGGGTGTTTTTTGGGGGGAAAAGGTAGGGGAGGGGATGTTGGGTAATAAAATGTCTTTAGTTTGTAAACTTTTAACCTAAATATTATACCCAAAAAATGATACTAATCTTTTAAATCTCTAAAAATATGTTAGCTAAGAATGTATTTTTGCTGTGTAAATTTGACCCTTGTAACATTCAGCATCTTATATGCTCAGTGGCCATCGATATTTCTTCTGTGAATAGCCTCATCGCCCCCATGCCCCTATTTTTTAAATGTTTGTTGTTTTGTCTTTCATTATAATGTAATTATAACATTATTATTATTATTAATTTTTAGGAGGTTTTTAAAATTGTTGTCATGTATTACAAATATTTCTTCCTGCCTGTTGGTTTGCCTTTTGGCTCTGATTATGGTATATTTTGCTATACAGGAGCTTAAATTTATTTGTGGTTAAATTAAACTTGTTTAGTTTTTTCTGACTTCTGGGTATCTTACCTTGCTCAGGAAATCCTCTTTGTCCCAAGGTGGTATTATTCTTGTGCTATGTTCTTTATTTTATTTCAATAACTTCTTAACCCTCCCTTCTCAACCCCTTCCCTCCTTCCTTCCTTCCTTCCATCCTTCCTTCCTTCCTTCCTTCCAGTATTTAGACTTTTAAACCATCTGGAATTTATTGTTTGTTTCTGTTATGAGTTTGGGATCAAATTTTATATTCTCCCATATTCCTTATACCACTTAATCCTGGCTCAGTGAATTGTACCCATTGAAATGTTCTTCCATAGGATCTTTTTCTTTCCTGGCATTTATCCCAGGGCAAAGAGCCAAGAAGACTGTTAATCGGTCTTTCTCCATAGCTTTCCCTTCTGGCTTCCCCATGACCTGCATCAGTCCTCTGTCTCCCTCTCCTCCGTTAAGCAACTTTCAGTATTCTCTAAGTCAGCTTCCATATTTGCTTTCATTAATCTCTTTCCTTTAGAGCAAAGGTCACCAAACTTTTTCTGTAAAGGGCCAGATAGTAAATACTTTGGACTTTGCAACCACTCAACTGTGCCTTTGTGGTGCAAAAGCAGCCACAGCCACTAAGCTGGGAATGAGTGAGGCTTTGTTCCAATCCAGCCTTATTTCTGGACAGTGAAATTTGAATTTCATAGGGTTTTCCCTTGTCAAAAATTACATTCTTGATTTGATTTTTCCCCCTACCATTTAGAAAATGTAAAAGCCCCTCTTAGAGCATGGGCCCTATAAACACAGGAGGTATGCTGAATTTACCCTTGGGTTGTGGTTACTCTTCTCTGCTCAGGAGCTGCCAGCAAGGGCACTTTGCTCCTGTCCTGGATTCTCCCTTTTCACAAAGGTGTGGCAGGTCTCAGGAACGCAACTGCAAGCACTTCCCTTCTGATTTGAACCGAGCTTAGTAAATAACACGGTACATTTCAGTTTTTCAGGCTTCCAAATTCCGGAACTAAGTCCCAATATACACATGACTTTAGAGTTTTATTTCCAGTGGGTATCATGTTGTTCCCTTGTTCAGTTTAGTTTGAATGTTGTTTTGAGAATATTGTCTTTTGGAAGGGGATATTTATTCTACTAGGGGCAACTTAAAACATGTTAATTTTTTCACAACCTTATAGACTACTTTTGCAAGATCATTTTGGTACAGAATATACTTTTTTTGGGAGCGTAAGTGCTGTCTTTAGAAAAAAAAAATTCATTGGCCACTACAATTGTTTTTGGTAAAATGCCTATGTGCACTGAAACCCTTGAAATTGTTGGCTTCCGAGGATCTGTGTCTCTGCCACGGGAATCCCAAGTTCAGTGATGCAACTCATAGCTTAATGATCTTTTGGGCTGTCATCTCATAATCCTTAATAAAAAACAACACTGATCTGTTGGGTATTTTATAGGCTACAAATTACTCCCCTAAGTGTATTCTTTAAAAAATGATTTTAAAATAAATAAATGAATAAAATGTATTTACAGCCTTAAACCCAGAACATGTTGAGATTTTCACTGATTCTCCCTTTCCCATCATTCCACTGACTCTACCTTGGGGAACGGAGAGAACAAAAGCTATATGATGTTTTTTTTAAACTAAACGCAGAATGGTTTTAGATCAGTCACTTAGCAGTGAAAAATGTGCCCTTCATCATTTGTGAGGGGGAAGCTCCTGATAGTGCCAGAGGGAAAAGGAACCAAAGTTTATTGAGTTCTTACTTTGCATCAGTTTAATTCTTACAACCCTCCGAGGGAGCGATTATCATCCCTGTGTTCAAAAGAAGCATTTTGTGCTTGGAAGGTTTTTATAACTTCCCCAGGGCAGTTTTGCTTGTTAAAGATAGAGCCCAGATTTGAGCCTGAGGGCCTGTTTCCACATCTTTTCTTCCTCAAAGATTCTGCTTGGAAAGAATAAGCTTTTTGACATGACCAGTAATATATGAACACTTATATATATGTCCACTACACTCTTCTTTGGGGACACAGATACACATTGAAATAACTGGAAACTTCATTTAAAAAATCCTATTAATTGAGCATTGATTCCTTTTTTCTGGAAGAGTAGAAATGGCTTTTTTGTTCTGTCATTTTTCCCTTGTAAAACAAGTTCACTCACAAAATTATTTGATAGTATCATTTGGGTTAGAATTTTTTTTTCTTTCAAATTTGTCTGATTTACACTAGATATTAATCTTTAATATTTGTTTGGGCAGACTTCTCAGAGTCCCCGATATTACAGATATCAGATAGTGATTTAAGTGTGAGGATTCTAAATTTAAAAATTTTAACTCTAGGAAAATATCCTGCATAAGCTACTCTATTTTTCTTTTCCTTCCTTCTTTACATCTTTCTTTTTTTTTTTTTAATATTATTTATTTATTTGACAGACAGCCTGCAGAGAGGCAGGCAGAGGTGGGGTGGGGGAAGCCGGCTCCCTGATGAGCAGCCAGCCAGATGCGGGGCTTAATCCCAGGACACTGGGATGATGACCTGAGCCAAAGGCAGAGGCTTTTTAACCCACTGCACTACCCAGGCACCCCCTTCAAACCTCTTCTTATAAACATTTTCTTTATTCTTCCTCTTAAAAACTCTGAATTTTATTTTTTTTTTAATTTTTAATTTTTTTTTTAGATTTTTATTTATTTATTTGACAGAGATTACAAGTAGGCAGAGAGGCAGGCAGAGAGAGAGAGGAGGAAGCAGGCTCCCTGCTGAGCAGAGAGCCCAATGTGGGACTTGATCCCAGGACCCTGAGATCATGACCTGAGCCGAAGGCAGAGGCTTAACCCACTGAGCCACCCAGGCACCCCCAAACTCTGAATTTTAAACAGAAAGTGGCTCAGGTGATAAAGGAATGAGTGTTTGCTCTAATGGTTAAAGGTTTTAAGTTTCAGATGTTTTGGGCTTTGTTTTAAACATGTGTTCTCTTAAAAGAAACTTTTGTAGTATCTAGTAAAATTAGTTAAACAAGTTCTTCTTTGGCCAGGAAGTTGTCTCTCTAAGACTTGGCCATTGCTGGAGTATTATAATCATTTAGTAAACTTTCTTTTTTCCTTAAATATATTTTGGTTGCATATTCTCAAGGTAGTTATAATGGTATGAGAAAAAGGCAACCAGACTAATGGGAATATTATTGAATAGGGAGCATCACTGAAAAACAAAATGAAAATATAAATGCTCTACTCCAAAAATTAGAAGGCTAGAAGGGGTTGACATGGCAATTTCTGAAATTATTAATCATTTTAACAGTCAGTAGTGAACTTCTTCACTGAAATCCAGGGTTCTAGAATGTGGGATCACTTTGAATTAAGGGAGAAGTAAATTTAGTGCACATGAATTTGAGTGGAGAGATGTTTAATTAGGAATATGATTGGCTCTGAGTGACAGAGTACTGAAAGTAACAGTGGTTTAAATAAGATAAGAGTTTATTTGTCTCTGTAGAGACCAGAGGTAGTCAGCTCCAGGCTAGTCTGGTGGTTCCACAGTCATCTGGATCTGGGTTTTTTCTTGCTTGTAGTTCTCTCATTCTTAGAATGGCACCTCATGGACCAGTCTAGCTTCTCAAGCTCTGGCCATCATCTCTGCCTGGGAATCAGCAGGTAGGAAGAAGTGGGACAAGGATACTTCCTGGAAGTGATACACAACAACACTTCTACCTAAATATCTTTGGATAGAACTTAGTCATCTCAAATGGGTCCCGAGTTTCAGTTCGGGATGACTAAAGAGTTCTGGAGGTGGGTGGTGGTGATAGTTGCACAAGAATGAGGAGGTACTTAGTGCCACTGAACTGTACACTTAAAAGTGGTTAAAATAGTAAATTTTATGGTGTGTATATTTTAAAACAAAGAAACTTAGTCACCTGGAAGGGGAAGAGGCTGGGAAATGGAATCTTTACTCAGGATAGCCATTGCCCTCCTAAAAATCTGAGGTTCCGTTACTAATGAAGAAAAGGAGAGTGAGTATACAGGGGTAACTAGCAGTCTTGTGATGGCCAAAAATAGGAAGAGCGACAAACAAAGGAACAGGAAAGAAGTATAGCAAGTCATGTATGATCTGTGGAGTGAATTGGTCAGGGGCAGTATGGATTAATCATAGTTATACCTTTCCTAGGACAAAAGAAATGATGTCAGATGACTTTTTGGTGTCTAATCCAGATTTCTTATGTTTGTTCAGTGGCATTGCCAAAGCATGGAATCAGGCGTATTTTGGGGAAGGCTCTGGTCCAATCATGTTGGATGAGGTACGCTGCACTGGGAATGAGCTTTCTATTGAGCAATGTCCAAAGAGTTCCTGGGGAGAGCATAACTGTGACCATAAGGAAGATGCTGGAGTGTCCTGTACCCCTCTAACAGGTAAGAGTTTCACCCCATTCACCCCATTAATCTATCAACCCTTGCCCCCAGCACCATCTGGGCTTACTTTCTGTTCTCAATTTAGATAATATAACTACATGAACACACCAGTAAATTCTGCAGATCAAACTAAAAACAAAGCAAAACAACTCACAAAAAACAAAAACCAAACAACTGACACAAATTGTATATCAACATGGTATGTCTTTGTTCATAAGTATTTCTGAAATTTTCACTTTTTTATAGTCTAAAAAGATAGACAGAAAATATAATTTTTGGGAACATATAATGCCTAACAGTCAAAATCAGTGTGCAATGATAAATTTCACATTATTAGGCGTATACTTAAGTCCATTTATTTATTGAACTGCCTTGACTCTCGGAATGTGTTTATAGCTCGTGGAACTGTATTGATGGGATTCTTGGTTAAAGCACACTAATAAAGGAACCAAGTTAACTTGGCTGTGCTCAATTCTCTGACTATTCCAGACTGTAGGACACTTGTCCGGATATGTCTCATGTGTTATAAGAATGGCATGTCTGAGTAAAATGAGTGTGTGTGTATGTAGGTACATGTTTTGTGGGAAGAAAAGGGCAAAGGACAGAAGGGAAGTCAGGTCATCGCAAACCCATTGTTTCTATGGTAAAAAGAACTTAAAGAAAAAAGTTGGGGGTTTTAATCTCTCTTTAAAAAATCAAAATAAAACCTTTGGAGGGCCCATGAATTGCTTAAGTTATACCTTTTTATTTACATAGTTCTCTATGTGATGTTTTTATTAGAATAACATGTTTATACACAATAGAATACAATAGAAATATAACATTTATGCCAGATTTTAAGCCAAAGAACATCATCTTCTTGGGTCTCCATTCCCTCCTCTTTCAAAGGAGTAGAGTCTTGTAGCATTACTGTGATGGTCAAATGAGGTAAAATGTGTTCCAGTGTTTTGTAGATTGTAAAGTGTTACAAGAAAAAGTGATTGCGTTCCTAAGAGACCATTTATTTTAAAGATCCCAGAGGTTCATGAAAAGTATGACCTTTATCCAGGACTATATATATGTTTCATTTGGGGCATTTGTATTATTTTGGCTGGAAAAGGCTTCTAAATCTACTTGTTGGGGGATAAATTTATTGTATATCTGCTTAGAAGCTCTTGATAGGGTTCTCTGCGGATTAATTATTCATTGAACTCATAAGCTTCAAATTCAGATCTGTATTATCAATAAAAGAGCAATAGCGAGACATGTACTCTAGCTTTTATAATTTATGAATGCCTAAGGAATAATAAATGCATTGACATGATAGATCACACTTTAACCAGAATAGCTTTTTCTGTCTTTGTATTTCAGAATTTTTTCATTTGCAGCTACAATTTCAAACTATTTCCAAGTTACTGTTTTCTTATTTTTTAAATGTAAATGACTGATATTTCTCCTATTACCAAGACTGAAGCTACAAGAAATTTCCCAAATATTTGTTTAATCTGGGGAAATCCAAATAACTACTTTGGAATTATATCAGAATATATTTTTCTACTCAGGAAATAGAAGTACAAATAAGAAGAGTATTTTCTTAGGACGGATATGGTTATGTCATACTTCAGAAACAATCCAGTGACCTCAGATCATTGAACACTGTCCCAAAATAAGTTTAACAAAAGGCCTTGAGAGCGACCTGAATAGGTGATAATTCTAGTGAAGTTAAAATGTTTTTCTCCCTTTTTTGAGCATTAATTTTCTTAGTTTCTGGGTCTCCTCCTTCCCACAGATGGAGTCATCCGACTTGGAGGTGGTAAAGGCAGCCACGAGGGCCGGCTGGAGGTGTATCACCGGGGATGGTGGGGGACTGTCTGTGACGACGGCTGGACTGAGCTGAATACATATGTGGTTTGCCGACAGCTGGGATTTAAGTAAGGCCCATTGATGTGAGGCAGCTAAATGCCAAATTATATTTTTTAAATTCTCATTTTATAATCCTTACTTGTAATTTCTGTCATACTAACAATACGTGTTCTCTGTCATCTGTCTACCTGTCCATCTGTCTACCCACCTACCTACCTATTCCCCTCTCTATATATGGAAGGACCAAAAAATCTCATAAATAACGGTAATCATTTTCTGTGATGATGAATAACCATATCTTGTTATTTATCTTATTACCTTTCCTGTCACCACCCTTCTTGAGTAATTGGTTAGAGCCACGGGTGACTTTTAGATTTCCTTTTTTTTTTTTTTTAAAGATTTTATTTATTTATTTGACAGGGAGAGGGATCCCAAGTAGGCAGAGAGGCAGGCGGGGGGCAGGGGGAAGCAGACTTCCTGCTGAGCAGAGAGCCCGATGTGGGGCTCGATCCCAGGACCTGATCATGACCTGAGCCAAAGACAGACTTAATCCACTGAGCCACCCAGGTGCCCCTAGGTTTCTTTGTGTCTATCCAAGTAAGACTGTATGCTTTGAATGCTCGGTCTTATTCGGACGCATCACTGCTATTAGATGGTGTTGGCTCTGACATCATCGTGTCCAAAATTGCAGGGAAGTCAAGTGTCACATGCTTTGGTATTACATTACTCCCTTTCTCAAATGTGATGATAATTATCACTGTTATTTGAGAAAAATGGCTTTCTTGTCATGAGGTGACCTTTCCAACTCACCCTTGACCTGACTCGTAAAATCTAGTATCACACTTTGGTCAGTGGATTTCGTGTCACACACATACTGCATTCCAGAGTAACCGCAAATGATGCCTTTTCGCTGCTATTTGAATGAAGCCCATGAATGCCCATTCTTTCTTGTTTTTCATATTTCTGGGTCATGCTTGAATTAATTGTCTCAAGCTTGAAAAAACTGACAAAATCATTTTATGCTTGAGATAGAGCTAATTGCAAATATTCATTAAACCTTAAAAATATACTTTCATCCAAGCCAAGTATCATCATGTTTAAACATATTTTTAAATTCGTAAAAGTAGTATAAAATACTAGAGCTTAGAAGATAAAAATTAAAAACCTACCCATAATTTTTCCATTCTTATACCATTATTATAATAATTTATGTGTATAATTTTATAACAACTGATAGTATGTGTTTTTCCTATCCATATTATTTAACTTTATATTACTACAGTCATAATTTTTAATGACAACATAATGTCCATTAAATGTTCATACCATAATTTACTTAATATTTAGGTTAGTTTAATTTTTCCTATTATAAACAATGATACCATGAAGATATAAATACGTGTTATTGCCCAATATTTTGCATTTTCATGGGCAGTGTGGTTGTGATTACTGTGTCAAGGGATATGACGTACCAGCCAAATAAATATTAATGTTTAATTAATAAGAATTATTTAATAAGTGCCATTTCATCTTTGAATGAATCTCTGTTAGGCCTGAGAACTGTATTCCATTTTCACAGATTTAGAAAGATTCATAGATACTATTAGTTACTATATTTATATTTTGCCTTATTAATGAAAACAAGGGAGTGACAGTTTTTCTCCATACTTTTAAAATTTTGTTTCACAAATATATTCAGTTTTTCTCATGTATACAGAATATCACCTTAATGGTTCTAAAAATGTTTTCACTAATATTTGTTAAAAGTTCTAAATGATCGTGTTAGAAGGTAGGATAAGCGTGGGCCACATTTACTTTTTGGTTTACAGAGACATTTCTATAACAGTACGTTTTGAATTAAGGAAGGGGTGAACTCTGGGTTTCTTTGTACAAAATGAAATCTTGTTATCTGTTATATAGTTGATATGGACAGAAAGTAATCAGATTGATGCATTTTGTGGAAAAATGGTGTAAATTCAAAGTGGTAGCAGTATGAGATTTAGGATAATTTTTTTCTCGCTAAGATTTGATTAGTTAGCAAAATGGAAGTCCTAGAATAATGAAAAGTTGCACTGTTTTTAATTTATTAAAATGTTCATCTTCTTAAATGTAATAAATAAGTGCACAGGAAAGAAAATGGGAAAATTAACGCGAGAAAGATTTCTTCATATTCTTTATATAGAAATAGTAAAAACATTCAGTGAAGGAAGTGATTGACAAAATTTTATGAGTATGAGTTTAATTACATAGACGCTTAGAACTGAAAGACACCTTAAATAATTTTTAACTTAGTGATTTCTAGAGGTTTGGGTTTTGCAGAATAAAGAAAACAAAATTGGGGGAAGGATGAATGAAAGTACAGATTGTGACTTAGTTACCAACTTTTTATTTTGCAGCTTTTTCCTGTTTCCACAATGTATATATTTATTATAATTTTTTGTAGAGCATTGTTACAAAGAAAGTCAATTGGAACTCAAATATAATTTATACAATTTTAAAAATCAGATTTATGTAACTTAATGAAAAGCAAAGAGCATCACCATTATTCTGATTTTGGTGAGCCGAAATCCAAGTCTTATCATGAATTGGGTCTAGTGCTTGAGGAGTCACTGAAGTAATACACAGTTTTTATTTTGGAAGAGATGACGCCAAAGAGGTCTAGAGGAGCTGATGAAATCAGAAGAGCTCAGGCGGCTCTTGAGAGGCCAATACAAGACAACTGTTCTAATTTTATGGTTTATGGTGTTATTTCCATTGTCAGAAATGGGAGGTCCATTTCTTTGTTGTGCGTTCTCTCTGGTTGGTGAGTTAAATTGTAGCCAAAACACAAGAATGAATGGGGAAAAAAGATTAATTACCCATTAGGTACCTGTTGAGTCAATAAAAAATTGTTAAGATGATCGAAATGTGTGATGGGGTGAACACTGCTCTTGAACTGTGTCTTTCAGAGTTTTATTTTATTTTTTAGATTTATTTGTTTATTTTGAGTGCATACTCCCTTGAGAAAGAGAGTGAAAGAGAGCACAAGTGCAGGGGCAGCAGGCAGAGGGAGAAGCAGGCTCCCTGCTGAGCAGGGAGCCCAGTGGGGGGCTCAATCCCGGGACCTTGAGATCATGACCTGAGCTGAAGGCAGACACTTAACTGACTGAGCCACCCAGGTGCCCTGAAACTGTGTCCTTCAGATAAGAGAAAGAACAAGCACTTATCCTCTGGAGTTATGATGATTAATCAGGTTGTTTGTTTTATGATTTGTGGTTCCTTGAAACAAGAGACAGCAGTTCTATGCACAGTGTTTATTTTATTGCCACAGATATGGCAAACAAGCCTCTGCAAACCACTTTGAAGAAAGCACAGGGCCCATATGGTTGGATGACGTCAGCTGCTCAGGAAAGGAGTCCAGTTTGGTTCAGTGTTCCCGGAGGCAGTGGGGAAGGCATGACTGCAGCCATCGGGAGGATGTTGGCATCACCTGCTACCCTGGTGGCAATGGATACAGACTATCTCTGGGTGAGGATTGGCCACAGCTTTGGAGTAGCCATAATTCAACCCCCATTGCACCTCTCTCCAATGGACTGGAATGGGAAGCATTTCTCAGCTTTGGCTTTTTTTAAGTCAGTTTTCTATGATGCTCTGAAAAAACTTTTGAGTCTTTCCACCAAGGTTATAAAATTTCTATTCCTCAAGTTATTATTCTTTACATAGAAGCCTAAGTTTCTCACTAAAAATCTTTAAAATCACATGTATCTGAAAGATGGAATAAGGAAGCTGTGGTGTCCATTTCCCCCCGATTGGTCACCTGCTCTGATTCTCATTCACCTTGAATTCTAATGAATGATTTAGGATGGGATTTAAAAAAAAAAATTAGAACAAAACAATAGCTCTCTCTTGCATTCCCCATGATTTATTTCTTCTTTAGTCCCAAGGCCTTGTCAGTCGTTGGTCACCAGTCATTCATTGCTCTGTACTCACATAGATCTTCCCAGTTTCTCAGTGGGTTCCTAAGAGGATTATTGGGGTAAATAACCCAACCATCTTTCTAAGATATCCTGTTACTCTAGAAACCCATCTGTGTCCTTTACTATTCCCCCATTCCAAATTTCTTTATATCTCTGGTCAGATAAAATGTGACTAGTTCGTCTAACAGTCTGGAAATATTTGTGGGTAAAAATCCTTCTGTAAGCAGAGAGCAACTACATGTCCTTGACCGACTTAACATCTGACTGTTCTTAACATCTTAACATCCTTTGAGGATGGCAGAATAATTATAAATGAAAAATATAGAGGGAGATATTAAAAAGAATTGCCAAGACTACCATGGCTCCATTATATATCGAAACACATAGTTTTTGGTGAATAAATGTTAAAGTCATCACAAGTGGTCCTTACTTTTCACCTCAGAGTTGCATCAACCCCTTTTGCATCTTTCTGTTTTGAGACTATGAAGCTTTACTCTTCACATTATAAAATAACACAACTTGTTCAATCCCACAGTATTTATTGTATACTTGAATTTGTCAAAGTATGTAGTTGATTCCTCGTTGTACTCTAACCTGTGAGATCATGGTGACTCACTGCTCTAACCTAACATGGTACCAAGGAGAAATAGAACATTTTACTCCCCCCGTTAGTCATACTTTCAGTTTTGCTTTTCATTTGTCCTCCTTTCTTCTGCGGGATTTCTGATCCTCCCGGGATTAAGTGAGGAGTGATTGTGTGTGGCTGGAGGAAATAGAACATGTTTGCTAGACATGGATACCCTTGGCCCCAGATAGCAAGTATTTGGATCACGAAGTGATCTACTGAGGCATATTGCATCAGTACTCCAGGTGATGAAGTACTCTAAATACTATACAAATTATTATAATCAGAGTCCCCTGGAAGCCTGTGTGGTTAAATGCATGCATATGGTCAGGCAACTAATTTTTCCAATTCCCCTGAAAATCTTTAATTCTAGGATACTATATATTTTTAAAAATTTAAAAAGCTGAGGATGATAATTATTAATAAAATATGTGATCATTATTATAAATGTCTTTGGTCCTAATTTCAGTAATACATCTATTAACTATTCATTTGTCTGAAGAACATTATGTCTGGGCCAAATATACTTTTGGAATAGAATCATATTACCACTTATTCATCCAAAGAGATCATTATCTTCCCACTTATCAAAAAGGACTGCATATTTAAAACAAACTTAGAGAAGGAAATCATGGAATTGTAATATAAAAAATAGCATTTTAAAAACAATTGAGATTTTTTACTTCTTTGCACTGTAATAGTGAGTTGTAAGACTATTACTGTTTTCAAGTGTTTGAGAGGTAACTTGTGGACCTTAACTTTAGATGTGAATTGAAGTCCTCAAAATTAATAATTGATCAATATACACTTTTTATATTTGGGTGTGTGGTAGATGGAATGCTCAAAAGCAATATTCTAATTCAATTAAAGTAATTCTAGTAAGAATGCAGTTAATACCCTGTGTGAACTGGGGGGAAAATTGTGGGATGGTAAGTATGTGGATTTCTCGTTTGAATATTACACCAATTTTTTTTAAAGTTTTATTTACTTAAGTAATCTCTACACCCAGCATGGGGCTCGAACTTATGGCCCTGAGATCAGGAGCTGCATGCTCTTCTGGAACCAGCCAGGCACCCCAGTATTGCACCAATTCTGAATCTCAGAGTATTAAATCCTAGAGAGATTTTGTCCCCAGTGAGATGGTCTCTTACCCAATTTTATAGCATAACATTGTGACTTTTAACTTAGCTAAATTTTATCTTCTCTAAAAATATTATTTTCTAGAAATAATGTATTAAATCAATGTTATAGGAGAATTAAAATAAAGAAAACGCTATTGGAAGTCCAGGTTTGAAATATAAAATTACATATGATTTAAGATACTATATACCCATTGTACTGTTTAGTTTTCCCGAGCATTTTATATTTAAGATTTTAGAAATAAAACATGTATATTATTGCTACCATAACAAAAAGAACTTAAACAGTAAGATGGTATTGATAGACTGTCAACCTAAATGTCTTCCAATTTTCCCTTCAAGCATTGAAAATCCAACAATTTTGTAAAATGAAGCCCTGAAATTAGGTTCAGAAATACTGCATGCATTATTTGTACGAAGCATGTAATTGAGGCTTTAGAAACACTTTATCATTTTTATTTTTATGGTTTATGAAAAACTGTCCATAAAATGCCTAGAATGAAAAATGAAGATCTCATTCCATGTGCACATGTTTTCTTAATTTTGGACCAAACATCCAAAAATGTAAAAATTTATAACTTTAAGAAAAGGATTTCACCTTTTTTAGGTTTTTTTTCCCTTTGAAGATCACTTTTCTATCTTATTCCTTAAAAGAAACACAAAAATTCCAGACTTTCAGATAGATTAATAAGAAATGTAAAGTTTCAAGTATACTCTGTTTTGTGCCATGACTAAAACCCCAAGTTTCTTAGCTATTGTAAGCAGTGCAGAGAGTAGGCACTCCAAAAACATCTGTTGATTTTGACTTTGCTTTATCGATTCTACTATGATAACTAGTAGATAGATAATAGTAGACAGATACCTGGCCCACAAAGTGAGTATGACGGGGATAGAAACTAAAGAGCCAGCAACTCTGAGGGTAACAAAGGAGGATGGAAAAGTATAAAAATGGATCAGAAGACTCAAAGTAGGACATGTCCATGTTGCCAACAGTATTTTCTGTCACTCAACAAATGCCAATCTAGTACTTTCATATGCTGGTTTAAACAGAAATGATATTTTGTTCTTTAGCTGCTTACTTCACCTCCTTAGTTCTGCTGAATTCAGCTTGCTTCATGATTTTCCCTAAATCCTTATCAGTAAATCTCAGGGGCCCTGAAGCTGAAGACCCTTCTAGAATCTGAAGGGTATTAATTTGCTTGGGCTGCTGTAACAAAGCATCACAGTGGATAGCTTACACAACAGGTATATATTGTCTTACATTTCTGGAGTCCAAAATCAAGGGGCCATCAGGATTGGTTCCCTCTGAGGGCTAAGAGGGAAGGCTCTGTTCCAGGCCTCTCTCCTTGTCTTACAGATGGTCCTCTTCACCCTGTGCATCTTCATATAGTCTCTTCCCCTTTTACAAGGACATTAGTCATAGTGGACCAGGGCCCACCCTAATGGCCTCACAGTTCAACCCAGGACAGTATGCAAAGGGCAGCGAGGGCTTTTGGTTAAATAGCACCATATTTATTGGTGTTGGTAGAGATATGTGAAATTCTACAAATGACTTCATTTGCATAACTTAGGTAAACCTCAGTTTGAAAGAGATCAGTTCTCAACTTTAAAAAAAAAAATGAGATTTTTAAAAATTGTTATTTTTATTTTTTAGCTACAGCATTTAAAAAATTGAGGTATAACGAACATATAACATTATATTAGTTTCAGGTATACAACATAATGATTCAGTACTTGTATATATTGTGAAATGATCACCATAAGTCTAACACCCATCACATAACATAGTTACAAAATTTTTTTTTCTTGTGTTGAGAACTTTTAAGATCTACTGGCAGCAATATTCAAATATGAAATATAATATTATTAACTATATTCACCATACTGTACATAGCACTCTTTGAAATCTTAGTAATTTTTATGACTTAAGCCCTTCTTTTGGAAACATTAGTAAATAGGAAGGCTGAAATGGAAATTGCCCTTGTTAGCTGCTGCCTTCCTTTCTTTTTTCCTCTATACATTCCGGTTACCCATGCAGGCCAAAGGTGTGTGTGTGTGTGTGTGTGTGTGTGTGTGTGTATAAATATATATATATATATATATATATACTCTCTCTCTCTCTATATATATATATATATACATATGTATATATATATATGTATTTTATATATATATGGCTCCCTAAAAATCTCAGTTTTGGAGTATAAATTTCTAGTTATATTCAAGGATAAATGAACATATGTGAAACAAAAACAACTCTAAGGAAATATCTTACAATTTAGAAGTTAATGGTAATAAAATAAGACTATTCACAATTTTGTAGTGGTAATCATTCATTCATTCATTCATTCATTCATTCAGCCAACAGCTACCTCATGTCCTCTGTATGTGAGGCACTGTTCCAAGTGCTGGGAATTCATAGTTGAGCAAGTGAGTACTCTGACCCCAAGGCTTCAAATGACATTGTAAGAGTGGATACAGTTTTTTATTAATACCTCTTCCTCACCCTTTCTTGTATTACCCAGCTGATTTTCTAGCTGATATAAAAAATGAATTGTATTTTATAAAGTCTCTCATACTTTAACATCAGTTTGTTGTTTTGGCTTTTCTAATACTTTCAAATCATACTTAGGTTTTCCTATCAGACTGATGGATGGAGAAAATAAGAAGGAAGGACGAGTGGAGGTGTTCATCAATGGCCAGTGGGGAACCATTTGTGATGATGGCTGGACTGATAAGGATGCAACTGTGATCTGTCGTCAGCTTGGCTACAAGTAAGAAAAACCAAATCATTTGGCATGGTTTCTTGATGAGCATTTCTGACTTTTTAGGTTTTTTCTAATGAGTTATTTCTTATCTAAAAATAATTTCTGTGAATCAATTGGAAATACCGGTAGCATACTGACTTGATTCCAGATATTAAGAAATACTAAGGAGACTCTACTTAAATTTTTCTATTTTCCCAAAAGCAAGAGAAATCGTTACATGAGAAATATAGCTTTGGGGGCAGGTGGCTAGCTCAACTGGGAGAACATGCAACTCCTGATCTCAGGGTCCCCAATTCAAGCCCCGTGTTGGGCCTAGAGCTTACTCAAAAAAAAAAAAAAAAAAAAGTTTTATCTAATAGCAAATAGTCTAATAATTCTTGAATATTCATAATACTGCTTTTATCAGGTAAAGTTGGTAACCTTTTCTCTTTGATTTAGGTTTCAACTCTGTGGCCTTTTTAAGAGACTCTGGAGTTACTGAAATTGTGGTTGGTTCTCCTTATTCACAGTCGTTATACTTTCTAAAGTCACAGTGAACACTGTATCAGCAAATACTGAGCCATTGCTTCTAGAGTTAAGGTTGAACAAGAAGATGCTCTGCCTTCTTATTTTAGCTTTCAAACTTGCAAAATTTTGGTCTATTAATTTTTTTTTCATTTTTTGATGATTTCACTGTTTTTTTTTTTTTCTTTTTTAAAGATTTTATTTATTTGACAGAGAGAAACAGCGAGAGAGAGAACACAAAGCAGGAGAAGTGGGAGAGGGAGAAGTAGGCTTCCTGCTGAGCAGAGGCGGGGCTCGATCCCAGCACCCTAGGATCATGACCTGAGCTGAAGGCAGATGCTTAACGACTGAGCCACCCATGTGCCCCAGTGACTTCACTGTTTAAAATGCCATCAACGTAGGGTGCTCAAGAGCTCTCCAGCATTCCTGAGAGCAAAAAGGCTGTGATGCAATTTCTGAAGAAAATATAGGTGGTAAATAGGCTTCACTGAGGCATGAGTTTCAGTGTGAAAAACATGGCACTAAGTAGACTGTGAAAAGGACACGTGTTTCAGTTTGAGAGCTGAAATAAACAAGAAGGTTATCTTCTTGTGAGACCTCAACTGGGCAATGCACATTTGTGGGGGTTTTGAACATGTCTGCAAATGACTGTGAAAACACTGTGAGTATTAATTTGGCAGCTGCAAATATATGGAACATGTTGAAGTTTAGAAGTTATGAAATTTAAACAAATATGCATAAATTGATGAGCTCATAATAGATTACTAATGTTGGTTTGGATTTTATTTTATTATTTTATTTTTTAAAAGATTTTATTTATTTATTTGACAGAGAGAGAGATCACAAGTAGGCAGAGAGGCAGGCAGAGAGAGAGAGGGGGGGAAGCAGGCTCCCCGCTGAGCAGAAAGCCTGATATGGGGCTCAATCCCAGCACCCTGAGATCATGACCCGAGCCAAAGGCAGAGACTTAACCCACTGAGCCACCCAGGTGCCCCTGGTTTGGATTTTAAAATATATCTTTAATTATACATCTATGCATATCTTAAATATTGATAAATTTAACTGGTTATTCCTATGCAGAATACATTTTTATTTTTACAAGTATTTCTAATTTGCGATGCCTGGGTGGCCCAGTTGGTTAAGTGTCCGGCTCTTCATTTTGGCTCAGGTCCTGGTCTCAGAATTGTAAGATCAAGCCTCCTTGGGCTCCATGTTCTGGTGGAGTCTGCTTGTCCCTCTCCCTCCCACTCTGTCCTCCTCCTCTGCCCCTCACCCACAACATGTGCATGTGCTCTCAGTCTCTCTCAAAAAATAAAATCTTAAAAAAATAGTATTTCTAGATTTAATAAGAATTCAAATGCTTTTTCTAATTTTTTTAATTCAAAGTTTGCTTTTGGTTACCCAGACCCTACTTCAATTTACTGCTCAGTTTTTGACTTGGTGGCAGTTCCAATTGTCTTATGGTAAATAGGTCCATTATTTGCGACACAGATTTTGTTTTCAAACTGGTTGTCTAGATGTCTAGGTGAACTTCATCAATGATATAAGTTTCCCTGGCTCACTACATTTCTAATACTTGTTTCTTTATTTGAAAAAAGTATTATTTTTCTTAACATTTAATTCACAGTGAATTTATCCAAAACCAGCCATTAAAATATATTGCTGTTTGAGACTGGTTACTTTGCCATGCTTTTATATTTTTATTAGACTAATCCAGGAAACCTAGTATTATTTTTGGAAATATGAAGGGAAAGATCAAGTTTGATTGTTATTGAATTGTGTGTTCTAGGTAAAGTTTAAAGAGAAAATGTTCATAAGCATATCCATCAATGCATTTTCACTTTGGCTTTTTTCTACATTTTTCATTGCTTTTTACATATCATCAGTCCATTTTATATTTAACTGAAATAGTGAATTTAGGTAAGAAATAATATAGATTAAATGAACAAATTTGTAGCAATTTTTTTTTAAAAAAGATTTTATTTATTTGACAGAGAGATCAGGTAGGCAGAGAGGCAGGCAGAGAGAGACAACGGGGAAGCAGGCTTCCTGCTGAGCAGAGAGCCTGATGTGGGGCTTGATCCCAGGACCCTGGGACCATGACCTGAGCTGAATGCAGAGGCTTAACCTACTGAATCACCCAGGCACCCCTATAGCAATTTTCAATAATATTTCTATAAGAATTATTGAGGAAAGCATTGGAAGATCTTACTTTGTAATTGTTTCTTTAAAAAAAAAATCTTATTTATCTCAGAGAGAGCAGGAGGGCAGGGGGAGAGACAGAGAGGGAGCGCACGTAAGTGGAGGGAGGGGGAGAGGGAGAAGCAGATTCTACCCTGAGTAGAGAACCTGATTAGGGGCTCGATCCCAGGATCCTGGGATCATGACCTGAGCCAAAGGCAGATGCTTAAAGGATTGACCCACCCAGATGCCCCACAATTGTTTCTTTAAAATAAAGTCTCTTGGGACACCTGGGTCATGATCCCAGGTTCCTGGGATCGAGTCCTGAATTGGGCTCCTTGCTCAACAGGGAGCCTGCTTCTCCCTCTGCTTGTGCTTTCTCTATCTGACAAATAAATAAATAAAATCTTAAAAAAATAAAACAAAATAAATTCTCTTAGTAAGTAAATCAGTACTTTAATGTTATTATAACAAATTGGATAATCATCTTCTAGTGCCCAATATGTAATTTACTGTCTAAAAATATTTACATGAGAATCATCTGGATATTTGTTCAATCTAAACATACTTAAATGTATTTATAATTGCCCACTAGGGGAAATGGATTTCATGTTAGAACATATATATAATTGTAAACAAGTATGTGACTAGAGTAGATTTTTTTCCTCGAGGTCTACTTTGAATTGGTAAATCTTTAATAAGGCATTTGCTTGTAATAATCAATCCGGAAAACATCTAAGCTGTCCAAAGGTTTGGTTGGGTCTTATTAATAGGAGTTCCAGAGCTCTGTCCCCCAGACAGCTATATCATATGTGACGCTTCCTCCTTGGAAGTACTGAGAATCAAAATAGCATTAGAAAGCATTTCCACAATGGGAGAAACAAAAATGAAGTAATAAACACCAGGAAACATGAATGATAACTAAATGCCTAAACAGAAAGTAAAAGGCATTATTTAGTTATGTTTTACATGTTACATAATATCTGAAAAAGTCATATTATTTTTAGAGGGTTGAGAGAGAATGTGTTGATATCAGTTACACTTGTTAAGGTAGACTAAATAACTGTAATGGAAATTCTATTCTATTTGAACTTTGTTTTAATCCATTAGCATATCTTTTCAAGATGACATTGTTCTTGAACTGTGTATTTATTGTAGCATCCCTTGAAAGAATCTACAAAATAGCATGTCCCTACCTGAGTTAGTAGAGACCTAAAATTAAAACTAGATATCTAGTTTTTGTTTTATAATTAAATTGAAACTAGATATCTAGTTTTTGTTTTATAATTAAATTGATGCAAAAGATTTAATTTCTGGCATATTTGTATATGACATTAAAAATAGAACAGTTATATCACTCTTAATTATAATCCAATGGAGTATCAGTATCATAGTGACTCGATGCTCTCTGTCATCTATTTAAAAAATACAGGAACAAACTCTTCTTTGACCTTCAGAAATTTTACATAGTTCCTTTTTCTCCTTGAAATTATACTTAAAGTATTCCTTCTCCACAGAAACTTAATATTATTATGCTTTAAAAAAATGTGTGTATGAGTATATATATACATATGTGTGTGTGCGTATGTATGTGGCAATTGTGTGTGTGTGTGTGTGTGTGTGTGTGGACACACATGGAGAGAGCAAGAGAGAAATTAGATCCTTCTGACAGGTTCCTCTCTGGATTTTATGATTTCTAGTATACAACTGATTAAAGACAATAAAAACAGAAGTTTGAGAAGTAATTATTAAACATAGGAAATAAAAGCTGACTAAAGCTCCCATTTCTAACTTAGATTGTTGGGTTGGGTTTATGGTGCTTGGTTAAAGGAGGCTTTATTGCTATCATATGTTTAGAACTGTTCTTTTGTCCACTTGAGAGGCTTTTAAATCTTGGAGCAATGCCCCGTGGTAGGATTTGGGATGAGTGGAAAAATACGTCTTTCTTTTATGTAGGAGAAGGAAAATTTTGAAACGAAAGTTGATTTTGATTTCAGCAAGACCAGTTTTAGGAGAGAATACCGATGTAATTAGAGAATCTGAATATCGATTCCCTTAACGCCCATATATCCCTGGGAAAGTGGAAAGTCATCTTCTACTTCCAGGAGCACTTAACACCCAGTTTAAAGACTGACTAAAGTATTGGATGGAGTCTGTTGTCTGCTGTGAATTGCTGCATGCTTATAGCCCAGGGGAAATCTTTTCCCGTTTTTCTAAAGATGACACAGTCCTTAACTGTTTTAAAAAAAAGTCACAGGAAATTTTTTTAGACTCCACTATATTATTGAGAATGTCTTTATTTAATC
Organism: Meles meles; assembly: GCF_922984935.1. NCBI lineage: Eukaryota > Metazoa > Chordata > Mammalia > Carnivora > Mustelidae > Meles > Meles meles. The sequence goes on from NC_060067.1 coordinate 92,872,668, forward strand.
ATATACTTTTATTAGTTTAAATGTTCCCTAATTTCTTCTGTTGATGTATCTAAAATGGTACATTCTTTTAGTGTATAGATTGAAAAATTTCTAAGAGATCATCCTTTGTTTTATTTAATGAGTCTAATTTTGTTTTCTATATGTTTACTTCTACCTGTCATTTACTTCTATGGTATTTATCATGCTTTTTTGTCTGTTCTTTGTGTAACCTTATGTTTTTTAATTACAAGCAACCCAATTTTCTATTGTCATTCTTTCTCTAGTGGTTGGACATCCAGCATTCTTATTGTTTTACTAGAAGTTGTTTTAAAATTTTTTTTTTTTTTTTTTTTTTTTTTTTTTTTTTAAAGATTTTATTTGCTTATTTGACAGACAGAGATCACAAGTAGGCAGAGAGGCAGGCAGAGAGAGAGGAGGAAGCAGGCTCCCCGCGGAGCAGAGAGCCCGACGCGGGGCTCGATCCCAGGACCCTGGGACCGTGACCCGAGCCGAAGGCAGAGGCTTTAACCCACTGAGCCACCCACATGCTGGCACATTTTCTTACCAATTTCAAAAATAATTAACTGTAAGTTTCCCTTGCTGAAAAATATCAAGACATCTGGCATACTATTATTTACTTTTACCTCCACTCATCCTCACTTCCCAAACTCATGGGAATCACCTGGGATTTTAACTTCAGAATGTTATTAATTTTTAATTTTCTTTGAATTATGCCTATTTGAATTTCAAATTGCATTACATTACACACCCACATTATCTGCAATTATTACTATTTTTTAAAAATGAGGGCACCTGTGTGGCTCAGTGGGTTAAAACTTCTGCTTTCAGCTCAGGTCTTGATCCCAGGGTCCTGGCATTAGGCTCTCTGCTCGGCAGGGAGCCTCGTTCCTCCCCTCTCTGCCTACTTGTGATCTCTATCTGTCAAATAAATAAATAAAATCTTTTTTTTTTTTAAATTTATTTGACAGACAGAGATCACAAGCAGGCAGAGAGGCAGGCAGAGAGAGGAGGAAGCAGGCTCCCCGCTGAGCAGAGAGCCCCATGCGGGGGCTCAATCCCAGGATCCTGGGATCATGACCCGAGCTGAAGGCAGAGGCCTTAACCCACTGAGCCACCCAGGCACCCCATAAATAAATAAAATCTTTAAAAAAATGATTACTAAAGGGGTGCCTGGGTGGCTCAGTCAGTTAGGCTTCTACCTTGGGCTCAGGTCATGATAGGATCCTGGGATCAGGTCCCATGTCAAGAGTCCCTGCTCGGTGGGTAGTCTGCTCCTCACTCTCCCTCTGCCTCACCCCTTACTCATGCTCTCTTTCTCAAATAAATAAAATCTTTAAAAAAATGATTACTAAAATAAGCAACTTGTGGCAATTCTGACTCAGAAAAAGGAGAGAGATTACAAGTAAACATTGGAGGAAAGAAGAAGAATATGAGAACAGATATACAGAAGGTTAAAAAAATTGTGAAAGAGTACCATGAATTACTTTTAGCTAATAAACTTGGAAATCTAGATGAAATGGACCATTATCTGGGAAACCACATTTTCAACAAATATATAATTATGAAAATTGATAGAAAACCCAAATTAATGATCATGGAAGAAATGACTCCGATTTTTGCTCAAAGAGTTTTGACCAATCTTTAATTCAGATAAGTCCCAAGTTATATAAATTGTTGCAGAGTGAGAAAAATATGAAATTCTTTTCATTCATTTAGGGAGGATAATATAAATTGATTTCAAGACTGGACAGTCTAAGTACATACACACACACACACACACACACACACACACACAGAAAACTACACCCCTTCTCATGAACCTACATACAAAAATTTAAATAAAATGTTAGCAAATTTAATCCAATGGTGTACTTAAATAAATTTAAACAAATGGGAGTCTATTGTAAGAATAAAAGAATGGTTCCAAGTGAGGCATTCAATTAATGTATTCCAGTGTGTCATCTAAAAATGAAAATAAATGTGATTGTTTAGTAATGGTGAAAAGTTATATTTTAAGAATCATCATTCCTTCCTTATATCTATTAGGAAGCTTAGAATAAAATAAAACTACCTTAACTTTATATCGCAATCATCAGAGAGGAAGAAAACAAGGGTGCCTGCTATTACTGCATTGACTCAGTACTATCTGAAGGTCATTACTAAGCATTGAAGTATCAGTATTGGAAAAAAAAGTCAGAATTGTTACATGAGTAATATGGTATTCCACCTAAATAACACAAGAGAATCAATGGGAAAGGCACTAGAACTAGTGTTTATTGATGTAATCATGTAAATACAATTTTTTAAAAATATTTATTTATTTGACGGAGATCACAAGTAGGCAGAGAGGCAGGCAGAGAGAGAGGAGGAAGCAGGCTCCCTGCTGAGCTGTGGGGCTCCATCCCAGGACTCTGGGATCATGACCTGAGCTGAAGGCAGAGGCTTTAACACACTGAGCCACCCAGGTGCCCCAGTAAATACAAATATTTTTAAAATGTAATAGCAAGGTAAAAAATAAAAAGAAAACAATGTCGTTTAGGTGGTGCAAAAACAAAGAAATGACTAGGAATAATCACAAGAATTGAGACCTATGTGAAGAAAAGAAAATCTTTACTAGAGGTAGAAGAGCTAATAAGTGATACACCACAATGGAAAGACAAAACAGAAATTAATGTAACCATTAAATGCTGTCCTCATAAAAATCTTTTATTTTTCTTGGTGTATTTGGTGGGGTGGTGGTGGGGAGAGAGACTTGATTTCCAGGTTCATCTGAAATCATATCCATGTGGTATTGGCACTGGAACAGGCAAGAAGTCAATGACACTAACTGCACCGGTGATTAGCAACCTTGGTTGTACAATTAAAATAATGCTGAGAGTTTAAAAAAAAAAAAAAAAAAAAAAAATATATATATATATATATATATATATATATATAAACCATGCCCAGGCCCATTCCTCTGGATTCTACTTTAATTGACATTAGGTGGGTTCAGGTTTTGCTATTATTTTAAAGGCTTCTAAAGGTAATTTAAATGTGTTGCCAAGGTTGGGGATTACTGAACTGTAAAGACCAAGAAATGGCTTCTGTACATGTAATTGTGATAAATGATTAAATTAAAAAGCCTTTCAAATCAGTAGGAAAAGTTATTAGGACAGTGAACTTAGGGACTAAAATTAAGCCACATCCCTTACTGGGGCACGTGGGTGGCTCAGTGGGTTAAGCCACTGCCTTCAGCTCAGGTCAAGATCTCAGGGTCCTGGGATTGAGCCCCGAATCAGGCTCTCTGCTCAGCAGGGATCCTGCTTCCCCCTCTCTCTCTGCCCACTTGTGATCTCTCTCTCTGTCAAATAAATAAATAAAATCTTTGAAAAAAAAAAAGCCAGATCCCTTACTAACACTAAACAGAAATAAATTCCAGACAGACCTATGATACACAAAATAAAACAGAAAAAATGGTTCTTTAAATAATCATATTTTAATTGTATGTATTTCAAATGAATAACTTCCTTTCCAAAGACTTGCCCTGTATTCAGCAATATATATCCAGAACCTTAAAAATCTTTATACCTGTTGAACAAAAATTCTACTTTTGAAAAGAATTCTAAGCTATCCACCAACACTTACATTTAAGTATATATCTATAATTGTAAAAAGTCTTGAATTTTAAAAGAAAATGTGCAGCAGTAGGGAAAAAAATTTAATTTTTCTATGTTAAGGTTTTTCTTCTAAGGAGATTTTATTTATTTTGAGTGCGAGAGAGAGCACAGGAGTGTGCACATGAGGGGCAGTGGGGGCTTGTGCAGAGGCAGAGGGAGAGAGAATCTCAAGCAGACTCCATGCTCAGCGTAGAACCCGAGGCGGGGCTCAATCTTAGGACCCTGAGATCATGACCTGAGCTGAAATCAAGAGTTACTGGACTGAGCCACCCAGGAGCCTCTATGTTAAAGTCTGATGCAGAGCTTCCTGAACAGGAATCATGTAGGGCTTATTAAAAAAAAAAAAATAGGTCGCTAAGTCCCACTGGTGATACACTCATTCAGAATCAATCCAAGTGGCCTTTTAAGTACTCTGAAGTTTGAGATGCACTAAAGTGTTCAATAAATCTTTTAACCAGTAAAAATTATGGTTAGTATTTTCCCCATAAATATGTACAGGAAGGGAATATACCAAATGCTAGCAGCGTGTTGTTGGGATTTTTTATAATTTTATTTTGTAAATTTGATACAATGACATTTATTACTTCTGTAATTAATAAATAAGTTTCATATTAAAAAAGATTTACTTTAAGAGTACTGTTAGAGTCATCTGTTCGGGCATAGGGGTCTTCCACGACTAAAAATTTATAATGGGTTAAATCTTATTTTTATTTGCACTTTTTGTCAGAGTAGCAGTTAACTAGTTAGCTGTACCAGTTTTTGAAGTAACTGTGCTGCCAACCACAAGCATGTGAGTTCAGGTTTCATTGCTGAAGGAGGTAATTCAAATGAATTTCTCAGAGAATCCATATCAATAAATGATTTTGCTAGAGATCCTGCATAAGTTTAAGGAAAATATGATAACTTTAAGTAGAATATATTTTGATGAGAGAAATATGGTCCAAACTGTCATTTTTAATGGATCAGTTTCTTTTGATTTAAAACTTGTCTTTTGCCTATTTTTCTCTTGGGTTGTTAGGTCTAAAAAAAATTAATGAATTTTGAGAATTTTTTTTTTTTTTTTTTTTTTTTTTGTATGATAGTCCCCTCCATTGGGTGTATTCACCAACAAATATATTTGTGAGTACGTATTACAAATATATGCATCAACCTTTTAATTTTTCTTTTACCTTTCCTTAGGGTGGTTTTTAGTAAAATAGCATTCCTAATTTTTATTGAATTTATTAGTCCTTTAAAGTATATCACCTATGTCTTGTTTAATAAGTCTTTCCCTAAGTTGAGGTTGTAAAGATAATTTCCTTACGATTCAGAATTTAAAACTTTGCCTTTCCTAATTTTGCCATTAGTTTATCAAGAATTGAGTATTGAATATGGTGTTAGTTTGAAATATTTTATGAATAAAGCCCTAGTATTTGGATATTTAAAAAAGTACTGTGCAATTAAAAACAAACAACAACAAAAAAGTGACATAACAAAATAACTCTTCCTTCTATTTGTGATTCCTGGTTTTGTCTTTCTCTGTTAAAAATTAGACTTTAAAAAAATTAAGACTCTTTTATTTCTAAAGAGGACTTTAAAATTTTAGCTCCCTAGCCAATTATTTGACCTCATATTTTTCTTGGCAGTTTTAACCAACTTTAAAAGAGTGTTATGTTCTATAAGAAAATTTGAGATGATTGTTTTCTTGCTTAAACTAGAGTTTAAGGCTATCATGAATTTCTGATATGCTATTAAATGTGACTTTCTCAGCAGAAGCTAAATTAAAGGCAACTAACTGATGCAATAAGGAAGCTCTGGGGTAGGAAAACAGAGAAGGTTTAGTTATTAGCTTTTAAGCTTTTTTGGGACAGAGTCATGAAGTAAATATTTTTTAGCACACATAGATGCTAATTTTAATATTTAAGAGTTAGTTGAATGAGACTCTATTGTGGTGTATTCACATGTACGATCATCTCATCCTCCACACCCTCAAGAATGCTCTGTTCCCAGGGGCCCTGCCAAAGCAAGAACCATGGCTTATTTTGGTGAAGGAAACGGACCCATCCATGTGGACAATGTGAAGTGTACAGGAAACGAGAGGTCCCTGGCTGACTGTATCAAACAAGATATTGGAAGACATAACTGCCGCCACAGTGAAGATGCAGGAGTCATTTGTGATTATTTTAGCAAGAAGGCAACAGGTAACAGTAATAAAGGTAAGTCATTTTCTGGGGCCAATACAAGTCAGAGTACTTTTCACTTCATTAGTATAAACAGTATTTTGATAACAAAAATCTCCTTCCATAAGACTATACCTACTCTGTGTTTGTAGTTAGAGGCAGTGGTTCCTGAGAAACTTGATGGGGCTTACATGGGGAGCAGAGTTCAGCGGCAGGAGTGAATTTATAGGATTTGACATCATGCCCTCTTGACATTCTCAGCCATTTCTGTCCCATTCTTTCTCTGGATGTAATAAAACAGTCAAACTTGTTAGTATCCTTGAAGATTTAGAATTGACATAGAAAGAAATGAATTTTTCTATTATTTTTTTTTTAGAGGAGAGAGAGAGGGGAGGGGAGAAGAGGCAAAGGGAGAGAGAGAATCTCAAGCAGGCTCCATGCTCAGTGTGGAGACCAATGTGGGGCTTGATCCTAACCACGCTGAGATTACGACATGAACCGTCCAAGAGTCAGAGACTTAACTGACTGTGCCAGCAAGGCACTCCCAAAAAAGGAAAATTTAAAGATGAATCACAGAAAGGAACAACTTCTACTCTTACTGATATTTTAAACAACCAGGATAAATTTAAAAGTAATTGCAAAAAGAATATTATCTTTTGTAGAGTTTAGTTTCTGAAATTCAGAAACATTAAGGAAAATGAGAAATAATCTTTCAGTATAGTACAGTAATATATGTTTTGTACTTAAATACAAAGGTCCTTGAAAGCTGAGAGTAACTTTTATGAAACAACTACTGGTTTAAAGGAATAAAAAAGTAGCTATTTTGTAGAAAACTATAGTTACATTTTATGAAAAGAAAAGTCTTTATGTATGTTGAAAATTCATTGTTTTGATGCGTTGGACTTTCTGAAAATTAGGTGACTATTTGAGCATTCTCATTTTCTAACATCTTTTAATTGCTAAAGACAATGCAAAAATAAACTGGATGCTGTTAATATGATTCTTCACTGTCTGAGGAGCTTCTCAGCTTACCAAATCACATATATTTAATATTACTAAATAGTATACTTATCTATAAGTATTAATTATAACATAATGTGTTAAATTCCTTTCAATAATTTAAGCTACAGTTAAAAATGGAATATAACTAATTCTTTGGATTATATCAAATTTCTGAAGCAGTAGAAAAACATAAAAACTTAAGAATTATAAATGTTTCTACTATATTCCTATATAAACCTACTTTAAAGTATGAATTGCCATATGTATTTCATTACTTTACTTATACATTTGTTTTCGTTAATTCCTAGAGTTGTAGCAACACTTATTTTGATACCTTTCCATGGTTCAATACTACCATACCTCAAATAACAAGATTTCATTTTAGACCATCTGGATTACAGAATCTGGCTTATTAACCTATTGATTTTGTATTGAGGTTCAAGACCTAGTGACTTCTTCTTGTTTTTCTTTTTCTTTTTCTCCTTTTTTCTTTTTTTTTAAGATTTTATTAATGTATTGTAGAGAGAGAGCACAAGTAGCGGAGAGGATCAAGGAGAGGAGAGGGAAGGAGAGGGTCAAGCAGACTTGGCACTGAGTGCGGAGTCCAGTGTGGGGGCTCTATCTCATGACTGTGATCATCACCTGAACCAAAATCGAGACCCCCACTTAACAAACTGAGCCACCCAGGCACCTCCCTAGTGACTTCCATAAAGGAATTCACACTCAGGCCATTGGTTATTGGTCATCTGTTGGGATCCTTTTATAAATGAACTTCATTTTGCTTTCTAATTTTTTTTTTTTTTTTGGTAACTGCAGATTTTATGGCTTTAAATAGATTTTACATTTTTGCAATCCGGTGCCCTGCCCCAGCAAAACTTTCAGTTTTGCTTGCTCAGTATTAATTACATCATTCTTTTATTTTGGTGTTCTATACATTGACTTGACTTGGAACATTATTTGAAACTTATGTTTTTCTCATATCGTATAATTTGCTGTGTCAGCTAGAGGACTCATATCCTAAAGAGATGAGAATTAAAGTTTGACAGCATGCCTCTGAGATCATTTGGCAAATTAATGATTTTGGTACATGTTATTGAACCCCTTTCTGAAGAAATAACTAGTGCTGATTCCCTACTGAGCTCCCTTTTACCTGATTATTTTGGGAGAATATTAGTGTTGACTAGATTTTCATGGTCATGGTACAGTTCTCGCCTTTTCTTCTTACACAGATAGAAAAACAGTTATCTATCAATATTTTAAAACATATACTTAACCAAGGAAATAAAATACTATAGAAATTCTCCTCCTTCCTAAAATTATTTTTTAAATAGTCATACTTTAGTTACTTTCTTTTGTACACCACTTTTTCATACATTTTAATTCTTAATTCTTTTTTATGTTCTTGATCGAGTCTATTATCTTGGAAAGTTTGACTATATTCCCTCAAATGCCACTTGGACTGTTTAGTAAAACTTTCCATAAGTTAATATGCTATATGATTAAATGTAAATGTGAATTTAGATCAGAATCCCATTCCGCAAATGTGCTTTGCTCCTTTAAGTTACATTTTTGTAGACAGGGCTTGGCAATGTTGTGTTGAAGAGCAAGTAGTTTAGACCAGTATTGCCTTTGCAGTTCTCTTGCTTTACCCTTCCTACACTCCCAAATGATTTCTGAAATCATCAGAGGAGGAGATGTAGGCACCTGTAGGATGATGTACTGGGCAGGGCCCACTCAGAATATGGGAAACTTCCTCAAGTTCCTGATCTGCTTGGGAATTCTTGGTGAAGTGAGAAGACATTTAATTTTTATTATAAGAAACAACAGTATCCTATAATTCAAGGAGAGAAGACATTTTAAAATAGAGAAGGAAGCAGCAGGTAATGTATCACTTGTGTCTTTATCCTACTATCAGTAATAAGATAATCTGATTAATAACTTCTGTCTGCTTCAGAATCCCTCTCATCTGTGTGTGGCTTGAGATTACTGCACCATCGGCAGAAGCGGATCATTGGTGGGAAAAATTCTTTAAGGTAAAAGGTTCTTTAGAGGAGATTTTCCATATTACAGAATTATATATAGATAATTCTGTATGTACTGTGTACTATGTACACAGTGTTACAAATTGGGTTTTTTTTAGTATTATGTAAGGGATTTATTTTATTTATTTAATATTGGGTAAGTTAAATACAGATTACATTAATCATTTCACATTTTTTGACCTACATTTACTTTATATAGGTCATGTTGTTAGATCACTACCCTCTGATTTGTAAAATAGATACATTGCTGAAAAGTTATGTGGTAGAAAATAATTGAACAAGAGGTCTGAGAAAAACACGTAACTACAAAATTCATTTAATTTAGAATATATTTGTTTTAGACTTGACTCTTTTAATATAATTTTATTTATTGCATTTACTCATGGAAAACCAGTACTTTGCTTATTAAATACTTCTTTAGGCTGCCTAGGTGAGGTAGTGGGGAGAGAAAATATACTTTGAAGAATGAGTATAAAGAAGACTCAACTTGATTCTATGAATGTCAGAGATAGGTGGGATGCATACAAATACCCACAAGCAAATCTTCATTGTGGACTGCTCAGAGTTCCAGGGACACCATTTTTCAAAGTAGGAAGGGATTTTTTACATCCGAGGGTCCCTTTTTTTCTGCTTTTCTCCAACCTGCAAGCCTTCTGAGTCATTGTTTTAATGGATGCTTTTCTCTGCCTTTTCTACCTTATGTGGAGTTAAGTGACTTACCTTCTTCTTAGGGGTGGTTGGCCTTGGCAAGTGTCCCTCCGGCTAAAGTCATCCCATGGAGATGGCAGGCTTCTTTGTGGGGCCACGCTCCTGAGTAGCTGCTGGGTCCTTACAGCGGCGCACTGCTTCAAGAGGTATGTGTCTACCTTTCCAGATGACTCAGCTGGGCTTTTATTTGCCTTTCTTCTGGTTCCTTCTTTCTCTATTGCATACTGGAAACTTGGAGTGACAGAGCCAGGCTACTAGTCTTCCTTATCTGTGCCAACAGCACTGTGGAAGTGGGGGGAAGTAACAGGGAGCAAAGAGATCCTTCCAAAAGCTACTGGGGTACTAAAGCAAGCTATAGGGAACAAAGACAATGTGTTTTCGGGGTGGGGGGGAGGTGGCTATGTTAGTGCTTTTCTCAAAACATATCTGAGAGTGACAGCATAACCCAGCAGACCCCGAAGAGACCTCAGATTATCTAGTTACAAGACACTAAGAATAGAGAGTGCAAATTTTATTGTTTTTGATCTTTTGGGTCTTCTTGGTGTTTTGTGTCTTTTAGATTTCTCCACTTGTACCTTCTAGAAAGGTTGCATCCTGATTATTTTCTCATGTCCTATTTTATCAGTCCAATCTCATGTCTTCCCAGTTCAGAGGGGCGGCCACACAGAGAAAATTAACATGCCAGAATCACGCAGCTCTTGGTAGCAATGCCTGCAGTAGTACCTGGGCTCTCCTTTCTTCTTGTCCTGTGCTCTTTGGTTGGCCTGGCTCATGGCCATTTCCTCAGCGTGAATTTTGTTATATCTAAATGCATACCAATATTTGGTAAAGTATTGATAATTAATGAGGCAAGGTGATGAGTATAGGCGTCTCACTATATTATATATTTGAAAATGGTCATAATAAAAAGCCTTACATAAAATGTGTAACATGTCATTGAGAAATTCTTACAAGCAAAAATTTGTTTTATATTTTTCCATATGTGATTTCATAAGCTTTCACTATATATTTGTAATTTATCCACATAGATTTTGTTCACTTTAACCACCATGTGAATCTTAACTCCTATTGGAAGACTACATCACAGCTTATTTATTCCCCTACTAATGGGTAGTTAGGTGGTTTCCATTCTCTCACTATGAAAAAACAGTGTGGTAGTAGATATCCATTCTGTGTCTCATTGGGTACATATATGTGGGAGCATTTTGCTAGAGTATGGGTACATTTCAACTTCACTTGGCACTACTAATTTCCTTTCTAAAGTAATTCTATCAGGGCGCCCGGGTGGCTCAGTGGGTTAAGCCTCTGCCTTCGGCTCAAGTCATGATCTCAGGGTCCTGGGCTCTCTGCTCGGCAGAGAGCCTGCTTCTTCCTCTCTTGTGATCTCTGTCAAATAAATAAATAAATATCTAAAAAAAAAAAAAGTAATTTTGTCCATTTATATCTTGGCAATGTTTAAGTCCCTCTGTACTCAGATCCCTAACTCAACTTTATACTATCAGCAGTCTTACTTTTTGCCACTATTAAAATTTTGGATTTCTTTTTAATTCCATTTCCTTGATTAGTGTTTTCCTCTTTCATGACTTCTTTATTTTCTTTGCTTATTTTTCTGTTGGATTGTCCTTTTGTAATTGATTTTAAAAATTTGTTCTGTGTACATAGTCTTTGTTGTTATATATTACAAATACCTTTTCTCAATCAGGGTTATGTCCTGTCACTTCTCTAAAATCTTTTTCTTATAAAGATATTTTAATTTTAACATGTTTAAAAAACCTGTGTCAGTTTTTTAAGTTTGATAAAAGTTTTTATATTTTATTTAAAAAAATCTTTTCCTAGCCCTACTTGATGAAGATACTATCTTAGTTTTTCACTAAGAAAATTTATGTTTGCCTGTAATGTTTAGGTTTTTAGTCTGTTTACAGTTTATTTTTGTATATATGGTATGGGAAAGGAACTTAACTATACTTTCATGGATAGTTTACCAGCACTTTTTATTTGAACATTATATTCTTTATGCAATGATGTATCACAACTATGTTGTATGCCAAATGCAGAATCTGAGGTGGGGCTCAATCCCATGACCCTGATATCATGACCTGAACTGAAACAGAGTTAGATGCTTAACCATTTAACTGACTGAGCCCCAGGTTCCCCACGGGGCCATTTTTAAAGTGTGGTCTTTCTATGACAATATTAGATACATTCAGCTTATTAAAAATCCAGATTTCTGGGCCTCCACTCCAGATCTACTGAATCTTTGGAGCTGAGCCTCAGGAATTGGCATTTTTATCAAGCATCTCTGATGACTCTTATGAACACTAATGGTTAAGACCCACTTGCCTGGTGGGCAAAATAGAATATGATCTGGATTTTTGAAGAATGATGATGAGGAAGAATATATTGGAGTTGTCAGGATACTTATCCATGCCCTATTCAACATATTAACCACTAAACTGAAAAAGATACCAAATGTATTAATCATGAAACTGACAAAGACACCAAAAAGATGGTAAATTAATTATATTTTTGGATGTCAGAAGATTGAGATGGACACATGTTGGAGATAAGATCCATGATAGCAAAAGATCTTGATATGCTGATTCTAACAAGTATTGTGGTATAGGGAGGAAGTAAAATGCTGACTTTAGTTCTAGGAAACTTGGCTTACATGTTGCACAAGTGAAAAAGACCTCATGAGTTTTAGAGTCCTGCAAACTTCATACAAGTCAGTGATGTAATGAAGTTGCCCACAGAGTTAATCAGTAGTGGGCAGCGCTGACAGAACAGGGGCAAGACAGCATCAATGAGTCTTGCTATTCTTATTGTACTCAAGCTATTGGCAGAGACAAAAGCACTGTCACTATAACAGAGAGAACTGTGTTCAGTTCTAGGTGCCCCATCATGAAAAAAATGGTGGTATACCAGGGAAGGCAAAAAGACAGGGGAAGTTGTGTGGAATTGGATTAGATTTGTTACCTGTTGCTTCAGGTACCACAGATGTTAATGGGAGAAAAGATAATTTTCTTTTTAACATGAAGAGTTGTTTATTTTTTATTTCTTTAAGACTAGGACCAAAGATGGAAGGGGCCATATGTGGGAGGAAGAGTAAGTTCTGTTATGAAGTGTGTTCAAGCACAGAGGTTGGATTCATGTATTGGTAGAAGCTGAAGGTGGATAATGTCTTTTGTTGAGAACATAGTGGTGAAAAAACCTGAGACATATTTGAACAGTGGCGGTTATTAGTTAAGATAGTGATCTGGAGCTTTGGTAGTGGATATACAGTAGAGAATCAGGAAAGGCCTGGAATGCCAGGATAGTGAATTTTGTTTCATTCACTAGGTGGTGGAAAACCACTAGTTTTTTGAGGCTTGAAATGAGATCAGAGAGTTTTAAGAGATGAGTCATTTGGAGATATACAGGATAAATCTGAGGAGGTAAAGCAAAATTAATAATCCAGGGGTCTGTGAATGAGCTTCAAATGATATGAAAAAACTTCTGCATACACACTTCTGGAATGACTCAAATTGGTCTATATTACCAAGTGATTAAGACTCACTATGGCTGGAACTAGGCGGAGACTGATTACAAGGCTATTATAATAGAGACAGAAGGTAGAAAAGGAGGGAGAGAAAGTAGACCTACTGTACCAGAAATCAATAGAACTTGGTACTGTGTAACAAAAGACTTGGATCTGGCCATTGAGGCCAAGGTCACAGTTTTCCAATTTTAGCTTTAATTTGTGGAAATTATTTAGCCTGTTGGAGCCTCAGTTTTCCCACATGTAAAATGAAGGCAATAATGAAGGAACAAATAATCTGCTAAGCATCTGAAAAGTTAAAAACTGTAAAATTCAAAACAAATAATGCCTATCATTATGTTGAGTTTCAAGAAAGGGAATCAAAGATTATTATTATCAAAAGTAGGAAATTCAGGATGATTTTAACACACTGAGTACTGGAGAAAAAGAAGGTAGGAAATTATAGAGAACCTGGAGAAACCTGTCTTAGGGCTTAGAGTTTGGGCAAAATAACTACAGAGGTTCAGTTTACATTATCCTCCTCTTGATTAAGATACCTTGTCCTTCAGGTCTCTGTTAAAAGTTATGGACTTCAGGGTTTAAGGCTTAAAGTTTTAAAGTAGGGAAATTACCCAAAAATTGTACTTGAGGTTGAAAACTTTTATCTGACTTTTGGGTTCCCTGGATGGTCTTTTACTTTCCTTCTGGTACATGTTTGGGTTTGTTTGTTTACATGTCATTATCCCTCCCCTGGCATGCTCCTTCTAGATTCTTGCTTAAAGTCAGTAATCATCTCACTTCTGTTTATAAACTTTAGAGTGTCTAGTGTATTACTTGGCACAGATGAGATACTCCTAAATGGTTGTTGCATGATCAAAGTGGGGGCTCGGTTGCCAGATAGTGGATCTATTTAAGAATGTTGGACACTTTAGAGGATGGTGGTATCTTAAACCTCAATCAACAGATAATTCCTTCCATATGTCATTTCTGAATTTCTTCCCTTTATCTGCTCAGTGTAAGATAAAAGACAGTTAATTAAAAAGCAGAGGAGCAGATGATGATACACAGCATTTTGAGGTGCTGTAGATATAATGCAAGACTCTCTTACTGTGTGTAGGGAGAGAATTGTTTTGCAAATGTGTTTTATATCCATCTAACTTGGTCTTTAACCTTTACCAGATTTCATAGACTTTGTTTTACAGTGCCTAAGGAGGCTACAGCTTACATCTTTATTGCAGTGAATATATTAAAAAACTAAGGACACTTACTAGTGATTGCGAATAAGCTCCCATTTTGTTTTTTCTGGGTTCAAGGACTTGGATTAAAACAGCCCTCTTTTAATCATCAGAAATGCTGAAGTTTGCAAAAATCAATTATCTTTGGAATTGCAGGGAAACTGCCCTGTAGAAGCAGGATCTTCAGGTTCCTAGAGGTTATCTTCCTTTTAGATTTCTTGGTAGTCTGATTTATTCACTTTTTATTTTAAAAAATTACTTATTTATTTATTTATGAGAGTGAGTGTGTGGGAGGGAGAGACAGAGAAAGAGAGACTCTGAAGCAGACTCCATGCTGAATGCAGAGCCCGATGTGGGGCTTGATCCCACGACTGCAAGATCATGACTTGAGCTGAAACCATGAGTTGGATGCTTAACCAGCTGAGCACCCAGATGTCCCTTGGGAGTCTTATTTAAGGTCTACTGGTTGGGGACCTAAATTTCATGTTTAGAAGTTAGCTCTCACTTCTTTTTTCTATTGATAGCTCAACTGCTTTAACTACTGGACTTCTGCATATGTTCTATAATGGTTTCTTGTTCATCAGGCCTTCCTTGATGTTTAATTCTTGCAGTGATGATATAGGCCAATGTTCTTAAACAGCTTTTTTTTTGAATAAGGCAAAGACTGCTGTTACTATCTGTGTTATTTTATACTGTGGAATGATAGATTTTTATGTTTATTTATTTTGTCTTTATAGTCATTCTTTTAAATAACCCTCATGTCAGAATAATCTAAGAATGATGGCGTGGGAGGTTGAGATCAGAATGCAGTTACTTCAGATCCACAATCCACATACTCTGGCTGTAGTATGAAGAAGGGACTGAAAAAGTTAAAACTCGAAGCAACAAGGCTATTGGACAGGCTACTGCAGAATTCCAGGCACAGGCATGAGGTGACACATTAATGCAAGATTGCCCAAGTCTTTAACACTGGAGTATTTTAAAACAAAATTTACTTGTGCAGTAATGTCTTGTTTCTTTGTTTACTGGCTGAAGACCCAATTTTCAGATCATGTAGAATATATTTATATGTCTAGTTTAGATACAAGGATTACTTTAGCAAAGTATCACAGCTGTATTTCAAAGAGGGGAAATATTGCAACAATGACTTTGTTTTTTCTTCTTCTTGGTGAACAGTAATGTAATTATCTGAAAGGATATAAAGAGTTCACATATGAAGGGAATGTCCATAATTCAGGCTTTAAAATTATAAGCAATATAAGAGACTGCATTAAAGAGATATAATAAAACAGGGTACCTAGTTTATGCCAAACTATTTCTCTAGACCAGTGCTGTCTAGCAGAAATACAATGTGAGCCACAAATGTGACTTCAAGTTTTCTAGTAGCCACATTAGAAGATTTAAAAAAAAAAACAACCAAATAGGTCAGGGGCACCTGGGTGGCTCAGTTGGTTGAGCGTCTGACTCTTGATTTTGGCTCAGGTCATGATCTTAAGGGTTGTGAGACTGAGCCCCACATCAGGCTCCACACTCAGTGGGGAGTCTGAGAGTCTCTTCCTCTCCCCCTGCTCATGTGTATTCTCTAATTGTTAAGTAACTATTAAAAAAAACCCAGATTGAATTAATTTTAATTTTAATTATGTATTTTATTTAACTTGGTATATCCAAACTCATTGCAAAATATAAAAATTGGGATATTTAATACTTATTATCTATGAAGACAATATATTTAGCAATCTTTTTCATACTAAGTATTCAAATCCATTGTGTATTTTATACTTTTAGCACATTTCAGTTCAGACTATCCACATGTGGCTACTGGCTACAGTACTGGACAGTGGAGCTCGAGATAATTTCTTCAACTCTAATGCTAAAGATATATGAGCACTTTCAAGGATGTATTGGCAATTCCCCCCCCCCACCCATGTATTTGAGAGAAGAGCACATGAGAGCAAAGCGGGAGGGGCAAAGGGACAGGGAGAGAGAGAGAATCTCAAACAGACTCCACCTTGATTGTGGAGTCCAGCTCAGGGCTCAATCTCATGACCTTGAGATCACCACCTAAGCCAAAACCAAGAGTCAGATGCTTAATCAACTGGGCCACCCCAGGTGTCTCTTGGCAATTATTCTTTTTAGAAAGGTGTTACATCACTTGAGGTTTTACTTCAAAACCTGAACACATTAATTAGGCATACTGAATTTTTATAATAGTATCAGTACACAAAGTAGAAATGATGTATTTAAATCTGATTTTTCTCCATGAGTATTACTTTTTACTGTTTCAGATGTGAAATAATGCCAAACTTTAAATTTTGAAGTGGAATCCACAAAAGTGTGTTCTCTGGGAACAATGTATAAAAAGCCTTCTGAATTTTAAAGAACTGTGAATACTTAAGGTTGGAAATGGAGAATCAAGGAATCACAGGAAATTATTAGTATTACAGATCAGCAATAGGTGGCAGAAAAAGAAATCATCTTCGTTGCACTGTTCAGTTTTTTGTGCTAACACAGTTAAGTAAACTACTTTATATACCGCAAGACCTACATAGGGGTATTTAGTGTTTGAGCAACTTAGAGCTCCCAGTAATTTTATAGGAGGAAATGAGAGGTGGTATTTAAATAGGCAGCCACTAGAAAATCCCAACTTTCGAATACTGACTTCTCTAAATTCACATTCAAGTACAGGTCTCCTATCTAGTGTAAGACTTCCAAGTTTTCATAAAAAGAATTAAGGTGAGAGTTGTATCACATATATTTTCCCATCTCACAATCAGATGCTAGCCCAAAGTAGGAGCTGAGTTGATGAAACCATAGTTGGAAATTTGGCATATGAAAGGAATGAAGGACTGAGTTTTTGCAAGAGTGATTGTGGAATCCAAGCCTGGTAAAAAGGGGAATCATAAGTGGCGTGAGTGAGATTGCAGTGAATGAAACTAGTGGGATTAAAGGATTGAAGTCTAATGGGGTTGAAAGAGTATAGAGCTGTAAAACTGTAAAAATGGGAGGTGGAAAGTAGGAAATGCTTGAAATCAAGACTTTAAAAATGTGTAGCATTTGGCGAATACCAGTTCTGGGTATCACCATGGGAGTAGGTGAGGAAGTTAGGGAACTAAAAGGGCATTTTGGAAATTAAGCCATTAAGAATGTTTTAAGTAGTGGTAGGTGATAAGCAAGGTGCTATATAATCTTAAGTGAGAAAGAGGAAGTAATCAGGAAGTGGGGTGGATCATGTAGTCTATGTCAGTAGTTCTCAACTGTGGCCAGTTTGCACCAGAAGGGACACAGGGAAATGTCTGGAGACATTTTTGGTTGTCAAAATTGAGGGGTATGTACATGTGCTTTACTGGCCACTTTGTGGGGAGGCCAAGGATGCTTCCAAACATTCTACAATGCACAGAACAGCCTTTCTCTCACCACAGAGATTTATCTGGTTTCATATGTCTGTAGTGCTGAGGTTGGGAAAGATTAAGTATATTGGGAGTGCTGGGGAATGGAGGACAAAGGGTAGACTGCAGTTTTAAATCAGGTCTCACTGAGATAACATCTGGACAGATTTGAGATGAGAGAATATACTGAATATTATGTTGCCCTGAAAATATAGTTTTGGTTTATATTCAGTTCACAGGAAACAGGAGTCAAGTGGGTTGTGCTAAGTGCTTTGAGGAATACAAAGCTAGACCAGCCATGATTTCTGCCCTCTAGGAGCTTTGTGATGAACTAACATCTTGGAAATGATAGAAAAACGAAGACAGCAAATATAAGACAGTAATTTTACTCTATACTATTTGTTCCTGTTTTTATCTTTTTTCATGATGGGAAAATAACAAGTTAACAATTAGCTGTTATTTGCTACTTGTGCTCCACATTTACTCCTTCTCAGAAAACAATTTCATGGCAACCTGGATTAAGCTGTGAAATGAAGCGACGAAATGGGTTTGAAGTACACAACTGAGAGTGGTGAGCTCAGAGAACTGGAAAGGGTAAACTTACAGAAAGGGATAATGATTAGTAAGAAAGTATCTCGATCCACTTTCCCTGTGAGTTGTTTCCAACCGCTTACTACTCTCTGCCCCTCAGGTATGGTAACAGCACAAGGAACTATGCTGTTAGAGTTGGGGATTATCATACTTTGGTGCCAGAAGAATTTGAAGAAGAAATCGGAGTTCAGCAGATTGTGATTCATCGGAGGTATCGACCTGACAGCAGTGACTATGACATCGCTCTGGTTAGATTAGAAGGACCAGAAGAGCAATGTGTTAGATTTAGCAGCCATGTTTTGCCAGCCTGTTTGCCACACCGGAGAGAGAGGCCACAGAAAACCGCCTCCAATTGTTACATAACAGGATGGGGAGACACAGGTAATGTAGATAATACAAAGAACAAATGAGACCTGGGCATATTCTTATGTCTGGGATTATCAAAACTTTTTGGGTGTACAATGGTTATGAAAATCTGGGTTCAGGCTTAGTTGTTTAGAAATTCTGCCAAGTGTGTGCTGTACGCATGTAATTTGGATTCATATCCTGAGGGTACTGTTGGTTACCATTATTATTAGCACAAACTGACAGAACTCAATTGCTTTATGGGATAGAGAATCCTGTACTCTCGGATCCAGACTAGCAGGGAGACTGAGGAAACCAATTTTGAAGACCCTACTCCAACACCTGTGCCTGGCTGACTCTATTTTAAGCTTTTCTAGGACTATGATATAGCTACACCAGCAGAGGGCTTTGGTATGTGATGGCTTTGCTTTTTCTGTAATGAAGGCTACTTATCAAGCTCAATTTTATGGAGAATCTCTAAATATAAAACAGACAATAAGAGCAGCTGCTTTTAAGTGGAGATCCCACCCTCCCAACCCCAAAGCTAGAGCAAGATGTTCATTTTATAGTCAGGCAAACAATTTTTTGGACTGCCTTTGCTATAGAATTAAATCAGTGTACATCAGCTAGTGCTTGAAACAGATGTGGGGCTTACCTGGATTGAGTGCTTGATTCACAAATGGCTATTGAAGAAGCAATAGGTTGACTGCTCTCCATTTAAAATGACCAACACTGATCACTGTACTCTTGAAAGACCATCAAAGAAGTATTTCTATGTGTGATAACTTCAGTGTTTTATTTAGTAAACACTTGTGTTCATCACACATTGCACAAAACATGGGCTTTGTATTTGTATTATTTTATAGCTGCAGAAAAGCAAGACCATCTGCTGCAGATATACCACAAAGAAAACACTTTCTGGATGATATAATAATCAGAGTACATGCCTTCTCTGTACACTACGGGCATCTGTGAGGCAAACTGAGTCTCTGGGAAGGCTTAATTTATATCCATTACAATTTATGAGGGAAGATTCATTTACCTTCCTGTAGACACATAATTTAACAGAAATGACAAAGTTGAGTCAGTTTCACACGTTTTATTATGAATTATTCCAACTGAGTAAATAGGGTGCAAGAAAAACAATGGAATTTACATCCAAGAAAAGGCTCGTGGAGAACATCAGTTCTACATCTTAGTCACTGTACAATGAGTGGCTTGCCAGTAGAGTACACGAACCTCAAATGGTCAAACTTAGGCCTGTTTGGTATATAGTAATGTTCTGCTTCTCAGTCTTTATGAAATGCCATTCTTGTATTTAGAGTAGTTCTTGCCACTTTATGTCCTTCTATACCCTTTAGTTATCACTCATTTAAACTACACTAGATCACAATAAGGTTTTTATTTTTAAGAATATTAAATGTTCACATAACTGTTAAATATATTCTGTAAGATCTTTAGCTGGCATCTAATTCAGATTATTTGGTCTGACTAGGAAAAGCCTATTCAAGAACTCTACAACAAGCAGCCATCCCCCTGCTTCCCAAGAGGTTTTGCGAAGAACGTTATAAGGGTCGGTTTACAGGAAGAATGCTCTGTGCTGGAAATCTGCAGGAACACAAACGTGTTGACAGCTGCCAGGGAGACAGTGGAGGACCACTCATGTGTGTTCGGTCAGGAGAGAATTGGGTTGTATATGGGGTGACCTCCTGGGGGTATGGCTGTGGAGCCAAGGATTCACCTGGTGTCTACACCAAAGTCTCAGCCTTTGTACCTTGGATAAAAAGTGTCACCAAAATATAATCCTTCACAGAAATCTGAAGAAAATATGTTGGAAAATTTTCAACCTCTACATTAGCACTCAGCCAGAGATGCCAACTTATGGGGATGAGAGCCATGTTCCTGCTTTTGTGTTGTGATTAAATCATGTATACCATTGCTGCTTGAGATATTTGTGATGTGAACATTCTCTGTTAGATACCTCAGTGTGGTACTAATTACTCTTGATTAGCACTGTTGAAGTCTTTATTCTCATCACTCTCCAGAGATTACTGTACGTCAGTTGTGCAATAAGGCGGTCTTTAATCATTTGGCTTACGAGTTTATAATTGAATCAATACTCTTTATTAAAAATAGTATTGTGTAATTAAGCTCAGATTTTCTTCAAGACTGAGAAATTTCCACAATGAAATCTCTGTAGCCTTTGACAAATGAGGAAATCAAGGGCCAAAAGGTGAAGGAATCCATTATAAACCTAAACTGGAATAGGATCAGTCACAATACATTCCTGAATGAAGCCTTTGTACCATGCAACATATTCTAGTTACCTAGCAAAATCTGGAATACCTGAGAGTAAAGAATGCCTTCAAATTGTTGGGGATGTACAACTTAATTTATCCATCTTGTTAACATCCACTAGCAGTTACTTTCAGCTACCCTAAAATATGCAATTTTTCCTTGGCATCATGCCAATTAGCTGTACCATGACTGAGAGTGCCATCTATTGCCAACTTGTAATGACCAAAACATGTAGATTTCTACTGTCCTGTCCCAGCTAGTAAAAATAACTATTAAAAAAGTTTTCTCTGCTTATGTAGTGGGGAAAAAAAGCTCTATAATAACTTATTTGTGTCCACTGATTTTATCTGTATACCACCTATGTGTCAGGCCCTGCATTAAGTGGCTATGCACCTCACTGATAATTTACAAAAGGCTGGTAAGAAACAAACCCAGAGGCCAAGGTAAGCCGGTGGGATCCAGTACTGACCCAGTACTAACAATATTCTTTCCTCCCTCCACTGCTGTCTGAAGGCCATTTTCTCCTTTGGCTATTTCCCAAACCAGTAAGAGACAGCTGCTTACCGTGTACCCTTTCAGGACATTCCTGATAGCAAAGCAAAATCTCTGCTCAAACACAGAAGGCATGCCCCTCAGGCTACCTAAGCAATCACCACCAGATTATGATTGCTAACATCAAGAGCCCTTAGGTGGTTTAAACAGTTTTTGTATATCCAAGAAATAGATGCATAACGACCGGTAAAAAGGTCGGTGTGAACTTTAGGATCAGTATCAGTTAAGTAATCCCCTTTAAAGGCTAAAGCCACATGAAGGGTACTTCACTACTTTCCCCACTGCATCCACTTGTGTCCTTTTTGTAAAAACTGGTGCTAACATAAAGGTGCTTTAATAGTTTACAGAACTGCAATGCTATATCACGCAGAACATTACAACTTTTCTGAAAGCTCAAGATTTTTGATAAAGGAAGATTTTTAAAGCATTTACATTTACAAAGATGATAGAGCTACACAATGCACACCTGCACAAGGGCTTGAGAAAATGTGCAATACAGGAGAGAAAATTTATCTCTACTGAAATGTCGCACAGGCCACCTTTCTAATTAAATTATAGTGCAGCTGCAAGCAACATTTATACTGAAATTGTATTAAGACCAGAGGTCGGACACTTTAGAGACAGAGAAAATAGGCAGCCTACAGTTTGCTGAAACTTGAATACTTGGTTCATAATGTATGTCTTTATTATAGCTAATTTTTTCTTGTTAAGCATTAAGTGTGACTTTTAAAAGACACAAGTGTTCTGGGCACATTTGTGAGAATAAAGTGCATAGTTGTTCACCTTATATAGTAGTCTGAATCTTTTGTGTGGTACAAAATGACTGTGCTGTCCCTTAGGGGTATCTGCCTTTAATGCTGTTTCCCTCCAAATACAGTAGTACCTCACAACCATACTCATTCATACCACTGCAACACCAGTTCTTACCCTAAGAGGTAGTCTTATTATTTGCAGTAACAAATACCTTTCCACCCTTATCATTTAGTCAGAGAACACGGATTCTCCAGACAAATCAAACATTTTACTTAATTAAAGCAAGCAAGGAAGTGCTCACATATTCTCTACTTCAAGGCTATAGGCAAAAAATTCAGACCTATATTGAAAACACCATCCTGATAGTTTCCAGAATATTATTCGCCACTCAATACCCAAGCTGTTGAGATTAAAATCACCTTTTGGCAGTGCACCACAGGATTCTAAACAACCAGGACTTCACCCATACCACATTGAATTTCTTGACTATCTGCAAGAGAAGATAACCAACGTTATAACACTGATCTGTACTCACATCACCGTGCTGAAGTCTTAGCAACTATGTTACTTTCTATTTAGCTGGCTATTAACCCCTTCCAAAATATAAAGTAACAGCAAAAACGGGCCAATTCTGGCCTTCCAATTCCTTAGCACTAAGGGTTTCAAACTACTAAATACTAATAAAAAGGAACCTACCAGGTCATGTTTTCTATCATCCATCGGAACAATAGGTTCTGCTTCCTGGAAACATTTGAACCAATAGTTAGATGTGTGCCCGATAACCCAGCACCCTCCAAGTTTTCTTAAGTGAAGAATGTTACTTGTGCAAGTCAGAATCTGATACCAATTAAATGGTGACAGCTTTGCCAATAAACAAGAATATGCTCTTCCATGGCTAGGAAGGGAGACTGCCACAGCTGACAGGTCCCAAAGATACATGGAGATTCATAATCCCAGAACGGATGGGCATGCACAGCGAGACACTACTCACCTAGATCTAAATGGGAGAGTACCAGGATGCGGTCTTGCAATTTAACAGCGGCGAAGCAGTTTCAAGATGGCCACTTGACACCGAGAGCGGAATTCACGACCTTTGCCGAAGTCGCCATGTGCTTCGAACCCGAGTGCGCTCGGCCTCTCATACTCTGCAGCCAGGGCTGCACATGGCCGCCTCGTGACCTCATGAACACCTAAGTCTCCTCAGGTTTTCAAACCTAGAGGTTTTCACAGCTGATGTGAACCTACCTACCACTACAAGACTCCTGAAACTCCTGCATTTTAACTAAGCCAAAAAGCTCTGCCCCAATTACCACCGCGGTCCACAAAACACGACTGCCTACCTTAATAACGTAACCTGAACCCGACGCTTCCCGGATGTAAAAGGCCCCGACTCTCGGCGCACGCTCTCTTATAGAGCTGGTGACGCTTTTCCGGGGAAGCGCCGCGAGGGGCGGGGCGCACGCGTTTTCCCATCCGCTCCGCCCTTCACGGCCCCTCCGAGATTCCACCCCTTCCTGATGGCCCCTCCCTCCTCTCAGAGTTTGCTCCACCTCCCCCGCCCATCTTGGGGACTGGGCGGCTCACCAGCTCTTTGATTTGGACGCACGCGCATACAGGACTCAGAACTTCTCGCGATACTAGGGAATCCTGCTTCTCTGATATCCGGCTGACTGGGAAGGTGGAAAATTTGTTTACTGTTTACTTTAGGGTAGTTACGTTTGAAGTTGCCGTAGTTACCAAAACACCAAGTTATATAGTTTTCAGCTTCTAAATCTTTAGGTAGGTTAATATATATGGAAGTAGCTGATTTTTTTTGTCTATTAATGAACTATCCCGGACTTTGGTCTTCCGCTGGAATTGCTGTTCCTGAAGCGCAGGTGTCAGTGAGCTGCAGTCATTTTTTTTTTTTTTTTTTCTATTTCTTTTTTCTGGTCTAATCTCTTAGGAGTATTTACACTCGTTACGGAAAGCCTCGCCGAAAGATTCTGTAAACAGAAGCTTAGAAAAAGCAAAGGACATGGGGCAGGAGAGCGTACGGGAAATTTACGTGTGTTTCTGATTTCCCGCGTTGCAGACTGACCCGTAGTGTGGTGTTCCGTATCTGGCCGCAGCTGGGCGCGATTGACTCTGGAAAGCGGGCGCCCGAGTCTTACATTCCTGCTGTGCATTCTTTGAGGGTGCAATTAAAGAAAAATAGAGTCACCTCTTGTAAAGTTGAATTAAAAATATTTAGGAATACTCTTAGTCCTAGACATCTGCTTATTAACTGCTATTAAATTTATTTCCTGTTTTCCCTTGCCCTCTTCTATGAAGCGAAAGGGAGGTTCCAGGCGACGTTTTTGGGTAGTAGTGGACCGTTTGGGAAGGTTTGTTCCCGCCAGGAAAGATGGTATCAAGAGGCCTGGTGAATAAAGTACCATAGTAAACCTCTACAGAATCTTCATGAAATCCCTACATACTGTTCTGGGGGGAAATAATTTAATTGGAGCAAAAATTGCTATAATGGTTAGCGTTGGAATGACAAGTTTATAGGAAATAAATTCTAACGTGAAAGAACTAAAGTTTCTGAGGCTCTTCTCTCACCCTTTTTCTTTCTTTCTTTCTTTCTTTCTTAAGATTTTATTTATTTGACAGAGATCACAAGTAGGCAGAGAGAGAGGGGGAGGCAGGCTTCCTGCTCTACAGGGAGCTGGATGCGGGGCTTGATGCCAGGACCCTGGGATCAGGAACTGAGCCAAAGGCAGAGGCTTTAACCCACTGAGCCACCCAGGCACCCCATCACCCTTTTTCTTACTCTATCTTACTCCATCTCACCAATGAAGGGAAGGTACTATTCAATAACAAAGTTTAAATACTAAATCACAGTGGATAGTTTTGCCAAAGTAGATTTCATTTAGAATCTCTAACCATCTGTATTTGCAAAGGCTGTCCTAACAAAATGCCACAGATGGGGTGGGTTAAACTACAGAAATTTATTTTTTCACATTTTCCGGAGACTAAAACTCCCAAGATCGAGGCGTCCACAGATTTGTTTTTAGACTTTTGTGGCCTGTAGATGGCTCTCTTCTCTTGGTATCTTCAGATCCTTTGCACTCAGTAGCTTCTGAATCCCAATCTCATTAAAAGGACAAAGTCATTTTGGATTAGGGCTATGCTAATGACTTCGTTTAACCTTAATTGCCATTTTAAAGCTTTTGTCTCCAAATACTGTCATGTTCTGAGGTATTGGCGGTTAGGAATTCAACATGGGGATGCATATATCTTTTTGAGTTAGTGTTTTTTTTTTTTTTTTTTTTTCTTCAGATAAATACCCAGCAGTGGAATTGATGGAGCATATGTAATTCTATTTTTAATTTGTTGAGGAACCTCCATACTGTTTTCCAAGTGGCTGGATGAATTTACATTCTTATCAACAGTGCAAAGGGTTTTCTTTTCTCCACATCCTTGCTAACACTTGTTATTTCTTGTTTTGTTTCTTGTTTTTTGTTTTTTTGATACTAGCCATTCTGACTGGGATGAGATGATATCTCATTGTGATTTTGATTTGCATTTCTCTGATTATTAGTGATGTTGAGGATCTTTTCATGTATCTGTTGGCAGTCTTTATGTCTTCATTGGAAAAATGTCTAGGGGTGCCTGGGTGGCTCAGTTGGTTAAGGATCTGTCTGGCTCAGGTCATGGTTTCAGAGTCTCTGCTCAGGAGAGAGTCTGCTTCTTGCTCTCCCTCTGCTGCTCCCTGTGCTTGTGCTCTCACTTGCACATACTCTATTTCTCAAGTAAATAAATGAAAAAATATATTAAAAAAAAAAGTCCGTTCACATCCCCTGCCCATTTTTTAAATTGGGTTGTTTAATGTTTTGCTATTGAGTTATATGATTTGTTTATGTATTTTGGATATTAACCCCTTATTAGATACATGATTTACAAATAGTTTCTCCCATTTAGTAGGTTGGCTTTTCATTTTGTTGAAAATTTCCTTTGCTCTGAAGAAGCTTTTTAGTTTGATGTAGTCCCACTGGCTTATTTCTAGAGTCGGATCCAAGGAATCATCACCAAGATCATTGTCAAGGAGCCTACCATCTATGTTTTTCTCTAGGAATTTTATGGTTTCAGGCTTACATTCAAGTCTTTAATCCATTTTGAGTTCATTTGTGTGTGGTGTAAGGCAGTAGTCCAGTAGTAGTCCAGTTTCATTCTTTTGCATATGACTGTCAAGTTTTTGTAGCACTACTTATTGAAGAGACTGTCCTTTCCCATTGTATATTCTTGGCTCCTTTGTTGTAAGTTAACTGACCCTATATGCATAGGTTTATTTCTGGGCTCTCTATTCTGTTCCATTGATCAATGTATCTGTTTTGTTTATTTTTTTTAAAGATTTAAAAATTTATGTTAGGGGAGGAGCAGAGGGAGAAGGAGAGGGAGAATTTCAAGCAGACTCCCTGCTGAGTATGGAGCCTAATGCCAGGCTAGATCTCACAACCCTGAGATCATGAAATACCTGAGCCAAAATCAAGAGTTGGATGCTTAACCAACTGAGCCACCCAGATGCCCCCGTGTGTCTGTTTTTATGCCAATTTCTTACTGTTTTAATTACTATAGCTTTGTAATATAGTTAGCAACCATGGTGCAAGAGGTCTCCAGCTTTGTTCTTCTGTCTCAAAATTGCTTTGGCTATTTGGGGTCTTTTGTAGTACCATGCAAATTTTAGCATTGTTTGTTTTAATCCTGTGAAAAATGCCTTTGGAATTTTGACAGATCTGTCAAATCTATAGACCAACAGCAATCTTTAGATTGCTTTGCATAGTATGGACATTTAAACAATATTCTTCCAATCAATGAATGCAGAATATCTTTACATTTACTTATATCATTTTCAGTTTCATTCATCAGTGTTTTATAGTTTTTAGTAAGCCAAGGTTTTTCACCTTCTTCACTAAATTTATTTCTAAGTATTTTTTTTTGATGCAGCTGTAAATGGAATTGTTTTCTTATTTTCTCTTTGTGATAGTTCATTATTAATGTATAGAAGTACACTGGATTTTTATATAGTGATCTTGTATCCTGCAACTTTACTGAATTCATTTCTTCTAACAGTTTTTTTTTTTTTGGGTAGAGTCTTTGGGTTTTCTATATGTAATATCAGGTCATCTGCAATAAATGATACTTTTACTTTTTCCTTTCTGATTTGGATGCCTTTTTAATTTTTCTTACCTAATTGCTTTTGGTGAGGACTTTTAATACTATGTTGAACAAAAGTGGTGAGAGTGAGCATCCTTTCTTGTTCCTGATCTTAGAGGAAGAGCTTTTACCTTTTCATCGTTGAATATGATATTAGTTGTGGGCTTGTCATATATGGCCTTTACTATGTTGGCATATATTCCCTCTATACATACTTCCCACCTTGTTTAGTTTTTAATCATAAATGGGTGTTCAATTTTAATATATTTTCAGGTGTAAAAATACTATTCAGTTTTGAGTGCTTTGCTTGAATATCCGTAGTTCTTTGAAACTTTTCATTACTTGAACTGAATTTGATTTCCTTTTTTGACACATTATAGTACTTGGATTTTTCTTGTGGTATCTTTATTATTTTATAAACTCCCTGTGAAGGACTGTGTCTGACTCTTACTTAAAGTGCCTGTCAGAGTGACTCATATTAAATAAGCATGAAATTGTGTTATGGAATGCTTTGAGGCAATCAGTATATGTTTTAAGGAATTGAGAAAATTTTATATTTATTTTGAAAAGCTATTTTTCACCAGGAGGTGGAGTTTGATCCCCTTTCTCTCCTCCAACACCAAATTGAGTATGGGCTGTACTTAGAGTCTTGCTTTCAAAGGGTAGGGTAAGACAAGAAGGGGAAAGTATAACTGTATGGTGGAGAAATATAGCAAACACTATCTAGACCAAGTGATCAATAGTAACAGAGTGAGAAGTCATAATGATAGTGTACACCTTGATAAGATGTGATGAAAACATTTTTTACCGCTTTCATGTTATTCTTCCACAAAGCCCTAACCCTAGTCAAACCATGAGAAAAAATATCAGACAAAATCAGATTGATGGACAGTCTACAAGTTACCTAACCAGTACTCAAAATTGTCATGGTCTTAAAAAACAAGAAGTCTTTGAAATGTCACACCAGAGGAGATGACCCATAATGCCTAAATGTAATATGGTATCCTGGCTGGGAACCTCAAGCAGAAAAAGGACATTGATGGAAAACTAGTGAAGTCTGACTAAAGTGTGAAATTTAGTTAATAGTAATGTGCCAGTGTTGACTTCTTAGTTGTGACAGATGTATATAGTATTGTAAGATGATAAGAGTAGGGGAAATTAGTTGAGGGATACTCCTGTGTACCATTTTTTCAACTTTTCTGTAAACCTAAAACTGTTTTAAAATAAAGCTTAATAAAACAATCATAACTTTATAATCTTTTATTTTTGTTTTAAGACAAGTTGTGCTTTATTGATGGTTTCTATATACTGTTAGTATGAAATTTGTGGCTGAAATAGTGATATTCCATATTTGTGGGCATTTGAGATGAAACCTGATGAATGTAGCCACTGTTTCAGCCAAATCTTTAAGACTTAGAATACTCAGTAGACATGTAGTAATATATAGAATTTAAAAATTTATTGTAAATGAAGGTTGGTTTAAAGATTTTAAAGGTAGAATGCAAGGTAAGTTGTTAGAACTCATTAAATGATGGTGGGACAATGCTTTGGTCCACATTTGATACCCTAAATGAAACAGCTCATTATAGAACACTCATTATTCAATTATGCTACTTCTCCCTACTCTATTTCCTTTTTCTTTTTGTGGTTTTAACTATAGTAATCATCAGAGAAGCAAAATTAACACAACTGCACATCTCTCATGAATGTTGAAATGAGTGGGAGAAAATACCAGAAAATGGCCTATGGATGTATTTTCATTTTAAGATACTCAGGGGACCTAAGCCTGCAGTTGGTTTGTACTAGCAATGTGATAATGCTAAGAAAATTGTAATAAAACTACGATGTCTAGAAGAGAGGAGATGAGAGTTCTCCCCTATTTCTACTGGAATATGGTGTTTGGTTCTGAACACTTTGTTCAGTTGTTAAACATCTATAGAATTCTCAAATGTTTATTATGTAGACATGGCCCTTGCCTAAAAACTTCAATGGAATCGAATAACTTATAATCAGTGATATCGCCAAATTATTCAAAACTCAAAGCCTAGGAGTCAGCTTTGATTTCTCTCCATCCTTCATTTTCAGTTTTTAGTGTATTTCTGTATTAGTCAGTGTATTAGTTATTTATTGCTGTGTTTCATATTAGCCTAAGCATCATGGATTAAAACAATAGGATTTATTATCTCACAATTTTTGTGGGTCAGGAATCCAAGAGCAGTCTGTCTCCGTGTATATATCTCATGAGGTTGCAGTCAAGATATTGACTGAGGCTGTAGGATCCTCTCCCAAGGTGGCTCGCTTATAAACTTGGCAAGTTAATGTTAATTGTTGGCAGGAGGTCTCATCCTCAGCTTGTGTATTTCGTTTAGGCTGCTGGAGTGTCCTCATGGTATGACAGCTGGCTTCTCCCAAAGTGAGTGATCCAAGAGAGGACATACCAATGATTTTATGACCTAGTCTGAGAAGTTAACATGGTATCACTTGTTTGAAGTAAGTTATTAATTCCAGCTCACACAAAAAGGGAGAGAAATTAAACTCCATCTCATAAAGCGGGGAATATAAAAATTTGTTGACACACGTCAAAACTGCCACTGTAAGAATGGTTGAGGTTATGTTACAGTTACAAACAATCTAAAATCTTTGCTGTTTAAGACAGCAGATTTTGCTTGTGGTGTTCTCCATTTTAGAGACTCAGGCTAATGAGGCCTTCACCATTTGTAATGTTTCTAGGCAACAGGAAGGGAGATGGAAAGATAGAGAATCACATACATGTTTTTAAAGGCTTCCATTCTGAGGTGAGAGTCTTCACATTGCATCATACTGCATGGACAAAAGCGAGTTGCATGGTTACACCTAACTTTGAAAGGATGGAGAAATGTAATCCCACTCTGTGCTTAGAAGGATAAGAATCAGAACAATCATTGAACACCACTATTGATTAACGCAGTTGCCATCTTACCACTTTTTGGACAATTATTTTTAGATTTACCTTTTCCTTTCCTATCCTCTATTGTCTTAATCTTGGACAAACGAAAGATAGCATGTCTGAACTATCTTCCTACTTTTTAAATTCCTTCTTTCCAGTCAACCTAGTATATTTTTGAAAGATTAAATTTCCTGAAATACCATTTTCTTCAGGTTAGTCACTTGCTACAGAAATTATAATAGGTTCCTACTTCTTATCAGATTAAATGTCTAATCTCTGGACATATTGTAATGTATGTTACACTTAGCATGCCCATTCTTAGTTTTTTTTCATGCTATTTTTACCTACATTTCTCATTTTTCCTACTCATCCATTAGGACACAATTCAGTTCTTTTTTTAAAAATGTTTTTGGTAAAGATTTTATTTATTTGTCAGAGAGATTGAGAGCACAAGCTGGGAAAGTGGCCAGCAGAAGGGGAAGCAGGCTTCCTGCTGAGCAGAGAGCCCAATGTGGGGCTCAACCCTAGGACTCTGGGATCATGACCTGAGCCAAATGTGTTACTTGATTGACCGAGCCACCAAGGCACCCACAAATCTCAGTTCTTAATTATTTTTTTTACAAGAATCTTTCTTCCAGAGCACCAGTGAATATTGGCCTGTTCTCTTTCTTGTCATCCTTAATATTTATTTTTTGTGCCTTTGTTTTTAAAAATTGTTCATCACTAAATATTTAATGTTCCTACCATGTGGTTTTCTACTGTATGCTGGGCCCTGTTCTTGGTGCTGGGGCAGGAGCAGTAAACAAAACAGACAAAATTTCTTACTGATGGAGTTTATATTTTAGCAGTACAAAACAGACATAATAAGAGTATTAGAGTTATATCAGAGGAGCGGAACTACTAGGATATTGATATTGATATATCAAGTGTAAGATCAAACATAGCTGTCAAGTGGAAGAATCAAGAAAACTGGCAACTGCAACAATGAACTAAAATTCATGAAACTGGAGTGGAATCTGCATTGATTTCTCCATGCTTGCAACGGTTCAACTTTGATAAGAGAGGTGATCTGTAGGAGGAGCTGGTCTGTTGTCACAGACCTATGAGTTGCAGAAGTTGAAATGGGATCTGTCAAAAGTTGAAGAAGGTACAGACCTGGCTGCAGCCCCACATGGACAAAATGAACTAGCAGATTAAGTGACAGCTTGCATAATCCATAACATTGCCTCATGCCCTGAACTGACCTTCCAAGTGTGAAAGTATATGACAGCTGTTTCACTTCCAGCTACTATGCAAAATGTCTCTTGTGCCCTATGCTAACCTGGAACTATTTGGGCAAGGAAATGGAGCTACAGTACTAGCTTAGCTAAATTAACAAAATAGAAATCAACCACAATAAGTAAATTATATGAAAATTTAGAGTCAGTCAGTGCTGTGGAGAAAAATAAAGAAGGGGATGAGAAATGTTTGCAGTGAGGATAGGAATTATAATAATAATAAAAAAAGAATTCAGGGCAGGTCTCCTTGGGAAGGTGATATTAGGCCAAAATGACTGGAAGAAAGTGAAGGAATAAAACATGTTGATATCTGGGAGAAGGATATTTTTTTAAAAGATTGATTTGTTTTGGAGAGAGAGTGTGAGTGGGGGAAGGGGCAGCAAGAGAGAGAGAATATCAAGCAGACTCCATGTTGAGTGTGGAGCCTGATGTGGGGCTTGATCCAACCACCTGAAGATCACCACTTGAGCCAAAACCAAGATTCGGACACTCAACCAACTGAGCCGTGGATGTTCCTGGAAGAAGAATATCCTAGGTGTCCAGTGCTTCCTGAGTGGCACCATACCTGATGTGATTAACAGCCTTTTACAAAACCCCCAGTGATTGCCATATCATGTTACCCCCTCATTTATGTAATTCCCTTCCTTTGAGTGGCAAAGTGATAAGATGTAACTTCTGAGGTTATGTTATAAAAGGCTGACTTTTTTTTTTTTTTTTTTTTGCTACCCTTCCTTTTCTTATCTTTTTAGATTGCTTGCTCTGATGAAGCAAGCTGCTACATTGGAGAGGCCTATGTGGCAAGGAACAGAGAGTGATCTCTGGCCAACACCCAGTAAGGAACTGAGGCTATCAGACCAATAGCCCCTGAGGAAGTCAATCTTGTCAACAAACATGTAAGTGAGATTGGAAGTGGATCTTTAACCATTTGAGCCTTGGAATGACTACAGCCCCAGATGTTGATTGCAGTGCAGTCTGTAAGAAACACTGAAGCAGAGAATCCAACTGAACCAGATAATACTGTTTTAAGTAAGTACATGTAGGAATAGTTTGTTATTCAGCAATTGATAACTCATATACATGGCATGTTCAAGGAATAAAAATGAGACCAGTTTGGCTGGAGTGGGGTAACCAACTAACAAGTGAAGTTAGAAAGGTAATAGCTTTCCTAGAGTCTTATGAATCATTAAATGATTTTTAGTTTTTTTTTTTTTTTGTTGTTGTTGTTTTTTGTTTGTTTTGGAGTGAACTTGGTAGCTTTTGGAGAGTTTTGAGTAGAGGAGGGGCATGATCTGACTTCGGATTTATGGGTTTTTTTTCCTCAAAGCCCTATTGTGAAGACACATAGTGTCTAGGGATAGGGTTTGAGCAGGGAAACCAGTTAGGCTAGTGCAGTGATACAGGTGAGAGAATGGTGATGAGAGAGAATGATCCCAGTAGAGGAAATAAATGATTCAGTTCTTGAATATTTTACAACAGAGTTGACAAAATTTGATGATTGGTATAGGTCATAAGAGAAATAGATATAGAATATGAGAAAAATAGCTCGAAGGTTTTTTTTGAATATTTGCTGAGATGGGGATGACTTCTTCAGGCATGGGTTTTGGGGGAAGTAATACTCAGGAGCACAATTTTGTATATGTTAAGTTTGAGATATCTTTTAGACCATCTGAGTAGAATTTTGGAGTTGGGAATTTAATATAGGAGTATGGAGATCTGGGGAGAGGAATGGGCTGGGAGCCGTCAAAGTGTAGAAGGCATTTAAAACCATGAGTTTTTTTTGCTAATAACACAGGATTAAAGGATAGATAGAAAATAGGATAAAAAAATTTAAGAGGCAGGGTGGGGAGTTATGGGGAGTAGGGAAGGAAAAAATGAAACAAGATGGGATCAGGAGGGAGACAAACCGTAAGAGACTCTAAATCTCACAAAACAAACTGAGGGTTGCTGAGAGTTGGGGAGGTAGTGATAGGGTGGATGGATTATGGACATTGGGGAGGGTATGTGCTATGGTGAGTGCTATGAAATGTGTAAGCCTGATGATTCACAGATCTGTACCCCTGGGACAACTATTACATTATATGTTAATAAAAAAAAAAAGAAAACAGGATCAAAGACTGAGCCCTTGTACATTCTAAACACTTACCTACTGGAAAGAATAGCAGGAACCAGCAAAGGATATTGAGAAGTGAGGTAAGGAGGAGAACAATTGGCGTTTGGTATCCTGAAAGTCAAATAGAAAGTTTTTCAAATAAAAGAGAGTGACAGCTGTTCATGATACAAGTAAGATGGAAGTTGAGAAATCGCCATCGGATTTAGCAATATGGAGGTCATTTGGGACCTTGTTGAGAACAGCTTCATAGAGAATGGGAAGAGAATTGGAACCCGTGGATTTGGGTAACCCATTTGCAGAGTTATGCTAGAAAAGGGAAAAGAAATGGGGCAGTATCTGGAGAGGGATGTGGGATCAAGAGAGGACTATTTTTTTTTCTTTTTTTCTGGAGGTATCATAATCCCAGATTTCAAGATATAGTACAAAGCCATAGTAATCACAACAGTAGGGTACTGGCACAAAAAGACACATAGATGAAAAGGACAGAACAGAGTTCAGGAATAAACTCACACTTTTATGGGCAATTAATCTTAGACAAAGGAGGTAAGATGTCTCTTCAGTAAGCGATGCTGGGAATAGTGGACTATTTCTTATACCATACACAAAAATAAATTCAAAATGGATTAAAGACCTTAATGTGAGACCTGAAACCATAAAACTCCTGGAAGAAAACATAGACAGTAATTCCTTTGACCATAGAAACACTTTTCTAAATATGTTTCCTCAGACGAGGGCAACAAAAGCAAGAAGTACTGGGACTATCCCAAGATAAAAAGCTTTTGCACAGTGAAGGAAACCACCAACCAAACAAAAAGGCAACCTACTGAATAGGAAAAGATATTTGCAAATGATATATCTGAATACGGGTAAATGTCCAAAATATATAAGGAATTTATACAATTCAATGCCAAAAAACCCCAAGTAATCCCATAGGAAATGGGCAGAGGTCCCAAATAGACATTTGTCCAAAGAAGACATACCGATGGCCAACACATGAAAAGTTGCCCAATGTCACTAATCTTTAGAGAAATGCAAATTAAAGTCACAATGATATATCACCTCACACCTGTCAGAATGGCTAAAATAAAAAAAAAACAAAAACTGCAAGAAATGACAAGTGTTGGTGAGGATGTGGAGAAAAAGGAACCCTCATTCAATGTTAGTGGGAAAGCAAATTGGTGCAGCCATTGTGGAAAACAGTATGGAAGTTCCTCAAAAAATTAAAAAATGGAATTACCATATGATCCAGTAATTCCACTACTGGGCATTAGTCCATAGGAAATAAAAACACTAATTCAAAAGATGATATGCACCCCTGTTTATTGCAGCATTATTTACAATAGCTAAAATATGAAAAGCAACTCAAGTTGTTCATCAGTGGATAAATGGATAAAGAAGAGGTGGTATAAATATAAAATGGAGTGTTAGTAATAAAAGAACAAAATATTGCCATTATCAGCAACATGGGTGGATCTAGAGGCTATAATACTAAGTGCAGTGTGTCAGAGCAAGACAAAAACCATATGATTTCACCCAAATGTAGAGTTTAAGAAACAAAACAAACAAAGAAAGAAAAAAGAGACAAACCGAAAAACAGACTATTAAATAGGGATAACAAACTGGTGGTTGCCAGATGGGATGTTGGTGGGGGGATGGGTGAAATAAATAAAGGGAATTAAGAGTACATTTATCTTGATGAGTACTGAGAAATGTATAGAATTGTTTAATCATTATATTGTACACCTGAAACTAATATAACGTTTAATCATTATATTGTAACCTGAACCAATACAACATTATATGTTAATTATACTTGAATTTTAAACAAAGGAAAGAGACAAGTGGATTATTTGTTAGTAAAGTAAGAAATTGGGAGAATGTAAAGCATACTTGTGTTCTGATGGGAAAGATCCAGTGGAAATGGACAATTGGTGGTGTAGGAGAGATTGGTGAATTTCTTATGCAATGCTTTGACCTAAAATGGTGGTTCCAGCAAGTTCATCTACAGAAACAGGAGTATATGGGCGTCGATGCTGGTAGGTGAGTGATGTGGTAGTGTGACCTTTTGAATATTCTTTTATATTAATGTCCCCACAGTAATAGAAAGTAAGGTTATCAACTGAGAAGTTGGGGGAGGGAGTTTTTGATATTTGAGAAGGGAGGAGAAGGTATAGTCAAGAAATAGTGTGAATAGACTAGGAAATGTAGGACTCCTGGGACACATTCAGGAGCCACTTGAATTCTCATAATGAACTTAAGTTAATTTAAATTAAAATACTAGTGTGATTGTATATTTTCTCCACACCAATCTTGTTTGCATAGGTATAGATGTAAAGCTGATGAGGAGTTGAAATTAAGATTGAGGTTTGGCAAGAAAGTAAGCAAGGTGAGCAGTGGGAAGGGGACTGTATGAAGGCTGTGGTCATATTGATTTGCTATGGAATTTAAACTAGATAAGGAGCCATGATAACACATTAGAATAGGGCGGGACCTGAAAATGTTAGTTGAATTAATGAATTTCAAGGTAATGGTGGGTCAGAGGAAGTTTGGAGCTTGGGTGCTAGAGTAAATGACACCATGAAACATCTGTAGTGTGTATATTTATTGGAAAGTATAGCAAGCAGCATACTGAGCCCTTTATTGTTTAACGTAATAAGTTGTGGAGTTGCGCAGTTGTTCTCTGATCTTAAATTGGACTTAATCACTTCAAGAGTGATTGCTTGGCTTGGCTGTAGAGATGCACATGTCAATGAGAAGTTGTACATGTATTTCATTAAATATTTAAAATCTCAGAAGTCCACCTTTTTCTTTTTTCACTTCTCAGGTGGCTTGTGATTATTGCTCTTTGATATATTTACTAATGAGGCATTTTTGGGGAAGGACTTGCATGCATTTATGCAAAAGAAGGTGATTTATGTAACAATATGGCAATATAGTACATTAAAATGGAAGGTCTTATTACTGTATTAGAGTATAAACTATATTTGTAAAATATATAATGTAAGCTATACTACACATATTAAAGAAATTTGAAAATTTAATGATCACTTGCCAAAATTCCGTTTTTATTTTCTCCTATAATACACTTCATAGATGTTTCATGATGTCAGTTACTTTAGTACTTAGACCCCCATTGTTTTTCAAAGATTTTTTGTATTTATTAGAGAGAGAGAGAGAGAGAGAGAGAGAGCGCAAGCGCACAAACACACGCGAGCAGGAGAAGGGGGAGAGGGAGAGAAGGAATCTCTGTCTTTTTTTTTTTTTTAAGATTTTATTTATTTATTTGACAGACAGAGATCACAAGTAGGCAGAGAAGCAGGCAGAGAGAGAGGAGGAAGCAGGCTCCCTGCTGAGCAGAGATCCCGATGTGGGGCTCAGTCCCAGGACCCTGGGATCATGACCCCAGCCGAAGGCAGAGGCTTTAACCTAATGAGCCACCCAGGGCCCCCGGGAGAGAAGGAATCTCAAGCAGACTGAGCTGAGTGCAGAGCCTGATGTGGGACTTGATCTCACGACCCTGAGAGCATGACCTGAGCCGAAGTCAAGAGTCAAATCTTAACTGACTGAGCCATCAGGCACCCCTCAGACCCAAAATTTTTGTGATCTGTCATCCATAAGAATTATAAATATCTATGTTAGTGAAAGGATAAGCTAAATGGAATGAAAGTTAAGAAGCAACCAATTTTTATAAGGTGCCACTAGGTGGCTCTGTTACCCTATTATTTAAGTCTATTTAAAACCCTGGAAGGTTTTAACTTAAACACATTATTGTCAATGAAAGTATAAGTGAATGTGTAGATAATAACATGAAAATGTCATCATATATAATAGGTCTACCAGCTACCCCCTGGACTCCAGTTTTGTATGATATTCATAATAAATATTGGAAACTTAGATTCTACTGGAAAGGATCGACTTTCCCCTAGATGTAGATTCTAAGAATATGATTGAAAAATCAGACCTTTTTTATATTTGAACTTGATGTATAAGTCTTTAAAAATACTGAATTAATCAGGTAAAGATTTAATTCATTTCCCATTGTCTGAAGTATTTAAGTGGATATGTATTTTAATGTGTATCAAAGTAGACAATGATTGTATTGGAGGAATAAAATATTTCTGCCCAATCTACCAGAGGGCAAGGATATAATCATATTCATCTTAGCTATAGCAGTCCTTGGTTCATGGTGCATGCTCAACGAATGTTTGTTGAATGAGGAAGCTGGCATGATAAAAGTGAAAAAAAAATTCTGGGAAATTATACACAAGGTTCAAAAGGAAAAATGAATTATAAGTTAGCATTTTAAAAAATGATTTTATTTATTTATTTGACACAGAGAGACAGCTAGAGAGGGAACACAAGCAGGGGGAGTGGGAGAGGGAGAAGCAGACTCCCTGCTGAGCAGGGAGCCCAATATGGGACTCTATCCCAGAACTCTGGGATTGTTACCTGAGCCAAAGACAGATGCTTAACTGACTGAGCCACCCAGGCGCCCCATAAGTTAGTATTTTAAAACAAAAATGACAAGTGTTTTTTTGGTCCTGGGCACACCTAACCTCTGTTTTGCCAAAAATTTTAAAGTGAGATTACCCCCCTGCCCCCATTTAGGGATATATTTTAAATCTTACAATGGCAATCATTTCACAAAGAAAATTTTATGACAAACTTTGAAACTGATTTTTATAGGTCCATATTTGTAACTGTAATAGTCTTCACTATCTTCACAATCTTGGTATTAGAAGTTGATATTCATTAATTCATTAATGGATTTCTACTTGATTCTCAAACAAATGGCAAGACTTGTATAATTCTCTCTGAAAAATTTTTGCTTGAGCTGAATCTAGAAAAATTGTAATATTCCTTTTTTAAGGAATAAAAAAAAACAAAACAAAACAAAAAAAAAATCCTAAAACTATAAAACATTGATGTAAGAAATTAAAGATGACACAAACAAATGGAAGATATTTCATGCTTGTTGATTGGGGAACCAATATTATTAAAAT
Organism: Meles meles; assembly: GCF_922984935.1. Taxonomy (NCBI): domain Eukaryota; kingdom Metazoa; phylum Chordata; class Mammalia; order Carnivora; family Mustelidae; genus Meles; species Meles meles. Next base: position 92,911,409 of record NC_060067.1, read on the forward strand.
CTCCATTCTACTGAAAGCAATCTACAGATTCAATAAAATCCCTATCAAAATACCAACAGCATTTTCCACAGAACTAGAACAAATAATCCTAAAGTTTGTATGGAACCACAAAGGACTTCAAATATCTAAAGCCATCTTGAAAAAGATGAACAAAATTGGAGGTAGCACAATTCCAGATTTCGGATATACTACAAAGTGTAGTAATCAAAACAGTATGGTGCTGACCAAAAAACAGACACATAGATCAATGGAAGAGAATAGAGAGTCCAGGAATAAACCCAGGCTTTTAAGGTCAAGTAATCTATGACAAAGGAGGCATGAATATGCAATGGGAAAGAGACAGTCTTTTCAATAAATGATATTAGGAAAATTGGACAGCTACATGCAAAAGAATAAAACTAGACCACTTTCTTACACCATACACAAAGATAAACTCATAGTGGACTAAAGACCTAAATGTGAGACCTGAAACCATAAAACTCCTAGAAGAAAACAGTAATTTCTTTGACATTGGCCATAGAAACACTTTTCAAGATACGTCTCTTAAGGGCAACAAAAGCAAAATTAAAGTTTTGGGACTATACCAAAATAAAAAACTTTTGCACAGTGAAGGAAAACACCAACAAAACAAAAAAGCAACCTACTGAATGGGAAGAGATATTTGCAAATGATATGTCTGGATAGGGGTAAATATCTAAAATATAAGGAAATTATATAACTCAATGCCCAAAAATAATCTCATAAAAAATGGGCAGATGAGGGGCGCCTGGGTGGCTCAGTGGGTTAAAGCCTCTGCCTTCAGCTCAGGTCATGGTCCCAGGGTCCTGGGATCGAGCCCCACATCGGGCTCTCTGCTTGGCGGGGAGCCTGCTTCCTCCTCTCTCTCTGCCTGCCTCTCTGCCTAGTTGTGATTTCTCTCTGTCAAAGAAATAAAAAATTAAAAAAAAAAATGGGCAGATGAGTTGAATAGACATTTGTCTGAAGTGGCCATTCAGATGGACAATAGACACATGGAAAGATGCCCAACATCACTAATCATCAGAGAAATGCAAATTAAAGTCACAATGTTGTATCACCTCACACCTGTCAGAATGGCTAAAATAAAAAAAAAATGCAAGAAATAGCAAGTGTTGGTGAGGATGTGGAGAAAAAGGAACCCTTGTGCACTGTTGTTGGGAAGGCAGATTGGTGCAGCCACTATGGAAAACAGTATGGAAAAAAATTAAAATTAAAAATTAAATTAAATTAAATTAAATTTTATTTAATTAAAATTAAAATTAAAATTAAAAATTAAATTAAATTAAAATTAAATTAAAAAATTAAAAAATGGAATTACCATATGATCTAGTAATTCCACTACTGGGCATTAGTCCATAGGAAATAAAAATACTAATTCAAAAGATGTATGCACCCCTGTTTATTGCAGCATTATTTACAATAGCTAAAATATGAAAAGCAACTCAAGTGTTCATCAGTGGATGAATGGATAAAGAAGAGGTGGTATAAATATAAAATGGAGTGTTAGTAATAAAAGAACAAAATATTGCCATTATCAGCAACATGGGTGGATCTAGAGGATATAATACTAAGTGCAGTGTGTCAGAGCAAGACAAAAGCCACATGAATTCACCCAAAGTGGAGTTTAAGAAACAAAACAAATGAAGTGTGCTTGGGTGGCTCAGTTGGTTAAGCAACTGCCTTCAGCTCAGGTTATGACCCTGGAGTCTTGGGATTGAGTCCTTCATCAGGCTTCCTGTTCAGTGGGAAGTCTGCTTCTCCCTCTGCCCCTCCCCCTCTCATGCTGTCTCTCTTGTGCTCTCAATAATAATTAAATAAATAAAAAATAATAAATAAATAAAATCTTAAAATAAATAAATAAAATCTTAAAAAAAAACCCCAAAAACAAAAGAAAAAAAGAGACAGTAATTTAGACTCTTAACTATAGAGAACAAACTGATGGTTATCAGATGGCAGGTTGCTGGGAGAATGGTGAAAAAGGTGAAAGGTGATTATCTATCTATCTATCTATCTATCTATCTATAAAAGGTGAAATAAAACACTTAAGATGAGGGTGCCTGGGTGGCTCAGTTGGTTAAGTGACTGTCTTCAGCTCAGGTGATGATCTCGGAGTCCGGGGATCGAGTCCCACATCAGTCTTCCAGCTCCATGGGGTGTTTGCTTTTCTCTCTGACTTTCTCAGCTCTCATGCTCTCTCTCACTCTCTCTCTCAAATAAATAAATTTTAAAAATCGTAAAAAAAAAAGACTTAAGATGATATACAAGAATGCTCAAAGTAATATATTAGATATTTTAGTAGTTATTTTTAAATTCTGAATAAATTTATAGAAAATCAAGTGGAATTAGAACCAGAGAAATGATTTTTATATTTCTCTAATTTAAGGCACTTTTATTTGTATAATAATTTAGGTAAATGGAAATGGATAGTATGTTGTGGGTATTAAGGAGGGCATGTATTGCATGGAGCGCTGGGTGTAGTGCATAAATAATGAATCTTGGAACACTGAAAAATAAAATAATAAAAAAAAGAAATCAGAAGAATTCTAAAAGAAGTCCTTGGAATTCAGTAAATTTGATAAAAGCAATAAGAATTTTTGAACATTCATCATTCTTTAGGATACTGACAGTACTGATTGAGAGGATACAGGAAAATTATACAAAATGAGCAGAGAAAGTGTTTCTGAAAAGAACAATTAGTTATTATTCCCTCGGTAGGTAATAATCAATGATAATGATAATAGCTAATGTTTATTGAGTACTTCCATACTTACAACATCCTCACAACAATTGTACAAGGTTATACTATTGTTATTTCCATTTAACAGATGAGTAAATTGAGATACAGAGTATGAATGTAAGATTAGATGTAGGATTTGAGTGTTGTGTCACTGGCACAGAGTTCACATTCTTAACTGGTGTGTTATAAAGAAGGAAGAATGATATTAGGTATAAGATAAAAATAAATCTTCAACTTTGCTTCTTATGGGACCTTGGGGGAAGCTAGCTATCTTTTTTTGTTTGTTTGTTTAAGATTTTATTTATTTATTTGACAGAGAGAGAGATCACAAACAGGCAGAGAGGCAGGCAGCGAGTGAGAGAGAGAGACAGAGAGAGAGAGAAAGCGTGTGTGCGCGCGCAAGTGGGAAGCAAGCTCCCCACTGAGCACAGAGCCCAATAACAGGGCTTGACACCAGGACTCTGATCATGACCTGAGCTGAAGGCAGAGGCTTTAACCCACTGAGCCACCCAGGTGTCCTTTAAAGCTATCTATCTTTTTCAAAACTTTTTATTCATTTGTAAAAGGGAGCTAGTGATATTTCCCTTTTTAGTATTTTTATTAGAATAATTTACATGAATAATGTGGCAAATAGCACTATTTAAAGATTGGTTTTGTTTGTTTTACATGTAAACATTATTTTGTTAATTTTAATTCTTTGTTAGAAATTCATTACTATTTAAAGTCTGAATTAGTTTCTTGTCATTTAAAAATTTTTTTTTAAAGTTTTTATTTATTTGAGAAACAATATGCATAATCAGTAGGGAGGGGTAGAGGGAGGGGGCAAGCAGACCTCCTGCTGAGCAGGGACAAACCCTTCTCCCCACTCCCAACCCTCTATGCAGGACTAATTCTAGGACCCTGGCATCATGACCTCTGCCAAAGGCAGACATTTAACGGATTGAGCCACCCAGGCACCCTGTTTGTTGTCATTTTGAAGAAAGCCCTGGAATTATAAATTTTTGCATGATTGGGGAAATATATATCTTTCTTATTCAAACTTATTGCTTTGTATATTTTTTCTAACAATTAAATGTGAGAAAATATGCAATTGTTTAAATTATCATCATTTGCCTTTTTCCTTTCCTAGTTTTTATTGCCAAATGAATTCATTCAACAAAGTATTTATTGAACACCTATTATGAGTCAGAGACTGACGTAAGAAAACTGATGTGAGAAACTTACTTGAGTAGAAGACAACAGATGCAAGAAAGTTGTTAATTATATAGTTATGAGATCATAAATATAATGGTAAAAAATAAAATTAGGGTAATGGGAATCAGGAGTGCAGGGGAGGAGGAAAATTTTATAGGTAAGGTGTTGGCCTTTTCAAAAAAATAAATTGCAGGGGTTAGCCATGTGGACATTTGAGGAAATGTCAGTACAAAGGCTTAAAAATAGTCAGCAAAGAAACCAGTGCAACTGTTGCGTAATGACAGGGGGGAAGAAGAACTAAGGTCATAAAGGCAATGGATGTCAGATCATGTAGGTCATACGGTGACTGGAAAGGAGGGCTATTAACAGGATTTTTAATAGAAGATTGCTCTGACTTACTTTGTGAGAAGGTTCCTTTTGGATGTTGAGTGACAGTAGATTGTTGGGCTCAGAGATGGAAGCAGGGAAGATATCCAATATAAAGATGGTGTTATCTCAGAATGGGGTGGCAGCAATGGAGTTGCTGAGAAGTGGTAGGTTTGGGATAGACCTGAAGATAGAGCCCACAGGTTCCTTGACAGAGTGAATGTGGGATGTGCTAAGCAAAGAATGACTATCCTCTTTAAAGATTCTACCAACTCTCCAGGCAATTTTATATGAGGGCATGACTCTCAGGGTGTGTCCACCACAGGATGGAACAGATTACTTTGGAGGAAGATCACAATCGGCAGATGTGTTCCATCTGTAGATTCATGCCTACTACGTCACTGCGCATATCCCCAGCTCTTCTTAACCGAGGCTGTGTCTCTCAGTCTATCAATAGTCAATGCTAGCTATTGCCTCTTTTTCCATGAGTCTCCATTGTTGCTAATTGAGCCTGGGATGTATGGGTATGGATGTATGGGTATGAATTCCATGATCCACAACCTGTGCAGAATGTAGTTTTCAATAATTGTCCCCATTTGGGATATATTTCATCACTGGGAACTTTTAGGTCTATTTCAGGAAAGCCCAGTCAAATTCAGGATTCTTCTATCCTTTTCTTCCCAAGGTGGTCATGATAATGGACATGAAACGAGAGGGTGACATCTGGGCCTCAGCTATAATCTGTCATATGCTGGCATTGGGTGAACCTTCTCAAGTTCCATCTTTGGTAAATGGCATCTAGCTTCCATGGTCTGGGTTCCTCTCATGCCTTACAGTCATCAGTCTGGGAAGGTCATTAGGTGTCCTCCTGGTTCCAGCTTCCCAGTCTCTTTGGATCTAAAAGGCCTGTTAGTGATTTCTGCAGTTTCCATAGAGAATGGGAATCTTTATGTTCCTTTGCCACTGTAGAACCTATGCCATCCTAGGTCATATATGCTTAGAACACCATGTGCTGTTTTAACTATTTTGCACCCACACCACTGGTGAGCAGAGCACATAGAAGAGGTTGCTGCTTTGCAGAGTTTTAGATGGAAAGTAGGACACAGCTTTCTCTATTCTTGGATCCTCAGATCCCTAATCTTTCATTTTCAAAACTCACTTTTGTGGCAAGGAGGAAGGGCAAGGGGAGAAGAATCTTATTCTCAGGTGTACTTCTCTCTTTTCCCTTTTCAGTATTTTTAAATTTCCTACCGGGCCACTTCTAGTCTGGAAGTGGAATGGGAAGGTGATAGGAGGTGTAGTTTGGATTTCCATCTATTTTCCTTCTAGTCTGTTGTTTATGGTATAAATCTTGGCTCTTGGCACTTAAATTACTTCCAACTCCTATGTCAGTAGCTTTCACAATTTTTGGTGTGAAATCCCTTTACATTTAAAAAAAATTATTGAGGACTCCGAAGGGGTTTTGTTTATAAGGGCTATATCTATCAATATTTACTGTATTAGAAATTTAAATTGAGGAATTTTAGAGTGTTAATTAATTTAAAAGTAACAAGAACAAACCCATAATAAAATCATGGTTTTAATGAAAAGTAACTGTTTTCCAAAACAAAAAAAATAGTGAGTGGCCTTGTGTTACATTTTTGCAAATCTCTTTAATATTTGGCCTAATAGAAGACAGGGGGATACTGATATTTATTTTTGTATTCAATCTATTTTGATTCGCCGTTTTTGTTGAAGTATATGAAGAAAATCTGACCCTATACAAATATGTATTTGGGAAAGGGAACTGTATATTTAAAGCTTTTTCAGATTATTGTAGATATTTTTCTTTGATACTACACTTAAACTTGATAGGTGACATTTTCTTAAAAGATACTTGTAATATAGAGTTTGAAACCAACTTAATAAAGTTTTCACATTCTACTACATTTAAAACTATTGGTTTGTCTTGCCCTAAGGATTGAACATTAACTGTTTTTAAAAAATATTTTATTTATTTATATGAGAGAGAGAGAGAGCATGAGCAAGGGGCAGGTGTAGAGAGAGAGGGAGAAGAAGATTCTGTGCTGAGCAGGGAGCCCGACACAGGACTCGATCCTGGGACCTTGGGATCATGACCAGACCAGAAGGCAGATGTTAATGGGCTGAGCTACCCAGGCGCCCAAACTTTTACTATTATAATTATGTACTGTGAATAATGATTCTGAAACTTCATGCATAGTTCATTTTGAAAATATTGGTTCACTGAATTATTCAGGTCTTCCAAATGTTAATAGGTTTCATTATGTAATATTAGAAAATAATATTTGTTAATATCACCATCAACTTCATCAGAAAAAGTATTTAGATGTTAGTCTGCTTTTAACATCTTAGTAGCAGATACAACTTCAACAAACTTTTAATTTTCACTTAAAAGCTCAAGTTTTATCATTGGCAATAAATACAGTCAATTGTTTTTCTTGAAGTGACGGGCTCACTTTGTTCATTTTCAAAAAAAATCTTTGCCAGTTACTGAAGTCTGTATAATAGAGTTCTCTGTCAGTCATTTTTTCAAGTAAAGATGATCCTCCACAAATGAAGTAGCTAGTTTTTTTTAGTTTAGATGTATTGAATAAAAATAAGAAGAAAATGAAGTAGGTAGTTCAATTTGCAACTCAGTTGCTCAAGTGCATTTGCCTGAGACAACAGTACTTCAGTAGGTGGCAGAAGTACTCTAAGCATACTTCACGTTTTGTCACAGCGAGTATTAAAAAGACAGGTACTCAAGGTTGAAATTTATTAATATTAATAATTCTTACTGCTTCATCAGGGCATTCTAAAGTGCAGCTGATTTTTTTTTAAATGAGTGTGTGTAATTGTGAAGAATATAATGACTGACTAGTACAGATTAATGTCACTATCTTAATTTATGTTAAAGTACCAGCAGTTTCATCTATCATTGCTATTGTAAAATTGGAGAAAGATCAATAAAAAAAGGGATATAATAAATTAGTATTTTTATAAAAATATTTTGACCCTGCAGACCCCCTGGAGGGGACTTGGTTTGGCCAGAGGTCCACAGACTCTACTTTTAGAATCACTACAGTAATGTTCTAAGTAAGGCTATGCACCAAGATGGAGATCTTACCTATTCTCAATCTGGATAATATCCAGTATCTGATGTGCTGAAGTCAGCTGCTGCTTAGATCTCCTCCTCTGTGATCTTCCCACTAAATTGGGCACTGTTGGTCCTGAATATTTAGACTTTTTAAGAAAAATGGTAGATAGGGGCACCTGGGTGTCTCAGTGGTTAAGTGTCTGGCTTGGGCTCAGGTCATGATTCTGTGGTCCTGGGATCCTGCCCCTCATCAGGCTTCCCGCTGAGTAGGAGGCCTGCTTTTCCCCTCTCCCACTCTCCCTGCTTGTGTTCCCTCTCTTGCTGTCTCTCTCTCTGTCAAATAAATAAATAAAATCTTTTAAAAAATGATAGATATTGGTGTTGTGATAAAAACAGTACATGTACTTAGAAATAAAAATTCAAATATTTCTCCTTTGTCCCATAATCTAGTCCCATTTATTAAGGGTAATTCCCTTTTACCTTTTCTGTTCAAGTTATGTTGATTATCTCCATAATTCTGATTATCTTTTACCTTAATTTCTTGGTTTACCAACTTTAAGCAATATCTGTTGGCTTCCCACTGGAGGATCATTTAGCTCATTTATATTATTCTTCTTATTTATATATATATATTTTTAAGATTGTATTTCCTTATTTGAGAGACAGAGACAGAACACACAAATGGAGGAAAGGGCAGAAGGAGAGGGAGAAGCAAACTCCCTGCTGAGCAGGGAACCTAATGTGGGGTTTTTTGCTAGGATCTTGGAATCATGACTTGAGCCAAAGGCAGACACTGAACTGACTGAGCCACCCAGGGTGCCCCGTTCTCATTTATACTTGTTCATCCTCATGATTTTTGAGCATATATTCATATTTTCATTTTTGTTTCTAAGCTCTTTTTGTTGTGTTTGTGGCTTTAAATGCTGTATTTAAACATAGAGTTCAGCTGAAATTTCTGCTGTGAAACCACAGGCCACAAGCAAACCAGAGTGTTCTCCCAAGAGAAGTGAGGGGTGACAGGTTAAGCTCCTTGGGCCCAGTTTCTGCTTGCAACTTGACCACCTAGATCATTCATGGCTCCTGCCTGGTGGGAGGATATGTGAGAGACAGGGAAAGCCAAATGTTACAATAACTGATGATAAAGCAAGGAGAAAACGGGTTTACAGTGATCACATTTGACTTCTTCCATTAACAGATGGAGACATTGAGGCAGCAAATGGAAAAGTGACCTATCCAATGATATTTAGTCAAGGATAGATAGTGGACTACAGTCTGACCTATTCTCATTGCTACTCTAGTTGTCCTGAGGACATCCCTATAATAAACAGGATAGAAAAACATGGTTTTATCAAGTTGATCCTAGATGGGAGTGAGACTTTCTCAATATTATATTTCATAACCTTTTGTTATTTTTAAAATGATAATCCTTAACTTTGTAAAAGTTTTTTGAACATATTTATTTGTATGGGATAGACTTTATTTTCTGATAGTAGGTTTTGTGGGCCTTTAGGAGTTGTGTTTGTTTTAATAATTATTAAACTTGTTCTGGTGATCTGTGATCAGTGATTATGACTTGCTGAATGTTCAGATGATGGTTAACATTTTTTATCAAGAAAGTACATCTTAAAAAAAAAGTACATCTTAATTAAGGTGGAAATAAGATAAAAAAATACGAGTTGTGTTTGCTTTAAAGGACATAAATTTCATAAATTATGAAAAGATACATTAGAACCCTAGGAATATATAACATTTTGAGCTTGCATTTCTGTTTAAAGTGGCTGAAACTTAAAAAAAGAATCAGATTCAGAATATTATTTACCAAATAGAGAAAAAAAGAGCAATCTTCTCTGGTCCGACTATACAAATTATGCATAATATTTAAGAGCAAGATCTGGTTTGCATTTTAGTTATTGATTTGAAATAGAGCATTTTGGCATCAGATATGTAGACAGCAGGCAGTTCCTGTACTTAATTTATCCCCTCATATCCAAGAAGCAGCTTGATGTAGACAGTTTTATGTAAGGTTTGTCACAGATCCTGTGTGCTTTGGAAATGTTTCACATTTCATTAAGTTTAATTCAGTGTTCTGTATGATAAAATGTGGGTAAATACATTCTTCCTAACACTATCTTGGAGACTTTATGCTGCGGGTAATAAATTTGTGAAATTTTTTTTTTCACTTCCTTGAAAGGGATTGCTAGGCAAGTAAAATATTTGCCTAAATCTGGAAAGTAAACGTCTTTCTTAAATACTTACTGACACTAGTCATGATTCCTTTCTCTAAGAGGTGCTCCAGAGGAGATGGTGAAAATATAGTGGGTTCCAATTTTAAGATTTACTAGTCTTTATATTTATAACTTCTGGGCAGAGGCTGAGAAATTATAGAAACTCACAGATTAAGACTGATATATGATTAATGGAAGAAGGTACAAGGGGTAGCTTTGTATAATAATAAATAAGGTACAAGGGGTACAATTCGTATAATAATAAATAAGTGAATAAATTCTTTGTGACCTTGTTGAGAGCAGTGAATATATAGAGAACTCTGACAGTTTATTGAGGACAATAAATGGCAAGAACTAGTGGTAGCACTGGGTAGTGGGATGTGGCCCCCAAATTCTGTTAGGTACCCTTGACTGCAGGTGAGTGGCATACTCAAAGTAGAGTCTAGGTTTTCTTGAGAATGGAATAAATGTCACAGAGTCTTGGCTTAACCAAGACATGGCTTGACCTTGTAAATTTAGTCTGCTCTTAGTAAAGTAAGTGAAGAGAAGGTAGATATTTCTATCCAACACAAATAATTTCTTAAGGATTATCTACGACAAGTATTCATTGCTCTTTCCATGACTGCCAGCTATTTCGGGATGGTGGTATGTGTGTTTGGGGTGGGATGGGCAGGAAGAAGGCAGCAGCTATGTTGTAGGTGGTAACCAAGAAGAGTCAGCTTTGGGAGAATAGAATTCAGTGATAGAGTATAATTTAAAATTAGAGAAATTCCTCCATAGCAAACGTATGAACAGTTCAGTGCCTCCGCATTAGTTAGACTTCGGGTTAAACATATCTCTTGGAAATTGCAGTACTGATATCTCTGGAAAGTATAATATTTTAAGTCATAAAAAGCCACTAACATTGACACAGTTGGTTTATTAACCATCACCAGTTGGTCTTGGAGTAGAAGGAACATAGGATAACATATTTAGAGAGAAAATGAGTCGTCCGATGTATTCCATACTAGAGAACTCTGTTTGTGGGAGACAAACCTATGGGGAAATCAAATGGTGCATGTAGGTGGGGGTGGCTGGGGGGCATTGCAACATGAGAAAATCTGATTTCTAGGGAAGAAAGGGGCTGGAATAGAGGAAAAAAGTTTGTGGAAGATGGGAATAAATGGCTGCCTCCCTGCACATCTGTTTGTTTGATTTTGTGGTTTTTTTTTTTTTTTTGGCAGAGATTTTTTGGATAGATTTTTAATAAAAGAGATTAGTTGACACCTTTTAAAGCTCTAAAGAAAGGAGACCATTTGTGAGCAGCAGAACAGAGTACTAGAAGTAAGAAACACTGTAATCATTCAGGTTCTCAAGTTTGTTAAGTAACAGCTGTGTGTTTCTCTTATTCTCTGACACTAGGATCCCACAGGGACCCTAGTTGTTGCTTCATATCTATTAGAACTAAAAATAAATAAATAAATAAATAAATAAATAAATAATGGCTACTATTGATTAGAAGGATCTGTGCAGGGTTATATTATTGAAAATAAACTTACCTATTTTCTAATTGGAAGTTTTCTATGCGTCTCTCCATTTTGAGTTATATTAGTGGTACTTGGGTTCTATAACCATCTCCCACTCTGTCCCCGGCAAACACAATCAAATACCTACTTATTACCTAAAATCACCAGGCCCAAACTTTTCATTTTCTTATCACAGTTTATTGTTGTACATATGAGGTACCATGCTACCATCAGAATTATATTCAGCTTTTTTATTTTAAAAAACTCAGAGAAAAAATGTTTCCAGTAATTTTCATTCAATGTGAATGACAAGAATATCATAGCTATAAACATTGAAATAACCGTTTCATTTCTTCCTGAGGAAGTTCCAATTTTAAGCAATGAAAAAGGAATTCTATACAAAGCTAGTTTTAAATCACATTAGCTCTCATTCTTTTCTCATATGTATTTATGTTACTTTTAGAATATCTTAATAACCAGCTGGAGTATATAATGTAGAAAGTATGTATGTCCTCTAGAATTTGATGTTGCCTCCAAGATACATTAAGTGGTCAAAAGTTCTTTCAAAGGTTTGCTACTATAGATAGCATAATGCCTGTCCTATGAATGAATAAATTTTGGTATGATCTTTTCCTTTTTCCTTCATTATACAAGCATCCAGTATGTTTTTTAACATTTATCTTAAAGGGTATGCTGTTCCCTTGCCTCAGTTTACCTAGACAAAATTGTGCCAGGAGCAGCTTTGTTTAGAAATTTAAATGCACGTCTCATCATTAAAACACAAATGTATCATTTTTTCTTTTTCTTTTTTTTATCAGTAGAAATGCCAAAATAAAACCATGATACTGTATGTAACTGCTGGGGCTTACTCTCACTATGTGTGCCCCTCTTAAGCTAGTTTTCTTAAATTAGTGGAGGTGAAACACTACATTCATTTTCTTGCCATGCTGGGCAAGTGCTGCTTTAAAAAAGCTAGGAGTAAGCATGAAGATTGAGTTCACCATATTTGTGCAAATGACTTTGATACTGCTTTTACAGTAGGGGTCTTGAAAACTTGTTCTTTCTCCAGTTCTTTTGGCTATTAGAGTATTTGTTTAAGACAGTGTATCATTTGGGAGCATAGGACCTTAAAAAATATTTAATAATTATAATGTGATTTAAAAATTTATAGTAAGTGGAAGGATCTCAGAATTTGTTTTCTAATTAGTGAATAATTGATAGAGTTTAGTTTCACACATTATAATGACCAAGAAAATATTTGGGCGATGACTTTTCCTTGCATATCTTTTTTTTTCCTTGATCATACTTTTGATAACATTTTATAATGGCTTATGTAATTGTAGCAGGGAATTTGCTATTTAATTTTTTTAATGTGTACAGTGAATTTAAAAATTAAGTAAATGTAAGCATAGGACAATAAGTATGATTCTTTTCTTTTCTGAATACTTTATTAACCATATGATCAATTAAAGTTTAAATTAAGGAATCATGTCTAGCTCATCTTTGTACTTCCTCCATTTAATTTGGTAGATAATCCCTATATTTAACTATGTTTTATTGCCTTTCATGAAAGAACATACAAAATATTCTAAAAGAAGGGGACATGGCCCTGGCTTATTTTCTTCTGCCTTATATTAAAAGTATAATGGGAAATATGAGATTAAATATATATCAATTTGGTTTTTTGTTATAAATCTCTATATTATACAATTTCATTTTGAACTATCTGGAAAGATGCAATTTTTCTATATTTTAAATATGAATAACATCATCTAAAGACACTGTGCTTAATTTTCATTTAATAGGTCTTGTTCTGGAGAAAATAAAAAAAAAGTTTTTTACTTTTAAAAGTCAGTATGTTTCTGGAGATGACACATAGCTCACATTCTATGCAAGTGTTTCTGTAGAACCAGTGAGGACTATTGGAGTAGGTTTGTAGCTCACAAAAAGAGAATATCAATTGTCAGTGATAGTGTCTTCAGACCCCTGCAGTTTCTCCCTTTTAGAGGATTTCGTGAGTACAATTTACATTACTATTTACCGTTTTAGTATATTCAGCATGTTTCCATATACATTTCGATGGCTTTACAACATATCTCAGTATAACAATTACATTACAACAGAGGAGTTAGTAATTTTTACATAAATGTACTAGAGTATGTGTATGAAAAATCAGGTTTTTTTTTTTTTTTTGCTAGAGCACTTACCTTTTTATTTTGATACAGATAAACCTCGTATAGAACTTTTCCACTCTCTGATCTAGCAACAAATTATAATTTACAATTCTTTCTAAGTATTCAGTGGATTTATATCTTGGCAAGCATTCTTCATGGGTATTACGCCTTTGGCATTTTATGCTACATTATGATGTTTATTTTGCTTCTTGTTTTGTAGGACACTTTATAGGATCAAAGAATAAGAAAACATTTTACAGGCAAACAGTGATCTAAAAATCTACAGAGACACAATTTTAGTTGATATATAAAAGTGTAAATATTACTATGAAATGGAACAATTCTGCATTTGCGTCTGACACCTATATTGGTTGCAGTTGACTTCCACATGAGTGCACAGTAGTCTACAATAATCCCACAGGCTCAGATATGGATTAAGAGAAAGGCCGTAGGCCTCAAGGCTTGTAACAGGTATGTTTTCTTTTTTTCTTTCTTTCTTTTTTCCCCCCTAGTCATCCACATGCCAGCACATGGAAGGAACTTTGTTCTTTTTTTCTTATTTGAAGAGGTATATTTTTAAACAGCCTTTTGGTAGCTTCTGGAAGCTTTGTGAAAGGTGAATGTTACATGGCAGATGGGTTCTCGAGACGTTTTCTCAGTGCTATCTCACTTTCTGCAGCTCCTGTCTCAGCCAGGATGGCAGAGGCTGCCCCAGTCTGTGTAACAGTTTGGACAGTTCCACGTTGTGATCTCGGTAGTAGCTTGACAGAAACGCTCTGCTCTGAGGTGGGATATAAGAGGACATTTCACTTTGAAGATTAAAGTACATTTCATCTACTGTAATGATGTTTAAATCTGCATGAATTATACCATACCTGGGTTAAGATTTATATTAAGCATGTGGGCTATTTATTTAGCACAACACAAACACAGCGACTCTCTTCTTCAAAATAGGTGCTCTAGGTACATACACTGTTTTTAGCAGGGAAGAGATTTTGTATTAAGCATGGGATTTACTTGATTGTGCAGAATTAAATGTTACAGTAACTTGACTGAATTGCTAGAAAAGGAGCCATGACAACTGGTTGGGTGTAATATGATGCTCTTATTCAAATCACTCCTGTTTTGGAGAATGTTAGTTTGGTACATGTACAATATCAAATACTCCTTGGTCATCATTAATTTACATTTAGATTTGAAAGGTACATAATACTTTCTTATGAGAGTGTAAAGGTGTACAAAGGCATACTGCTAAAACCAGTATTGTGGTAGGCTTGAAAATGCAGTAGGTAAACCAGGTTAACCTCTAGCTTGCTACATTTGTATGATTTGACCCAAGGAAGGAAAAGAATGCCTTGTAAACTATCTTGACTTGGAGGGTGGTAGATTTCTCCTCACTGAAGAAAAGATTTTAATAATTGAATTTGTCAAAACTGGAAAGGGCTGTGCTGTGAGATGGCATTTAGTGGCATTCATATATAGGTTGGATGACCATTGTTAGGAATGTTGTAAAGGGAGGATTTCTGCATCTCTATCTGTACCTCCAGGCTTTGTACTACTCTGAGATTTTCAGCAGAGTTGAACCTTTAAACATTTTTTAATTTAATTCCTTGTGTTGTTCTTTTAAAATGTCATATCTGGTACTTGATTTTAAATGCCATAGAAGAAAGTCTCATTTGGTATTGATTGATGTAACAGTGATTTTTGTAGGAATCATGATCACTGGAATTAAACAGAATAGTTGTGCTATATTCTAATATAGGGATAATAATCAAGGGAGAACCCAAACCACTGTGTGATTTGTGCCTGTCTGTCTCATTTCTGGTTTTGGTCTTCCTCAGTCTTTTGCTCTAAAACCACTGACAGGCTGAGCTGGCACACTCAGACAAAAGAAAACAGCGCAGATAAATTTTATTTCCAAGATACTATATCTGGAAATTTTATTTCCAAGATAATATATCTGGGATATATTTATATCTAAATATATTTATATTTATATTTAGATATAAATATATATCTATATTTCCCAGATACTATATATATAGTATATATATATATATATACTATAAAAGTGTAAATATATATACTATATATATAGTATCTGGGAAATTTTATTTCCAAGATACTATATTCTGTGCCTCCTTTGCTGCCACCCAGACCTGGAATCTAGGGAAGAACCTTACATATTTTTCTCTGAGTTTCTGTACTTCCCTATTTTTTCTTCTTGCCAGCTTGCGCCCCAATATTTTCATATGGTAAGTGATTGCACAACATCTTATCTAGGTCTAGGACTGAACCCCCTGGGATCCATTTCTACTATCCATCCCTTTGGTGTTTGAATTGAACTTCTGATACTGAGGATTATCTCAACCTTACCTCTACCTTTTGGGCATCATTTTCAAACCTGGCTGTCTGTGTCAATGTGCCAGTGCAGACAAACCTTTGTCCTGTGCCCTATTGTGTGTATGTGTGTCCCCATAATCATGTCCACTTACTCAAGTACCCTTTCCTCTTGTTGCTTTGCTCCCTCATTATGGCAAGACAAATGAAAGGAGATTTGTAATGTATGATATGTTCTATTTTGGAGTCTAGTATGTTTAGGCCAAAAGTTACTAGGATACAACTTTGTGGTATGCAAAATTTATTGAACATAAATTGTTATCTCACAGTCATTCAGAAGGGGGGTATTTTAGATGATAAAACCACAGATAGGATATATGCGAATGTATGTCAATGTAATCTGACTATTTCATACAAACTCATGTAAAATAATGTAATAAGAGGAGATAATATATACATTTATAATATAAAAGTATAAAAAGAAGGAATCATATAACACCTTCAATATCAGGTTATTTATTGGCCTATTATTAAATTAAAGAATCTATTACAGACTTTTGATTTGGAGAGATATTAGCTTTAGTTGTTTTTTTTTTTAAAGATTTTTATTTATTTATTTATTTGACAGAGAGAGAGAGAGAGAGAGAGAGAGATCACAAGTAGGCAGAGAGGCAGGCAGAGAGAGAAGGAGAAGCAGATTCCCTGCTGAGCAGAGAGCCCGATGCAGGTCTCAATTCCAGGACCCTGAGATCATGACCTAAGCTGAAGGCAGAGGCTTTAACCCACTGAGCCACACAGGTGCCCCTTGATTTAGTGGTATTAATTTAGAATGTCAGTTTTTTTTCTTCTACACTGTTATTTTCTTAAACAAAGTAAAAGTAAGAGTAGGCCAACAACTTTCTTAATTTACCTGGATTAAATGCATTCTATGATGTTTTGGTGAGTTGGGTGCTGGCATTTTTCTGTAATAGGGGGAGAAGCAAGCAACGTGATAATACTGCCTCCTCTCAAACATTCTCACATTCGTGTTTCTGTTGTCTTTAAGAAGCCATCTTTACTCTTGCCTTCTCTCTGGTCTCTATTTGCATAAAATCAACCACTCTACGCCCAGTATATACTTGATATTGTGACATAATAAGAAATATATGTATTTGGTTTTCATCTCAGGTTCCTGGCACAGAGCTTCTAAAACCATTTTTTTCCCCCCTGCAGTGATAGGGGTGAAAGGAGTGTGTTTTGTTATTCATAATAAGCCCTTTTAAACCATACCCAAGTTTATGCTAATGAGGTGACTCTTGGTGGGAACACAGATAATGTCAGATGGAGGGGGTGGGGTGGTAGTTGCTCTAGGAACCAAACATAATATTAGAGGTTGGAAACTCTCAGCCCTACCATTTGACCTCCAAAGATGGGAAGAGAGACTGGGGATTGAGGTAATGACTAATGGCAGGTGATTTAATCAATCATGCCAAGTTAATGGGACCCCCACAAAAACCTGAAGTGAAGACTCTGGAGAATGTCAGGGTTTGTAAATGCATCCGTGTGCCAGGAGGGTGGCACACCACAAACTCTACAGAGACAGAAGCTCCTGTGCTTTAGCACCCCTCTGGACCTTGTTCTGTGTGCCTCTTACTCTGGTTATTCATTTTTTATCTTTTATAATAATAGAAAATAAAGTGTTTCCCTGAGTTCTCTGAACTGTTATAGCAAATTTTAAAACCTGAGGAAGGGGTCATGAGAACCCTTGATTTATAGCCACTTTGGACAGAAGTAAGTAACCTAGGAACCTGTTACTTGCTTCTAGAGTCTGAAGGGAGGGCAGGCCTATGGTAGTAAGCCCTTTACCTGTGGAGTCTATACTGGTTAGTGTCACAATTGAGTTAAACTGTAGGGCACTTAGTTGGTATCTGTAGAAATTTGCATGCTTGGTTGGTATGAAATGCAAATTTGGTGTCAGAAGTGTGAATTAATAAACCCTTGGGGAGGAAGAGTCAAGATGGCGGAGAAGTAGCAGCCTGAGACTACATCAGGTAGCAGGAGATCAGCTCGATAGCTTATCTAAACATTGCAAACACCTACAAATCCAACGGGAGAGCGAAGAGAAGAAGAACAGCAACTCTAGAAACAGAAAATCAACCACTTTCTGAAAGGTAGGACTGGCGGAGAAGTGAATCTAAAACGACGGGAAGATAGACCGCGGGGGGAGGGGCCGGCTCCCAGCAAGCGGCGGAGCAACAGAGCACAAAATCAGGACTTTTAAAAGTCTGTTCCACTGAGGGACATTGCTCCAGAGGCTAAACCAGGGTAAAGCCCACGCGGGGTCAGTGTGGCCCCAGGCCCCGCAGGGTCACAGAAGGATCGGGGGTGTCAGAGTGTCGGAGAGCTCGCAGGTATTAGAACGGAGAAGCCGGCTGCAGAGACAGAGCCGAGGACTGAACTCTCAGCTTGGGGTTACCTTGAACTGGTCGCGGGCTGGGTGGGCTTGGAGCGTGGCTAGAGGCTGGGGATACGGGAATGATTGGGTGCTGTCCTCTGGGAGCGCACTGAGGAGTGGGGCCCCAGGCTCTCGGCTCCTCCGGCCCGGAGACTGGGAGGCCGCCATTTTCATTCCCGTCCTCCGGAACTCTACGGAAAGCGTTCAGGGAACAGAAGCTCCCAAAAGCGAAGCCGATTACTTAGTCCGGCTGCCGGTAAGGGCGGTGCAATCCCGCCTCGGGCAAAGACACTTGAGAGTCACTACAACAGGCCCCTCCCCCAGAAGATCAACAAAATATCCAGCCAGGACGAAGTTCATCTATCAAGGAGAAAGCAGGTTCAATTCCTAAGACAGCAGAGCAATTCCAGAGGAGGAGAAAGCAAAGCACGGAACTCATGGCTTTCTCCCCATGATTCTTTAGTCTTGTGGCTACTTCAATTTTTTTTTTCTTTTTTCAATTTTTTTTCTTTTTTCTTTTTTCTTCTTCTGCTAAATTTTTTAAAACTTTTACCCTTTTCTTTTTTAACGTTTTTTGACTAGTTCATCTAAATATATATATTTTTCTTTCTTTTTTATATTTTTTTATTTGTTTTATTTTTTAAATTTTTCTCTTTTTTTCCCTTTTTTTTCTTTTTTTTTCAGAACCTGTTTTTATCCCCTTTCTCCCCCCCACAATTAGGGGTCTCTTCTGATTTGGTTACAGCGCATTTTTCCGGGGTCTTTGCCACCCTTTTAGTAGTTTATTTGCTCCTTCATATCCTCTTATCTGGACAAAATGACAAGGCGGAAAAAATCACCACAAACAAAAGAACAAGAGACAGTACTGAAGGCTAGGGACTTAATCAACACAGACATTGGTAATATGTCAGATCAAGAGTTCAGAATGACGATTCTGAACATTCTAGCCGGGCTCGAAAAAGACATGGAAGATATTAGAGAAACCCTCTCTGGAGATATTAAAGCCCTTTCTGGAGAAATTAAAGAACCAAAATCTAACCAAGTTGAAATCAAAAAAGCTATTAATGAGGTGCAATAAAAAATGGAGGCTCTCACTGCTAGGATAAATGAGGCAGAAGAAAGAATTAGTGATATAGAAGACCAAATGACAGAGAATAAGGAAGCCGAGCAAAAGAGGGACAAACAGCTACTGGACAATGAGGGGAGAATTCGAGAGATAAGTGACACCATAAGACGAAACAACATTAGAATAATTGGGATTCCAGAAGAAGAAGAAACAGAGAGGGGAGCAGAAGGTCTATTGGAGAGAATCATTGGAGAGAATTTCCCTAATATGGCAAAGGGAACAAGCATCAAAATCCAGGAGATGCAGAGAACCCCCCTCAAAGTCAACAAGAATAGGTCCACACCCCGTCACCTAATAGTAAAATTTACAAGTCTTAGTGACAAAGAGAAAATCCTGAAAGCAGCCCGAGAAAAGAAGTCTGTAACATACAATGGTAAAAATATTAGATTGGCGGCAGACTTATCCACAGAGACCTGGCAGGCCAGAAAGAGCTGGCATGATATATTCAGAGCACTAAACGAGAAAAACATGCAGCCAAGAATACTCTATCCAGCTAGGCTATCATTGAAAATAGAAGGAGAGATAAAAAGCTTCCAGGACAAACAAAAACTGAAAGAATTTGCAAACACCAAACCAGCTCTACAGGAAATATTGAAAGGGGTCCTCTAAGCAAAGAGAGAGCCTAAAAGTAGTAGATCAGAAAGGTACAGAGACAATATACAGTAACAGTCACCTTACAGGCTAATAATGGCACTAAATACATACCTCTCAATAGTTACCCTGAATGTTAATGGGCTAAATGCCCCAATCAAAAGACACAGGGTATCAGAATGGATAAAAAAACAAAACCCATCAGTATGTTGCCTACAAGAAACTCATTTTAGACGCGAAGACACCTCCAGATTTAAAGTGAGGGGGTGGAAAACAATTTACCATGCTAATGGGCATCAGAAGAAAGCTGGGGTGGCAATCCTTATATCAGATCAATTAGATTTCAAGCCAAAGACTATAATAAGAGATGAGGAAGGACACTATATCCTACTCAAAGGGTCTGTCCAACAAGAAGATCTAACAATTTTAAATATCTATGCCCCTAACGTGGGAGCAGCCAACTATATCAACCAATTAATAACAAAATCAAAGAAACACAATAATAATACAATAATAGTAGGGGACTTTAACACTCCCCTCACTGAAATGGACAGATCATCCAAGCCAAAGATCAACAAGGAAATAAAGGCCTTAAATGACACACTGGACCAGATGGACATCACAGATATATTCAGAACATTTCATCCCAAAGCAACAGAATACACATTCTTCTCTAGTGCACATGGAACCTTCTCCAGAATAGATCACATCCTGGGTCACAAATCAGGTCTCAACCGGTATCAAAAGATTAGGATTATTCCCTGCATATTTTCAGACCACAATGCTCTGAAGCTAGAACTCAATCACAAGAGGAAAGCTGGAAAGAACCCAAATACATGGAGACTAAACAGCATCCTTCTAAAGAATGAATGGGTTAACCAGAAAATTAAAGAAGAATTGAAAAAATTCATGGAAACAAATGATAATGAAAACACAACAGTTCAAAATCTGTGGGACACAGCAAAGGCAGTCCTGAGAGGAAAATATATAGCGCTACAAGCCTTTCTCAAGAAACAAGAAAGGTCTCAAGTACACAACCTAACCCTACACGTAAAGTTGTTGGAGAAAGAACAAGAAAGAAACCCTAAACCCAGCAGGAGAAGAGAAATCATAAAGATCAGAGCAGAAATCAATGAAATAGAAACCAAAAAAACAATAGAAAAAATCAATGAAACTAGGAGCTGGTTCTTTGAAAGAATCAATAAGATTGATAAACCCCTGGCCAGACTCATCAAAAAGAAAAGAGAAAGGACCGAAATAAATAAAATCATGAATGAAAGAGGAGAGATCACAACTAACACCAAAGAAATACAGACAATTATAAGAACATACTATGAGCAACTCTACGCCAACAAATTTGACAATCTGGAAGAAATGGATGCATTCCTAGAGACATATAAACTACCACAACTGAACCAGGAAGAAATAGAAAACCTGAACAGGCCCATAACCAGTAACGAGATTGAAACAGTCATCAAAAATCTCCACACAAACAAAAGCCCAGGGCCAGACGGCTTCCCAGGGGAATTCTACCAAACATTTAAAGAAGAACTAATTCCTATTCTCCTGAAACTGTTCCAAAAAATAGAAATGGAAGGAAAACTTCCAAACTCATTTTATGAGGCCAGCATCACCTTGATCCCAAAACCAGACAAGGATCCCACCAAAAAAGAGAACTACAGACCAATATCCTTGATGAACACAGACGCAAAAATTCTTGCCAAAATACTAGCCAATAGGATTCAACAGTACGTTAAAAGGATTATTCACCACGATCAAGTGGGATTTATTCCAGGGCTGCAGGGTTGGTTCAACATCCGCAAATCAATCAATGTGATAGAACACATTAATAAAAGAAAGAACAAGAACCATATGATACTCTCAATAGATGCTGAAAAAGCATTTGACAAAGTACAGCATCCCTTCCTGATCAAAACTCTTCAAAGTGTGGGGATAGAGGGCACATACCTCAATATTATCAAAGCCATCTATGAAAAACCCACCGCAAATATCATTCTCAATGGAGAAAAACTGAAAGCTTTTCCGTTAAGGTCAGGAACACGGCAGGGATGTCCATTATCACCACTGCTATTCAACATAGTACTAGAAGTCCTAGCCTCAGCAATCAGACAACAAAAAGAAATTAAAGGCATCTAAATTGGTAAAGAAGAAGTCAAACTATCACTCTTCGCAGATGATATGATACTATATGTGGAGAAGCCAAAAGACTCCACTCCAAAACTGCTAGAACTTGTACAGGAATTCAGTAAAGTGTCAGGATATAAAATCAATGCACAGAAATCAGTTGCATTTCTGTACACCAACAACAAGACTGAAGAAAGAGAAATTAAGGAGTCAATCCCATTTACAATTGTACCCAAAACTATAAGATACCTAGGAATAAATCTAACCAAAGAGACTAAGAATCTATACACAGAAAATTATAAAGTACTCATTAAAGAAATTGAGGAAGACACAAATGGAAAAATGTTCCATGCTCCTGGATTGGAAGAATAAATATTGTGAAAATGTCTATGCTACCTAAAGCAATCTACACATTTAATGCAATCCCTATCAAAATACCATCCATTTTTTTCAAAGAAATGGAACAAATAATCCTCAAATTTATATGGAACCAGAAAAGACCTCGAATAGCCAAAGGAATATTGAAGAACAAAGCCAAAGTTGGTGGCATCACAATTCCGGACTTCAAGCTCTATTAGAAAGCTGTCATCATCAAGACAGCATGGTACTGGCACAAAAACAGACACATAGATCAATGGAACAGAATAGAGAGCCCAGAAATCGACCCTCAACTCTATGGTCAACTAATCTTCGACAAAGCAGGAAAGAATGTCCAATGGAAAAAAGACAGCCTCTTCAATAAATGGTGCTGGGAAAATTGGACAGCCACATGCAGAAAAATGAAATTGGACCACTTCCTTACACCACACACGAAAATAGACTCCAAATGGATGAAGGACCTCAATGTGAGAAAGGAATCCATCAAAATCCTTGAGGAGAATGCAGGCAGCAACCTCTTCGACCTCAGCCGTAGCAACATCTTCCTAGGAACTACGGCAAAGACAAGGGAAGCAAGGGCAAAAATGAACTATTGGGATTTCATCAAGATCAAAAGCTTTTGCACAGCAAAGGAAACAGTTAACAAAACCAAAAGACAACTGACAGAATGGGAGAAGATATTTGCAAACGACATATCAGAAAAAGGGCTAGTATCCAAAATCTATAAGGAACTTAGCAAACTCAACACCCAAAGAACAAACAATCCAATCAAGAAATGGGCAGAGGACATGAACAGACATTTCTGCAAAGAAGACATCCAGATGGCCAACAGACACATGAAGAAGTGCTCCACATCACTCGGCATCAGGGAAATACAAATCAAAACCACAATGAGATATCACCTCACACCAGTCAGAATGGCTAAAATTAACAAGTCAGGAAATGACAGATGCTGGCGAGGATGCGGAGAAAGGGGAACCCTCCTCCACTGTTGGTGGGAATGCAAGCTGGTGCAACCACTCTGGAAAACAGCATGGAGGTTCCTCAAAATGTTGAAAATAGAACTACCCTATGACCCAGCAATTGCACTACTGGGTATTTACCCTAAAGATACAAACATAGTGATCCGAAGGGGCACGTGTACCCGAATGTTTATAGCAGCAATGTCTACAATAGCCAAACTATGGAAAGAACCTAGATGTCCATCAACAGATGAATGGATAAAGAAGATGTGGTATATATACACAATGGAATATTATGCAGCCATCAAAAGAAATGAAATCATGCCATTTGTGACGACGTGGATGGAACTAGAGGGTATCATGCTTAGTGAAATAAGTCAATCGGAGAAAGACAACTATCATATGATCTCCCTGATATGAGGACATGGAGAAGCAACATGGGGGGGGGGGGTAGGGGGATAGGAGAAGAATAAATGAAACAAGATAGGATTGGGAGGGAGACAAACCATAAATGACTCTTAATCTCACAAAACAAACTGGGGCTTGCTGGGGGGAGGTGGGATTGGGAGAGGGGGAAGGGGCTATGGACATTGGGGAGGGTAAGTGCTATGGTGAGTGCTGTGAAGTGTGTAAACCTGGAGATTCACAGACCTGTACCCCTGGGGATAAAAATACATTATATGTTTATTAAAAAAAAAAATTTGGAAGGGGAGGCAAACCATAAGAGACTATGGACTCTGAAAAACAACCTGAGGGTTTTGAAGGGTCAGGGGTGGGAGGTTGGGGGAACAGGTGGTGGATAATGGGGAGGGCACGTTTTGCATGGAGCACTGGGTGTTGTGCAAAAAGAATGAATACTGTTATGCTGAAAAAATAAATAAAATGGAAAAA
Source organism: Meles meles (assembly GCF_922984935.1). Lineage (NCBI taxonomy): Eukaryota > Metazoa > Chordata > Mammalia > Carnivora > Mustelidae > Meles > Meles meles. Next base: position 92,935,592 of record NC_060067.1, read on the forward strand.
AAAAGAAACCCTTGGAATGTATTACACAGTAACATTTCTGGAGTATCAGTATGGAAGTACTGATATTCTAAAAGTTGTTTTTCTTATCTTTCTCTACCACAAAATCTAATATTATGTCTCATTATGTCTCTGTTTGATAGGAGTAAAATAACATGCTAAGAAAGATGTTCTACAATGTCTTTTAAACATTTTAGTTTAATAAATAGAGAAATAGCCTGGACATAAATGAAAATGATGTATTTTATATTACTTTCTTGAAATACCATGGAAATTGCCCTTGAGTTTCTATTAATGTGTAAGGATTATTTTTATAGTGCTCAAAAGTAAATTTTAATAATCATCCAAAGAAAACTGTCAAAGAAATAGTATTATGCAGACCACATTTACTACTATAGCATGACTTAATGGGGGAAAAAACAGAAATCTTTTGGTACTGTTTTCAATTTCCAGTTGATGTATTTCCTGTCTTAGTTTAAATTAACATTTTTTGTGCTAAAATTTCTATGAATGTATCATTTTTTTTGTAATCAGATGTTGCCTTCTATGTTCTGCTTCAAAATAGAAAATTCTGTTGTTTTCCTTTATTCCTGCTTGATGTGTATCATTGTGTATTAAATCCAAATAAACAACCTGGATACACTGAAATCCACATATCACTTGTAATTTTTAGAAGGGCTAATTTTTTATTTTAACCACTTTTATAAGAAAATAGATATTATTTGTTTGCTTATTTAGTTCGTATTTATAAGCTTTATACTTACATCAGGATCCATTGGAGGGTATTTTCTTCCTTTGCTCTTTCCCAGGCATTTTGTTTTACCTTCTTCCAATAACTGACACCAGAAACCTTTATGAGAATCAAACCTAAAAAAAAAAAATTAAAAACACAAAACACAAAAAAGTATTTTTCAAGCAATTTATAAGTTATAATGACCAAAACCATGAATATATTTTTGGATCTTAATCTATAACCAGAGAAACTGGCATATTTTTTGACTAAGTCACTTTGCATAAACTATTTTGGCATACTTCTGAATTCTTAGTCCATCTGTCATATTTGTACGTTTGCCAGATTCCTAATAGAAAAATTGTCAGCAGAAGGTCTTCTATTAATAGAAATTAATAAGCCTACCTCCTTCATCTGGAAGGAAAAAGTTTTATGAATTTCAAGTCTGTTCTTTTCCTTTGTAGGGTTTAAAAAGGACAAGTCAGGTTTCATCCATATCTATGGACTGAGGTAGAATTTATACCATACAATTACAGAATAATAGAAGAAAAAGTGTTTGATATGCCATGGAGTGATTAATTTTAGGATTCTTCAGCTGTCATCCACTTAATTTTTTTCCATAGCCCCTTTCTTATTTTGGTATGAGCTCTGTATTAAAGTCACAGTACCTATAAATGTGGATTTTCATGGCATAACTATAATCAAAATAATAGTAGCACATTAAATTTATATTTTATTTATTTTTAATCTTCCACATGGTTTTATTTGTTCATTATTTAATATTTTCTTACATTTTAATTTTAATTCCAGTTAGTTAGCATCTAAACTTATATTTTAGTTTGCCAAAATATATTTTTTTAAGATTTTATTTATTTATTTGAGAGAGAGCCAGAGTAAGCAGGGGGAGGGTCAGAGGGAGAGAATCTCAAGCAGACTCAGTGCTGAGCATGGAGCTGAAGGTGGGCCCTATCTCATAACCATGAGATCATGACCTGAGCCAAAGCCAAGAGTTGGACGCTCAACTGACTGAGCCACCTAGGTGTCCCAGTTTACCAAAATATTTTATGTAATTCTTTTTCCTTTTGAGTTTTCATTAAAGTCCCTTAATGATATGGAGTACAGGATTCTTCCCATTTTATGGCACTTAACAACATGTTTTTGGCTCTTCAATGATCACTAAATGTTAGCTGAATAAAAAAATGAAAAAGAAGGAAATGTTTGTCAAGGTTTATTTCTCTTGGACTATATATTTTTTCCATACCTGGGTCATGACTTAAATCTAGGCCTCCTTACTCTAAGTCCAGTGTCTTTTCTTCTTCACTGGTCTCTGGTTATATTTTATATTATTATTCATTATGAATAAAGAGTAATTCCCATGCTTGAATATAAAAACAAAAGTAAGAGTCAGCGATGATAATTCTTTCACATTGCTTTTGTAATTTGATAATTCTATTGCCTTTCTTCTTCATTAGAAAAAATTATCACTTGGGCTTACTTTTTCATTTTGTTTTTAAATCCACATTACTAAAAATACTGTTTCTGACTTTTTCTTAAAATTATAGTGTGAGCAGTGAACAATTGGCAACTGAAATAACACATTTAAGTTAGCCTAAAAATGTGAAATACCTAGGGAAAAATTTAACAAAATATTTGCAAGATCTGACACTGAAAACTATAAAACATTGTTAAGAGAAACTGTAGAAGACATAAACAAAGAGGGTTAAACCATGTTCACAGATCAAAACAATAAATATTTTTAAAGTATCAGCTCTCTCCAAATTTATCTATAGATTCAGTGTAATTCCAATCAAAACTCCAATGGAATTTGTAGGAATTGTAAAAATGATTCTAAAATGTGTATAGGAATGGAAAGGACCTATCAAGGTATAACAATTTGAAAGCATTATGCTAAATGAAAGAAAGTAAATGAGTGGTTGCTGGGGGTTGGGAGTGAGAGGGGAAGGATTGACTGCAAAGGAGCATGAAGAAACTTTTTGGGTAAATGGAAATGTTCTGTGTCTTGATTGTGGTGGTATATACAACTGTAACCCTTTGTCAAAATTCATCAGTCTGTACAGTTAAAATTGGTAGATTTTATTATATATGAATTTTATTTCAGTAGAGCTGATTTAAAATGACACTGTGATTGAATGTATGTGTATATGTATGGATGTGGAAGATAGTCTTTACGTAGCTAATCTTGTGGAGCTTATAACATAGTTGTATGAAAAGAATGCACACCTAGACTTCTGCCTCTATACTGGTTTGGATATTAGAGACACTAAAGGATTATCCACATCCCACTTAGGCAAAGCCCAATTCTCATGATTACTGACACAGCTGTAAGAGATCAAGACACAACATGCTATGTCTTCATGTTACTTATATTCTTGTTTGAATCAGTAAGAAAACTGAATAAAGTAGTCCCACACTCAGAGGTACAAGAAAAAAACGCATTTAACATTATTTAAATAATCTGTACATGAAATCTGGAAAGCTCTAATATGACACAATGGAAGTCTGGAAGTCTGCTCTCGATATAGTATTTTTCATAAACATTTTGTCCTTAGCAACTTCTACAATTGAATTCTGGCCAGTTTTATGTATTTAAGTGATCAAAATTTAGAATCCAGACCAACTATTTTTTTTTTTTTTTGTAATATTCTAACTATACATCATCCATCTCTGGAACATCCAGAGGCCTTATGTTAAAATGAGAAGCCTTCTGACAGAATGATGTTTTCTTAAGAGACACTGAACTTCAGACATAATATAATTGAGAATCAAAATAAAAATGGGTTTTTCTTTCATCTCTGTTCATTGGTTACATGTCATGCAGCAGGCTGTCACGTGGGCTTTATTGAGAAAAAGTATGTATGTGTATGTGTGGCTGGCATGTAGCCCAGGCATCTGTATGCATAAGCTCACAGGCAATGGCATAAGTGTGTTGGAGTGGAAAAGGAGAGGAAGGCAGAAGGGTGATCATGTTTATTTTCTAGGTGACTTGAGCTAGAGGTGAAGGGATTGATGTTGACATTATGAGTTGGAAGACATCAGCAATGCGATTTCAGAGTTCAGGTGAAGAAGCTTGACATGAAATAGAGAAAGATCTCCCTGTATCTGTTTAGAATATTACCAGTGTTTCTCTTAAGATTACCCTTGGTACCACTGGTATCTGGTGAGACAGTAAGAAACCTTTCTTTGTGTAGGCACTCAGTAGTCATGGCGAGGACCTCCTTTAGAGGACTTCAGGAAGTGAACCTTTTGGGGGAAATTTTTTGTGTTGTTTACTTTATCATATGAGATCCTTTATCATTGTATCCAGAGTCTTGCACATAATAGTCATTGAATAGAATCTTGTTGAATAAGGCTAAAACAAGAATGAATTGGTTCTTCTCTCAATCAAATAAATAAAACCTTAAAAAGGTGGGGGCACCTGGATGGCTCAGTCTGTTGAGCATCTGCCTTTGGCTCAGGTCATGATCCTGGAGTCCTGGAATGGAGCCCTGCATTTGGCTCCCTGCTCAGCAAGCATTGTGCTTCTCCCTCTCTCTCTGCCCCACCCCCCCAACTGTGCATGCTCTCTCTCAAGTAAATAAATAAAATCTTAAAAAAAAAAAAAAAGAATGGATTGGTTCTTAAGTTTCTATAGAATATCACCTGGAGATGTCTAGAAATAACTGGAAGAGACTTGTAGGCAGGGACAATTGAAATTCTCCAATGATTCAGCTTCCAACTGGTAACATTTGGGCAGGTGAATCCTAGGGAATATTCAGATTATACTTAGAAGTTCAAGTATGTTTAAAATACCTTTAGATTGAAATAACATTTCCATGGGAGAATAGTGAGTTGCAAACAGTGATGGTAAATTTCAGAATCAAAACACCATCATTCAGGTGTCACTAATATGGAACAAATACGGAAGTTAGTTTTTGTTTGTTTTTGTTTTCTAAATCAGTTCCCTCTCCACAAATTTGCTTTTATGATTTAGTGAACCACTTTGCTGATACCTGTTTTATTTGTAACAATTTTTTTAAGGTATAATTTACTTAGAACACCCATCTTAAGTATACAATTAGGTGATTTGTAGCAAGTTTATATAGTTGTATAACTATCACCACTATCCAGTATTAGAACACTTCCATAATCCCCCCAAATTCCTTAGAGCCCACTGGAAGCAATCCCTGCTCTTACCTCCAGGCCCAGGCTATCACTGATCTGCTTTGAGTCTTTGTCTTTTCTGGACACCCCCCCTCTTTTTTTTTTTTTTTTTTTTGGCTGGGGTGGATATGCCAGATTTTGTTAATCCATTTACCAGGTGATGGACATTTGGGTCAGTTCCAGTTTTTGGCATTCATTCATTCATTTACTTATTTATAATTTTTTTTGGTCATTTCAAACACATAGATTTCCTCACTTCATAAGAGCATTCTAAAAGCAGTATCAATAGCATACAGTCACAATGTTAGAGAACATTGACTAAGCATGAGTCTTAAAAAAAAAATCACAGGGCAGACAATGAGATGATAAACTGTTAATTTAAATTTATGAAGTAGAGTCCAACAGAGTAGGAATCACGTGTGGTTCCCACCATGCGGTTATCAGTTTCTGGCTATTATTAATAATGCTTCTTTGAACAAGTATTTATTGGACACAGGTTTTCATTTCTCTTGGGAGTGGCAATATTTGTAAGCCCCTGTTTAATTTTTAAGAGAATGCAAAATTGCTTTTCCATAGTGGCCATATATTATACATTTTCATCTGCAACATATGAGGGTTCCAGTTTCTCCACATTTTGGCTAACATTTGGCATTGTCTTTTGGATTATAGCCATTCTAGTTGTATTTCAGTGTGATTTTAATTTGCATATCACCATGATCGCACATTTATGATGCCAAGTGATCGTGTGTCTGAAGATGGATTCTTTTTATAAGAAAGCCTGAGACAATTTAAAAAGCTCATTTTAAAGTTTAAGTCTTTTAAAGAAAATACTTCCTGTTGGTATACTATTCATTAGTCACAGTTTATAGTATTGTTTTTCTCTGGTTCTAACATGTTGTGCCAACCTAAAGAGCTTAATAGATTGGTAGCACAGTCCAGTGGGCTGATGGAGTTTTAGTCCTGACTCCTCAATTTATTTGCTGAGTGACTTTTGGCTGAGTTTTTCTGTGCCTGTTTTCATTTTTGTTTTTGTTTCTTTTTTAGCTGAAAAATGGAGCTAATAGTACCTATCACATCTACTGTTGGTAGGAAGAGATATATGTAAACATAGAAATGCAGAATATATATATGTATATTGATTTTCAAATGTTATAACCACTTTTAAAACAAATTAATCATAAGAAATTGGGGCACACTATCTTTTTCACTACTTACCATTGCTAAGTGCTTCTTTCATGGGTCGTCCAGGGAACCAACAGATTTTAGCTACTATGGCTACTTTTTTTTGCTACTGAAAAAAGTTTTAATGTGGCACCTTTTTACTCAAACTCATCTAGAATGGGATAGGAAAGTCTTCCTCAGCAATAGAAATTTGGTTGCTAGGGGAAGTGGGATGAGACACAATTGAAGACCTTCTTGAATTCTGAAGCAGCTTTGATTTTTTATGACTTAGTTAAGCTACCCACAGAACAAAACAAAACAAACCCATGATCTTTATCCAGCCCCTGGCCTTCAAATTCTTACTGTTCATTTATTGAAGTTTCACAGGAAATTTGTATTAAAAATTCATATAACTCAATCCATTTTCATCTGTGTTAACAAACAAGTTAACTGACTGAGAAATAAAGATGTCAGGTTTAGGTGTTTAACCAGTATTTCCGCATATGAAACCTCTTGTCATGGTCATAGATGGCTATGTATAACTGTGGGTTCATAGTTCATGGAAAAATAAAAAGTTTATATTTTTCATAAATTAGTTTATACAAATTAGCACAATTCCACGCTAAACATGATTTTTGCTGGTTTCTCTCAAATGATTAGCCTAAAACACTATGTAACATATAACATGAAAGCTAAAATAGTTTGAGTATGTCAGTCCTATTTACACTTTAAGCATGAAGGTTATATTGAACAAGAATTGTAAAATACTCATTTCCTTAATTGATTTATATGAATCATTTATATTGTTAAAACTTTCATATTGTTTAAAACTTTTCTGCTTATTTAAATCACATCCATTCTGACCAAGAAAATCAGATTTTTTTTACATATTCAATGTCATTTAAAATTCATTATGCCAGTACTAATTCATGTTAAGATATCACAGACTATCCAATAATTGCATGAAATTTGGAAGTCTTGAATACTTTTTTTTAGCAATTGCAGAAAGGAATAAGGAATACTCTTACAATAGAAACTTACTGCCATTTTTCTTGAAAATAGTTTTGAAATTGGAACTGTTTTTATATTGAAGAGAATCAGTTTATAGTGTGTTTAAATTGGAGTACTTTTTCATGCCAAGACTGTATAGTAAAATCTTTGTGTAGACCTAGTTTCATTCACTTATTCTTCTGTGCGGAAAAAAACCCTGGATTTATGTCGTTAGTTGAGAATTCATATCTCTGTTTGCAGTTCAGTACATTCTTAGAGGATTTTAATTATTTCTTTTTAGTACTTTTTAAGTACTAAAGAGATAGTCTTCACTACCACTAGCAGAAAAAATATGAAGCAATAAATTACATTCCTGAGAACACACATTTTATTTGACTCCCTCTCATCCTTGATGAGAAAAAACTTATCAGTATAGTTACTTTAGCAAGAGTAACTAAATGATCAGGGCAGGATTCAGAACTGCAAAGGGCTTGGTGAAGGAGGATATGCATCAATTCAGACCTAAGACAATGACCTGGAATTCCAAATATTCTACAGTAGTTCCAGGGCTGATGTGTTTAAGGCCAACTGATGACTGACAAGAAAATCTAAAAAGAAACTGAATAGTTGTATATTATCTCTATCAGCAGGGTGAGAGCTTGGGCAGCCCTGTAGGGCGAGAGGCTGTGGTTTCAGAGACTACACATATCTTATCTTGCTGCTTTACCCACTGAGCCCCATACCAGGCTAGAGCGGCATATAACAGGCAATTTCAGCCAGATACATCCCGGGTGCAAAGTGATCCACAGTTCTTTGTATATAGTACATTCCTTTGATACTACTTCTTTTAAGTTTACACTCCCTTTTCTCGGCAGTGGTGGTGAATTAAAAGCTTGCCACTGAGCTGGACACAAAGGGGACAAATAACACAGCATGCAGGTCAAGGACCATTCTATAAAAAACGGAGATTATGTCTTTATAATGAATATATATTTTCACTTCTTTTTTTCTGAAATACAGTGCTTTGCTATATGCTCTATAAAAGAGACCCAAAGATAAACCAACTTGAGATAGAAAACTGTTTAGAAAATAAAAGCGTTCTTTTCTGAGAGATACTTAAAAAAGTTATAAAGCAAAGAGGACTTGAATTTCTAACTGCAAACTACAATCACTCAGGTTTCTTTAAGGTCAAGCTGAAAGTTAAATACCTAAGGCGAGTGGAGTCTGTGTTAGTACTTGAACTAAGCTCTACAAAGCTCTAACAGTACTCGTAGTATAAAAACACAGAAGTCAGAGGGTTAATAGTAATAACAAAGTAAATGGCTCTTGGGAAGGAGGCTCAAAACCCAAGTTCCTTTGTCCTCCATACCAAAACGTCTTTCTTACATATGTCTCTATATATGATTTGTTTAAGACATAAGCAGTATTTGATGTTTTTCTGCCAAGCTTTGTTGTAAGGGATGCTAAAAGGTAAAAGAATCCTCCTGCCTCTCACGGCATCTAACTTGCTATATGATGACACACACAATGAAAAGAGAAAATCAGTTGATCTATAGAAGTGATTTTTATAATGAGAAATACAATGAAAGAATTCCGTAACAGTCCTTTTCAGTTTCTTTAAGGTTCAGTCTATGACCCTAAAATTAAAAAAGAAAGTGTTATAGTGGGGGTCAGGTCCATGGACCATCCAACTCAGTATCTTCCACTTGCTCTAGGGGTGTGAAATAGGAACAAAAATAACCCTCAGAAATTTGATTGCTGACCATAACAGTGGAGAAAGTAAGATGGAGGTCTTATTTAAAACGCTAAATGGAGTCCAAAGTCAGGATTAAGGAAAGGTAAGAGAGGGACGTGAGGTGCAAAAATTCAGGAGGCACCCCTGCTCAGGCATTTGCATGGACCTGAGAGTGAGTACCTCCTTAAATCCTAATGCTTCTCTTGTGTTATCCTAGTCCTGGCCCAGATGGAGTCAGTTACCTAAGAAAATCAGAAAAAAAGAGGAAAAGAAAACCAAACCAGAGCTGTAATTGCTTTGGCTCCTGGAGAAGAGCTGACGGGGTCAGATAAACAGTGAGTAAAAACACAGAAGCAAAAAGGGAAGTATGTGTGAGAGCACATCTCCCTCTGCCAATTCATTCGCCTATTGGGTGATTTCTTGTTGCTTGACTTTGGTTTTGAAAATTGCACAAAAGCCAGTGGAGAGAGTTCATAAACCATCTAGTTAACGGCCTCTTTATGTTTCCATGGAGTTCCCACTATGGTCTGTTGAACAGGCTCTTTTGTGGTTAATTGTTGGTTTTAAGGTTTACAATTATTTTGCTTCCCTACTTTCCTTCTAGGGGAAATCTTTCATAGTTAGAAATCAACAATGGATTTAGGACATTTCTTTGCCACACTGTTGAAGTATGTTCCCAAGTAGTTGATGTCAAACTAATCAGAAAATAGTATGTAAGGAACAGTTAAGACAATAGCTGCATCACCAAACTACAATTTTTAAAAAAAACAATTCTCTCCTGAAATTCTAGTAAGTTAATTAGAATATAAACTTACGTTAAAGCTTCAGAGTAATTATAATGAGGAGAGACTCCTAGAAATTTCTGTACTTCATCCATCACTGTAGCAGGATCCATCCTTAGCTGTTGTCCATCGATAATTAGCAACTAAATTGCCGAAGGGGAAAAAAAAAGACAATGCACATTGAAAAAAGATGCTTAACTGTATAATAAAAAAAATAAAGAACTCTTGAATTTATTCAATAAGAGAAATTCTACTGAGGGGATTTGCACACGTTGTTGTGTACTTAACCAGACCCTTTCATTAATGACCTGGAATAAGAAATAAATCATACTAATTAAATTCACTCATGTTTTTGTAATCTGAGAAGTCCTGAAAATACTATGAAAGCAAAAAAAAAATGGTTTTTTTGAGGGAACCGAAAGAGCTTAAGAAATGTGGCTACACAATCACAAGTAGAAACCAAGCAAACAGTGATTCCATCGCTCAAGCTGGGAAGGAGCACTGTAGAAAAGAAGAAAAGTTGGAATAAGACCAGGTGTAATGAGGCAGAGGACATGTCATTCTCCATGAGTCCATTCAAAGGAGTAGCACTGTAAAGTTTTAAGAAATGATTAGATAATCCATTTGGAGAAAAAAGCAGGACTCCCAGAGAACCTGAATGTGGACAACAGTTCCTCAGTTGACTAAGGGGAAGAATTAGCTTGTTACTCTAGGGAAGGAGACAGGTGGCCAGAAAGATGAAATGCCAGGAGACCATGACAGAGGACCACAAAGTGACCACACTCTGTTCTTCCATTTTGCTCATCCCTCTTCTCCAGTATTTCTGCTTAGTCTAGACTGATATTGCTCACTAGGATGTTTTGTGACTATGGGCATCTTCTATTGTTGTGGAGTCTAACAGGTAGCTATTGAACATTTAAGATGTGGCTAATGTGACTGAGAAACCGCCTTCTTAATTTCATGTAATTTTAGTACAAATTTAAATAGCCAGATGGGGCAGTAGCTGTCATGCTGGACAGCATATCTAGACACATAGGCATTCACCACGTCTGAGTGACTGGACTGTTTTATGCAGTCCAATTTTGGGGCTGAGTTTGTAATCTAGGTTGGTGCCTGGCAAAAGAGAGAAGCAAGAAAGGCAAGAAAAACACAGGGGTCATGAAAAATTCAGCAAGGTGGTTCAAAGGGAAATAATGGCACTTAATTAAGCAAAACAATATTTGCCTTATTTGGTTAAGAGGTTCTCAAGCTTTACAGGCAGGCCAAGAATCAGGGATATGAAGCTTTTGAAATTCTTTACAATCAGGATGGGCATGCGATAGAAAATACAGCAGGGAGAATTACTCTGAAATACTTTTAGAAAGAAAATTAAGCAGTTTGTCTACCTCTGCCTAACTAGTATTCTTTGCCACAGTCTTACTTACAACTACATAGTAAAAGCTAGTAATGTTTTAATGAGTAAAAATTTCCTCTATCCTAGAGGCAAAGTCATCAACTTAATGAGATTGTAACATGAGGTAAATTCTTATTGCTCAGTACCTGAAAGGGAGGGAAATAAACAAGCCATCTCTCGATGTGGCTGGCATACCACCCTGGGACCAAACATCTCTTCTGCAAGGCTCTAAGCTCGGAGGGTGCACGGGGCCCAGCTGAGATCACTTCGTAGAAGCTAAACTTCAGAGCTGCAGGGTCTTCATGTGATCGCTGATGCTATGATGAAAAGGTGGATAATTAAACTAACTTGAACCACAGGCATGAATAATTAAAAACCAATCTCTGTGACAAGCCTCGAAGCTAAAGGAAGGAGCGACTCACTGCTGGGGAGTTATTTGTTTCGCAATTAATAAAGGATGAAAATGTTTGCTTGGAGCCTCAGGATTTAAAGTTATGATACTGATGAAGATATCTTTTTTGAGAACTTGTTTGGGAGAGGCTGAATTCTTATCGACAGGCCTCGTTAACCAGAATTACTGAGTTTTTTCCCTTAGTGTATGTATCTATTCTGAAAGTAAACTTTTCAAAGTTGCATTAATTCCCCCTTTACAGCCCATAAGCAAACCATTTGTTATGTCCATTGAATATCCATAACACACAAGCACTCTGCTAGTTCTGCCATATAATTTTGCTCCATCTAGTAATGCAGTTTTAGATTAGGAAAGCCCTACTGGCTATTTTAAATGCAGAGACTACTGAAAATTCTGACATGTACATTATCTGAAATCCACAGCTTTTATCACATACCACCTGCATCTGAAAGACAAGATTATTTTACCTAATGGTAACCTTCCTTTGTGATGAATCAGAATCATTTATTGTACAGAAATGCAGAAAGCAGCAATCCAAATAGGAAAGTGTTTCATAATGGCTCAGGCTGAGGCCCTTGGGTTTGAGGAAATCACCTTTTCCCTAAATTGACCAATAAATATTCAGGCTTAGTGGTAGGTTTGTGGATGTTTACCACAGCTAGTTGAATAGCAAATTTGCTGCAATTGAGATTCAAATTACTATAGTACAACCACTACTAGACTTTGTTAAAGCCTGCATTTTGCTACTATAGAGTGATTTATTTGTAATATTTAGAACATTTTGTTAGCTTACAACCTTGAAATCTCCCTTTATGGTAAATTCTCAATTTTTCAGGGGCTAAGTGGTTGCCAAGTTCCAATTTTCTTTTCTCTTTGAGTCAATTAAGGCCTATTTCTCTTTTTCTCTAGATACCTGGTGGAAAACGTAAAAGACACAGAATCTAATCAGTCATTTTGCAATTTGCTATATACTGTGATTTAAAAGATGGCTGTAGGAGTTTGGCATCAATGCTTGGTGTGGAGTTGTGGATTTCAGCTTTCCAGGCTGTCTCACTTCCTATTATGCAGATTATTACCAACATGCCTATCTAAGATCCCATCTGTTTTATCATGACCTTTTCTCACTCTGTCCCAGGCACAAAACCTTTCCTGACAATCTGTTCTTCCTTTTCCAATCTGGAAAAGCTACTTTTGTTAAATAACAAAAGGACCTGTGCTGAGAAACTTTATTGTCTAATATCCTAGATTGTCATGAATTATCTTTTTGAAATCCTATCAGTGGGAATGGAATAGACTACACTTGTCTGGAAGATCAGAGCTATGTGCATTCACTTTAATACAAAGAGGCAGCATTATTTCCAACCCAGAGATTCAGACAAGGAGTTTTTGGTTTTGTTGTTTTGCTTTTGGTTATTACCTTTGCCATTATGCGGTATCCTTCTTTGTCTCTTTTTGTCTCTTGTTTTAAAGTTTATATTGTCTGATATAAGAAGCATTGCTACCCCAGGTTTCTTTTTGCTTTTTGCATGTTAAATGCTTTTCCATCCCTTCATTTTCAATCTGTATGTGTCTTTAGGTCTGAAGTGACACTCTTGCAGGCAGCATATAGAAAGGTCTTGCTTTTTTATCCATTTATCTATTGATTAGAGCACTTCGTCCATTTACATCTAAAGTAATTATCGGTAGGTGTGTACTTATTGCCATTTTATTACTTGTTTTGCAATTGTTTTTGTAATTCTTCTCTGTTCCTTTCATCTCTTGCTGTCTTTCTTTGTGGTTTGATAGCTTTCTCTCTTGTTATGCTTAGATTACTTTCTCTTTATTTTTTTACATATCTGTTACAGGTTTTTGATTTATGGTTACCATTAGGTTCATACATAACATCTTATTTGTATAGCAGTCTATATTAGGTTGATGGTTGCTTAAGTTTGAGCCCATTTTAAAAAACACTAAATTTTTATTCCCCCATCATGTTTTACGGATACGATATCACACTCTACATCCTTTTATTTTGTGAATTCCTTGACTGATTTTTGTAGGTATAATTGACTTTACTGCTTTTGTGCTTTAACCTCTATATTGGTTTTATGAGTGATCAACCTACTATCTTAATTGTATATTTTCATTTACCTGTGAATTTTTTCCTTTCATAAGTTTCTTACTCTTGATTATGGCCTTTTCTTTCCACTTTTGAGTGGAATTCCCTTTACTATTTCTTGTAAGGCTGAATTAATGGTGATGAACTCCTTTAACTTCTGTTTGTGTGGAAAGCTATCTCTCCTATTCTGAATGATAAACTTGCTGGGTAGAGTATTTTTGGTTGTAGGTTTTATTCCTTTCAGTGCTTTGAATGTGTCATGCAACTTCCTTCTGGCCTGTGAAGTTTCTGCTAAAAAATCAGCCGACTGACTTATGGTGTTTCCCTTGTATGTAACTATTTTCTTTTCTTGCTGCTTCAAAAATTCTCTCTCTATCACTACTTTTTGCCATTTTAATTATTATGTGTCTTGGTGTAGACCTCTTTTTAGAAGCTATACTAGCCTAATAGCAGGTAAGGGGTTTTTGAATATAGGTTTTCACATTTATCTCAACTTTATATTTTCCAAGCAAAAGGGACCCTTACTCTATTTTTCAGTCTATTTTTTTGAAATGTAGATGTGTAGAAGCACAGATATACATACATGTACATACAATTTTGTTATATTTTCATTTCATTAATATATTTTATTAAATTAATGCAAAATTAATAAAAACTTAAGGAGAAAGTTCATTTCTCCAGAAACAAAGAAAACTCTATCCAATTTTATGCAGATATACAACTAGCAAATCTCTTTTATTGAGACTTGAGGTGGTTGCTATTGCTGTAAAACATCCTCCCTTCTTCATACTCTCCTTCTTACCTGTTAGATTCTGTCTATATTTTTCTTTTTTATTTTTTTTATTTTTTTTTATTTTTATTTTTTTTATTATTTTTATTTTTTTTTTATTATTTTTATTTTTTTTCCCTTTTTATTTATTTTTTCAGCGTAACAGTATTCATTCTTTTTGCACAACACCCAGTGCTCCATGCAAAACGTGCCCTCCCCATCACCCACCACCTGTTCCCCCAACCTCCCACCCCTGACCCTTCAAAACCCTCAGGTTGTTTTTCAGAGTCCATAGTCTCTTATGGTTCGCCTCCCCTCCCCAATGTCTATATTTTTCTTACCTGATACCAGGAATATGCTCGATCTGAGGGGTCGATGAGGATGGTTATGATCTTGGCTTTGGGGACCAGAGAAGCTGCTCTTTTAGGAGCTTCCTCTGAGTGGAAGTAATTGGCACTCTTTTCAAACAGAAAGTCAGTGGTGACATTAGATGGGACTGGGAAGAAATCCATATACCTGGAAAAGGAATATTTCTCAAAATAAGACTGGTTTATACTCATACTCTGGTGACTATAGATGTCAAAGGTATCCCACAAATTCATTTGTTTCCTAAACAAAAGCAATTTTCTATAAGGCATATGTTCTATATAGTTAGCAAGGGAAAAGTATACAGGACACTAATAATGTATTTTGAGAATGCTTCTCTAAATACATTTCTTTTTGTTTTGCTTACTATCAGGAAAACAGGTTTGGGAGATAGCAAAAATGTAGACACAGAATGATAGAATTGGACCAATAATCAACCTAACTGTGTAAAATGTATGTAAATGCAGAAATATTTTACAGAGAAAAATGTGAGTGCTCAAACAGAAGGAAAATTTGATCAGAACAGATGATATGTTCATTTCAAAGACATTTAGAAAGGACTTAGATAATTTTTTTTTTTACTTTATCACAAGTGAAATAATTTCCTTTCCACTAATGTGTTGTGCTGTGGTTGTACTCAACCATAAAATGTTAAAGGGCAGAACACATCTGTGCATAAATATCACCTATTTGCTTAACTTTTTTCCCATTTAGAGCCAATTGTATTCTTTAGAGTATTTATAAAAGTTTAGAAAGCATGTACATATTTCCAAATGTAAAATCCTATCAAATTTCCCAATATCAGTAAGTGGCTGAGAATGTAAATCGCCAGCAGTGTGAACACAGGAATACCTGCAGCCTTAAGCACAGATGCGTAGGACATAATTGATTTTGTATAATGTCCCATCTGTACAAAAGCTGTCAAACATAAACTAATTCAGCATGTGATACCATATATTTCTGAGGCCCTAAGGGTAAACTTTTAAAGGAAAAAGAGCCTTTTTAGAGAGCATATGGAAATTTAACTTCTAGGGTTTTTTACATTTGATCATAATGGCTTCTTCATCCTCCACTCCCACCCTCTTCAATTTATAAGTCACCAAAACTTTGGGCTACCAAAGCAGTCGTTCAATAATTATTGAACAAGAGAGACATTAACATTATGTGATGACTTCTTGATGCAGTGTGTTGTTTTCTTTTAGCCATCTCACATGTTAAAGCTTCTGGTAGGATTCCAGTTGTTAACATATTGCAAAATTTGGCTGACACATCAAAGTGATATCTTGAAACCCAGGACAGTAAAGAAATCCTTTTATATTTTCTGGAAATTGCCTTGGTAATATGTCATTCTGGTATCCTTTTACAGGGAAACAGAAACATTTCTGGAAAGTTTGATCTGCTATCTGTTCTTGTGTATAATCTATTTACGGAAAGTTCCAAATTTTAAGATATTTCTTAATTTAGATGCTCACCTTGGTTCCAGGGATGCTAAGGTTATGCCAGATGTCTAGTGGTATCTTATTTGCTCTAAGCTTGTCTTAGCCATGCTTATTCTGAGAAAGGCTCTGAAAGCCACAAAAGAAGGGCATAAAGTACTGAATTCTGATAACTTTTAGTTCCTGAAAGTGGTCCCACTTTCTCATCAGTCCTGTCTATACCTGGAACAGTTTTGGCCTTAAAAACTTTCTCATGCAGTTCTGGATCTTGGACCTATAATGTGTTGATATTGCCTGGCCCCCAAAGGCTTATGGAAAAAGCAGGGCCCAGTTCTTGTCCAAGTATTACATTCCTCTCCACTTTTAAAGCAGTTTTTCATCACCCTCTTTTGTCCTGATGTTAACGTAGTTTTATTCTACCATATACAGGCATATATATTTGAGTCACTGGTCAAATAACAGCTGAAGTAGTTGATGCTTTCTCAGTTCTCACAGTTGTTATCTAACTCCACACAATTAATCAATATCAAGTCCTGTACTGAATTGGCAGTAAAGGATATTACAATTAGAATATATGTAAATCCTAGTAGCTGCTCCAATTATTCTCAACTCATTTCTTTCCTTTTGGACTACACACAAGCAACTCTCGAGAGGGTTGATACTGATAAAATTAAGATCATGCAATCTGACAACAGAAGTTAATATATAACAACTCGTTATGCTAAAATACATGCAAAATATTTATGTTTATGCTCTAGAATTATTACAATAATTCCACTCTTTGATATCACTTTCTGTCTAGAATTTAACCTTTAACAGCAAGACTTAAAGATATATTTTATTATTAACATGTTCATATGCAACATCTACTCCTACTATATTACTCCTACTATATTATATTATATTTGACATTTTAACTTTTAACTATTTTCCTCAGATGGTTGATATAGTTCCAAATTCAATTCAGAGACCAAAGATTAAATTTTGTATATTGTTGATAGTTTTTTCATTTTCATTACTTATGAAATATATACACATTTCTAGTTCTATTAGTTTATTTACCTTTTATGCCAGAGCAAAATAGAAAATTATGTACGTGGACTGTAACATCACCATAATGCAAAGCATGCAAGAAGAGAAAGCTATGAAAGTATTTTCTTAAGAGTAGAGAGGAACGAAATTCCTGGGTCTTATGGTATTTCTCTGACTTTATATCTATAATTACCATCAAAGATAATTAAACTGAGAAAAGTTTCTTATGAATAATTTCTGTGCTGATTCATTTTATTCAATCCATTTCCAAGGCACAGAGGATAACTTTTATTTGTGGCTACAAACTTATATGTTTATAAATATTAGCACTAATTTTAACTGTGCACAGTACGTATACTTTTAGATTTATACTAATAACCCATCTTACCAATCAATCCCCCTGTGGTAGTTATTTCTATTAAAGAACTGTACCTCCTCAAAGGTTTTTGGGCTGGGGGAGTTACTAAAGATGGAAGGATGCATAACCAGGAACAAATACAAAGCAGTGGTTCCTGAAAAGACAATAGAGGTTTAGAAATTAATGAAATGAAAATAAAGTTTCCTATTATTAGCATTTCAAAGTCATTAATAAACTATTGTAATGGTCCAAACAGATACGTATTAGTACTCCTTGAATTAAACTGAATAGATAACTGGCATTTTAAAAGAAGCAACTTCTAAAAAACTGGAGATAAGTATGTTGTGAGGAGAAGAGGCCCATTGTGGGGACTATTTGACTGCATCTCTGTCACTGATTTGGTTTGTGACTTCGGCTTTTAGCTTCTCTTTGTCTTGGCTTTATCAGTAGAAAATCACCTGCCTTGCTCATTTCATAGGCTTTCTCTGAAGATGAAATGACATTTTGTGCCTGAAGATATTTTGATTTTAATCAAGAATTATATAAATGAAAGATCTCATTGTCTCATATAAGATAGTACATCACCAAAACCATTACTTGGGTTCTATAAAGTTCTTCTAGAGGCCCAAGAAAGCCTATTAAATTTGAGACAGAGTTTAAACTTCAACAGGTTTGTTTAAATTTGAATGTACTTACCTATATAAAAAGTGATGTCAAAAATAGTTTGTTTTTTTTTTAAATTTTGTCCTTTCTTAGTGACATAACTTACAAAATCTGCACTTTTGGAAAGAGAATGGCCTATCACAGGTGCCCATATAGATTTGTGACTATTGGGAATCAAGGGTGTGATTTTTTTCAAAATGAGCAGTGTTATAAACTGTAGAATTAGTATATTAGATCCTAAATTATGAGCTAAAGGGCATAGCTTAGATTGCACAAGAAAAAGTAAGGCAATCTGAGTTCAGCTTCCCTAAAATTTAACCTGGGTGCTTGTAACTATAACTATATTTATAAAATTATAATATAAAAATATTTCTGGTCCAGGTATTTAGGATTCCCAAGATCCTACTTTCTACTTCTCTGCTCTAATATGATTTACATTATTATGCAGTCTGAGTGAGTGGGACCTATTAATTATATTCCAGGTCAATAGCTAGCAATGGTCTTCAGACACAGCCTTATAATATTTTTCTCATTTGGAGAAATCACTGTTCTAGTTTTGTTTAGTAATTATGTTATGTTGGAGTCTGTATTAAATTTTGAAAATTCTGATTTCTCTGACAAGCTTTATTTAATATTGCATTTAAATCTAACATATCAACACAACAAAAAAGTTGTTAAAATAACTCTGTCAAAAGCAAAATTGTCTAAAACAATGAATTGAAAGAGGCTGTGTTCCTAGATTAATATCTTACCAAACAATGAACATTTTATCTCTAAAAATGGGTAACTATAGGGAATGAAACATAGTAATCTGTGGTATACAAAATAAAAATGCTCTTCACAAGCTTGACCTAAAACAGTGGTTCTCACACTTCACCATGCATTAGATTAGCCTGGAGGGCTTGTTAAAACAGAGAACTGAGTCTTATCCCAGACTTTCTGATTCAGTAAACTTTGAGAATCATGACTTAAAAGAAATGTGGAACAAAAGCTAAAACTTACTGGGGGAAAAATGTTCCATACTTGAAATGCAGAGTAGAATAAAGCTTTCTTGAACATGGTCTTTAAAGTTAGATAAATTCTAGGATCAGGATTTTATTACAACACTTATCAATTGTGTGAATGTGAACAAAAGCATCTAATGTGAGGCTTAGTTTTCTTATTTGTGTTGTGGGGGAGAAATACTTAGCTATCTATCAGGGTTTCAGGAGGGTTAATTAAGATAACCTGTATGAAATACCTAAATAGCTTCATATCTCAATATTAGTAAGGTATTTATTTTATTTTTATATTTATTTATTTATTTATTTACTTGAGAGAGAGAGGGAGAGAGAGAAAGAGGGAGTGAAAGAGAAGGTGCATGTAGTGGGGAGGGGCACAGGGAGAGGGAAAGAGAGAATCTTAAGCCTAGCACTGAGCTCCACACCGGGCTCTATCTAATAACCTTGAGATCATGACCTGAGCTGAAATCAAGAGTCAGATGCTTAATGGATTGAGCCACCCAGGCACCCCAAGAATTTTTTAAAAAAAATAACAGCTTTTATGAGATAAAATTCAATAATGCTTTAAAAAAATTGAAAAGAACAAAATCTTTGTAAGGATAGGAAGTATGAACATTATAATGTGAAAAAAGAAAACAGATTAATTCCTCTCATAGATCAACTGGAAACACTCTTTTCTGAATTTTATTTTTAAAAATTGTATTAAATCATGTTGTTTGCTTTTAATGGCATGACCAGGATCAATAAGCAAACTGAAAAAATATTACATAGTAAAAGTCATAATATAATGTATCAGTGGCCCAAAAATTCTTAGATTGTGGTTTCTGAATTCTATCTTTACCTTCACACATCCTTGGGTCTGAATAAACTGTCCTGTGTGTGTGTGTGTATCTATGTGTGTTTGAAAATATATAATGTGCGTATGTGTATAAAACAACCACCTATTCATAGACACACCCATTCAAATAACCATCCATAAATCTTATTTTATTTTTTGTCAGTTTCAACACTAAAAATATTTGAATGTGCAGAAGATTATACATCTATGCAAAATTATTCAGAAAAATGCCTTTGCTAAAAACTAAAGTTAAAATGAAGCTCTTTTATTTTTATGAAACTGATCAGAAGATGTTTCTCCATTTAAAAAATAAATTTCATAAAATATTGCTATACCTGGTAACATGGATGAATCTCAAAAGCATTATCTTAAGTGAAAGAAGTCAAAAACAAAAGATTGTACATTTAATGCTTCCATTTGTATGAAATTCTACAAAAGGCAAAACTGTAGTAGCAGAAAGTAGTTTCCAGTGACTGAAGACTACAAAGGCATGTGAATGGGGCATTGACTACAAAGGCATGTGAATGGAGAAACCTTTTAGGGAGACAGAAGTGGTTTTTTTGTTGTTGTTTGTTTTTGAGACAGAAGTGTCAGTGTTGTGTGGTTATACAACTGTGCGTGATTGTCAAAATTCATCAAAATTTGCACTGAAATTGGTGAATTTTATTACATGTAAATCATACCACTACAAAACTGGGGAAAATTTAGTTTCTATAAAAAGGAGATAAAAATTTTTTTCCAAAGGTAAGTGTCATATACAATTGTAACTAAACATTTGGAAATCCAACTGAGTTTAAGATGGCAAATAATGGTTTTGCCATCAAACCCTGATTTTAAAATGTCTGCACATCTAGCAGGAAACAAGAGGATGCACTTCCTGTGGGGCTTTCTGAAGTGAATTTGATATGCCAAGCTTCAGAGAGATGTGATCAGTAATGACAGTGGAAGTTTCTGAAGAGACTTCAGTTTAAATGTTTTTCTAGTTGTCTCTTGACTTTAAATAGATACAGACAAATGAAATAAATAAGGATGAGAAAAGTTTTTTTTTATCACATTTATTATTATTTTCAAATTGATATTGGCAAATGGGACCAAGAGAAAAAGAATAGGCTAAACTCTCTGTTTACATTACATACAATCTTCCCTAGTTATTTTTGGACAAATGAGGAAATGGTAGGTATTCCCCTCAGAAAGGCATATGACTGAAATGGCTGTTTTTTGTGAAGCCAGAATCCAAGGGCCCCAAATAATTTATCATGCAGGATACAGCATGGATGTCTGGCATTTTAAAGTTTCCACTGGGCTTCATTTTAATACTGATTCTTAAAGAAACAAGTATTTTATGGGGAAAAAATTGCATGCCAATTTAAGAAAAGGTGCAAAAGCTTTCTCCTGGGTGTGAATAAATACCTTTGTTAGCACAAAGTTTTGTTTATGTCTGGAATTCTGCTTGTCAAACATCCTTTAGATTTTTAGAAAACAGTCATCTCTGCAAAAAATAGTTTAGAAATAAGCTATATCAGGAAGATGGCAGGAAGAGGCTGTTTTTCTGGAAGGGACTGATTATAAAGAGTTATAGATACTTATATGTATCTGCCTTGACTTTTGATGAATTCCTCAAGATGTGATTCATTTTGATTTTAGAAATGTTAGCAACAACACCTTTCAATTTAGGTCTTAGGAAAAAAATTAACATTTGCTACCAAACTGACTGTTAGACATCCAAACCATATGACACTTATTTTCATCTTTTTCACTTAAAAAATTCCTTTGAAAGCATTTAAGTACATTATCAAGCTAAACAGATTATATCAGAGAACAAAATGTGTTATTCATTCATCAGTACTTATAAGAATTTTGAAAACACATTGTGACTTGAACTCACTGTCTAGTCATTGGGAGTTTTGCACTGTTTGGTAATGATAACAAAAAGCTCTCACCAGTTTTCTGGGGTCCTATTACCAAGAATTTTGGTAAGCGATCACAGGTTTTTTCTTTTGACCAAATGTCTCTGTGGCGTTTGTCATCACAAGGATTCTAAATGGGAGAAGAATACAGAGATGTATTTTTTTGTGAATGTCCAATGTGTGCTAAGAGTTTCAACTTTAAAAAAAAAGATTTATTTATTTATGTTAGAGAAAGAGAGAGTGAGTAGGGGGAGGGGCAGAGGAAGCGGGAGAGAGAGAGAATCTCAAGCAGACTCTCTGCTGAATGCAGAGCCCAAGGTGGGACTCGATCTCATGACCCTGAGATCATGACCGGAACTGGAATGAAGAGTCAGATACTCAACCAACGGAGCGATGAAGGTGCCCTGAGTTATTCAACTCCTGTCCTTAAAGAGATATTCCAGGAAACAGAGTCATGGTCATGTGTCTTCTTTTAAATGAAGGCCTTGAAGTGGCATCAGGGAAGCTTTCGAGTAACTCCTTTCTATTCTGAAGTTGAGTTTCTAGAGGGGTTGGGGGAGAGGAGACATTTCCACTGTGGGTAACAGTCTCTTAGCACTGAGGATTTAATATTTCTTCTGCTTTTGACAGTTCTATGTCTTAATTGTGTGTGTGTGTGTATGTTTTAAATAGTGAATCCCAACACAATGCTGGGCAGAGATTGTGCTTTCTGCTAACATGAAGGAAGGTACACTCTCGCCATTCAATAAGTAACTGAAATATAAGGCATAAAGTTTTTATTCTGAGTAACTTTGAGCTATCTTGCTGCGCTTCAAAGAGGTACCCATCTGGCCATAATAAAACTATTTAAAGAGATAGCAAAGTCTTTTTAGTTGCCTTCAGAGGTTGATAATTGTATATGTAAAACTATAACTTTACAGATTATGATCCTAAAAAGCACCAGATTTCAGCAAAAAGGGTAAAATGAAGGTGAATTACCACCTTAGGGACCTGCTTTTGGTGTATACTACCTGAACCAAAACGACTATGTGAGGTGGATCTAAAACATCCTTAATTTCAACTGCAAAGCACACATTATGTGAAGAATTGAAGATTGAAGTACCCTTTAATACTATTTCAGATATAGCAATCCGGACAGTACTCTGTTTCTATTAATATTACAGATGTATGTAGTTAAATAAACTCTCTGGTTATTTACAATAAGCAACAGATTAGTTAAGACTAAAGTGAGGGTGTTCTTTTTGGCTGCTGTTCTGGAAAAAAAAGAGTTGTTTCAAACCTGTCACCTCAAATAATGATTTCAGTTTAAAAATAAGGTATTGAGGTACCTAGGTGGCTCAGTCGTTTAAGCACCTGCCTTCAGCTCAGGTCATGATCTTGGGGTCTTGGGTTAGAGCCCTGTGCTGGGTCCCCTGCTCAGTGGGGAGTCTGCTTCTCCCTCTCTCTCTGCCCCTCCCCTTGCTCATGCTCTCTCTTTCTCTCAAATAAATAAAATCTTTAAGGAAATAAAAAAAATTAAGGTGTTAAATCCGCAGGAAAATTGCATATCTTTCCAGTCGCTAACATTTGGTGATATTTTGTAGTGGTTAAGAAAAAAAGACATGTGTTCTAGGAACTGCAAAGTAATACGTACTGAGAATTCCACAAGCACCGACTTCCACATTCTAAAATGTGTAGTTACATCTCTTGGAGTATCTGTTTGTGGTCAGGCAGTAATTAGATTACATTCAAAACTGAATGAGCGGAGTATATAGTTCAGAGCTTACTGCGACTTCAGTCTGTGAAATTTACTCAGTTCCACTTCTGATGATTATTATCATTGTACCATCAGCTCTGTTAGTAACTCTCTAGAAATTCAGTAATTCTCATTTAGAAGAGTGATTAAGAGCACAGCCTCTGGAGCCAGACGGCCTGGAACTTGCCTAGCATCCAACCTGTTTACTGCTCTTCCACTCTTTTTAGCCGATTGCAATCTGCAAATTGATCCCTCACTCCTGATTGAAAACACTGCATCTATGGAACCCTTAGCAGAGGTTTCAGAATTTCATAATTCCTAATGGGCAAAGGGACTGAATTTTGCCCACTATGAAGCAATAATATAAGACTGCAATTCAGGAAGAAGTGTTTTCTCAAATCGACTAACATTCCCAAAATATATTATTTTTTCCCCCCAAATGCCTTTACTTTTCAGATTTGGATTATCTCATAGAACTCCAAGATTTGTTTATGTTTATGGGATTAACTAATTATACCCATTATTGAAGCGATGTTACCTGCCAGAGAGGGTCTTTTTGATCAGGAAAGAGCTCAAAATACTTGTGAGCCAGCTGTGCTGGGGGCAGGGTCTGAAGTCGCAAGTTGGTCCAGCTCTGCACGAAGTTGGCCAGATTAACAAATGTATATAGTCCCAGGCGGTCATTCCCATAGTTGGACAAATGTGTCATGAAAATGCTGATCTGAAAAAGGCAAATGACTTCAGTGTAAACATGAGTTATTTTAACCCAAGGGGGCAGTGCAATCATAGCAATGCTAGTTTTTCTTCAGTAGTCTTTGCCCAGGGTTTCAGTTCATGCCCTGTTTTTGAATTGTGGACATATCCCAGATACTCATTATATTAATGCATATTAGAGGATGTGTTACTAATAAGATGTGGTGAACACTTTTTTTTTTAGATTTTAATATATTTCATAACAACAACAAAAACAAGTCCAACTGCCATATATCCATGTTGGTGCAATTATTTTGATGCTGAATAACATCCTAGACACTCACACATAATTGCTTCATGATATCAGTGACCTATTCATAATTTGTGACAGCAGAATCCCAAGAGATTGGAATTTTATAATTTCAATCTACTTAATTTGGCTTATAAAGTAGTACTTCCTGTTAAAGAATATAAATAATCAATGTATCACCATTATTAGCATGAACTGATTATCGTCTGATTTGTATTTATTAGAGGCCATAATGACACAAGACTAGGGACTGAATTTTTGCTAAAATAAGTATTAACTATTTTCCACCAATAACACTCTCAAACCCATTTCCATAGTCATTGGGTCTATTATTTCCAATATCAGATACCTCCTTTAAGACAAGTGTTTAGTGTTTAGCTAGATAGAATCAATTCTTCCTATGAAAGCAGCTGACCTAGATTGAATTCATGCATTGAAAACAAAATCACAGCATTTTCTTCATAATAAAATAAATTTAAATTCTACAGGTTTGATTAAATTTGTCTGGAATGTGGAATGGGCTTTTTAGAAGCTATTGCTTCAAGTGAATGCAAATAGTTTTTGTTGGTGAAGTGTTGACAAATGGAAATAATTCTGCATGAGATTTTCAATGGCAAGAAACCACTGTCGCATTTATGCTGCTATAAAAAGATCATAAAAATAATTCATGTGATAATAGTACTTTCCTAAAATATATAATGTCGTGTGAATGAATAGTAATAATAGTTATTATAATCATTATAATAATGAATATAATAGGTTCATTCATTAGAGACTGAAAGAAATGTTCAAGGAAATTTATTGAAGTAAAGTAGCAGAGATGAGAGAATGGTTACATTAAGATTTGATACAATGAATCAGAAAAAATCTAATTACAACTATGATTAAGAGGAAACAGTGATATCCTTTATTCTATAGAATAAGTCCTGTTGCTTTTATATGAAAAGCTTCAACTGTGATCAAGAATATTGAACTGTATTTCTATTCACTCTGCCTGAACATATTTTAAGTCCTAGAACTTTCACAAATAATATACGTTGAGAGTGACTTTAAATAGCTACCAGGGAACTGATGCAGTCATGGAATTGA
This sequence comes from Meles meles, assembly GCF_922984935.1. Taxonomy (NCBI): domain Eukaryota; kingdom Metazoa; phylum Chordata; class Mammalia; order Carnivora; family Mustelidae; genus Meles; species Meles meles. The sequence goes on from NC_060067.1 coordinate 92,961,248, forward strand.
TAAACAAGACTTTTACTATATTGGGTATTTCTGAAAAACGAGACTTCTAAAATTCAACCTTCTGTTTATTTTTATAGTAACTTCAGTTCTATGTCTCCTGTTTCCCTTTCCTTTCTCCTCCAAAATCTATCAAAAAATCACCTATTGAGAGACTCAAGACAATCATGTTAATGATTAATTTAATTTGAAAATTCCTTTCTAATGTCTGTTAGAGGCAGTCTTTCATCATTTGTTTTATATGCCACATTTTTCAAGTAGCTCAACAACAGCAAAGTACTTCAAGTTGCTTATTAAATGAAGAAATGTTAATACAATGTAATATGTACATACATAAATTAATCCACTTAGCCACTGGTTTATATTTCTTGCTTTATATGAGAAATTTATCAATACTTCTATGTGTCTCTATTTCATTTGAATAGCATCTGCATTGGGCATAAAATGGGAAATGTGGAGATACTGTGTGACTTTGTGATACTAATACATTTGAACTCTCTTTAATTTACTTTTCAACCCAGAAAACATTTTACTCTGTGACATTTAAAGCAGAGTGTCACTGTTTTACCCGTATGAGTATAGAAAGTAAAAAAATGCTACTCTGTCTACTAAAGACAGAGGCAATCCAGAAAGAATTATGAGCTAGTTGATGACAATGCTTTTGCTGAAAGTTAACCTGATTGAAAAAAATTAAGGTAATACTTTTAAGGTGTTGAACTTAATCCTGTAAAAGAAAAGCTACTTAGCTGCCAGCCATGGAACCATCCCCAGGCTTTCAGCTCTTTTTTTGTATATCTACGTTAACATAATGCAAAGTGCATCATTAGCAAAAGGACAGTTTCAATGTGATAGTTTTGTCGTATGTGTTACCTCAAGACATTTTCAGACTTTGAACTCAAGCCTGGGATTTGTTTTGTTTTTCTAAGAAATACAGGGCCACGAAGGGAATATAATTGGTCAGAACATAAAATAACTTGTTTTTAAATAGAGTGTGTGTAGGGGTGTGTGCGTGTGTGTGTGTGTGTGTGTGAATCACAATATTCTCTCTACACGTGGAGTATTCTATATCTCTTGCTGAACATGTAACCTCTACAAGTTTTCTTTCTTTTCTTTTTTTTTTTTTAAATTTTTTTTAAGGATTTTATTTATTTATTTGAGAGAGAATAAGTGAGAGAGAGCATGAGAGAGGAGAAAGTCATAGGGAGAAGCAGACTTCCCAAGGAGCTGGGAGTCCGATGCAGGACTCGATTCTGGAAGTCCAGGATCATGACCTGAGCCGAAGGCAGTCGCTCAACCAACTGAGCCACCCAGTCACCCTCCAAGTTTTCTTTATTAATTTTTAGTTAGGAAGGTATGCACAACAAACAACAGGACTAGTGAGAACAGAAGTGCAATGACAATATTTTGGTAAAGTAATTAGTTTGTTTTCCAGACAGTGTTTCTTTCTTACTCTTGTTCTGACCTATGACAACTGTAATGTCACTTTTATTTCTTGGCAATCGTTTCTGCTGGAATAGAAACAAGGAAGCTTGAAAGGGTTACCTGTTCAGGGAAAATAGATACTAATCATTCCCTAGAGAGGATGCCTTTATAATTTTTGAGTGCTTCAGAACTAAGGATTTGTTTGCCTTTTTAAAAAGCGTAAATGTATCAAAATAAATTATCTTTATCAAACATGTAGAATCCAATAAGAAAGAAAACGTCAAAGAAGTTACAACTGCATTTCTGCAACAGTTTTTGTTTCATGCATATTATAAGTAATTGTTACCAAAAGGATTAATTAGCTGTTTAAAACTCAAATCATTGGAAAGTCTGGCAAAGGTATACATTTTGTTTAACAGTTGAAAATATTCTTTCCAGCCTGATAGACACAGACATGTATAACAACATACTCACGATGATTATTTTTCTGTAAAAAGCAAAAGCTAATGCCAAATAGCATATACACTGGTATTTATGGCAGAGGAAGCAGATTATCATTTGTAAAAGTGTGGCTAAGAGAAAGGTGTGGGCAGCTTTATCTCACTTTCTATCCTCCACCATATGAATCTAGTAAGTTCCAGGTATTGGAGATGCATGAATCACTACTAAGAAGAATAAGGAGCAAAACATGTGTCCTGGTGTAAAAGCAATTGACAGCACAGTATTCTGTTTTTTTTTTTTTTTTTTGAGGTCAAGGGGAGGGGAGAGGAAATAGGGTTGTAAAAAAGTGTATTACTTCTAATATTTATTATAAACCATGCCATTTATGACCAAATCCACAAACATTTTTCTTATCCTACTGCCAGAAATGCTCTGCCGGGTCTGGGGGCAAAAATAGAAATATGTGATGCCCATTCTTGTAAGTACTGTTTGTGGAAAAATGCAGAATTCAAAAGGCACAGAAGAATTTACAGTGAAAAATGTCTGCCTCCCAGTTCTGTCCTTCAGCCAAGCAGTTTATTTGGGTATCCTTCCAGCTGAGCAAAGATTCAAAAGCCTGAACATATATAACAGATCCTGTAGGCAGTTTATAAAAGCTCAGGTCAACAGACCTTACACTCAGTGATTCTGATTTGCTAGGTCTGGAAGATGCCCTGGTACCTGCATTTTAGAAGATCATTCCCATTGTCTTGATGCAGGTACCACTGAAATATAATTTGAGGAAAACTGACCAGACCCATTGTTTATTCTCATAGAAAAGATTCCATTTGCCAAAAGCCACTGTCTTTTTGTAGTTTGTTTTGAATACATTTTAAAAACAGACATGTCCTGTTAAGTCCATAAATGTATTTTGATGTCCTAGCCTCAGAACTATCCCTAGAACAAAGAATTTGGTAAGTGCTGTTGGCCATGCCTTTTGAGGGTTTCTGTACTGCTGACGTATGTGTGTAGATGCACAGAAAACTGCTTAAAAAAATAGCGAGAGAGAGAGAGAGATCTGGCCCATATGGACATATGCAATTAGTTCCTAATTCCCCTTCAATCCTATGTTTATTATTATTACTATTTTTTTAACTTCTAGCTTTTTTTTTTTTATTTCTTTTCAGCGTAACAGAATTCATTGTTTTTGCACCACACCCAGTGCTCCATGCAATGCCTGCCCTCCATAATACCCACCACCTGGCTCCTCCAACCTCCTACCCCCCGCCCCTTCAAAACCCTCAGGTTGTTTTTCAGAGTTCATAGTCTCTCATGGTTCATCTCCCCTTCCAATTTCCCTCAACTCCCTTCTCCTCTTCATCTCCCCATGTCCTCCATGTTATTTGTTATGCTCTGCAAATAAGTGAAACCATATGTTGATATCCAGGATCTATAAAGAACTTCTCAAACTCAACACACACAAAACAGATAAACATATCAAAAAATGGGCAGAAGACATGAACAGACACTTCTCCAATGAAGACATACAAATGGCTATCAGACACATGAAAAAATGTTCATCATCACTAGCCATCAGGGAGATTCAAATTAAAACCACATTGAGATACCACTTTACACCAGTTAGAATGGCCAAAATTAGCAAGACAGGAAACAACATGTGTTGGAGAAAGGGGAACATGTGTGGAGAAAGGGGAACCCTCTTACGCTGTTGGTGGGAATGCAAGTTGGTGCAGCCACTTTGGAGAACAGTGTGGAGATTTCTCAAGAAATTAAAAATAAAGCTTCCCTATGACCCTGCAATTGCACTACTGGATATTTACCCCAGAGATACAGATGTAGTGAAAAGAAGGGCCATCTTTACCCCAATGTTTAGAGCAGCAATGGCCATTGTCGCCAAACTGTGGAAAGAACCAAGATGCCCTTCAACAGATGAATGGATAAGGAAGATGTGGTCCATATGCACTATGGAGTATTATGCCTCCATCAGAAAGGATGAATATGCAACTTTTGTATCAACATGGACGGGGCTGGAAGAGATTACTATTATTTTTTTAACCAAAGCAAAATTTTTCTCCATTTCCACATGTACTTCTCAGATTCTTATTACCTTATAACGTCTCCATTTAAAAGACTGACTTGCATATTTATTTTTACTTTTTTTCATGGCATTTAAAATGTTGTGGCAGAGGACAAACATACAGTAATTCTTTGGAGAAAAAAGGGAAAACAGTTTATTTTTATGAGGTAGTAATCAAACTCTGGGAGTTTCATTTTTATTATCATGAAAATATATGAGTCCCACCACAGTCAAGATTGCCCTCCATTACATAAGCACATGTCTTTCTGGAAAATAAATAAATAAAAAAAATCTGGATTAGAAGGCTATTCTAATGATGCTTTGGGCCTCAATCTCCTATTCTATAATTTCTGAGCTTGAAACCACAGGTAGTTCCTCATTGCCTTCTGAATTAAATAAAATTCCGGATGTTATCCTTAGTGACGACATTGTCCCAGGTGACCTTTACAATCTTCCCTTGTATCCTGGTTCTGTTCCTCAGGCACTAGTCAGCTTGCCTTCCTTACTGCCCGCCGTTGCTCCCTGGTCTTGAAGACCTCCACGGCTTTGTTTATGCAGTTTCTTCTGTCTGAACTTTTCTACCTATCTCAATTCTATATATATAGATCCTGCTTCAATTCTCTCTCTCTCTCTATATATATATATCTCAATTCTATAGATATATTTTTATATATATATATCTCTCTCTACCTCTTCAGATCTCTCCAAGCAAATTCAATCTTTTAACAAAATGAGATCCAGAGCACCACTGTTAGGTCTTTGCAACATTTTCTTACTCTGGCTTGTATTATGCTTTTTTAAAAATTATTGCTTTATTTGTGTCTAGATTGCTAACCTCCTTGGGGCTGACACAGCGCCTTTTCAACTTTATTCTCTGAACTGCCTGTGATATTTGGTATGTGCCTTGAGATGGCACCACTTGTCTCATTTGTAAAGTGGGGAAAATCTAGGTTAGTTGTTTTTTTCAGTGCCATTCTTTCTGGTAATTCCTTAGCACCATTCAAATTGTGGCCTTCTTAATGATTGATTCTCACCTCTTCTAACTTAATCCCCGTTTACCTGTATTCCTCTGCCCTAATCCTGCCTAGTCTTCCCTTACTCTACCCCCCTCCTGCTTCTGTTTCCTGTGAAACTTCCTTTGTAAATAAACTGTATCTTTTAGGCCTTTGACTTTGGCCTGCACAGTGGTTAAGACAAACCACAGAAGCTCTTAACTTTAGGAAACAAACTGAGGGTTGCTTGAGAGGAGGTGGGTGGGGGTTGGGGTAACTGGGTGATGAGCATTAAGGAGGGAGCTTGAAGGAATGAACACTGGGTGTTTTATGTAAGTGATGAATCCCTAAATTCTACCTCTGAAACTAATAATACACTCTATGTTAATGAAATATAATTTAAATAAAAAATGTATAAAACAATAAATAAAAATGCCAAATTTTCATTTAAAAAAAGTGGGATCTGCCACCTACTGGTTCTTTGCTTTCTAATTTACTCATCTAAAAGAAAAAAAAAAGGATATAAAAAAGTAACTACCTCACCGTGTTGTTTTGTTAATTGAGTTCAATAAAACAAAACATTTAAAGAATTGCTTGACACATAGTAATTGCTTAATAAATTATAGCTATTTATTGTTGTTATTGTCCATATATTATTAGTATTTTGGAGGAACACCATTTCTCACTTATAGCTTCCTTCCAGCGGTTCATCAACCTTATCTATACCTCTAGGATCTTAATTCTCTTGTTTTTTTCTGCATCTGTCAGGGTCCATCTGATCACTTCCTCTAGCAGGCAAGATTCTGTGGTCAACAATTAGAACTCCTCTCCTACTATCACCTTCAGATATCCCAAATCATCTTTTTGCGTGAGACTTCAATTTTTCATTCAGTTCTTTCAGTTTCTACATTCCATGTATGGATTGTTCAGCATGCTAGAGAAAAGAACACATAATGTTTCAGGTCACACCTCATGTCCAGTCTCAGTGATGCCTCCATACTCCTGGCGATTCTTACTCAAGATCTTCAGTTCACTTCAGCGGCTCTGTCAATCTTCCCTCCTGTTCTTGAGGCCTTCCGTTTCATCTCCACTCTCCTCAACCTCCCTAGGTAACCCGCGCATGACCAGCCAGGAGTAATGGTCCTCAGGCAGGAGCTCTTTCAACTTCCTAGTGCCCTTAGCAGACATTTGTCCTTTTCCCCCAGTTTTATTGAGAAATATCTGGCATACATTATTGTGTATGTTTGAGGAGGACAGCGTGATGGCTTGATTACATATATTGTGATACGATTACCACAGTAAGTTCAGCTAACACCCATCTTCTCTTATAGATACAATAAAAAGAAAAGAAAGAGGAAACGAATGAATGGAAGAATTTTTTCTTGTGATGAGAAATGCTTCACACTTATTTATTTTATAACTTGGACGTCTGTACTTCTTGACCACCTTTCTCTAGTTCCCACTCCTCCCACTCCCTGCCTCTGGTACTCTGGTAACTACAAGTCTGATCTTTTTATCTGTTTATTTTTTTCTATGAGTTTGCTTTTCTTTTTAAGATTCCACATATAAGTGAGATCAGACTGCATTTGTCTTTGACGCATTTCACTTAGCCTAATGCCTTCAACATCTATCCCTGTTGTCACAAGTATTAAGATTTCCCCCTTTTTGTGGCTGAATAATATTCCAGGGTGTTTGTGTGTGTCACGACTTCTTTATCCATTCGTCCATCAATATACACTTAGGTTGTTTCCATGCCTTGTCTATAATAAATACTGCAGCCATGAATATGGAGGTACGGATACCTTTTTGAGTTAGTGTTTCATATATTCCCAGAAGTGGAGTTGCTACACTATAAAAATTAAAGACTGTCTTTAATTTTTTGAGGATTCTTCATACTGTTTTCCACAGTGGTTGTATAAATTTATAATTTGCACAGGGTTCCCTTTTCTCCACATCTATGCCAGCATTTCCTATGGCTTATTCTTTTGATGATGGCCATTCTAACAGGCGTGAGGTGATAGCTTTTTGTGGCTTTGACTTGCTTTTCCCTAATGACTAGTGATGTTGGCATCTTTTCGTGTACCCATGCCTTTCATATGTCTTCTTTGGAAAAATGTCTATTCAGACCCTTTGCCCATTTAAAGTAATTTTTATTTGTTGTTTGTTTTTATTTTCTATTGAGTTGTGTGAGTTCTTTAAATGTTTTGAATATTGACTCATTATTAGATATATAGTTTGCAAATATTTTTTCCAGTTCTATAGGTTGTCTTTTCCTCTTTTGATGGTTTCTTTTGCTGTGCAGAAGCTTTTTAGTTTGAGGTAGTCCCATTAGTTTATTTTTGATTTTGTTGCTTGTGCTTTAGGTGTCCTATCCAAAAAATCATTACTGTGACCGATGTCAAGGAACTTTGTTTCTCTGTTTTCTTCCAGGTCTTACATTTAAGGCTTAAACCATTTTGGGTTAATTTTTGTGAGTGGTGTGAGAAATAAGTCCACTTTCATTCTTTTACATGTGAATATTCAATTATCCCAGCATCATTTTTTGAAGAGACTGTCTTGCCTCCACTGAGTATTCTTGGCTCCCTTGTCAAATATTAGTGGACTGACTACGCTTGACTTTATTTCTGGGCTCTCTATTCTATTTTGTTACTCTCTTTGCCTGTTTTTATGCCAGTACCATCCTGTGTTGGTGCCCATAGCTTTATAATACAGCTTGAAATCAGGAAGTGCGATACCTCCTGCTTTGTTCTTCTTTCTCAGGGTTTACTTTGGCTATTTAGAGGCTTTGTTCCCAATAAATTTTAGAGAATTTTTTTCCACTTCTATAAAAAATGCCATTGAGGCCACAATTGCCAAACTATGGAAGGAGCCAAGATGCCCTTCAGCAGATGAATGGATAAAGAAGATACAGTACATATATTCAATATTGATATATTCAATGAATATTCATATATTCAATGGAATATTATGCTTTCATCAGAAGGGATGAATACCCAACTTCTGTATCAACATGGATGGGAGATTATGCTGAGTGAAGTAAGTCAAACAGAGAGAGTCAATTGTCATATGGTTTCACCTACTTGTGGAGCATAAGGAATAACATGGAGAACATTAGGAGAAGGAAAGGAAAAGTGAATTGGGGGAAATCAGAGGGGGAGACAAACCATGAGAAACTGTGGACTCTGAGAAACAAACAGGGTTTTGGAGGTGGAGGAATAGGTGAGCCTGGTGATGGGTATTAAGGAGGGCATGTATTGCGTGGAGCACTTTGGTGCATAAACAATGAATCGGGGAACACTGAAAAAATAAAATAAAAATTTAAAAAATGCCATTAAAGGCGCCTGGTTGGCTCAGTGGGTTAAAGCCTCTGCCTTCAGCTCAGGTCATGGTCTCAGGGTCCTGGGATCGAGCCCCACATCAGACTCTCTCCTCAGCAGGGAGCCTGCTTCTTCCTCTTTCTCTACCTTCCTCTCTGCCTATTTGTATCTCTTTCTCTGTCAAATAAATAAATAAAATCTTAAAAAAAATGCCATCGAAATCCTGATAGGGATTGCATTGAATCTGTAGGTGGCTTTCAGTAGTAGTGACACTTTAACAATATTAATTCATGTAATCCATGAACATATGATATCTTTCTATTCATTTGTGTCTTCTTTGATTTCTTTCACCAGGGTCTTGGAGTGTTCAGCATAGAGAAATTTCACCCTTTAGTTAAGTTTATTCTGAAGTATTTTATTGTTTTCGATGCTATTATAAAATATGATTGACTTTATTTCTTTTTCAGAAATTTTGTTAGTGTATAGAAATTCTACTGATTTTTGTATGTTAATTTTGTATCCTACAAATTTACTGATCTCATTGATTATATTAACAGGTTCTTTTTTAAATATTTAGGTCTTCTCTCTATAAAATCATGTTATCTGTAATTAGAGACAGCTTTTGTTTCTTTCCAATTCTGATAACTTTCATTTCTTTTTTTAGCCAAATACTCTAGCTAGGACTTCTAGTACTATGTTGAATTGAAGTGGTAAGAATGGGCACCCTTGTTTCTAATTTTAGAGGAAAATTTTCATCCTTTCACCACTGAGTATGATGTTAGCTCTGGGCTTGTCGTATATGCATGCCCCTTATTATGTTTAATGCCTAATTTGTTAAGAGTTTTTTTTATCATGAATGGATGTTGAGTTTTGTCAGGTGCTTTTCTGCATCTATTGAGATGATAATTTTTTTCTTTTCTTTTATTCTGTTAATGTGATATATTAATGTGATGTATCACATTATTTGATTAGCTTACGTTGAACCATCCTTGCATCACAGGGATAAATCCCACAAGATGATGGTGAATGAACTGAATTCAGTTTGCTGGTATTTTATTGAGAATTTGTATATCCATGTTCATCAGAAATACTGGCATATAGTTTTCTAGTAGTGTCCTTTTCTGGTTTTGGTATCAGCTTACTACGTGTCTCACAAAATGAGTTATGATTTTTCAAAAAAATTGAGAAGTATTAGTGTTTTTTAAGTGTTTGGTAAAATTCATCAGGGAAACCATTTGGTCCTAGGCTTCTCTTCATTGGGAGATTTTTAAGTACTGATTCAATTGTCCTACTGGTAATTGGTCTATTCAGATTTTTAAATTTATTCCTGATTCAGGTTTGGTAATTGTATGTATGTTTTTAAGAATTTTTCCATTTTTTTTAAGTTGTCCAGTTTCTTGGAATATAGTTCTTCATAGTACCTCTTATGATCCTTTTAATTTCTGTATTATTAGTTGCAATGTCACCTCCTTCATTTACAATTTTGTTGATTTGGGTCCTTTCTCTTTTTCCTTGGTTAGTCTAGCTAAGGCTTTGTCAATTTTATTTATCTTTTCAAGAAACCAACTCTTGGTTTTCTTAATATTTTCAAATTTTTTCTGTCCTCTATTTCATTTATTTCTGTTCTAATCTTTATTATTTCCTTCTTTTTGCTAACTGTGGGCTCAGTTTGTTCTTTCTGAAGTATAGAGTTAAGTAATTTGAGAACATTTGCTTCCTAATATTGGTGTTTCTTGCTATAAATTTCCTTCTTAGAGTGCTCTTGATGCATTGCACAAGTTCTGGTATGGTCACATTTCCACTTTTGTTTGTTTCAAGAAACTTGTTAAAATTTATTTTTCAATTTCTTATTTGATCTAGTGTTTGTTCAGAAGAGTATTTTTTAGTTTCTTTGTGTTTGTGAATTTTCCAGTTTTCTTCTTGTTACTTATTTTTAGTTTCATGCCATTATATTCAGAAAAAATACCTGGTGTGATTTCAATCTTTTTGAATTTGCTAAGACTTGTGGCCTAACATATGGTCTGTCCTAGATAATGTTCCATGAGTGCTTGAGAAGAACGTACATTCTGCTGTTGTTGGGTAGAATGTTCTGTATGTGTCTGTTAGATCCATTTGTTCTATAGTGTTGTTCAAATCTGGTTTCCTTATTGATTCTGTTTGGATAATCTATTCATTATTGAATGTGGAGAATTAAAATCTCCAACTATTATTGTATTACCATTTAGTTCTCCTTTTAGCTCTGTTAATTTTTGCTTTAAATAGTTAGGTGCTCCAGTGTTGGATGCAAAAATATTTACAATTGTTATGGCTTCTTGAGTTACTGGACTTGTATATAGTGACCTCCTTTGTCTCTTTTTACTATTTCTAGTTTAAGTTTACTTCACTGATGTAAGTATAGCTACCTCTGCTTTTTTTGTTACCATTTGCTTGAAATGTATTTTTCTATCCCTTCCCTCTCAGCCTATCCATGTCTTTAAAGCCAAAGTGAGTTTTTTGTAGGCAGCATGCAGTTGGATCCTGTGTTTTTTTTCCTAATGGATTCAGCTATTCTGTATCTTTTGATTAGATGATATGCTTATGTTTAAAGTAATTATTGTTAGGGAAAGACTTTTTATTGCCATTTTATTCATTGTTTTCTAGTTGTTTTGTAGACTCATTTTTCCTTTCCATTTTCATTTTCCTTCCTGTTGTCTTTTTTTAGTGTGTTTGATCTCTCTTGATATGACTATGCTCTGGCTTCTTTATCACCTTTGTGTAATTATTGCAAGATTTTTCTTTGTAGTTGCCATGAGGCTCAATAAAATATTGTAAACTTATAACACCCTATTTTAAACTTACAATAACTTAAGCTCAATAAAATTCATATACTTTACACTTTTACTTCTCTCCAGCATATTTTACATTACTACTGTTACAATTCACTTGTTTTTCATATTGTGCAATTAATAACAGATTATAGTATTTATGCTGATTTTTGGTATATTTATATTTTTTTAACTTTTAAACTAGAATTGTGAATTATGTACCACTGTTACCATATTGCAAAATCTAACTATGACTTATAATTGCTATTACCAGTGAGATTTATGTTATCTTTTTTTGTGTTTTTAGAATAGTAGTTAACGTTTTTTACTTCCACTCAGAAAACTCCCTTTAGCATTTCTTGTAAGGCATATATGATGGTAATGAACTCCCTGTTTTTGTTTGTTTAAGAACATTTTTATACTTCCTTTATTTCTGAAGGATTGTTTTGCTGGGTATACAATTTTTGGTTGAGTTATTTTCTTTCAATATTTTGAATATGACATCCCATTTTCTCCTTGCCTGAAAAGTTTCTGTTGAGAAATCCACTGATAGCCTAATGGAGGTTCCCTTGTATGTAACGTCTTTCTTTCTTCTTGCCCCTCTTAAATTCTTTCTTTGTCTCTGACTTTTGATAATTTAACTGAATGTGTTTTGATGTATCCCTATATAGGTTTAACCTATTTAGGATTCTTTGGGCCTCACAGATTTGGATAGCCTTTCCTTCCCCAGGTTTGGGAACTTTTCAGGCATTATTACTTTAAATATATTTTCTGTTCTTTTCTCGTCCTCTTCTTTTTCTGGAATTCTCATAATACAAAAATGTGTTTCTTTTCATTGTGTCCTATAGTTCCCGTAAGTTTTCTTCATTCTTTTTCATTTTTTCTTTTGCTTCTCTCAGTAATTTCCAATGTCCTATACTCCAGGTTGCTAATTCTTTATTCTGTGAGGTTGAGTGTACTTTTGAAACTCCATTAAGTTCTTCAGTCCAGTTATTGCATTTTTCTCTCTCTTTTGATGGCTATTTTCTTGCCAAGCTTCTCATTTTTTCATGTACTGTTTTCCTAATTTCCTTCAGTTGTCTATCTGTGTTTTCTTGTAGTTTACTAAGTTCCTTAAAAGGATTATTCTGAATTCTTTTTCTGACAGTTCATAGAGTCAGATATTGGAGATTTATTAGGTGTCTTGTTTTGTTTTGTTTTTGGTAGTGTCATATTTACCTGATATTTCATGGTCCTCGATTCCTTGCATTGTATCTGTATATTTTCATAATGGGACTCCTCTTCCAGACTTAACAGTTTGCCCTGGCAGAGAAAGTTCTTCACTAGCCAGCTCAGTTTGGGTTTCTGGGTATGTTTGTTGGTAATACCTTTGGACAAGTGGGGCCTGCTATGGTCTATTTGTGGGTGAGACAACTGTTGAAGCTCGAGAACAGGGATGGGAGATTTGCCAGTATTTGAGAACAGCTGGATAATCCTGTTGACTTACTTCTATACCCAAGAAAGTCTGTAGGATGGACTCTGCAGTTGCCTGAATTCTCTGGTCATGTTTACTAAATGTTTGACACTGAGTACTACCTTTAGTAGTGGATAGGGCTGTGAATTAGCTTTCCTGCCCTGGCACGGCAGCAGGCCAGGGCTCATGGCCTATACAGCTCATTGTTAGGGGGCTCCAATCAGACCTGAGTGTTCATGGAATTCCCTGGTCTGAAGAAACTACCAGTTTTGCTCTGTAGACAAGGCAAGCCATAGGCTGTGCTCTCTGTTCAAGTTCCACTGTACACAGGGATGTTTAATGGTCTGTACAACTTCCTGTGTGCTCTGATTAGTTTCTCCAGTCAGATAGCTGAACGATTTATTCAGCAATGAGTGGAGCTAGGAGTTAAATTCCCAGAATGGGAGCAATGGAATAAACAGCTCTAAAACTGGTAAAGCTCTTTCTTGTCATAAGTTCCCTGGCTGTACAGGGCTACTGGCTTTGCTCAGTAAACCATAGGTTCTGTCTGCTCTTCTCTTGGCTTGAGTGTCCCTGGGCCCCAGGGATTTCAGGTATTTTTGCCAGTCCTTCTGGTCAGATGGGGCTGGAAGATGCTCTTCTTAGTGTGTTGGGCTATGTCTCAACCCCTTGTCTGGGTTGAAGCCCCTTGCCTGGGTGACTGCAGGCTACTCTCAATATCCTAAATAGGCTGTCTAGTTGGGAGGGGCCAGGAGACACTCTCAGCTGTGGCTATGAATTAATTCCCCTGCCTGTGCATAGCATGGACGTCTCCATGTCTGGTACTGGCTTTGCTCTGAGGGTGACTGACTCTGCTCTCCTACCTCTTGGCTCAAGTGCCACTGGTCACATAGCTTCCAGGAGTTGTCACCAGCCTTCTGGTCAGTTGGGGCTGGAAGGGACTCTTCACAGTGGGTGAGGAAGTGACTCAGCACTTAGCCTATGTGGACAAAGCAGGCTGTAGGACTGGTAGAACACTTCATTTGAAGATCTGAATCAGGCAGCTTTGAATCCTGCCAAATTCCCTGGTCAGAGTGTGCTGCCAACTTGGTCCTGCATATGATCAGAGCTATGGTTTGGGATTACTACTTGGGTGCTATAGGGATGAACTTGGACTGCCAGGATCTGTACCCAAGAAAGGCTGTAGGATGGACTCTGCAGTTGCCTGAATTCTCTGGTCATGTTTACTCCCCACTTCTCCAGCACAGTCAGATTTCCAGTGCCTGGGCCCCCAGATTCTCCTGCAGTCACTACGGTATGAGATCAGAATAAGAGCTCCCACAAAGTGGCCCAAATGCTTTGGATGCTGGTTGTCGTCTCTGGGTTCTCCCCCCACTAGGGGAACTGAAGGGTTAGGAAAGTCATCTCTATGTGGTGATATGCTATCCTGGGGGAGGGACAATGTGGTAAACACGTGTCACTTCTCTTCCCCTTCTAAAGCAGTCTGACTTGGTCTATAAGGTACAAGGCTGTGCTTCAGCCTCACTGCCATGTTCTAGGATTCTCTCAGAGGTGTCTTGCTCTTGAATAGATGTTAATTGTTCTTGTGAAAGTGAGTGAAGTCAGGAATGACCTATGTTGCCAGCATGGTCAGGCAGACGTGTTTTATTTTGCATTCAATACTAATATATCTCCCAGTGCTTTCCACTCCATCTACTTTCAGCTCCCAAGAGATCTCATTCTATCACTTACACCTCTGTTTTCCTCTCTTTTTAGTTCTCTCTATTCGTCTCTCCCTAATACCTGAAAACATGCCTCAATTCACTCTCATCTTAGGCTCTCACCTCAGTGCTTATCTTTTCTAGCTACTGTCCAGCCCAGCCAAATTTTTCAGAGGAGCAGTGAATAGGTGCTGTCTTTAGTCATCAGTTTTGTCTTCCAATCTGGCTTTTGTCCTCACCATGCCACTGAAAATGCCCTGTTGAAGATGAGCAATGGCCTCAAATTACATAGTCGTATGGATATTTGGTAGTTTTAATCCAGGCTGCTGTATTTGGCAGTGCTCCATTCGACCACACTTAAGTTTTTCTCATTTCTTGTTTTTTTGGGTCTGTTTTCTCCTATTTCTCTTTTCCCTGATTCCTCTTTCTCCATGTTCCCTTTGAATAGCTGGTGTTTCTTAGGGTTTTATTTTTATTGGTGTTCCTTAGGTGGAAGCACCATAATGATTCTCAAATCTCTAACTACCATTCATATATTTGTCCTAAATTTTATATACAAACATCTAAGTTTCTAGTCAATCTGAATATCCCATAGCCATCTCACTTTAAACATGGCTAACTTGAACTCACTGTATGCTCACAGGAAAGTGTAAGTAGGTTCTAGGAGAGCAGAACTCTCATTTATTTCATCATTGCTAGATCTCTGGTACCTAACCACTGGCAGGTGCTCTGTAAATGAATGTTTGAATGAATGAATCTTTACATCAAGAGTTTGTATTCTTTTTGTATTCCCTGTTTTGTCTAAGATCACTACTTATCATATTGTCATCAAGCCAAAAAGCTTAGAGTATTCCAAATACTTACAGCTCCTTTTCATAGTTAGCTTATCTGCTTTGTCAATATAGTATTTTTTTTATAAATTTATCTCTTCCTCTCTATCCCTATTTGTGCTTGCCTAGTTCAGTCCCTCTTTGCATTTTGTTCTGTGCTCTTTAAAAGCCTTCTAACTGGTCTTCCTTCTTTTCAGTGTTGTTCTCTTCTAATCTGTCCTCTAAAAAAGTGCTGTCCCACATAAATAATTTAATATTTTTAGTAGTCATATTACAAAAATGAAAACAACTGAAATTGTAATAGCATATTTAATCTGATATATTAAAAATATCATTTCAGCATGTAGTCAACATAAAAATTATTAATGAGATTGTGGCATTTTGGGGGGTAATAATTCTTCAAAACCTGGTATGTTATTTTTATGCTTGCAGTATGTCCCATTGTGGGATAGCCCCATTTCAGGTGTTTAATAGTCACCTGTGGTTCATAGCTACTACACTGTATAGTGCAACTCTAAAGTCTGTGCCCTTAATGCTTCTAGAGTCCATCATGATCTAGCCCGTACCTTCTTCTCATTTTGTATCTTTCTGTTTGCCTTCATTTACTTTCCATTCCAACAAATGCCTCCATGCATTTGTAGATGTTTCTTCTTTCTCCTACCTGGAATACCCTCTTGTCTCTTTCCAATCTTTGACATTCCCAGTTTTAGGTGACCGCTACCTCTTTTATATCTCTAATGTATCTTGTGCTGTTTTATAACAACATTGATGTAAGTTGCCTTTGCTCCTTTATGTTACTCTGGCTAAACTGTGAGCTCACCAAGAGCAGGGGCCATGTTATAATCTTCTTTATACTTATATGCATGTTTCATTAAAGAAGTATTTGTTGAACTTAATTTGATTAAAGAATAGACTACTAACAAGTGTTTGTTGAATTGAATTGAAGTCCACCTCATTATGGGTGGGTTTTTTTGGCTGTTAAAAATTACATGTTTAATGTAAGAAATTGGAAAATTTTTAAAAAAGCAAGAAGAAGCCAAAATTGCCTCAAGTTCACCACCTACCCAGAAAATAATCTATGTTTGTATGTATGTATGTGTGTGTGTGTGTATATATGTATGTATAGGTGCATATACATGTATATAGGTATACA
The DNA here is from genome assembly GCF_922984935.1 of Meles meles. Taxonomy (NCBI): domain Eukaryota; kingdom Metazoa; phylum Chordata; class Mammalia; order Carnivora; family Mustelidae; genus Meles; species Meles meles. Next base: position 92,977,434 of record NC_060067.1, read on the forward strand.
CACGTATATATACACATGTGTATATACGTGTGTATACATATGTATATATACGTGTGTATACCTATATACATGTATATACACACACATATATATACATATATACATACACACATACATATTTGCAAAATTTGCATGTACTTTTTAAAATATGGCATAATTTGGTACCTAGTGTTTGTTACTTAGCAGTATATCTTTAGCAGCTTACTACATCATTAAAAATGTTTCTGAAATATGTATAGGTATATTTTAATGGCTATATAGTTACCTATCTTATTAATCATTGCAATATACTTTCTACTATTGGCCTTTTGGGTTGTTTGTAACTTTCCCTGTTATAAACAGCAGTGGATTAGTTATCATAGTTGATATGTCTTGGTTTGTATCTTTGACTACATTCCTAGGAAAGTTTTTAATGTGGGTGAAATTAATGAGTCAAACAATGTATATTTTAAAAGAAGGTGTCTTTTGAGTTACTTGACTTGGATTCAGCATTGTGGCCCAATTCCCTGGGCTTTATTCCTATTCACCAGGAACATAAATAGAAACAAAACAGGAGAGAGGAAGCAGTCTAGTGGAGTTCATGAATGATGACAGTTTATGGTTGAGCTCTGAGGAATACTGCCTTCTTCATGTCAGTCAAATCACTGCTCATTTTGCCAGATTCTCACTTCTTGGGAAGCATTATTCAGACACTGGATTAGTTTGACTATATAGCTTTAAATTGGTAATGAGCGATGGGTTGGGGGAGGTGGGAGGAATAGAAACCAACTGTGAATGAGGAATAATTAGGAAAGTAGAAGAATGGTCTTTCATCAAATTGTGGAGGGGGAAAATAGTACTTTTAAATATCTCCAGTTAAATTACTTGTAAGGCTTCAGTGAGATAATACGTGTGAAGGCCTCAACATGGTGTCTGACAACAGAGTAAGCATAGACATATGTTACCTGAAAAAGATGCAAGACATAATTTCACTGGGTAAAATATGATATTTAGATTGTCTTTAAATTCTTGTTATCAATTTTAAACTATTAGAATTGTTAACTCTAGTGAATATATTTTGGAGTTCATTTTGGTTCTTGCCTCATATGTAGGAAAAGAAGTCAGCATTCAGAGCACATTTAATTTTTTATTTTTATTTTTAAAATCAGGTTGGACTTCAAAGTTGTAGGACTGTTCTGCTGTAAATAGTCATATATACTCTCAATGTCATGTTATATGATTATCACATGTTATATTGAGTATAATAATGTATTTTGAGTACAATAATGTATTTTGTCTCCTTTAGCATCATGTAGAGAGTCATTACATGTCTCTATCTGCTCTATTTATAGAAAGGAATGAATATATTTCACTTTATGGCATATTTCTTCATCAGGTCATCACAAAAACAAATATAATATCTATGTTCTTAAAAATTATTGTGTAACTCATACACATTAAATATTTAGGATTCATGGGGAGTAACCACTAAAGTAACCTTATTCCTTTTTTTGTACACTCCCTTTAAAAACTATGCAGTGTTGGTGGTTTTCTCCTTATCTCTGAATGAAGGCTAGGGTTGGCAGCATGGCCTCCTTGGTTTCTTAGGTGACAGAAAGTTCTCCTGTAGCTTTAAGTTGCTAACAGAGACTTGATTTAGTAGTTTAAATCTCCTGGTCCAGGAAACAATCAAAATGCCAAACTAGTTGCAATATTAAATCTTCTCTCTCCCAGCTGTGACCTGGTGCCGGAGAGAATCTGTGAGAGAGGCTGGGAGGAGAGGCTGATTGATTCTTCTCCAGTGGGTGATTTTATTCTTTGTCTTGCTTACTGAGGTTTCTGACCCCTTAGTGTTTGGGACATGGAGATGAAAGAAGGAAAACGAGGCAGGGAATTATCAGCTGACTTATAGTGTCATAAGATGGCATATCTTTAACGCCATCTGAAATTTTTGGAGATACTCCTTCTAGGCCCCACCAATGCAATTTCCTTTAGTAGGCTAGTGCTTTCTCCAGTCCTTTTGAACAGGACCCCTTTTATATGGATTCCAGGGTAACATTCCTACTAAAAATTCCACAGCTAGATCTAGGATTTAGGGGCCTTTGTCTTGACTTTGGAAAAGAGGGTGCCTACTTCCCAGACGTATCCTGTCTTTTTCTGACACAGACCATTTTAGACAAACTCTCTCTCATGCTATATGGTCTTACCAGTCAAAAGGCAGACACCAGCTTAATATGTCCCTTTGTGTGGGGGAACCCATATCAAGCTCTCTGATGGTTCCAGTGAAGCTCATGGCAGAGCTGAGATGAGCAGCAGGGCAATCATTCACCTTTCTGCTCTCGCACAGATAGAAGGCAGTGGGGATTGTGCTCACTGCACAACATAACTCTTCGTGAATATCTTCCTCCTTAATTTTGAGAAACTTGATAATTTTATCCTGGGATGTAGGTGAGACATCTGACATTTTTGCATGGTGGTTCTGCTCACAGCTCATTTTGGTGCCTGACACCTTTCAAATTTTTGTGCTATTACAGCAGTTTTATGTTAAAAATTACTTTCATTAGTTTATTTCCTTTCTAGTGGGAGAAAAAAGATGTCACTTTCATATCTAAGGCTTAAATTCATTGAGTACTGTTTTTCTACCTGACTTGTAGCTTAGTCAGCATTTAAAAACCCAAAGGAAAGCTCAATTGCAAAACAATTTGGCAAAGGGCTCTTAACATTTTGAATGTAGGATCTGATGGGTTTTAAAGGAAATCTGGAAGGGTAAATCAATTGCTCTCAATTAGGGACAGGTTTCAAAGGTACACTGATGAGGTCAATGTAATTTAAAGCAATTGAGCTTGGATCATTTGTCTTTCTTTATCACATGTATGTCTCTCACTTAATTTTCTGGCTATATGTTCAGAACTGCGAGTTCAGCCCTTTTTTATAAGCTAATGATTGATGATCAAGTAACCTTTCTGTTAGGTGCCGGAAGAAGTAATTCTATTGGTTTAATTCATTGTCATTACTTCAGGTGCTGAACAAATGTTTGCATGTCATGTGAGTGTATCAACTCTCAGACCACTAATTTTTGATTAATTTTGCACTATGTACCTCAGATATGCTGTTCTGATGTTGTTCCTACATTACTCTGAAAGAAACCTGTTGCAGTTAGTTAGAGCCCCAAAACAGCTGTTCTTGTTCTATTAGACTCAGAAAGTGACAGGATAATGAATACAGTTATAGCTTATGATAGATTTAAAATTGACTAAGAGAAAACCCGATTTAAGTAGCAGTGTTGCACAAAGGTAATATTCAATTTTGCAATGAAAATATTTTTTTTCCGGTAAAAAACCATTGTTTTAAGTACTGCCTTCATCACATAATGAAAATATATAGAGAAAATGAAATTAAACTTCCCTGAAGGTGTTTACCTGAAAAAACGTTATAGAACTGAAAAAAAAAAAATCCTTCAAGTAATGACCCACATGAAAATCCGTTTTGAGCTCATATGTGAATGAATTAAATTTAGGTATTTACAAAATCAGCTTCATCATCGGGAGGTTTCAATTAATTGTATTTGCTCATAAAGCTGAATTTACTTTCGTTGGGTTGGAGGGGGAAAGAGTCACTAGATATTAACAAAGTCACTCGGATATTTATACCTTCAATGAGAAGAAATATAGTAGATCTTGACTAGACATACAAAGTCATACCTTACTATTTTGATTGAAAAAAGATATTTTAAGACACAAAGTTTGACACAAGATAATATAATCGAAGTAGTTCTTTCAGCTTTGAAGGGATAAGGAGAAGACTGACCCAGATACATGAGCCAGCTAAAGTACTGGATAAAACTTAACTACATGCTGCCCACCTGGGTGGTTCAGTTGGTTGAGCATCTGACTTGTGATTTCAGCTCGGGTCATGAGATTGAGCCCTGTCTGGAGCTCTGTGCTCAGTGGGGAGTCTGCTTGAGCTTCTCTCTCTCCCTCTGCCCCTCCCTTGGCTTGTAGGCACTTATGCTCTCTCTCAGAAAAGGAAAAAAAAAAAAAAATTAAGGGCAAGGTACCTAGAAGGTACAGAGTTCTGTATATGTGGCTCAGGGTCCCTCCTCAGTGTTAATGTACAATGACACCAGGGTGTAGTTGTCACATCCGAGAAAATGACATTAGTATGTTGTTATTAACCAAACTCCAGTGGTTCGGATCCCACCAGTTTCCCCACAGACTCCTTCTGTTGCTCGGTCCCAACCAAGGCACCCGGTTGCAGGAGGGGGTACGTGTTTTAAATTACACATTAAACCACACAATCAGGTTAAAATTAAATTTAAAAACATTAAAAAATTAACTAAAGGCAAGATACCTAGAAGAGCATTTCCAAAGAGATGGGGGAAAAACAGATACAAAAGATTCCAAGTATTATGGGTCAGCACAGCTAGAGGCACAGATCGCCAAAGCTGCTGGCAGCTGGGTTAATTCGATGCTTTGGGGAGAACACTACCATGACAGAGTTTTCTAATTCTAGAGATAAAAGGTGAAAAGGCCACAAAATATTGCAACTAAACCAGCTATCTATGTCAAAACGTGTTTTGTAGTAGAAGCCCAGCATTAAATCTATAATTTTGTTATTCTCTCATTAAGCTGTAAGTCCTTTAAAGTAATTCATTTATAGATAAACCAATCAATAAGTAATACTGTTACATAATGAGGAATTACATTCTCTAAAAGTGAATTTTCTTAGGAACTAGGTAAACTAGCTTGTTAAAAAGAACTAGAATTTATAAATGTTTCTGTACCAAAACTGGCAATCCTTTCACATAGCAGCAACTACCCAGAGCTGAACCTAACAGATACAAGGAGACTGGATGAGGTTTTGAAATCTGAAGTAGATTCTGTCTTCTACTAAAGTTCAACATTTCCATAGTGACTTAAGGGGAAGCCTAAAAATATTTGCTTGGATATTATTATTATTATTATTATTATTACAGTAAGGCAAGCCTTGGACACATTAGAATTTTGGAAGAACTGCACAGGTTTTTATAAATGGTCTCATTAATACCAATGTATAGGGAATAGTGCCTGCTGAATAAGAAAATTTGCCTTATTAAGGAGGCACATCGGTAAAGGGGGAGATGGGAGGAGGACAGGAATCTTCTGTCCCTTCCAGCTGTGAAGGCAATTTTCTATGCTTTTCTAAATACCTCTTTAATTTTTTAAACATTTTATTAATTTATTTGAGAGAGCAAGACAGAGTGCAAGCTGGGAGAGGCAGAAGGGGAGGGAGAAATAATCTAAAGCAAATTGCACTGAGTGGGGAGCCCAATGCAGGGCTCAATCCCACAACTGCGAGATTATGACCTGAGCTGAAACCAAGTCAGATGCTTAACCAAATGAGCCACCCGGGCGCCCTCATCTCTATTTAATTTTTACTTAGAGCTCTACTCTGACACTCAGTGTGCTACTTTGGGTGAAGTAATAAACCTCCAGGTGTTTAGGTGCCTCATCATTAAGTTGGGATAATAATTATATTCCCCAAAGGCTCTGGCTGTAACACATGATTTCTTAAATTCTCTTTCTGTCTAATGCACACAAACCTATGGTTCTCTACTTCAGGCTGTGTTATAACATGATACAATATTATTCAGTACTGGGCTTTTCACAAATTTCTGTTTTTGTATGTTCTGTTTTGTATGTATGTATGTATAAATATTTGTCCCTCACTATAAACTTTTGATAGGTTATCTCTCCAACCCTATAGCTACCACTATGACCTTAGGTCTCATTAATTTTAAAACTTATTTTGGTCTGACTTGGGACTTAGCAACTTTTCCTAAGCTTTTGTTACCCTTCCCTCCTGAGGCAAGGGAAACAAAAGCAAAAATAAACTATTGGGACTACATCAAATAAAAAGCTTCTGCATAACAAAGGAAACAATCAACAAAACTTAAAGACAACATACCGAATGGGATAAGATATCTCTGATAAAGGGTTAGGATCCAAAATATGTTGAACATCCAGAAGGCCAACAGACACACGAAAAGATGCCCAGTACCACTCATCATTGGGGAAATGCAAACAAAACTACAATGAGGTATCACCTCACACTTGTCAGAATGGCTAAGCTCAAAAACACAAGAAACAAGTGTTGGCAAGGATGTGGAGAAATAGGTACCCTCTTGAATTGTTAGTGGGGATACAAACTGGTGCAGCCACTGTGGAAAACAGTATAGATGTTACTCAAAAATTTAAAAATAGAACTACTGTATGATCCAGCAATTGCACTACTGGATATTTACCCTTGAAATATACAAACACTAGTGTGAAGGGATACATGCCCCTCTATGTTTACTGCAGCATTATTTACAGTAGCCAATTTATGGAAGTCGCTCAAGTATCCATTGATGGATGAATGGATAAAGTAGAAGTGGTATATCTCTACAACAGAATATTATTCAGCCATAAAAAGAATGAAATCTTGCCATTTGCAACAACATTGATGGAGCTACAAAAGATAACGGTAAGTGAAATAAGTCAGTCAGAAAAAGACTAATACCATATAATCTCACTTACATGTGGAATTTAAGAAACAAAACAAATGAGCAAAGGAAAAAGAGAGAGAGACTCTTAACTACACCAGAAGGAAGGTGGTGGGGGGATGGTAAAATAGGCGATGGGGATTAAGAGTACACTTATCATGATGAGCAGTGAGTAACGCATAGAAGTGTTGAATAACTATATTGTACACCTGAAACCAATATAACGCTGTATATTAACGATACTGGAATTAAAATTAAAAGCTTAATAAAAAACATTTTGGATGGGTAATATTGCATCATATAAGATTCTAAAGGTGCAAGAAGGTGCACAGTGAAACATATTCTTACTTCTGTCCTTCAGCCCCTCAGTTCTTTCAGCAAGAAGCCACTAGTACCATTGGTATGTGTGTGTTCTTCCAGAAATATTCTATGTATATAAAAGCAAGTACATACATATTCCTCCTCTTCTTTGTAATATTGATGGACATATGTGCCTTTCTAATTGATACATATGTATATTGATCCTTGTGCCTTTGTAATATTGATTAAGTATTGCCAAATTGCCTTTCACAGAGATTGTAGCAATGTACATCCCTACTAGGTAAGAGTTATGCCTTGTTACTTTTTTGCATGAACCATTCTAATAAATTCCTAAATGATCTCCTCACTTTTGTTTCTCCCAACTCTCTTAAATCCCAAATGCTAACACAGGAGAAATCCTCCTAAAGCAACATTCCTTTGCTTAGAAAATACTAACTCATTTTTCACTAAACTAAACTCCTTAACTTGGCACTCAGACTGCTTAACAAAATAGGCCCATACTCTTTCTTGAGTTTTAGCTTCTGCCACATATACTCACTAAGGAGTAAGTTGAATTACCCCTTATTCCTCAAATGCTCATGTGTTAGGCCTGGTATCTATTTCCTCTACAAAGCGTGCTTCTCCACTGGTATGTCTTCCAGGCTAAATTCTATCCACCTTTCAAAAACCATCTTAAATATTACCCACTTAAAGGTCAGAATAGGTCAACCCTTAGATCTATGTTCTTTATTCTGCTAATAGTGTCCACTTAGAATAAATAAATACTTCAATAATCATTGCCTTTTGGTTTAGCTGTAATTCAATCCCTTTTGGTTATGTAGTTGCCTAGTTCATAGATGACATGTAGGAAGAGATCAGAAGTGGGATAGATGCAAGGTTTTTGGTGTGAGTGTTGTAGAGGATGGTAGCAAGGAACACTGTATAGTAAATGTTCAGTATGTGGCAGGTACTGTAACTTGCAATCTCATCACTCATAAGAAGAATCCCTGTGAAAGTAGATGTAATGATCTTGATTTTATAGTCAGACAAGCCATATAGCTGGTAAATACCTGACTTAGGCTCTAAACCCAGGCCTGTCTGTATGCAGAGCCTGGACTCTCTCATACGACACTGTGTGGCCATATCTGGAAGCAAGGATTGGCTGATATCTTGTATCTCTGAAGACAGAGGAAAAATCTAATGTAGAGGCAAGTGTCCTACACTCTGGATGTCAGTGTATTAAAGCACAATGAAATCAGTAAATCATGTGCAGAATGGTCCGATTTAGAAGGCAGGGAAATGTTTATTATACCTAGCAAGACTTTCACTCTGTTCTTTTAAGTAACATGTACATGGGTCAACTGTATTGGAAAATGAATGTACTTATAATGTCTGTCATTCTGTAAATAGAGGATAAAATAGGAGTGTGTGTATGTGTGTACACTCTTTGATATTTATCTCTTTGTTTTTGAGTTTGTTTTTATGTCTTGAAGTCCATTGCCATCAAATAAAATTCTACCATCTTTACAAATGGACTGACATCACTATACACTGGGAAATAAGGCACGTTCAACTCTGGAGAAATATTAAGCACACAGAAAACAGAAACAGTGATAACATTAACAATATTATCATTAAATTAAAAAGAAATTGAACAAAATTAAAATATTTTTTAAAAAAATTAACAGTTTTGGAGTTAACAGTAAGTGAAGTTAAAAGCTACTTTAATGTAATAAATAAGCCAATCAATTGTACACAGGTACAGAGTGAATAAATGCTCACAAACTATTTAGTTTGTGGACTCTAATTTCAGATTAAACATGATATAGACAATTGTACCATGTAAGAATTAGTTCCACTAATTCTTTCTCTTTTTTTCAAACCTAACAAATCCATGGCTCTTAAGCTCTAAATGTTATGCAAAATATACGCAAAAGAAGGGACAGTGTCTTAAGATTTTTTGTGTCTTATAAATAAATACGTCTGTTTGCACATATATATATACATGTTTACACATATATAAACACATATTATAAAAGTATAGATAATTTAAAATAAATATATGATATATAATAAGATTATTTACCATTTTGATTTAATCTTGTGCTTACTGGCTTAATTTACAGGGCTATCACCATTTTAAATCTTATGTATTGTGCTAAGTTTGGTACAGTTGATTTATTTTCATGTTAGGGCAAACTAAATTTGGTAAGCTTTTCTTATGTCTATAAAATAATTAAAATGAATAGAGAGTATTAAAAATGTTTTATTTTGCATATACATATGGCATGAAGTAAAATGCTTTCTAAAATATTAAATAATGGGGGCGCCTGGGTGGCTCAGTGGTTTAGGTCTCTGCCTTCGGCTCAGGTCATGATCTCAGGGTCCTGGGATCGAGCCCTGCATCGGGCTGTCTGTTCAGTGGGGAGCCTATTTCTCCCTCTCTGCCTGCCTCTCTGCCTACTTGTGACCTCTCTCTCTGCCAAATAAATAAATAAAATATTTTAAAAAATAAAATAAAATATTAAATAATGATAAAACCATCTCATTTCTCTGAAATCCAATAGGCATTTAAAAATATACTTTAGCATATGTATGTATTATATTTCAATTACTTTTAATATTTTTTTGAGTTACAGTTAAACAGCTATTTCTCATCTCATGTTTCCATAGAATTTTTCCTTAAGAATATTTCTTAAGAAATATAAGAAACCAACAGGATATTTTGTACCGAATTTGGTGATTCATATTTACTGTCCTTGAAATAAAGTAGATAAGTCTTATTCATTTGTGCCTCACTTCATTGTGCAAATTGAGTAAGAATGCAAGAAAACAAATAATTGATAGAAAACAGACACTTCATGGAAAATTTAAAGACCTAAAGATGGTTTATAACCATCCAGCTTTCACGGTCAGAGGGCACAAATGGGAATGCAGACCACAAACACAGACATAAACATGCTTAGAGAAGGCAAGTATAATTTACTTCTTTGGAACACAAAATAAAAGTATACTTATACTAATCAGTTATGCACACTTGATATTATGTATTATTACAAAGTATTAAGAGTGTGTTAGTGTATTAAGAGGGGTTTTCCAGAGAAAGAGAAGTAACAGGGTGTTTGTGTATGTGCGTGTGTGTGTATGTGTGTGTGTTAGACTGAAGATCCAGGGAAGAGTTGCAGTTTCCGTCCAAAGGCAGTGTGCAGGCAGAGTTTCTTCTTGTTGCAAGGATATAAGTCTTTCTCTATTCAGGGTGTTAAATGATTAGATCAAACCAACCTGTATCATGAAGAATAATCAGCTTTACTGGAAGTCTACTGATTTAAATGTTATCTAAAAATAAATCTTCTTAGAAACATCTAGAATACTGTCTGACCAAATGTCTGGGTACTGTGACCTACCATAGAATTTATAAAATTAACCATCACAAGAGAGGATGAATATTATTTTTTTTAAAGTTTCATTTTGGGGGCGTCGGGGGGGGGCTCAGTTGGTTAAGTGTCTGCCTTCAGCTCAGCTCATGTTCCCAGAGTTTTGGGATCCTCATGTCAGTTTCCCTGCTTAGCAGGGAGCCTGTTTCTCCTTCTCCCTCTGCCCGTCCTCCTCCAACTCTTTCTTTCCTTCTTCCTCAAATAAATAAATAAAATCTTAAAAAAAGTTTCATTTAGTTTTCCAGTACTGTTTGTAACAAAACAATTTGTTAGATTATTTTGTCATGTGCATTCTCCTTACACCTAATTTTTTGAGAAGATTTTAGGAAGGAAGAGGGAGAGAGATATGACACTCTGCAAAACTAAGAATAGGACCAAGGTTTTATAAGGGAGGGGGGGTGCCTTAGCCACCCCTTTGACTACTCTGGGTTAGTGGCAGTACCTACCGTGTGAGTGAGTGCTTCTGTGGTACATCTACACAGGCTGGGTTTTAGGCCTCTGAATTTCCAAACTCAGTCCAGATTCCTTCATCTGACAAAAATAGAAGTTACAGATCTGCTGGTCTTAATAAAGCCATGCAGGCTTAGCCAATGAATAATTAAGAGGATGTGAAAATGCTATTATTTTAGTTTGATTTTCAACTGAGACCCAAAGATAATAGCTGTTAAATCCTAAATTCCAGAGGGAGACTCTGAACCACTTGTCTTTCAAGGGAAGTGGTAAAAAACCTTTGGCCATTCACCCACTTGAAGATTATTACATACTAAAGAATTGGACTGACCTTTGTGCCTGGTCCCCAGGAGGAAAGTTCAAAACCCTTGCAATTTCTCAAATGATTCGAGGTCTTTGTTATTTATGGTGGGTCTTAATACTTTATGCTAATGAGACGACTCAGGATATGCATAGATTGAGCCAGAAAAACTAACAATGTAATTAGAAGCTGGAGCTTTAAGCTGCAGATCGACTGAACTCTTTTAAAAGAGGAAAAAGAAGGGAAGGGCTGGATATTGAGTTCAGTCATGTGGCCAGTGATTTAATCAATCATGTCAATGTGGTGAAATGCCAAGAAAATCTCTGGACACCAAAAAAAAAAAAAAAAACAAAAAAACCCAAAAAACCTCTGGACACCGAAGTTCAGTGGAACTCCTTGGTTGGTGAATACTACCACAAGGGTGATGTGCCCTGATTCCACAGGAGTGGGCATAGAAGCTCTGTGTTATTTCCGAGAACTTGCCTACATGTATCCTTTGTAATAAAACTGTAATCATAATCATAGTACATTCCTGAGTTCTGTGGGTCATTCTAGCAAATTATTGAACACAGGATATTGGAAACACCTGAAATTTGTAGCCAGTTCTTCAGAAGTACCGGTAGCCTGGGAATCCCCCAAGGACATGTGGCTGATATCTGAAGTAAAGGCAGTTTTGTTGGGAATCATGCCCTTAAACCTATGGAGTCTGATGTTATGCCAGGTGGTTTCCACTATTCCCTGTGCTTTTGATTTGCATTTCCCTGAGGATTAGTGATATTAAGTATTTTCGTATGCCTGTTGGCCATCTGGATATCTTCTTTGGAAAAATACCAATTCAGGTTCTCTGCCCTTTTTTTTTTTTTTGATAAAATTATTTTTGGGGGTGCTGAGTTGTATGAATTCTGTACATATTTTGGGCATTAACTCCATATTGGACATAACATTTGCAAATACCTTCTCCTGTTCAGTAGGTTACCTTTTTGTTTTGTTGATGGTTTCCTTTGCTGTGCAAAAGTTCTTTAGTTTGATGTAGTCCCAATTGTTTATTTTTGCTTTTATTTCCCTTGCCTGGGGAAACATATCCAGAAAATTATTGCTAATATTGATGTAAAAGAGATTACTTATTTTTTTTTAAAGATTTTATTTATTTATTTATTTGACAGAGATCACAAGCAGGCAGAGAGGCAGGCAGAGAGAGAAGGAGGGGAAGCAGGCTCTCTGCTGAGCAGAGAGCCCAATGGGGATCGATCCCAGGACCCTGGGATCATGACCCTAGCTGAAGGCAGAGGCCTTAACCCACTGAGCCACCCAGGCGCCCCGAGATTACTTATTTTTTAAGTGGCTTTATGGTTTCGGGTCTTACATTTAGGCCTTTAATTCATTTTGAATTTATTTTTGTGTATTGTATAAGAAAGTAGTTCAGTTTCATCCTTTTGCATGTAGCTGTCCAGTTTTCCTATTACCATTAGTTGAAGAGACTGTCTTTTCATTGCATAGTCTTGCTTCATTTTTTTATAGATTAATTGACTATATAAGCATAGGTTTATTTCTGTGCTATTTTGTTCCACTCATCTTTGTATCCATTTTTGTGCCAGTACCATAGCGTTTTGATTACTATAGGTTTGTAGTATATCTTGAAATCTGGGATTCTGATACCTCTGTCTGGGATTCTGATACCTCTAGCTTTGTTCTTCTTTCTGAAGATTCCTTTGACTATTCGGGGTCTTCTGTGGTTCTATACAAATTTTAGTGTCATTTGTTCTAGTTCTTTGAAAAATGTTGTTGGTATTTTGACAGGGATTGTGTTAAATCTGTAGATTGATTTGGGTAGTACAGACATTTTAACAATATTAATTCTTCCAATCCATAACTATGGTATATCTTTTTTTTTTTAAGATTTTATTTATTTATTTGACAGAGAGAGTGAGAGAGCACAAGTATGGTGGACAGTGGGGAGAGAGAGGGAGAAGCAGACTCCCCGCCAAGCAGGGAGCCAATGCGGAGCTCAATCCCAGAATCCTGGGACCATGACCTGAGCTGAAGGCAGATACCTAGCCATCTGAGCCACCGAGATGCCCCTGTAAGCCTGGTATATCTTTCCATTTACTTGTGTTGTCTTTCATTTCTTTCATCAGTGTCTTATAGTTTTCAGAGTATAGGTCTTTTTGCCTCTTTGGTTAAATTTATTTCTAAGTATTTAATTCTTTTTGGTGTAATTATAAAAGGATTGTTTTCTCAATTTCCCTTTCTGCTATTTTATTAGTGTGTAGAAACACAACAAACTTCTGTATATTGATTTTGTATCCTTCAACTCTACTAAATTCCTTTATTCTAATAATTTTTTTTTGGTGGAGTCTTTAGGATTTTCTATATATAGTATCTTTTCATCCGTAAATAGTGACAGTTTTTTACTTGCCAATTTGGATGACTTTTATTTCTTTTTCTTGTCTGATTGCTATGACTATGACTTCCACTAGCATATTGAATAAAACTGGTGGGAGGGACATCCTTTTCCTGTTCCTGATCTTAGGATGTTAGCTATATGGCCTTTATTATGTTGAAGTACATTCTCTCTATACTAACTTTGTTGGGAGCTTTTATCATGAACAAATGCTAAATTTTGTCAAATGCTTTCTCTGAATCTATTGAGATGATCATATTATTTTTATCCTTCATTTTGTTAATGTGGTATATCACATTAATTGATTTTCAGATATTGAAACATCCTTGAATCTCTGGAATAAATTCCATTTGATCATGATGAATAATCCTTTTAATGTATTTTTGGAAGTGGTTTGCTAATAATTTGTTGAGGATTTTTCCATCTATGTTCCTCAGAGATATGGATCTGCAATTCTGTATTTTTGTAGTGTCTTTGCCTGGTTTTGATATCATGGTAATACTGGCCTCATAGAATGAATTTGGAAGCATTTCTTCCTCTTTTATTTTTTGGAATAGTTTGAGAAAGATAGATCTTAACTCTTCTTTAAATGTTTGGTAGAATTCGCCTCTGAAAGTATCTGGTTCTGGACTTTTGTTTTTTGGGAGTTTGTTGATTACTGCTTCAATTTTATTGCTAGTAATTGGTCTGTTCAGATTTTCTCTTTCTTCCTAATTTAGTTTTGGAAGATTTGTCTACTGTCCACCATAATAACGATAATGTCTCTTTCTAGGGCAAAAGACAAGCTTATTGCTCACTGTATGAAATTTGGATTCCCTAAACTTGGGGTTCCTTTCAATAATCCATCCCACTGTTTGTAGATGTCATCTGGACTTTTCCCCTCTCTTGTGAGATTTGGAGCTTAGAGAACTAGCACAAATGTTGATTGATATTCTGGCTGCTGCTATTGCTATGAATAATAAAAGCTTTTTCTTCCAGCATCCATAAACTATAGCAGGCTAACTTGTTAGTATGCAAGTAGGATAAAATCATAGATACTATTAAAATCACCTCACATCCATTAGGATGGCTACTATTAAAACAACAATAACACCAACCACCTAGCCTAGAAAATAACAAGTGTCAGTGAGGTTGTAGGAAAATTGGAAATTTTGTGCACTGTTGTTAAGAAAGGAAAATGGCATCATTGTTATGGAAAACAGGGATTCCTTAAACAATTGAAAATAGAGTTGCTGTATGATTCAGCAATTAAATTTCTGGATATATACCCAAAAGAATTGAAAGGAGGGTTTCAAAGAGATAACTGTGTACCCATGTTCAGAGCAACATTATTCACAATGGCCAAAAGGTGGAGGCAGTCCAACTGTCCATCAGATGAGTGGATAAACAAAATGTGGTATGGAATATTATTTAGCCTTAAAAAGGAAGGAAATTTAGACACATATTACAACCTCAATCAACCTTGAGGACATTATGTTAAATGCAATGAGCTAGTCACAAAAAGACAAATACTGAATGATTCCACTTATATGAGGTATCTAGGGTAGTCACATTTATAGAGACAGAAAGTAAAATAAATGATGGTTGTCAAGGGGTTACAGGGGGTGAGATGAATAGAGAACTGTTGTTTAATGGGTATAGAGTTTCAGTTTTGAAAGATAAAAGGAATTCTTTAGATGAGTTACACAGTGTGAATGTACTTAACATTACTTACCTATACACTTAAAAATGGTTAAAATGGTAAATTTTATAAAGTTATGTATATTTTACCATAATAAAAAATATTGACATGAACCATCTAGATTCCTCCTTGTTATATAGATAAGTTATGTGTTTAATACGATTATTACTATTATTAAAGGGACTAACACCTTTTAGATGTAAACTAGACCTACAGGACATTCTGTAAGACACTAAAATAGACTGTATAGTGGCTGAGTTATTCATTCATCTTTAACCATCCACCTTTGTTTCTCATTATCTTCCAGTATTAGATTTCTACTTCAGTAAAGCCCCTACTGTTTGTTTTTATTTTAAACACCTGAGGGCTATTCTTTCTATAGGGGGTTGCTTTCTCAATTTCTTCACCTAACTGAATCATGCACACTCAGGGAGAGTAATGATGTTCTTCTGTAATCTTTGATTAAGTTAGAAAATAGGCTTATATAAATTGAGGATACTGAGACTGAAATAAGAGAATGTTGTAAATATTCTTAAAATGGAAAATGATAAAAGCAATGAACCTAATGATTCCATCAAGGATAAGAAAAAGCTGAGCAGAAGGATGCTTTTGCCTTTGATTCACTGATTAATTTTTCAGAAAGCCTTCTTGTTATACATTATAAGTGATCCTGAGTAATCTGTGCGCCCTCTTGCTGAGTGAGAGGCAAATGGCAAAATCCTTCCTAAAATCTGTCTATATCCTGGGAATCCAGTCCTACTTCATAGGATTCTTCAATGTTTAGTTCCAAGGACCTTCACATACACTCTTGATCTTCACCATAGCCCTATTAGACTGATATTTACCCCTTTTTATAATAGTTAAGAAATTTGATATTTGGATTACTTGAAGCAAGTGTTGTGACTTCCCTCTGCTACCCAACCCAGGCAGGTCTCCTTACTGGCTCTGTCACCCAGCCTTCTCAATAGCATCTATCTGGCTTTCCTCTTCCATCCTAACCCTCCCTCACTTCCCCACAATTTAGGGACTTCACTGTTTTAATTTTTTTTTCACTTTTCACATTTAATTTAAACCCACCTTCTTGGAGACCTATGTTACTGACAAAGTTCACAATGATTTTTTCCCTTTCCAAACTGCATATTGGTAGTGAATAATTCAATGCCTGATTACATGTTATTTTGATTATTCTCCATATTTTTTTGTCAGACGTTTATTTCATACCTCCTAAGGTAAAATGTAAATTTTAATATAAGGGAAATTTAAAGGAATGTATCATGAGTCATAAAACTTTCTAGTTCTATCTAGTTCTTTGAAGTGGGTATCTCATATTAGAGGCTTAATAAGTATAACTTAAAATAACTTCTCAATTAGTTTTTTGACAGACTTCCACTCTACAGAAAATGATTTGGCTGCCTATTAATTTTCACAAGAAGGGTACATAGCTAGTACCAATCTAAGTATGTAGGAGAGAAGTGAGCTCATCACATGCAATGGATTCATTAGACATTAGGGCTTAACTGTCACAGGTTGAGAATGATGGTTTGATGAACTGACCATCATTAGTACCAAAATGAAAGGTTGGATAATAAATGACCTTTGCCATAATTATTATCTTGCCATAATAATATGCAACTTTCTATTTATACAAAATGCTCTTAATGCTTCTTATAAGAAATTATGTAATGTAATTTAAGAAGAAACACTTAAAAGAGTTTATACTCTTAAATGTATGGATGCAGTATGATAAAATATGCAGGGAACCAGTTTTCTCACAGATTTTTTTCAAATCTTAAATTCAGTAATGACCAGAAATGGCAGTGTTTCAGAAGTATGCCATAAAAAAATTGTCAAAAGCCTTATTAACCTTTTATATGACACATTTTTTACTAGAGCTAATAAAACATAATGACACACTTGCAGTTCTGTCTCACTTTAAGTAGGGGTAAGAATGTGTAATATATTGGCTAAAAAGGAATTGAAGGAAACACCAGCTGATCAGCCTCTGACCACCTGAGATTTAGCTACAGAGAAAATGACACACAGATGACTGCAAACATAGGAAAACAGTTCTTCACTGACAATATATATTTACATAAGTCTCTCCCCAGTGGCTTTCTAATTCATAGTGGAAATGCTGTTTTAACAGTTGTCAAGCACCCTTGCCACAAAGGTCCAGACTGAGAGAGAAGTTTGGTACATCTTTAGGAACAGGCAGAGGCAAACTACACAGTTCTTATTGTTATCAGTTGCTATAGGGATATAGTTTAGCTTCCTCCTGTGTGAAGGAGGGTCCATCGCTTGTACCTCTCAGTATACAAGGTTAAAGAGGATGGGTACAATTTTTATCTACCTATCCTTCTGTGATAATATGGAAAGAGAAAAGATTCTACCACTGAGCTTTGGCTAGTAAAGAAAAGAACATCAAAGGGACAGCAGATGTTTCACACCAGAGGATATAATAAAGGTAAGCAGTGCTTGGTGATGGATGACTAATAATTATTAATATATGATAGTAATATGATACTTAAGAAAGGAATGGAAGTAAATGGAACTAAGAGCAAAAGAAGCCTTAAATTACTAAAAGCATTAATGTGTAAAAACTAAGCAAGATTAAAGTGGGAAAAAGAAGAAATTGGGAGAAAAAATAATTCATGGTATTATGGTTAAAGGGAGTTTAGTTGGATGTTGGTGAGGTTGCAGAGAAAAGGGAACCCTCTTACACTATTGTTGGGAGTGCAAACTAGTGCAGCCACTCTGGAAAACAGTACGGAGGTTCCTCAAAAGTTGAAAATAGAACTACCCCATGACCCAGCAATTGCAATACCAGCTCTCTACCCCAAAGATACAAAGGGGCACCGAAGAGGCCCCTGCACCCCAATGTTTATAGCAGCAATGTCCACAATAGCCAAAATATGAAAAGGCCCAGATGTCCATCAACAGGTGGATGGATAAAGAAGAGCTGGTGTGTATGCATATATACATACACACATATATATGAATATTACTCCGCCATCAAAAACAATGACATCTTGCCATTTTCAATGATGTGGGTGGAACTAGAGGGTATTGTGCTAAATGAAATAAGCCAGTCAGAGAAAGACAAATACCATATGGTTGTAGTCATATGTGGGATTTAAGAAACAAAACAGATGAACATAGGGAAAGGGAAGGAAAAGTAAAATAAGATGAAAATTGAGAGGGAGACAAACCATAAGAGATGCTGAACTCTAGGAAACAAATTGAGGGTTGTTGAAGGGGAGGTGGGTGGGAGGATGGAGTAACAGGGTGAAGAGCATTAAGGAGGGCACTTGAAGGAATGAGCAGTGGGTGCTACATGCAACTGATGAATCACTAAATTCTGCCTCTGAAACTAATAAAAAGCATTATATGCTTTACCCCTGAAACCAATAACACACTGCATGTTAACTAAATTGAATCGAAATAAAAAATTAAAATATTTTTAAAAAGGGCGTTTAGTTGTAAATACTGGCATGCATAAGCTATTAGATAAAAAATATTCTGATGAAAAGTCTTTTGACTCCTCTCTGTGAGGCAAGAAAACAATCAGTGAAATCAAGGCTAAATGTTGGCGCATTGAATTGATGAAGTAAGCAAAAGGATTCATAGTCAAATCTGAGAGAGTGCTGCTGGTAAAATAGGGGCATTATTATAGGTAGCATGAAGTCCTCTGAAGACTGATGAATGATCAGGGTTCTGATCATGAATGTCAGCTGTTAATTTTATGAGGGTCGTGGAACAGAGTGAAAGGAAAAGATGGCTTTTATCATAGCAAGCTGGTTTAGAGCAAAAGAAATACAAAATTATAGGTGACAACAGGCAGGCAGTCACAGAAATGAATTCTTAAAAAAGCTACTGAAGATGAACTCAAGGATACTTGCACTTGGGTGAGCGACCCTGGAGAGAATTCTTTTGAAGCTCAGGGAGATAAGGAGAAGTAAAAAATTAGAATCAGAATTGTGCCAAACATCTTGTGAATGCTCATGAGATTTCCTCAAGTGGTGGGAGCATTTAAATACAAAAATTACATCCAATAGAATTGTTTAAGTTCGCAGCATGCTATCGAAATATTCCATCTCCTTTCACTTGGAAATATAAATGCCTAGCAGCATGCTAGGCAGCACTGTTGAGATCTTTGTATACTGATGGTTAGTTCGCTGTCCAGTCAGCCATTCAGAATTATGAATATAAATTTTAAAATTTGGAGCAAAATGGGGCATTACTTTCTGTACCGTTCATCAGATCTGATTTCTCTTGTAAATATAAGTAGGGATCATTTGTAAAATAACAGGGTAGAATTTCCTGTGCAGACAGATGCTTTTTATATTTATAAAGCTTGAGTTCCTTTTTTCTTTTTAATGCCCTGGGAAACTGCAAACTGATAGGATTTTTCATATCAAGTTTAGTTTAACATATGGCAGAAATCTCTGTGAGACTATCTCCAAACTTTGCAGTTAACAGTTTCCAGCCTACACAGGAAGCGAAGCTGTGCTTCTGACGCATTCCCATTATATGGGAAGACCGCAGAGAACAGCCTCAAGTTAAACCACAAAAATTATGTTTATACAAAGTGTAGCATTCAGTTGAAACCACAGTTGCATAGAAAGCTTCAGTTGGTGCTTCAATTCCATTTTTAAGTTGTCTAGCAAAATATTTCAAGGCATGGGGATAACCAAGTACCTATTTCTTCAGCTTTTATTATTTTTTTTTAAAGATTTTATTTATTTATTTGACAGATAGAGATCACAAGTAGGGAGAGAGGCATGCAGAGAGAGAGAGAGGAGGAAGTAGGCTCCCTGCCAAGCAGAGAGCCCGACGCAGGGCTCGATCCTGGGACCCTGGGATCATAACCTGAGCTGAAGGCAGAGGCTTTAACCCACTGAGCCACCCAGGCACCCCTTCTTCAGCTTTTAGATAGTTAGATAAGCAAAAAAGTTCTGAATCTGGATGTTGCCTATTTTGAGGGGCCTCGGTTTAGTAACTGCCTTGTGTTTGTAAGTCTTCTACTAGATTCTTGTTTTTTTTTTTAAACATTTTATTTATTTGACAGAGAGATCACAAGTAGTCAGAGAGGCAGGCAGAGAGAGAGGAGGAAGCAGGCTCCCCGCGGAGCAGAGAGCCAGATGCGGGGCTCGATCCCAGGACCCTGAGATTATGACCTGAGCCGAAGGCAGAAGCTTTAACCCACTGAGCCACCCAGGCACCCCTTCTACTAGATTCTTAAGTGTAACCAAACCACAGATAAGCACCTCCTCTACCCAGAACCCATGGAAGAGAGGGCTAGGATGACCTTTGTGCAAAATAAATTTTAGGTGTTGCATTCCTCCTATGTTACAAAGTATATGGAAAATAAAGCATTGCTTTAATAATATGTGTATATATATATTATAATATATAATATATATCTCATATAATAATTACTTCAGCACTGCATAGAATTGTATGTCCTGTCACAAATCATTCCATTGCTACCATAGAGCTATGCTTCTTGAGTTCTTCAATGCTTTTCAAAAAGTTTTCATTTCAATTCCAATTAGTCAGCATACAGTGTAATATTAGTTTCAGGTGTACAATATAGTGGTTCAGCACTTCCTTACAACACCTGGTGCTCATCAGGAGTGTGCTCCTTAATCCCCATCACCTATATTCCCCTATTCCCCTATCCACCTCCTCTCTGGTAACCGTCAGGGTGTTCTCTATAGCTAAGTCAGTTTCTTGGTTTACCTTTCTCTCTCTTTGTTTCCTTTGCTCATTTGTTTCTTAAGTTCCACAAATGAGTGAAATAGTATGGTATTTGTCTTTCTCTGACTGATGTATTCTCATAGCACAACACTCTGCAGCTCCATCCACTGTATGGCAGATGGCAAGAGTTCATTCCTTTTGATGGCTGAGTAGTATTTCTTGGGTGCTTTTTAATAAATGTTTTGTTGGGGTAGGATGTCTACTTTTGCCAGCTTTCCCAGTGTTACTGCCCTAGCCATTCTTTTTTTTTTTTTTTTTTAAAGATTTCATTTTATTTATTTGACAGTGAGAGAGAGAGATCATAAGTAGGCAGAGAGGCAGGCAGAGAGAGAGGAGGAAGCAGGCTCCCTGCGGAGCAGAGAGCCCGATGTGGGGCTCGATCCCAGGACCCTGAGATCATGACCTGAGCCGAAGGCAGCGGCCTAATCCACTGAGCCACCCAGGCGCCCCTGCCCTAGCCATTCTTTCTCTCCTTTGTCTCCTGTATCTCTTAGATGAGGGACCAGATTAAGAACTGTGGCTTCATTCTGCTGAAAAATGAGGCTCATCTAGGCCATGGGTGTGGGCCAGGGAGATGCTATCAACAAAATACGATGACAGTAGAAAGAATGAGGACCATTCTCTTACTGTTTGTTTCCCTTTGGCCAAATTTCCCTTTGGAATCTCTTTGAACCCCAGTTTCCTCATCTGTAAAATGCCTCATAGAATTGTTTTTCAGGTCAAATAATATACATATAAAACCTCACAGAGTAATTGCCCAAATTAAATAAGGTCATGTATAAAAAGCATGGAGCACATGGCCTAGCACAATGTAGGTTCCCTTTGTCTCCTTCCCTCCCTTGTCAAGGGCACTTTCTTGCTTACTTCCCTGTTCTTGTTGTAGTTATTAAAGGAAAAAAATATAATTACAGTTACTTGAACTATTATTATTCTGTGGAATTTTAGAAGGCCTTAATTTCAAAGTCCAAACAAAAGGATACTTTAGGTACTCAAAAAATATTGTTGAACTGAATCTCTTAATACTTTGTCTTAAAATAATTATATAAATATGAACAATAAATTATATAAGTATTAATTCATAGTTAGACTGGTTTGATAATATTTTGCTAATAAGAGCTCTTGTGTTAGCAAGTAAGTTCTAGGCCCAACATGGGGCTTGAAATCATGACCCCAAGATCAACAGTTGCATGCTCCACCAACTGAGCCAGCCAGGAACCCCTTGTGATTTAAAAATCAGTGCTTTACTACTCTGGTCAAGAAGTGATGGAAACTTATTAAAGGAAATTTGCAAAATATACAAAAGCAGAAAAAAAATACCTATTTCTCAGCATTTAAAGATGCATTTCTTTTCAGCATTTTTACATATAATTCATTTAAACAAAGTTTTAATACTTATATATGTATAATATTGTATCCTATTTAGATAAAACAAATGCCTCCCTTTTCATGTTATTGCCAGATTATTCACAGGCATAAATTTTTAAATTTGTATAATAATATAAGTCGACATAATTTATTTAAACATTTCCCTTCAGTTGGACATGATTTGTTTCCATTTTATCTCCCCATTACAATGTATTTTTCTGTATTTAGTACTCTTTCCTTAGGATGGATTCCTAGAAGTGGAATTATAGTATTAAAGAGTATAAAGACTTTTTTTTTAAGGCTTTTGCCAAGTTGGAAAATGGCAATCTCAGAATCATAATTTTACTTCAGAGGACACCTAGCCAAGCTTTCCTGGCATTTAACTGTCCTGTTTCCTCCAAACTAATACGTCAGCCTTCTGCTTCACTATCCATAGAGAATCTCACCTGGGGTTTGCTCACTTTACTCATGACGTGCAATGAGTATTCAGATGGCCTGATAATGGTTTTTGAACCTTGATTTATAATGTCTATTAAATGTCTAATTTCTAACAACAAGGACCTGTGTTATTGTTATTATTATTACCTCCAGTATTATTGACATTTTATAAATGAGCACATGGAAGCACAGAGTAAACTCTGCAGAACCAAGGGGAGCATGTCCTTTCTTTGTTGTCTCAAAACCTACACTGGTCATTGGCCCCATGTATGGCTGTGAGCTGCGGACACACTGAATTTACCAACCAGCCCTAATTTAAGACAACGTTCACTGATTTGGAAGGAAAGATGTGGCAATCCCCCTCATCTTAGAAACCAGAAGACCATTAAAAGGATTATTCACCACGATCAAGTGGGATTTATTCCAGGGCTGCAGGGTTGGTTCAACATCCGCAAATCAATCAATGTGATAGAACACATTAATAAAAGAAAGAACAAGAACCATATGATACTCTCAATAGATGCTGAAAAAGCATTTGACAAAGTACAGCATCCCTTCCTGATCAAAACTCTTCAAAGTGTAGGGATAGAGGGCACATACCTCAATATTATCAAAGCCATCTATGAAAAACCCACTGCAAATATCATTCTCAATGGAGAAAAACTGAAAGCTTTTCCATTAAGGTCAGGAACACGGCAGGGATGTCCATTATCACCACTGCTATTCAACATAGTATTAGAAGTCCTAGCCTCAGCAATCAGACAACAAAAAGAAATTAAAGGCATCCAAATTGGTAAAGAAGAAGTCAAACTATCACTCTTCGCAGATGATATGATACTATATGTGGAAAACCCAAAAGACTCCACTCCAAAACTGCTAGAACTTGTACAGGAATTCAGTAAAGTGTCAGGATATAAAATCAATGCACAGAAATCAGTTGCATTTCTGTACACCAACAACAAGACTGAAGAAAGAGAAATTAAGGAGTCAATCCCATTCACAATTGTACCCAAAACTATAAGATACCTAGGAATAAACCTAACCAAAGAGACTAAGAATCTATACACAGAAAATTATAAAGTACTCATGAAAGAAATTGAGGAAGACACAAAAAAATGGAAAAATGTTCCATGCTCCTGGATTGGAAGAATAAATATTGTGAAAATGTCTATGCTACCTAAAGCAATCTACACATTTAATGCAATCCCTATCAAAATACCATCCATTTTTTTCAAAGAAATGGAACAAATAATCCTCAAATTTATATGGAACCAGAAAAGACCTCGAATAGCCAAAGGAATATTGAAGAACAAAGCCAAAGTTGGTGGCATCACAATTCCGGACTTCAAGCTCTATTACAAAGCTGTCATCATCAAGACAGCATGGTACTGGCACAAAAACAGACACATAGACCAGTGGAACAGAATAGAGAGCCCAGAAATCGACCCTCAACTCTATGGTCAACTAATCTTCGACAAAGCAGGAAAGAATGTCCAATGGAAAAAAGACAGCCTCTTCAATAAATGGTGCTGGGAAAATTGGACAGCCACATGCAGAAAAATGAAATTGGACCACTTCCTTACACCACACACGAAAATAGACTCCAAATGGATGAAGGACCTCAATGTGAGAAAGGAATCCATCAAAATCCTTGAGGAGAACGCAGGCAGCAACCTCTTCGACCTCAGCCGCAGCAACATCTTCCTAGGAACAACGGCAAAGGCAAGGGAAGCAAGGGCAAAAATGAACTATTGGGATTTCATCAAGATCAAAAGCTTTTGCACAGCAAAGGAAACAGTTAACAAAACCAAAAGACAGCTGACAGAATGGGAGAAGATATTTGCAAACGACATATCAGATAAAGGGCTAGTATCCAAAATCTATAAGGAACTTAGCAAACTCAACATCCAAAGAACAAACAATCCAATCAAGAAATGGGCAGAGGACATGAACAGACATTTCTGCAAAGAAGACATCCAGATGGCCAACAGACACATGAAAAAGTGCTCCACGTCACTCGGCATCAGGGAAATACAAATCAAAACCACAATGAGATATCACCTCACACCAGTCAGAATGGCTAAAATTAACAAGTCAGGAAATGACAGATGCTGGAGAGGATGTGGAGAAAGGGGAACCCTCCTCCACTGTTGGTGGGAATGCAAGCTGGTCCAACCACTCTGGAAAACAGCATGGAGGTTCCTCAAAATGTTGAAAATAGAACTACCCTATGACCCAGCAATTGCACTACTGGGTATTTACCCTAAAGATACAAACATAGTGATCCGAAGGGGCACGTGTACCCGAATGTTTATAGCAGCAATGTCTACAATAGCCAGACTATGGAAAGAACCTAGATGTCCATCAACAGATGAATGGATCAAGAAGATGTGGTATATATACACAATGGAATACTATGCAGCCATCAAAAGAAATGAAATCTTGCCATTTGCGACGACGTGGATGGAACTAGAGCGTATCATGCTTAGTGAAATAAGTCAATCGGAGAAAGACAACTATCATATGATCTCCCTGATATGAGGACATGGAGAAGCAACATGGGGGGGGAGGGGGATAGGAGAAGAATAAATGAAACAAGATGGGATTGGGAGGGAGACAAACCATAAATGACTCTTAATCTCACAAAACAAACTGGGGGTTGCTGGGGGGAGGTGGGATTGGGAGAGGGGGAGCGGGCTATGGACATTGGGGAGGGGAGGCGAACCATAAGAGACTATGGACTCTGAAAAACAACCTGAGGGTTTTGAAGGGTCAGGGGTGGGAGGTTGGGGGAACAGGTGGTGGGTGATGGGGAGGGCACGTTTTGCATGGAGCACTGGGTGTTGTGCAAAAAGAATGAATACTGTTACGCTGAAAAAATTAATAAAAGGGGGAAAAAAAAAACAAAAAAAAAAAACTATCCCCATTATTCTGTTTGAAAAAAAAAAAACAAAAAAAAAAAAACAAAAAAAAAAACTATCCCCATTATTCTGTTTGAAAAAGAAACCAGAAGACCCAATTATTTATGTGACTAACACCTCCCCTGAAGGCTGTATTACATGACTTTCAGAAAGAATCACAATTCAGCTGAGACCCACGGCCAAAACATCAGGAGCAAATGTGTCCGAATGCAAATATGGCTCCAGTGAGGGCCTCTATCCGAGACAGGAAATTACTAATGTCTGCATCAGGCAGCACCATGCTTAGGGCCACAGACAAGTGAAGTCTGACAGAACACCGAGTAGTAGCCAAAGGCAAGAAAGCCAGTAGATTAAATCCTGCAAAGTACAATCTTGTTAAGGCCTACTCGTTATTACAGGGCATGCTTCGGCAATCTAAACCTCAGATATAATACAATACAGTGTGCCCTGGCGGGGAGATTCAAACTGTGTATCTCAGATCCTGAGGGGAATACCAAATTGGTGAAATCTCAATTTGAATATAACTGGGAACCTTCTTAAATTTTCCTTGCTGGCCCAGATTTCCCATTCCTAAGCTGAATTCTCAGGCCTCTTTGGGGGTAGTGAGAAAGGATCTGGCTTTGACGGAGTTCATCTAGGGCTGTAGTTCTTATAATCGAGAAAGAAGTGAATGGGCAAGGAATTGAGATTTCACGTCAAATCAGAAGTTCTCCAAGAATTGTACACAAGGATTTATGCATGAGATGTATAAGAGGCATCAATTAAAATGGGATATCATAAACAACTTGCTGTTCTAAAACGTGCAAGCACACCTGTGGGGCTTTTGTACTTGCTGTTCTTTCTGGGGTTGAAAGCCAGGAGGTAAGGGCCGTGGATCACAGAGTGTCCTAGAGGTCTTGGTAAGGAGTATGGCTCCTATTCTGAATAGGGAGGTTTAGAGGATGTGGGGAGAGAAATAATGTAATCGACTTATATTTTATTTCCTCCTCAATTATTTGAGAAGCATATATTACATAGAGAAAAGCAAACTATTAGAACAAGGAATATTGTATATACTTCACCTATTCTCTGATAGCTTACATTTCACTACGTTTGCTTCATATTTTGTTTCTTTCTCTATTTTATTTAAAAAAATTAATTTATTTATTTGACAGAGAGAGCGAGAGAGAGAGAGTACAAGCAGGAGGAAGGGTAGAGGGAGAAACAGGCTCCCTGCTGAGCCAGGAGCCCAAGACAGAAGTCGATCCCAGGACTCCAGGGATCATGACCTGAGCTGAAGGCAGACGTTTAACTGACTGAGCCACCCAGGCACCCTTCTTTCTCCCTTTAAATATCTTTTATTTTGCTAAATCACTTGAAAATAAGTTGCAGATGTCAAGACACTCCATTGTTTAAGTACATGTATATTATAAAATTAAATAGCATTATCATACCCAGGAAAACATTATTAATTCAATATTATCTGCCATACAGTCCATATTTACATTTCCCCAATTTTTCCTAATTGTGGCAAATTATAATATCCAAGGATAGCCATCACAATTTCTCTCTCTTCTAGAACTTTGCCCCTCCCCTGAAAAGAGGTGGAGTCTAATTCTCCTCCCTTTGAATGTGGGCAGGGTTTTGTGAAGCAGGAATGATGCTGTGACTTCTGAATCCAAGGCCGTTCTGTTTCTGCTTTGCTTGCTGAGACACTTGATGGAGCCTTAAGGCTGTATGAGGCCATCCTGATGTGAGGAATCCCCTAGAAGCCCATGTTTACAGATCACATAAAAGGCCCAAGACTATGCCAAGTCAGCTCGCTGCTGCTCCAGCTGTCTAGTGTTCTAGTTCCGATTATCATCAGAACTGCAAGCTCAAGAGACCCTCGAGGTCAGAATCACCCAGTCTAGCCCTTCCTGAATTCTGACCTACAAAACCATAAGAGGTGATAGAAGGATTAATGTTTTTTTCTTCAAGACATTGTATTTTTGGTTATTATGTTACCCAGTAATAACACCTAGAAAAATGACTTTTATTTAAAAAAAAATTCAGGATCCAGTGAAAATTTAAAGAATCTACAGATTTAATGCAATCTCTATCAAAATGTCAACATTTTTCACAGAGCTAGGACAAATCATCCTAAAATTTGCATAGATCCACAAAAGACCCTGAATAGTCAAAGGAATCTTGAAAAAGAAAAACAAAGCTGGAGGTATCACAATCCCAGATTCAAGTTCCACCACAAAGTTGTAGAAATCAAAGCAATATGGTTCTGGCACAAAAATGGACACATAGGTCAGTAGAGTAAAAGAGAAAACCCAGAAACAAACTCACAATTCTATGGTCACCTAATCTATGACCAAAGAGGAAAGAATACGCAATGTGGAAAAGACAGCTCTTTAAAAATGGTATTGGGGAAACTGGACAACTACATGTAAAAGAATGGAGTTGGACCACTCTCTTACACCACAGACAAAAATAAACTCAAAATGGATTAAAGTCCTAAATGTGAGATGTGAACCCATAAAAATCCTGGAAGAGAACACAGGGAGTAACCTCTTTGACAATGGTCACAGCAACATTTTTCTAGATATGTCTTCTGAGGCAAGCGAAACAAAAGCAAAAATGAACTATTAGGACTAGGTCAAAATCAAAAGCTTCTGCACAACAAAGGAAACCATCAACAAAACTAAAAGACAACCTATTGAACAGAAGAAGATATTTGCAAATGGCATCTCTGATAAAAGGTTAGTATCTAAAACATCTAAAGAACTTATGCAACTTAGCACGCCAAAACAAATAATCCAATTAAAAATGGGCAGAAGATATAAATAGATAGTTTTCCAAAGAAGACATCCAGATGCCCAACACTTACATAAAGATGCTCAACATTGTTAACCATCAGGGGAATGCAAATTAAAACTATTATGAAATATCACCTTAAACTTATTAGAACAGCTAAAGTTGAAAAGTCAAGAAATAACAAGTATTGGTAAGGATGTGGAGAAAAAGGAACCCCTGTACACTGTTGGTAGGAATGGAAATTGGTGCAGCCACTGTGGAAACCAGTGTGGAGTTTCCTAAAAAAATTAAAAATAGAAGTACTGTATGATTCCAAAGTTCCACTATTAGACATTCATGAAAACACTAATTTGAAAAGATATATGCACCCCTATGTTTATTGCAGCACTACTTACAATGCTAAGATATGGAAGCAACCTAAGTGTCCATCAATAGGTGAATGGATAAAGAAAGTGTGGTATATAAATGCAATGGAATATTACAAAGCCAGAAAAAGGGATGAGATCATGCCATTTGAGACAGCACGGAAGGACCTAGATGATACTATGCTAAGTGAAGTAAGTCAGACTGAGTAAAACAAATAACATATGATTCTACCCATATGTGGAGTCTAAAAAAAAAGTAAATGAATAATTACAGAATTAGATTTGTAAGTGAGAGAACAAACTGGTGGCCAGAGTGGGGGAGGGTTGGGATTGGGTAAAGTAGGTGAAGGGGAGTGAGAGATACAGGCTTTTAGTTATGGAATGAGTAAGTTACAGGAAAAAAAGGCACAATATGAGAAATATACTCAATGACTCTATGATAGCAGTTTATCAGGACAGATGGTAGCTACAGTTGTGGTGAACATAATGTCAAATAAACTTGTCAAATAACTAAGTTGTACACTGAAAATATTGTAACATTGTTTTTCAGCTGTACTCAAAAAAGTATTGCCAAGAAGACAAAAAAAGTATTTTTAAAGTTTTTTTTTTTAAACTCTGGTGATAAGTAACATGAATTTTACTCTGTTAGCAACTCTTGAATGTACATTACAGTATTATTAACTACATATACATTGTTGTGGAGCAGATATCTAGAACTTTTTCATCTTACATGACTGGAGCTCTATACCCACTGAACAGCAACTCCCCAATTCCCCCTCCTCCAACCCCTGGCAGCCACCATTCTGCTATGTTTCTTTCTTTCTTTCTTTCTTTTTTTTTTAAAGATTTTTTATTTATTTATTTGACAGACAGAGATCACAAGTAGGCAGAGAGGCAGGCAGAAAGGAAGGGAAGCAGGCTACCCTCTGCTGAGCAGAGAGCCCAATGCGGGCCTCCATCTCAGGACCCTGGGATCATGACCTGAGCCGAAGGCAGAGGCTTTAACCCACTGAGCAACCCAGGCGCCCTCTGTTTTGTTTCTAAGAGTTTGACTACTTTAGATACCTCAAGCAAGTGGAATCATGAAGTATCTGTCCTTGTGTGGCTTATTTCATTTAGCATAATGTCCTTGAGTTTCATCCATGTAGTAGCATGTGACAGGATTTCCTTTCTTTTTAAAGCTGAATAATATTCCATTGTACACATATACCACATTTGGTTTATTCATGCATCTGTCAATGGACATTTATTTCTACTTCTTGGCCATTGTGAATAATGCTGCCTGGAACACAGGAGAGCAAATATCTCTTCAAAATCCTATTTTCAGTTCTTTTGGACAAATACCCAGAAACTGGATTGCTGGATCATAGGCTAGTTCTATTTTTAATTTTTGAGGAAATACTATATTGTCTTCCATAGCAGCTGCATCGTTTTAAATTCTTGCATTAGGGACCACTTTGCACAACCACTAGGATATATGAGAACACCTGTTTTTCCACAACCTTGTTAACATATTTTATCAATATTTTGAATTTTGGTCAATATGGTAGATAAGAAATAATATCTCAGTATATTTTTTTTCCCTTTTTATTAATTTTTTCAGCGTAACAGTATTCATTCTTTTTGCACAACACCCAGTGCTCCATGCAAAACGTGCCCCCCCATCACCCACCACCTGTTCCCCCAACCTCCCACCCCTGACCCTTCAAAACCCTCAGGTTGTTTTTCAGAGTCCATAGTCTCTTATGGTTCGCCTCCCCTCCCCAATGTCCATAGCCCGCTCCCCCTCTCCCAATCCCACCTCCCCCCAGCAACCCCCAGTTTGTTTTGTGAGATTAAGAGTCATTTATGGTTTGTCTCCCTCCCAATCCCATCTTGTTTCATTGATTCTTCTCCTATCCCCCTACCCCCCCATGTTGCTTCTCCATGTCCTCATATCAGGGAGATCATATGATAGTTGTCTTTCTCCGATTGACTTATTTCACTAAGCATGATACGCTCTAGTTCCATCCACGTCGTCGCAAATATTTAACTTGCATTTTTCTTCCCATGAATGAAACTGAGCATCTTTTATGAATGTAATGACTTTCAGAAGAATCTGTCTGGATGCCATGTTGGGAGATCATTCTGCCCAAGTAATGCAAACTCTCTTGAATAAATTCTGTGATTCTGTGATTAGGTAATTTCCAGGCAACCAGATTTCCCTTCAGATTCAAACAATATTACATATATAGGCATCATAAATTAATTCACTGACATTTATGTGCCCCCAATTTTGCAGTATACTGTGGTTATAAAACAGAATAAGACACGATGTCTTATATCAAGGAATGCACAAACTATTGGATGAGAAAGATAACTGGTTAAGGTGCTGTGGCCAAGTTATTTTAGGGTTATGCCTGGGTGCTATGAGAATACAGAGGAGAAACTGGAGAGTGGAGGGAAGTCTTCTATAAAAAGATGATATATGAACTCAGATTTGCTGGAAAGAATCAAGTTGAACCCAGTAGTGTCCTTTAAGGCACAGAATGAAACAATAGGTCCTATTTAGGGAAACTATGGGTGGAGTGAAAGATGTGTATATGATTATTGAAAGAAGGGGAAACTATCAAAGGATTAAATAAGGAATAACAATATTCATTTTTTAACTTAATACCTATTTTTTATTTCTTAATACCCATTCCAATGACTTAAGAATTTATCATATTTCTTTTTTTCTTAACTGTGGAAATCAAAAGGTCTTAACCATACTTTCTTGTAGTATGTTAAATCTCACAGTAGCAAGTAATTATGTAACTTGCAGTTAGTTGTGAACAACATTACTGATAGAAAAATAGGGCTGATATGGAGGATAGCAAATAAGTGAAATAAAATAATTTGGCTTTACAAGTTTAAAAGTCTTATCAATTTATAAATAGCATCAACAAGATAAAAAGTGATTCTTTTATTATTTATTATTTATAGATCTTTAAATGAACATTCAATATTTTCCCTTGGCTATAAGTGCTTATTAAAGCCTTTTACAAAAGCACCTTTTTTTGTCTTAGTTTTTTTTAAGATTTTATTTATTTATTTGACAGACAGATCACAAGTAGGCAGAGAGACAGGCAGAGAAAGAGAGGAGGAAGGCTCCCCGCTGAGTGGAGAACCCGATGTGGGGGTCCATCCTAGGACCCTGGGATCATGACCTGAGCCGAAGGCAGAGGCTTTAACCCACTGAGCCACCCAGGCAAATTTCAGGTGTGTAGCTTTACCATTTGACATCTGGACACACCACAAAGTTATTATCACCACAAATCTAGTTACCACCCATCACCATATAGTTGACCCTCTTTGGCCATTTCACCCACCCATGAACCTCCTTTTCCTTTGGTAACCACTAGTCTGTTCTTGGTATCTTTGAATATATTTTTATTTTTGATTTTTTGTTTATTTTTTTAAATTCCACATTTGAGTAAAATCATATGGTATTCGTTTTTCTCTGACTTATTTTACTTAGCATAATATCCCCAAGAAACATCCATGTCGGAAATGGAAATATTTTATTCTTTTTTATGGCCAAGTAGTATTCCATTATATAAGTGTACCACTCTTCTTTATCCAGCCATCTATTTCTGGACACTTAGGTTGTGTTGGTATCTTAGCTATTGTAAATAATGCTGCAATGAACAAAGGAGTGCATGTGTCTTTTCAAACTAGTGTTTTTGTATTCTTCAGATAAATACCCAGAAGTAGAATAGCTGGGTCATATGGTAGTGTTATTCTTAATTTTTAAGGGAATCTCCATACTGTTTTCCATACTGGCTGCATCAATTTACAATCTCACCAACAGTACATAGAGTTCCCTTGTCTATACATTCCTTCTAACATGTGTTATTTCTTGTCCATTTGGTCACAGACATTCTAACAGGGGTTAGGAGATATCTCGCTGTGGTTTTGATTTGCATTTCTCTAATATCAATGCCGTGGAGTATCTTTCCATGTGCCTGTTGGCCTGTGCCTGTATATCTTCTTTGGAGAAATGTCAGTCCCTGAGAAGAGTCCCTGCTGTCCTGCCTCTCCAGTGGATGCTTTTAGGGTTATAAATGGGTGTCCTTTATCTATCATCTATGTGCTTTACAAATTTGGTGTTTTGGGCTGGTTTCTGGGTCAAGTGCGTTTGCACACAAGCCTTTTAAGAGTGGGGTTTTCCATTCTCCACAGTTTTTTAATTTTCCTGAACATAATTCCCATTGGTTTTCAAGTCCTGTTGTGTGGGGGGCTGTTTCTTCTGTGTAGGATCTGAGGGTTGGAATGCCTCATGTGGAACTTTGATCTGCCACTCCTCAGGAAAATGTTCCATATCCTTCATATTCCTCTTGATTGTGACCTGCTATAGCTGGGGTGTGTTATTATTCCCTCAAGAATCCATGTCTCTGCTTCTGTTTCCCTTGATGCTACCCTTTTATTTTCTGTTGTGGAGGCTCTGTTCATTTTGTTTTTAGGTCCCTATCTGAAGGAATTATTCTATATGTAGTTGCAGAGTTGTCATGTCCATGGGAGAAAATGAGTTCAGGATCTTGCTATACCACCATCTTGAACTCAGCTTCCCAAAGTACTTGTTTCTTTGTTTGTTTTTTACTCAACAGGGAGATGAGTTCCTTTTTACTAGAACATGGCTGGAAATTTTAAACCATTCACACTTTTTTCAGTACCAGGTAACTAAGTCACATTGAGAGTAATGTGAATCATATTAAGGCCAATTTAACCAAGAATCCAGAAGTAGCATGTTGGTAGAACCACTGAACTCAGAGTTAAGAAAATCAGCGTTCTCAGTGTAGTGTTCAGTGATTCATTAGTTGCGTATAACACCCAGCTACATAAGAAACTAACGATGTACTATATAGTGGCTAACTGAACATAATAAAAAAATTTTAAAAATGCATATTTAACAGTAAGTGAAAAAAAAACCTCCTAAGTGTGTGTGTATATATACACACATATAATGTATGTATATATATGTGTGTGTGTGTGTGTGTATATATATAATATATATAATATACATATAATGCCCATGCAATTGGAAAAAAAAAAAGAAAATCGGGATTCTCAACAGAATACTACAGAAATGATCTTGAGCCTAAAATTAGGTGATTGAATAGATAAACTCTGTGGCTTTCTTCAGCTTTAATTGTCCACTGTTCCATGTCAGGCTAATTCATCATCACTTGTGAAAACCTACCGCCATTAAGGGTCAGTTAAAAATTTCCTGGATCATGAATCACACTTATTTATAAACAGAGAATCTTCTAGAATGTAGTCTTATAAAACCAGTCTTGTTATTATTCACCTTTGGATATACCATGATCAAGCGATTCTCCTAAGACATAACTATTCATGTATTAAGGCAATCATTAAAAAAAAAATTAGTGACCTCTTATTACATTCAAGAGATTGATCTAGACACAGTGGGAAACACAAAAATGAAACACACATAGATCATTCCTGCAAGAATGTCTCCTTATATGGGGCGCCTGGGTGGCTCAGTGGGTTAAAGCCTCTGCCTTCGGCTCAGGTCATGATCTCAGGGTCCTGGGATCAAGCCCCACATCGGGCTCTCTGCTCCGTGGGGAGCCTGCTTCCTCCTCTCTCTCTGCCTGCGTCTCTGCCTAGTTGTGATTTAAAAAAAAAAAAACAAAAAAAATTTCTCCTTATATAGAAAAAAAGATGTAAACTCAAATAATCATGTGGTGAGGTAGGTGTTAGGTGACATATGAGACTTACAGATAGAAAGGAAAAACAACTGGAACTGAGTAAATACTAATTCTATCCTGGATAGGTCACAAATAATATAACATAAATAATGTTTTTAACAGCTGAGTGTATTCTATGATGGGGAAACATAATTTGCTTTACCAGTACCCCTTTTCCCCCTTTTTGGACAATTAAGTTCATTCATTTATGAAATTTTTTTTTTTAGTGGAAGTCATAAATAAGCAGCACTAGCTGAGAAGTACTTTACAGTCTATAGTAGAAGACATATTCAGACAAAGGAGAAGCATTTGAGTGTTCGTATTAAAGCATGAAGGCAAGATCTGGATTAGTAATTCTAATTTTTATGGACCCTAGAATTGCTAGGACTCAGAAGAACACTTTAGGTCCCCTGGGCCCTGATTGTTCAGCTGTCTGCAGACAACACACCCATTACTTGAGGTAGGCTGAGTGACTCCCTCATCCTTACACCAGAGGAACTCGACGAGAGGAAGTCTTTATAGTGAAGAGAAATTACATATGTGAAGCACAGTATATAACAGTATGTAATTTAGCCCCAGCCAGCTCATGAAATAGGTTCTACTTATGCTTTTGATTTGAGAACTATCTTACCAGCATGCAGATTTCCTTTCCTTTTAGATTTATTGTCTTTTTTCATTATCAAGTTATTAGAAGAGCCCGTTTCTCGTTCTCAATATATGTTAAATAAAAATTAGGTGTAAGACATCATGTTTAAACATGGGAATGGTTTTGGAGATGAAAGACACATTCTCTACCACAAGAAGCAAGCAGACTAATAGCAAACCCACAGTTAGACTGGTACTGTGGAGAGAGTCTGCAGAGCATGCTATGGGAACACAAGGCCGGCCAGAGTAGAGGAAGTTTCTTGAAGGTGATCTCTAAGCTAAGCTTTTAAAAGATAAACAGTAGTTACCTCTACTTTAAACTCCAGTTCAAGTTAGAGTTCTCTGGTCCCTAAGTAAAAAATTTATTCTCATTGTTTTTTAAATCCTACTGCAGGTCTGAGTTCCTTTTCAATTTTGATGCCTTAATCTTAGGTCCATGATTTCTTTTCTTTTTCTTTTTTTTTTTAAGATTTTATTTATTTATTTGATAGAGAGAGAGATCACAAGTAGGCAGAAAGGAAGGCAGAGAGAGAGGGAGAAGCAGGCTCCCCACCGAGCAGAGAGCCAGATGCGGGGCTTGATCCCAGGACCCCGAGATCATGACCTGAGCCGAAGGCAGAGGCTTAATCTTAGGTACATGATTTCTATAGCAGTTTTTAGCAATCTTTGATTACCAACATTATTTTTCCATTTTCTTCCTTTGTAGTATTTCCCAAATCTGCCTGATCATAAGAATCAAATGAAGCTCATGATAAGTATTCAGGTCCCCCAAACTGTTCCCTGAAGATTCTGATGCATTAAAGTTTGAATTTTTAAAAAATCAAGTGTCTCAGGTAATACTCATTATTAGGCATGTTCAGGAATTATTTTTCTACTATCCAAAGTTGTTATTATTATCATTTATTTAATTTTTAATAATGGGTTTTCTGTTACCCTTACAATTTTTTTGCAGGATTAATAAATAATTAGGAAAGAAACAAAATTTCCCATTAGGAAAAATAGTTGCTTCCTTTTAGATGAATTTATAGATAAGCACACATAACCCTTACTCATATAAGTTATAGTTTTAAAAATATTTTTCAGTGTGGGTTAATTTCTGTATTTACAGCTATGTTGTGTGAATTTCATTTAACTTTCATTGCAATCCACTCAAATATGTTCTTCCCAGTTTAAGATACTCATTCCTTTTGCATCCATGTTTCTGACTTTTCTTTAATTAGAGAAACAGAATGTAGATTTAGCTTTCAGGGATTTGGGTGGGAGGGTATAGAGGGTATAGTGGATGGATGCTACGTCAAATTGAGAAACACAAAGACAAAAAGTATTTAATAAAATATGGGCATATAGGGATTACCTACTGTTTGTATGGGATGTTTAACAGCTTGGTGAAGAAAGTATAATTTTGCTATGCTGTCAGGCTTTTGGTCCATTTGAATTCCAAGCAAGTGCAGTAGGAGCATGAAATCTCATGACTTTTGGATTAATAAGTGAAGCAAGCACTGACTTTATTATCAAGTATGTTTAAGGGAGGCCAAGCGTCCCACAGATATCAATTGTTAATGACTCAATACCTAGCATCTGTTTATTGAATAAGAGCATAAGCAAAGACTCAGAACAATTTGTAATTAGAAATAAGAACACTGGAGCAGGAAGGCGATATCTTTTTTCAGAGCCATACAAGATAATATGGCTCCCACAAGAACAATCATGTCTAATCCAGAACTATCCCATTTGTCACACCAGTTAGGTATTTTTTCTATCTTCTTAACATAGCTGGAACTGGAAAATCATATTAAAATGTACAGTATACTCTTACTAGTTCCTTTTCTATGACAATATCTGTCATAGATTTATAGTATTCTATTTGTTAAGGGCAATGTAGTCACTGTCAATGAATATTTTTTGTCATCTTCATAAGTTTCAGTTCTTAATATCCTTCTCCATAGTATCTTATAGGTATGTAAAGTATGTAGACTCTTTTTAAAGGGTATATGAAGGTACTTGTAGCACCATGAATTGATCAGGAATATTCGTGTCTGAGTATAGTATATGTTTATGTAGAAATTTTGTCTATAGCTAACAGCAACTCCAGGATAATTCCAGTGTCTCTCTTCTCTGGTATATCCATAAAGTAATTATCATTACCCTCCTGAATCAATAAAAAAAGAGTTCAGAATCTGCTACTTAGGCAAATGGGCTCCAAAATCTGATTCAGTACACTGACAGAGAGCTCCCATTTCTTAGTGGTGTAGAGTGAAATTAGCAAAGACCATGAAATTAATAAATAAGAACAGAATGCCATTTATTAGTTTAACATGGGAAATTGTAAATTATGGAGGGGCTGAAATATTAGAATATGTACAATTCGAAGGGATCTTCTTCTGGTAGGTAGGTTACACAAGAAGTATTCACCAATTGAAAGAGCTATAAAGTTGCACTGCAAATTACTGTTGTAGTGAGTTCAAGTTCTTATGATTGACATATTCTTTTCCTACAGGAAAGTGAATTATAATCAAGGAGTCACTAGGGGCACCTGGGTGGCTCAGTGGGTTAAGCCTCTGCCTTCGGTTCAGGTCATGATCTCAGGGTCCTGGAATCAAGCCCCGCATCAGGCTCTCTGCTCAGTGGGGAGCCTGCTTCCCCCTCTCTCTCTGCCTGCTGCTCTGCCTGCTTGTGCGCTTTTGCTCTCTCTCTCTCTGTCAAATAAATAAATAAGTAATAAAATCTTAAAAAAAAAAGTCATCACTGGGTGAGTTTAGAAACAGGCACACACACAAAAGAAAAGAATTCTTAATTTCTTTGTGGTCCTTGGATCAGATAGCCTGATGGGCCTACCTCCCAACTGTACCTAAACTTCAAAGTCGATATATTAACCAAAATCTCTGTATCCAATGTATATAAGAAGAGGTGTCTAGGCCTGTGATACTGGAAATATCATTTAGAGAAGGCTGAGGTTTTCTCTCTCTTAGATATTGCTAATATTTGTTTTTATCTGTATTAAATTTATTTGGTTTATTTCTTTAACAATAAAAAATACTTTGGTAACAGTAGAACATTTTAGTCTTGAGCGTTATTCTGTCTTCACTGTGATCTATTCTAGTTTAACTCTGAGAGGTGCAACTCTGTTGCAGCTACCTCTCACCCAGATACTGGCAAAACTTATTGTAGCACCTTGATATTATGTTGACATGTGGGCAGAAAACTTAAAATACGCTACTTAAATTCCTTAAAGTTTATATTTTACTTAAAGTTTATATTTTAAACTTAAACTTATATTTTAAACTTAAAGTTATATTTTACTTAAAGTTTATATTTTCTTTTTTAAAATATTTTATTTATTTATTTGACAGAGAGAGAGGGATCACAAGTAGGCAGAGAGAGAGGGAGAAGCAGGCTCCCCGCTAAGCAGAGAGCCCGATATGGGGCTCTATCCCAGGACCCTGAGATCATGACCTGAGCCAAAGGCAGAGGCTTTAACCCACTGAGCCATCCAGGCACCCCTGTTTATTTTCCTTTCAGCTCCAGTGTATTTGAATATATTTGAGACATAGGTATGTTTCCAATACACCTATGCCTTTTTGCATGTTGGAAAACTCATTCAGCATTCTCAGAAAATGGCACTTCTAATCAAGGACTGGGGTATTACTTAAGCTTATAATGGCTATCATTCAAATCCACTATAATTAAATTTCATATCTTTCCTGCAGCTAATACGTACTATGATTCCATCAAGGTTTTCTCATTCTTATTCTGACCTGAAAAAGAGTGCCATCTTACAAATCAGTAGCATGCCTCACTGCACCTGGACCTCTCTTAATTTTAACACAAGCTTTACCCAAACATGTAATTTTGGGATGGATAATTAATGTGAAACAGGTCACTCCTCCTCACTCTGCTCTGTAAGGCAAACATCACTAACTAATGATAGTGGTCTTCTCTTGGGTGAGACTTGGGCTGAGTTTTAGAAGTGGGCTTCTCAACCAGAAATCTCCAGGTGACTATAGTTGCTTCCAAAAATTGGAGTTGGCATATCAGATGAAATTAATTTGGATTCCTGCCCTATCGTATGGTGTCTGACAGGATCTGTCAATTTTGAATTCCAGCATTTATCCAAAAGTAATTGTCTACTGAAAGTTTTCTGAATCAGGAAATCACAAGTTCTCTGGAAATTTTTTTTCCCTCCCCTTTACTCCCTGTGGATCTTCTCATCAAGAAAAACAAAACTGCCAACATTATCTATAAAAGCCTGAAAAGTAGCTAGATTTGCTAAACATTTAAAGCATTTGCTCAGCTAATTTAGCTCAAATTAGTATCCATGATTCATACAAGCTTTACTGTAAGATTTTTAGAAAATAATTTGGGGGGGGGGTGCCTGGGTTGCTCAGTTGTCAAGCATCTGCATTTGGCTCAGGTCATGATCCCAGAGTCCTGGTATTAAGCTTCTTATTGGGCTTCCTTCCTAGCGGGGAGTCTTCTTCTCCCTCCCCTTCTGTCCCTCCCCTGCTTGTGCACTCTCTCTCTCTGTGTCAAATAAATAAAATAAAATAATTATTAAAAAAAGAAAGAATTTGGTTTTGAAACAGTGAAAAATATTTCTTATAAATCTCTTGTATATGAATGATCTAATATTGAATTTCTTCCATGTTAAATGAAACTAATTTCCTCTAGAAAGTTCAGAAATTATAATACCACTAGGAATTTCTTTTTTTTTTTAAGATTTTATTTATTTATCTGACAGAGAGAGGTCACAAGTAGGCAGAGAGACAGGCAGAGAGAGGGGGAGGCAGGCTCCCTGCTGAGCAGAGAGCCCGATGTGGGGCTCGATCCCAGGACCCTGAGATCATGACCTGAGCTGAAGGCAGAGGCTTAACCCACTGAGCCACCCAGGTTCTCCCCACTAGGAATTTCTTAAGCACCAAAGCAACGTTTGGGTAAAAGAATCAAAGAGGGGTCACCTGGGTGGCTCAGTCAGTTAAGTGCCTGCCTCTTGATTTTAGCTCAGGTCATGATGTTAGGGTTGTGAGATCAAGCCTCAAGCAAGGCTCTTTACCGGGCCGTGGAGTCTGCTTAAGATTCTCTCTCTCCCTTTGCCCCCACTTCCACCCTGGCCTCTAGCCCTGGCTCATGCTCTCTCTCTCCCTTTCTCTCTCTAAGAAAAAAAAGAGAGAATCAATATACATTATCTGTTCATAGTCATATTGCTCTATGATGAAAGGAAATATAAAATGTAAGAACTGTATACTTTACAGATTAAAGGGTCTTAAAATAATTGGTGAAAATGTTAACTTATTAAAAATATTTTAACTTAGTCTTCAGTTCATAATCAAGTATTTGTTTCACTCTTTTACCTGTGTATTACTGGCTGAGTTGACATGAAAAAAAAAAAGAGAGAGAGAGAGAGAGAGAATGAGAGAGAGAGAGGAAGAGGAGGAGGAGGAGGAGAAAGCCATAAGAGATGATTCCAAAGATGCTTCCATTTGTAAAGAATAGAATGTTTGAAAAATCAGATTATTTCTGATGTATAAATCAGAATTGTTTACATTTTGGGGGTATGAAGATGGATAAACTTCCAAAAGGGGAAATGGCATACTACCTGAAATCATCTTAGTTTTGGATACACATGATGATTTTTCCCAAAGATGAGTCACCCTTATGTCTAATCTCATTTTCTAGAAGCTGAGAAATAAATATCATCATTAAATACAAGAAGATGATGAAAAATGCCTGTAATTTTATTTGCAAGACCTGTAAAATTAGGATCCAGAATGGGGCTTTTCAAATTTTATTCTCTTTATTTCTATCTTCTTCAACTTTTATGCTAACAGGCTTTTTCATATTTGGAAAATTATACTTTTTCATCTTTAATATTGCTAATGCCAGAGGCAAACCCATACAACTGATAAATAAACCTAATTTTATTTTTTTATGTTAGTGATAGTCATAAAATCCCTTCTTTTCCTTATACACCTTACTTCAGTTAGTTCATCTTTTTCTACACAACTTTATCACACTAGCCTCAGGCAGATATATGCGCAAACAGTTATTGTAGAACTGGCACACAAGTATTAAGAAGTGAAGGAAGAAGAGCAGCAGCCAATTAAACAGGCTGCTCTGCCCAGCCTGAGAACTAACAAGACAAGCTCTCACATAAATGTATCCAAAATGACCATATTTACTCATCTAATTCCTCTTTCACTTTGCTTATACCTTTACTTATACTAGGAAGGGGAAAAACAGAATCACAGTGTTAATGGTCATTTAAATGAGAAAACTGGTCCACAGTGGGAACAGGAGAATTTTGCAGGTAAAAAATCTTGTTCTTTGGAAAAATGTCTATTCATGTCTTCTATCCATTTTTAATTGGGTTATTCATTTTTTGGGTGTTGAGTTTTATAAATTCTTTATATAAAGAAGACAGACAGATGGCTAATGGACATATGAAGAGATGCTCATCATCACTAATCATCAGGGAAATACAAGACAAAACTAAACATGAGATACCACCTCATACCTGCCAGAATGGCTACAATCAACAAAACAAGAACCAACAGGTGTTGGTGAGGATGTGGAGAAAGGAGAACCCTCTTGCACTGGATGCAAAATGGTGCAGCCAGTCACTCCGGAAAACACTATGGAGATTCCTTAAAAAGTTAAAAATAGAACTAACCTATGATCCAGTAATTATACTACAAGGTATTTACCCAAAGAATTTAAAAATACTAATTCAAAGGGATACATGTACCACAATGTTTATCAATGTTTACAGCAGCATTATCTACAATAGCCAAATTATGGAAAGAGCCCAAATGTCCATTGATGTATGAATGGATAAAGAAGAGGTGGTGTGTGTGTGTGTGTGTGTGTGTGTATATTTTTTAGAACATAACCCTTTCATTATCTAGCACCTGTGACAGTTTTTTTTTTAATATTTTTATTTATTTGACAGAGAGAAATCACAACTAGGCAGAGAGGCAGGCAGAGAGAGAGGAGGATCCCAGGACCCTGGGATCATGACCTGAGCCAAAGGCAGAGGCTTTAACCCACTGAGCCACCCAGGCGCCCCACCTGTGAGAGTTTTATGTCTCTAAAGGAGACAGGAATTTCGGAGCATTTTTGGCTCTTTTAAAGGAAAAGGAGTGGGTAAGCACACCCAGAGGTGAGTAAAAATCTTAACACAGGGGATCAAGCCCACACCTGACATGTTCCCCACCACTGTCTGTTCCAGATTTTTTTTAAGGGATATATATATATATAAATGGATAAAGAAGAAGTGGTATGTGTATATATATATGACTATTACTCAGTTATAAAAAAGAAGGAAGTCTTGCCATTTGCAATGACATGGATGGAGTTACAGAGTATTATATGAAGTGATATAAGTCAGAGAAAGACAAATACCATATGATTTCACTCATGGAATTTAAGAAACAAAACAAAGCAAAGGGAAAAAGAGAGGCAAACCAAGAAACAGACTCTTAACTATATAGAACAAATTGATGGTTAGCGGCGGCACGGGTGGGGGGGGGCATCAGGTGTTATAGGGAAGTGCTGAATCACTATGTAGTGCATCTGAAAGTAACATTATGCTCTTTGTTAACTGAATTTAAATAAAAACTTTAAAAAAGATCTTGTTCTCCATAAAAGAAAGAAATCTTTGAATTCTGAACACTTTTCAATGCAAAGGAGGTCCTGGAGCACTCTCCTGGCTTTCCATAAGTTCCTCATGTCACTGCTACTTGTAGAATGAGTTTGCCTCCTTCTCTAGATGGGGTTCCAAATTGAATTTTTTTCTGTTTTGGAGCTAGAACTTCATATCGAGTTGGCTGAAACTACCCAAACTCTGACCTTTTTGTCAGGGTAATTTTCAGCCACCTGATCATTTTTCACTTTTTTTTTTTGAGATTAACTCAAAGTACTTACTGGATTGAGAACCACAGTGAAGAAAAGTTCACCTCCTTGGATACTTTTGTCCAGCTCTTTAGGACCTCCTGGATATTCCTTGTAGAAAATTGTGTGAGTGAAAAGCCCACAGGTTTGTCTTGGAAGAACCTGAAGGAAGAATAAACAAGTAAGGAAAAGTTCCTTTGACCAATTAATTTGTTGAAACTTGGGTTTTTTTCTCATGGAAGTTGTTGATGCATAAGTTGGTGTCATTATTCAACTCTTAACTAAGACCCAGAAAATCCTTCACACTCTGGGAAAGAAGAACGACATCAGCACAGAAAGAATACTGAAGAAAGTTGAAGAAATATTTTAAAATTAAGATAGACTTTGAATTATTTTAGCCACTTATCTATTTTAAATCTCCAAGTCAGTACTGCTGCTATGAAGCCTAGTATGTTCCAGCATCTTAAGAAATAAAAAAGTGAAAATGAGACTTTAAAAATATTGGAATTGTCTACCCTATAATCTAGTTGGCAAAAATTTTAAGGATAATACTTTCTGCCAAATTCTACACATGCACTAGAAAATGAAGTCAATCATTAACAATTTGATTCTTAAGAAATGGCAGTATTATGCTGAGCGAAATAAGTCAATCTAAGACAATCATCATATGGTTTCACCCATACGTGGAATATAAGAAACAGGGCAAAAGACCATAGGAGAAGGGAGGGAAAACATGGGAAGTCATCAGAGAGGTAGAAAAACCACGAAAGACTCTTAGCTATAGGAAACTAGCTGAGGGTTGCTGGAGGGGAGGCAGATGGGGGATGAGGTAATGGGGTAATGGGCATTAAGGAGGGCACATGATATGATGAGCACTGGGTGTCATGTGCTACCGATAAATTATTGAACTCTACATCTGAGACTAATGATGTACTATATGTTGGCTAATTGAATTTAAATAAAAAAAAGAAATGACATTTTAAATTAGAACAAATATTTGAGACACGAATCATAGCATGTTTTCTAGTCTGGAAGAACAACTGCCCCAAATTTTAAGTCTGAAGGCTGCCAGTTCCAAAAGTTAAAAAGAGATTATGCTTTTGACTATTAATTTTTATATACCGCCATAAACAAAATGATAAAACATCACTTAGGAGAAAACTTTATTTTCATCCTTTGTATATGAAAACCATGAATTGTTCCAATTATACACATTCATGATAAGGATTTTTTTTTTTCAAATTCTCAAAGCTTTTCTGGTAAAATAACAGAGCAATTATAAAAGAAAGTGCGAATTAATGCTGTGTAGGATGGTACAATCTTTAGCTATACCTTATATAATGACTTTATAATGACCTGTGTTTCTTACTATATACTTGAAGGAATAGTCAATTAATGAATATACTTTGAAGAGCTACAGGCTTACAGAATCTTAAGCATGCAAGTGTTCTGCTTATTATCCTCAGTAAATTGATCTTCATTTTTTGGTCTTTATTCTTAAAGCATGTTTGGCTCAGTAAGTGCTTTCAAAATACTACCTATGTAGGACTTTTCATGCTTTGCAACCCTCTACAAATATACCAGTTCTTTTCCTTTAGTTTC
Source organism: Meles meles (assembly GCF_922984935.1). Classification (NCBI taxonomy): domain Eukaryota; kingdom Metazoa; phylum Chordata; class Mammalia; order Carnivora; family Mustelidae; genus Meles; species Meles meles. The sequence goes on from NC_060067.1 coordinate 93,022,002, forward strand.
TGTATTATAATAAATTTCAATCTCGTCCTTGAAAGTTTTGTTACAAAAAACACAATTCTTAGCTCAATCAGTATATCATATATTGCTGTGTAAATTGAAACTTTACATATCCTATTTATTTTTGTAAACTGGTCAAATATCCTTGAGAGCTGTTCTATCTTGATGAAATAGTTAAATGAACTTCAATTTATTGCCGAGTATTAGCTCTGGTGATGTTTATGTTTAAAAGTACCACATTCTTACAATGTTATGCACAAAATCAATGGCAAACAAGAACCCAGTGCAAAGATATTCTAGCTGAATTAAATATATTCCCTAACAATTCATGAAAATACCATTCTCTAGGAAATCAAAGTTTGTACAGCATTTGTTCATTTTTTTAAACAAGTACCTATTTTTAACTCTAAGTAAGTCCATGTGGGAGAACACAAATATACATTCTTTCTACTCTTGAAGAATTTAAGGTATATTGGAATAAAGAGAAATACTCCAAAGCTAAATAAATACCCACAGGTGATTAAAAGCTAGGTTAGTTTTACATTTTAACAGCGCATGATTCTGAATCACTTTCGGGATTCAGTTTGAATATCTTGCCTGAAAAACTATGGAAACATAAAGAGCTATCTTTGGGACTTGATTGCCTTGCTGATTCTATGCAAAATGGAGAGAGAAAAGAAATTGGAGTTTTGTCTATTTCTCAAATTATTTGAGTTTGAACACAGAGAAGAGGAAGTGCAAAGGCTTTACCCTTCACTTCCGGGAAGGATCCCACCTGCCAAGAGGATAAGAGCTAATGTGAGCGCTTGGATGATCAGCGGGCCACAACAGGAGGGTGAGGAGATACTTAGAATGTGACAGGGTCATATTCCATTGTCTCGCTCACTGAGCTCAATGCTACAGGACACTGAACATATTCCTTCAAATAGCTGTCTTGTGTTAGAGAAGGAATGAGAGAGGGTTTGTTGTTTGTTTGTTTTTTGTTTATTTTTAGGCGTTTTGCTAGGGACTGTCCTCTAGAACTGATTCTAGGAGTGTGACATTATCAAATTCAGACTTTGAGACATTGAGGAGACTATGGAAACCTTGCTGACAGTAAGTGGGAGATGGTTAAGAAAGCCCTAACCAACAAGAATCTTGACCAATTGGATCTGAAGCCAGGATCCTGTACTTAAGAACTAAATCTAGAGCAGCTTTCAACAAATGCTTTTAGGAGTTACCAGTTAAGACTATCTAGGAGGCTGCCAGCAGGGTTAATGGGAAACTTTATCAATGGGAATCTCCATTAGAAACAGTGGACAATCAGGATCTGTAGTCTATTGTTTAGAGGGCTCTGGCTTTCCCCAGAGAGTCACATTTAGCAATCAGGGGTTAGGGTAGAGAATCCTGGTTTTCCCTTAATTTCTTACTGAATGAAGATCGAATTTGTCCAGCAGACAGTGCACTAGGACTGGAAACTCAGAGACTCTGGTTAGGGCACAAACGCCTTGAAATGCCATAGGCTTTCATATTTTTGTGGAGTTATAAGAGGATCTGTTATGGAATTCACAGGAGAGCAGGCCTGAGTTAGCTGCTCAGCTGTTGTACACCGAGGTGCTTTACAATAAATTACGGGACATGGACTTGATATTGAGGAATAAAGGGAATAAGAGTAGGTAGAGTGGTCAGAAAGTCTTTTGAGGAGGGGTGCCTGGGTGGCTCAGTGGGTTAAAGCCTCTGCCTTCGGCTCAGGTCATGATCCCAGGGTCCTGGGATCGAGCCCCACATGGGGTTCTCTGCTCAGCAGGGAGCCTGCTTCCCCCCCCCCCCCCGCCTACCTCTGCCTACTTGTGATCTCTGTCTGTCAAATAAATAAATAAAATCTTTAAAAAAAAAAAAAGTCTTTCGAGGAAGAAAAATAACAAAGATATGGACACAGCAATATCGTTTTAGAAATTTTTGGCTGGAGTGAGTCTGTATTAGCTACAGGAAAATAGAAGGTAGAAAGGTAGATTTAGACTAAATTGTTTTCAGGTACCTGAAGAGCAAGTTAAAGGCTGTGGAGATAATTGGATGTATCAAGGTTAGGAAGGCCAAAATCACAGCAGTGTTCTAAAGAGAATTAAAAAAAAAGAAAAAAGAAAAAAAGACTGGCAGTATCAGTGGAACAGGCTATAGTTGGGGGGGGGGGGCGTAAATGGAAGCTATAAACAAAGTAGGAGCCAGCAGCTCAGTTTACACATGAAACCAAGGCAGTGAATTAGGCTGTGGGAAACTAAGGGGGATAAAAATGCATTGTAAAGGAATTATTGTTGGAATGCAGAGGCTGGAAGTTGGAGGGCAGTGGGCAGCTTCATGTCCGAATTGCAGAACTGAATCTGGAATAGCAGGATCAATAACAGCTGGCTTGAAGGGAAGTAATGCGTTCCATTTAAGGCCTTTGGAATTTGATTTATGAATATTTTTTTAAAAAGTGTCCCTCATCTCATAAAACAAAATATGGGTGTGATTTTTTTTTTTTTTTTTTCCATTCTCTTCCTAGGAGAGCATACTGGCTCTTATGGTCTTACTTGCATCTCTATTTGGATGACTCCAAGTCATGTTCTCTCTCTTTTACTGCACAATCATTTCCTGCTTGAAAATTCTCATCCAAGAGCCCACAAAGCAGATATAGAGGGTTTCCGTGGATTGCTACAAAACTGGAGCCATAGGGACAACCATCAAAACAGAGCCTTTATTACCTGTAAGATTTGTGCATTTGCAGTGCAGTTAAAATATGTTTTTAGGAGAAACACAAAATGAACATATCCCATGGGACACAGCCAAGCAAATTTTCTGGCATTATTGACAGAAACAGAAACAAAAGAGGACAATGTTTAATAAAGTCCTTAGGGACCTAAATTCACTGTTCTACCAACATTGCCTATGATTTTAAAATGCAGGAAAGTACTGAATACTCCTCAGTTATAACCCAGGTCTCCTAAATGCTCTCTGGTCAACAGGCTGGCAGTTGAGGCATAGGAGTTTATCTTCAGTAACGAGGAAGGGCAGACTGGGATAAAATAGAGCCCTTGTGTCCCCACCTAGCATTTACAGCAGTTTTTATTGAGGGAAAAGTCAAAATGGAAGATGATCCAACTTAAATGTCATCACCCGTTCTGTAATTTTTACAGACATTGGAAAACTGTATGGAAAGAAGTCAGTTCCACCTAATTCTAGAGATATCTGGTCAGACATAGTCTGACAGAGTGTTACAGTGCCTCACCGCACAGTATTTTTCTCCGTGGTATTCCTTCCCAGGAGGAGTCTAAATCAGGAAGCCCCTTCCTAACGTCATCAGTACTCTTTGGGTTTTCTAGTTTGGAAAAAAGTCGGATTTGTTCCTTTGGGAGGCCTCACAAAGTATTAAGTAATAACATATCTTGACAGTAGGCATGTGTCACCATTGTAAAACAAAACAAAACAAACAAAACATTAGGGAAGCTTTGGAGAGAATTTGATAGTGGATGAAAATGACTTAATTAACATCGTCTGGTATACATTTGTACTCTATATTATGATCTGTTAGTAATTACGCAGGGCTTCATGTGTGGCTTCTTGTAAGTAGTCGAGTTTTTCTTTGTTTGCTTGGTCTGACATGATAAAGAGAAGAACAGTTTGACTTGTAAAAGAGCAGCACGTTAACATAGGGAGAGTTAGTTTTCGTTTTACGTACTAAATAACTTTTTAAAAAATTTTTCTGAAAAGATTTTATTTATTTATTTAACAGACAGAGATCACAAGTAGGCAGAGAGGCATGCAGAGAGAGAGGGGAAGCAGGCTCCCCGCTGAGCAGAGAGCCCGATGCGGGGTTCGATCCCAAGACCCTGAGATCATGACCTGAGCTGAAGGCAGAGGCTAAACCCACTAAGCCACCAAGGCGCCCCTATTTTATGTACTAAATAACTTTTTGAAGAGATGATGGCTTCTGTAAATTACCTGCAAGTCAGATATATTGTTTCCTTAGTATTTTAACATCAGTTCCTGGTTAACAGTAGTGTCAGTTAAAAAAAAAAAGCAAGCATTTTGTATTCAAAGAATTGTATGGAAGTGACTTTAATTAAAACATCCTCTGCTTAGATATGATAAATATACTTCCTGCAGTAGGAAGCTTTTCCTATCGTTAAGAGCTCAACATTTTGCTCTTCCCTTTTGTTCCTTCTTCAAATGAAGAATGTAAATCTGGAAGAATTAGTTGTATCCTATGCATACCAGAGGAGGCTCACCATGATGTTTTTGTGGATGAAGCCCCTCCGGTGTCTGGCTGGTTTCAGATGCGGATATTCTTCTGTGCTGGTGATTCTAATATTCCAAACCTTCTTCCAAGCCTCGTAAAGCTGAACATGTACAGGGTAGACGCCCGAATGGTGAGGGGCCACTGCGTAGCCCATGTCGGTAGGAATGCCATGCTCCTAAGACCAAGCAAATATTGATTAGAATGTGGGAAGATTTACCTTGATCCTATTTTTACCCCCAGATTTTCAAATGTGCTATAAATGCATTTGTTTAAATCCATCACTACTTAATTGTATTGTAAAATTAAGGTGTCCAATATTACGACCTCTAGGCGTCATGAAGCCCGGTAACCTTTCCATTCGTCTTGATGTTAATACATTTGTATTTAAGAGGGGGCAGAACAGGACTGATGATTTTAATGAATAACTGGAAAGAGTCTGCATTTAGTGCATCTTGTCATTGCCACCCGTCCTTCTTTCTACTCTCACAATTTCAATAAATTAAAGGATAAGCACTTGCAACAAACAACACTCAGCACTCCCCACAAAAATAAGACCAATGTTTATTAGAGGGATAAAGCACGTTCCAATTTCACTAGAACTGCTAAGTGGGTTTTATTTTGCCTATTACCCAGGTTCTACCAAATTGGCCACATTTCTGCTGGTCCTTCGGCATGTGGGCTGGTAATAGATTATGTTTCCTGCCTTGGAGGAAGCAGGCACCTGCAATGAAGAAATGTGTAAATCTTGTAGAGCAATTTTCTTTGAAGTTGAAGTCCTGGTTATAGTAAAAGTAGAAGGTACTGAAAGAGCCAAATAATCTGGAAATTTAGTTGGTGTGAAGTCAAGATTTTGTGTATAAGATGAGTCCAGTTACAAAGAATAGTTTTAAAATTGCACATACAACACATATGTGGATACCACTAGGCCCTGACCGGGTCAGAAAATCCAAAAATAAATTTATGTGATATCTGGATATATTGGAGGATGTTTGGGGAATTTTGTATAATTGTCATTGTTCTTCTTCATTTGAATTGGTCCCTTAATCCTGATACATATAGGCATCTTGGCATACAGGGAAATTGCATAGGCATAAAAGATGAAACACATCTTTTATAAAAAGAATACCCATGGCTTCAGCAGTAGACATGTATTTTTTTTTTCCTGAAAAATAGTTTATTTTTCTATCTGTATTTTCAATTGCTTTATAGTCTTCAAAAGTTCCACCCAAATAGGCCTCATTTGATTTAGTCATGGCTTTTCTTCATGCCAAAGAACAATTTCACATACAGAGAACCATAGTTATCAGGCTTCTAAATGTATTGAATTACAGAAATACTCTCCAAATGGATATGGGAAAAGAAGTCAGCTTTGTTTGGCTAATTTGTAAGGCTAGCTTTTTTTTTTTTTCAACTTAGATAATGACAGGAGGTGAAGGAAGTATATGAAGTCCCTGAAAGAAAGAAAATGGGTTGCCAGTGGTTTGTTGTTCCTTAAGTATCTGTCCGACTCCCTCACACAGCGTAAAAGGCCCTCAACATTTGGTCCCAAGCCTGTCTACACAGCATTATCTCCTACCAGCATTCATCCTCCCCACCCACAATTTCTGATGATTCCCTTTAAGTCTTTGCTGTACACTGTATACACTTGTCCCCCTCAACTGAATGCCCTTTGCCCCTTATCTTGTAAATTCTGTTCATCATTTAAGAGTGAGTTCAGTCAGATAGAAGTACTGGAATTGCTGAAAAGAGAAGCTGCCACATTTGTATGGTGAGAAAAGAGAATGAGTAGTATTAGTGTTGAGTGGCCCATGTCTGTGTTTCTGAAGGGTGACAGAGAAAGTTTTGTGTTTTTCATTGTATTTGCATCTTTGTGGAGCTGGCCATATTTGATGGAATTGCTATTATATCATTTAGAATTTTGCCAAAAACTGAGCTGAAATATCTCGCTGCAGTTCTTTTACTGGCTTTTAGAAACTCAAACTAAAGCAAATTTTTTCAACTAAAAATAATTCACCAGTGCATACTTTGTGTTAGACTAGGTCAGTGAAGTATTCATCTAATTTGGTTTAAAAATAGGGGTGCAGTGATCGTGGACCAGATGAAAGAAAATGAATTTCAGTCCTTGAAATTTAAAGAAAAAAATTAACAATTACAGATTAACAGTTTCTTAAGAAGCAAGGATGAAATTCACAATGATAGGAACTGTAAGAAATTATGTAAGAAATTATTTGTAAATTATTTGTAAAATAAAATAAAATGTAAAATTTGTAAGAAATTATGCTGATAGAAAGCTCAAGGTAGTTTTCAATGCCCATAAGTAGTAGGCTCTGTGTTCAGGAACCCCATATAAGAAGAGGATGGCCCTGCACAGCAGGGACACTTCCCTCCTTTTGGAATATTCCCAAATATTTGGGGACCAATGTATGCACAATTTTGTTTTTATTTCCAGCTTTTAACACTGAAGAAATACTGAGACTTCTTAGTCTCATCTTTTGTGTGTTGATGCCGTGTGTCATGATGGTAGAAAACTCCATTTCTGGAGTCAGATATATCTGGCCATTTCACTCTCCCATTTTCTACCTGTGTGGCCTTTGGCAAATGATTTATGACCCTATCTAAGCCTCATGTCCCGTTCTCAAATGCTAGTCATAGGGTACTTATCTTGAAGGAGTTCCGAGTAAATTAAATAATACTACACAGGGAGAGCATTTAGTGCATGATACACATTCAATGTATGTCATTTATTGTTGTCATTACTGCCCTGCATCCATTTTTTTTAATAAGCTGTGATCCTACTACTCAACTCTAATGTGGAAATTATGAAACCACCAGGCCATCTTTTTTTTTTTTTAATCAGTAAAAGAGCTATTACACCCTCTTTTCTGCTTTCACTGTAGGTTTGGTTTTGAGATTCTCTCACATGAGGATTCTGTGACTTCTATCTTAGTGTCCTGTCCCAGCTTCTCTCCTGATCTGTCCATATAGTCGCAACCAGCACCATGTGGCTCCAGGCTATAAATTGCTGAGAGCTAGTTAGTAGGAAATCTTTTAAAAGGGCTTTAGATAAAGGCAACATAAATTGGCCCCCAGATTCCATTCAATACCAGAAAGAACAGTAGAAATGTTCTTGCATAGAAAAGTTTGCGCTAAAATGTAGGTAGTGTATTTTGGAAGGCAGACTATCAGGTTTTAGAGGGTTTAGCCACAATGCTTAATTCTTAACTGATAAATCTATCCACTTCTCTCCAATTTGGTCATCACCATTACCCTGGTCTCATTTACCATTTTATCCCATGGGCTTGTAGCCCAGGCTCCTAACTCTACTATCCATTTCCTCTCCTGCTACATCCATCCATTTTCTACACAGCAGCCAAAGTAATACTTTAAAGTCACAAATAGGATCCTATAACATTCTATTCAAAATCTATCCTTGGTTTCCCCTTGAACTTAATGATAAAATATAGAATTCTTAGGATAGTTCCAAGCATTGCATAGTAGGACCCTTGCTTCTCTCTCTATCCTGCACCCTTCACTGTATGTTAGTCATGTTAATCTTTTCCTGAAATCCACCAAGTGCTTTCCTACCTTAGCACCCTCCTCTATCTGGTTTCCTCAGCCTGGAATATCCCTACTCCAACACTTCCTGTGGATAAATGTGATACCTCTTTTTCATAATTTATTTTTGTCATATCTACAAAGAAGGCTTTACTGACAAGTTCTGATCTAAATTAAGTCCATATTAGGACTTTGCCTTATAGCTTTTGTTTCTTTTTCATAGTACACAGCACGATTTGCAAGTGAAAATTTTTCTGTATAATTATTTCTTAATGTCTGTCTTCCTCACTAAACAATAGACTCCACAAATTTTGGGTTCTCTTTCATCCACTACTATATGCCCAGTATCTTGCCAATAGCAAGCATGAAATAAATATTAGTGAGTGAGTTTGTGAGCTGATTCTGACCACCTCCCTCTCATGCTAACTTTCTCAATGATCTCAGTTAAGCTCTCAATTCACCCACAGACATGGGTAACTCACAGGGAAATTTTATTAAAGTAATATTTGAAAACACCTTTGAGACTATAGCTAAAAATATTATTCAAGTGTAAGACAGACATATTTATTATTATGAACTTAAATATTTAAATTATAGAATAAAAATTATAAGGTTTTCAAAAATTATGTATTTAAAGACTTTCAAATAGATGTGAGGATAATACATTTTTATCAAGCAAAAAGTTATGCTATATTCTTTAGAAAAATTCCCCCAAAAAACTAAAAGAAAAAAGAAAAAAATTGGTATTCAGGTACTTGAGCAATACTGAAGAATCATTGTTTATTATAATCTTTGATAATATTTATTTAAATTCTTTCTAGTATAAGAATGGTACTTTACTTTTTAAAATTTGAGTATAGTTTACACTGGATGTTACATTAGTTTCAGGTGTACAACTTAGTGTGACTTGACAGGTTTATACATTATACTATGTTCACAAGTGCAGCTACCATCTGTCCCATTACATCACTATTACAAAATCATTGACTCTATCCCTTATGCTCTGTTTTTTGCTTTTTATTTCTGTGATTACCAATCCCATATCTGTAGGCCTGTATCTACCACTCTCCATTACCCATTTTGCCCAACCTCCTCCCTTCCCCTCTCCCCTTTGGCAACCATCAGTTTATTCTCTGTATTTATAGTTCTGATTCTGCTTTTTGTTTGTTTATTCTATGTCTTTTTAAATTTTCTATTCATCAGTGGAATCATATGGTATTTATCTTTCTCAGTCTGACTTATTTTGCTGAGCATAATAGAATAGTACTTTACTTTTGGATTTTTCTGTTTTAATCTTTATAAACAGAACCTTTTAAATTTCCATTTATGACTAGACTGGTTGCCTGTTTCCATATTTCTCAGATTAGCAACTTTAAAAACGACTATAATTAGAAAACCCCACTATGGTAGGTAACCAAACAGACATTCTACACTCTGTAGTAGAAAAAATCTAAAATTTCATTACAACGTAGTTTGGAAAAAACTTGTGTTTCTCTGCAGTTCATTTTGGTTACATGTCCTACTTCTTCAGCATATAGACTTTCATTCTTTGGTTAACCATCATAGTACTGAGGATTTACATTTATAGTTTACATGGGTTTATGATAAAGTAGTAAGTTTTGGAGTTGTTTCTAGAAAAAAAAAATTATTTTGCTTTGCTTTTTAAAGTGGCTTCCTTAAAAGCTATTGCTTTCCACATAGAAAAGACTACATTTTTCCAGAGGACAGGAGCATGTTTGAAAAATGAAATTAGAACCTTTTAACATAGAATACATATGAGTGCACACATACGCATATATGCACACAGTATGTATGAAGAAAACGATTTCTGAAACTAGGCCTTTAAATTTGAGGAACATTCTAATGTTTCTAAAAACAATGTGTTTTCCTAAAGTTAAACTAATGGGCCGCACAGGAAAGTTAGCTTATGAGTGGTTTTATATTCAGGTGCTAAATATAAATGCACTATCTTTAATCCATGGTCTAATCTTGAGCTAACACGTGTAATTTTCCACCTATAAATTTAGGGACGTAATAACCTCCTAAAATGTAATTGGCACACTTACACAAATTTGGTTAACATTTATAGATTTGGCCAGTAGATTTATTTCTATTTTTTTTAACATGGTAATATTTAATTCTTCATATAAATTTCTGTTTGCTGGTTGGTATGTGAAAACTCTGCTGTGAGATCATGTTGTTTTTAATACATTTGGTTTAAGAATTTAAATTCATTATCTGTCAGCAGCTATTGTATAATAAAGAGTTTGGCTGGTCTTCATTATCCCCGGTTTCTGGAAGGTAAGTCTGAAATCCTCAGATTTTTAGAGTGATAAGAATGTCTTTGTTATTGATGGTGGGCCCCTGAGACCATATCTGAGCCATGTTAACAAGATGACTCAGAATGTGGTTTGGCCTGCCAGAAGGGCCACCCATGAAATTAGAGAGGAAGGGCTTTGAGCCAGGTGATATCGGCCTGACTTCCAGGGAGTGGAGGAGAACTAGATGTTGAGTTCAATCCCATGACCAGTGATTCAATCAATCGTGTCTATGAAATGAAACCCTGATAAAAACTCTGGACACCAAGGCCTAGGTGAACTTCCCTGGTTGGTGATTTTCTTATGGGTTCAGAAACGCCAGGAAGGTGATTTCTTTTTCTCATAGTTTGGATTTAAAAGAAGCATGCTACAGTAACAGGAGTCTTTGGATTAAAGTGTTAAAAGTGTTAATAATGAAATTTTGTGAAATAGAATGACATTTTTGTAACTCCTAAAAGAGAAGTATAACCTTACTACTCTAAAGTTACTCAGCTCTGGAAAAGAATATATAGTGTTTCATCAACTACATAGTGAGAAAATAATCTTATTCTTCCAATATCTAAAGATACCCAAATCCATGACAATGCAATGGTAGGTGTCAACCAAGAGTCTCAGGGAGAGGGAGAGCATAGTATCATGGAGAAAGCACAGATGTAGGAGTCCTGGGCTCAATCTCAGTGCTACCCTTCATTCATTGTGGGACTTTGGGCAGGTCTCACTAAGCCTCACTTCCCCTGCTTGCCAAGTAGGGGTAATAAAATTATTTATAAAGAGTTGTAGAGAATGACAGATATAATATAAGCAACATTATTAGTCAATTACTATGTAATTTCCTTTCATTTTATTAACATTATTCTCTTTGTGTTTTAAACAACAAAAGGACAAGGAACAATGGTAAACTAAGAACCCTTCCACATCGCTTCTACCCTTCAAAAAACTCTTTGGGGTGCCTGAGTGGCTCAGTTGGTTAAGTGACTGCCTTGGGCTCAGGTCATGATCCTGGAGTCTCTAGATCTAGTCCCACATCCTGCTCCCTGCTTAGTGGGGAATCTGCTTCTCCCTCTGACCCTCCCCCTTCTCATGCTACTCTCTCTTCTCTCTCTTTCAAATAAAAAGAAAATCTTAAAAAAAAAAAAACAAAACAAAAGAAAAACTCTTTAGAATTCTTCTTCTTCTTTTAAAAAAAATTTCACTTATTTATTTGACAGAGAGAGAGAGAACGCACAAGCACAGGGAGTGGCAATGGGAGAGAGAGAAGCAGGATCCCTGCTGAGCAAGGAGCCCCATGTGGGACTTGATCCCAAACCTTGGGATCATGACCTGAGCCAAGGGCAGAGGTTTAACTGACCGAGCCACCCAGGTGCCCTGAGAATTCTTATTTAAGAACAGACCTTCCTTAAAGAAGATACAATATCAGTATCAATCTTATCTAGAAAAAGTTTTACAAAAAAGTATGTTTTTTTTTTCTGGAAAAAGTAATTGATCTTACGTATAAAGTGGGAGGTAAAAATACTCCCGGCAAATCATAAATTTGATAAGGCTGTAGTGACAGTATCAGTAAAAACCCACCTTGACAACACATAGTCCCCTTCAAGTGTTATCCCAAGTTAACAGCTTAGTTATTTGAAAAACTTAAATGAAATTTAGTACACCTAATGCATTAAGAAATTCCAGTAACAAAAGTTAAGCTAATGATTCAGTACCAATACTGAAATTTAATCTTCATTTTCCCTGGTATCCTCTAAGAAGGGATTATCTGGGGGAGATTGAAAGATTTTCTTCTAGTCTTCCCTAATAATTATGTAATTTATTTCAAGTAAGTTTCTATTTAACAGAGCATGCTGTTTTCCTCTCTTCAAGTTCCCTTCAGAATTTTTGAAGTGTCGTCATATCATTGTTGAGTGTTTCATAAGTAAACACACCACTAAAGGGTGTACTTTTGTAAGAGTACTCAAAGGAATGATGTAAACACTTGTACCTTGCATAGGCTAGGCTCATTTTTTTCAATTGGTGGCATTTCTTCAAGTAAACACGTGAAGGAATTTGTAGAAATATAAAAAATGAATTTATGAATTTTTTTAATGCTGTAGCAAAATAACCAAAAATAAAATTATCTGGAGACACAGTAGAGGAATTGGGAGGATTTAGTTCAGTCTAGCTTTCTGGAGTATGAAGTGATGAGCTTTATGTGGATGTTTGGGGTCCTTGAAAGGTAATAAAGCTACAAACAATTCAGAGACAGGCTCACATTCCCAAGGTACTTGCGAGCACATTAAATCTTTCTGAAAATCCACAGGATTGATTATAGTAGGAATCTTTAAGTCTGCCTTGTACCAATTTTAATTTAATATTCCAGAAAGAAGAGAACAGTTGGTATTGCTCTTTGTTGTAACTACTGCTTACCCTCTGGTATTTAAAATAGCCACCAGGATGATTAACACTTGTGGTGCTGGCTGCACAAACACAGGAAATTACATAAATTATATAAAGAGCTATTTAAAAGGAAAACATGGTGAGAAGTAATTCTCATTGTAAGGTTTTGGTAATAGCATCAGCCATGCCATTGATACTGATATTAACTGCTATTACCAAAACCTTATAATCAGAATCTCATTTCTTCCCTAGAGAGTTATTTTAAACAAATTCAGAATATTAAAATCTGACTTTTGGGGCATTAGAGCTTGATAGCCCTGGGGTCAAATCCTTTCTCAGCTTTTCACTGACTGTACGAATTAAGGAAGATTATATAAGTGCCCCGAGCCTTATTTTCTGCACTTTCAATATGGAGCTGATCAGCCTTGCAAGTGGTTGGGAGGATATTAACTGAGGACACATGAAAAGCACGAAGCACAGTGTCTGGCAAATACCTGGAGGCTCAAGTTTCTCTTCCTACATTTTGTCTGGAGAGTCTAGAAACTTTCTACTTGAAATGCAAGGTCCTGTTTCATGCAGGGGAACAGAATAATAGAATTTCAAATTTCACCACCTTCCCTGATCTGAGCACAAATTAAAGGGAAAAATGGAGAATTAAGAAGGTTAGTTTGGATGTTGCTGCAATGATCTGGGTGCAGCGTGAGAAATGTGGAAGTGGAGTGGTGATAGAAAGTATCCAAATGGAGCAGGATATGGTGCAAAGAAAGAACTCACAGAATTTGTTGAATGACTGTGGACATGGAGTGGGAGATAGGAAAATGCCAAGCAGGTGCAAGATTAGCATTTGAGTGGACTTGACTGTCATTTCTTCTTTTGCCGTCACTTTCATCCCTGCCATGTTTATAATCACCTCTCGCAAAACAAGTGTGCCTTCCATTTTAACTAAATGTAAGACACTCAAGAAGGAAGGAGCAGTCAAAATTTAGTAGCAGCATGCATGAATCTGGAAATAAACCTTTCCCCGGCTCCATCCCCACATCTGACTCCAGCCCACCACTAAGAATTTCTTGGAGAATTCATAAAGGCTTTGAGTTCATTTTGTGTCCAAATAAATTTGGGCAGGGAGGGACTATTTTCATGTAGGACATGTACTAAATTTATCTTTCTTTTTACAAAACCAGTTTAAATCACCCTATATGCACTGGAGATGCAATGTAGAATTTTTTTTTTTAGAGGAAAAAAAAGGAAAGGAATCAAAAAGAATAGTTTTCCACATTCTCCCCGTTGTTAGGGAGCATGAAGTCTTCCTATAGAATAGAAAAAAGTAATCTGGAAAGGCATTTGCAAAGAAAAGGACTAAGATCCTGAGGTAATCAAAACCACTGTCAAAAGTTTAATAATGTATCCAAATGAGAAAAAAATGCTGTGTCACTATGGGAATGGGCAGGGGCCAGTATCTTCATGTAGGTGAAATCCAGAGTTTCTAAGGAAAAGCAGCAGATCATCCTTGCATACTTTAAATAAGTATGCGAAGATAGAAAATTGGGAGACTCAAACCTTGATGTTATTTTTGACCTGTTATTACCTTTTGCTTCCTCACCATCCATCCAATAAGAAGCCCTATTGATCTATTTCAGAAATAGTTTTCACATTGCTCTCCTTTGTAATCTCACTGCTGTTGGTTTAGTTAAAGCCTGTCTTTATTTCCTCTTCCTTAATCACTTTCATAGTAATCCAATTTGTCTACTTCCCTCCAGTCTCTCTGCTTTTCTCCATCCTCAACACTCCTACTCTAATATTCTGTGACTCTACAGTCTATGTGGACGTGACAGAACTCTGGGAAGGAGATGACAGTGTCACCTTGGAGTTCAAAATGCTTAAAATATCTAATTCTTGTAATTAGATACGAAATTCCAATTTAGGAAAACAGATTCTAAAACATTCTGATGAGAAAAGGTGAAACAATTGCCAGAAATACAGTGAAGGAGTACAACTGAAGAAGGATAGCTTCTTTAAAAACAAATGTCATTCTTTTCAGAGAATTATAATTATTCAAAACAAGGAAGAAAACATCTATTTAACAAAGTGATTAAGAGTCAGAAACATCTGAATTCAAGTGCCAGATCTGTTGCTTAGCTGTGTGGTTTGGAGGAATTACTAAACCTCTTCAAATATCAGCTTTGTTTTCTATAAAATGGAGATGACATCAGTAGGGCTGTCATGAGGATTAAATTTTTTTTAAGACTTTTTTTTCTTCACTTGAGAGAGAGAGAGAGAATATCAGCAGGGGCAGGATTAAATATGATTAATTAGAGAAAAATAAGATTATTAATTAAGAGCACCAGCCACATAGTGAAGGATCAATATTATTAGTGATTGTCTAAAGAAACTATGTACAGGGCCCTCACACACACAAGGGTTTAAAACAGGTACGTGAGATGAAAGGAAGTACACATAACAAAGGACGAAGCAATTAACAAAACAAAATAAACAAAAAAGGTAAAAAAAAAATTGTGAAGGCGGCTAAAGTTCAAAGTGAGTTTTTTCCATAAATAACTAATTAAAAATAATTCTAATAAGCAGAAGATTCATAAGTAATATTATTCCATGTTCACAGTTGGAGAGGGGAGGGCTGAAATATTTTGATGATCTGGGTAAAATGCAGAAATGTCCAGTATCTCTTCTGATTCTACTTTCCCTATCAAAGGGAATAGCTTTTCAAAATACATATGATGATATATACGTAAGCTTAGATGAAAGACATGATGAAGTAAATTGTAAAGTATTTCAATATTCTCCAGGTTCAGAAGAGCACATTTTAAAGTAATTAAAACAAAAATTTGTAGATTTTTAATTAACTTAAGACGTGCTCTTCTGAGCCTGTTCAACTTGATCAATAACCAAGAAGATGCAGTAAGTCATACTGACACAATATACTTGTAAGATATATGTATGACACAAAGCTAGGGAAGATGTAATGCATGTTAAATAAAGAATCAGTCTTTACAAGTATGTTGATAGACTGAAATACTGAACACATAACAAATAGGAAATGTTAAAGGGACAGTTTTAATCTCAAAGCTAGCATTTAGTTAACAAAATCTATCGGACAAAAACAAATACCTGAAGGCTTACTAAATAGCTCATGGACAGAAGGTCTGGCAGACACAGATGTGATATGATGGTTTAAAAGAATGTGATCTTTGGCACATAAGTAGATATAAAGTGTACATGGGGGTGCCTGGGTGGCTCAGTGGGTTAAAGTCTCTGCCTTCGGCTAGGGTCATGATCCCGGGGCCCTGGGACCGAGCCTCACATCAGGCTCTCTGCTCAGTGGGGAGCCTGCTTCCCTCTCTCTCTTTCTCTCTGCCTGCCTCTCTGCCTACTTGTGATCTCTGTCTGTCAAATAAATAAATAAAAATCTTTAAAGTGTACATGAAGGGAAAAATTATTTTACTGTTTTCTGTTCTAATAATGGTCAGATTAGGGCAACATATATTGGGAGACAGAATGACAAGTTTGAGGTTGTACAAATATGGCAACTGGGATGATGAGGGGATCTGAAAACCTATGGACTGCTTCAAGATCCATAACTTAGACAGAAGCACATGTAGTGGTATTAATCATGTCTCTTTATTTTCTATATTTCTGATACTTTGACAGCTGAGACCTTCCAGACCCTGCAAAGACTGCCTCTCCCATGGCTATCCAGTTCCTAGAGATAAACACCTCCCCAAGAGCATGTTCTGCAAGCACAAACCAACCAGTTCAGGCTCCCTCCTCTCAACCACTTCCTTCTTCTTCTTCTTTTTTTTTTTAATTGTGTTATGTTAGTCGCCATATAACACATCATTAGTTTTTGATGTAGTGCTCCATGATTCATTGCATGTAACACCGAGTGAACCGTGCAGTCAGTGCCTTAATACCCATCAACCACTTTCTTCATAAGCTGAGTGGCTTCATCCCTGCCCTAATCGTCTCCGGGTCAGGTATGGCACAATTAGAAAGAATCCCTTTACAATAGTGATCGCTGAAATTTTCATCCAACCAGCCAATCCTAAACCTGTTTACCCTGCCTCGTCTTGCCTCTCCTGTAGAAACCACACTAAATGCTCTTGCCTGTGCATTCCCCCTACTCTGTTTCTTGACTGACTTTAGTGCTACCCCATGGTTTCCTGGATGGTGTGGTGTACTCTCTCCTCTTTGGGAACTGAGAGTGTCAAGCTCTCTTTCCAATGGCAGTCCTCCCCTGATCTGATGATCTCACCATACCCAAATAATAATAAAACCCACATTTTTAAACAGTAATGATAAAATCTTAAGATCCAGAAGAATATTTATTTTTATTTTCATCTACCAAACATTGAGGACCTACTAGGTGTCAGTCACCATTCTGTGTACACAACTACCTAGATTAGCAGAACAACTCTACTTGAATGTATGGATTGTCTTCCCTCTTCTAGAGCTTACCTTCTGAGTACACTCGTTCAAATTCCTTGTAAATCATACAATTGATTATATTCAAGGGGTAATATTCAAAAAATTTACAAGTCAGCATTCTATGCAATTGGTCACTCAAAACTTCTGCTAAATGTAGAGCTGGAGATGGATGCTGGCCACTCGGAGCCAGACCTCGTTAGTTGCTGAGCAGTTGGGAGCTTTGGGACATCCTGGGGTAGGGGCTGAGGTGGTAGCGGGGTAAGGGTAGTAGCACTGACACATTTCAATATTGGAATCACTGGCATGGCCATACTAGTACTTTTATATTGAATATTAGTCCTGATAATATATCCTTCGGTCTCCCCTTGTCTCTTGTCCTTACCAAGTTCCTTCAGCCATTGTTTTTATGAAGTAAATTATAGGCTTCACCTTATTAGTAATTGTGCCCTGAATAATGGCTAGTGTCTTTTTTAAACTGCGCTACTTGGATAACTCAGAAGTGGTTTATCAGCTCAGGGTAGACTTTTATATCTTGACTTGAACTCTCTTTCTATTAGGACCACTAGAATTGTGCTTTGTTTTCAATATCAATAAAATAAAAATCTAATGTGTCTTTTTTATAAAGTGCTTCACTGAAGTGAAGATGATGGAATTCATTCATTCTGTAACTGGCAAGCAAACTAATTAAAAGATTATCGTATATTCCTTAAGCCAGCAAGTCTTTCAATATATTTTAAATTACATTTTGATACTATAATCTTTATTTCCATATTAGAAAAGTTAATGTGCTCACTAATCTAAAAAGTTGCTCACTTGACAATAGACATTTCAGCTAATGTGAATTAGCAGTTCTGCTGAACTTGGAAAAGAAGGGGGCCAAAGGACACTATTTGAAGGAATAATGATAATACAGGAAAAAGTACAATCCTTGGCAAGATTTTATGTTTTCAGGATCAGAAACATTGTTCTACTACTACTAATTTTACAAATATTGTCTATAACCGTGTTAAGTATTATCTGATACTGGCAGTGAATTCTAGGGTAAAAATTTCTACTAATTATTTTATCATTAAAATTAAGACACCATAATTTACCAAAAATGTTAGATATAATTCTTCAACTAAGAGTATATATCTTGATGATTTTTTGAGACTTAAATGCAATAAGTTATTTACTTATTGAATGGAATTTTGTCCAATTTTAAAGGCTGTACAATAGATATTTCAAACTATGTTGTAGGTCATTAACAAATGTTATAATTAATCCTTGCCTCAGATAAGGTACTTTTCAAAAACACCCACCCTTGTTAACATTTCATTTTAATACCTGAATTAGCCCATATTTGATAACTAAAAATATTTTCTAATCAGCCTTTAAAGCTGTATTTCCTGGTGGCTGTAACCATCAAATGCAAGTTTGCTTAAAGAATTTACTTGACCTTCCATAATAAGGTATTAGGCAGAGTTTTCAAAGCTAAATTAAAATGGACATCAAGTTCTCTTGTGAGACAGAAGTGGCCACATTGTGAAAAAGGATAATAGATCAGATGCATTTGCTAAAACTCAATGAAAATAACAGGTGTTTGGCTGTATAGATGGTGATAGAGAATGCTCAAACAAAAGAGTTTTATGTCATAGTCTCAGATTCTCTTACTTGAAAACATACTTTAAATGTTTTCTAATTCAATCACTTATTTGAATGCTGAATGTCATCCGTGAGCTCCGATCTTGTTTGAATGCCCAGTTGCTCCTAGAGCAACACTTTGGTTCTTTCTGTGTTCTTTCATTTCCTTAACTGGGAGAAATGCTCGTGCTCATATTAAAATTTCAGAGCCTCCAAACTGTTGGAGAAAGCAGGATGTTGCCTAATTTAGACACGTGCTATTATTAGTAGGGGTTAAGCTTTTGCCTATTTCATCTAGTTAGTTGATAGTTGATGAAAAATTTCCTTCAGAATAGTTTCTACTGAATTAAACTAGCCTCTTTATCTGTGATAAGAGATACTCATTCTTGTGGAAAGTTCCTCAGATTTAGTTGTTTGTTTCCTTTCCCAACATTTTAGAAACTGTCCATTTTAGGGAACCTCGGGGAAAGATGCCTTAGGAGATCAACCTGTAGTTCTCAGTTTCTCTTGTGTTATCAGAATTACCAAACATGCCTTTGGATTAGCAAGCAGAAGTGAAACCTAGACTTACTCCTTTGAGTTGGGTTGACAGGCTAGTGAGAAAGCCTGGGGGGAGGGGGTGTGTCACAATTCATACAGTTTTAGAAGACCTGGATTTCTCCACAAATAAGTGAAACCATATGATAATTGACTCTCTCTGCTTGACTTATTTCACTCAGCATAATCTCTTCCAGTTCCATCCATGTTGCTACAAAAGTTGGGTATTCATCTTTTCTGATGGAGGCATAATACTCCATAGTGTATACGGACCACATCTTCCTTATCCATTCGTCCGTTGAAGGGCATCTTGGTTCTTTCCACAGTTTGGCGACCATGGCCATTGCTACTATAAACATTGGGGTACAGATGGCCCTTCTTTTCACTACATCTGTATCTTTGGGGTAAATACCCAGTAGTGCACTTGTAGGGTCATAGGGAAACTCTATTTTTAATTTCTTGAGGAATCTCCACACTGTTCTCCAAAGTGGCTGCACAACTTGCATTCCCACCAACAGTGTAAGAGGGTTCCCCTTTCTCCACATCCTCTCCAACACATGTTGTTTCCTGTCTTGCTAATTTTGGCCATTCTAACTGGTGTAAGGTGGAGGACATGGGGAGATGGAGAGGAGAAGGGAGTTGAGGGAAATTGGAAGGGGAGGTGAACCATGAGAGACTATGAACTCTGAAAAACAACCTGAGGGTTTTGAAGGGGCGGGGAATGGGAGGTTGGGGGAGCCAGGTGGTGGTTATTAAGGAGGGCACGTATTGCATGGAGAACTGGGTGTGGTGCAAAAACAATGAATACTGTTATGCTGAAAAGAAATTAAAAAAAAAAAAAAAGAAGAAGAAGACCTGGATTTCTGGGCTTAATTCTACCCCTACTGAGCTTTATAAGCCTGAGTGAGTCACTGTATTTCTCCGATTTTTAGTTTCCTTATCTATAACGTGAGAATAAATATACCTACAATTCAAGGTTGTTATAAGAATAAAAGGGAATAACACAATATATAAAAAACTAAAACCCTTTTCTCCTTACCTCTTTACGTTTAGCAGCAAAGCAGCTTTGTAACCCTAATGCCTTAATGAGAAGTGAAAGAGTTAACATTTGTTTAGAAAATGTGTAGAATTCACATGAACCAAATGTCATTGCAATACAGATTAAGCTTTTAACCTTGAGGATTTTGTTCCTCCTACCTGTCACTCTGAACACCTGAGAAGCCTAGGCAAAAATTGA
Source organism: Meles meles (assembly GCF_922984935.1). Classification (NCBI taxonomy): domain Eukaryota; kingdom Metazoa; phylum Chordata; class Mammalia; order Carnivora; family Mustelidae; genus Meles; species Meles meles. Next base: position 93,042,337 of record NC_060067.1, read on the forward strand.
AGAGGGCAATTTTCTGATACTGAATATGTAATGATGATAAAAACAACAACTGTCATCTTCTGTTTGTTAGGTGCTAATCACTGTTTGCAATTGCTTTACATGCGTATTCTCTTTCGTGTGGTTATGGCTGGAAGGGACCGGTCTTGGATTTAGTCTTTTTTTCTTACCTGTCCTTTCCTGACAAAAAGAAATCCATGCATCCTATATTTTATTAACATTAAAGAACACATTTTGCCTTATTTCTGAAGACCCTCTGTGACTGTTCTCTATGCCTCAAGGACCATAATTTGGGTTGTCAACCTGTAGTTAGGAATGATATTTCAAAGAAAATGTCCTTTGCTTGGCACTTGAGTGAGGAATAAGAATGACCAAATTTCACTTCTGAGTTATTCTTTTAATTCATGATGCTTTTCAGTTGAGAATTCTAAAAAAATGTGTATAATTCCTGTGCATGTCTGTTCTTACTATGTGTACTTTCAAGTATTTACACTTGTTTTAAGTACAAACATAATATTCATTGATTCATTCATTCAAGTAATAATAGAATACCTATTATCTAGATACTTTCTTAATGGCAGAGAAATATAGATAGCAATGAATGTTATGTCATTCATCAAATCTGCCTTGAAAAACTATTTTCTTTTAAAAGCAAACAAAAGCAACAACAAACAACAAAAACCTCCCTGCTCACTTCTCAGTTTCTAATTTCTTATTAGTACTTTCTTTCATTCTATTTAAGTATTTTCTTCTTTCACATATTCTTTTCTTCACAGATTAAAGAAGAAAATACAAAGTAATTTTCTTGTTCACATCCTTTCTTGCTGATTAATGTTGCTTATATCAGCAAGTCTTAGGCTTCTGAAGATGACAAAATTAATGTGTGCTGTGTTTAGTGCTCTCTATTAAAAATTGAGATATTTACACACTCTTACATGCTCTTTACCATTTCTGTTTTTATTCTATGGAGGGAAAAGGAGGCTCTCCATCTCACAAGAGTTTGAAAATTCTATCAGAACATTTTCACAAGACTGGTATGGAGGACACTGTTCTCATCTTCTTGACAAAATGTCAATGCATGGCCATGGTGCACTTGAAGCCGCATATCTATTTTGGGCAGTCCCTGAAGTTGAAAGACAAGTATGGGCTCCCAGTGCTATCCGTAAAGTGTTTGGTCTTCTATATCCTCAAGAAAAAAGTACATTCTATAAATTCTAACCTTTTCTTGTACACATTTAAGTAAGGTGACATGTAGATTGATTACCCAAACATCTTGGCTTTGGAAGTTTATACAGAATACCACTCTGTGGTGAGTCCAGTACTCTGAAACACCGAGTAAGCAAAAAGCCAACAGTGACATGGCCAAGTGGCCAGCCTAGGGAGACATAACCCTTGCTCTTGTTTCCACCGATTGACAACTGCAATCTCTTATACCATTTTAGGGTGAAATATGTTAGGGATAGTTGTGTGATAAATAGAACTATACAGTTTAAGAACATAAAATACTGGGAGCTATGATGCTTAAGGACGATAATTTTGGGAAAGGCATATATGTGGGGAAACCTCAAAATTGAAGTCACATTTCAAATCAATCATTTCTAGTTATGGGGTCAGGACTTTAAATCTCTGGTAAAACATATTTTCTGTTTGTCAAGGGAGCAATGGTATTTTAGAGTTTCTCAAAATCATACTTAAATTAACCAGGGCTGTGTATTTTAGTTGATTTTGCACACTGGACTAAGTCTACTATTAGTAGGATTTGCTTAGAAACATGATTTGGTGGTTTTAGAATTATTCACAATATAATGTATGAACATTGTAATATCAACCTTGTGGTTTGCAAATAAGATAAAAGGCTATAACAAATAAGATATATTACATTTTAAATCTTTTTAAAAAGATTTTATTCATTTATTAGAGAGAGAGGGAGAGAGAAAGAGAGACAGAGAGCATGAGCAAGAGGGAGGGGCAGAGGGAGAAAGAGAAGCAAATACCCCACTGAGTGGGGAGCTGAACATGGGACTTGATCCCAGAACCCTGGGATCATGACCTGAGCTGCAGGCAGATGCTTAAACAACTGATGCACCCAGGTGCCCCTCAAATCTTTTTTGAGTGGTAATTTCTGTTGCCTTGATCATTTATGCTTCAAGTTCTTATTGAGTACCTTCATGATATAGGAACTGCCATCCTGTGATGAACAAAATATAGTTCCTGCCCCAAGGCCCTCCCCACCCAGGGTGGGAAAATGCTGGGTAAATAGACAATTGCCTGTCTCGAGTTCTCCCATGTGTTTCTGTGCCTATTGGTATTTTTCATAGAAACACAAATACTGTATGGGCCTGTTGATCACCATATACCATCCCTGCTGACTACATGCACATTTTCTTGAAAACTGTACTCATTAGAACTTTTACTGTAAACTTCCCTGTCAGGAATCAGAAACCCTTCAGTATAAAACAGTGTATGAAAATTTAAAAAAAAAGTGTATGAATCACATGAATGTCCCATCACTATAACATGTGTGTTTGCAGTGCGTTTAAACGATTTTCTTCTCATTTCCATTGCCTCCCTGGCTTGAGTCTTCATTACCTAGTCTCCACATTGTGGTCTCCTACATGGTCTTTTCCCTCATCCTCACCATACTTCAGTTCTTCCTGACATGTACATCTTATCCTTATTTCAGGTGTACCTAAATCCTATTGCCATAAGTACATTTTCCTGACCACTCCCAGTGACACTTATTTATCTGAACGGTGGGGTTTTATATCTGTACAGTTTGGCACTAGGTCATGGAATATCTCATTTTGTTGGAGGATTGTTTTATGTGCATATTTTGCCTTCCTGGTATAGCAAAAAGCTCTCTCTGGATAGGGAGCCATGTCTTATGAGCTCCGACTAAACTGTCATGTAGGTAAGTCTTGTGAGTGTCTTGTGAAGTTTTTCTTTTTTTAAATTTTAAAATTCTTTATTTAAATCCAATTTAGTTAACATAGACTGTATTATTACTTTGAGGGATAGGGTTTAGTGATTCATCAGTTGCATACAACACCCAGTGCTCATGAAATCAAGTGCCCTCCTTAATGCCCATCACTCGGTCACTCCTTCCTCCACCCACCTTCCCTCCAACAACCCTCAGTTTGTTTCCTAGAGTTCAGCATCCCTTAGGGTTTACCTCCCTTTTTATTTCCATCTTATTTTATTTTCCCTTCCTTTCCCCTCTGTTTGTTTTGCTTCTTAGATGCCACATGAGTGAAATCATAGTATTTGTCTTCCCCCGATTTATTTTGCTTAGCATAATACTCTGTAGCTCCATCCATGTCACTAGAAGTGGCAAGATCTCATTCTTTTTGATGGCTGAGTAATATTTCAGCGTGTGTGTTTTGTGTGTGTGTGTGTGTGTGTGTGTGTGTGTGTGTTTGAAGAAGTGATATGTATACCACCTCTTCTTTGATCATTCACTGTCAATGGACATCTTGGCTCTTTCCATATTTTGGCTATTGTGAACATTGGTGCTATAACCTTCCACTCTTCTCTTCTACTCCTCGTCTTCTGGGACTCCTATTACCCAGGTATTGTTTCACTTTATGGGATCACTGAGTTCTCTTAGTCTCCCTTTGTGATCCAGTACTTTTCTTTCTTCTTTTCAGCTTTCTTATTTTCCATCGTTTTATCTTCTATATCATTGACTTGCTCTTCTGCCTCATTCTTCCTTGGTTTATATCCTCCATTTGGGACTGCATCTCGGTAATAGCATGTTTAATTTTGGCCTGACTGGATTTTAGTTCTTTTATTTCTACAGCAAAAGATTCTCTAGAATCTTCTCTGCTTTTTTCAAGCCCAGGGAGTATCTTTATAATCATAAACTCAAGTTCAGACATTGTACTTATATCCATATTGATTAAATCCCTTGCGGTGAGCACTAGCTCCTGTTCTTTTTTGGGGTGGAAGGTGAATTTCTCCATCTCATCATTTTTTCCAGAAAAGAATATAAGAAAGAGAAAAAAAAAAACCCCGATAACAACAATAGGAAAAAACCCCAGAAACAAAACAAAACAAAACAAGAAAAAAAAACAAGGAACATAACAAAGCAAAGAATTAGACTGGGTGTGATTTGGTCTGCTTGTTAAAAGAAATGAGATCCCAAAATAAGAAAGAAAGAAAAACTTACATATATATACAAAAATAAAATAAAATAAAATACAATGAAAGGAAACAAATATATATAACACACATATAAAAATTAAAAAGAATAAAAATGAATTGAGAAAATAATGACTGAAAAAATAACACTGAAAGACTAAAGAATTGAAAAACAACAACAAATGCTATATACTATTTTCCCCAAGAGCTGAAGTTTTGTAGCCCTCTATGATCAGTAAACTTGTGTGAGCCAGTTGTTCCTGCTGGTCTTCTGGGGGTGGGGCCTGTTGCACTGATTCTCAGGTGCACTTGCCCTTTTGCTCATATGACTCTATTGCCAGGAGGCTGGACTGTAAGCAGCTCCAAAGTCCACTATGACTCTGTTTTGTTACCTGAGGGCTTTCAGCACTGATGGGTAGGATGACTATGGCAGTGCCCAGCTCTCTAGCCGGGGAGCTGAAAATTCGCACCCCTACCCCCCACTCTTCATTGAGCCCTCAATCAATCACTCTTCTCTCCCTGGCCTCTGTCTCAACTCTGTTCACCCAGCCTGTGACCGAGCATTTTTATCTCAGGCACATGACTGAGTTTCAAAACTCCAAATTTTATGGACTCCTGCAGTGTGGACCTGTGCTGTTCCTCCTGGGGAGGGAGGGGTCTTGGCATGCATCTGCCTTTTGCTGGACTTGTGCCAGGAAAGTGGTCACTTGACTGTACAGCGGTTTGCAGTTTATGGCAATGCTGAGCAGAGAGCTTGCACCTAGACTCACTGTTCTCAGTTGCTTCCCCGCTCCTGTGCCTGGGAACTCGGCTGGACCCAGGCACCCCCATTCTTCCTGTGACCCCAGGGATCCTGAGACCATGCTGTCACACCTGGGATTCCAGCCCACTTTCCCACCTGAGCACCTTTATGCCCAGGACATCCCCCAATGTAGCAGATCCTAAAAGTTTCGCTTTTGTGTTTCGTTGCTTACCATACCTTGCGGTAGCCTCCTTAAGCACCCTTCCTCCCCTCTGCCATATGGTCAGATGTAATGCCCGGTATTCAAGTCTCTGCACCTCCAATCTTCCATGAAGTGGTCACCTTTCTACTCATACGATTGCAGCATTTCTTTTCTCAGATGTCTCCAATTGATTTTGCAGGTGTTCAGAATGATTTGATAATGATCTAGCTGTATTCATTCAAGGGACCAGGCAAACCTAGGATCCCCTACTTTTCACCATCCTAACTCCACTCTTGTGAAATTTTTCTTAATTAGACCCTCAACACCTTAGGCATAGTATTGAGCATCCAATACAAATTCAAAAGTCACATCCTGAAAGGCTCCAACACCAAGTTTTTCTAATGTCAGTGTACACTACAGTTCAATGTAATATTCAAAGTGAGTTACTTACTAAAGCAAATTTTTTGTTGAGAATCATCTGCTCCACCAAAGATGACTCATTATGGAAGAGGTGAGGTTGCATGTGGCTCCACATATGAGGAAACCACCAAAACTCATCCACAGACCCCAGAAGATGGTCATCTCCTTCATCTTCCTCTTCAGTTCCTTCAGGGGAAAAGGATTGTTCAGTTAATTCCAGTTACAACAATTGCCCGTCACGCCCATGTATGTATTTAGAAGACTCCATTTATACTTTCTTTGATACACAGAAGGCTTTAAACATGAAATGTAACAAAGAAAAACCCGTTCCTCGGGGAACAGCCAGAGACTGTGACAAAACTCTTTTACAAATTTTTCAACATGAGCCATGGGTATAGAATTACTGCAAAATGGAAATACGCAACCATCCCCAAGGACATTAGAGCTCTTTCAGTGTCTGTATAATCTGTAGTTTAGAGAGAATGGGGGGATAAGTAGGAAATGGAATCAAGAGAATGTGTATAAAGAAATGAGTGGCAGGGCTCCAGCAGTAGGTCATTCTGACGTGGGTTGTAACACCACAGTCACAATAAAGTAATTTCATAGTTTATTTGGGTTCCTCATTAGCTCTGAGAAGAAGCTACTCACCAGTTAGTGAAAACTAAGGCATAAATAAGGAGGAAAAAAGTAAATGTAGGAATTGTTATTTGGAAGAGTAGAGAAAATTGAAGGGAAGAAGAAAGGAGAAAGGATGAAAGTGAAGGAAAGAGGCTGAGAAGTGGTAGAGTCGGAGTAAAGCAAGCCACGCTGCTCCTTGGCGGCACTCGGGTTTCTCATGATTGTCCTTTCTCTCAAGTTCCAGAAGCAGACTTTCTGTCAAGAAACTCCTGTTTCCTTTAGAGTCAGCCCTGTTGTCACTCTTTTGGTTTTTCCTATTTGGGCACATTTTATTTCCTCTGTTTTCCCTGCAGTTTAGTTGAATGGGTGAGAAATTCCTCAATTTTAACTTGAGGAGGATAGGACTCCCTTGGTTTCTTTACCAAAGCCTGGAATGAGAGCCGTAGAGGTTGCTTCACTACTATCCTGGCATATCATAAGATGACATTAATCTCCACAAAATTATGCAACCACACTTAAATTTCCGCCACAACACTGAATCTAACAAGCTGCTAGGATATGGAATAGTAGGTTCTTCCAGAGATGTTCCCTCTGAGTAGAGAAAATGCTCTCTTGTATTTTCAAAAATTTCATTTTTCTGATATGACTGGTTTCAATAGTGCCCTATGGGCTAACGATGGAGGGCAGACTGCTCTCCTGGCCCAGCTGGTAGTGCCTGCTACTACTGCTCTTCTCTTCATTTTCCCAAGAGAAGGAAGCCAGAGCCCATTGGAAGGATAAGAATCAGATCCTATAATTTACTGGGCAGTGAAAGTGACTTACCGAAGATAAAGGCATAGGACGAGGCTGCGCAGTCCTCATTTATATGCGGACAACAAGGGTTAGTAATGTAGAATGAGTGGAATGACATAATTCTTTAACAAGGACAGACTTTAATTTCACTTTTATATGGTTAAATACTCAGCTGATATGAAGAAACTTTTTTCCTTATATATAAAGAGCACCTTTAAATTTAATCTATTATAGTTCCCTAATTTTTTCCTCTTCATCACACATTCATGTTACCAAAATATAGTGGAACAAGGAGAGCCTTTAGAGTTAGAAGTTTTCAGTTCATTTGTAGCTTCCAACACATTTGAATTGTGTGATCGTGGGCAAGTCACATAACCCTTTAATGTCTGTATTTATGCAGGTAAACAGTGGATAGCAATACCTATTTTATTCTTTTGGGGAAGGAAGTGGCACTATAATCCTGACACGGATTAGCTAATCTAAAATGCCTTTTTCCTTTCTTTCTATGTTTCTACCCTCGTTCTTCTTGTGTCTTTTGCGGGCCTCCTTGTGTTTTATTTTTTCCCACGATGATACTGCATGATGTGTGGGGGAAGATCTCACTTGGGTGTTATGCGGCAGATGGGACGCTGTTCAAGAACTAACCATGCCATCATATTAACTGACTGACCTGATTAGTGAGTCACCAGCAAAAGCATTCTTGGGGCTTCTGAGTGATTATTTTACAGTTTAGGGGAAACGTCTAGAGAGGAATGCAAGGGAATATGAATATATGGATTCAAGATTTAGAATCTCTGATGACCTCAATCATTATAGGGTCTCCTTAGGTCCTGCTACCTTTTAGGTGATAAATATGGTGGCCATGGTGAAGAAGCATTTGTTATATTGACTGGTGTCATTTAAATATGTGGTTTTTTTGACATAAGGATGATGTCATTTAGTTTCCCCACAATTAAACATCTCTACTAACATCCAAGAGACTGTCCTCTTTCTTAACATTCTCAGGACACCATGAGTTAAGATTACCGTTGGTTACTTATTGCAGTTTTACTTTCCATTACTGAAAAGAAGCTTAAGTCTCTGGGGATTCCCAGTAATCAGTGCATTCCTGACTTCCACCTCCTCTGGATAAAGTGAATGTGGGTAGAGTGAGATGAAATTTCCTAGATTATGAAAACTCACCCCTCTACTGCTTTAAATCTCTATCCCCTATCCCCGGTAACTCCTATCTTTCCCTGCAACTTTATTCTCATCTCTTTGTTCATTTTTCTAGTTGGACTTTATCCATAGTTTCCTTATCAGGACAGTGGAAAGATAGCTTTGGAAGGAGAGCTCAGGCATTTGTTGTCCTTTCCTGGATATCATGGTGCCATCTGCTATTAAAATAGTCATACATTTGAATGATGCAGGAATTAGACAAATGATGTCTGCCCTCTGACAGATTTATATAAATTCATAGTGGGCATAAATGTATGCCTTTCCCTTTTTCCTTTATAACTCTGATCTGATTTCATTTAATCCTACTTTGGGGATGTTTTTACATCAGAATTAATTATATTGAGAACAAGTGTCTATTGCTTATTACTTTAAACAGTATGATAAAAAGCAGTTGAAACATAGCTGTAGTTGGATGTCCTGGATGCTTGCCATCCCATGATCTCCTAACTTTGCCCACCTTTGTTAGAGCTGGAGGAGGAGAGAACTAGAAATCAAATCCCTCAATTTTAAGTGTCATTTTTTAAGGTGTTAGAAAACTATGCTGAAATCTTAGAGTTATTGCAAATTATTATTTTATTATGTATCTATTTAAATAACTTATGTCTCATCAGTATCTTATCTTCTGTTTTCCTACTTTGATATTTAAAATCATCAGTGATTGAGACTGTACCTTTTGTCAAGCATTGTGTTAACTGTTTTAGAAGCATCGTCTCATTTAATTCTCACTAAAACCTTATGAGATAAGGGCCACTGCTAACTGTATTCTTCAAATAAGGAAACTGGTATTTGGAAAGGTGAAATAATTTGTCCCACATCACTGACAAGGTTGGGACAGAACCTGGTGTTTTACTGGGAATTTTTCTTCTGAGCTGTGGGAGGTGCCCAAGTGAGGAAAGGGGAGAAATCTTTCAGAAACAACAAGAAAAGGCAGTAACTGGCTAGAGTCATTCTTTAGCATTCAGCATTGGACAAAAAACTGAGTTGCCAGGAGTATTTTCATATATTTCTATTATGTTTGGGAAAGAAAGCTTTTAATTATTCTTAGTTTTTTTTTTTCCCCATTTTATTTATTTTTTCAGTGTAACAGTATTCATTCTTTTTGCACAACACCCAGTGCTCCATGCAAAACGTGCCCTCCCTATTACCCACCACCTGTTCCCCCAACCTCTCACCCCTGACCCTTCAAAACCCTCAGGTTGCCCCAACCTCCCACCCCTGACCTTTTAGTTTTTGAAGTGATTTTCTTTCACAACAAAGCATGGTCAAATTTTATTCTCTGACTTATAAATTCTAACCCAGATTAAACAACTCCAAATTTAGGGCCCTTAACTATCATGAATTGACCAAATTTGGAATTTAGAAAATAAGACCATCATTTAATTCAATATAATATTACTCTTCACATTAGTAATTAATTCTGTGGTACAGTTAGAATTTACCCATATTGTTGGTTCTCCAAGGTTTGGGGAAATACACAAACCTAAAGAACGTATAGATAAAGAGAAGGAACACTTTGCCATTCAGGTTCCTTTATCAAGGATTTCCAGATAATCAGTAAAAATCCAGTTTATCTAACGCATAAGACTTGGGCTCTGCCTGACGTAAAGTTGAAACTATTTTTGACATTAACTAGCTATATGACCTTGGGCCCCTCTAAATTTCTACTTAGAAAGCAAGGGAACATATTCTTTAACTCCTAGGCTTCATTGAAAAGGTACATGAAAAGTGCTTAGCTAAGTACCTACAATAGAGTGTTGCTCACTACAAGGGAACTATGATTTTATTTCCTCCATCTCTTATGTTTCTGCACAAACCCTTCAAAAACTAAAATATACCAAACAAGATGGAAACCCTCTCCTGAAAGAAAGTCTTACTATGATGATAGTGCTGTTTTTCTCCTTCCCTTCAAGATTGAATAAAATAGAATTTTTTTAAAAGGTTTTATTTATTTATTTGACAGACAGAGATCACAAGTAGGCAGAGGTTGACAGAAAGAGAGGGAGAAGCAGGCTCCCTGCTAAGCAGAGAACCCTATGCACGGCTCGATCCCAGGACCCTGAGATCATGACCTGAGCCGAAGACAGAGGCTTTAACCCACTGAGCCACCCAGGCGCCCCGAATAAAATAGAATTTTTAACAGGAGAAGGAATTACTCATTTAGAAAGAAGACAATGTAATTCAATTAAACATTACAATTTCTAATTTTGAAAGATTCAGAGTATTAAATTTTACATCTTTTCCCACTAAAAAGTGATTGTATTGATTTTAGATAATCCTAACTAAGTTTTTGTGGAAGCTTTCATATACACAGATAATAAGATCTGTTCAAGCCTTGACCTTAGCTTTATTCTGTGTTCTACTTTCCTTGGCTTAGGTAGTAGACATCCTTACTGTGAGCTATGGGAATTATTCAAGTAAGGAAAGAGGACAGATCTTTCAGAAACAAAAAGGGAGGAGAGCAATTGGTAGAGTCACTCTTTAGCATTCAGCATTGGCCATAAAATAAGTTGCCAGAAGTGTTTTCTCCTAATTCTATTATGTCTAGGAAAGAAAGTTTCTTTCTTTCTTTCTTTTTTTATAAAGATTTTATTTATTTGAGAGAGAGAGACAGAGAGAGTGACAGAGATAGTGAGAGAAAGCAGGAACAGGGAGGAGAGGGAGAAGCAGACTCCCCACTCCTCCTAACGTGAGGCTTGATCACAGGACCCTGGGATCATGACCTGAGCCGAAGGCAAACACTTTTTAATGGACTGAGCCACCCAGGGGCCCGAGAAAGAACATTTCTAATTATTCTAAATATTTAGAGTGATTTTCTTTTACAACACAATATTGTCAAATTTTATTCTCTGAAAAATACTAATAGTTAAAATAAAAGTGATTTTATTTTCGCTCAGTCATTTGTTCATTAATTCATTTTCAGTAGCCACCGTCCTAGTTGCTGGTGTTACAACAGTGAAGCCTCCATGGAGTGTTCATTTTAGTAAGGGAAGAGAGATAACAGATAAATAAAGACAAAGTGCATTCAACACCCATATATGGTAAAACTCTTAGCCATCTAGGAATAGAAGAGAGCTTCTTTAAGTGAACAAAGAGTGTCTAGGGGCACCTGGCTTCCATATCTGCGTGGCTCAGATGGTTAAGTGTCTGCCTTTGGCTCAGTTCGTGATCTCCAGGTCCTGGGATCAAGCCTGTGTTGGGCTCCCTGCTTCTCCTCTCACTCTGCCCCTTCCCCCTGCTCATGTTCTCTCTCTCTCTCTCAAATAAATAAATAAAGTCTTTAAAAAAAAAAGAGTGTTTACAAAATGGTCTATTGAAGGGATTCCCCTTGAGAATGGGAAAAAAAATCTACTGAGAGATTTCCCCTGAGGTCAGTAATAAGACAGGAGTGTTATCCTCACCACTTCTATTTACTTTTGTACTGGAGATAAAAGTTAGTGCAATAGGTAAGGAAATAAGAATTTGTAAGGTTCATAAAGGAGGAAGGACAATTTTTAAAATACAAAAATTACACGATGTATAGGTAGGAAATCCAAAAAGTGTCTACCAACAATAGAAGTAGTAAGTGAACATAGCAGAGTTGCTAGACGCAAGATCAGTACACAAAATCAGTTGTATTTTTACATACCATCAACAAAGAAATGGAAAATGAAATAAAAACAAGACATCATCTGCTACTGCATCAAAGAGCCCCACCAAAGAATAAATCAAAAACCAGTAAAGTTTAATTAAGTGTAATTAAAGATGACCTAAATGTGTTCAAGGATTGGAAGACTCAATATTTAGGATGGCATTTCTCCCTCAAATCAACAGATTTAATGCAATCTTAATAAAAATTCTAGCAGGTTTCTTTGTGGATACTGGTAAGCTGGTTGTAAAATTTATATGAAAATGCAAAAGGCCAAGAATTTCCAAGGCAATCTTGAAGAAGATGAACACAATTGGAGAACTTACACCAGTAGATACTAATATTAGTTATAAAGTTACTGTAAATAAGAGTGTGATGTGGCATAGATCCAATGAGCAGGAGAGTCTAGAGTCCTCATATATGGTTATATATGACAATATGACACTATGGTGCAATGGGAAAAGGAAGGTCATTTCAGTACTTGATGTGGGTTAGATAACTTTGTGGAAAAAGAAGGTATCTTGACCTCTGTCTCACACATACACAAAAACCCATTCAGGTGGATTTCAGATTTATAAGTTTTAAGAAAGTAGGAACATATTTTTGTGATCTTATAGTATGTGAAGATGTCTTCGAAAAGATACAAAAAGTTGACCACTAAAGGAACAAAAAGATGAACTGGACTACATGAAGTATTCACCAAAAACATCATTAGAAGTATGAAAAGACAACCCATACAATAGAAGAAAGTATTTGGAACACATGTAACTGACAAAAGGCTCATTAAGAACATGTAAAGGAAAAAGAAGAAAAAAGAATATATAAATAATTCCACAAATCAGTAAGTAAAAGCATACAATACTATAGAAAAAAAATCTCAGATAGTTCACAAAAGAAGATATCCAAATAGCCCATAAATATATGAAACATGCTCAATTTTACTGCTCATAAGAGAAAAGTACCTCAAACCATAACATATCTCTACAAGGTCACCAAAAAGGCTAAAATTAAAAAGACAAATAATATCAAATGTTAGTGGGAATGTAGAATAACATGAAAACTCATATACTGTTGAGAATGTAAATTGATAGAACCATTTTTTAAAAACTGTCATTTTCCTACTAAAGTTGGCCACAAGTGTGTTATATAACCAAAAGTTTTGCCTCTAGTTGACAGTCAACAGAAAAGAGTAGTTATGTTCTCTGAAGGATGGTACAAAAATGTTCTTAACATGATTATTAAAAAAAAGAAAAAAGCTGAAGACTAGAAAAAAACCCAACCATCTACATTGGAAAGGAATGGAATAAAGAAATTTTGGTATACACACAGCAATGGAATGCAACACAGTAATGAAAATGGAAGAATCATAGTAATCTCTGTAAAACCAGAGTAATGTTGAATGAAACAAGGTGGCTACAGAAGAGTCCTTACTGTATGATCCTTTTACACACATCTCAAAGCCATGAGAACTAGCTTGTGATATTAGAAGTCAGGGTAGTGGATTTCTTTGAGGGAAGCTAGTGGCTGTGAGGAAGCCAGGCGGTTTGTGGGGGGTGGGATTTGGTACCATTCTCTCTCTTGATGTGCGTGCTGCTTTGTGAAAATTCACTGAGCACTACACTTAATACTTATGCACATTTACCTATGTAAATTATAGTTCAGTAGAAAAGGAAAGCTGTTAGGCCATTAGAACATGGTGAATAAACTTTCAAACCATCCACATTTTGTAAATGTTAGAAAATGATATATTAAGTAGAATTGAATAATATGAAGAAAATAAAAATGGAGAGAGACATGGAATGTAGGAAGGTATGAAAAGAAGGAGGCACAATTTTTAAACAGAGTAGTCAGAGAGGCCTTATGAGAATAATTAACTTCCGTTTTCTTACCTGTATGGTAAAATTTTCCTGAAAATCCCAGGTTGAACGTAAAATTTGTGATTTGTGCACGCAAAAGATTCTGAGTGTCAAGCAGGGCCTGAAATACACAGTTTAAAAAAACCCCACATTATCTGGTTAGAGAGTGGTTTTGAGACGTTTTAAAAGATACATTCCTTTTGCACTCAAGGAGTAAAACTAGTCTTTTATACATGAGAGAAAATGATGGAAAGTAGTGTCTTTACCACTTTACAACTAGAGAGATGCTTTCAAGATTATGTAAACATATACATATATTTATCCTTTAGCTTGCAATAAATCAGCAAAAAGTGTCAGCTAGAAAAAGGAAGTTACACGAAAAGTTTATTCTGCATATATTAAAGGAACTATTATCTAGTACATAAAATATATCTCCTTTCACTTCTCAGGGACTTAGATCACCAATTGTCAAAAGAAGGACCCTCTTTAAGTGTAACTATATAAGAATGTATGTTGAAACAATCATTGTTACTTGTCACATATGTCTTTGCTCTTCAAAATCCAAGATTTTTCAATCTTTGAGTCTTAGATTCCCATGAGATAGTGATTATTCTTCAAAAGGGGATATCACAATAAAGTAAATCTCCAATTTGACCTTTCATTAAAAAACAAACAAAACCCCTACTTCTGGTAGTGAAACTCTTAAAACAGGGTCATCTTATAAAGTATTGACCATGCTATGAATTTTTAATGGGCTTCTTTTCTTCCTTCTCCTTCTTTTCTTTCTCATTCTCATTTAAATGCTTATTCTCACATTCCTTCTCTCCCTGCCATCCTCTCCACACAGACTATGGTAGTTGAGTACTCACATCAACTAGGCAGAAAGTAACACTAAATGTTAGATTTGTAAAAGATTTAGTTAACACTTCTTTTACACGCAGGGAAACTGAGGAGAGATGACTTGCCCATTTTCACAGATAAAATTAATGTAAGTCGTAGATTGAGGATATACATTGCTTGATTCCATTTTAGGTACTCTTTTCGCCCATTCCATAGTACAGCTGGGCCCACAATAAGATCTTTTTCTTTTTTAAAGTAGCATGGCTGACACCTGGAAGCCTTGCCCGCTCAGGTTTAAGGTTTCAATCTTTTTTTGGCAATATAAATAGATATACCTTTTATTCAGAGATTATCCCATGATTATGCCTTATCTGTGCATGTATGTGATTCTTCTTATTGTGTAAAAACAGAGGAAGAGGACTTTTGAATCTCAAATTTAAGTTCATCTGACCAATGACAAGTTTTTGAAATTCAGGTATCTAAATCTTTTTCTATCACTACTCTGTCTACTTGAACAACTTCCTTTGATTGCTCAACTGAACTGGGAAATATGTGGGTCCCGAGGGCACTCAATGATGGAAGACAAGTCTGTTTGTGGGTTTCCATGCCTAAGTATCAAAGCAACAATGTTAATGTCATTGCCAATGGCGATTTTCATTAAATTCTGGCATCACAAAGCTTGGACATGGGTTAGGCAGGGGAAGAAGAATTTGGCCAGTTCATCAGTGACAGATTAAATAGTGGGACCCAGAATCCTATTGTGTGAAGGGGTAGGGAGTGGTGTAAGGTGTGAGCCTTTCTCTTTCTGTCCTAACGGAAGGAACATAAGGTATGGAGTAGGAAGGTAGGGATTGAAGTGCCAGCTCTGGGACTTAGAGAAAAGGCATTTAAGACTTGGGAGTCAGATTGCTTCAGCCGGAATTCTGGATCTGCTTCTTCTTATTTTTTTTAAATTAAATTAAATTAAATTAAATTTAACGTAATTTTTTCAGTGATCCAAAATTTATTGTCTATGCAGCACACCCAGGGTTCCATGCAATAAGTGCCCTCCACAATACCAATCACGGCTCACCCAACTCCCCACCGCCCCCCTCCAAAACCCTCAGTTTTTCTCTCACAGTCCACAGTCTCTCATAGTTTGTCTCTACCTCTGATTTTGCTTCTATACAGTATTGGGCATGTTATTAAAGCTTTCAAACCTCAGAAGCATCACATGTAAAGTAGGGATAATAAATGATCTCATTCCCTCTCTCTTTCTCTCTCTCTGCCTGCTCTCTGCCTACTTGTGATCTCCCTCTCTGTCAAATAAATAAATAAAATCTTTAAAAAAAATAATAATTATCTCAGAGCACTGTTTTGAGGGTGACATATTTTATGCTCTTGGCACAGTGACTGGCACGTAATAGGTCCCCGACAATTATTAGTTGCTGCTCCTCTATTATGGCTGCTGCTACTATCACTATTATTAATGTGGTTGTTGTTATTGTCAGTGATGTTAGACAATTCATATTCTCTGAACTTTTCCCTTCGTTTATTGGAGTAGAGACAATTATCTAACTCCTAGAGTTGTGATGAGGATTATAAAAGAGGTAATATATGTGAGGGCTTAATAAGCATTTTTAAAAAGTGGCATAAATATTAGGTGTTGACATAATTATCAACATTCATAATATATATATGTATATTTTTAAAGATTTATTTATTTTAGAGATAGAGAGAGCATGAGCGGCAGCAGAGGGGGAGAGAGTGCGAGTACACGAGTGCCTGTTGGTGGGGAGGAGCAGAGGGAGAGAATCTCAAGCAGACTCCCCACAGAGCACGAAGCCTCTGATGCGGGTGTGATCTCAAGATCCTGAGACCATGACCTGAGCCAAAATCAAGAGTCAAATGCTTAACTGACTGAGCCACCCAGGTGTCCCTTATATATGTGTATATATGTATATATGTATACACATATATACATATTTGTGCATTTGACTCTTGATTTTGGCTCACACATATATACATATATACACATATATACATATATACACACATATATATGTATATATAAATTATATCATCTATCTCATTTACTTAAAGTTGTTCTTCTCATTTTATTTGGCTTCAGTCTCCTCCAGCCTTTCTCCCTGCTTCTTCTTTTTCACTTCTTCTCCCTAGTTGAAGATTCTAGCTGCTCTTTCTTCCCTTTTGATTTTATCTTCTTTATCCATCTTACTTATTTCATTTATTCATTCTACTTACTTTACTTAATGGTTAAAATATGGATTTGAAATCCATTTTGAAATAATTTCTTGTGTGTTCAATGCTTTAAAGTTGGAAGTTTTTCTTTCTATCTCTTTGGAAAAAAAAATCCCCAACTAAACTTGAACTTGAACTTTCTGCTTTGTGACTCTTGATTGCCTTTTAAAACTTAAAATACTCGATAAGAAAAAAAAAAAAAAACCAACAAGCCTATCCTGTTCTCTTAGGCCTTAGAAGCTAAATAATGTGCCTATGAACTAACCTCTAAATCAACTAGAATATGTTGATCTAAATTATTGAAATAGACCTGATTATGCAGGTTTGAGTTGGCATGTTACATATTTATTTAACATTCTAGAAACAAACACTAACACACATAAAAGATACTGAAACAGATGGTAGATACTAACATTATGCCTATATATGGTGAAGAGGGAAATTTATTTCTAGATGATATTTTATATACTTAAGATAAGCAGTAACACTTCTTATCTTTTATATATATTTTTTATGAACCAGGTTTTGGGGGTATCTATGAGAACAACATTGTATATTCATCCATTACTTCCATCTTTTCAAAATATGCTTTTGTGCTAGAAGCTAGAGCACCCAGCAGTTATTCTTAGAGGATACTCTTTTCATTAAACTCTTCATTGCTAGAATGATTTTATTCAACATTAGTCTTTTTAAAACTGAGATAGTCTATTATTACTATCAATGAAGTATTCAAAACTTATATAAATGATACTTTGCTTTACTCTTTATGTGTAACATGTCAAAAGTGGTGTGATAGTATTTAAAAAATCTAATCATAATAAGCCAAATCAGTGTTCTAATACCAAATTCAGAAAAACATATGCATTTTGCCCAAGCAAACCCTCTGTGATGTGCAGAGTACTTTGGTCATGGAGAAGGGAAAGAATCACAACCACCTGGAGACGTACCATCTAATGGTCTCCTCCAGGCCAAGAACCCTGAGAACATAGATAATCTACTGTCAGGAATGTCTGATTATTGAAAAATGGTACTTTGATTTTTAACTATTTTAAAACTTTTTATACAATAGCAAAGTAATTTATAATTCCATGCATCAGTAATTTTTTTTCTAAAGATTTTATTTATTTATTTGAGAGAGAGAGAGAGACAGAGTGAGAGAGGGCATGGGGGGCAGTGTCAGAGGGAGAAGCAGACTCCCATAGAGCTGGGATCCTTACTCGGGACTCCATCCAAGGACTCCAGGATCATGACCTGAGCCGAAGGCAGTCGCTTAACCGAGTCACCCAGGTGCCTGTCAGTAATTATTTTTAAAATAACATGTTACTTTTTTTTTTTTAAAGATTTTATTTATTTATTTGACAGAGAGAGATCACAAGTAGGCAGAGAGGCAGGCAGAGAGAGAGGAGGAAGCAGGCTCCCTGTGGAGCAGAGAGCCCGATGCGGGGCTCGATCCCAGGACCCTGAGATCATGACCTGAGCCGAAGGCAGCGGCTTAATCCACTGAGCCACCCAGGCGCCCCCATGTTACTTTTTCTAATTAAAAACTCAAAATCACTAAAAAATCCACCTCTCAGGATAAGTTAATATTATAATGGAATTCTTTCCCATTTTTACGAATAACTATCTAAATATATGCAGATCTATATAGGTATAGGTAAGTGAAATTAGAGCCATAAAGCAAAAATTAGAACTATACCAATTATTACTAAAAATACAGTTTCAAATTTTGCCTATTTATTTATTTGTCTATCTTTTAAATGTTTTGTTTGTTTATTTGAGAAAGAGAGAGAGAAAGAGAAAGATGCAAGCAGGGGCAGCAGCACAGGGAGAGGGAGATGCAGACTCCCCATCGAGCAGGGAGCCTAATGCAGGGCTTGATTTCAGGACTCTGAGATCATGACCTGAGCTGAAGATGGATGCTTAACCACTGAGCCACCCAGGCATCCCACCTTTGTCATTTAATAGTATATTATGAGCTTTTCCCTGTCACATTAACCTTCCAAAACCAAATTTGTTAATGAGTGCAGAATACTGCATCAAATTGATGCCCTACAATTTATTTAGCCATTTTATCTTCTCTTGTACATTTAGGTTGTTTGCATTTTTTGTGTAATATAAATACTGCTCTGTGTATCCATATATATTTATATAGCAATGAAGTAGCCATTTCTGCAAGAGGATAAGAATAATTCTACTCACTTTGGCAAACAAAACAATTTTTTAGCAAATTTGAAAATGCAATGAAAGTATTAAAAGAGAACATAATATCCACTTAAAATTATACAGATTAATAGATTTAATAAAATTAAATAGAACTGACCTATGAATATAATTTAACATGAAAATTTGACTTTCCAAAATGATTTTTTTCACATCTTAAATCTGAATGCTCTCCTACAAACTTCGTTTTTTGAGGGTTTATTCCACAAAGCCAAAAACCCTTGCAGGCATTAAGAGATACAGTTGAAGACCAAGAAGAAAATTAAAGAAATTGAGCTCTAAGAACTGAGCAACACGGGAGCTTTTATGAATCATTGGGCTTTCTCCAACTTTCTTTAACAGAGGGAATATATCAATTAAAGTAAATCAAAGATAAAATTTAAAAAATAATTGCAAAAAAGTTTTATATGGTGAGTCACATTAGTATTCATTATATGTGTGACATTCTTTGAGGGAACGCTTACTAATTTTGTGTTTCTTATCTGTGTTTCCCAGATGATATTTTGACCTGTTTTATCTTTTATAAAGTAACTAAAGGAGTTGGTGAGCCAAATTAAAGCTGGGGAAACATTTTATTGCTGGTTGTGGTATTTCAGCAGCAGGCAAAAATAGTGTTTCAGCACAGAATTTTTAGTCAGTGTTTTCTTAATCAGCCAAATACTAGTTATAAACATATGTAATCTCCTAAAGTAAGTGAAAACGATTGGGCAGCTAATTGCAGGATCTTGTGTCTATCTCCTCACAAACGTGCACACTCTGGCATCATAGGCATTAACATAAAAGATCATTATTCCCCCTTCAGACCGGATGCACGATTTATATAGCTGAAGTGACTTCCCACAGTCACAAAGTTAGTTAAGTGCTGAGGAAGTGATTCAAGCAAGGATTTTAGATTTCAAAGCTCACTGCTTTTGTTGCCCACAGACACAACAAGAATATTAAGGTTGAACACTGATACCAGTTACCTGACAGTAACATACCTAATGGTAAAACAATCACTCAACTTTTAGTTGTCTAAATTTAAAGTCTACACACAAAAAGGAAGAAACTATGTTCATCCCGCTGGCTTAAAATATAAATACCAAAGGTTGGAGTGTTTTCCATGATTTATATGAGCCCTATCACATTTAGGAAAATTGATAGGGAACTTTCACCTAGCAATTTGCTAATTAGAATGAGGTGTTTTAGAGATTATCTTGCTTACTCTTGACATTACCTTAAGCCACGGCCATCATATACTGAATGCTTAGACTTTGAGGGTGGTCTCACTAACACGGCATGATGAATGCATAGCAGATTTGGAATCAGAGTGACTTAGGAGTCTGACTCAGCCATTTGACTACTGTCTAAGCCTGGCCAAGTTATTGATCCTCTCCAAATCAGTTTCCTCCTCTAGAAAATGATAACAATATACTGCTTCTGGATTTGGTATAAAAATCAAATGAGAAAATGGATATATGGGCCTAAAACCTTCCCTAGGACATAGAAGTGTTTTAGCTCTGTGAATGGAACCATTTGTCCCCTTCTCAGAACCTTAGAAACTCCTTGTCCTATCACAAAATTCTGTCTTCCATTTCTCACTGTGACCTATCTTGAGTAAAATCAAGCATATGCCTAAAATTTCAAATGGTATTTTCAAATTTCCTTTCTAAATAACTTTAGTGAATTCTTCATTCTCCAACTCGATGTTTACATATTTTATTGTTTGCATTGTAGTAGCAGAGTAAGGACAAAGGTTTGTGTGAAAGCAAGGAGAAAATAGCTATATAATAATCTTAAATTATTTCTGTTACATATTTAAACTGGTTCAGAACATACATTATACATAACCTCTAAATTATACAGATGAGAGATGGTTTTTCCAGAACATCTGTTGACACGAAATTGGCAAATAATGATATGTGAGTAGGAAAATAGAGAACAATTAAGTAAGTGCTATTTTAAGTATTCACTTGAAATTGTTAGGCATACCCCGTTTAGCTTATGGCTGATATACTAAAATAGTCAAAATACTAATGTACTTTTTAAAGAAAGAAGCATAAAAGTAGTTCACAGTGTCTTACAAT
This sequence comes from Meles meles, assembly GCF_922984935.1. NCBI lineage: Eukaryota > Metazoa > Chordata > Mammalia > Carnivora > Mustelidae > Meles > Meles meles. The sequence goes on from NC_060067.1 coordinate 93,063,314, forward strand.
ATAGCATCTTTAGGAAGCGGTAAGTTATATCTCACTCATTCCATTATACAGGAAAAATTTTTATGTGTTGTAATAAACGTAATTTTAACACATTAATAATTAAAAATTCTTGCTTTTAGCAGCAAAGCAGAGAAGGAAGCAGATATGTAGGATTCCATACCAGGGGACTGGGGCATTTCATTCCACATATGAATGAAATCATATGGTATTTGTCTTTCTCTGACTGAATTATTTCACTTAGCATAATGCTCCATCCATGTCATTACAAATGGCAAGATTTCATTCTTTTTTATGGCTAGTAGTCCTGTGTGTGTGTGTGTTTGTGTGTGTGTGTGTATGTATATATACATACATACATACATACATACATATACCACATCTTTATCCAGTCATTAGTCAATAGACACGGGCTACTTTCATAATTTGGCTATTGTAAATATTGCTTCTATAAACATAGCAGGGTCATGTATCTTTTGAACTGGTGTTTTTGTGTTTTGGGGGTAAATACCCAGTAGTGAAATTGAAGATGGTAGGGAAATTCTAATTTTTAACTTTTTGAGGAACCTCCATACTGCTTTCCACAATGGCTCCACCAGTTTGCATTTCCCATTAACAGTACAAGAAGGTTTCTCTTTCTCCACATCCTTATCAAAACTTGTTGTTTCTTCGGATGAATGGATAAGGAAGATGTGGTCCATATACACAATGGAGTATTATGCCTCCCTCAGAAAGGATGAATACCCAACTTTTGTAGCAACATGGACGGGACTGGAAGAGATTATGCTGAGCGAAATAAGTCAAGCAGAGAGAATCAAGTATCATATGGTCTCACTTATTTGTGGAGCATAACAAATAACATGGAGGACATGGGGAGATGGAGAGGAGAGGGAGTTGAGGGAAACTGGAGGGGGAGATGAACCATGAGAGACCATGGACTCTGAAAAACAACCAGAGGGTTTTGAAGGGGCGGGGGGGGTGGGAGGTTGAGGAACCAGGTGGTGGGAAATAGGGAGGGCACGTACTGTATGGAGCACTGGGTGTGATGCCAAAACAATGAACACTGTTATGCTGTAAATAAACAAATAAAAAAAAAAAAAAAAGAAAAAGAAAAAGAAAAAAAAAGAAAAAAAACTTGTTTCTTTTGTTTTTGATTTTTAGCCATTCTGATAATTGTGAGGTGGTATCGTAGTTTCGATTTGCATTTCCCTGATGATGAGTGATGTTGAGCATCTTTTCATGTGTCTGTTGGCCATCTGGATGTTCTTTTTTGCAGAAATGTCTGTTTGTATCTTCTGCCCATTTTTAATTGGATTATTTGTTTTTTGGGTATTGGGTTGTATCAGTTCTTTTCATCTATGTTCATCAGGGATATTGGCCCGTAGTTATTTGTATCTTTGGTATTGGTTGTAATTTCTCTTCTCTCATTTGTGATTTTATTTATTTGGGCCCTTTCTCTGTTCTTCTGAGTAGAGTCTGGGTAGAAATTTATAAACTTTATTAATTTTTTCTAAGAACCAGCTCCTGGTTTCATTGATATGTTCTTCTTCTTCTTCTTTTTTTTAAATACCTATGTCATTTATTTCTGTACTAATCTTTATTATTTCCTTCCTTCTGCTGGCTTTAGGCTTTATTTGTTGTTCTTTTTCTATCTCCTTTAGGTATATGGTTAGGTTGGTTACTTGAGATTTTTCTTGCTTCTTGAGGTAGACCTGTATTGCTATACATTTCCCTCTTATGATTACTTTTGTTGCATTCCAAAGGCTCGGACTGCTGTGTTTTCATTTTCATTTGCTTCACTGTACTTTTTTATTTCTTCTTTGAATTTTTGGTTGACCTATTCATTGACTAGTAGCTCTTGCTTCAGTGAGGGATAAATGGGGCTCAGACAGGCCTCTGGGTGCTTCAGGTAATAAAGTCAAGTTTTGTTCAATGAAGAACCTCTTAGTGTGGCTTTAAATCAGATTACGGATCCTTTTTGGAGTGGACTGAAATGCTTTATGACTTTTTATTTTTTAATGAAAACTGGAGTAAAGACACAAGTGTATACTTTGTCTAGCAACTTTAGTCTGCTGGAACCTAACTGTAAATGCAGAAATAAGAAAAATGCCTAGGAAATCAGAACAGCTACCCAGAATCAAGTATTAGAGCTATTGAACATTCTTTAAGAAAGGGTTTCATGCTCTCATTTGGAATCACTATTTTACATATGGGTCTCCAGACTTTGTCATCTGAATTTCAAAAATATAGCAGAGAAGTTAGCCTACAGAAACTGACCACAAGAAAAGATGCTAAAGAACTTAATGGAAGAATTAGATGGAAAAAGTGCAAATCAACACAAAAACTAAATATATATACATATTAGGTTGGAGGCAAATGGCTGAGTGCACCACCATAGCCTCTGAACCTTCACGGCACTAAATCCAATCACCGATGTTCAGTTAAAAACTGAATACGATAAAGTTGAAAGTAAAAGTTGTGCTGTTGAGTTAATTAATCAACTCATTAATCAAGTATACATTCACTGAGTACTCACTATGTGTCCGACCCTTTGCTGGTTGCTAGGATAATCAATTTACACCCATCCCTCAGTGACAAGATGTTTCAGGAAGAAAAGAGATATCTGAGAAAAGATTTTTGTTCTCTAAAGTGGTAAACAATGTATAAAAATATAGTCTAAAATAAGTTTTCTGGAAGATGGTTTATAGTCAAATCCCATTACTGAATGACTTAGAGATAAGTCAAACAATTTTAGGCATCAATTCATTCTTCGCACACAGGTCCAGCCCAAAGACCTTTTTATTGTTAGGGAAACACTCCAGAATTGTTCTTACTTCTGGGTCTTTGCTCTCAATGTTATGCCTGTCTTTCCCAATCATTACATTTTTACAATTTGCATTTCTTTTATGTCTCTGCTCAAATACTACCTTATCAGAGAGGCTTTTCCAGACCATTCTTATAAAGTTGCCAACAGCACACCTCCACCTCCTGAGGCCCAGACTTTCTCATCTTCATTGCCATACATTACTTTCTCCACAGCATCTGTCAGTACCTAATACGTTATATTGTATACGTGTTTATTTTATTTATTTTTAAAAGATTTTATTTATTTGAGAGAGAGAGGGAAAGAGAGAGAGAGAGCATGAGCAAGGGGAGGGGCAGAGGGAGAGGCAGACTCCTTGCTGAGCAGGGAGCCGATTATGGGAATCAATCCCAGGATTCCAGGATCATGACCTAAGCCAAAAGCAGATGCTACCCAATTGAGCCATCCAGGTGTCCTCTGTATACTTGTTTATTGTTGTCTACTCTCACTGAACATAAGAAATATGAGAACAGGGACTTTGTCTGCCTCATTCACTGAAGACTGGCCAGTGCCTGCAACTTGTAAAATTTGTTGAATGACTAAACAAATGAATCTATGCTTCTGAGTTGGAATTTCAGGTAGTTGAGCCTAAAGCTGAAGTACAATTCTGGAACTAAAAAAGTAACTAAAATTGAGAAAAATGAGTTTTTTAGACAGTCCAGCTTCTTTGGAACAGCAGTCATAGCAAAAAGGATGGTGACTCCAAACATGGAAAGAGAGAAAAGGCCAGCCAACTTGAAGAGACCAGAAATAGAAATGGCCTAACGTCTGACAAAGGCTTCAAGCCAAGTCAAGCTACCAGAATAATTTACTATGACTTTCTGACAACATTCTAATTGAGAGGCTATTAAGAAAGATAATAATGTAGTTTCTGGGAGGAAGGTCCCAGGGCTTGAATCCCAGTCCAAGACACTGAGTAACCTTTCCTTTAGCCTTTCCTAAGCCGCAATTCCCTTATTCTGAAAAAAAAAGGGGGAGGTGACAATGCCTATCTCATAGGGTTATAAGGTTATATAAGGTTATAAGTTCTGGATGATGTTGTTTATGTAAAGCTTATACCTTGAACATGATAATCACAATAAAATTTTAATACCTTATCCTAATTCTGAAAACTATGTATAACACTGAAAGTGATGAACATCAGACATGAGTTAAAAAAGTTAAAAAAAGGAAAAAAATGATAGGAATATAAAATGGAGTCAACTATAATACAAATATAAAAAAGGAACAATTAATATGCTGGGCACTGATATTAGTTCTGTTTTGGCTATAGTGCACTGGGCACGGTGGGGGAAACATATAACTACAACTAGAAAAGGGGAAAGACCCCAGGAGTTCTTTCATGGAGATGGTACTCTATTTCCTCAGGGGATGAAAGAAGTATTTGGTGACCAAAACCTGACTAGAGCGTCCTCTGCTTGGGATGGAACTAAGAATGCTAATAATGTATGATAATCACAGGGTAGAATCACAGAATGTTAGAGGTGGAAGATATTTTAGAGATTGCCAAACCTGTTAATTCTCAAATTGTTGCACTGAAGCATCTGTCTTTGAACAGGAGGATAAACATGTAACTGCCCATCCCTCATATTCCTGAGACTTTGCTCTATATATTGACATAGTTCCTATAAAGAAAAAGATTTTTTTTTGAGTCTATGTTTAACTGAAAAATCCAAGGAGATTTTTAAATAATTTACCGTGGTTTTAACAGAATATTTTAAATTGTTCACCAGCTAAGTTATAAAAGCCAACCAAAGCAAAATAGGGAAAAATTGCTTTTTGTTAAATTTGTAAAATGTAATTCTATTCATGTATATTATTTTAACTTCATCTCTTTTTAGCTGATCCAATCAGACCTTCTTGTAAAACTCTTGTGCCTCATAAAACCTCTAGAATTTTGGCCTGGAATTATTCTTGACTAAAGAAGCCTTTTTTAATACAGGGACTAACTAGGTCACAGACATTTGAAAATTACTATGTCTGACTAATTTACCTAAACGGAAGTATTTCCTTCCTTTCCTGATTTATTTTTCCTTTAGAGTGAAAAAAGTTAGGAAAAGTTATAGGTTTTAAAGAAATAATAAGATCAAAATCAGTCGGAAATAGTGCTTGCTGATTTTAATATCTGGTTTTATAATATTTGTTGTTAATGAGATAAATAGCAGCTTGTTTGTATTGCTCTCCCAGTTTGCATGATTTCAAGCTTCTCTTGCAAATAGGAAGTTCGTTTGGCTATTTTAATTACTTAAAGGTCAAAGAACCTACAGCCAATTAATGTCAAGTTAAAAAGCCCACGACTGCTAACTTCGTATTTATCCCCAGGGGATTTAATAAGATGGTGCAGTCCATTTCATTTTAGAATGAACTTTTCAGTGGTTTATAATGCCCCCCAAACTGATTTCTCAAAGCAGATTTGCTTTGATTTAAATTAGATTTGCTCTCAAACTTTTGCACACTGTTTAAAATATCTGACATTCACCTCTTTGTGAAATGTGGAATCAAATGCAGGATGGCTCACTGCCCTACCAGGTTTTCTCAGCAGGGTTGTTAGCTGTATAGGTGAAGGAGAAGGTAGTTTAGGTGGCTTCTTATTCCTAATGGTGAAGTAAGGGGTCCTATGAGACAATGCCATGAGGATCAGATGGTCCTTTGTCACAGCTGCTCCAAGGGCCAGGTATGTAGTTAATTTATGAATTTGTGTTTGTGGCAGGTGGTCTCTTTCCACTGGTGTTGCAGCCCTGTGTGCCTTTTCTTTCTAGGCGTGTTCTTTGAGCTACAACAGGGATAGCCTTTATGTCCATGATGGACTTAGCCTGATGTGTCCTTTCTCTTTTGGCTAGGCTTTTCCCCCCTGGTTATCACTACTTCTACCTTCTTCTCAAATTTTATGTCTTACTCTTCATTGCTCAGGATCAATAATGAGCTCCTAGTTACATGAAACCCTTTTTATTTTTAAATATATCACTTGTTATAAAATCCTCTGTCATACGCCTCCTGCTTGGAAAGAATGTGGAAATACTCACCAGATGCTGATGTGTAATTGGCATGTGGGTTTCACATGTACACAGGCAAAGCACAGAATAGAAATTTCAGTGCTTTAGTCTTTGAAATCATTAAACTGAATATCAAAGATCACGTTTGCTACATTGTGGCTTCAGACCATTCCCAGTATCTCTTCTAACAATATACCCTAGGCTTGATTTAAATTCTGAATTATAATTGGTAAGTTGACTCAAAACTGGAAAAAGATGCTGCTATTTTTTCGTCCCCTGTGTGCAACCCCCCCCTCCCCCCCCGGCTTTATTGAGGTTATTTTATTCGATTTAGATCACCAAACAATTGTTTGTTCTCTGTGACCCAGTTCAGATGCAAATCAATGACCTAGAAGGGAGGGAGTCCTCTTACTACTCCAGGAGGCCAGGAACTATTCAGTTCCCTCATGGGAAATTCTTTTCTCTACAAATATAACTTCACATAAAACTAAAATTAAAGTGTAATCAGTGATAGAACTGCCTGGGTCCCATAGGTTCTACAACACTCTCTGCACATCACTAAAAAATAACACATATATCCCATTACTAAGGAAGAAAGGACTTATACACCAAATTATTTGACATATTTCTGCATGATTGATTAAAAACATTGAAAAAATTTTTAAAATGTTCTTTTCCCACAAATGCTTCCAATATTATAAATTCCAAATAAGAGCTCCATTTGTTATTCCCTGAACCTATGGAAATCAACCACCTTTGTCTTATGTGCCATCTCCTATGATCACAATAGAGGTGGCGTGACTGGCTGTCAGGGAGCCCGCAAGGCCTGGACGTAGAAGCTGTGACTTCATACCTAAACTTCTCAAGCAAGAAACAACAGAAGTGTCAAGGAAGTTATCACCCACTTTATTCTTCTTACTCTGTGGGAACATACACACAGTGGGTTTTAACAAAAGTGGGTTTTGGAAAGTTAGTTCAAATGCAAAACGTTTAATAAAGTTATACAAAGTCAACCAAAACCAAATTGCAATTTCTTCTTTTTTGGAAGTTTGTTATGATGGATTGTGTAAAATTAACATTCCAAGAGACATTGTAAAGGTGCTAAGGAGACTGAGAGTCAAGTGTTCTTTCTTCTGGCAGCCTGGGGCTGGGAGCAGGTGCCATGTGCAAACCAGTCAGTCCCAGGCCACTCCGAATTTTGAGTTCACTGAGAAGAGCAATGCGTGTGCATTTTAGATACTTCTGAGTTTCACATTTATTTGTATGCTGTGTTAGCTTGCTTGTTATCCTCCATTAAATACCCTAGGATCAACACAGGGAAAAACTCATATTCTGTTTTGACCATGGTTGTAATAACTGCTGATAACCTTAAACATCTGCCTTCATCTCAGTAGTGACTATTTTGATAAGGAATGGCTTAAAATGTTATTCTCAATTCCCTCATTGCCATTATTTTTATTCTCAATCTTTTTTAATCTGGATACCACTGGGGCTTACGTAGATGTCTATCATTTCTGTTATTTGACTGGTACTTCCACAGAAAACCCTAGTGGTGACTAAGGTTTCTGCCAACTGTTCTGCTTATTTTCAATTTCACTCTGAACAAGGGTAGGAACTGAAACCAATGAAAGAAAAAAAAAATTGTGTAACGTTATAATTCTCCACCACCCCTAGTATGGTGAGTTTCTCAGTACCTGAAAACATCCCATATTCCAGTGTGTCTAACAACATCCCACAGGTTCTACTTGGGGAATCCTACCCTAGTAGAAAACCGATAAGGTCAGCATTAAAATCCAGGTTCAGAACTTGGAACTATCTCTTGGGAGAAGTGCAGTAAATCTGTATTTGGCCTTAAGTATGCATATTTTGTGTGTTGTCCTTTGTAACACAGAGAGAAAGCCTATGCAAACTGGAAAAGAATCCTTAAAAAGTCATCTTTCTCAGAAAGATAATAACTTAGGCCTTTCAGAGATACACTCCCTTATCTCCACCTCCCCTTCTGCCCCCCCACCCCCCATAATACCGGCCAAACAGATCCACTGGAGAGGCTCTAGGTTTGCAGCCAAAATTCCAATTCTATAAGATGGCACTGAAATCCAAGGATAGACTGGAACTGATTAGGGTTGTTCATGGCTGAGAAAAATCCTCCCACTCTGAAATATTATGACAAGGTGACAGTTCCACGAATCTGTGAATGTATGGGTGGGAGACTGATGGCAAGAAAGGAAGGGAATATGGAATACAAAATACCTTCTAGGATTCTCTTCATCAGGTAGAAAGAATTCTGATTTTCTTAGCCTTCCCAGGGATCTTGCACTACAGCAGCCAACTCAGGGGTCCCAACTTATCCCTGAAGAAAGGCAAGAGCTGCAGAGCCTCTAGCAGAAATGGCAAGCTGGCCCTCCAAGCATGTACAAGTGCTTTAATGGAGCACTATATTTTGTGCTACCAAGAGAATGATGAGGATACTAGAAAGCTGTAATTCTGATTTTGAGATAAAAATAATATAACTTTACATTTGTATTGCATGTAATTCACAAAAAGCTTCCAATATCATCTCATCTGATCCTTACAACAACTCAAGAGAGGCAAGGCATAAACTATTAATGCTACTGTACATTTAAGGAAACCAAAGCCTAGATAGGTTAAGTAACTTGCTTAAATCCACAGTAAATAAGAGGCAGAATAGGGGATTTAAACCCATATCTCCATATGGTGCAAGCTGTCTTGTCTAGAAACAAGAAAACTAAAAATATCTTGACTAATATACTTTCCAAGTATAATATCTGATATAGACAAGTCTTTCAATTCTTTTTTTTGAGAATATAAAACAACCTTTCCTGACATAAACCAAGATAATGTGTCTTATTAATTTTATGTCTATTTCTTAATCTACATTCTCCCCCTTCTCTCTCTATATATAGAATCTTGTGTGTATATGTATATACATATACATGTGTATGTATTACATATATATGTAATCTTTCATGGGTATGAATTAACCTTTCATTTTTCTGTTACAAAATATTTGAGGCATTTAAAGTGGATTTAGTATTATTAGACCAAGAAGTTTAGGCCAAACTGATGAAACTATAGCATTTATAAATTCATTCATTTACAGTGCAGAGTATAGATTAAGGCTTGATATCCTGAGAGTTAAGGTCTTAAAAGTGCTCTATTATGATTCTCCACAAGCAAGAATGACTTTCACGTTGACACTAAATGTGATTTTCTGTCCTTAGGCCAAGCTGGTTGGCAGATTGCTTTTATGTAATTCCTGTGAAGCTGGCAGGAGGTGACTCATATACATAAATGCCTCTTTCAATCAGGAAGAAGGTGTCAGAGGGCGGGTGGGTGGTGTCTGAATGACTAAGGTTTAAGATGTTAGGGGTACTGAAAAAAAAACAGTTAAAATGAGGGTTTCTAGGGAGATGCACACATGAGAATCTCAGGATCATGTCAATGAATCAAAGGAAAGCTTTGAAAGGATCCTACTACATTACTTGAACCTTAGTGCTCATTTCATAACACTATGCAAAGACAAATTCTGAAAACTACTTGTAAGTTAAAAACAGCCCAGAATTTAAATAAGTTCTAGGAATGAGACTTGATTGCAAGGTGATAAATCAGGAGAGTAAGTACCTTGTATGAAAGGGACAGAGGAGTTGTGGGTATGAGAAAGTTATGAGGAAATCCCAGAATCTTTCAGAAATCCACACAATGGAGGAGTGAAGTATATCCCTGAGAAAATAAAGTGCCTATCACATTTAAGTAAAACAATGAAACTTTCCTACAATGGTAGGTATGGGACAGAATAAAAATCTCTGTTGAAATCCTTGAACTGATTTCAGAGAAATGCAAAGTAACAGGCCAGGTATCTAGGTGGTAGTTCATAATAGCCCATGTTCTCAGTAAATGTCCAGTGGAACAGATAAAGGCTGGTATGTAACTGAATTCCTAGGGAAAACTGACCAGGTTGACAACGTGAAATTCATTTCATGGCTTTGTGTTCTGGATTTCTCATGAAACTGTTCCTACATATGTTTTTTTCATCCCCTAAAATTTTTAAAGGGGTCAGAGCAAAAAACAAAAACAAAAAACAAAGAATGGAGCGTGTATGAAATTGTTCATAAAAACCAAGAGTGATCAACGTGAGCAAGGAGCCTGGACTCAACAATGTTATCAACAAAAGATTGCAACACCTTTTCACTCACTATTACTCTGCATACTGTGTTGGTCTATTGGCTTTCCCTATACTACAATATCAATTTATTATTTTCAGAGACTCCATGCTTACTTTCAATTATAGCACCAGAACAATTTCTATCAGTACTTTTTTTTTCCTTTTCATTTCAGTTTAAGGACTATATGTGAATTCTAAATGTCTCCAGGAAGTTCTGGTACTGTTGTTTGAATTCTTCTACTAGTAGGCTTTTTTTTTTTTTTCCCTAAGTCTTCTTGATGTGATGAGTTTCTGAGTGAGCTAGAAGCATTATTTCAGAATACTTTTGATATGGTCTGCTCTTGCCAGTAAACTTTTCAGAAAATAAAGAATCTTAATTCTGCAGCAAATCTAAACAAACATCATTCTAGTGTTCAGACGCAATCATTATTTCCCCCAGAGTGATTCTTATATGAGTTGCTTTAAAGAATGTATAATCAATTTTCTGTGCAGACTTGATAAGAAAGAAAATTCCTATGGAACTAAGTAAAAAAAAAAAAAGCATGTTTTCACCTTTGTTTGTTTTGGTGTAGCATTTAGATTGTATCTTCTAAAGTTAAAAGTGAGCTTTTATGGTTTATCTGAATGAGTGTTTTGTTACTATCATAGGCTTACTGTAATTTACTTTTATAATTTGTCAAATGAAATGGCTCTTGAAAAAGCCATCATACCACACAAGTGTTCATACTCGCATTTCTTGAAGATGTCATACTGTCATTAAGGTTCCTGAGAGAGTTTTGAAAGCTACCCAAACTAGAAATCATATATTCAAAAGAGTGAGAAAAACATCTTGATTGAGCCTACAGATCTGGCAATAGACTTTGGTACAAACAATAGCATTTGGGACACAAATACACCTCAGACCTAACATATTGTGTATATCATTGTCCCAAAGGACAGATAGTGGAGAGAAGGAAGATTGAATGGTTCAAAATGTAAAAGGCAGTCAGATAGGGCTGGGCTCCTGCGCTTCCATTTACATGCTGTACAACCTTGGGTAATGTCTGCATCTCAGTCCACTCTTCTGTAAAATGACACCTTTTTAATGTAACTGCTGAGAAGAACTGACTGCAAATAATACATAAAAGCACTAGATTAAATAATCAACTTAAAACACACAAGAAGTCTTTCAAAATGTTACTTCCTTTATCTTTACCTTTTCATGAATGCTTCTATAACAACGAAAAGCAAATCGGCACTCTCCAGGTACATTTGAAATCGGGTCCAATGTTGGTTTAGTAAAGTGGGTGTTTTAAGTACCTCTCATCAAAGTGTACTTATAGCTAATTCTAATTAAAGCTAACATTTATTGAGCAATGGGCATTTCATGTTTACTAGGCTCTGTGCTAAGGATGGACAAGCTCATTTAACCCATTGAACAACTCGCTGTAGTTTTTAAAAAAGATTTATTTATTGAAAGATACATTTGTTTATTTGAGAGAGAGGGAGAGAGAGCAAGAGCCAGGGGAGGGGCAGAGGGAGGGAAACCCAAGCAGACTCTCTGCTAAGTGCAGAGCCTGAGGCTGGGCTCAGTCTCATGACCCTGAGATCATGACCTGAGCCAAAATTAAGAGTCAGACACTCAAGGGAATGAGCCACCCAGCAGCCCCAAAGATTGATTTATTTATCTGAGAGAGAGAGAGAGAGAGAGAGAGAGAGAGAGCACTGTATGGGTGAAAGTGGGGGGAGGGGCAGAGGGAGAGAATCTTCAAGCAGACTCCCTGCTGAGGGCAGAGCCCTACCAGGGCTTGATCTCACAGCCTATGAGGATCATGACCCAAGAGATCACAAGCTGAGCAGAAGCCAAGAGCTGGTCACTTAACCAACTGAGCCACCCAGGCCCCCCAACAACTTGTCGTATTATCTCAGTCTATTCAACTACTCACTGAATTAGGCTATTTAATTTGTTTTACAGATGAGGAAAATGAGGCACACAGAGGTTAAATAAATTGATCAGAAATTAAAAACTGAATTTTAATTAATTAAATAATATATATATATTTTTAAAAGACTGTTTATTTGAGAGAGAGCAAAAGCGATCCTAGAGGCTGAGGGAGAAGCAGACTCACTTCTGAGTGGGGAGTCCAATGTGGGGCTCAATCCCAGGAGCCTGAGATCATGACCCAAGCTGAAGGCAGACGCTTAACTGACTGAGCCATCCAGGTGCCCCCAAAAACTGAATTTTAATTTAGTTTAAAAAAAAAGGAATATGAGGTTTCCTTTGCAAGAGGACTGTGTGATTTGGGGATTATATGTTCATAGCACTAAATCCATATTACTTTTCAAAGCTTATATTGAGGGGCACCTGGGTGCCTCAGTGGGTTAAGCCTCTGCCTTCAGCTCAGGTCATGATCTCGGGGTCCTGGGATCCAGGCCCACATCGGGCTCTCTGCTCAGTGGGGAGCCTGCTTTCCCCCCTCTTTCTACCTGTCTCTCTGCATACTTGTGATCTCTCTATCAAATAAATAAATAAAATATTAAAAAACAAAACTTATATTGAAAGCATTAATAAGCTATAACACAATTCCATGAAGAAAAGCTATGACACAATTCTCCATAGTACTCTTGAATTCCTGCATGTCTTGTGAGAGGAAGCACTGTCTTTGCTTTGTAGTCTTTTCAAGGATGTTTGTAGAGCAAACAACCTTGTAAGACAGAGACAGTCTTCTTCAGAGCAAAGGGCAAGTTTGCTTACTTTCAAGTATAAAAAGGACTCTCTGCCTCGGAGGCAAAGGTCATGCTAGCTTTGGACCCATTATAAAAGATTCATTTCCTTAGATTAGGGATCCTCTTTGTTATGCAACCCACTGCCTGTGCAGATATCAATCATCTGGAGCTCTTCCCATCACCCTTCAGGAACTGGCACGTGGAGAACCAGCTTAAATGTGGATACTCTGGCTACTGCTATTGCTGTGAGTAATAAACTACCTTTTGTCAGCACCCATGAAACTGTGGCAGGCTGACCTGTAAGCTTGCAAATGGGGGTGAAATCTCAGACTGCTCATAGTTCTTAACACATGGCAAAAGGAAAATTGTAAACATGCATGGACAGCAAAAGATCCAGTGTGTTTCAGGTATTATCTAAAGCAACTGAAAAAGGATGTGTGTGTGTGTGTGTGTGTGTGTGTGTGTGTGTGTGTGTGTGTGTGGCGGGGGTGGGGGCGATAATCATTCCCAAAGGCTGTGCTTTATAATGGACCAGAGAAGCTTTGGGATGGGAATTTGTGTGTGTATGTGGAAAAAAAAAAAAAAAATAGAGGGCATGTTGCTTGAAACCATGGAAAACGAATAAATATACATGGCTGTAAACAGCTTTCTGAAGACAGGTACACCTTGCTGCACATGATTTATATGTTTGCTTCTGGCTTGAAAATGAGCACTGATACTAGATTCACAAAAGCTGTTAAATTCTTCTGAGGCTGAACACTGAACACTGCAGGAAATGGTTTCCTGTTTGTATTCTTACAAGCCCAATAAGCTGGTTTGTGACTTTATGCAACTATTATATCTAGCAAATTGTGTGGAGAAAGAAGGGTTAATTTACTGTGAGGATAATTCACTGTTAATAAACTGTAACAAGCATCAGTAAGTAAAGAAAGGTAGCTTAATGGGGATACAGTAAAGAGGAATTTTCTTGCTTTAAGTGTATTTAATTAACACAGTTCATCCTCTGGGGGGCAGGAAATAATGAGACCATAACAGCCCTTGCCTCTGGATTTTGCTAAGTCTGTATAAGAGCAACAAATTATTTCACATGTAGCAAATCCCTCCTGTTACATGTGAAAGACCTTGTCATACATACCTTTTAATTTAGATATAAGTAAATTTGTGAAAAACTAAACAGCATATTTTTATAACTCAATCTACTTTAATATTTACAGATAACAAATCTACTATTTGCATTGTACATATTATTTAAAAATAAACTGAATTTTACATGCACATAATTGTGTACTGAGAATAATGGATACAAAAGTGTAAAAATCTTCCTTAAAATGCAGTATAACTTGTAGGAGATAAAAGGGAACCAACATGTAAATATCCAGTGACTGCTAGGACATGACCTCAGACTTCTTTAGACTTCATGAAGTAGATATCATCATCCCTATTTTAAAGATGAAAAGACTGAAGGTTCGGATGAGTTAAGCAACTTGTTCAGTGTTCACAACTTATGTGGACCTGAGTGTTGAACCCATGTTTGCTCAAGTCCGAAGCCTTGTTATCTTTTCACTTTACATCTATTCCTTGTGTGACAAAGATAGGTTCTAGGAAGATAAATTCATTTATTATCCTGGATTCATATTATTCATCATAACATCTTTAAGTAATTAATCCAACATATATTTATTGAGGGAGTGGGGACAGTGAAGGACATTTAAAAATGCCACATACTCTTACTAGGAGGAGTCTATAATCTGATGGAAAAGCATATACATGAAATGTAAAATGGAGGGCATTTTGTGATCCAGAACTTCAAACGAGACTTTCATGAATTAATTTTGGAAGAGGACATTCCCTAAAAATAATGAGATAAAGAATTCATTCAGGGTCTCAGCCATTTCTGTGACATCTAAATATATCTCAGCCATGACCTTAATGATGAAGTGCCCCAGGGCTGCTCATCTTTTATTCTCTTCTCTCCCGTCTCTTCCTAGGTGATTTCATCCAGTGCTAGGGCTTTATTACCATCAATATGTTAATGACTTTTCAACTTAGATCTTTCCATGTGACTTCTCCCTGAACTCTAGACTTGCATACCCAACTGCCTGCCCATCTCCACTTGGACACCAAAAAGGCATCATACACTTAACAGGTCTAAAAGAGAACTCTTGATTTTTTCCCCCCTTAATAATAAGTAACACTGGGGCGCCTGGGTGGCTCAGTGGGTTAAAGCCTCTGCCTCCGGCTCAGGTTATGATCCCAGGGTCCTGGGATCGAGCCCCGCATCGGGCTCTCTGCTCAGCAGCGAGCCTGCTTCCCTCTCTCTCTCTCTGCCTGCCTCTCTGCCTACTTATGATCTCTGTCTGTCAAATACATAAATAAAATCTTAAAAAAAAATAATAAGTAACACTATGAGACAGCCACTGTCCTAAGTACTTTACATGTGTTTAATCATTGAATCCTTGGGGCACACCCATGAGGTAGCTGTTATGATAGTTCTAATTTTACATAAAAGGAAACTGAGGCACAGAGACTAAGTAACTTGGCCAAGGCCAGTAAGTGATGAAGATGGGATATCTATGTCCACAGTGTATGCTGTCACAACCACTTCAGGATACTCCTTTCTGTGTCCCCCAACTCAGGGAATATGCCACTGACAAGCCAAATGTTAGGAGTTATCCTCGGATCTACTATATCTTGAAGTTCCTCACATACCATTCTTTCAGCTATATGTCCATAATATATCTCAAACATGCTATCTTTTCACTATCTTTCTTACCACTGTCATTACTTACCTGGCCTATGATGGCCATCCATCTCACCTTCCATTTTTTCTATAGTGCCCTCTCCATATGACAGACACTATGTTTTTTTAACCTGAATCAGACCTTATCACTACCTTGGCGAAGATCTTCAGTGGCTAGTCCCTGAAATTAGATAATTCCAAACTTCTCTCCATGGCCTACCTGGCTAACTTTCTGAACCAATCTCACCTTAGGCTCCTTCACATCCACTGTGCTCCACCCACGCCGGCCTCCCTTTTCTCTCACTTAACCACACTAAGCTGTACTGTAGGGTACCTTGTGTGGAACTGTCTCACCCCAGATCTTTTTATTCATGGCAGGCTGGTCTCTTCTTTCAAGTCTCAGCTCAAATGTTATATCAGAGAGGATTTCCCTATCCAGTATCTCCAAGTCAGAACTCCCCTGTGCCTACCCCCAGCACCTTCCACCACTCTTGTGAGCTCACTGAATGCATTTCATTTTGTTCATATCTCTCTTATCTCTATACCCAAGATTTTGTTGTTGTTATTGTTCATTCGTTTTTATGTTTATTGTCTGTTTCTTCTCATCAGAGAAGTGAGATGTATGCCAGCAGTGAACTTGTCTGTCTGGGCCACCACTATATCACCAGCTCCTGCCAGAATGCCTGGAACATAGCAGACACCTATTACTATTTTCTGAGCAAAAAAATGGTCTCATTTTTTTCTAGCTGATCTTATACCTCTATGTTATTTAGAAGAACTAATTTTACTCATGTTAGAATACTTTCCAAAGTGCCGCTCAATTATTCTCTCCCAAATTCTTTCCAAATTTGTCCACAAATTTACTGAAGGCATCCTGGAATTGGGTATTTGGCAGACACAGTAATTCTTACAGGAGACATACATGCTATGAAGTTGGTATTATTCTCATTTTACAAAGATGGAAACTGATGGTTTCAGAGAGGTTAAGAAGATTGCATAGAGTTACTCCAGTAGAGAGGGCACAGTTGAGATTTGGACTCAGGTTGATTGGTCTGACTTTAGCTCCCACATTCTTTTCAGCAAATATTTTATGTTCAGCTATGCAACTGGCAAGGAAAAGTAAATAATCAGAAGATGAAATGACAGACAGCTTTCCAGCCTGTATAAATGTGAAAGCAGGGAGGAGGATGACTGATGTCTACAAATGGTTGAGGTTAGAAAGAATGGTCAAAGATTTTGTAAGAGCTAGGGGTTGGGAAATTTATTTCAAATTAAAAGTAAGCTTATGAGATGTATTACAGTAGCAGATGGTAGAGAATAATTAGATAATTATCTTTTAACTATTTTAATAAGATTTGTTATAGCTGGATCATAGGTTATTCAGGGAAACCAGAGTGTCTCGGAATATCCTTCACCTGAGATGCTAAAGTCAGAGAGCTCAACCACAATTTCTCACAACATGCCCTCCAATCTCATTAGAGCTGTCAGGCAAAGCAGAGCAGGTGGGCCGATGATTCTAAGAATTTCTAAGAGTTTCTAAGAATTTCTAAGAAATTCTAAGAATTTCTAAGAATTCTTAGAAAAGGGTGTTCTGCTCATGCTATTTCATCATATAGTTACTCTGTTCAGATCAGTTGGTGCTGGGCTTTCCTTAGTAATGTTTGAAAGATATTCATAGTCTGAACTGAAAGAAACCTTAGAAATGATTAAATCCAACTCTTTCATCTCAGCAAAAGAAACTAAACCCAGGAATAATAATTTATAACTTGTATAGTGCTTCCACAGTCATAGGTTCCCTGCATTCTCACAATGGCTCTCTGACCAAGGAGGTGCATTATTTCCACTTCCGTCTTTACATGGAGGAGTGAGGCTCTGAGTGGTTACGTGTAAGCTGGTCACTACAGGAATAGTGTGTGGGGTACTGTGACTTGGTATCTTCTGAAAAAGGCTGCATAAGCATTCTCCCTCTATGATATTAATGAGGTTCTTTAAATTTATTTTTTAAAATCTCTTGTACTACCAACTGATCCAGCCCCGAGGTTCTTTTAATTCTGATAATTTTCATGAGGCTTTCTGGGAATATCAACACATAAAGGCTATATATCAACTCAGAAATATACTGTTCTATCTATGGAAAGTGAAATAGAAGAGAAAATGTTAACTGACTAGACTAAAAGTGTAAGGAAACTAAATCCTCACTTTAGCTACATGAATGAATGAAAATAATTTCTGATGTGTTAAAATGGGGGCAATAAAGTGCAGAGACCATCACCTTCAACTGGCGTATGTCTTTTTCTTTGTAAAAACACAGTACTGTATAGACCAATAATGACAATTAACATCCCAGTGGAAAAATGGGCAAAGGGCGATTCTCAGAAGAGAAATAGAAATGGGCCATAAACATATGAGATCATCTTAACCTGCTGCCACAATTACATAAATATAAAAATTAATGAAATAGAAATTCTTATTCATCAGATTTTCAAACGTTAAAGAATGAGTAAATCCACTGTGTAGTGGGACTTAAGGGAGTTTTTTCCCCTTCTCTTTCTTCTTTATAATTGTCTACATTATTTGATTATTTATTACAAAGTGCATCTGAAAAACAAAGTGTATATATTATTTTACATATTTGAAAACCATGAAAATTTATTTTCATTTTGGACAATACAAACAAACCAACCTAGCTCACATTAATTGGAGTTTCTTAAAGACAAATGTTTAGAGCTTTCTAACATAAAATTTGTTTTCTTCATTCAAAAAATATTCCCCCCCAAAATGTTCCTCATCTGATGGGATAACTCTATCCCACCTACAATTCAAAAGAAACCTTTGTGATTTCTTGAATATCACATTATAAGCACATTCAGTTACACTTAGAAGAATACATCCCTTACTTTCCTCCCACCATCCCTCCCTCCTTCCCTCCCCACCCCCCTCTCACTGCTCCTTCATTCCTCCCTACTCTTACCCTCCCCTCAAATACCGCTTCTACTATGGTAGTTCTTAAACCTCCTGCTCAGGGACCTCTTTGCCTTAGGAGTCTTTCTTCTGACTGACCTGATATTCAGGTTCCTGAAAGATCAAAGAAGCCATGCACCATGCAAAATTATCCATTGTCTTCTTAATTAGCTCGAACTAAGCCATCCATTTGTTGGAATCATTTCCTCAAATCCTCTGCTTTTCTGCTTCTTTTGCCTTCATGTAAAATCTACTCTATGTCCACAAGTTGTTTCACATGTGTACACATTTGCTAAAATAATATCACACAGTCTTGCTACATGGTATGGCTAAAAAGTAAGTGAAAATAAGAATTCTTCCAGTGATAAATCAGTCTTCCAGTCTTAAAGTCAGGCACAAAAACCATTCTAATTCTATTATGATCGCTTCCCATCATATATTTGCTTACATAGGTAGAAATATATAGTTTAATATAAAAGCATTTCCTCGGGGCACCTGGGTGGCTCAGTGGGTTGAGCCGCTGCCTTCGGCTCAGGTCATGATCTCGGGGTCCTGGGATCGAGTCCCGCATCGGGCTCTCTGCTCAGCGGAGAGCCTGCTTCCCTTCCTCTCTCTCTGCCTGCCTCTCTGTGATTTCTCTCTGTCAAATAAATAAAATCTTAAAAAAAATAAATAAATAAATAAATAAATAAAAAATAAAAGCATTTCCTCTACAGAGAAAGATCATAGGACCCATGTCTTTGTATTTTGCAGTAATATTGATTACACTTTATTTAAATCAGTATTTTCCCAAATGCGAATGTTTATCAACTGCATTAGAATCACCTACGTGAGCATATTAAACATAGACATTCCTGGGCCCTCCTCCCCAGACCTACCAAGTCAAAATCTGCTAGTGTAGGACTGGGAAATTAGCATTTTTAAACAAGCTTTTAAAATGATTATTTTGCCTCTTCTGTGATTTGGAAACTCATAAAAATAGTTTCATCTTGAAACTATTGATTAAATACATCTATGTATTTAGATGTATGATTAAATACATCTAAGTATCTCTAAGTTGAAGACTGTTTAAGATGAAACTAGTGGCAAATTCTTGGATTGTTACTCTAAAAAACACTGTATCACCCTGATTTTTATTCTTTTACAAATTACAAGTTGATTCATCACTGATGACTTTAAATACATCTGTGTCTTAGGCTCAATCAACAATAAAAATATAAATTGTTGAATATGGAGCTGAGTCTGTCTCAGATGACGATACGTTAGTGACTTGAAGGGTAAGCTTAAATTTGATAATGATTTTGCTCCTTAGAGACATTCAGTTAAAATAGAGAACCAGTCTGAAAACTGTTGCTGGCTTGAAAATAAAGATGTGCAGTTAATTATCTTCCCAAGCTCTCCTTGTTCTTCGGGATGTTGCATTGACATTATGTCAATTTCTAAGTGCAGAGCATTGAACACTGGGCCTCTGCCTAGGTTCTGAATTATCCCAAAGGGATGATGAACAGCCTCCTGTCACTGGCATCTATTAGAGACTGATCCCATTTAAGGAAACAGAACTTTTTTGAGTACAGTGAACAACTGGGTCTTCTCTGAGAACGACTACTGAATGCTAATTAGTTCTTATGAAGTTATAACTGACAATGATTTTGGAGATCTGGCACTAGCAAGAAAGTTCCAACAAGAATGAAAAATATGGATTTCCTTTTTCATTGTTCATCGGTCCCTCCATCAGATCAATGACAATGCCCCTGTATCAGATAAGAAATAATAAAGATTGGGAAAGTGTTTTTCCCTTCATTCTCTTTAAATGCTTATGACATTTCGGTAGCAGATTAGCAAATTATGCAAAAAATCTATTGAATATTAAGCTAAACTATTTTTGTCAAAGCAAATACATTAGAGTTAAAATTAATTTTCATTATAATACCTTCTTGCTTTTGAAAATATTATCAGATAATTGTTAAAATGTTACGTAAAATTTCTTAAAGGTATTTTTCCGTATGTCAGAAATCCAAGTCTGCCAGGACACAGCAATGAACTATTTTGATGACAGCAACTCTAAGGCTTGAAAAGCTTATTGTCAAAACCACTCAATTCAATTACTCAAGAGTATCAAGGAAGTTGTCTTTCTAAGAGATGAACTCAAATACCTTGTCTCTTAGGGTTCCTAAGGAATGTCTGTGTTATATGTTGTTTTGGTGTAGTAGATTATTTCATTCAAGATAAAGATAGTGAAGAACCACCCCCCACCCCCCTTTTTTTGATAGATGATTGTTCAGTGCCTCAACCAGCTGGTTTAATTTCTACACGCAACGTTTCTTCTTTTTCTCTTTTTCTTTTCTCGGAAAGCTGATCCTACTCAGTATATATAGTTCAGAGGGAAAAAAAAAAAAAAAGAAACTGAGTTACGTAAAAATAAGTCTGTAAATCTAAATGGGGAAACAAGAAGCAATGCTGTACAAATCCAAACACCAGAGAATCAAACGAGGGTAGCAAGAGTGAGAACAGATACACAGATGGAATAGAACTCTGCTGTTTTTGGATTAGGGTAATTAGGGTAGGGGATTCCGAAGAGGGAAAGAAATGGTAAAATAAAACAAGGGTACTGAATCTGAGGTGGATACAGAAACACAAGATAAGATAAAATGGAAAGAGGGGAAAAAAAAAGCATAATAAAACTGTTACATAACTGTGTGCTTAAGTAACTGTGTGGTAGTTGTAATGAACTGGCTTTTACATTTGGTTTTTAATTCACCTAATAATGGATGCACTTCTAGAAAAATGATATCAGAAACTAGTGAAGTAGTGAATTGATGGAAGTCACAGATCTTATCCTACTGAGTAATCTTTGGAGAGCTAACTTTCTTAAACTACTGAGGTGAAGTTGCTCATGTTAACTTTTAGAGTGTAAGGGATAGAATGAGTTTCAGAGCATGATAATCTAATTGTCCTCAATTAATTACTACTGGTTCAGAGAGCTAATTTATACACACACACACACACACACACACACACACACACACGTTATGAAAGTTTCATTTTCCAGTGAGAACAGTAGTAAAATCTCTTGGAGGAATGAGTAGCTGTAAGAATGACTGGCATGATTGGGGCACCTGGGTGGCTCAGTCAGTTAAATGTCTGACTTTGGTTGTAGTCATGATCTCTGGGTCCTGGGATTGATCCCACCATCCAGCCTCCTGCTCAGCAGAGAGAGTCTGCTTTTCCCTCTCCCTCTGCCCCTCCCCAAGCTTGTTTTTTTTTTTTTTTCTCTCTTTCTCAAATAAATAAAATCTTTAAAAAAAAGTACTGGCAAGATTACATAAAGAGCATAGCTTGTGGTAGGCAGAAAAAAAGCCTATTCTCCCCCCGCCCCAGCCCCCAAGATGTTCAAGTCCTAATTCCTAGAACCTGTGAATATGTTACTTATGGTAAGTAGGATTTTGCAGAGGTGATTAAGTTAAGGATCTTGAGTTGGGGATTATCCAGGTGTGCCAATCTAATCACAGATATCCTTAGAAATGGAAAACCTTCCTACTTTTAGCCAGAGGGGGACAGGGCTATGAAAGAAAAGCAGAGAGAGGGCACCTGGGTGGCTCAGTGGGTTAAAGCCTCTGCCTTCGGCTCAGGTCATGATCCCAGGGTCCTGGGATCGAGCCCCGCATCGGGCTCTCTGCTCCACAGGGAGCCTGCTTCTTCCTCTCTCTCTCTCTGCCTGCTTCTCTGCCTACTTGTGATCTCTGTCTGTCACATAAATAAATAAAATATTAAAAAAAAGAAAAGCAGAGAGATGTACAGAGCTGCTTACTTTAAAGATAAAGAGAGGGAACATTAGCCAAGGAATGTGGATGGACAGTGGAAGATGGACAAGATGAGGCAATGGGTTCTTTCCTAGAACTTCCAAAAGGGGCACCCCACCAACACTTTATACTTAGCCCAGTGAAAGTGACATGTTAGACCTCTTGCCTCCAGAACAGTAAAATAATAAATTTGGGTTGTTTTATGCCACTAAGTTGGTGCTACTTTGTTACAGCAGCAATAGAAAATATATAGCTATTTTAGTAATTGGTGCAATTAATAATTATAACTACTAATTATAATCATTGAATTATTAATATGAAAAAGAAAAACCACTTACTCTTTTAAGGTAAAATTCCAGTATGCACCAAATGAGTCAATTTTAATACTTTTAAAATTATAGTCCACTTAGAAGCTTAATAAAACAAGTTAACTATTTCCTTTGTCTATAAGCAGTCCATAAATTATGTCAAGTGTATCTCATAATTTATTTTATATCAACATTATTATTATAAGATCTATTTTGTATCTCAGGCTACAGTTTCATTATGCATAAATGGCCTATAAAAGTTAAGAATAAAAAGTCCTTTAGCTATTAATTCATACTTCCCAGAGACTAAGAGACAATATATCAGAACTTTTTGCATTTTTATACACTTTAAAAAATGTTAAAAATGCCTGTATAAAGCACATTAAAACATTATAGGGACAGTAAAATCTGAGCACATACAGTAAGAAAAAAGTTAAAATAAATCATGGGCAATTTCTATTCTTTAATTAATCTATACCAAAAGTGTCTGTCATATGCCAGTTTAATTCACCACAAACTGCTAAGCTGATTAACCAGAACTGTAGGCAAAATGCCTACATTAACTCAAATCTTAAAGTAAAATCTAGCTTGTCCATATCATTGCAGTTATAAAGTCCAAGGCACTCTAAGGGTGTTTTGTTTCACATTTATAATTAAATCCACAGCAAAGCTTCAGATATGACCCATTAAGCTATAATAGACTCTGTCTTGGGTGCAATCTGCTATAAAGTAGAATTTGCTAGGGAGGATTTGATATGGACACCACAGTACTGTGTTAGGATGTAACTGGGAAGCAGCATGAGGTGGAAAAGTCTGCTTTGGCAGCCAGGTGGGCCTGCATTTTGTATTCTGTGATGGGCACATCCTAGTTGTAAGATCTTAGGCAAGTAAGTCTTAGTATATGAATCTCAGTTTCTTTACTTAAAGTGATGATACTTACAGTCATTGTTTTATAGGATTTTTGTGAAAGTGAAGTGACAATGAATGTGATATACTTAAAACAATATATGAACTTAGTAAGTATTAACCCGTTTGGAGAGCAGTTAAATACCCCCAAACATAGCATTATAAAATAACCACATCTTCTATAGGCTTAACATTATAAGTCATCATCACAGAAATACAAATGCAGATCCCTTCATATTTTGAATTACTTCTTAGAATTATGGAATGTTAAAAAAAATAAAAACTAACTCAACTCTCAATCCACAAAAGGACATACCCAGTAATCAGCAAACTGCAAAATTTTCTCCTTTTTTACTTCTTTTATATAAAAAAATGTGTTTCATTATTCATCAATGTACCCCTTAAAATCCCTATCACAGCACTTTGACAGAATAGATGTTAATAATTTTCTAAACTGAATTGACTATCTCTAGAATCTAAGTCTTAACTCAAGAGTTTTGGTCTTCTACTCTGCTGGTAGTCTAGCGTGTAGAGGTTGCCATGACCTGGTTGAGCTCTAGAACCATCGATAATGGCTCTGCTCTTTGTCATGCTTGGAAAGGAGATTCACTGTATCAGGACTTTAACAATGTAACTAGTCCCCAAATATTTTGTCTCTACATTCATATAGTGTTCCACACACGTTTGTCTCCTTTAAATGATTTAGAACTCATTGTTTTAGAATGTCATTGTGTAACAAATAACTCCTTAATAGTAATAGTAATAGTAATAGAAATACATTCTAAAAAAAAAAAAAGAAATACATTCTATCTCACAATTTAACAAATTTAATAAAATGTATTAAGTGTAAGTTGATAGTGATATGAAATAATTTTTTTCCCTTTGCCTAAACTATTATCTTATTTCCCCATGATAAATTATTGCCAAAAACTATTTCCAAAAAATTATTTCCTTAAAATAACTATTTGTATAATTGCTAACACTATGACTATTTGAGTTTGATAAGAATATTGAGTGATGCGGGGCGCCTGGGTGGCTCAGTGGTTTAAGCTGCTGCCTTCAGCTCAGGTCATGATCTCGGGGTCCTGGGATCGAGTCCCGCGTCGGGCTCTCTGCTTGGCGGGGAGCCTGCTTCCTCCTCTCTCTCTCTCTCTCTCTCTCTCTGCCTGCCTCTCTCCCTACTTGTGATCTCTATCTGTCAAATAAATAAATAAAATCTTTAAAAAAAAAAAAAAGAATATTGAGTGATGCATATTCCTGTATATTATAAATCACATTATATCAAATTTAGAAATATGTATTACATCAAACTGAAGGAGAAATATTTCATATACATACATAAGTACAGTCCCAAACTGACTAACTTTTTGACAGTTCTAAGATAATTAGAGACCAGTGTCTTCTCTTTCTTTTAAAAGATTTTATTTATTTATTTGACAGAGGGTATAAGCAGGGGGGGTGGCAGGTAGAGGGAGAGGAAGCAGCAGACTCCCCAGGAAGGTTGAGCAGGAAGCCTGATATGGGGCTCTATACCAGGACCCTGAGTTCATGACCTGAGCTGAGGCAGACGCTTGCTGACTAAGCCACCCAGGTGCCCCAGAGACCAGTGGATTCTGACATATTCTACTCTTACAAGCATTAAGGTGACTTCTAGGGATCCTTAATATTCCTAATGTGGGCTACGTTGGTTATAGATGAGGGAACTGTTAACTAAGTGTTGTAAACTCAACAAAACTATCTTTCAAAGATGAGGCTGAATAAAGGCATTTACATTCCATAAAAAAAACCTGGGAGAGTTTACCATGAAGAGACTCTCATTAAAAAACCTTTAGGGGCACCTGAGTGGCTCAGTGGGTTAAGCCTCTGCCTTTGGCTCAGGTCATGATCTCAGGCTCCTGGGATCGAGCCCCGCATCGGGCTTTCTGCTCAGAAAGAAGCCTCCTTCCCCCCCGCTCTCTGCCTGCCTCTCTGCCTACCTGTGATCTTTCTCTGTGTTTAATAAGTAAATAAAATATTGAAAAAAAAAAAAACCTTTAAAGGATGTGCTTCAGGACAAATGAGATTCACTCATTCAACAAATATATACTGAGCCAGGCACACTTCTAGGTGCTGGAGATCTGTCAGTGAACAGAATAGATGAGAAAATCTTGCCTTTATGGAGCTGACATTTTAGTAGCCAAAGTTACAAAGCGACATAAATAAGTAAATATATACAGTATGTCCAGTAGTATGCTGTTAAATCTTTACCAACTGGCTCTTTGTGAGGGGGGGGAAAAAAAAGCCTGCATCTGTGCATTTGCCAGTTTCTGCGGTGTAAATGCTACCTCCACGCCGAATTTCAAACTGCTGGCTAAGTCCTGAGGGAAGAGACAAACCCACCTGTCCTGCTGAGCCTGTTTGAACTGACTTGAGCACAGCCCTGAGGATCCCAAGTGCTAGGGAGAAAAACGAGCAGGAAAAGATGGGGAGATTTAGCAATTGCAATCTAAAAGAGAATGGCCAGAGAAATCTTCACCCAGAAGGTACAATTTGAGTAAGGAACAGAAGGAAGTGAGAAAGAGAGCCATGCACACAATTTTGGAGAAAACCATTTTAGGCATAAAGAACAGCAAATACAAAACCCTGACGCAGAAGCTGGGAACCGCAAGGAAGCCAGAGAGGCTACCGCAGAGTGAGAAATTCAGGTGGTTAAAGGCAGGGTATACAAGGCTGCAAGAATTTGGCTTAGCGCGAGATTGGAAGTCACTGGAGTGTTCTGAGCTGAGGAAGGACAGGATCTAAATTATATGTTAGTGGCCTCAGTCTGGCTTCTCTGCCGAAAAGGAGTAAGCCAGGATAATAAAACTTTGATGGTAGTAAAAATAATAATGTCTAAGATCTAGGATTCAACAACAACAACGAGTCTACATCCAAAACAAGAACAGCTCATCAGCCAAAGGAGAGTGGGCATGACTGGGACATAAAGTAACTGCATACTTTTTGACTGAGGTGTGAAGACATTAATTATTAGCACTTGTTTAGCAAATATGTTTAAATTTCTGGAGAAACTCCCAGAAGAAAAGAAATAAAATATATGCATTTCAAACCAGGAATGGGTAGAAAAAAGAAGGAAACTGACAATAAAGGCAATAAAAAGCAGAGCAAAAAAGAGGAAACTGAACAAGTGGGACAAATATAAGGCACAAAATAAGATAGCTGAAATCAATCCATACACCCTGATAATCACATCAACTGTTTGTAGATTGATCTTGTTAACTAAAAGACATATATTGGCAAAGTAGATAAAAAGAAAATTAGTTGACAAGTTGTTTTTTTAAACTAATTTATAATGTCAAGACATGCAGAGAAGACGGAACAAAGAAAAAAATGAGGTAATCTGCAATTTTTAAATAGTAACCTGCAAGAAGCTGGTTAGCAATGTTAGCATAAGGTAATGATAAAATTTTCAATTAATATATAAATATATATGTAAATATAAATGTGTATATATGTATATATATCCTTAAATAACATAGCTTTAAAATATAGAAGGTGATAATTGACGGAAAAGCAAGGAAATATTTACAACCCACTAACAGAGTTAAAGAATTAAACACACCTCCTTAGAAAACATCAGTTAGTACACCCCGTTCTTCCCCCTGCCTCCACAAAAAGATAAAAACAGTAAGAACATAGAAAATTTGAACAACATAGTTAACAAAATTGAGCTAACTGGAGAATATTTGTTTTTATCAAGTACACAAGCAATAGTATATCCAGTCACAAAGTGATCCTAGCAAATTTAAAGTATCCGTTTCAAGCAGACACATGCTTTCAGAGCAAACTGCAGTGAAAATGAATATCAGCAAATAAAGATGAGAAACAGCAGAGAAAATGGAAAGGAATTAGAGAACTATGAGGGAGAGAGAGAGGGAATGTGTGTGTGTGTGTGTGTGTGTGTGTGTGTGTGTAGGGGGAAAAGAATTGGGGCTCTGTAGGTTTTGACATTAATAGTGAACTATCTGGAGAAATTTTTGTTTCCTTTCTATTTTTACTTATGACAGAATAATTGATTGCAGTTGCCTTCCCTGCCCCTCCCCCCCCACAGACATGTGGTATGTTAAGTTCTTTTTCAATGGGTTTATGAAGCCTCTGGCTTTAGTTTAGCTGGGGTAGTGGATATTCTGATG
Organism: Meles meles; assembly: GCF_922984935.1. Lineage (NCBI taxonomy): Eukaryota > Metazoa > Chordata > Mammalia > Carnivora > Mustelidae > Meles > Meles meles. Next base: position 93,090,940 of record NC_060067.1, read on the forward strand.
AGAGAGTAAAGTCAGGCAGATCACCTTTACACTCCAATTACGGTCTCCAAGGGTCGGCCCCTCGTGAGACTGAGAAATCAGCCAAGTCTGTCTTCTGAGCCTGATACCGCTTATTTCTCAGACCTTAGTGGCTTTTCCTACTTCTATTTTCAGTTCTTTCTTTTCCCTAGGTACTCTGGGATCTTTAGTTAGTGAAGAAAATAATGATAAGTTCATGATGACATTGTATCAAGATTTAAGAACTGCCCTCTCCTAAGGCCACTTTTAAAATGTAGATACCTTTAAGGGACAATCTACAACAGCCAAATTAAGGAACAGTGATGGGTCAGAAACTAGTGGGAAAGACTGGGGATGATGTGGAGATGGAAGGCATTGCTGAGTTGCTAACCTCCAGTCACACTGTGGGCACCTCTAGTGTGCTAATAATGTATGGCTGCACTGGTTCCTCATTTTTTCATGGATGTTAGGAAGTTTGGCAAGAAGACAATGTGTGCCAATCTTAGGAGGAGGCGGGAGACACCGGGAGGAAGAGAGTGATATATAGCTCTTTTATTTGTTGACAGTATAACCACACATAGTTCCATAAAACTTTGAAAGACCCCCTTCCCTCCCACTTCCCAACTGTCTTAGGGGTGAAATGTTATAGGGAATGGTCTAAGTCTACAGATATAATGGATCTTAGCCCTAGAGTGAATTCATTCTTCTAAGGGATAATGTGAATTGTTAGTACTCATTTGATCCTGCTGTGCTTTCACTGATAGCTTTAAAATACTGTAATGGCAGAAACATCTATTCATAAACCACTTTCCCTCTCCAAAACCCTCTCCGTGCACTTAGTCTCAGGAAGTCTGAGGACAGGTCCTAGAACACTAGGAACTTGAAAATCACAAAACTAGTCCACGGTGAATTTGAGACAAGTCTTGTCCACACAGTTCAATAAAACACACCCATACCCCTTTTTCTGACTTCAATAGGACTGAAATGAGCATTGGCACTTTTGGAGAACATATTAATTGTCTGAACTGTATGTTCTTTGGTTCTCTAAGGGCTACGGCTGACAGTTTATAAATTCTGCAACTAAAAAGGACACCTTAAGTCTGTATTTTTTTCTTCCTCATGAAGGGTCATGTATTTTGTGCCATGTCAGCTTCTTTCGCTCTTTAAAAAGTGCTTGTGGGGGCGCCTGGGTGGCTCAGTGGATTAAGCTGCTGCCTTCGGCTCAGGTCATGATCTCAGGGTCCTGGGATCGAGCCCCGCATCAGGCTCTCTGCTCCACAGGGACCCTGCTTCCTCCTCTCTCTCTCTGCCTGCCTCTCTGCCTACTTGTGATCTCTCTGTGTCAAATAAATAAGTAAAATCTTTAAAAAAAAAAAAAAAGTGCTTGTGTTATTCAACAGCTATTTCATTGCTAATTCTAATTTTCTAGTTAAGTAAGAAAACACTTTTTTTGTTCCACATAAAGAAAAAAAATGACACTTTTGCAGTGATTAGTATAATAATTAAAATTTATGTGCCACACACCATCGTAGTTTTGCAAGAAACATTGTATGTTGCCTTCAACCGTCTCACAATCTTTTCTATTTTTCTAATACTTTAAATAGGGAAAATATAACATTCTTCATAAGGGGTAATAAATAAAAGAGCTTGATTAAAAATATTTCTATTAAGGGGCACCTAGGTGGCTCAGTGGGTTAAGCCTCTGCCTTCCGCTCAGGTCATGATCTCAGGGTCCTGGGATCGAGCCCCGCATCGGGCTCTCTGCTCAGCAGGGAGCCTTCTTTCCTCTCTCTCTGTGCCTCCCTCTCTGCCTACTTGTGATCTCTGTCTGTCAAGTAAATAAATATAATCTTAAAAAAATATTTCTATTAACTAGGTACTTTTAATTACCACATGCACAACCTTTTCTTGGATCACACATGCTCTTTAATCCCCCTTCCAAGGAAAAAAGATAAGGTAAGTTTCCTAACTAGGTTAATTAACCCTGGTTAGTTAGGAAGACTTGGGGCGCCTGGGTGGCTCAGTGGGTTAAAGCCTCTGCCTTTCACTCAGGTCATGATCCCAGGGTCCTGGGATCGAGCCCCGCATCGGGCTCTCTGCTTGGCAGGGAGCCTGCTTCCTCCTCTCGCTCTCTCTGCCTGCCTCTCTCCCTACTTGTGATCTCTATCTGTCAAATAAATAAATAAAATCTTTAAAAAAAAAAAAAAAAGAAGTTAGGAAGACTTAGTGAAGACTTATTGCTCCAGTTTGCGTGGGACTCTGAGTTTTAGCACTGAATGCTCTCAGTCCAGGGAAACCAAGGCGGTTGGTCACCCTAACTCCTGTTTGTCCTCCAGCTAATTTCTCTTCTATCCTTCACATCAAAATTTCTCCACTGCATATCCTACACTCTTCTTCTCCATGTCTTAACTCTCTCATTTACTCCTGACCTTATTGCAACTGTGCCTGTGCCTCGAGGCATGCCTCTGGCTCCATTCCCCTGGAGTTTGCAAGGGGCTCCAATGACCTTCATCTTTCAGGAAAGGAGACTTGTAGTTCTTACCTCAGTGGCCCCTGCTGCTGGATTTTATACTGCAGTTCATACCCTTCCCGACATTATTCCCAAGGCATATACAGTAGTCCGCCGTATTCACAGGGGAAATGTTTCAAAGCCAACAGTGGATGCCTGAGCTTGCAGATCATACCAAACCCTACATATGTTTTTTTCGTATACATACATCCCTATGGTAAAATTTAACTGATAAATTAGGCACAGGAAAAGGTTAACAACAGTAATAAAATAGGATAATTATAATGATATACTGTAATAAAAGTTATATGCATGTGGTCTCTCTCTCCAACATCATATTGTACTGTACTCACCCTTGTGATGACTGAGATGACAAAATGCCTAATGAGGAGATGAAGTGAGGTGAACGACGGAGGCATTGTGACAGAGTGTTAGGCTACTATTGACCTCGTGACCATTTGTCAGGAGGATCATCTGCTTCCTGACCATGGCTGACTGCTGGTATCTGAAACTACGGAAAACAAAACCACAGATAAGGGGGCACTACTGTATAAGAGCACAGTTTCTTAGTCCCTGACACTGTTCTCTTTGACTCTTAGTAATGAGATCATCTCTCTCCAGTTGACTTCTGAAAGATGATTTTCCTCAAGATTCTATACTATACTCCATCTTTCCCCCTTATCTTCTGTAAGCCCTTTCCCTGGCTGATCTCACGTACTTTCATGCTTTAAGCCATTCCCTCCACTGAATAGTAACTTTAGAACCTATGCTTGCCATCCAGACTTCTCTTGAGAGCCAACTACCTATTAAAACATCTGTACCTGTATTTCTCAGAGGCACTTCAATAATTTAACATTTTTAATATGGCCTCTAATTACCTTCACTATGATCTTCCTGTTCTCTGGTTTTTTGTTTGTTTGTTTTTGAATATTTATTTATTTACTTGAGAGAGAGCATAGTGGAAGGGGCAGAGGGAGAAGGAGAGAGATTCTCAAGCAGACTCCACACTGAGCTTGGGTGCCTGACATGGGGCTCGAACTGAGACATCACCAAGAATTGTACATTTAACCAATTGGGCCACCCAAGCAACCCTCTCTTCTCTTTCTTTGTTGTTGGAATAATCAACCATTATTCACGTAGCCAAACATCTTAATGTTATCCTTGAGTGTATTCTCCTTCATCTTCACTGACACAATAAATTGTTCAATTTTACCTCCTAAAGAGTTTTTTTTTTTTTTTTTTTTTTTTTTATTTATTTGACAGAGAGAAATCACAACTAGGCAGAGAGGCAGGCAGAGAGAAAGGAGGAAGCAGGCTTCCTGCTGAGCAGAGAGCCCGACGTGGGGCTCGATCCCAGGACCCTGGGACCATGACCTGAGCCGAAGGCAGCGGCTTTAACCCACTGAGCCACCCAGGCGCCCCTTTTTTTTTTTTTTTTTAAAGATTTTATTTATTTGTTTGACAGATAGAGATCACAAGTAGGCAGAGAGGCAGGCAGAGAGGGAGAGGAGGAAACAGGCTTCCCGCTGAGCAGAGAGCCCAACGTGGGGCTCGATCCCAGAACCCTGGGATCGTGACCCTAGCCTAAGGCAGAGGCTTTAACCCACTGAGCCACCCAGGCGCCCCTCCTAAAGAGTTCTTAAGCTGATCCTTCCTTCTCCATTCTTTATCATTTCCTAGTTTCAAGTAATTTCTTTTTGCCTGAACTATCACTGCTGTAGCCTCCCAAATCATCTTACTGCTCTAGCCTTGCCTTCAAAATCTGTCCTGGTTAATGGGGCTTAATAGTTTCAGGTACACAGCACGTAGTATAGTGTTTCCCAAGGCAGTACTTACGTAAAAGGAAGGAGAGAGAGAGAAAGAGAGAGAGAAACGAAGGAAGGAAGGAGGGGAAGAAGGGAGAAAGTAGAAGGTGAGTGGGAGATAAGAGGGAAAGAAAATGTTTACACTCTCAGGGTGTAAACAAAACGCTAATGTTTTGAGTGTTTTGAGACAAAAATTACAGATATAATGTAGAAGTAGTTTAAAAGCCCAAATAATTCAAAATATACTTTCTTTTAAGCCTTTGGATTGGTTAGAAAATATATTTCCATCTAAATGAGCAATTCATTAAATTTTTTATACATGTTTAATTCCTATTAAATGTACTCAATTGTAATGTGGTTTTTAAAAAATATTTTATTTATTTATTTGACAGACAGAGATCACAAATAGGCAGAGAGGTAGGCAGAGACAGAGAGGAAGGGAAGCAGGCTCCCTGCTGAGCAGAAAGCCCAATGCGGGGCTCGATCCCAGAACCCTGGGATCATGACCTGAGCTGAAGGCAGCGGCTTAATCCACTGAGCCACCCAGGCGCCCCTGTAATGTGTTTTTTTATACCCCTTAAAAATGGTTTAATCTTAAGAGCACTGAAGGCATTTTATATTTTGTATAATTTTAGAGGATATAGTAGGGTTTACATATAAAACTTAGGCTTATCTAGCACATTTTTAAATGGCATCACAACATATTTTCTCAGTTTTAAAGAATTATAGTTCAGAAATCAAACCTTAAAAACATGTTTTATCATAATATTTTGAAATGAGAATATTGGAAGAGAAATATATACTTTTTGTAATTTTCAAGTACATAATGTTTAAGCTACCAACTTGATTTTAATTTAGCTACAATTTTCAAGTATATTTCATAAGACTTAATGAAAACTTAAGCACAACTTCTATGTTAATTAATTTTTATTGAGTTAAAAAGAAGAGTCTAAAATACTGTCAAATTTTTTTTTCTTTCAGTTTTCACACTCTCTTATGGTAACATTTAATGGTCCTTCTGGTATTCTTAGCTCATTAACTAGCGTGATTAACATTACTACTATTTGCCAGATGCTTAGTCTTTATAGAAAAGAATGCAATTTTCAAGATTGTTTTCCATCTGATTTAGTCCTTTGTATTTTACCAAAAGGTTAAAGCTGTACAGAATAAAAAATATGAATCAAATCTCTCCTTTCACTTTTATGAGAAATCAATCTGTAATATAAGATAGAATCCTATAGTATTCTGAATGGAAAAGTAAGATAAATGTAGATCATTTTAATGTCTAATTTCATTAATATTAAACAACCAGTTGTTTATGTAATACAATTCATTCACAACAGTCAACTATCTTCAAATAATTGTTTTCTATTTAAGGGCAACAGTTTTATGCAATGAGAAATCTAATACCATTTAATGCAGCATGATAGGCTTCATATATGTATCAGAAGTGTTCAATGAATTTTGAAACTTAATTTAAATCCTTATGTTTGTGTGTGAATAAGTATGCTTGTATATTCATAACTTTCCATATTTAGCAGTGCTGATTTTAAGAGTTTCAAAAAAATGTAAGAAAATGAGCTGCACATTTGACTTCCAAAAATATCTGAACTTGCTACTTATGAGATCTTTAATTCTTGAAAATTTGTGGGAGTATTTATTTTCATTAAAACAAATTTACTTTGATTTCATATTTAAATGAACTGAAGTCTTAGATTAGTAATAGTTTTCTAAGGTCGATAGTTTCTGGAAAGTTAATTAAACAAGATGATTTCTACTCTGTAGCTGTACCTACCCATAGAAAAGCATGTCAGGATCCTGCCACACTCAAATTTTTAGCACAGTCTTCATTTTTCTTGATTCAGAGAGATATAGCCCTCTATCTCAAATATAACTGTGGGAAGCCATCTCATCCCAGTTTGCCTGAGACTTTCTGATAAAATGAATATCTCATGTCCTAGGAAATCCTTAGCCCCAGAAAAACTGGGACCATTGGTAAACCTACTGAAAGACGACCTAAACTTTGAAACTTTTGAGTTAAAAAGGGCCTTACCTTAACATCATTGATGTTCATTCTTGTTCCCTCCTTTCCCACAAAAATATCATCAATATCCACAAGAATGTACCTGTCCAAGGACAGTGTCAGCCTCTTTCCTGACAAGAAGGAAACAGCGTCTATGAAGATGAGCTTATGCAACCAAAAGTTCAAGTTGTTGCCAAAAAAAACTCTTTGAATTCCATCATGAAGCCCCAAGTCATGTATGACAGTGGCATAAAAAGCACCTTTAGAGATGGGAGGAGAAAGGTTCTCTGGGGTCTTTACTTTGGCAAATATTACTGGTTGGTAGGCTGAGTGATTAATCTGGAAAACTGTCCAGTCTGTTCCAGGTAAAGAACCTTTTTCCAGCTTGGAAGATTTGGTCACATGAAGCAATGGAGAATGAGGGTTAATACAACAATCTTTTACTGCAAGGTTTCCATATATGAAGAAAGGGAAACCTTTCAACTGAAAACTCTGTAGACTCTTCTCGCTAGTTTTATGGAATCCAATGATACCCACACCATATTCCACACAATATTTATCTAAAAGGCTTCGGTTCCAAGAGTCCATATTTATATACTTTAATATATTCTCATAAATAATGAGAATATATTTGCCTTTAGTTTTTTCTATAAGTGCTGGGAGATCCCCCTTTCCAGGAGCAATTTCAATGTGATACTGAAATCTACTGGATTCTAGAATCGTAATTATGTCTTGACCAAGTGATGAGTATTGGCTCTCCACAAACACCAGGACTGTGGGGTCTGTCCTCGAGGCATCAGAAAGCTTCATTGTCTTGACTTCCATAAGCCTGTATGGTAGGTGCTGGAAATCCCCACAGTCCACTTCGGACATCATCTCAGAGGGTTCATTTTCCTGTTTGTAGCCACTGTACAGGTAGTATGCAGATATAATAATGCTCACCATACAAAATGTGGCAAGCAGAATAACTGTCCTTTGAAAGTGTCTGTGAAGCTTCATGATAAAACTCATGTTGCATATACTTCCCTCAGACTGTTTCAATAGAAGCACCATAAAACAAAAAAAAAAAAGAAGAAGAAAAAGAAGGAAAGAAAAGATAGTATTCGGCTACTTTTCCAGTCTCAGTCGATAGTTTATGTCACCATCGCAGCGCATTTGTGTCACTTGATCAGAACTCACAGAAAATATAGCCTGAAAAGTAGAATAAAATAGAACAGAATGTCAAACATTCATTCTGTGGCATTAAAATGAACCAGTTTTTTCCTGCCTATTGGCATGAGTGGCAACCTGTTAGGCAGATGAATGGTGTACGGTCTGTAAGAAAGCCTCTTTTTCCTCCTGCCTGGTCTGGATGAGGACCTAGGAGGGAAAGAAACGGAAAAAGGGCTCCACATAACAGAGGCTCTCTATCCTTCATATAGAAAACACACTGGACTAACCAGAAATTTCCTTTTATTGATTGAGCTTTGCATCAGATTTTGTAGATAACACATACCTAAGACCACAGAGAGGTCACCTGAGCCGTGCACAGCCCGATCATGTAATGCATACATGATGCACATGTACTGAACATTCATAAAAGTGTCATGTTTCATTTGGTGCTGTAGTTAAGACACTAGTTTCTGCTGTTTGGAAAAGAGCACAGTAATTACATGAAAAAAGTAGTATAAAAAGTAGCATAAAAAAGTGGTATAAAAGTGTTTTTTAAGAACAATGAAAATAACTAAAACTTCATGAAACGCCTTGTCATGCTATAATTTTAAATCCCTTTCAAGACTTACTAATCTTAGAAAAATTTAGTACCTTTTGAAAAACAATAAGAAAGAAACCCAAGTGCTTCTTAGAGCGGAAGTTTATTAGAGTCTTATGGTGCTGCCACTTTTTGAGGAAATATGCACTATAAAAGAATTAAGGAAGGTCTTCTTATTGTCCAGAAGGCAGGCTGAAAGGGTTCACTGAACCTCTACCTCTCATTAATTGTGTCACTTTGGCCCCAGTATCTTTTAAGTAAAATGGTAAGTTTAGAGTAAATGATCACCAAGAACATTCTGGCTCTAAAATTCTGTGATATTCACCTATGAAATAAGCAATGGAAAATATTTGGAATAATATATGTTTATCTTTATGAATAACACATTCTGGCTTAGGGGTGCCTGGGTGGCTTAGTCATTAAATGTCTGCCTTCTGCTCAGGTCATGATGCCGGGGTCCTGGGATCGAGCCCTACATCGGGCTCCCTGTTTGGCAGGAAGCCTGCTTCTCTCCCTCTCCCACTCCCCCTGCTTGTGTTCCCTCACTCTCTGTGTCTCTGTCGATTAAATAAACAAAATCTTAAAAAAATTACATTCTGGTGTATAACTGCAGGATATTTATGGAATAGGATACTTATAGATAAGTTATTTATCCTGTAAATTATTCGTTCAAATATTTAGGGCATCTATATCATTCATTCAAATATTTATGGAGTAACTTCCTTTCTATTTAAAATATAAATGGTCAACAGAGTGAATTTCCTTAAGGTTTCCAAAATTATAGAGACAGTGACTAGCATGACAATAATAAATGATTGTTGATTAGAGACAAATGCCTCTAATGGGATGAGAGAAGTGCCTATGGCAAGTGGGGAAGCCTGAAATCATGTAGGATTTGGGTAGAGCCTTGAAGGTGAGGGTAATGTAAGTAGGCATGCGAGATGGAGGGGATTTATAGACGTAGGGGTGAGCACAATATTGGGCAAGGAACACTCTGACAAAGAATGGAAGACAAAGGAATGAAGTCCCCACCCAAAATAAATTTTACAGAGTATGGTTACCTTAGTTTATGGGGAGACTTGATAGCATACAAGTTCAGGGTTGACAAAACTCATTGGGAGACATTCTACTTTCCCACTTTGGGGAATAACATGGTAAGGATGAGATTTTTCAGGAAAATGAACTAACCAATAACACGGAGGATATTCTAGAGCACTGTTAGTAAAGGCTGGCAACTGGTACAGGCCCGTTTCTCACAATCAAGTCATAAACTGTTAATGATCTTGGTCATAAGTCAGAGAGAATGTGGGAAGAAGCAAGCAAATCAAAATTACCAGGACAACACAGAGTTTCCACTGCAATTGTAGTTATTTCGTTTTGGAAAGTAATTGCAATTTAAAAGTTATGTACATGTTTATGAATAATATAATATTCTGGAGTATAATAGTGGGATATAAAATCTTATATCTTTCTATGCCTGTTTCAATTTTAGCTGTGAGGTGTTTTTGACTGGATACAAAATGTATTACCACATTTTGCATTTCAGATAGCAGCATTTCATAGTTTATTCTTGTCAGAAGTGAATGGCATGTAACTCATACTAAGCTTATCTGTGATGAGGCAAAGTGGTGAGGAGGACTTGTTCTCACTATTTAGGGTGGATATTAGGGATCTATTAAAGCTACCTTCTCCATTACCTGGTATAAAATACTGAAAGACCTCTCTTTTCTATTAAACTCTTCAAGTTTCCTCCTGAAGCCAAGGGAATTCCCGTGTATGTCTCTGAGGGTAGGATTTGGTCTAAGATACTTAAATGGACACATTAAGATTCTGCAAGTCTTCTTCTTCTTCTTCTCTTTTTTTTAAGATTTCATTTATTTACTTGACACAGAAAGAGATCACAAGTAGGCAGAGAGGCAGGCAGAGAGAGAGGGGCTTGATCCCAGGATCCTGAGATCATGACCCGAGCTGAAGGCAGAAGCTTTAACCCACTGAGCCACCCAGGCGCCCCCCTCTCCCAGTCTTCTTTAAGCCTTTTTTTGACAGCACACTTCACTGTGACCAAATTTGGTCCCTGGTATAGACTCTCAAAAGTTACTGTTCCTACTGCAACCTCATCCACCCCAACTACTTCCCATTCTTTCTCTGTCTGTTGGCTCTAAAAATCACAGAATGCAGAGAACTATTGCTGTCCCTCCTGCGTGGGATGGTGCTCTAGCAACTTTTCCTGAGCTCTTCACTGGGGGGAATTACTAAGAAGACAGGAACATGTGGAAAATGAAGCTCCTCTACACAGTTTCCCTGTGAAACCTTCTCAGATGGAGCTGACCTTCCAAACGTGGTCAGACCAGCAGTGACCCATGCTGTTGTAGAATTGTTATCTTCTTCGTAATTCTTGACACTATTGTAATTAAAATTTTGTTTATTGTCAGTCTGTCAGTCTCTCTTATCCAACTGTGAAACACTCTAGGAGGGTAGAGGTAAGGCCTCTATCCTTGAGCGCATAGGGCCAGTGACAGAATAGGCACCCAGGGACTGTTCGTGGAATTGGTCGAATACAATGGCATATTAACCTTCTAGGCTAACTTGACAATTCTACTTTATTCTAATTTCATAACTTATTTTTAAGGTTACACATCACTAGTAATATGATTATAATTATCTATACATGTATAATTATCTATACATATAATTATCTATACATTAGCTGGATTTAATGTCTCTGTTTTACTTAATTCTAAGAAAATATAATCACACTATCCTGACATAGGATAAAGGAAGCCACTATGGTAGATATTGTATCTTTACCCGCCCAAAGACACCTATCAATTAATCACCCTGCCATTGGTCATCAGGTATTTGTTGAACACCTAGTTTGGGCTTAGGGCTGTATTAGATGCAGGGGACACCACAGAGATAATATTAAGAGTGATGCTGGTCTGTGGAAGCATGGTCTCTGTTGGAGGAAATGACTCGTGAAACAACAGTTAACACTATGCTGTACATAAGAGGTAGTAGTTAAGGCTGTACAGACTAGATTTGTTATAAGTTTCAAAAGAAATATTAATGATTAATTAAGGATTAATGACATTTAGGAAAGCAGTTTCTGGAGACATGGTGCTTGAGGAGGACATGACATGATGGGTAAGATTTGGAAATGAGGGTGGGATGAACATGTTAGGCAAAAGCACCTGGCAAGGGTGGGGGGGTCCCTGGCTGGCTCAGTGGAGGGAGAGAATGTTACTTGATCTTGGGGTTATGAGTTCAAGCCCCACATAGGGTCGGGGGAGAGCTTACTTAAAATACCTGGCAAGGGTGAAGAAATGAAATGGTTATATGTTTATCTGAGAGTGAGACTAAACTAATATGATACCATGTGTTGGGTTAAAAATGGAAATAATATTTCATTCAAGGAGTCCTGCAGATTAATGTATGTCCTTGGAAGTGACTGTGAAGCACAAAAGTGTGGAGTTGGAAACAGACAGCACTAGATGAATCTGAACAGAAGAGAGACAATAAAAATAATCACATTTACAGGTGATGAGTGTAGCAGCGGCATCCAGAATGGGCAAACAGCAGTCATATGAACAGAAAGAGTATATGCTACATTGTACAGAGTGAAGAAGCAGGGAAGGTCAGGACAGTCCCACTGAAAGAGTTGCTGCGCCATCTAGGTGGGGGGTGGTGGGGGTCCAGACTAAGGTGGTTATCAGGGAGAATGAAAATGAAGAGAGACAGGAGAAAAACAAAAAGGAAATGATTACTGATAAATTATGCTTGGGGACTAGAAGAATAAAAGTGCCAGCATTAGAAATATACAAACTTAGAGTGGAAATTGGCTTGAGCTAATCATGTTCACCTAAGGTGTAGACAGGTGAATGCTCAGGGAGATAGCAAGATCAAAATGTTCTGTAAAATAGGTGGATGTTGACATAGAAGATAAGGAAACATTTGAAATTAATGGGTCATAGGTGAATCTGGATATGCTGCACAAACTCAATTCCTCAGGAAATACTTTTGTGATCAAGTTTACTCCTCTCCCTTTAGACCAGGTCCCCAGATGATGTAATCTATAATTAAATTTTATTTCAGGCTTTTATCACAACTCTTACTAAATATTATTAGCAACATTATTTGTTTAATGTCTCTCTTTCTTGTTAGACTGAAATTTCCAAGGGTATATTGTTTGTGTCATTCCCAGTAATCTTTCAAACAAGAAATAGGATAATGACATTTTTAAAGGCCAACAAGAGCAACAGGCAAACACTTCAGTATAGTGATTATTGTATTTTTTAAAAAAGATTTTATTTATTTTGAGTGAGTGAGAGAGAGCGAGCGAGCATGCACAAAGAGGGGGAATGACAGGCAGAGGGAGAGGGAGAAGCAGGCTTCCTACTGAGCAGGGAGCCTGATGCAGGACTCCATCCCAGGAACCCAGGATCATGACCTGAGCTGATAACTGATAACGCCCAACCAACTGAGCCACCCAGGCATCCAGTGATTGCATTCTTGAAGTGCTCTCACAAAAAATCACACACTGAAAATCATGAATTTTTATATAATCTGAAGAATTCTCTGAATGACTAAAGAACAGGCACACCAGCCTGCATGTTAGTGAGTTTCCATGGACACGATCGTCTTTACTACAAGCAGAGAGCTGACAGGTGTGCTTGCATTAGGAGACCTATGATGGGTTATATGCTGAATGACCAAGGAAGTGTAAGTTAAATTAGAAAATCAATAAATCATTTAGGCAGGCATTTTGGGAGACCTGGAGTAGATACAGGAAAATTTCAAGGTTGGACTGGTTATAAACATCCCCACGTCACAGGATTTCCTATAAGGCACGCCAAAGGAAATAACATCGTAGGGGAAGGTACAGTAACAACAACAGCAACACAGCTAAGTTAGTGAACACTTACTACATGCTGACGTGGTGCTGGGCCTTTCAAAAGCTAAGTAACTGCCGAAAGCTAAGTAACACCTCATAGTGACCGAACAGAAATTGGAATGTGACAGGCTGCAATGAAGATACCATACGCCCAAGAAAGCAACTGCAACACTTTTCAGGCTAGGACTATGTAGGAAATGGACAGTGGGTAGCTATTATCTTTAGATGCTGCAGTTTCTGCATATGAAAATGGGGATAGTTGTGGTACCTATTAGTAGGGTTTTTATGAGGAGTATGAGGTCAACTATAAAAAGCTCTTAGAAAGTGTCTGGCACATAGAATGAATATACTAAATGTTACCCGTGATGATGATGAGGAGGAGGATGGTGATGATGGTGATGATGGTGATGATGATGATGATGATGATGACAATGATATAAATAACATGGGAAATGGGAAATATCCTGAAGATGGACAATAAAAATTCGCTAAGGGCTTTAAAGGGACAGCTTCAAGCATTCCAGTGTAAGCAGAGTTGTGGGAAGAGCAGAAAGTCCACCTTTGATGCAGGAAGCTAAATTCAGAGCAGAGGAAGTGACTCAATCAGAGGAATAACCCAATATCACGTCGATCCTTGGGCTTCTTCTCATTCCTCCCCATTACCCCAGATAAGCTCACATACTCATTGGCTTTCCCTACCATCTATGCTCCAGTAAATGCCAAATGTTTATTTTAAGTCCAACCTCCTTCTTCTGAGCTTTAGGACTGCCAATTGAACTATCAGCTTGATATAATAACAATAACTCACAGTAATTGTATTCTTCTTATTATATACCAGCCACTGTTTAGCTCCATGGGATTCATGTCACAAGAAAGCTCAACCTGTCTAAAATGGAATGAATGATTTACACTCTAAAACCATCTTCAGCTTCCCACGGACCGTGTAGTGGCTCATCCTTGACACCTTCTTTTCCTCTTACCTCTGCTTATCTAAAGAAACCCAAGCCCTCTCATTTCCGTTTCCCAAAACTCACCTCACCTCTCCAGTATTCTGCTCTTTCCTAGGCAACGTCCCTCTCACTTGAACTACTGCACCACTAGCCTCCTCATGACCACTCTGGGCTCCCTTTATACTTTTCTCAGTCTAGCATCAAAGTGAAAATCGAATTGTTTCTTCCCAGCAGAAAATGTGTCCCAGTGGCTTCCCATTTCACTTACTGATTAAAATCCCTATATATGCCCTAGAAGGCACTGTGAGGAACAATTCCTACTCTAACATCTCAGGACTGATGCAATGGTGTGCTCCTCTCTAAATTCCAGGTAAATGAATCCTCTTTCCATCCCCAAAAGCAACCACCTCTTTTCTGACTGGGGGTCTTCTCACATGCTGTCCTCTTCGGAAGGACTTCCAAACTTCATCTGGAAGTTTTCTCCCATATCTTTATCTGGCTTCATCCTCTGAATCCTACGGTTCTAAGCGTAAATGTTCCCGCCGCACAAAAGCCTCCTTGATTCCCCAGGTCTGTTGGGTCTCCCTTTTTACACTCTCACACCCCCATCTGCTTTACCTCCGCAGCACATTGCGTAGGTATAATTAGTCATGCAGCTTTTTGTGTAATATTTCTCCAGAGATTGCAAGCATCTGTAAGTACCTGTTCACCTTTATATTCTAGATACCAGTACAGTGCTTGAAGTAAGAACATCCTGACGAATACTTGTTAAATGAATGAAAAGAGAGCCTGTACTAAATTTTACAAATAGCTGTCTTCACAAATGAGGGCAGTCATTAAGTCAAACTGCCTTCTGTAAATGCATACCTCCACCAGTCACACTGGCCTCAAATAGTCAGGGTGATAATATGAACACTGTGAATGGCAGTGACCACCTTGATTGCAGCCATAAGTCAGACACATGTAGAAGTTACCTGTCACTGAATCTTACTCAAACATCTACTTTTCCCATTCTGGTATTTTTCAGAAATTGGCATGGCTAGAGTTGCTTTGTAATGCATCTGTTTTTTAAAAAGGAAAACATCTGTTTTCCACCAAGGGAGCATTAGCTGTTATTTAATTATATACCATTAACAAAAGGCAGAGGGAGAAATTATATTTTCGAATCATAAGCCATTCTGTATATACAGAGAAGAACTGAATATATACAAACATACATTTTGCAAAGTATTTTGATATCTGCAAGGGGCAGCACCTACTTGTCACTGTAACCTATCTTTTCTCTTCCACTAACACCCACCATCATTCCAAAGTAAAAATCAATTTCTAAATGCAATAGAATCACGTTGAAGTTGGCAGTACAAGAAATGTTGAAAAAAAGATTGCCATCTGGAAAATGAGTATTAATAACTAAAGAACTTCAGGTTCTAACATAAATGAAAGATATTTAAAAGAGCTTGACAACATTCCCCTTTCACAAAATTAACTGTATTTTATGGTGTTGAAAATGCACTGGGAGGCTTCAAATACATTACATGAATTCGCTAAAAGTAATTTAGTAGTATTAAAAATTGACAAAGAACACGTTCTTCTCTGGGAAGAAATGTGTGAACCTGTGTCATGTTAATTGAACCCTGATGTGGTGGGGAAGTCAGATGCTGATTTGCATGGAGTATGACCAAGAACACTCCTCCATCCCTAGAACTGCGGTTTTCCTTTGGGGTGGATGGGCAAAGAGCTGCACTTGGGGGCACGGGTTTTGTTGGATACATTCCAAGGAAAAATGCCTTTCTATTGCAATTTTCCCTCCTTCTTTGTATTTAGAAATTATCAAAGAAAAAAAATATTTTTCACCTCTCTCAGTCTTAATGCCAGCCAGTGAAGCAAGATAAGAAAACTACCCCACTACTGCTTGCTCTTTGTTCTGTCTTAGAGGAGAAAATGTCTGTTCTGACTTAGAGGAGAAAATGTCTCCCAAATCCCCTTAAATTGAGCTACAACGTATGCATCCATGTCTACCGAATAGCAGGGCACTGTGATGACTGCTAATGCAGCTTTCAGGATCTAATATAACCTTTGTTGTTTTTATTCTTCTTCAGAGTCATGGGAGCAGAAGTATTAACCTAATCTCTCCTTGTTTGCCTAGATCATACAATGTAAAGTTACAGATCAGTTTGGGCTATGTTTTAGGGCAGATTATATGAACCAGAGAAGCAGAGGCAGCCAATCTGCAGAGAGGATAATGTAAAAAGAGCAGAGAAGAGCAATGAAGCAATATGATAGGGAGTCCTAGGAAGTCTGAGGTCTTGTTCTATTACTCTCCTATGGATGCATCAACAAAGTCGTCAAGACATATTCTTCCTCTGTTACCTTAGGCATCATTTTGAGCAAGTGACACTCAACCCAATTGGGCTATCATGGGAGAGGAAAGAAATCAGCTAAACTGGACTGTATATACTTGCTTGGAGAAGGTACCGCATGTAATGGTCTTGGGCACTGGTTTAAGCCTGGCACAATAATAGGTGCTGAGTAAATATCTCTTGAATGAATAAATGATCATTTCATATGTAGGAGTACATTAGGGTAGAAGTGGTGGAAATGATTGAAGTGGTACACGAATTGCCAGGAGAGCAACTGCCATTATATGAGGAGGCGTATCAAGCACAGATCCTTGAAAACCTATAGAGAGACAATGTAATATGGTGATTCGGGGCACGTGTGTCAGAGCCAGACTCAAATTGAACCCCATCTTTTACCATTTGCAAGTATATGATCTTAGAAAGGTAAGTAACCCCTCAAGGTCTCAATTTCCTCATTTGTGAAATGAAAATAATTAGAGCATCTACCTCAGATTATCTTTTTGAAGATTACGTGAGCTAAAAATTAATATATGTGTGCTTAGAACAGTGCCTGGACAAAGTAACCACTTTATGAGGGTTAACTGTTATTTTGAAAACTTTCATATCTATTACTAAATATTTAGACAACAATACTAATCAACAAGTTTTGCATTATTCTAATTTTTTTCATGTCCATTTGTCCTGTCTTTCAGAACAATTTCTACAGTGTTGAGCAACAAAGAAGATAGGAAAGGATCTCTGAGACTGTCACTGTCCAGGTAAGGGACCAAGGCCCAGAGCTAGCAAGGGAGTTGTCCGAGAGTATGTCTCTCAGGGCAGAACAAGGCCTAGAATCCATATCTTGCTTTATGTTACACTCAAACGTTATAACCAAAGAAAAGAATTAAAAATGAAGTGTATGTAAAACGGATACCCATCATTGAAACGCTAAAATGTTTAGTATGGGATTTTAATGCTTGATTTTTTAAGCTCATGCTTGGCAATAGTAATCAAGAGTTATATCCCTCAGTAATTTTTAGGAGTTTTTGTGAAAAAAATTTGTGTACACATTAACTGTAGAAAAGCCTGAATTAAAAAAAAAAAAAAAAAGGAAAAAAGAAAAGCCTGAATTTTTTTTTCTAGTTACACAACTTACAGAAAATTGATGAAGAATGTTTAGAGTAATGTAAAGGTCACTGTGACATCCCAGAACCTAAAAATATAGTTTTTTATTAAAAACAAACAAACGGACAAAAAACCCAATTGGTTTTCTATAACCAATTATTGGGTACTCTAAGAAAAAAATTCAGTTATAAAACAATTTTGAGCACTGTTCAGACTAATTATCATTATAATGTAAGCTGTTGCTTTTGTGGCCTGGCAGCATCCTCTAAACTGGACAGGTGCTTAGAGTTCATGCATGTCAGTGTGATGCTTACCTTCAATAGCCACACCTCAAGGAAAGCAAACTTCCACTGTTTTTCCCTATTGTCTAAACTGTTAAGCCATTATAAATCCAAGACATTCATTTCGTTGAGAATAGTGTTTTATCACCAATTCTATTTCTCTGTTTTTATAGTGCTGCATACAAATCACAAAGTATTTAAATACAGTTTTCTTTGGAGTATTTCATACCTCAAAAATACATATTTAAGTTTAAAAGTTGGCACTAATCACTAAAGAACAACTAAGACTCAGCCAGGTTTCAAGGAAGTCATACAAGATTCCCTGAATTGAAAGAAAAAATTGTAATTTCTTTATGGTTTTAAAATTCTGAAACAGCAAGTTGACCACTGAATATTTAAAATTTAGCTCATAACAACTCTTTCAGTATTGAACTGAATATGTGTGAATATATATTCTATATGGTCCAGAAAAATGAAACTTACTGCCTAATTATCTCTTGTACTCTATATTTTTTTCAATAAGCCTTTCAGTCACATCACAAATTACTCTAATAACTTGCTGTAATCTTCAGAAATAATAGTTTCATCAAGAAAATGTACTGAAAGAGAAGGTATACCATAATTCAACTATAACAAATCTCTCTAGAAAGAGATAAAAGTTTTGTTTTATCTAAAACATTTTAGTAACCTAAGAATCTTTTATTCTAAAAACTGTGAAGAAATTAACTCATGTGACCAGTTTAAGAGTAATATTTACTTAACAAAGAGAGAAGCCTTCCATTTTACCATTAGGAACTATAAAGAAAAACAATAAAAATATGAGAGCTGGTAGATACTGTGTTAACTGAGAAAGAAAAAAAGAGCTTCTGTTAGGGCTCTTGATATGTTCAGTACTATTTTTCAAAAGAGTCTCTTTCAATCTCCTTCTCAAATACAATATTAATAGGAAGCTATAGCTGAAGAAAAAGGGAAAAATGCCCTCCAGCCGACTATCAGATGTTTGAGAGTTTGTCCTCCATATCATGCCCTGTGGTGAATAGCATTGTTCAATAGTTGATAATATGGTATTTTCTAAGGACAAATAAAAAGTGGGTTAGAGATGAGTTTCACATGTATCTGAATATGTGATGTCTATTTTAATCTAATGTGAAGACGTAGTGTTTACATTTACTTAGGAGTGATTTTCTTAAAACTCTTCCCAGATTACATATGTCGCTGTATTTCAATGTGTTTATAAAGAAAAATTAAATTTCAACTTTAAATGAGTTTGAAGCTTAAATAGTTTCCAGATAGTAGAAGAGCTAGTTGGAAGATGATCTAGGTAAAGCTTTTAAACAATGGTCACTTGGTTCTTTTGAGGAAAAAATTGTGGTTATATTAAATGGAAGATACATGTATTTTCTTTTAATTTAAAACTTCTATATTCAATACATAGGCTGATTATTTCTTTCCAGTTGCATGTAATTTTATTAACTGTGTAATTTAAAATAATGTTTATAAAATGAATTGCATCAAATAGAAAGACTTGTTGAGGATCATTACTGTATAGACAGACAGGTAGTTATAGTTTAAACCTCTTGCTTACAAATTTTTAATTCATCAAGCAATTCACATGTGTTCTGTTTAACAAATCTGCTGCAGAATAATTACAACTTGTTGGTCGAGATCTTAAACAATTATAAGGGATCATCTCTTTAATACTTCAATTTTATTTAAGAGAAGCTTTAAAATTACCCCAGAATGATATTTGTGTCTCACTTAATTTAATTAAAATGTTCTATTTCTTCTACAAGAATAAAATGAGGCACTTGTTCAATCCTGAAATTCTTAGATTAATTGAAAACAAAGTTACCATCTCTACCTAAAAGCCCTTCTTACGTTTATGGGTGAGCATTAATGGATAGTGTAAATAAACAGATGCACTTACCTGGAATTAAAGTTGAAAGCGCCGAAAATGCTTGAGAAAGTTTCAACAGATATAAAAGAAACTCAAACAGCAGCATCCACTACCACCGGCTCAGGCTTTTTGGCTTCACGAGCGGCAGCAATACCAGTTCTGGCCCAGTACCCTTGTGTTATGTAACATCTTATTAATATTAGCCATCAAACTGCTACCAAGCTGGTGAGGCACTAGAGGGCAAGAGTGTCACATGCAAGACCCGTCGCCAAGGGACAGGCTTTGGTACCACTTCGGGAAGACAGATGCTAACTAAGCTGATAAATAACACTATGCCTGAACGCAACAGCGAACTTGTAATGTTCCTCAAAGATTATTTTAAATGTCAATTTTCTGACTAGCTGCAGAGTTAAAGGTTAATAAATATGCATAAGCAAATAATCACACCATGCAAAACTTTCGGGATTATATTTATAAACCTACAGTCATCCGGGAGGCTATTTTTTTCATTGTCTAAATAAACTTATTTAAAACATAAGAGGAAAGGCTAATTAAATAATAACTAGTGACGGTTTCAGGACCCCTTCAAACCGCGAGAAACTTGTCGCGATCGAGAGTGCGCATTCTGGAGTCCGCATTCCGAGCCGCTGGGGTCGGGGTCCTGGGCGAGGACCGGCCCTGTCCGTCTTCCACGGTGATTACCTCGGGCTGCAGGCGTCCGTGGGATCCTCCTTCCCGGAGTGCTCGGCCCCAGCGACTCCCAGGGGCAGCCCCGCGGTCCGGGTGCCGTATGGCGGGAACTCAGTGCTGGGAGCCGGGCGGGGACGAGGCGGACGGCCCTTCCCTCGTCCGCCCGGGCGGACGGCTTCGGTGGGCTACCCCGGCTGGTCCAGAGCGCGGGCGGCGCCCGGCTGGTAGCGGCTGCGGGGCGAGCGCGGCGGGCGCGCCGGGGACTCGTGCGCTCGCTCCGACGCACACCGCGTCCCCGGGACCCGCCCGGCCGCGCCGCCGCCGCCCTCCCGCCGCCTCTCCGCTCCCGGCCCGCGCGCGCGCCCGGCTGGGGAAGGGGTGGGGACGGGAGCGGGAGCAGGGGTCTGGAGGAGCCGCCATCCGCCCGGCTCGCGGCCAGCCGGGGTCTACCCTGAGGATCCGCCAGCCCGGGCCTCTGCCGGATGACCCCGGGCGTCCCGCCCCGGCCGGCGCGTTCCGACGGCTGCTGCTAGCAGAAGGTGGGGGCCGCCAAGGAGGATACTGGTCGCGCCGCCTGGGAAGTGGGTGCATCGTTCCCTCTGGTCTTGCTCCTGCTGGTGGTCGTGGTGACACGACCTGGCAGCAAGTGGCGGGCGGCTTCCAGGTTGTAAACCAGAGTTGTTGCTCTGTTTGCCGGCTTTACGAAAGACCAAGTGTTCCAGTTCCTGAAGACAAGTAGAAGACCAACGATTGAAGCGACATTTTGGATACAAGGTGTGAGGTTGCACTCCTTCAAAACTTAAGTCGAGAATCGAATGATTTTTTTTTTTTAATCATATTTTGATCCACTAACATAGCATATGTGAGAGTTTAACAAGTCGGGGAGGTTGGGGCTTCTAACATAACGATAACTTGCAGTGGCTGTCTGTGGTCTTTCGTCCCAACTACTCGCACCTGTTTATGGAAGCATAGGCCTGTTTATTTTGGAGGTTCCAACCACACAGCCTCACCCTTTAGCCCATTTGCTTAAGATCAACAGCTACTCCCACTCACTGGGTGATCCAAGACTCAAGTCTCACCATTGGAGGTGTTGTGTACTCCTGGTAGCTAGGATTAGTTTACAGAAAAGTATGTGACCGAATCTGGCCAATCAGAGACAAAAAGCCACCGTTCTAGGATTTTTTTGGCCACCAGCTCCCACCCCCACTTAAGGAAGTGGACTCTTTTCTATGCAGTCTTTGCAGAATGATGTGTGAGGTTGGAACTTCTTGTATCAGCATATGAAGTTTGAGAATGAAGCTAATACTCAGGGAGGCATGCCTGGGAGTTGGAGGAAAGTTAAACTGCAGATGGGGAATATTTGAGCTCCAAGTCCAGCTATGGCTGAAACAAGATCTTACCTTGTTTTTCAGTATTCAAATATGAATCAGTAGTTTGCTTTGAAGCACCTTGAGTTGAAATTTTTGTCCATTGGAATTGAAAGACCCAAATAAGTGATACAGGAATTAAACACTTTGACCATTTATTAACTTTCTGAGGGCATTTGGGATATTGTAGAGCAAGACCTTTGATTAGATCCCAGTGTCCTGAAAGAGTTAGTTTGGAATTTTAAAAAGCTGGGAAAGTTGCATATTCTTTTTGCTCTACATGATAGAGAGGTTATAGAAGTGTCTGAACCTATTACTTCTTTTGGAAGACTACAAAAGTGTCAAGATGGTAAAAAAATCTCTGGCCAAATGACATGTGCTAAGTTGGTTTATTTATTTATTTTTTTAGCTGGTGCCCCTTGCCCCTGCTTGGTGCCATTCAGGAATTTTAAGAACCTGGATTTATTGTTTTACACTCCTTTTAAGAGAACCTGCTCTGTTATCCGTATGATATGTTGTCCGTATCATACATTCATCATTTCAATCATAAAAAAATTGAACATTTATGACATAGCTGTGGGAGTACGGTAATATTTTAAAAAGAAAAGCAAAGCAGGAAACTTCTCTGCCCTTCAGTGTACTCATGCGGGAATAGGAGACCATACTCTTTGACAAGATTTTAGGAAACAGACAAGATTCATGAGTCCATACATGCTGAATGGCATTCACTTCTTTCTTCTTCTATCTTCCATGTACAAAAACAAGCAAACAAACAAAAAAAATAGAAAACCTCTTTTACAGAATAAGATACTCAGTATTTTTAATGATTATATTCTGGCATTTTCTTTAGCTCGGTGTGACAGAGGCACAATTGAGTTTCCTGATGCTTTGGGAAGAACTGCTACTTCTAGTTCATGGATGACGGGTACTTCCAGCCATCCATATGAAAGTGCCAACTTTTCCTAGGAGATAGAGCCCATAGCCCTATTTCAGAAATTTCTATCTGTGCACCTGGAAAATTTAGGCCAGTGTTTTAGCAGATCAATATGCCACCTATATCCCCTTTCTCTTTACTTGCCCAGCAGACAGGTAAGGATGGAACAGGTAGCTCTGTCAACCATTGCTCCCTCTAGCCTTTCCTTCCTATCTTCTTTCTCTAACCCAAGAATATTAAGGCCAGGGAACAGTTTTCCCTCCAGACTGGTATTCCAATTTAGTGTAACAAGAGTTATAGACAATCAAGAACCTGTGACAGTGGGTGAGGCAGAGGTGAAGAAAACAATGTAGTCCAGGACCTCACATTTCTGAAGCATCTCAAGATAAATTATCTCCAAATGAGGTGATACTGTATTTTTTAATGTGACAAATGTGCTAATTTATACTTTAAGGATAAACCACAGTTTTTGTAGCCACCATTAGCTTATCTATTATTACTATTTACATACATACTGGGAACCTAAAAAAAAAGAAATGGAAGTTCAGGCTTTTGGCAACCTCTGAGAAGCTTTGAGA
The DNA here is from genome assembly GCF_922984935.1 of Meles meles. NCBI lineage: Eukaryota > Metazoa > Chordata > Mammalia > Carnivora > Mustelidae > Meles > Meles meles. The sequence continues at coordinate 93,114,076 of NC_060067.1, forward strand.
CAATGTGACATATTTTTTGTCAGATGCATAGCTTCAAATGCAAAAGGAAGAGTCTGTAAATTAAGTATCTAAAGAAACCATTAAGAGAAAAAGAACAAATCTATACACTTTTGTAAATTGAAATAATTATTGTATTTAGTGACTGAAATAAGGTTTTGAATCACAGTGATGTAGAGATTTAAAACATTTTAAAAGGTTAAAAATTATTTGTATATTTTGATAGGTCTTTGGCCTTCATCTAAATGCTTCTACGTGGAAGGTGATGGTTATAAAAGAATTTTGGGAAAGGTCATTTCTATTTTCAGAGTTGTCTTCTATTTTTCAATGTCTAAATTAAAGCAATATATTATTCTAACTAGTTTCTAAAAATGTAGGGGTTTATAAAGAACACATCAGTACTTCTGGTCTGAAATCGCTAGTAAGTGTATTACTTTTCTTGAAAAATATTCAGCTTGGATTTATAGTGTAGTAATTAGTGACACTGTTAAGCTGAAGATAATGGAGTGAAGATTTCAAAGAAAACATGTTTCTAGCTGGGAACTGCGAACTCAGCTCAAGGAAGTGTACCCCAGTTCTACTGTCTTAAGAGATGTTAAAGTAAAAATAGACCAAAACCAAAATCTCAGCAAAATGATTGGTTAGGAGGAAGCAAAGTGGAATCAGGTATTCGGCTTCTTGGAAACCACAGAAAAATCACTTTTACTGGCTTCCAAGTCTCGTTGCAAACATTGCCTCTGAAAAGTATATAAGGTTCAGTTAGTGGGATGAAGATTTCATTTTCTATAACACCACTTTAAAGCTTCATAGACTAGGTTGGAACAGTGGTTCTCAAACTTAAGTGTATATCAGAATCCTCTGGAGGTCTTACTAAGTCACAGGTTGCTGGGCCCCATTCTCAGGTTCTGATTTAGTAGAGGTGGGTGGGGCCCGAGAATTTGCATTTTTAACAAGTTCATACGTGATACAGATGCTATTTACCTGAGACCATACTTTATGACTCTCTGGTTTAGAACATTATTGAGAATACTGGTCTTATGTGGTCTGTAAGAATGAGCATTTATTATTATTATTATTAAAGATTTATTTACTTTAGAAAGAGACTGTATGTGCAAGGAGGAGTAGAGGGAGGAGGAGAGAGAGAATCCTCAAGCATACTCCCCACTGAGTGCAGAGCCTAATGTGGGGTTTGATCCCAGGACCCTGAGATCATGACCTGAGCTGAAATCAAGAGTCAGATGCCTTACTGACTGAGCCACCAGGGTGCCTCTGAACACTTATTATTATATAAATTATTTGGTTTTCAAAAACTGTATCTGTTTTTATGTTAATCATAATAAATATACAATAAAGTCAGTATTTTAATTGGTTCTCCATACAACCAATTAAGTAATTACCAAATTAAAAAAATTTTTTAAAAGTAAAATAACAAAATTTGGAAACAGGTAAATGGCTGCAACACTCTTATGTCCTTGAGGGCTGCCCTGCTCACTGGTTCATTTTGTGTTTTCCACTGCCCTAGGTCCAGGGTCTGCACAACTGTGGTCATTTAAAATACACTAAGGAAGAGAAAAAAAAAAAATTTTCTTAGCCTGAAAGAGTGGGTTAGCATAAGAATGGCCATCTTGAAGGCCGGGAAGCCATTTTACTGGCCGTCCCTAACCTGCCGACACTGTGTACGTGACTTGAGATAAGAGGGACTAGCTAAAACCTGAAAAAACAATTTAATCATATACCACCAGGGCGGTTAGCCTAGTAGGTAATGTTTTACACTGTCCCCGATAAAGGAAATAATTTTATTTTATCCTATCATTAAATGTTTTTTATTCTTGAGCCAAAGAGTTCCTCTACTCACTATTTTCTATCAGTTCTGTTTAATTTCAAATGCTTTGTCCTCAAAAAATAGTTTTTCTCTTTGTGCAACTAGTTTAAGTTCTTAGGTGTGAGGCATAATGTCTGTAGAGTTAATTATAAGCCTAGGGTGATGACTGGCAGTATAAACGTATTTGTATCTATAGGTATAGCATACACTGTTGAAATAACTGTTGTTTTGTTCCACCTTATATGGGGAAATACAAGTAATCATCAGATTGTAGAACATGCTCTGTTGAGTCTTCGAAGCTATTCTTAATATTCAGGCAGGACCAAACATCATTAAGGTGTTTCTTTGAACTTGCTTGCAACATTAAAACATCGTTTTATAGTTTGGCCTCATGCCATGTAGTACCAGACAGATTCATTGTGAGAATAAAGTGGGTGATTCTGCTCTCAAATTGTGTGAAAACAGGCTTCATAAAGAACTCAGAATATATTCCCTTCCATCTCAGTATGCTATTTCTCCATTATATCTGATCCTTGGATTTCAAGAGGTTGAAGAAAATAATAAATATTCAAGGAGTAAGAGGTGTATGAGTTAATTTTGTTTTGTTCCTCTGAAAGTATGTCTTTAAAATAGTGATATGAGAAGTTGTTAGAGAAAAGAGAAATAGCAGAGAAAATTATTATGTATTGACAAGTCCAATATTCTTAGGCTGGAGGCTTTTTGACTGACTTCTCCACCAAACATTGGAATTAGAGAACTGTGAGTATAAAAAATGAAAATTTAATTGGTAAAGGGAAAATTTATGCATACAGTTTTTTTTTCCCCCCTCAGACATGAACAAGTGCCCTCAGTAGTATAGAAGAAATGGAAATGGAAACTCTGCTCACCTGGCATTAAATTTCAGTGTTGCTCAGGATCTTTGGCATTCGGAGCAAAAGGGTAATAGATGCTCTCATTCAGTTTTCTTAAAATCAAACTTCAAATCAAACTTATAGATGAATGAAATTACAGGAACTTACTGGTTAAGTTCAAAGTATTTTTCTCCAAAGTCTCATTTTAATTGCTGGGATTCATGATCATTTTATTTTTCTTCTGTAGGATACAGTGCAGCCTTCTGACAAAGATAAATAAGTATTGCTTGGACAAATGAATCCAAATATGAAAATGGTCCTTTTTCTTTTCTCTTTTTTCTTTTTTAAAGATTTTATTTGTTTATTTGACAGAGAGGGAGATCACAAGTAGGCAGAGAGGCAGGCAGAGAGAAAGGGGGAAGCAGGCTCCCTGCTGAGCAGAGAGCCCAATGCTGGGCTCCATCCCAGGACCCTGGGATCATGACCTGAGCTGAAGGCAGAGGCTTAACCCACTGAGCCACCCAGGCACCCCTGAAAATGTTCTTTTTTCTTAAGCCATTTATGTAAAGTATAAGAATTAACTTTTGAAAGATTCCATTGGTGGTTGTACTGGTAGTTTTATATTTCAATTATATATTTAGAACTTAAAATGCAATAGCTTTGTATTTACACACACAAAAAAATTTTAAACTTGGTTAAAGGGCTTGGGGTGGTAACAAATATTTTTCATTCAAGCTTCACTTCTCTGGGAGCAACAGTTTTCGGGCTCTTAAGAATCTTAACTGTAACTCAATATTGAAAACTATTGTTTTTCAGTATAAGATAGAATTTAAACCAAACAAAGCCAGGAAAACCATATCAATTCAATTTGTAATACTTTACAAATAATAAACTATATATTATTGTTCCTTTACATCAGACTGGATCATTTTATGTGTGTATCTATCTGTGTCTGTTTTACAAATCCTTTACCTAAGAACTTAGCCATTTTGACAAATAGTAATAATAGAATCTCTGCACAGTAATAGCAACAGAGATGCCGATGAGACGGGAAACACGACAAGCCTTGCTACAACTTGGGGCTTTGTATATGCTGTGTCATGTAATCTGTATGAGAGCTCAACAAAGTATCATTATAATTGTGTAGAAGTAGAAAACCAGGTTTAAGAAGTATAAGTCATGTTCCAGAGTCTATCCACTGATGGTGGATGACTTTAAAGCTGGTTGGTTGTAGGGTGGGAGGAGAGAAAAAAGAAAAAAAATGATGATAGGCAGAAATTTAATTCCAAAACTCATGCTCATTTCATTATATTGTGATGCTTTCCCAATGAATTAGTTATGTTTAGACCATCAACAAGTATGTATGGGGTATCTATGTACGTGCATATAATGTGCTGCAGAAATATAGTAGTGAGCTAGACCCTGACATCCTGATTTTCACATTATTATTACACAGCTATATTTCACACTTAATTTAATTACATTACTTATAGTTATTACTTATTATTATAAGTCAGCAATGAAACATACTGGGTAATCAGAGTGAATATCAAACAATCTGACTGAGTCTGAGGAGGAGTGAGAGCATGGAAAGGGTCAGAGAAACTTACCTCTGAGACTGATCTTTAGTGACTCATGACACTTGGCCCAATTTCTCTCTTTAGTTCTCCAGAAAAACAAAACAAAACAAAACAAAACAAAAACCACAGCCACAGCCATAGTGGGTCTAGGGTACTAGAGAGTGAAGGGTGGAGAGTGTATGTGAAAGAGTTTAATTTTAATAGCCTAGCAATAACCTGTTTTGGAAAGGTCTCAGTGTTTGCAATCATCACATTTCTGAAGGACTGGATTCACTTTGTAACTAATAATTTTCTTGACTTAACAAATTCTCTTTGGAGTCACTTATTCAAATGTTAAAGCTCTTCTAGTGGGACAGGACCCTTTAGTAAACTGCTCTCTCTCTTTCTGTCTGGCCTGCCTTCCCATCTTCTCTTTTCTCCTTCTTTTCATCAGTCCTTTTGGTTGAGGCTATCTCAAACACAGCAAAGGGACCAAAACAAGAATCTGTTAATTATCTGATATTTCCATATTTCTGGAACTTAACCAGCATCTAGCTTTTGTTCAAATGCTTAATATCTTGCATTTTTGTTCTTCAGTGAAATTGATTTCTTGACATTATGGTGTAGTAGAATCTACGTAGAGGTATATGACCTGTGCATTAGCTTGGCCTGTGCATTTGCCAGTTACTGAATTTTGAGCCAGTCATTTAACTTGACCTGCTTAGTGAGAGGAATGGACACTCTTTGAGAAAACTGAGAATAAAATACAATATGTGAGAAAGTCCTATGGATATGGCAAAATGTTATACACATACATACGTTTTTAAAATGAGGTTATCTGGTTAATGGTGTTTATAGGAGTGAAAGCTGTAAGACTGTCTTGAATTAATTTACCTGAGAACTAAATCTTGGGGTACTAGTAACTTGAGCATGATTTTCTATTCAAACACTTTTCTTCCTTTAACAGAATTTAATTTCTATTCTAATAATCAAACTACAAATTATAATCAGAGAATGTCATCTGACTGTCTGCTGATCTGTGTCAGATGCTGTCTTGTTCCTTATTTCACTGGATTGCCGCAGAAGTTCTGACTAGAAGTTCTCTGATTGGAAGGCAGTCTGCTAGTTGTCTCCCAAAATTCACTCTCTCCTTCTTCCACAATAATCACATTGGTATTAGGACACATGGCAATCTGGGGGAAAAAAGTCTGCATCTTCCAACTAGATGTCGCTCAGCTTTAGCTAATGGGATACAAGAGGGAAGACTGTGTAATTATGTTTGAGAACCTTCCTGTAGTAGACAGACATGAGAGAAGCCCTTATTATCTTTGTCTCCTGTTGTTCAGGAGACCTCTCCCTGTATCCTCTCCCTCTCTGTGAGGGCAGGCAGGATTAGTGATGTGTTGTAAACCAATAAAATATGACAAAGGTGGCAGGATGTTATTCTCATGTGTAGGTGATGTCCTGAGTCGACTTAGAGATGGATTCTTCCCCACTTTGCCCCCAGATAAGAATGCAGTTCAGCCAATATCTTTGTAACAGCAGTGTGCAACCCTAAGCAAAGGAACTACAAGGCTGTATCTGTATTCCTGACCCAAGGAAACTGTAAGATAATAAATATCTGTGTTTAAGGTGGTAAGTTCATGGTAATTTGTATGGAGTAGGTGACTAATACACTCATTCAGAGACCGCCAACACCAACTCTTTGCCCTTTTTCCTTTTTCATGTCTTTCTCCATTGTATTGCCTAAAACTCACTTACTGGGCCAAGAGGCTGAGGGCCACACTTTTGGGATGGTGGAGCCTTGAATTAGACAAGGTTTAGGTTCCTTGGGGGAACTTTACTTTGTCTTTTCTACTTTTTTATCATTTAATGCTGAAGTTTTCCAAATAATTCTCTAAGTATGACTAACTGGAATTTGTTTAATTTTACTCTGTACTACTGTAAGAATTCAAGTTTAATAATACAGAAGAAGAATTATCATTCATTACTTTACACACAGAGACCCTAACCATTAGCATTTGGTGTGTTTCTCTTTAGTATTTTAATCTAATGTTTTGTAAAAGAAGACCTCTATAGCAAATATTTGTGACATTTAAATGTCATGACTTCTCTGTCATTAAGATTAAAGTGTACTGAAATTACTTTAAAACATCTGTTTGCAATGTAAAAAATATCCAATCAAATAAGTATGTGGCACGAAAGAGAAAATATCCTATCCACTTTTCTCATTAAATTTAAGCTTTTATTTTTTAAAAAAGTCAATTTAGGCCATCTATTTTTGTGTTCAGAAATGTCACCTCAATAATTAAACATATAGGTTGGATTCCCAGTCTTTGGCTGTTGATATAGAAGTTTATTTTGGGTACCCAAACTATCTAGATTTTTTTGTTTCATTCACTGATGAATCTCAGATCATTTCTTAACTTCGGGCATATATAAGTTGTGCTTTTGCTAATATTTTCACAGGCTTTATATAGTTCCCTCCTCCACACCTTGACTCAACTCTCCAGCTGTACTGATATCACCTGCTTTGTACTTCACCTAAATGGACCTTTCCTATACAGTTCAGTTGAACCCTCAGCTTCTTTATGGAATCTCTCTTAGATCAGGTTAGACCTCTATGATTTCTCCATCCCCCAACCCAGATCATTCCCTCTCCACACCAATCAGATAACATTAAGAACCTGCTACTTTCTTATAATTAGACTTTCTTATTGCCACTTAAGTTTTGCTGGTCTGCATAGAGTAGAGATTTAGTAATGTTTTTGTTGGACAGTTAGCCAATAAATTATTTAGTAACATTTTTGTTGGACAGTTAGCCCAAACACTATTAACAGCTGTATTTTCCATTTATTAAATAAATAATATCATCTTCTTTTTAAAAAAGATTTTATTTATTTATTTAGAGAAAGAACAAGAGTGGGGGAGGGGCAGAGGGAGAGGGAGAGAGAGAGAGAGAGAATCTCAAGCAGATTCCATGCTAAACTTGGAGTCTGATGTGGGGCTCCATCCCACAACCCTGGGATCATGCCCTAACCAAAATCAAGAGTCAGACACCCAACTGACTGAGCCACCCAGGTGCCCTGCGTAGGATCATTTTCAATAAGAGGTCTATGAGGGGCGCCTGGGTGGCTCAGTGGGTTAAGCCGCTGCCTTCGGCTCGGGTCATGATCTCGGGGTCCTGGGATCAAGTCCCACATGGGGCTCTCTGCTCGGAAGGGAGCCTGCTTCCCTCTCTCTCTCTCTCTGCCTGCCTCTCTATCTACTTGTGATCTGTCTCTGTCAAATAAATGTTTAAAAAAAAAAAAAAAAAAAAAAATAAGAGGTCTATGAACTTACTTCATACATAGGAAAAATTTAAGAACAATATATGAAATGAGGAAACAAGCCAAAATTTTGGAATTTTATAGCAACCTCATTTTCTGAACTGAAGTCACATTAAGAAGGTATGGCTTGGCTCTGGTCATTGTGTTTCATGTACACTGTCCTTGATGTGAGCAAATCTATCCATGTACTCTCGCTGTGTTTTCTTTCAAAATGAGGAAAACTCAATACAATGATGTGAGGAGTACAACATGACATTTAAAAAATATGATAATTAATCAAGACTCTCCAATTCAAGATGAAAGTGTCAATTAACACTCAGAAGGTTTAATGTTCAAGAGTACTTCACAGAAAATAGGTAACCAAATTAAGGTGTTCCTCTTCTGAAATGCTCCCAGTGTGTTTAGCTGTGCTTTTATACTATGCAGAAGCACTGATGGCAAGATCCCATGACACGCATGTCAGTGTATTATTGACCCTTGAACAACATGGGTTTGAATTGTACAGGTCCATATATACACAAATTATTTTATAATGCAGTACTATAAATGTGTTTTCGCTTCCTTATGATTTTCTTAATAACATCCTCTTTTTTTCTAGCTTACTTTATTGTAAGAATACAATATAATATGTATTACATACAAAATATTTATTAATCCGCTATTTATGCTGTCAGTAAAGCTTCAGGTCTAGTTAAATTTTGGGGAAGTCAGAAGTTATATACAGATTTTCAACTGCACAGGGTCAGTGCCTCTTCACCCCTGTATTTCAAGGGTTAACTGTACTTAATGGAGTGAGCTGTAATTTTTTTAATTTAGCAAATTAAATCCTCAAATTATTTTAGAGACTTTTAAAACACTGAAGTGGATTTCCTAATTAGAAAATTCAAGTATAAATGGGATGATAAAGTGTGACTTACGGTCTGCAAAATCTTTTGTAATCAATTTCATTAAATTCTTAGATGATTCATTATATTATCTACAAGTGAAGCAGAGCCTCAAGGTGTAGTCGTTAATAGGTTCAAGTTAGTGATAGAATGAAGCCTTCAACTCTGATTCTTTAACTCCTTTAAATTAAACTTCTCTCATTCTTGTGAAAAGGAAATTTTATTTGTGGTGGTCAGTGTTCTAAATCCATACCAGGTAATTAGCTTAAAGAATAGAAAGCACTTTGTGATTTAAATTTCAAGAAACTGATAATTATCCTAAATTGAACAACTATTTTCTCTCCCACTTTCTGGGGAAAAAAAAAAGAAATTTTCTACAATGTTTTTTACATTTGGCACAATTTTAGATTTAGTTGCTTTTCCGCTTGATCAAGGTAGAATGGGTAAAGGATATTCCCTCTAGGAAGTAGAAAGCTGGTGAAAGGTGGAAAAATTTATCTTCTTCCTTAGCAAGTTGCTTTGTAAATTTGATGAACAAGTCCAGATTTTATTTTGTTGCAGTTTTATTTACTAAGCTTCTATGTAAGGTAAAATAGTCCAGGGGTTTGTCATTCTAAGAATAATTTCCAGTTTCAGAGAGATGCAGCACTTCTTTTTTGTTTTTAAACCAGACCACATTTAACGGTGGTAAACCAAGTGCTGCCACTCATGTGTTCCCAGGGTAGTTCTTTTTCAAGGTGATGGTGTCCTTGTAACTCTAACCACCAGTCAGTGGTTCTGTTCCAACCAAAGAGTCATGTTTTGAGTTTCCATTTATATCTTTGACCAGAAAACACATATCAGATCTTAGTCATCCCTCTCTGGAGCCAGAACCACAATAATATGGAAATAGTCAAAGTGATCTCAGTGTAGCTAAATTAGGTACTCCCAGGAAGAAAGGGTGACATTTCTAATAGTAATTTCTATAAATCAAGGTCAAAACTCAAAGGACACTTTGGATTGATAATTCCAAATATTTGCACAATGGGGTGCCTGGGCAGCTCAGTGGGTTAGCCTCTGTCTTTGGCTCAGGTCATGATCTCAGCGTCCTGGGATCAAGTCCCGCATTGGGCGCTCTGCTCAGTAAGGACCTTGCTTCCTCCTCTCTCTCTGCCTGCCTCTCTACCTACTTGCGATCTCTGTCTGTCAAATAAATAAATAAAATCTTTAAAAAAAAAAAAGTCAAAGATGTTGTGGTATAGCAGAAACAGTATTTAACTTGGAGTCAAGGGCCCTGAGTTCTGCCCATTTATTCATGTGTTTCTCAAACAGACTCTCTGAATCTGTGAATCATTGGGAATATTTGCTAAAATGCAGATCCCCCAAGTTCTGCCCACTTCTATTAAATTACAGTCTTTGATGGTGGCATATTGGGAAGCTGCATTTTATCAATCACCTGAAGTGATTCTTATGTACTCTGAAGTTCAGTATTCTCTGTTCCTATTTCTGTTTTTGAAATTTTCCTTATCCTCAAAATGAAAACAAAATATTTCAGAATTTTAAGTTTAATGTATTCCCTAGTTCTGTTGATTCCTTTCGTGCTTAAATACAATAATTTTGGGCATGAAAGTTATTTTGTTTAAAATATTATCACCTGTACCAATGAAAAAATTTATAACCTGTAAGTACAGTTAATGATTACACTTAACACATTGTACCCATCTTTTACTTATTTGTGAAATTTTTTATCTAAAATTTCAGAATTTAGTGCTGTGTGATTTCACTTGTTCTTGATCTTAGCACACAAAGAAAAATATTTCTTCTCATAAAAAGTACAATATTAGTGTTATGTTATGCCCTTAAAAGAAGTTATATGAGGGAGATGCCACACAATTTTAATGACCGCACTGCCAACAAATCCTGTAATGATTCTACAGTCAGTTTTTATTTCAGCAAGATTTTGGTACTGGAGAAAAACACTGAAAATAAAACTGGAATGATGGAAAGGCTTTGAAGAGGAATGAAGAGAATAATAAAGTGAAATTATTGAGTGAGGTACTAAAATCAGAGATGATGATGAATTTTTACTCCTTTGTAAGTAATACAAGCTTCGTAAGGGCAGCAGATTCTTATAAAATTCCTGAGTAGCATTTTAGCTTTTTTTTTTTTTAATTACTGCTCCTTATTAACATTTTTATTTATTTATTTTTTTTTTTTTAAAGATTTATTTTTTTGACAGATAGAGATTACAAGTAGGCAGAGAGGCAGGCAGAGAGAGAGAGAGGAGGAAGCAGGCTCCCAGCCAAGCAGAGAGCCCGATGCGGGGCTCGATCCCAGGACCCTGGGATCATGACCTGAGCCGAAGGCAGAGGCTTTAACCCACTGAGCCACCCAGGCGCCCCATCCTTATTAACATTTTTAAAATCTCCCGTGGTATCCTGACTGAATTGCAGGAGGAAAACACATAATTCCTTTCTAAAAATAAGGAAACTATGGTGTGAAAGAATTTATTTTTTTAATGCACAGGAAGAAAGGGCCATATAGACCTGAACTCAAGTATGCTCTATGTGGTTATCTAAGATAATATTAGAGGCCTGGGACCAATCACACTGTGTTTTCCTGTTCCCATGCCCCAAATATCTGCATATGTCGTATGCTAAAAGTTTTACACTGAAGAGATCATATTAAAATTTTTCATCAAAGATAATATTAATGGGAAAGGAATAAAAACAGGACATTCAGCTTGATGGCTTTAGCAGGAACAGGAAGAAAGAATGTAATGACTTCTGTTTGGGAAATAATGTGATGTATGTAGATTAGCCATTTGTAAAAAGCACTGGCTGAACATTAATCTCCCTTTCCCCTCTATCATTATGGTACTCTCACAACCTGGACTCCTGACCTTGGGTTAGATTTGCAATTTTAGCTTTAGTAATTGGCTTCCTATTTAGAAGGAAATTATCTTTTTTTCAAGTTTTTGTTTAAATTCCAGTTAGTTAACATATAGTGTAATACTAGTTTCAGGAATAGAATTTAGTTTTCTTATCCCTAAAATACATTGTTAAAATAGTAAAGAACTTAAATGAAGATCATGTATATGTATGTATATGTGTGTGTGTGTGTGTGTGTGTGTGTGTGTGTGTGTGTGTGTATGAACATTTCAAGGTGTATTTACCACTGCTTAAATATTGGCTTGTAACAACCAATTGAAAAAGTCACAGCTCTAGGGGCGCCTGGGTGGCTCAGTGGGTTGAAGCCTCTGCCTTTGGCTCGGGTCATGATCCCAGGGTCCTGGGATTGAGCCCCGAGTCAGGCTCTCTGCTCAGTGGGGAGCCTGCTTCCCTTCCTCTCTCTGCCTGCCTCTCTGCCTGTTTGTGATCTCTGTCAAATAAATAAATAAAATCTTAAAAAAAAAAAAAAGTCACAGCTCTAGAGTTGTCATAATGTCAGATGTTAGAAGCATTCTTTTTTGAAAGTACATAAATAATTATAAAATATTTGTAAGAATGCATAACATTGCAAAAATCAAACAGATTTGAGGTAACTTCTCCAATTGGCCCAATCTATGTGACCTCTTTATTAGACATATTACATTGTTCAACATGTGCCTTCTGCGATGTATTTTCTTCGAGTCCTTCTCATAATAGCTTTAAAACAGATAACCAAGGAATTCTCTAGCCAAAAGATGGAAGTTTGGAAAGAACTTGGGACTAGACACTTAAAATACAGTTTCAAATAAATTATTAGTTATTAGAAAATAATTAATGTATAGTCTACTGTTTGTATATGTTATCTGCAGGATGAGATTGTAAGTCTTTCTCCTCCAAAGGTGAATGATTGAATTCGTCTCTACTGTTACATTGCCTAATAAAAAATATTACTTAAAGTACATTTAGAACAGCTAGAATTTGAAGCACTTTTATTTCATGTTTACTAAGCTATATTGTTTACTAGTGTGAGTTTTTTGAGCATGAAATTTCTAGTTACGTCATGTGGAATTTTTCTAATTCCGGTAGCCATTTGGAACTTGTTCCTGATTATAGATTAGTGGAGGTGAACTCTGTACCTTTAGGAAAGGAATATAACCTTATCTTTCTCTAACTGCTGTGATATTTCTTCTCTTTGACATCAACAATAGCCCGAGTACTCCTACTAGGTCACATAGTGTGGAACAAACACAAATGGAACAAACACGAAATGATTTATGCACACTTAAGTGTGTCCTATATCTTATTAAGTGAAGATGAATTACTGTATTATGAAGGGGCACATTCTCCCCCTCCCCCTCTTCATTCTTTATAGATTTCAAGGGCTTGGTTTTAGGCTTATTGAAAATGTCTTTTAATGTATTACCACTGTTTTTGCACTTTTTGATGTCTGCTGTATGATTGATCCTTGCAGTGTTCCTGTAGGAAATCTGGGTTGGATTCCAGTTTGGATGGAACACAGCATATACAGGGTTTAGATTTCTCTTTGTGTTACTTGTTCATATGTGATTTATATTGAAAAATTTCCAATTGTGTATGTCATATTCAAGATTTTGATATAGATCATTTAAGTCTCTATTTTCCTTTTGCCTGTGTGTCATTTTATGAGGTCACTAATGAACATTCTATTAAGGCACTTTGGTTAAAGCACTTTAGCTCAAAGAATGGCTTTTAGGGATCAATAATTATGGTGAATAAAGTAATGCATTAATACAGAAAGGGATCATTTGTCATTAACTTCATAAATGCACACTGTCTTGTGGTTTAATGGACAAGCTTGCTCCAATCTATCACTCTATAGAGTATTATCATTTATAGTCTGATTGCTGTTTTATCAGAAAGTCCCAAGGCAAAGAATTAAAAAGTTTTTAAGAAGTCAGAGAAAGGCTATGAGATCTCACCCTTAAGCCTCAGGGAAATATTTTGCATAAAATCTGTTCCCTGATGCTTTTAAGTTTAGGATTGTGAAAGTCCTTTGATTTGTTGTTATTTGATTCTGCCAATGTGCTGAAAGGTCAAATGTGAAAGACAATTAAGTAACTTGGATACTGAAAGGCTTGTTGTTCCTAAACTTAAGTGGTGTACATTCCACTGATAAAAAGTGCATAGTTGTTCATGTCTGTGTAGGCAGAAAATTTTGAGAAAAGACTGTATTACAGTGTTTTACAGTTAGGGCTGTATATGTAGCAATATAATTGTCAATCTATTTAGAAGCCAAAGATTTAGTTTTAAACTACTTAAGAAATCTTTTAATCTGTTTCTATAATTAAATGGTCAGAAAGTAGTCTGATGTAAACAAAAGAAGCCCTCTAAAATTTTTGCAGATCAATGAGCAGGATTTTCTTTTCATAATATTTCTTGTTCCTTGTGTAGCAGAAAGAGGAGATCCAAATGCTAAACTTGTTATCCAGATCCTATCTCATTTTAAAAATGTAGTCAGCAAAAATTTGAGATATTAATGAACTTGCTGAACTTTACAGGAATAAATGATAGTATAATTCAAGTATTTTGATTTGGAAAGAAAATCTACAAGCCACAAAAAAGAGGAAATTATAGATGAAATAATTCCCAAATCTGAAATAATAATACAAGTTTTGTCTCCAGTTGCTTAAAAAAACCTATCTACTGCTTTCATATATTCTGGAAAATTATCATTTCTTAAGTGTTCACAACAAGTAAAGGATTGCCTGCTTTATGTAATTATGTGTATGTTCTAAAACGAATCAATAAGTTAAATCAACATTTCAATTTCAGTTAAGTTTTTTACTGCAGAATTGTTTCTTTAGGCACTAAAATATTTATTTTGATTGATATTAATATTTACTAATAATTATTGATTATAATTTCCTTGAACCTATATATTATTTGCAGAAAATATATTTAGTGCTTTGCGTTTCATTCAGGAATACACCAGTATTTAGTCTTTAAAAAAATCTCTTTCAAAAAAGTTTTTATGTTTTCTTCATGTAGACCCTTCAGATTAAGCCTGTGTATTTTTATATTTCATGTATTTTTACTATTGTGAATGGGGATCCTATTTTTTTTTAGATTTGTATGTTTAGAGAGAGCACAGAGGGGAGAGACAGAGAGAGAGAGGCAGTGAGACTCTTAAGCCCAGCCCAATGCGGGGTTTGATCTCATGACCCTGAGAAGAGAAAATGAACTGAAACCAAGTTCAGATGTGTGTGCCACCCAGATGCCCCATGAATCGGGGTCTTTTAAAATGGTTTGTTACTGATTACTGTTATCTAAATCTTTGGATTATTTTTGCTTTTTCTTCCTGTGCTTTGCAGTTGGGTTCTTCTAAATCTGATATGGTTTGAGAAGATAGGTGTGGTTCTGTGGGGTGAAGTCTGGAGCCAACCACCAAGAAAGAATTCTTGAGATCTCTTTGGTGCAAAATGGTAGTTTCATGAAAGCAAGGGGACAGGACTGCTGGACAGAAAGAGCAGCTGCACTGAGATTGTGAGGGAGTGACTGATTATATACTTGGGAGTTGGGGGAAGTAAGGAAAAGGGAGGTGCCAAAAGGATTTTTATATGTTAAAGAAGACTCACAGGATACCAGAGGCCTTGCCATTGTCAAGTTAAGGTTTTGTTCCCTCCTCCCCTTCCCCCAAGCAAGGTATTAACATTAAGATAGTTGGGAGAGTCCTGGAAGAATGTCCCTCCCCAAGAGTGGAGATGGGGGAGGTTGCAGGGTGTCCGTTTATGCTTTATCTTCAGGTAGCCTTCTACTCCCTCATCAAATCTATGTCTTTGGTTTATTAAAATTATATAGAATATCCCCTTGATTTCAGGTGCCTCAGTGGTACAGTTGGTTAAGCCTCTGACTCTTGGTTTCAGCTCAGGTCATCATCACAGGGCCCTGATCTCAGGGTGGTGAGATTGAGCCCCATGTCCAGTTCTGTGCTCAGCACAGAGACTGCTTACGACTCTATCCTCTCTCCCATCCTTCTCTCTCTCTCCCTCTCCCCTCTCAAATAAATAAATAAATCTTTAATAATTAAAAAAAATATTTGCATGATTTCAACAAAACCTATTTGCCTCTATCTATTTCAAGATAAGATTTTAGCGTTGAAAGGTGACAACCTTGACTTGCTTGCGTTATGAATGGGAATGCCTTTGGTATTTAGTATTGCGTAATTTTTTACTAAGTTGTATTTATCACATGGATGGCTCATTTTATTCCTAGATTAACTTATTTTATTTTTAATCAAAAGCCTTTTCACCAGCTGGGATAGTACTATATTTTCAAATTTGACCTATTAATGTAATTGTTATATAAATAACTCTTATTTACTGGAATAATCATTTCTCCTTTCATGTTTCCTTCCTTCCTTTTCTCCCTCCTTCCTTCTTTAGTGAACATACATTATGTGCTTGTCATGGATTTTTTTTTTTTTTTAAGATTTTATTTATTTATTTGACACAGGGAGACGGTGAGAGAGGGAAGACAAGGAGGGGGAAATGGGAGAGGGAGAAACAGGCTTCCCGCTAAGCAGAGCCCATGTGGACTTGAGCCCAGGGTCCTGGGATTATAAAGTGAATGGAAGGCAGACTCTTAACAACAGAACCACCCAGGTGCCCCCCCTTTTTCTTAAATTTGAATTTTAGTTAGTTAACATACAATATTGGTTTCTGTAGTAGAATTCGGTGATTCATCACTTCATACAAAACCCAGGGCCATCACAGATGCTCTCCTTAATACCCATCACCCGTTTAGCCCATACTCCACCCTCCCTCCATCAGCACTCTGTTCCTTATCATTAGGAGTCTCTTACGGTTTGTTTCCCTCCCTCTTTTCTTTCCCCCCTTCCCATATGTTCATCTGTTTTCTTTCTTAAATATGGATTATTCTTTTAATGTAAAGTTTGAAATCTTATTAATAATGTTAGTTGATGAAGTGGAGCTTTCATTGGATAATATTTTCTTTAGAATATTCTTCAAAAAGGTATGTGAAATACTTATCAACTTTGTTTTTTAAAAGATTTTATTTATTTACTTGACAGAGAGAGAGAGATCACAAGTACGCAGAGAGGAAGAGAGAGGGGGGTAAGCAGGCTCCCTGATGAGCAGAGAGCCTGATGAGGGCCTCAATCCCAGGACCCTGAGATCATGACCTGAGCCAAAGGCAGGGGCTTAACAACTGAGCCACCCAGGTGCTCCACTTATTAACTTTTTAAAGAAACTGTGTTCTGTAATACAAATAGGAACTAGCTTTGTAGTATCTGGTAATTCTCCCCAAATGCAGTTAAGACGTATTTCACAAGACACAAGAAAGTCTACTGAAACAAAAATCAGGAAATTTCTACAAAGTAGTTGTTAGTGTGGAAACCAACCTCATTTTCCACAATATAAATACTTTTAATATAAATGTATTTTAAAGCACTATATTAGAGAAAAATAATGGGAAGTAATTTGGAAAACTGATCTTAACACTTGGACAGGCTTTTTTTTTCCAACAGTAGAACTCCATTTTGTGACAATTATCCTAAGCATGTCTCTATTGTTTAGTTATTATTTATCATCTATTATTTTAATTAAGGCAAATTACACAGAAAAATAATTTTGGGACATCTACACATAATCTTTAGTGTGACTAATCCTTTTGGTGGGAAACACACCTCTCTCACAAATTATTGCTAGTCAAAATTAGATAAATGCATTAGAAAATGCTTCTTATTTCTATGATTTAAATATACAGAGCTGTTTCAGAACTAAATGAAAACATCATGAGCAAAGAGTTATTTGACAATTGAGTATATTTAGAATATAAGAATGTCCTGTTATAGGTTTCACCTGTAGGAAAATAATTCCATGTGGTTAGGTGATTTCATTATGTTGATGGCAATGTATGTTGGGATAAACTGAGGAAAGTTGCTTCACATCTCTTTTTTTTCAGTATTCCTATAGTGTTAAGATTCATGATGGAGGTATCTCGCTTCTGCTTTTTATTTGGGAAAAGAAAAATTGATTACCTAACCATTTGATCCAGTATATTGAATCCTGTGATGAAATTTTTGGTATTACTAATATTCAAAGAAATGCAAATAAGCAACAATGAGGCAATTTTAACATCTTTTAAATTAGGTATAACCATTAAAACTGATAATAGCTTAATGCTGGCAAATTCCCAATAAAGCTAAAACATTAAATGTGAATTCATATACCTCTTGAAAACAATTTGGTGATATATGTCATAAGCCATAGAAAAGTTTATACTTTTTGACTCTATAATTCTACTCTTGAGACTTTATCCTAAAGAAACTCTTCAAAAGAAGGAAAAAGAGCTAGGGGCATAAAGAAGCTTATTACAGCAAAGAGTATAGTGAAAAACGGAGAATAAATTTAACACTAACATGGAATGATTAAGTAAATCAAGGTGTAGACAGTCGATGTCATATTATGGTGTTAGGTAAATATTATGAAAATGGTTCAACATGGAAAAGTGTTTGTGATATCAGGCTAAGTGGCAGAAAAGTAAAAAGCAAAATTCTGTGTACCTGTGCCTAGAAACCCGTATAGATAATACACTGGAGAGAAAAATTAAAAAATGGAAATAACTGGCTTTAGATCTATAAATTATAGATTTTTTCTTCTAAAATGTATTTTAATGTTTCAAATGTATGTCTCGCATTTTAGTGGCTAATTGGCTAATGGTTATTGATGATGTATTAAAATATTCATGAAAAACTAATTCCTTCCTGCCGTTCATAGTTTAAGCCCCATCCATTTCCTATTTAATAGTACGGATTGGTTTATTCTTCTCCTATCCCCCTACCCCCCCATGTTGCTTCTCCATGTCCTCATATCAGGGAGATCATATGATAGTTGTCTTTCTCCGATTGACTTATTTCACTAAGCATGATACGAAACAAGATGGGATTGGGAGGGAGACAAACCATAAATGACTCTTAATCTCACAAAACAAACTGGGGGTTGCTGGGGGGAGGTGGGATTGGGAGAGGGGGAGCGGGCTATGGACATTGGGGAGGGGAGGCGAACCATAAGAGACTATGGACTCTGAAAAACAACCTGAGGGTTTTGAAGGGTCAGGGGTGGGAGGTTGGGGGAACAGGTGGTGGGTAATGGGGAGGGCACGTTTTGCATGGAGCACTGGGTGTTGTGCAAAAAGAATGAATACTGTTACGCTGAAAAAATAAATAAAATGGAAAAAAAAATAGTACGGATTGGTAGCACTATCTGAAACATACACAGCATTTGATGGTTTCAGTGAATTTGCTGTGGGAGATAAATATAACCTAGTCCATCAGTTAGGTTTGTTTAGCTGATAAAATATGTTCTACATATTTCATCTATTTATATAAAAATAATTTACATAATTCTAAAACGCATCTGTATTTGCTTATGACAGTAGCATATGTATAGTCACAAAGGTAGTTAAACTTTGGAGTTGTAAGGCAAGGGTATATTATTTGATAAAGAAAAAGATATACCATGAAAATAAAATAGGGAATTAAATAAATATACTCATATACTCCCAAATCTCTAATTATATTTTATCCTTTTCTCAGTGTATATTCAGGGTACTTAGATATTTTGGGAGCTTAGCAATCATGCAGATCAGGGGTTGTAAATCCAAGTCCTGGAAGGGCCAGACAAAGAGCATAAAATACCAAAGGGTTTCATTTACAGTATGTGAGCTGACCAAAGAGGGCAGCAGTGGCTCAGGTCTTGCTGTTTGCTGTGGGACAGTACAGGCAGAGTATTCAAAAGAAGCCAGACAGGTACCTTGAGTTTTATGTAAAAACTCTTTTTAGCATCGAAATTAATTCATATTAAAGAAATGAAAACACAGGGAGTCAAACAAAATCCACTTATTTGCATGTCATGTCCAGCTTAGAGCAGCCAGTTTGTGGTTTTAGTATAAATCATTTTATTTTATTAATTTATTCTGTTTTAGAAATAAAGCATGAAACTGAAAGAAGTGAAATGACTTGTGTAAGATTACAGCAAATTAGTCACAGATCTGCCTCCAGAACCAAGTCTTCTGAGCCTTGGTTCTTTGTTTTTTTTTCTGGCAAAACTGATTCTTTTTTTGGGGGGGCGGGTCTACTGAGGAAGAATTCTTTAAATAGCTTTAAATGTCTGTATGGAAAGATATAAAAGTATTTATAGCTACAGAAGATGGGGAATATTTTATTTGTCTGAACAATTAATTTTAATACTATGCTTCTAAAACTACTTTTGCACAAATTTTCTTAAGCTCAAATTTCCCCTGAAAGTCAAACAAACAACTACAGTCCCTACTTCTCCCTCAGATAAACAGGTACAAACAGCAAGTGTGAAGCATTCTGCCAATATTAGAGTAAGTGATTCCTCTTAAAAAGGGGCACCATAAAGAAAAGCAAGAACTTAGTCATCTTTTTAAACCCCAAGTGACTAGCTTTTGAGACACTATTTTAAATGGAATTGTTGAGCTAACTCATGTATCAAATCTCCAAGAAAGAAGGACTCAGAACATTGAGCTCTGGATTTGGATAAGTACCTTATTCCGAGTCTTCCTTTTTTTGTCTCACTCAGTCTAGTCCACCTTCCTCATCAGAGGTGAATGTCTAACCAATGGCTCCCAAATGAGGAGCACCCAGCGTACTGTTGCCCATTCACATGATACCACAGGATTTTTGCAAAAATTGAGGGAAGTGCAGTGGACGTCTTCCAGGAATTGTCAAAATTACTATCTCAGGGTAGTTCACAGCTTTAGTATTAGATTATGCTACAGTTCCTTTTGATGATGACATCTTATCTTTTCATAGGTGAGTTTTCAATAGTGGTTGTGACAAAAAGCATGAAATGAAATGGGACTTGAAATGAGGGTGGTGGCATCCAGTCTGATCTTGATTCTTGAGTAATAGTGTGATGCCCATCAAGTAATATACATCCCACTGGCAAATAATTATGGTTGCTTATGAATGAAATAATATGCATTTTTTTCTTTAATTATGTATGATTATTTTTCAAATGATTACTGACTTGTTAGGACATAAGTACTTATTAAGTTGTTTGAGCCTCATTAATTAATAAATGGAAATCTTAAGAATTTCTTTTGGTCTAAAGGTACCAGAAAAAAAATTACTGAGATAGAAATGGTGCCATGAATCCAGAAGACTTGAGAATATCTGGATAAGCCTTTTAGCCTTGCATTCAATATGTAAATGTTGTCCCAATTCTTTTTAACTTACTTTAGACCATTTCCTTATTTTAATTCTCTATTTTCTGTAGAATGGTACATCATTGTCTCTCGATCATGGTATATCCAGCTGGTACTTTGCAGACTTACTTTCCAACCTGCGTTTTTATACATATACTTTCCACATGTGGCAGTATAATTTGTTGAGATACTAATTTGTGTTTTGTTACCTCTTTTCCGCCCTCCCTTGTCCAAATAGGTTCTCAGACATTTGTTGATCTTTGAATAAGGGAGTGGGAGTTTCTTCTAATCAGAAAATAGAAGCCATTGATAGACAAACTGTTTTCCTGATTTTATTTTATTCAGAAGGCCAAAATCCTTGAAAGATGTGTTTAGGATTGAAGGAGAGCAAGAAGGGGACTGTGTTGAGGGTAGGAAGGAAAGAGAAAAGGAGATACTAGGGCTACTGCAACAAATTAACACAAACTTGATGTTGAAACAACAGAAATTTATTCTCCTACAGTTCTGGATACCGCAAATACAGAATTCATGTGTCAGCAGGGTTGGTTCCTTCAGAAAGCTCTGAAGGAGAATCTGGTTCCACACCACTGTCCTAGCTTCTGGTGGTTGCTACAGTTCTTAGGTGTTCCTTGACTTACAGACACATCACTCCAGTCTTTGCTTCCATCATCCCATGGTATTCTTCCCTCTGTCTCTGTGTCCTCTCTTCTTATAAAAGCATTTGCACTGAATTTAGAACTCACCCTAAACCCAGGATGATTTCATCTTGAGATCCTTAACTAATTATATCTGCAAAGACCCTATTTCCAAATAAAGTCACATTCCAAGGGTCTGGGTGGACATGAATTTTGGGGGGACACTATTCAGCCCCCTACAGAGAATCATACCAAGACTGAGAATGGAAGTGATTGGCAAGTAAAGAATACTGTGGATCTGTACTTCTTCTTTGGCAGTGCCCGCATGAGTGGGGAACTGGGAAAGGGGGTGAAGTGGTTCCTATTTCACCAATTTGGAGAAAAGTTAGGTATCAGGGGTGTGGCATAAACCAAAATTTTCCTGCCCAAACTTGGCACAGAAACAGTAAATCCCCTGCATCAAGGGACCACACAAGCTTGAGCCGTATTTGATTTGAATAAAGTAATTTCACAATTTTTGCACATCCAAGTGTCTAAAACGTAGTGTCATTGCAGACATACTTTTTCCACCCATTCTCCATGACTGAGCTCAAATTCCTTTTCTGTCCCCAAACCAGGCTAAAGTTATTCCTTTCTTCTTTGTAGTGATTGTCACTTACTTTTGGTAATTAATTTTGTATTGCTTCATATCCTTTCTCCCTTCTCAAAGTACTTGCATTTTAAGCAGGTGAAGCTATTTGTCATCTCACATCTTTATCTTGTTTTCCTACTATATTAGATTTTAGTTCCTTTAAAGAAGGGATTCTGTTTTATCAGTCTTGGTAGCCTTCACATTTCTTATCATCATACACTCAATACACAGGGATTTAATTTTATTTATTGCTTGTACCTTTTGTACAAGCTTGTACCTATTGCTTTGTTTCTGGTATTCATACTTCTCCCTGTTTATTCCTTAATATACTTTAAATATGTATTTAAAAGCATGATAGTCTCTGGTATTTTTGCAATACAGACAAATTATTTGCATTTTTCTAAGAGCGTGTTCAGCTGGCAAATATTCCTTATGATTTCAACCAACCCATCCCAAGACAAATGACAAGTGAAAAAAGTAGGTTTTGTTTTCTAAGTCCTTTGGCATTTCAGGTGCATTAGGATTGCTTCCTTTTGTGTTGAGCAGCATTGCTGGCCAACCTTAGCAGTTTCTGAATTTCACAATCTAGTTTGCTTTATCAGCAGTATATGGCAGTGAGCTCTAAGTGAGAAATAAATTACAATCTGATATACAAACAAATCCTCTGGGGCTCAGTAGGTGTTCCTATAGGGATGCTCTGCTCTACTGATTTCTTTTCCTTGGTGTGTAACTTATATTGGAACTGGAAATAATTCAAAATTTAGGGAAAATTAATCTTAAAATACTTCAGTCCTTTTCAAAGAAAACTCAATTAGTCTTTCACATCTAAGACAAGAGAGCATTTTCATTTTTTTTCTGTTTGGAAACAACAGCAGACTTAACACCAAGTGAGAACTCCTGATATCAGTGAAACTTTTCTTCAGATCCAAGATATTCTGTGCCCAGAGTGGATTTGAATAGTTCCCAGAAAATCTATATGTCATGTTCTATGGGTAGACCATCAGATTTCAGATCTGGCATTATCTTTGACTTGACATGTATATTTCTTATTTAAACCTGAGAAACTTAAAAGTAGGTAATATACTTTTTAGTTATCCAATTGTGTTTATTTAACTGCACTTACTCAAAATGACTAGTGTTAGAGTATTTTTAATCAACTTATAAAGAAAATAAGTATCTGAGATTTTCTTGCCAAATTATACATTCTTTTGTCATGTTTTGTTTTAAGTTTTTATTTAAATTCTAGTTGGTTAACATATAGTGTAATACTGATTTTTAGGAGTGGAATTTAGTGATCCATCACTTACATAGAATGCCCAGTGCTCATCACAAATGCCCTTCTTACCCATCACCCGTTTAGCTCATCCCCCCACTCCCCTCCCCTCCAGCAACCCTCAGTTTGGTCTCTGTAGTTAAGAATCTCTTATGGTTTACCACCGTCTCTCTTTTTTCCCCTTCCCCTTCCTCTACGTTCATCTGTTTTTTTTCTTAAATTCCACATCTAAGTGAAGTCATATGGTGTTTGTCTTTCTCTGACTTATTTTGTTTAGCATAATATACTCTAGCTCCATCCATATTGTTGCAAGTGGCAAGATTTCATTCTTTTTGATGGCTGAGTAATATTGCAATATATTTGTATATATATATGTGTATGTGTGTCACATATCGTTGGAACTGGGATACCACATGTGATAGTATATATATATATATATATATATATATATATATATATATAAATATATTACATATATATGTATGTATATATATGAATGAATGAAATCTTTATATATATATATATATATATACATATATATATATATATATATATATACACACACACTATCACATGTGGTATCCCAGACAACACAACACATGTAAAATATATATATATATATATATACACACACATATACATATACTTCTTTATCCATTCATCAGTCAGTGGACATTGGACATTCAGACTCTCCATAATTTAGCTATTGATAATGCTGCTATAAACATCAGGGTACATGTACCCCTTCAAATCAGTATTTTTTTATCCTTTGGGTAAGTATCTAGTAGTGCAATAACTGGATTGTAGGGCAGTTCTGTTTTTAACATTTTGAGGAAACTCCATACTGTTTTCCAGATTGGCTGCACCAGTTTGCATTCCCACTAACTGTGTAAGCGAGTTCTCCTTTCTCCATATCATTGCCAACATCTGTTGTTTCCTGTTTTGTTAATTTTAACCACTCTGACAGCTGTTAGATGGTATCTCAGTAGTTTTGATTTATATTTCCCCAATGATCTGTGATGTTGAGCATTTTTTCATGTGTCTGTTAGCCTTCTGGATATTTTCTTTGGGAAAACATCTATTCATGTCTTGTGCCCAATTCTTAACTGGATTATTTTTTTTTAATTTTTATTTTTTGGGGGGTGTTGAGTTTGATGAGTGTTTTATAGATTTTAGATACTAGCCCTTTATCAGATAGTCATTTGTGAATATCTTCTCTCGTTCCATAGGTTGGCTTTTGTTTTGTTGACTGTTTCCTTTACTGTGCAGAAGCTTTTTTCTTGATGAAGTCCCCATAGTTCATTTTTGCTTTTGTTTTACTTGCCTCCAAAGATGTGTCATGTAAGAAGTTGCTGTGGCCTCAACAAAGTAGAGATAAAGGAGACATATCTTAACATCGTAAAGGCCATATATGAAAGATCCAGTTAGTATCAGCGTCAGTGGGGAAAAAGTGAGAGCTTTTCCTCTGCAGTCAGAAGGAAGAAGGGGATGTCCACTCTCACCATTGTTATTTAATAAAGTACTCGGAGCCCTAGACTCAGCAATTAGAAAACAAAAAGAAATAAAAGGCATCCAGATTAGCAAGGAAGAAGTTGAACTTTCACTATTTGCAGACAACACAATACTCCAATGTAGAGAACCTTAAAGACTTCACAAAAAAAGTTGCTAGAACTGATACATGAATTCAGCAAAATCACAGGATACGAAATCAATGTACAGAAATCTGTTGCATTTCTATACACCAATAATGAAGCAGCAGAAATAGAAATCAAGGAATCAATCCCATTTATAATTGCACCCAAAACCGTAAGATACCTAGAAATAAACCTAACCAAAGAGGTAAAAATCAGTATTCTGGAAAATATAGAACACACCATGAAAGAAATTGAAGATGACACAAAGAAACAGAAAAACATTCCATGCTCATGGATTGGAAATGTCTACCCTGCCCAAAACAATCTACACATTTAATGCAATCCCTGTCAAAATACCACCAGCATTTTTCACAGAGCTGGAACAAACAATCTTAAAACTTGCATGGATCCTCAAAAGACCTCGAATAGCCAAAGCAATGTTGGAAAAGAAAATCAAAGCTGGAGGCATCACTATTCTAGACTTCAAGTTATATTACAAAGCTGTAGTCATGAAGACAGTGTGGTGCTGGCACAAAAACAGAAACATAGGTCGATGGAACAGAATAAAAAAACCCAGAAATGGACCCACAACTCCACAGCTCTAGGACAACTAGTATTTGACAAAGCAGGAAAGACTATCCAATGGAAAAAGAGAGTCTTTTTAACAAAGGGTGTTGGGAAAACTGAACAGCAATATGAAAAAGAATGAAACTGGACCACTTTCTAACAATACACAAAAACAAATTTAAAGTAGTTGGACGACCTAAATGTGAGATAGGAAACTATCACAATCCAAGAGGAGAACACAGGCGGAACCTCTTTGCCAAATTATACATTTTTAACTGCCTCAAAAAAAATAAGTATTTCCCCCTCCTTATCATAATATAAAAAGCCATTTCTCCCTTAAATTAGGAAAGTGAATCTATTTCTGTGTTGGGAGAGGGGGAGGGGGTTATGGACAATTTGCTGTTTTTAAAAAATGTAACAACGTCCCTTAATTTCTACTCCTAATAGTGACATCTACATAGCTCCATCTTTTAGCCTCTAACTCCAGGATGAGCAGTGCCTCAGTTTTGAATTTGTGACCAATAATGAATATTTGGTAATTTTACGTGAAACTTATTTTCTTTTTGTAAGTTGGAAAATCCAAAATTGTGTGGTTCACATTCCCCAAAACATCATTCTGACAGAATTATCCCTTTAGATGGTTTCTGAAACATTTTGAACTTAGTCCAGGACTCTAGGTTCGTTTCTGTAAGGCTTGCGTTTTCTACAGAAGGTAAGAAGACGTGTCTTGTTTCTAAGAACAGCTATGCCTTGAGGACTCTGGTTTTAGTAAGTGGTTTTTGTCTTAGTAATCTTAATGATATCTTGATAATTAGTTTAGTCCTTTAGTTTCTTTGTATTCCCAAAGAACTCGATTTTGCCTGCTGAGCTCACTATGTCCACTTGGAGTTCTTTGATGCCCTGTATTCCTGGTCTCTGTATATGGACTTGTTAGACTTTCCTACCCCCACTCCTACTGCACTCGGCCTCATAATGACTTTTTTAGAATTGTTTCTATTTTGTGACTGCAACTTCATTCTGAAACTCAGTTAAACTTACAGAAGGAATGAGGAAAATAGAACCCAAAGAAAGGCAACATGTGAGGGCACAGAGTAAGTAGAAGGATATGAGAACAGATTCTCTAAATTCAGAAAGATTCAGTGGGTATGGAAGCAACCTACATTAGAACAGTGGTGATCTTCTCACTGTTGGCATTGCTGGTTTCCCATGGTTTCTACAGCTTCCATGGGGCCATCTTTCACTTTCCTAAAGACTGCATATTTTCCATCCAGCTAGCCAGAAGGACCAATAAAACTCTAAAAACATGTACATTGGGTCAAAACATTTGCTTAGACAAGGTGCTAGGACTGGTGTGCTTCCAGAGATGCTCCCAGCAGCATCTTTGCCCTGGAAGATGGCTTTCCACCAGTGTCATTGTTGCATGTGAAATCACCACTCATGCATGAAAACAGAGTAGTCCTTCTGTGAATATAGAAATCCTGTCACATAGCCCTTTCCCTCTGATTCTCAAAGACCAAACATTTTCTGCCACTTTTAGAATTTGTTTGACAAGGGCTTGAAACAAACAAACAAACAAAACACCAAAACAGGGCCCATTGTCAATCATTATATCGAATTGTTCAACAGTAAGTTGGTCCTAATGGGAACCAATTCAGCATTTTCATGGTGGCAGCTCTAAGAAATAACGTGTGCAAAGTGCTTTTACCCACTCCTTCTTTGGACCTCCACCTAAGTCTGTTATCTTCTTTTGGATGTTGTACTTCTTTCTGGCTGGAATCTTACCACCTGAGGGTGATTCATGATCCTTAGCACTGCTATTTCCTCAGTGTGGGGAGGTGGTCTCAGGTTCAGACCTCCCCCATCCACTGTGAACTATTGTGTTGTGCACTTGGCTGGGTCAAGGGATTTAACACACTTTATGTTCCTAGATCTTGTGTTTCATTTAGAATTCGAAGAGATGAAAAAAAAATAGAATTCGAAGAGATGGAGTACATGATCCAATGACACTGATTATGGGAAAAAACAATTATTAGGACAATGAATACATTTACAGTAAACATAAAAAAGTGGAGAAATACAAGAGGACTATTTTTTTGTGTATGAAATAAAAAGTGTCAGACTTTGTTTCAAATGATCACCTTTGTAATTAAATGTGTAGTTTAGTATAATTACAAATGATTAACTCTGAAGCCTAATAGGATTTCTTATGTTCATGCAGTGAGTTTTGCTCAATGTTCCAACTGGTATGTCCTGACCTGGCACCCATTCCTGCTTTCTTATTTAGAAGACAAGTTTTTCATTGGTGAGGAAGTACTCTCTGTGCATAAAAACTGAAAAGTTTTAATACAAAGAAGTGGTAACGAAGTATGGGAGTGTTGATATTTTGACTTTTATCGTCTCATCCTTTTTTCTCTTCCTACATAAGATTTAGAGCTTGCACAAATTGAACGAAACTGAGTTTAAAGACCATCACTGAAAATCTCATGTAAAAATCCTGGTGTCTGTCTTCTCTTTTGAAAAGTGGAAGCAGAAGCCATGCTTGGTTGACATTCCCAGGCTCTTAACCCTCTCCCTTTAGGGCAGAGTGTTGTGCTCTCTATTGTCCTGAGCACCACAGCGCTGGAAATTCTGTTGTCTCTCAAATTGTTCTTACATCTAGTCTGCTTCACCTATATATGTTACCTTTAAAGCCCTCGGAGACATTTGGGAGCCAACTTCTCTTCCTCATGTTAGCCTCCTGTTTTCTCAGAAAATTCCTCATGGTGCATTTTACTTCTATAATACAGGCATTGCAGAAAACAACAGCATCCTTAATATAACATAATACCCAGAACCTGCAACTTTTGATAATCTCCTGGGAAGAGGAATCAGATGCCCACGAACCCAGGTTTTTCCTTGTTATTCCCATGATCTAATGACTAGTGCCATCACTACAGTGACTGACCACATGGCACACGGCCCCTCTTTTAAGTGGGCCCTGATCTTCCCGGCCACTTACATTGACTTGAGTCCTGACTTTCTTTTTTTCTTAGTACAACTGAGAAAACCTGAGGTTTTCAAACATCTGCCTCAATAGTGAGAAAGAACAAAGGAAAATAGATGCAGCAGAGATGAAATCTAAACTTTCTTGATTACAAGATAGAGCTTGTTCCTTGGAGGTAACAGGCCCCATCAGATTCGATATGAAGTGATAATCGCAGCTCCTGTTTCCTGAGTGCTTACCACCTGCCAGTTGCTATATTGGAGTGAACTTTATTTATTTATTTTTATTAAATCATTACAAAATTTCTGTAAGGTAATCGTATTTTTCTCATTTGCCAGCCGGGAAACTGAAGTTAAAAGCTAAAGTAACTAGCAATACGTAACACACCTTATTAATCAAAAGGCTGGACTTTTACCCTAGATCTGATTGTGAAGCAGGCACTTCCATTATTTTGCAATACTGAGAAAAATATTAGTTTAAGCCTTTCCCTTCTTTGCTACAGGCCCATTTCCTCCAAACTGTCAACCTCTTCTTTAACATTTGTTCCCCATATGCCGGCTGGTATGTTGAAATCCAGAATGAATGATGTTTCACTCTTCCATAAGAGTCTTTCCACTTGTGTTCTCTAGATTAAGATGCGTCCTTTTCGACTGCTCTGTGGGTGAACTTCAAACCCCACCTAGGGGAGATTGGCCTCTTGTGTTCCTAATATCTTACAAGTGCAGTGTTGGTCTTCACATTGTGATAATGTCACTAATGCTGAAATATGTGGGAAATGTTTCTTCACAGGATCCAGAGTGGGAGAGAGTAAATCTGTCCATCCCATGTGAGAAACCAGGGTGGGCTGTAAGGGAACGTGACTGTGTCACAGGAGGGATAAAGCCTAGTTGCTGAGTTCTCTGTCAGCGTAGGTGGGGAATGTGGAGATGGGGTGAATAGGAGAAACATATTTCCTCTGGGAGGGTCTGGGAGCTTCTGAGTTTCTAGATCTTAGAAGGATATGACACAGTAGTGGAAGCACTGTGTCCTAGCAATGGGAAAGCATATTTTATTTGTGTTTCTTTCAGGTGGATGGTTGCTATGGTTTATGTTCCCCCCAAATTTCTGTGTTGAAAAACTGACACCCAATATAATAGTATTGGGAGCGGGGACTTTTGATTCGTGTTCTTATAAAAGAGACCCCACAGAGACCCCTTGTGCTTCCAACAGGTAAGAACACAAGGAAAAGGCACTAACTCTTAACCAGGAAAAGGGCCCTTACTCAACCATGCAGGTCCCCTAATCTCGGACTTCCCAGCTTCCGGAACTGTGAGAAACAAATTCCTGTTGTCTATAACCTACCCAGCCTATGGCATTTTGTTTTAGCAGCCAAATGAACTGAGACAGTTAGTTAAGAGAAACAGTCATGCCATTATCCCAATGGAACTTGGAGCTATGCTTTATCATCCAGTGGATAGGTATGGAGAAGAAATAATTTCAGCAACACTTAGACCAAATTGTGGCTGAAGATTCCCTGACCAGAATGTGACTTTTATGGTTAGGCTTTTCACATCTTTGCCTCTCCAGTAGAGAGTAGAATGCTGGTGTCTTTAAGTAGAGAATCAATGAGAAAATAGGGAATATCCTTAGAGATGCATAGCAAAACTCTGTGCTGGGGGCCCACAGGAATATTGGGGTGATATAGCATTAATAACATGGACTACTATCATGGCCATTGTGATGTGCCACCTAGATTTCCACTTCAGGACGGAAAGATTACTCCCCCAGGTGCTAGGAGTGCTGTGAGCAGAAAGCCCTCAGCTGTCATCCTTCTACAGAATATGCTTCTGCTGAGAAGCAACTCACCCAAGGTCATACTTCATTTCTGGGGTGGCCTGTACGCAATGACTAATCTACATGAGATATAAAGTTTTGGCTTTATCTCCTTAACTCAGGACAACTCTGAAGATTTATATTCCAGCTTTTCAACTTTTCAGAATTGCCTAACGTCTCCATTGAGATTGCATCAATAGTCAAATACAATTGCAATTGTATCATTTAGGTTTATATCCATCATAACACATAGCTCAGACTGGACACAGAGGAGACATTAGTAAATACCTTCTGACTGAGCTCAGATGAAGTCTCATTAATGGATTGAACAACATAGGTATGGGATTCAAACAACCATATTATGTTGGGAGCAGAACTGAGCTATTGTGGCAGTGTGTTGAGGAAATGGCCTTGGACCATTTCAAAAATATAGTTCCAAGTTGCTATTACTTTCTTTCTCCTCACCTTTGTCTCTGTTACAAATATTTTATAAATTATATAGATTTTTAAAAATGTATTTATTTATTTTAGGGGAAAGGGCAGAGGGAGAGAGAGAAAGGGAGAGAGAATCTAGAGCAGGCTCTATTCTCAGCTTGGAGCCCAATGCTGGGCTTGCTCCCATGACTCTGAGATTATGATCTGAGCCAAAATCAGGAGTCAGATGCTCAACCAGCTGAGTCACCAGTAACACCTTAAAGATTTTTTTAAATACACTCACACACACACACACACACACACACACACACACACACACACACTCAGATCTCCTATATTACCACAACAGAGAAAACCATTATATTCTTCCAGAGATTTTTCTTTTTTTTTTTTTTTAAAGATTTTATTTATTTATTTGACAGAGAGAGATCACAAGTAGACAGAGAGGCAGGCAGACAGAGAGAGAGGGAAGCAGGCTCGCCACTGAGCAGAGAGCCCGATGCGGGACTCGATCCCAGGACCCTGAGATCATGACCTGAGCCGAAGGCAGCGGCCTAACCCACTGAGCCACCCAGGCGCCCCAGAGATTTTTCTATTCATGGCTCTGCATGTTTATATCTTGTACCTGAAACAATTTTTGGGCATAGTTACCCTCATTCATCTTCACTAAGACTGGTGAAAAGTAGTATATAATCATATGATACTCTATTTCTTTTGTTACTGATAAAATTAAAATTATTAATCATGTTTTTATTGATATTCCCTCCCACTTATTGAGAACCTAACATGACCCAGGTAATGTGCTAGATATCCCACACCTGTTAACTCATTCAATAGACATACCATTATAAGGTTTTTAAATTATTATCTCTATTTTGTTAAAACTGAGGATTTAAGTATCATGACATAAGTTATAGGAGTAGTAGGGGACAGATTTTATCTGATTTTATCACCTCTTGGGATTCTAGGCCCTAGACCACATGACTACCACCTGGGAGGAGGAAATAAAAGCAGGTCTGACAAACAATCTAAAGAATTAAAAAACAATGAAAACAGATGGAGAATTTGGGCAAATGTACAGTGCAAGAAAGGGAAAAGGAATGGTCCCAGGTTGAGTATATGGTGAGAGTATGTTCCTTTTTCACTGGCCTATTATACCTATTCGCTTGTGAGATATGTTCTTGCCTTATATAGCTGATGTTCCTTTGTGTTCATTCACTGGGAGCTTTCTTTCCTCCTATGATATCATCTGATGATACAGAAATGAAAGTTGCGATACTTTTTTTTTTTTCCTAACAACTGAAAAATCCTGCTCCACTTACTGTTACCTTAATGAGTCTTGTAAAAATGGAAGTTCTCTTAGGGGTAAATGTTTCCATTTTCCTTTTTTTTAATATTTCAAGAGATTGAGCCACAGGGAATGTGAAGACCCAAGATGCTGGGACTTGTGGTGGCTGAGGCTGACGTCCAGTCCTTCTGGTTGCTGGTCCCATCTTCTCTCTGTTACATTTTTCCTTCTTTATACACAGAGATATCATCCAGAGACTGGCTATAGGGAAGTCATAAGATTAAAATTAAAATAACCATCATGAATAAAAAAGGCTGGAATTCAATTATTAAGGAATAATCTGGTATCTGAGTAGCAAGAGATCTTTGAAGGTCGTGCCTTCTTCATGGCACAAGTGGAAAAGCTTGTTAGATGGAGAAATAGACCTGTTATTCCGGATGGCAGAGACAAAAGTTTTAAATGGCCTTTAAAAAATATTGTTTTCCCCAACTCACAGAAAACATTTGTCAAGCAGCTATTGTTCTTGCTTTAGAAAACTATAGTTAATAAAAAACAGGAGCAAATAATTTGCATATTAGAAAGATTATAAATCAATGGGTAGCGAATAAATACCATGTTGTACATATTTATCTTTTGGCTTCTTCCTCACTCCTTTCCCATATCCAATTAACACCCTGATTTTTCTGGGAAAGATATGAATTTCTCTTACCTAAGTACTAGCTTTCAAACTTTTTCACTGTAGTTCAAAGAAAAAAAAAATTACATTACTTCTCACCCAAGACATTACACATTTATATAGAACTAAGCAATTTTCAATAAAAAAAATCACTAGTGGTGATACACTCTGATATTTCTGTTTCTATTCTGGTCATTCTTTAAAAAAATTGCTTGCAGTCCTTTGTACTGAGTGTATGGCCCACCAATGAGATATTATCTACCATTTGAAAAATACTTGTCTAATTCAGTATGATTCAACTGTGGTTAAATTGAACTCGGGTACTATTACTAACAGTAGAGATCCACTGAGGGATGGGTAAATAACCCAGTTAGAGCAAGTGAGGGGAGGGAAACTTCTGTGGGATATGAGGATGTGAATTTGATAAACCCACAGAGGTTTTAGAAGCGCACAGACAATCACTGTAGGCCAGTGACCGTGTGGAACCTGATGCTGGTGATTTCTCTGCAGAAGCAGAATGGAGACTTGGAAAGCAACAGATGCTGGGTACTATTGCTGGAGTTACTGTATCAGATCGCTTTATCAGGCATATTTCTAGACGGTTCAGTTTATGTAAGCCAGTAAATTCCCTAGATTGTTAGGCAGTCTCACAGGATGAAAATTTACATTTGTAAACTTGACTATAAAAGGACTGAATTATCAGGATCTAAATTGTGACTGGGAATTACTCACAGGAGGTGGGATTGAATGATCCGTTTCAATTAATTGCTTGCCTCCCTGAATTCTGGATCAAAATAATCTCTGTGACATTGACAGCTTAAGCTTCTGAGGAGGGACATATTCTCCAATGACTCCTTCCCAGGACAAGTGAGAGCTCTCTTCTGAGGACAGGGGTCACATCTGTTTGCAATGAAGATGATGCCACACTCGACATTCATCATGGACAGTTCAGGAAGATTGTCTGTGTGCTTCTAAAGTCTATGGAAGTAAGGCTTTACTTACCTTCAGCTCCAGAAAGAGGAGCGGTTGATGTCATGAAGGGACAATGGCCAGTGCTGGGATAATGTTTTTGAATGGATTATAGATCTGCATGAGGCTTTCTAACCTAACAAGTGGTTAGGGACCCTTTTGAGGCTTACGACACTGGGAAGTTATAAAGGAGGATGCATGGCTTTGTGCAAATGAGTGAAGTAACTACTTTGTATTCCAAGCTGGGTGGAACAAAGTTTAGACATATGTACATAATTTTCACTTCTACCAAACAGAACAGTGTAATTGAATTTGGTGATTTAGATCGTGAAGTGAAAATTATGTTTGAAATCTGGATGTCATATAGGAATGAGGATGTTGAGGTACTGGATCCACTACTTACTAGTTCATAATCTTTGCTTAATTTTGGTCTCTAATAAACCAACCAGAGATACCTATTTATAAGGATAGGGTGCTTATCTTCTAGAGACTTTCTGGGAAAGCAACACAAGATATGGAAACCATGCTTGAAGTTAGAAGTCCCGGTTTTGCTACTTACTGTCTTCATGCACTTAGGGCCTCCTCATATTGCCATCTAGGAAATGAGGATCATACAGTATCTGTTCTGATTTTATTGAGGTCGTTATGGCAATTAGATAGAAAATGCACATAAAAATGCTTTGAAAACCATGAAAGTACTGCATAAGTATGGGAAGTTATTTGTCTACATATAAAGAAACCAGCCTTGCTTTTCACAAATGTCCTGTCCATATTAAAAAAAAATTAAACTACTTATTAAAGAGCGCCAGCAATTAAAGAGTCTCAGTTTTTACCAGTTCGATATCCTGGATTTTATCTGATAATATGAGTTTGTTTTGATATCTTTGTTTTTAGGCAACTTTGTAATTAATCTCAGCCATTAATTACTGGAAGTGTGAGAGTCAAAGCTCATCAAAGTGTGACTATAAGTACAGAAGTTTTTATCTATTATTCTGTTCTAGTCAAAGTGCAATAACCTCACATTAATCAATCCTAATGATGTTAGAAATAGAAAGAGATCACGAATTGTTGAGATCACTAATCCAATCTCCTCATTTTGAAGATCAGAAAACTAATGTTAGGGCAGTTAAGTGAGTTGTCTAAAAAATACAGAGGTAGTGTTTGAGAGAAGTAGAATGGTTATGTAGGTATTTTTGTTCCCGGTCTGATACTTTCCTCAAAGATCCACCTTGATTCTCTAGGGGAGAACAATATCCTAGCTACAAGGGCTTCAATTCTTGAGTTCCTCAAACCTAAATGCATATGTTGTTTCTACTGTCAGAGAAGTAGCTGAGTTATAGAATGAAGTACTGTCATAGAAGCTGTGGAAAACTTCTTCTATGTACATCAGCTCTAATAGAGCTCGTGATTGTGGGACTAGGGAGAAACGTTTTCTTAGAAAACTACTGATCATAAAGGCACTTCAATCTCATTATAGAATAAAATAATTTTTTTAAATGATGGTATCACTCATTTTCTTTTCTTTGCTCCAAAATTTAGTATGATGATTGTAATCGAACTTTCTAGTGGTAGGAACTGAAGGCTGAAAACGAGGAATTGTTGAGAAGTCCAAAAAAGTCAGTTAGGCATCCTGGTCTCCTCCAGTATCCTAAGCACATAGAAACTTGTCCCTCAATGATTTTGGCAGGAATCTGGAGGTTTCTTGTTTGGGAAAATTAAACTAAGAGACTCCAGGCTAGAGAGAGCAGGCACAGCAGAATATAAGAGATGGCATACCAAAAAGAGAAGATTATGTAAACCCCCACATACTGAACAGTGAGACCACCTGGACCTTTCTACATTTTGGACTTGTGTCTCTTGGCACAGCATTGCTGGTAGATTAAAGTTATTCAGTGGGTTCTTTGCTTAAGTCATTGTATAGCTCCTCAGGAAAAGACGTTAGTTGCTGGCATCTGGGGATATCTAAACAAATTGGCTGAATTCTACTAAACAAAATGCACCCATGGATGGAGAACTTCCAACCTTGCCATTATTATCTCTTCAATATTTTGAGATTAAATAAATAAAAAATAAACATTTGAGAGATGGCTCCAACATGAAATACTGAAACCCAAACCAAATCAATAGAAAATGAACTCAGAGAAAACAGACAGTTCAGGGAGTAGAAGAAAATGTTTAAGGAGGCAATACTTATTCATAAAAAATTAAAGAAAACCCACAGGGGTAACCAGGGGATGCTTACGTATTAAAAATATGTAACAAACCTGAAAAGTCTAGTCTGAAAGTCTAGACAGATAATATCAAAGCCATCTCCCAGAAAGTAACCAAAAATACAAAGAGATCTAAAATTGTAGGAAAAGATAAGAAATTTAGAAAATGAGGGGTGCCTAGGTGGCGCAGTGGGTTAAAGCCTCTGCCTTCAGCTCAGGTCATAATCTCAGGGTCCTGGGATGGAGCCTCACATTGGGCTCTCTGCTCAGCAGGGAGCCTGCTTCCTCTCTCTCTCTCTCTGCCAGCCTCTCTCTCTGCCTGCCTCTTTCTCTGCCTACTTGTCATCTCTGTCTATCAAATAAATAAATAAATCTTAAAAAAAAAAGAAATTTAGAGAATGAATTTCAAGACATTCAATACAAAGTTATTAAGGGTACCAGAAAAAAAAGCAGGAAAAAAGGGGAGAGAAATCTATTTAGAAAAGTATTCAAAAGCTGAAAAACATTTATTTTCACACTCAGAATGTTCATCATTCATATCATGCCATCTCATCACACAATTTCATAGATTTGTCAATATCACCATTAATTTAACCAAAGTTTATTACATGTCCACTTTGTACCAGGCCCTCTACTAAGTCCAGGGAATGAAATGCAAGCCACATTAATGGGAGCCTGCCCTCCTAGAGCTTACCTTCTGGTGAGACAGAGAGACAGGAATAAATCATCCCACCAGAAAATGTAAAACTGTGATTATGAAACATGATAGGAAGAAGTACACGGTGCCAAGCAAGACTATTCTAGGGGCTTTAACACAATAAGAGATTAGGAAAATTTTTCTGAGGGAACATGAGATGAGCTATAGTATGAAGGAAAAGTAGATGTTATCTAACCAAAGTGGGCAGGGACGAGCATTCCAGGCAGAGGAAAGTACACTGCAAAGGTCCAGTGAAATAAGGAAGCATGGTGAGTACAAAGGCCTGAAAAAAAGCCAACGTGGATGAATTGGGGACAACAAATGAGCAACATGGGGTAAAATGAGGCCGGAGGTAAGAGGCCAGTGGGGTATTGAGTTAGGCAAAACTTTGTAGGCCATTCTTGAGGTTTGCCTTTCACCTAGGAATGCATAATTGAAACTCACTGAAATGTTTTAAGCTGGGCTGGAGACAGTCAAATGTGTGTTCTTGTAAAGATCACCAGCCTGCAATGTGGAGAACGGATTGGAGAAGGGCAAGGAGAGACGCTGCTGCAGTGCTGATAGGGGGCTTGCACGGTGCTGGTAGCATGGACAAGTGTGATGATGATGATCATGGGGAAAAATGCAAGTTCTTAAGAAATACTTCGTGGGTTAAATCAGCAGGACTTTGTGATATTATATGAAGGGTTGATTGCATATTCTAGGAAAAACACGTTGGCTAGTCTGACCAAAAAATACAAAGAGAGGGAAATATAAATTAAGAGCATTAGAAATGTCAAAGCAAATATATCTACATATAGGAAAAAATATAAGAACCAAACAAGGTTTTGGCCTAGAAAAGGTGCAGGGGAAGTGAGGGCATGTAGATAGACTGATTTGGAAGATGTTAAGGAGGTAAAATCAATGTCCCCAGTGATGGAGAGAGGAACAAGGTTTCTTTTTCTCTTTAGGTCATTCAGGTCTCCTCTGATAACTCACAGGTAATTTCCTGGCAGAAGAAAGTCAAAGAGTATTTGGGAAAAGTAGAACAAAATAAATCCATATAAAAGCCTCCCTGTTGCTCTTGAATCCATTGTGCCCTATCAAACAATTTTTTAGGGGGTAACTTGAGTAACCCGATTAAAATGAAAAATTTTATTGTGATAATCCTAGCTTATCATTTCTTAGTAATTTTCCCATGCTCTTGAGATAAAGTTCAAAATCCTTAGCATATGCTATGAAATCATAAATGACAGTCCTGAAAAAAATCCCGAATGCCTCCGTCACAGTACTCGGTGTAGTTTGTTACCAGATATTCCTTGTGT
This sequence comes from Meles meles, assembly GCF_922984935.1. Lineage (NCBI taxonomy): Eukaryota > Metazoa > Chordata > Mammalia > Carnivora > Mustelidae > Meles > Meles meles. The sequence continues at coordinate 93,151,772 of NC_060067.1, forward strand.
AACATTTCTCCTTGCTTTGAGTGTTCCCCATTTGTGATCATTGTGTCATTGCTTTCACATCTACCTATGCATACATCTCACACACACTGCTACTATTTTAATTTGAGACCGTGGATTATTTTTAAAATAGATTTTAAAAATTGGATAAAAATGGCTTTATATAAATGTATGCCCTCATCGTTACCATTTCTGTAGCACCTTATTTCTCTCTCTCTATATATATACATATATATAAACTTTAATGTGATATCAAACTCATTGCCTAAGGAACTTCCTTTAACATTTCTCGCAGGGCATGTCTTCTTACAGTGCATTTTAGTCACCTTTGCCTGCCTGAAAAACTCTTTATTTTGCTTTATTTTGCTTCTGTTTTTGCAAGATATTTTTGCTGGGTTAGGATTTCGGTCTTGAAATTAATACTTTTTTTTCTCTCTACTTCATTGTTGACTGGTTTTACATTACTGAGAAGAAGTCTGTTGAATACTCTATTTGTAGGTAGTGTTTCTTTATTATTTGGTTACGTTCACGATTTTCTTTTTATCTTTGTTTTTCAATAGTTTAACTATGATGTGTCTCATTTCCTAAAAAATTATATCCTGTTTGGGTTCTCTGAGCTTCTTAGGTCTATGGTTTGTTGGCTTCTTTCATTAATTTTAAAAAAAATCCTAGCCATTATCTCTTCCAGTATTCCTGGTGCCCTATTCTCCCTATTTTCTCCTCCTAGTACTTCATGGTACATCTATTAGACCACCTGCTCCAATCATACTGTGCCAAGCTTCTCTCTCCTTGGAAGTGCAAGAGAATACGATTTTTTCCCTCTCTTGACTTCTGAAAGCTATTTTATGTTGAGGCAGAGTCTATAGTGGCACAAGTCGATTTTAAGGAAACGTTATTAACCACAAGATAAAACCCAAAGTCTTTCTGTAATAGTGTATTAAAAAATAAACACGTTTAAGTAACAATAAAATAAGTCAGATGTAGTTTAGGGCTCATTAAAAAATGAATTTTTTGGTAGTCTTGGATCTATGTGAAATTATTGGATAGTTTTGTGTTCTATACCTATTCAAGGACTATGCATCAGTATCCATTTTAAATTTCTGTGTAATGTTACGAAGCTTCTGCAAATAAGAATTTTCCAACTCTGCTCCTCAATGTGCTTAGAAAGTCTTTTAGAATTTAATTCATGAAGTAAAGAATGTTCAACTATCTCTACCGTCTCTTTTTTTCTTTTCTCTTTAAAACAAAAGCAATAACATTGACCCTTTATCTAGGACTTATTCAGTGTCAGGACTCTCTGGATGGTTTATTTGCATTAACTCATTTACTCTTCACAACAGTGTTGGGAGACAGGTGATACTAAACTCCTTTATAGGTGAGGAAATTGGCTGTGACTTGTCTAATGTCCTATAACTAAGGAGCAGTACTCTGATTCAAGCCTGGTTAGTCTGACTCAGGAGTACCAAGCACAAGAGGGAAGTCTTTTGTTCTTCAATAGTTTTGTGAAGGTTTTAGTTTTTCTCAGCAAACAAAAGCAAAGACACCATGGGAATTCAAACTTACATGCTGTTTTCTTAGTACCTTCGTGTAAAAGTAGTAAATAAAATGTATTTTCCCAAAACTCTGATTTTTCATCCTAATGATATTTTATGCTTTACATTTTACTTCAAAGCTTTCTTAGAACTGAGAGTCTCTTCTAGGTATACTGGTCGTAATGTTAATGTGTTTTACTAAATGTTGTTTAAGAAAAATCGAAGAAATAATTATTCTCACTGGATATTAAAGGGCATTAAGGAATAAATATCAAATTATTTTTGATGTGATAATTATTTTAGTGTCCTACAGCTATGTTTAAAAGATTTCTAAGCTTTAAGAATTCATACTGAAATATTTAAAGAGGGAATGATATCATTTAGGGATTTGCTTCAATACAAAATTGGTACAGGCCTGCCTGGGTGGCTCAGCTGGTTAAGCATGTACCTTTGGCTCAGGTCATGATCTCAGGGTCCTGGGATCAAGTCTCACGTGAGGCTCCCTGCTGGTTGGGGAAAGGGGGGGGAGTCTTCTCCTTCTTCCTCTGATCCTTCTCCCTGCTTATGCTATCTCTTTCTGTCTCAGATAAATAAATAAAATCTTTAAAAAAATTATCCCACTACTGAATCTTTTAAAAAAAGTACAGATAGTGAAGGAGGGTATAGGTAAAAATGTTTGCCATGAGCTGGTAATTGTGAAACAGGATGAGGGGAACATGGAGGTCATTCTTTTATCTATTTGAAATTTTCCATAACAAGAAAATAATAATAATAAGAAGAAATAGTTTCATCAGAGGACATCATTATAATATAATTATTACAGTTTAGTTTAAGGAACTGTAATGGCTTATCTTCCGAATATATTGTAGGCATGAACAATACAAGGATGCCCAATGCAAATATATGCTGGTAGGAGGGAAATCAATAAAAAATCATATTTTAAGACAATAATGGTTATGATTTTAAAAAGTGATAGACTGCTAAAGGATTGGCACAAACCCAGACAAAGTGTGTTAGCTCTCCTTACAATTCCTATAAGGAACTGATTAGAAGAATGTTTGATGACAAAGGAAAATGTTCACTTTAAATTTTTAAGTAAGAAAAAGCACTTTTAAGATTTTGTAGTTAAAAATTAATTTTATCAAAAGCATTTGAAGGCTGCATACCAAAATGAGAAACTTAGTTATCTTTGGATGATGAGAATCTAAGTTTTTTTAAAAGTTATTTTTAGTTTTTAAATAATATACATTTAACCCGTATTATTTTTATAATAAAATTTTACATTTATACATATCAATGTAATTTTATTTACAGTGGGTTTTTTAGTGATATATATATGCTATATAGAAAAAAAGCAGAATAAATTCATGTTGGAGGAATTGTACATTTTTTATTCTATGGGGAAGGGAAGAAAGCCACTATGGCCAAAAAATTTGTAAGTAAATTTTATAATTTTACTGGAGTGGCTAATATGGCAGTATTAGGTCAACCACACACATTGGAATTTTCTTGCATTAAACTTACAATTCCTACTAGCTAAAAGAGCCTACAAAATGAAACATTGCTCCATCTCAAATTGGAATGCTATACATAATCAAGTCAAATTATGAAAGAGAAAAAATAGCAGTTATGTGTTTTGTTGAAATTGTATAATATTTAAGCAAAGAAGAATGAATATGAAGTATATAATGTAAAGACGGTCAGAGTGAATGTATCAGTGTCATAAACATGTTGATTTATAAGTGCTACAAAATGTGTCTGAAGGTAATTTTTATAAATAGCAAATAATATGAAATAAATGATGTCTTTATACAAAAGTGAAAATCTATTATTATATCTTTCATCTATGTTTATAATATCCTTTCATTTGTCAAAAACACTTTTTCTAGTATATTTGTATATTTGCAGTATGAGGTAGTTAGTTTGCATGGGACAGCATTTCTAAGTTATCCAATATTATCACTGTCATTTCTGTTTGAGTTCTCTCATCTTTCTTTCATTTTTAGAAATGTATTTTCATTATTTCTTTAAATATTGCCTTCTCTTCTTTCTCCTTTTTCTGATATTGCTAATATCTGGTGATGGTACTTCTGTTTTGATCATCTTAACCTTTAGTTAATGAAATAATGTAGAGTTTCTCTTGCTTTCTTAGTTCCTCTTTCCTTCTAGGAGAATTTATTACTGTCATCATACAACTCAATCATTCTTCAGTTCTGTCAATTTCACTATTAAGCCTACTCTTGTGTGCTTCACTTAATTTTAAACTATTTTCATGTTCTTTTTTTTTTAAAGATAGTGGAATAGAAATTTAGAAAGTATCACATTTTACTTTTCTAAATCAAAGAAAACGTATTATAGTGTTTTAGATATAAATGTTAACCATAAAAGCAGGTGATTGTGTCATCTTGTCCTATTATTTCATGAAGTGCTTTTAGACCAGCAAGACAGGTCTTCTTGCAAAAAAGTGTATTTTTATCCCTTTTGTTAAAGGTATTCAGTTTGCATAATATTCTGTTGCTTGAGTGACACTGTTTTTTTTTTTTTTCCATTGAACAATAAGGAAAGTGTTTTAAAATTGTGTTGGAATTTGCAGGCATTCCACTTATCATGTAATTTATATGAAAGGATCAGCTTTCCAAATACATATTTATGTATTTATTTATTTTAATATTTTATTTGTTTGTTTTTATTGATTTAAGAGAGAGAGAGAGCACGAGTGGGAGAGGGGCAGAAGGATCCCCACATGGGGCTCAATGACTCCAGGATCATGACCTGAGTGGAAGGCAGATGCTTAACCCACTAAGCTACCCAAGCACCCCTCAGCTTTCCAAATAAATTTAAAAAGACAGTGATGTTGTTTTCAATCTTTTGCAACTCATTTTTTTTTGTAATTAAAAAAAATTAAGTTCATTTACTTGGCACTATATGTAATCAAAAAAATTTGCAGGATACTTGTTGCCAAGTTGTGTTATGCCAGTAAGTGAACAGTTTGTTTCAGGCTTTGAGAATGATCAGTGTTTTTTAATCTCTAATGATACGTAGGAAAATGACAGCATCCTATGAATATGCTACCCATTGGTCATAACTCTACAACACATTTGTTAAGATGATGTCTTACTAAAATAAAACCTTAAAATTTCTTATGTATTTGCAGGGTTGCATCTTTTTTTTAAATTCCTACATTATATATGAATTAGAAAATAAGGGGCGCCTGGGTGGCTCAGTTGGTTAGGCGGCTGCTTTCAGCTCAGGTCATGATCCCAGGGTCTGGGATCGAGCCCCACACCGGGCTCCTTGCTCAGCCAGGACCCTGCTTCTCTCTCTGCCTGCCACTCCCCCTGCTTGTGATTTCTCTCTCTCTCTCTCTCTCTCTCTCTCTCTCTCTGACAAAGAAACAAATTCTTAAAAAAAAAAAAAAAGAAAAAAGAAAAAGAAAGAAAATAATATTTATTAAACTTTCACTCAACAAATATTTTAGAGTAAATACTGTATGTAAGGCATTTTTCTGCACACTGGGTATACAACTGTGAACAAATAGGCAAAATTCCCTACCCCCCATGGAGTCTATGTTCTGGTGGAGTGGGGAAGAATCATTTGGTCACTGTCCTAGTCTGTTAGGGCTATAACAAAACACATGGACAAGGTAGCTTACAAATGACAGAAATTCAGTGCTCCCAGTTTTGGAAGTTGGAAAATCCAAGATAAAGATACCTGCCTCCTGGGCAAATTTCCTTTCTGGTTCATAGCCAGCACCTCCTTGCTGTATCCTCATATTTAGTGGAAGGGGCTAAGATTTCTTCCGCGTATTAATCCCATTCCTGAGGGCTCCTTCCTTAAGACCTAAGCATCTCCCGAAGGCCCCAGCTTCTGATACTGTTACATAGGACTTTAGGATTTCAACATATGAATTTTGCAGAGACACAAACAGTAGGGTCATAGCACTCACAAATGTTATGGAGAAAAAAGGAAAAAAAGAAAAAGAGTGACAGAACAGGGCCTGGGAGTGGGGAGCTGCCGTTTAAATAAAGATTAGGAGAACCTAAACTGGTGGTTACATACATGATCCACAAACAGCTGTATCATTTAGCTAATCAGTTCCCATTGTTGTGTATCATGTAGAAAACTGAGATTTATATATGGCCATTCTTTTATTGAATCAACTGTGACAATTACTACTACAAATAAAAAGTTTATCCTCTGAAGTGTTGAGTAGATCTTGTCATTGTGAATTTGATTAAAAAAAAAAAAGAGTATTCTAGCAGTTTTTCATAAGCAAAAGGGTGTTTCATGCTTTAACAGCCTAAAGCTGTGAAAAGAGACCAGTGGTAGTTCAGTTAGGTTCCACTGTGGGTAAAAAAGCCCTGACAGGGGTGTCTGGGGAGCTCAGTCAGTTAAGCATCTGCTTCTTGATTTCAGCTCAGGTCATGATCTCAGGGCCCTGGGGTGAAGCCCTGCATGGGGCTCCCTGCTCAGCCACAAGTCTGCTTGTCTCCCTCTCTGTCTGCCCCTCCCCTGCTTGCTCTGTGTCTTTCTCAAATAAATTAATAAATAAATCTTCTAAAAAAGAGAGACAAAAACAAAGAACAACTGCCTAACAAATAGTGGCTCAGACTAATGTGTATATCTTTTCAATACAAGTGAAGAAAGGAGGTTGGTGAGAGTGGCAGCCCAACGGTATTATGGACGCAGCTCCTTCTCTCTCTCTCTCTCTCTCTCTCTCTTTTCCCTTTTGTGTTTGTAGCTTCTTTCCTACAGTCATCTTAAGGTAAAGGTGCAGTAATGGGTCAACTCAGTGGGTGTGGGGTGCTGACGGTGCAGCTGACTCAACTGGCTGGGAGGAGTCAACCCATGCACATTACAGAGAGAAGACTCTTCCTTGGCTCTCTCCTAGGAGATAAGAACCCCTGAGCCTTTGGAATATCTTGCCTGATAAGAGTGTCCCTGCAAACTTGGACAATGCCAGATAGCTTATGGTAATCATGTGATTTATTTCCCATGGGGCCCTGGGCCATACCATCAGTTTGAGTTCTGTGGGGGCTGGAGACTGAATAGCTGAAGTTAGTTGCCTGTGTGTTCCAGCCCTATCTGACTGACTTCTAGTAAAAACTCTGGACACACAGGTAAGCATCTCTGGTTGGCAGACTTGATACTTGCCATACCTCATGAGGAGACTGAAATGATGTCTCTGATACTCTGCTGGGAAAGGACACCTGGAAACTCCAGGTCCAAGTCCAGTGGGACTTCTCCTCTGGTCTGATCTTTTTCTTTTACTATTTCTATTCTGTATCTTCTTGATGCAAGAACCATACCATGAGTATCCCAGCTTTTCTGGGTCCTGTGAGTCTTGCTGGTGAATCACTGAACTTGAGGCTTGGGGTTCCTGACACAGTAGGTGATTGCTGTTATAGCCCATGACTTTCTCAATAAGGATATTTATTGAAAGTTGAACACAATGCTTATAGTGTATTATTGGCTAAAATCTGGTTACAAGGTCATACTAGCTGTAATCTTACAGTTTGGCAGCAGCATGCTCATCCAAAAATTGGATCCTTGTCACTAAAGTAAAAGGGAGGGTAGATTTAAGAAGCAACAAGCTGTCTTTTCTACACATAGGATTAAATTTGGGTTATGAGATAAATACACCTTTAATCTATTTGGATATTTATCTATTTCTTAAACTTTTGCTTTTTATATTGTATAGTTTTAATTTAAAAGTGAGTTAACTTATTTATTGCTTTTAAAATCTTCATTGCAGGGCACCTGGGTGGCTGAGTTGGTTGAGCATCTGACTTTTGGTTTCAGCTCAGGTCATGATCTCAGGGTCGCAAGATCGAGCCCCACATTGGGCTCTACAACAAGCGTCGGCCTTTTTAAGATTCTCTCTCTCCCTCTCCCTCTGCCCCTCCCCTCACTCTCTCTTCTAAAGTAAACAAACAAACATTTAAAAAATCTTCATTGAAATCAATTGAATGTTTTAATTTATTTATTTTTTCAGTGTAACAGATTCATTATTTGCACAACATCCAGTGCTCCATGCAAAACGTGCCCTCCCCATTACCCACCACCTGTTCCCCCAACCTCCCACCCCTGACCCTAAAAAACCCTCAGGTTGTTTTTCAGAGTCCATAGTCTCTTATGGTTCGCCTCGCCTTCCAATTTTTTTTTTTTATAAACATATAATGTATTTTTATCCCCAGGGGTACAGGTCTGTGAATTGCCAGGTTTACACACTCCACAGCACTCACGATAGCACACACCCTCCTCAATGTCCATAACCCCCTCCCCCTCTCCCAACCCCACCTCCCCCCAGCAACCCCCAGTTTGTTTTGTGAGATTAAGTCATTTATGGTTTGTCTCCCTCCCAATCCCATCTTGTTTCATTTATTCTTCTCCTATCCCCCTAACCCCCATGTTGCTTCTCCATGTCCTCATATCAGGGAGATCATATGATAGTTGTCTTTCTCCGATTGACTTATTTCACTAAGCATGATACCCTCTGGTTCCATCCACGTCGTTGCAAATGGCAAGATTTCATTTCTTTTGACGGCTGCATAGTATTCCATTGTGTATATATACCACCTCTTCTTTATCCATTCATCTGTTGATGGACATCTAGGTTCTTTCCATAGTTTGGCTATAGTAGACATTGCTGCTATAAACATTCGGGTACACGTGTCCCTTCGGATCACTCTGTTTGTATCTTTAGGGTAAATACCCAGTAGTGCAATTGCTGGGTCATAGGGTAGTTCTATTTTCAACATTTTGAGGAACCTCCATGCTGTTTTCCAGAGTGGTTGCACCAGCTTGCATTCCCACCAACAGTGTAGGAGGGTTCCCCTTTCTCCACATCCTCGCCAGCATCTGTCATTTCCTGACTTGTTAATTTTAGCCATTCTGACTGGTGTGAGGTGATATCTCATTGTGGTTTTGATTTGTATTTCCCTGATGCCGAGTGACGTGGAGCACTTTTTCATGTGTCTGTTGGCCATCTGGATGTCTTCTTTGCAGAAATGTCTGTTCATGTCCTCTGCCCATTTCTTGATTGGATTGTTTGTTCTTTGGGTGTTGAGTTTGCTAAGTTCCTTATAGATTTTGGATACTAGCCCTTTATCTGATGTGTCGTTTGCAAATACCTTCTCCCATTCTGTCAGTTGTCTTTTGGTTTTGTTAACTGTTTCCTTTGCTGTGCAAAAGCTTTTGATCTTGATGAAATCCCAATAGTTCATTTTTGCCCTTGCTTCCCTTGCCTTTGCCGATGTTCCTAGGAAGATGTTGCTGCGGCTGAGGTCGAAGAGGTTTCTGCCTGCATTCTCCTCAAGGATTTTGATGGATTCCTTTCTCACATTGAGGTCCTTCATCCATTTTGAGTCTATTTTCTTGTGTGGTGTAAGGAAGTGGTCCAATTTCATTTTTCTGCATGTGGCTGTCCAATTTTCCCAGGACCATTTATTGAAGAGGCTGTCTTTTTTCCATTGGACATTCTTTCCTGCTTTGTCGCAGATTAGTTGACCATAGAGTTGAGGCTCTACTTCTGGGCTCTCTATTCTGTTCAATTGATCTATGTGTCTGTTTTTGTGCCAGTACCATGCTGTCTTGATGATGACAGCTTTGTAATAGAGCTTGAAGTCCGGAATTGTGATGCCACCCACTTTGGCTTTCTTTTTCAATATTCCTTTGGCTATTCGAGGTCTTTTCTGGTTCCATATAAATTTGAGGATTATTTGTTCCATTTCTTTGAAAAAAATGGATGGTATTTTGATAGGGATTGCATTAAATGTGTAGATTGCTTTAGGTAGCATAGACATTTTCACAATATTTATTCTTCCAATCCAGGAGCATGGAACATTTTTCCATTTGTGTCTTCCTCAATTTCTTTCATGAGTACTTTATAATTTTCTGTGTATAGATTCTTAGTCTCTTTGGTTAGATTTATTCCTAGGTATCTTATAGTTTTGGGTACAATTGTAAATGGGATTGACTCCTTAATTTCTCTTTCTTCAGTCTTGTTGTTGGTGTACAGAAATGCAACTGATTTCTGTGCATTGATTTTATATCCTGACACTTTACTGAATTCCTGTACAAGTTCTAGCAGTTTTGGAGTGGAGTCTTTTGGGTTTTCCACACATAGTATCATATCATCTGCGAAGAGTGATAGTTTGACTTCTTCTTTACCAATTTGGATGCCTTTAATTTCTTTTTGTTGTCTGATTGCTGAGGCTAGGACTTCTAGTACTATGTTGAATAGCAGTGGTGATAATGGACATCCCTGCCGTGTTCCTGACTTTAACGGAAACGCTTTCAGTTTTTCTCCATTGAGAATGATATTTGCGGTGGGTTTTTCATAGATGGCTTTGATAATATTGAGGTATGTGCCCTCTATCCCTACACTTTGAAGAGTTTTGATCGGGAAGGGATGCTGTACTTTGTCAAATGCTTTTTCAGCATCTATTGAGAGTATCATATGGTTCTTCTTCTTTCTTTTATTAATGTGTTCTATCGCATTGATTGATTTGCGGATGTTGAACCAACCCTGCAGCCCTGGAATAAATCCCACTTGATCGTGGTGAATAATCCTTTTAATGTACTGTTGAATCCTATTGGCTAGTATTTTGGCGAGAATTTTTGCATCTGTGTTCATCAAGGATATTGGTCTGTAGTTCTCTTTTTCGGTGGGATCCTTATCTGGTTTTGGGATCAAGGTGATGCTGGCCTCATAGAATGAGTTTGGAAGTTTTCCTTCCATTTCTATTTTTTGGAACAGTTTCAGGAGAATAGGAATGAGTTCTTCTTTAAATGTTTGGTAGAATTCCCCTGGGAAGCCGTCTGGCCCTGGGCTTTTGTTTGTTTGGAGATTTTTGATGACTGTTTCAATCTCCTTACTGGTTATGGGCCTGTTCAGGTTTTCTATTTCTTCCTGGTTCAGTTGTGGTAGTTTATATGTCTCTAGGAATGCATCCATTTCTTCCAGATTGTCCAATTTGTTGGCGTAGAGTTGCTCATAGTATGTTCTTATAATTGTCTGTATTTCTTTGGTGTTAGTTGTGATCTCTCCTCTTTCATTCATGATTTTATTTCTTTGGGTCCTTTCTCTTTTCTTTTTGATGAGTCTGGCCAGGGGTTTATCAATCTTATTGATTCTTTCAAAGAAACAGCTCCTAGTTTCATTGATTTGTTCTATTGTTTTTTTGGTTTCTATTTCATTGATTTCTGCTCTGATCTTTATGATTTCTCTTCTCCTGCTGGGTTTAGGGTTTCTTTCTTGTTCTTTCTCTAGCTCCTTTACGTGTAGGGTTAGGTTGTGTACTTGAGACCTTTCTTGTTTCTTGAGAAAGGCTTGTACCGCTATATATTTTCCTCTCAGGACTGCCTTTGCTGTGTCCCACAGATTTTGAACCGTTGTGTTTTCATTATCATTTGTTTCCATGAATTTTTTCAATTCTTCTTTAATTTCCTGGTTGACCCATTCATTCTTTAGAAGGATGCTGTTTAGTCTCCATGTATTTGGGTTCTTTCCAGCTTTCCTCTTATGATTGAGTTCTAGCTTCAGAGCATTGTGGTCTGAAAATATGCAGGGAATGATCCTAATCTTTTGATACCGGTTGAGACCTGATTTGTGACCCAGGATGTGGTCTATTCTGGAGAAGGTTCCATGTGCACTAGAGAAGAATGTGTATTCTGTTGCTTTGGGATGAAGTGTTCTGAATATATCTGTGATGTCCATCTGGTCCAGTGTGTCATTTAAGGCCTTTATTTCCTTGTTCATCTTTTGCTTGGATGATCTGTCCATTTCAGTGAGGGGAGTGTTAAAGTCCCCTACTATTATTGTATTATTATTGATGTGTTTCTTTGATTTTGTTATGAATTGGTTGATATAGTTGGCTGCTCCCACGTTAGGGGCATAGATATTTAAAATGGTTAGATCTTCTTGTTGGACAGACCCTTTGAGTAGGATATAGTGTCCTTCCTCCTCTCTTATTATAGTCTTTGGCTTGAAATCTAATTGATCTGATATAAGGATTGCCACCCCAGCTTTCTTCTGATGCCCATTAGCATGGTAAATTGTTTTCCACCCCCTCACTTTAAATCTGGAGGTGTCTTCGCGTCTAAAATGAGTTTCTTGTAGGCAACATATAGATGGGTTTTGTTTTTTTATCCATTCTGATATCCTGTGTCTTTTGATTGGGGCATTTAGCCCATTAACATTCAGGGTAACTATTGAGAGATATGAATTTAGTGCCATTATTAGCCTGTAAGGTGACTGTTACTGTATATTGTCTCTGTACCTTTCTGATCTACTACTTTTAGGCTCTCTCTTTGCTTAGAGGACCCCTTTCAATATTTCCTGTAGAGCTGGTTTGGTGTTTGCAAATTCTTTCAGTTTTTGTTTGTCCTGGAAGCTTTTTATCTCTCCTTGTATTTTCAATGATAGCCTAGCTGGATAGAGTATTCTTGGCTGCATGTTTTTCTCGTTTAGTGCTCTGAATATATCATGCCAGCTCTTTCTGGCCTGCCAGGTCTCTGTGGATAAGTCTGCTGCCAATCTAATATTTTTACCATTGTATGTTACAGACTTCTTTTCCCGGGCTGCTTTCAGGATTTTCTCTTTGTCACTAAGACTTGTAAATTTTCTGTTAGGTGACGGGGTGTGGACCTATTCTTGTTGACTTTGAGGGGGGTTCTCTGCATCTCCTGGATTTTAATGCTTGTTCCCTTTGCCATATTAGGGAAATTCTCTCCAATAATTCTCTCCAATAGACCTTCTGCTCCCCTCTCTCTTTCTTCTTCTTCTGGAATCCCAATTATTCTAATGTTGTTTCATCTTATGGTGTCACTTATCTCTCGAATTCTCCCCTCGTGGTCCAGTAGCTGTTTGTCGCTCTTTTGCTCGGCTTCTTTATTCTCTGTCATTTGGTCTTCTATATCACTAATTCTTTCTTCTGCCTCATTGATCCTAGCAGTGAGAGCCTCCATTTTTGATTGCACCTCATTTATAGCTTTTTTGATTTCTACTTGGTTAGATTTTAGTTCTTTAATTTCTCCAGAAAGGGCTTTTATATCTCCAGAGAGGGTTTCTCTAATATCTTCCATGCCTTTTTCGAGCCCGGTAGAACGTTCAGAATCATCATTCTGAACTCTTGATCTGACATATTACCAATGTCAGTATTGATTAGGTCTCTAGCCTTCGGTACTGTCTCTTGTTCTTTTGTTTGTGGTGATTTTTTCCGCCTTGTCATTTTGTCCAGATAAGAGGATATGAAGGATCAAATAAAATACTAAAAGGGTGGCAAAGACCCCAGAAAATGTGCTGTAACCAAATGAGGAGAGACCCCAAATTGTGGGGGGGAGAAAGGGGATAAAAAGAGGTTCAGAAAAAAAAAAAGAAAAAAAATTAAAAAAAAAACAAATAAAGAAAAAATATAAAAAAGAAAGAAAAAATATATATATTTAGATAAACTAGTCAAAAAACGTAAAAAAAGAAAAGGGTAAAAGTTTTAAAAAATTTAGCAGAAGAAGAAAAAAGAAAAAAAATTGAAAAATGAAAAAAAAAAATTGAATTAGCCGCAAGACTAAAGAATCATGGGGAGAAATCCATGAGTTCCATGCTTTGCTTTCTCCTCCTCTGGAATTGCGCTGCTGTCTTAGGAATTGAACTTGCTTTCCTTGATAGATGAACTTCATCTTGGCTGGATATTTTGTTGATCTTCTGGGAGAGGGGCCTGTTGTAGTGACTCTCAAGTGTCTTTGCCTGAGGCGGGATTGAACCGCCCTTACTGGGGGCCGGACTAAGTAATCGGCTCTGGGTGCTTTTGGGAGCTTCTGTTCCCTGAACGCTTTCTGTAGAGTTCCAGAGGACGGGAATGAAAATGGCTGAAAATGGCGGCCTCCTAGTCTCCGGCCCGGAGGAGCCGAGAACCTGGGGCCCCACTCCTCAGTGCGCCCCCAGAGGACAGCACCCAATCACTCCCGTATCCCCAGTCTCTAGCCGCACTCCGAGCTCACCCAGCCGGCAACCAGTTCAAGGTAACCCCGAGCTGAGAGTTCAGTCCTAGGCTCTGTCTCTGTAGCCGGCTTCTCTGTTCTAATACCTGCAAGCTCTGTGACACTCCGACACCCCCGATCCTTCTGTGACCCTGCAGGACCTGGGGCCACGCTGACCCCGCATGGGCTTCACCCCGGTTTAGCCTCTGGAGCAATGTCCCTCAGTGGAACAGACTTTTTAAAAAGTCCTGATTTTGTGCTCCTTTGCTCCGCCGCTTGCCGGGAGCCGGCCCCTCCCCCCGCGGTCTATCTTCCCATTGTTTTAGATTCACTTCTCCGCCAGTCCTACCTTTCAGAAAGTGGTTGATTTTTTTGTTTCTAGAATTGCTGTTCTTCTTCTCTTCGATCTCCCGTTGGATTTGTAGGTGTTTGCAATGTTTAGATAAGCTATCGAGCTGATCTCCTGCTACCTGATGTAGTCTCAGCCTGCTACTTCTCCGCCATCTTGACTCCTCCCTCCAATTGAATGTTTTAATATAGACTTTTCTGTCTTCCTTATGTACTTTCTTATTTAATACATGCATGCAGTAGGCTTTCCTCAGGCCCCTGTGCTAAATTAATGAGGCACGGCTAATGCATGTAACTATACTTGATGAAGACAAAATGGCAAGAATTTAGCTGTTTTTTTAGGACCACAGTGAAATCTTAGTTTTGCGTTCATCTGCCTACCTACCTCTCTCTCTCTGGATATGCTCCCTCTCTTCTTCCTCTCCCTTTTTTGAATCTATTTCCCTGTTCCACCACTGTGGTATTAGTTCTTGATACTGGTCCTCTTTTACAGCTCCTGAAAAGGAGGAGGTCTAAATCATTCTAGGGATGGGGCGGCCATGGTCTGTATCATGTGTCACCTTTCTGCCACTGCTCTCCCCACCCTAAGTCTTCACTGAGAGCTGCCTGAACTGGGGTGAGCACTTGACCAGTCCCTAGGCTTGCCCATGAGGTGATGTGACACATGAAAACTGTGCCCACACAAGGATTAGCTGGGAAAATTAGACTGTTTCTCTTGTGAATTTCTTTTTCTTTCTTTCCTTTTTTTAAAGATTTTATTTATTTGACAAAGGGAGATCATAAGTAGGCAGAGAGGCAGGCAGAGAGAGAGAGGAGGAGGAAGCAGGCTCCCTGCCAAGCAGAGAGCCTGATGCGGGAATTGATCCCAGGACCCTGAGATCATGACTTGAGCCAAAGGCAGAGTCTTAACTCACTGAGGCACCCAGGAGCCCTCTCTTGTGCATTTCAACTGGAGATATGGACCAGATTGGGTAGTTGAAAGAGAAGTTGAAAAAAAAAAAATCAGAGAAAGTGGTAGGACAGGAAAGCCATTACAAAATAAGCTAAAAGTGTTGAGTGCTAATTGTTGACAGTTTGTGAAAGGAGAAACCACCAAGACCAGAACTGAATATCATGCAAGCAGAGAAAGAGTAAACTCCTGCCTCCCTGGCAAAAAGAAAATTCCTATATTCCCTAGACATCTGTCTGAGCCCTACTTCTGTTTCAGTCTCTGTGACACTTGGTGCTCCAATTCCCATGAGATTCCTGCGGTCCTCCTGTGAACATTTATCTCTTCAATAAACCTCTCATTACTTGAAGTAATCGTGCATGGGCCCAATTCACATCAGTGTTACCAATTTTAGAGGATTCTCTTTCTTTTATTTTCCAACAATTATTCCTGGTTCTGAACTCGAATCCTTGCTTTCCTTCGTTCTTCACAACTTCCTTCTCACACGTGATAGATCTTCACAGTTCTGTTCTTGAGAGTGTTCCCTTGTACTCTCAGCGTGGGCAAAAACTCTTTTTAGTGTATCTCTACAAGGACTCACAATTTGTATTTATGTGTCAAAGCAACCCTCAGTAGCTGCTGTAAAACATTTAAACCAAACTCTACCTTCCATCAGCCCTCCTTTGCCTCACATTTTTGTTGTAAGACACACTGCCCCAAATGGAGAGTATTCCCCCATACTGACAGTCTCCTGGAGGAGGACTGGTTCTGTCTCCCCCTCTATGTCTCTGTATAAACAGATAAGTTTATATAACTTCTGTGCAACTATAGCTGTCATGTGGTTCATAAGTCAGATCTTGGGAACTGCTGGAATGACTAACTGTACTAAATGATATGCAGAGCATATTAACAAAATGTGTGTGTCAGAGGATTTACATTTTCCTTTCTAAAAACTTTTATGGTGACATTGTCCCTTAGCCAGTGGTTTTCAAAAATTCTTAAGCAATGGAACCCTTTTTCCAAATGTGAATCCCAATATTTAAACATGCAGAGTGGAGCTGTTCTGTTGGAAACAGGAATAGAAAGCCCAAAGACTCCTATATCAGTGACTTATCCTGCCAAATCCCTGTTGGCTGCTCCTTGAAGTGCCTTGTTAGCACCCCACAGTTCTCTGGAGTACAGTTTGGATACACTTGCCTGAATTTGAGATCCATAAACAAAGACTATATTGTATTAACTGGTGGAGGTGAACAGTTGGCCACTGCCTGGGGTCAAACCTCTTGATAGCCCTGGGGAGCTGCAAGTCAGACTCTCACAGTGTCAGAGAAAGGTATTTTCCCCTTGTTAATCCCCTACTTGCTCCCATCATTTTTTGTATCTGATAAGACCATCGTCACAGCTTTATGTGTAGTTCTGGCTGACCTTTCATTTGCTTCTTGACAGAGTAGATAACTTGTTCCAAAGCATATGTGGGCTTTTCCCCGCAGCATACAGGATGATGCTCAGTTAATCTCCCCACATTCCTATACCATTAGAGCTATGATATGTGTCCTATGAGCAGTGGCATGGAGCCTTTGGTTTCTGGGATGTCAGATGCAGTAAGTGAAATGCTAAGATGACTCAAGATGGCTGGTGTCCCTACCTCTGCAGACTGCCTGGATCTCAGTGAGCCATGGAATCTCCGATTTATATGAAAACAAGGCTCTAGGATCAGTACAGGTAGGAGATGCCCTCAAAGAAACCTCCTCTCTGAGGGTTCACCTCAGCATTTAGCCTCATGGGCCACATCGAGATCCGCGTCCTCACAAGGCTGCCATCCTCTGGGGGTCTGACCTACCTTGGCATGATGCTCTCCTTTTCTTTCCTGCTCATATATTCATTCCTCTTCCTTTTTTACTATTTAAGCATGGTATAAATATCTCTTTCGCAATTTAAAAGAGTGACATGTGGGGTGCTGTATCTGAGTTCCCAGCCCAACTCTCACATCCTGATCCTCTCCTGCTCTGTCTTCGTGGGAGGTGGTAGGATAGCGACACCAGTCACTTCGAGCTGCTGGTGAGGAGTCCTCTGACTACGAGTGGTGGCGTGTGAGTTCTCGCTTCATGTGTAACTTGGGAGAACACACGTGACTTATTTGTGTGACTGCTTAAATGTCTAGGAGATATTAGGGGACGTATCAGGGGATAAGGTTGTAGCACTGATAAGTTAATCTTGTCAGAAGAGGGACTTGGAGTGATAATGTGGACTGACACAGTTTGCTGTGGAAGCAGGGTGAAGTTCTATAAGGACTGATCTCGTGTATATATATATAGAATCTCACTGAACACAGCAATACTTAGCTCATGGTGGTCACCGGCACAATGAATACTGGTAATTTTGGTTATTATTATTATTGTCATCATTTTTGTTTGTTTAACATCAGCCTACATCAGGGTTGACAGATTGACAATATGACATTAGATCTTTGTGAGGACTACTGAGTCTTTTGGTCTACAGGTATATCACCAGCAGAGTTTCCCTGGCACATAGCATTATGCCTCGTACCATAAGAAGTTTTCAAAAAAAAAAAAAAAAATCTGTGGAATGACTGAATTCCTAACCTTGGTGTATTGTCTCCTGAGTTTATATTCTGGCATGTTGATGCATCCATGTACCTCTATCACCATGAATGGAAAAGGAAAACAAAACAGCTTATTCTAATGAGTATCATTTTAACTAAATTTTGGATTTGCTTATGTCCCAAGTTGTGGTGCCAGCTTTCATTTTTTTAGACTCTGCACTTGTAGGGAGGACTTCATACTGCTATAGGAGGCATTCAGAGTTACAGATGTTTTCAGTCTGTGTTTATTAAGACTTGACAGCCACTTGAGGATGGCTCTTGGCAAACGTGAAGTTGCTGGAACACAAAGGTTGCACCATATGCAAAGCATTGTGCCTCTGCCTGCACTTCCTTTGCTTTCTAACAGTTTGGAGCCAATAGCTTAGAACACAGTGGCTGTTCAAACTAGGTTTGCACTTCAGTGAAAGGGGAAATTTTATCAGATGATAAATTTTTATAGTTCCTGTTTATGGTGTAGTTGGCAAAGGAATAATTAAAATCTATAGCATATTCTTTTTTCTCAATCTTTTTTCTTTTAGCTCAAGGCCACTAAAATGGCCAACTAAATCAGTCAGCTATGGGGGCAACAAGTTTTCTTTGTGCCTTATAAACATTCTTGCACCTTCTCAGAAAGTTACAGAATATTTCCACAGAAGATCTACATCTTCTTGAGGCTGAGGTTTATCAGGGCCCCATGGCCTATGTTGGAATGGGAGCAGTGAGCCTTTATGGGTTGGAAAACAATCAGAAAAACCATATCCTGTTGAGTTTTGCCTTGTAGTTATAATGGTGGAGGAAGAAACAGGTGTACAACTAACTGTTTTGCAAACTGCACTGGGAAAGGGGACATATTCCTTCCTTTAGTCATTTCAAATGCATCCTGAGCAGACATCCCTAATACAATTACAGTGCCTAAATTTTCTGCACACTTTGAATTTTATAACATTGTTTGTCAGATTTATATTTTGCTTCAGGTGTTCAGTTCAAAAATAGCATAACTTATAAGTACATTCTGTTTTTTAAAATTACAAAGCCAAGTTCTACAAATCCTGATAAAATTATGAGGAAGGACGGGAGATGCCAAGAAATAGCTTAATGTATCAACACCCACAACACAAGCTTCAATCCTGAAATGATCCCCACTTGCATATAAACTTAGTTAAGGAGACTTAAATTGGGACCCTAGGAATAGTAGATATCTTTCTTTAAAATGAATCAAGGATTTTTGAAAAATCCTTTTTAAAGAAATCAAATTATATTATAATGGTTTGAAAATAGGGATTGAATGGCATTAAGATTCTAATTTTTATGCTGCCACTAACTTATTAGCTAAATAAGTTAGGGTTTATTTATATGATCCCAAAAGCTATTTGTGGATGAGATAATATTTTGCATGGTTCTCTCTTCTCAGAGAGAGAGAGAAAAACATCACTCGCTACTGGCTAATCTACAATCACTTGTTGAGAATCAGTTAAGTGTGGGAAATAAAATAAATGGAGTAGGCAGCCCTGTTGTCGGATAGAAATCCAAAAGGAAAAGATAATAAGTGGTTTTCACTGGTGACTTTTAATAAATGCCAGCTGGTGGGGTGCCTGGGTGGCTCAGTGGGTTAAAGCCTCTGCCTTCAGCTCAGGTCATGATCTCAGGGTCCTGGGATCGAGCCCTACATCGGGCTCTCTGGTCAGCGGGGAGCCTGCTTCCCCTCTCTCTCTGCCTGCCTCTCTGCCTACTTGTGATCTCTGTCTATCAAATAAATAAATAATCTTTAAATAAATGCCACTTAGTGATGGCTCCTTGTTGCTGCTCCGCTCTGTCTGTCTCCATCAATGCCACCCATCCCTCCGCAAACAAGCATACCACGCTCAAGTAACACCAGGCTCAGACATAGAGACACATTACCCCTCACCCTCATGCCAGCCTTCCCATACCTCAAAGGGTAAACTCCACCAGGAAGGTTGGACTTTCTCTGATCTTATGTTTTTTCAAGCCATTTTTGTGCTTCATGCTTCCTCACAAAAGTATCTTTGTGAAAGTTCTCCAGTCGCAGAGTGATAAACTTTTTTTTTCATTATTTAGAGAAGTATACCTAAATAAGAGTTTTTGTTGACCCCAAAACTGATTGTATGAATGCTCTAAGTGCTTTGCCTACTTCTATGCTAGTAAATGACCTCTTAATGTAAGACTAGGAAAGAGATGGCTTTGCAAACACAGAGACTCACTCTTCTACCACCACCCTTCAGGACAAGAGAATAACAACTCTAAATTGTCATGTATTCCTAATCAAGATGCATTTCTTTAACAAGGGGCCTTGAAATGTAAGGATGATGCACATGTATTGTTATCTGGGAAGCAGATGGCTGCATTCAGAAAAAAAAAGACCCTCATCTGAAAAGCTAAACATTACTTCAGATAAGAGCAATGTAAAAAGTTTTAAAGCCATAAAATGTTGTTTAAAATGTATAAAAATCTTAATCTTAGAATAATACTTAAAGTCAAAAGACAAATAGCAAATGAGGGGAAATATTTGAAATATGTGAAGAAGATCTGATTACAAAATATATGAAAAGCAAAGGGTAATTAAGATATGAGTAAATGACCATATTTTTTGAAAATGACTAGATTTTATAGGGAAAAGAATAAAAATGATTTTTAAACAAAAGAAAAGACATTCAATTTTATACATAATAAATATGGAGTTAATATTAAATTAAAAAACACAAACTGACACTATTTTTAGTAACAAAATTGCTAAAAACTGTTGGCAGATTTATTCTCTCTTTTATTGATGTGTTGAATTTATTGAGTGTGAACTGGCGAAAGCTCTTTTGAGGGATATTAGGCAATACCTATTAAAATTTAAAATGTGTATACTCTTTTTTTTTTTTCTTCTCATTTTATTTATTTTTTCAGCGTAACAGTATTCATTCTTTTTGCACAACACCCAGTGCTCCATGCAAAACGTGCCCTCTCCATTACCCACCACCTGTTCCCCCAACCTCCCACCCCTGACCCTTCAAAACCCTCAGGTTGTTTTTCAGAGTCCATAGTCTCTTATGGTTCGCTTCCCCTCCCCAATGTCCATAGCCCGCTCCCCCTCCCCCAATCCCACCTCCCCGCAGCAACCCCCAGTTTGTTTTGTGAGATTAAGAGTCATTTATGGTTTGTCTCCCTCCCAATCCCATCTTGTTTCATTTATTCTTCTCCTATCTCCTACCCCCCCATGTTGCTTCTCCATGTCCTCATATCAGGGAGATCATATGATAGTTGTCTTTCTCCGATTGACTTATTTCACTAAGCATGATACGCTCTAGTTCCATCCACGTCGTCGCAAATGGCAAAATTTCATTTCTTTTGATGGCTGCATAGAGGTTCCTCAAAATGTTGAAAATAGAACTACCCTATGACCCAGCAATTGCACTACTGGGTATTTACCCTAAAGATACAAACATAGTGATCCGAAGGGGCACGTGTACCCGAATGTTTATAGCAGCAATGTCTACAATAGCCAGACTATGGAAAGAACCTAGATGTCCATCAACAGATGAATGGATAAAGAAGATGTGGTATATATACACAATGGAATACTATGTGTATACTCTTTTATTCAAGATATTCTACTTTGAAAATTGATTCCTACAGCTTATATGTATAATTTGCATGCATGGTTGTGTGTACAGTTCTAACTTCATTCACTGAAGAATTTTTGATAGAACCCAATATTGGAAACCACCTAAACAGCCACGTAGATCACAGGTTCAATAACTTACAGAACACTATCGTGGAGTGCAAAGCAGCCATTAAAAAATAACAAAACAGCTTTGTACATACCTGTGGAATATAAAATCTGTGGTAAAATGAAAAATAGACACAGAAAAGATGCATAATATGTATGTAATTTGTATGCTATTTTAAAAAATAACACACACAGACATGGTAGTATAGGAGTATAACTAAAGAGTACAATAGAAACGTCACATTTAATACATCTGGAGCATGGAAGGGAAGAAGAGAAGACAGGACAAAGAAGCATATTTATTCTTAAATATTTTTCATGCTTCCAGAGTGAATGGGGTTGTGTGAAATAGTATTTACCACTCCTGAGTGTTTTATCATTTATAACATCACTATTCTGTAATTTTAGAAATCATATTAAGACAGAGAGATAGTGTCATGTCTACTTTACAGATGACAAATGAAGGGTTAACAAAATTTATATAAGTTGCACAAAGTTAAAAGGTTTGTTAGGGTTAGAATCAGGAAGTGAGTCCTAAAGGTTTGGAATAGGCACAGCTGTCCTTCAGGACTAGGTCCAATGTTAGTAAAAGTCTGTCTTTTAGCTATTGTCTCTCCTTAAAATTCCTTTACACAGCTTTCCTAACCAATGACACATGTTAATTATGGTGATATGAAAGGACGAGCCTACCACTTAATATCTGGAGACACCCACACACTCTCTTTCTCTCTCTCTCACATGCACAGACACACATAGGCACACACACACACACACACACACACACACACACACACACTGCTTCATTTATTGCTTACTTAAATATTGGAGAGTTGTGCTGGTTAGATATAATCCTCTCTGAGGATAACATTGAACGGATTGTCCAAAGGACTTTTGGGAAATATCAGATCAAGGAGCTAGTGGAACTTTAGAAATGGGTTGATGTCAGCTGTGGAAACATGGTGACTTGGGCATGACTGTAGTTGATAAGGTTGGCTTTAGAAGCTTGCTTACTGAGGTAAGTGGCTGACTTTCAAAAGAGAAGGATCATCACTGATTAGTTGGATAGCAGAAGTGTGTTCGCTGAGGCAAAGGGTCATTAATTTGTTATATTGACTTAAAACCAATTCTGTTGTCATGACTACAACATAGCCAGCCTTTTCTTAGGTGTATGGAAACTTCTAAAGATTTTATACTTCATGATTATAAGAATTTCTAACTCTGGGTGGCCTACCTAGTGTATCTTCTCATTTTAAAACAACTTATCTCCAGTACTATACAAGTGTCTCCTGGGGCAGCTAATACGTAGTATCCATAGTTTGTTGCTCAGGTTTACTCTTGTTTATTTTCTCCTCTCACATTTAAAAAAAATGTGTGAAAGAAACAAAGGCATTTTCAAGGTAATATTCTTTTTTTTTTTTTTTTTTTTTTTTGGATTTATTCACTTATTTTGTGGGGAAAGGCAGAGGGAGATGAGGGAGAGAAATCCTCAAGCAGACTCTCCCTCCAGGCAGGAAACCCAATGCAGGGCTTGATCCCAGGACTCTGAGACCATGATCCACATTGAAATCAAGAATCGATACTTAACTGCCTGAGCCACCCAGGTCCCCCTGGAGGAAATATTCTGAAATTATGGCATCAGCCTAGTCTTTGGTAACCAGAATCCTTGCTGAACGCAGAGAGAGTTCAGATTTCCTTGACTCTGAGGAATTTATGGTTATGGGCCATTAGTGGTCTATTTACATGGCAGCCTGATTATTTTGGCTGAGAGATGAAAGGAGAAATTGGTGCACAGGATCCCTGAGAAAGGACAGAAATCAGTAATGAAGGAGTCATGAAGAGTTAAATCCTCTCCCAAGCTTCTTGCAGATCCTCCTGAACACTTGTAGAAGAGGCACTATTTTCATGAAAAACATTTTCATATATGATGAGAATTAGCACAATAGTTTGCTTTAGATCATTCAGACAGCAAAAAATGGATAAATGAAGGCACAGGGTGGTCTCATCAGTGTCTTCTGATTCTCGGGGATTGGTGTTTTAGGGGCTCTTGGGAGACAGTATCCTTGTCGACTTCTCACAGTGGGCACTATTTGGAATCGCAGCATTGAGGCACTTTCCATCAGGTGGGAGAGCACAAGTTACTGCGGATGAGAAACCTGGGCAAGGGAGGAAGGCAGGGGAGATGTTACAAGGTACTATGGCTTAGAGGAAAATTTGCAAGGCCAGGTGGCCTGCCTTTCACCTGTGGAGGCCTCTGTTTCAAGAAGTCTGAAGACTGCAGGTACACAGGACAAGACAGATGATTTGTGTGATTGTCACTTGTTTAATTGTATAATTGTTAAAATGACTCCCATCTGCACACACACACACACGCTCCATCACTCTCTCTCACAAACAAAATAAATCTTTATGGGTTTTTTTGTTTTTGTTTTTGTTTTTGTTTTTTTAAGAAGATTTGTTGGCATCCCAGGCAGAAGTACCTGCAAATGCCTGAGACTTGTCAGGGAACGACAGGTGATTTTAAATTACTTGAGCACATAGGGTAGAAGGGGTGAAAGATACAGTTAGATGGATGTTAGAGACATGCAATGAAATGATACTTTATGCCAGAGTACAAAGTTTGTTATGGGGAATAACTGAAGAAAGAGTAACAGGATTAGATTCGTATTAATGTCAATCACATTGATGTCATTTTCAATATTATAAATGTAAGTAATTGCACGTGGGTGTGCATCTGCATTCTTTAGTTGCCCATTTCTCTATTTTTTCAAGCATTCTCACTACTTTTCTTATCTTTTTTTTTTCTTAATACTCAGTTCAATTTCACATGAAACTGTCTCATAACTCCTCAAAAGGAGGAGAAGAAAATCCTTGAGATGGGTCCCAGGAGGTCATGTTAAGATGACCTGAAATGACAGCCAATGTCCTCTTCCAATCAAGAGGCAACAGTGCTCTTTAAACTAGACTCACTAAAAATGCATCTGGAATCAGCTGCTTGGGAAACATTTGGAAAAGCTATTCTCCACAGAGGAATGTCCTTCTCTATTGTTCCAAGAGAGCATTTGGTTTCTAGGAGATCATCAAATAAAAGTCCAACTGCACAGTTTTCCCTCTGGGCACAGCCTTTTTTTTTTTTTTTCCTTCTTCCAGCTCCTCCTCTCCTCATTAGTAATGTAATTCTCTTGGGAATCCCTGTGTGAAGAAAGACATCTGTTTCCATTTTCTTCTTCCTAGGGAGAAGAACTGGATCTCTAAACATCAGTGAATAGATTAGTATCAGGAGTGTTAGCATAAGCCCAAATATCAGGGAGAATCAGGGACTCAGAAGACAGGATGCAAAGTGTTTTCCCCACACCTTAGGCTGTTTTCCTGCTACTGCTACTCAGTGTGAAGGGAATACATTTCTCTCTTTTTTTTTTTTTCATTTTCTTTACCAACCTCCCTTCCTCCTTCTCTCTCTGTTTTTTCTTTTTTAATGTGTAAAGTTAGCAAACAGATACAAGGTTAGGAGTAAAATGTGTCTCAAATAGTCCTACAACTTAGAAGAGAGGTATAAATCTAAAGTTTTATATATTTATATGGAGAGACATATATTTTTTTTCATAAAAAAAAAAGAGAGATGGTATATCCGCCTTTCAAACACCTTGATTAATTTCAAACACCTTGATTAATCCAGTTTCTTTGTGTGTGTGTAATTTTGGGTGAAGTATACTTTATGAATTATGAACCCATTCAGTAATAAGGGACTGATAACTTAGTTTACTGTCACAAACTAGTTATTTTCAAAAATATGCATAACTTCAGTTAGGTTAAGGTGGTTTGATCTTGTGATTTATTTTTCTTCCACAAATTATTTAGTTCTATCAGCATGCCTCATGAGAATTTCCCTTGTACTGTTTATCAGTCTAACTCTTATATTTCATGAGTATTAGTTAAGAAATATACCGCATCATGCATGTTGCATACATTACATTTAAATATTAAATAAATCTTAATATTTATTTTTCTTTGAAGAGAATGTTAGTTTTTCTTTTTTAAAGCATTTCGTTTGAAACTGACAGTTGAAAGCAACAAGGGAATCAACATTTCTGAGAGGCACACTATGTGCCAGGCTCTCTATATAAAATAAATTATTTAAACCTTACCCAAATTCTAAATTAGCTGTTGTTTTCTCCATTTTATAGGTAAAGATGAAAGAGGTTGAAAGATTTGGCCTTGTTTGTATAAAATCCAAGTAAGTACTGGTGTTTTGAATAAAATTCAAATCTGTTTGGCTTCAAATCCATGCTCTTTGCAGAAATTACATAAAAAGTTTGAAGACTAACGACACTTCTGAGTAAATTAAATGTTTTGTGCCAGATTCAGATAAGACTTCATACTCCCAGAACTAGTTACCAAATTAGGCTTATCCTAAAGTATGATTCAGTCATTGTTTTAAGTGGTCACTTCTTTAAGCTGAGTATTATTTCATTTACTTGTCTTCATTCTGTTGGGGCTGCAAACTGGTGAGATATTGAATCTAGAAACTAGAAGCATCTGATAGAGAAGGATTTAAGAACATTTGAGTGGACTCTGGAGAAGGAAAGCAAACAGTGTAACACTGTTATCCTTTATAGTTGGTGGAATCTTTGACAAAATAGCCATTTCCCCCTTCCAAGTCCCAAACACACAAGCTGCTATCTGATCAGATATTCATTTATCTTTTAACTAACCAAGGATTCCACCTGGGGGCTAAGTGATTTGGGGCTCGGTTTCCAGAACAGAAAAACTAAACTGTCCAGTGATTCAGATATCATTTTGTGTATTGATACTGGAAATAGATTCACTTCCTCTTCTAAAGTCTTTATGTAGAAATGAAAAGTTACTCCTTGAATTCCATGGTTTTTCTTTAGAAGGATGCAAGACAGGGACGCCTGAGTGACTCAGTCCTTTAAGCATCCAACTATTGATTTCTGCTCAGGTCATGATCTCAGGGTTGTGAGATCAAACCCCGAGTTAGGATCTGTGTTGGGGTGGAGCCTGCTTATGATTCTCTCTCTCCCTCTGCACCAACCGCCCCCCTCCACCAAACACACATATACACTTGCCTGTGCAGTCTCTCAAAATGAATAATAATAATTTTTAAAAAAGACATTTTTATTTAAATTTCTACCAAGTAATAGGTTTCATGGAAAGTCCTTCTTTGTAAGATCATTCATATAAAGGTAGATAGACAGATAGACAGACACAGGCCTTCGTTTCTCAATCTTCACACTATTGGCACTTGGCTTGGATATTCCTTTGTTATGGGGTGCTATCCTGTACCTTATAAGATGTAGAACAGTGTCTCTGGGTTCTACACTACATGGATGCCAATAGCAGTCCCACCTTCAGGTTGTGACAATCCAAAATGTTTCCAGGTGTTATCACAAATCTCCTGCATGACAACCACTTTTAGAACCACTGCCACAGACCACTCAGTCTTTCTTTTGTTAGCGCTGTTTGGGTTCAGAAAGAAAAAGATATTCTTGAAGCTAGAGAAGGGAAGGTAAAAGAGCAAAAGTAAGACAAAGAGAGAAAATTAGATATGAAATAGGATTATTCATAATTCCCTCAACTGAAAACAGTCCAAATATTCATCAGCTGGCAAATGGATAAACAAATTTTAGTATATCCATAAAATGGAAATTTAGCCACAAACAGGAATGAACTACTGAGCAAAGCAAAATCATTTTATAGTTTTAATGAATTTGAAAAACACTGTCTTAGTGAAAGAAATCAGAAACAAACAAACAAAACTATATACCCTATTATTCCATTTAAATGAAGTTCTAAGAAAGGTAGACATATAGTGGCAAGAAGCAGATGATGAATGTCTGAGGTTGGGCATGGGGAGGAGGGATTGACCTCAGAAGGTCATAAGGAAACTTTTGTAGTGAGGAAGATGTCCTGTATTTTGGCTGTAGTGGTGGTTATCTGACTGTGGACATTGCCAATATGTATGAAATATAGACTTAAAATGGGTTAATTTTATTATATGTAAATTATACCTCATGAAGCTGTTAAAAATAGATCTGAAGAAAGAGGAAGAGAATACAATATCAAGGACAGGATGAGGAAGACACTTTCAGACTCATCTTTGTAGATAGTCTGTGACAGTTGACCTCGTGGAAGTGGACGTGGATGCCCAGGGCTGGAGGTGATTGGCAGGTCTGATTTTTGTCTTGGGAAAATCCTCTGGCAGTCGCTATTTTTACACAGCAGCTTGTTCCTAGTGGGGCCAATCAGAGTTGTCTCGAAGGTGATGTAGCAACCCCTAGATCCTTGGGAACCATCATCTAGGAACCCTGAAGCTTTGGAGCTCTGAATAAATAAGAGGTAGAAGGTTTAATGCTGCTAATAAGTTTCGGCACTAACAATAGAGAGAGACAGCAACATATCCTCAGACTCAGAGATGCCATGCCAACTTTAGGAATGACCTTTTAGAGTTTGCTCATTAGCTAAGCAGATACTCATTGTTTCTTTCTTCATCAATCCACTTCAGGAGCTTCTTGATATCAATGTCGGCTAACAATCTGAGGACCTAATGCATGCTTAGCATAAACAGTTTGCCAAGAAATGGTAAGCAAGTGGTAAGAAAAAAGCCAAAGAGAGATTGCTCCTGCTATGGAGTTAGAAGGAAGGGAGCTTTTTTTTTTTTTTTTAATGGTTTCGTTCATTTATGTTATTTATTTATTTATTTTTATTATGTTCAGTTAACCACCATATAAGTACATCATTAGTTTTTGATGTAGTGTTCAATGATTCATTAGTTGTATATAACACCCAGTGGAAGGGAGCTTTCAAAAAAGATATCAAATTGACTTAAAACAAAAAGTCCTTAAAACTGGACAGTGCAAATTCTGGCTGAGTCGCTTGCTAGCTCAGTGACCTTGAATCAGTTACTTTCCTTTCTGAATCTCTTCATATAGAAAATGGGACAATACAGCTATTTATAGTTGTTATGAGAATACTAAAGTACTGTATTAGTATCCTAGGGTTGTCGACAAATTACCATAAATGGGGTGGCTTAAAAAAACGAAAATTTATTCTCTCACAGTTCTGGAGGACAGACTTCCAAAATCAAGGTGTGTTGGCAGGGCCACACTCCCTCTGGAGACTCTAGGAGAGGATCCCTCCTTGTCTCTTCTAGGCCCTGGTGGCTGCGTCATTTCAGTCTCCGTCTCTGTCTTCCTAGGGCCTTCTTTGCGTGTCTCTGTCTGATCACCCTCTGCCTTTTCTCATATAAGGACACCGGTCATTGTATTTAGGCCCTCCTTAATCCAGGATGATCTTACTGCAAAGTCCTTAATTATATCAGCAAAGACCCCTTTTTCAAGTAAGTTCACAATTAGAAATTCCAGGTAAACAACTTGTAGGCAGGGTGGGGGCACAATTCAACCCATAAGTACTTCTAGAGAGAACACAGTGTCAGCTCAGTACTTAGTAGCTATTATGTTCATGATTTTATTTTTATAATTTCACAAGGGCTGAAGAAGTAGCTTCTGTAACGATTATTTGAATGCCTCAAATTTCATGTAATTCTATTCCTGTAGGCATAGTAAAATATCAAGACAAATGACTTCTGAAATTAATGAAAATTCTATAATTAATTAACCCTTTTCCCAATACTGTGATAGTGTTTCTCTCTTGTCCTCTTCCAATTATCTGTGTAGCCTCGAATTCTCTCAGTAGGGGTGAGCATTCAGGACATACAGTCATTATTTTTATTTCACACATTGTTTTAATAACAAATGTTTATTGAACAATTATGATGATAACAGTGACCTAGAAGGCAATACAGAGTGTAAGATCTGATGACCTGGGAATTTACTCTTGCTCCGTGGAATGGAAGGGGGCCAATCTGTTTAGGGTCTTCACGTATATTATTTGCTCCTCTGTTACGCTATGAAGTACCTGTTTCAATTCCACTCTCCACACGCTCTCTCAGAGGTGGAGTCACCCAAGGTCACATAAGTAGTATGAGTGGCTTGGCTGGCTTAAGGGACTCCCCTACGTATGGAACTATATAATACTCAAGATGTGTAGGCTCATTATCCCAGCCCTCTTTCCAAATCAGAAATTTTAATTATGTGCCTCGACAACATAATAGCTTTTGAAGTTATGATTCAAATGAATCTCTGATCTGCTAAGCAGTAGGATTCTGTGGAGTAGTTTAAACTCCAAAACAGCTTTTCTTCTCCCCCTTTTCATAGGTTTAATAACAATCTTTTCTCCCTCAATGTCCCTTTGTAGTGATATACCGGCTCAGTATTTTCTATAGATAACACAACACGAGATCAAAATGTGCAGAAGTAAAATAAATGGCGTCTGAGGATCATCTGTTGTCCGTAGGCAGCGTGTTGGCAGCAATTCCGTTTGCTTTACTGCAGACTTGACAGGCATCCTGCTCCCTCACGGTGAAGCTAACCCGCCTCGGCAGCGGCTGCAAAAGCAGCTTCGGGTGATTAAATCTCAGTCTTCCTGTCAGGAAACTGCCTGTGATGTCTTTCCTCACAACTACTTATGTCTCATTACAAGCCTCCTTTCTTCTCTGTAGATTCGGCTCTGGCTTTGCGAGGAAAAGTGCTCACGCGGCACGTCTTGCTTTCAGATCCCTTACCTTTATGTTTTAGGGGACAGGATGCTTTATTTGCTCATTAACAAAGAAGCTGAAAACAGAGGAAAATATCTCTGAAAATATTGAAGCTTGCACATGCATTTCTAGTCTAAATATAAATGCTTGATGTTTTTTTCTCCCCAGTTGATTATGAATACACATCGTCGCTCTGTTTTCACCGATGTTTTCTAAGCAAAGATTACATTTCAATAAGAATATGTAGTGGATCTGTGCAGTCTTTTAAATGTATAAAAACATGAAATTCACCAACAGATTTAGAGACTTGATCCAGCAAAAGCATAGATCTACAAATATTGTAAAAAATATGTATACGTTCAGCTTGATAATTAGAAAGGCATTTGGATGGAGGTGATTCATGAAAAAAAAAAAAAAAAAAACAACCCAAACCCCACAAAACGATGAAGGTTCTGAGTAATACTGAGCTGAGGGTTAGCCTGAAGCATCATCTACATCACTCAGGAATAGATACACTTATTTAAAGGAAAAAAACCTACAGTCACAAAACTGAGACACACATCTCCCATCCCTTCCTGTAGTTTGCTTTCATTTCTTTCTTATTTTCATTGATAAATGGTGGTGATTTTTTTTCTTGAAGATTTTATTTATTTGACAGAGATAAAGATCACAAGCAGGCAGAGAGGCAGGCAGGGAGAGAGGGGGGAAGCAGGCTCCCTGCCGAGCAGAGACCCTGATGTGGGACTTGATCCCAGGACCCTGAGATCATGACCTGAGCCCAAGGCAGAGGCCCAACCCACTGAGCCACCCAGGTGCTCCTGTGGTGATGTTTTTTTATCAGATGAGTTCATTAACGAATTAATAAAGTTAAATGTCAAGTTATCCCAGAACAAAGACAGTATACAGGTTTGGGTTAGGTTTCCTAGAAGCAGAGTTTGAGATGAAGATTCGGGTACCCATTTTTTTAAACTAAAATATAGTTCACTCACCGTGTTACATTAGCTTCAGGTGTACAGTATAGTGATTCAACAAATCTATTTGTTATGCTGTGCTCACCACAGCTCTGGCTACCATCTGTCACCATACAATGTTACCACCATACCACTGACTATATTCCCTATGCTGAAGTACCTGTGTTTTATTGTAGGAGTGGTGTTCAGCAAAACCCTCTAAGATGGTGAGTGAAGCAGGATAGAGGGGAGACAACTCAGTAAGGATATGGTCTCAGGGATAGCTCAGAGCTGGCCTAGCCCATGAGCCCGGGGTTCAGGAGCATAAGCTATAACACAAAGTAGACTTTCCCTCAGGGCGAGGAGGGTGGCTTATCATTATTCATTGCTGTGGGTTTGTGTGAGGCTGGATGGTGAGGTGGGGACATAACTTTCCAAAGCTCCCATCAGCTAAGGCCAGTTCACTGAGGGAAGATGCTGCTGTGAGTCCTCAGGAGTTAGCACTTTCGGTGGCTAGAGGGGCATGTGCTGCCCCAGCAAAGGGGGTTTGTCTGGCATGCCACTATCCCCTACCTATAACTTACAGTCTGTTATACTAAAATAATGTGTGTGTGTGCGCCAGAATTTGGAAAGGACCACACATCTTCGAACCTATTGGCTACAATTTTGCCTGTTGGAATCTATTCTATGAGCAAACGAACTCATCATTGTTTAAAATGCTGGTGCCATGCCATAGTTAATACAGCAAACATTGCATCTCACCTTGTACTAATTAATAGATTCTGTTCTTTTCAGAGCTGGATAAGTTTAGTTGAAAGAGATGTATTTGAATGACACATAAACAAGTTTGAACTTAAGATACATGTATAAAAGATAATATAGTGGGAGCTCTGGGCAGTCAGAGGGATGGAAAACTTGGCAAACTAATAGCAGCAGCCTCATTGCTTTGGGTCAAACTGTCCTCTGTGTGGGTATGTGAAAATATCTGCACAGGCATCATAAAGTCATAGATCAATTTGTAGCTTATTAGTTATATATTTTCATGCCCCAGAGCTCTTATTACATGCAATTCATCCAGACTGGGTTATTGTATTTCAAACTAGTATTAAATATCACAAAATTATTTAGCAAACAGAGGTTGGAGAAAATCGAAAAGTTAAAACTCATGATCAAGTACTTGTATCTTTTTTTTTTCTAATTTTTTTTTTCAAGTACTTGTATCTTAACAGGGAGTAGTTTCGCCCACAGCCTACCCGGTGAACCTGTAGATTAGTTAGTCTACATATAGTCTGTGTGAGCTATAGATAAACCTCTATAACTACTGTGTTTCACTTCCTATAGTAAACTTCCAGAAATTTGATTTTTTTATATTGATAAAAGAAAACATGTAAAACGTTCCATAATAATCACCTTACAAATGAAGATTTAAAGTAGTACTCTTGTCAAAAAAATTAAAAAAAGAGTAATATATGTTAATTGTTTGATATTTAGGTTGGTTCCAATTTTTATTATTCTTGTTACATAATAATGCAATGAACAGGCATATACCAAACTTTCCCCTTTATTTCTGATAATTCTCTCGTCTTTGCCAAAGTGTACATCAATCATTTTTATTTTCTGCCTTATGGTTTCAGGGCTTCTGGGAAAAAAACTGCAATGAAAAGAAGCATACCT
This sequence comes from Meles meles, assembly GCF_922984935.1. Lineage (NCBI taxonomy): Eukaryota > Metazoa > Chordata > Mammalia > Carnivora > Mustelidae > Meles > Meles meles. The sequence goes on from NC_060067.1 coordinate 93,184,123, forward strand.
AAATACTGTGTTTATGATGAAATTCATCTGTTACTGGTACATGTGACTATGTATGTGATATTAACTTCAGGCATCAAGTGGATTGAGCAGTTTTCCTTAATATTCTAGCTTCCAGATGTTGTTACATTTTTTAAAAAAACTTTCTGCTACTCAGACTTAAAAGAGCTTGTTTAAATTACTATCTATACTTTATTTGGAGGTGACCTTTTAAGATATGTATTTCAGTTTGTATTTCGTATTTCCTATGAAAATGTCTGTTATATTAGAATTTTCAAGTTTGTTATCATGTTACTGAACATTATATACTTGTAAAATATGAACAACAAATCTGTAACAAAATCCACTCTCATTTGTATCATTTATCCCTTTTCTCATTCTCCATTTTATTTTTCTTTCTCTTTTTCTCTCATTTTTTTTTTTTTTTAGTTCCCTCTGCTTTGATGATTTCAGGATTAAAACAAAATTAATGTTCAAAAAAAATTGCTAGGTTAGATCCAGGTTTTACCTGTACCACTAAAATTTCCAAGAATACAGTGAGACATTTTGGTTTGAAGAATCTGATTTTCTTTTCTTTCTCTCCTTTCTTTTCTTTTCTTTTTCTCCTCTCCCCTCCCCTCTCCTCTCCTCTTCTCTCCTCTCCTCTCCTTTCTCTTTTTCCTTTCAAGATTTTGTTCATTTATTTTACAGAGAGAGAGAGAAAGAGAGAGAGAGCACAAGCAGGGGGAGAAGAAGGCAGAGAGAGAAGAAGCAGGTTTCCTGCTGAGCAGTGAGCCCAAATTGGGGGGGGGGGGGAGCTCAATCCCAGAACCCTGGGATTGTGATCTGAGCCAAAGACAGCCACTTAACCAACCGAGCCACCCAGGTGCCCCTGATTTTCTTTAAGTTAGAAAATTTCATTCTGTTAAGTATCTGAATATTATTCTTCCATTCAGGCATCTGTAATTCCTAGCTTAAAATAATTTCTTACTTATGTTTGTTCTTGTCTTTTCTCTCTGCATTCTGAGTGAGTTTTGTGCTTTTGTCTTTCTCATTAGCAATTCAATTTTAGACTGTTTATATTTTCACAGCCTTCAATGAACATTCAAATTGTCATTGAATTTTAAATTCCCCTTTTTTCTTTTTCATGAAATTCTACTTTTATCTATGATTTTTTTCCTATGTTATACTTAAGGATAAGCTTATTGAATTTTATCTTGCTTTTTAAAAATGTCAGGAAAAAAATGTCAAGAATATCAAACAGATTTTTGTTCTTTAAAAAATTTTTTTTCCATACTTTTCTCGAAGAAAGTTATTTTTGTAGACATGATCTTCATTTTTGTCTATATCTTTAGGGCATTGTTCCTTGCTCTTATGCTATAGTATTTTTTATACTCCTTATTTTCATCCTTATTACTCATCCTAGGGGTGGGAACTACCTAAAGTCAGCATTAATGAATGGGCCTGGCATGGTTGATGACATGTCCTTTGGCCTCCAAGTAATAATAGCGGCATTACCTCCTGGATACAATTCTGAAAATCAGGTTGATAGCCTCTCCTCTGTTTAATATGCAAATGATTCGTGGGCATTTCTCTACTCTTGGTCTAAAATGCTGAAACTGGATTGTTTCCTCTTAGCAATTTTGGGGTTCTCTAGGTTGTTTAAGAGTTACAGATAGCACATGACTGCATTTTCCAGTCATTCTAATCTCAGGATTTGTTCGTTCTTTGCCCCTGTTTACAAGACCCTCCTATTGGGATTCTGGGTCTCAGAATGCTATAAAATTCTTTCTTTATCCCTTTCACTTCTGCTGGGCTGCCAAAAGCAATAATCTTTGTTTATAAATAATGACTGTATTGAATTTTACCTGAACCCTTGCTCCTGAAAAACAGTAACAACATAAAGGAATACACCCCCTATCCCTTTTTGTATTGTGGGAAATGGTTCACTACAATTTATTTCCATATGATTTAGATAAGTCTTATGGACGCCCACTTAATGACCTATGACAAGGTCAGATACAGACCCTCCAAATTTCCATTCTTTGCTTCAGAAATGATTAAATGAACTGTTTTGTCTCCACTGATCAATCAAAACAAAATGCTTGTTAATCGAAGTTTGGTAAGTTTCTCTTCTCTTAGGCCTCTGAACTTTGCCACATGCTCAGCCTGGGCCAGTCCTCCTCACAGATGGCTCCTAACTAAGAATATTCCAACCTCAGGGTAAAACACTCTCTGATTGAAGATCTACTCTTTAATCCCTCAACCCCTTGGTCATCCCACCTCCCCACACGCAGTTTGTTCTAGCCTTGCTTACTCCTCCCTATAAAAGAAAAGCCTTCTTCTGCCTACATTTTGAGATGCTTTCCAATCTCACTGTTGGGATGTTCTGCATAATGCAATAGTGAACTTTACTGAATAGTGAGAGGTTGGGAGTACAACTGCATTTTCTTCTACATGGATTTCTAGTTGTCCCAGCCCAGTTTGCTGAAAAGACTGTTTTTTCTCCATTTAATTGAATTGGTGCCCTTGTCTAAAGTCACTTAACCATAAATGGAAGTTTCTGGACTTCAAAGTCCATTCCATTGATCTATATGTCTATCCTACTGCCATTAGCACCCTGTCTTGACTTTTGTAACTTTGTGGTAACTTCGGAAATCAGAAAGTGTGAATCCTCCAACTTTATTCTTTTTCAAGATTGTTTTTACTATTTCTGTCCCTTGCATTTTCATTTGAATTTTAGGATAATTTTTTCAATTTCTTTTTTTTAATTAAAAAAATAACATATAATTTATTATTTGTTTCAGGAGTACAGGTCTGTGATTCATCAGTCTTACATAATTCACAGCCCTCACCATAGCACCTACCCTTCCCAATATCCATCACCCAGACATCCTATCCCTCCCACCCCACTCTACTCCAGCAACCCTTAGTTTGTTTCCTAAGATTAAGAGTCTCTTACGGTTTGTCTTCCTCTCTGGTTTCCTGTTGTTTCATTTTTCTCTCCCGTCCCCTATGATCCTCTGTCTATCAGTGAGATCATATGATAATTATTTTTCTTTGATTGACTTATTTTGTTTAGCATAATATCCTCTAGTTCCATCTATGTCATTGCAAATGTCAAGATTTCTTTTTTTTTTAATTGCTGCATTAAATTCCATTATATATATACCACATCTTCTCTATCCATTCATCTGTTGATGGACATCTAAGCTCTTTCTATAGTTTGGCTATTGTGGACATTGCTGCTATAAACATTGGGATACACATGCCCATTTGATCACTACATTTGTATCTTTGGGGTAAATACCTGGTAGTGCAATTGCTGGGTCATAGTGTAACTCTATTTTCAACTTTTTGAGGAACCTCCATACTATTTTCCAGAGTGGCTACAAGAGCTTGCCTTCAAGTGTAGGAGGGTTCCCCTTTCTCTGCATCCTTGCCAATACCTGTCATTTCCTGACTTGTTAATTTTAGCCATTCTGACTGGTGTGAAGTGGTATCTCATTGTGGTTTTGATTTGTATTTCCCTGATGCTGAGTGATGTTGAGCAAATGTCTGTTGGCCATCTGGATGTCTTTGCAGCAATGTCTGTTCATGTCTTCTGCCCATTTCTTGATTGGATTATTTGTTCTTTGGGTATTGAATTTGATAAGTTCTTCATAGACTTTGGATACTAACCCTTTATCTGATATGTTTGCACCCCATTCTGTCAGTTGTCTTTTGGTTTTGTTGACTGTTTGCTGTGCAAAAGCTTTTCATCTTGATGAAGTCCCAGTAGTTCATTATTGCCCTTGCTTCCCTTGCCTTTGGCGATGATTCTAGGAAGAAGTTGCTGCAGCTTAGGTAGAAGAGGTTGCTGCCTGTGTTCTCCTCAAGGATTTTGATGGATTTCTTTCTCACACTGAGATCTTTCATACATTCTGACTCTATTTTCATGTGTGGTATCAAGAAATGGTCCAGTTTTGTTCTTCTGCATGTGGCTGTCTAACTTCCTCAACACCATTTATTGAAGAGACTGTCTTTTTTCCATTGGACATTCTTTCCTGCTTTGTCAAAGATTAGTTGACTATAGAGTTGAGGGTCCATTTCTCGCCTGTCTGTTCTGTTCCATTGATCTTTCTGTCTGTTTTTGTGCCAGTACCATACTGTCTTGATGATTACAGCTTTGTAATGGAGCTTGAAGTCCAGAATTGTGATGTCACCAGTTTTGGTTTTCTTTTTCAACATTCCTCTTGCTAGTCAGGATCTTTTCTGGTTCCATACAAATTTTAGGATTATTTGTTCCATTTCTGTGAAAAAAGCTGATGGTATTTTGATAGGGATTGCATTAAGTTTTTAAATTTCTGCAAAAAAAGCCAGCTGCGGTTTTTATAGGGATTCACTGGATGTGTAGATCAATTTGGGGAATGTTACAATGTTAAGAATATTAAGTCTTCCAGTGATTGGACATGGCGTTTCTTTCCATTTATTTGGATCTTTTAATTCTTTCAGCAATGTTTTGTAGTTTTTAGTATACTGGTTTTGTAGTGCTTTTGTAAATTTATTCCTAATATTTGACTTTTAAAAATTCTATTGTAAGTGGAATTATTTTCTTAATTTCACTTTCAGATTGTTCCCATTGTCTATTTAACATTTATCTGGAGAGGGAAGTTTTTCTTCTATGGTTTGAAACTCTGGCAGGTGCTATATTAATTCCCAGGGCTGCCATACAAAGTTCCACAAACAGGGTGACTTCAAACAATAGAAATTTATTGTCTTACAGTTCTGGAGGCCAGAAGTCCAAAAGCAGAATCTTGGCAGGACCATGCACCCTCTGGAACCTGTGGGGGGATCTTGCCTTAACTCTTTCTAGCTTCTAGTGGTTTGCTGACAATCCTTGGCATTCACTGGCTTGTAGATGCATCACTCTAGTCCCTGCCTTGGTCATCACATGATCATTGAGCCTATGTCTCTGTCCTCACATGGGATTTTCCTCTTCTTTTCAGGAAAGGACCCTAGACTTATTGGATTAGGGCCCATCCTAGTAACCTCTTTATAACTTGAACACATCTGCAAAGATCCTATTTCCAAATAAAATTACATTCACAGGTACCAGGGGTTAGGAGTTCAACACAATTCAACCCATAACATGTTCTATGTTTCCTTGTTTTCTTAGGCAATAGAACGGACAGTAATTTCTTTACATTATAAAACCCAGTTTTGATTTAAAATATAGCATGGTCAGCTCATGTCAAAGGTTAGTCCTGTAGACCTTTTGCCCTCATAGAAAAAAATATAAGGGGGGTTTCTTTTCTCTTTATTGTTAGGCAGTGCTCCCATTTGCAAACTGCTCTTTCTAATCTTCTGGGTTTGGAATGGAGCAGGCAAAGGAAGGGAGGAAGAATGGCCTTATTTTACTAGGATAAGTTGTAAACTGCCATCATTCTCTCTAGACCCAGATGATACTCCTAACTGATTTTTCATGGATTCTTTGGTGACTCTTCTGGGGGACTTTATGACTAAAAATCCTGTGATATCTCTTCTATGTATATTGTTTCTCTGACTTTTTGCTCCCTCCTTGGCTCCTGCTTTCGGAGCAGTGACTCTAAGCAGATAGTCCCTGGTGGAGACCATTTGCCCTTCTGTGCCAGCAGTTTTATTGGAAAGAAGTTTCTCTCATTTCTGCACTACACGGTACACATCTGGTTCTTGGGAAGTGCTTGAAATACGTTGTGCTTTGAAAAGATTGGCTACCTCTTTTCTGAGGAACTAACTGGCTAGCCGGTCTCGTCTCGGTTAAGATTTCTCAGGTGGTTCTGTTCTCTGTGCTTCAAAACAACCAAGAACACATACCAAAGTTCCATCCTTGTAGCCTCTCGTAATATATGTTAGGGGAAGAGGTGACAAAAATTCTCTCCTTGACTAAATTCTGGCCAGGCTCTCCAGGATCTCTTCTTGAGGAGGACTCACTCTTAGCCTATGAAGACTTGAATAAACACTAGTATAGTTTCTAACAGCTCAGGGTTACATCCTTAGGATGACCCAACTCATTCTTAAAGTGCCTGCCTGAGGAAATTCAAAGCTGCCAAAATAATTTTGTTTGTTAAGACAACACCTGAAGATACGACTCCCATCTCTGAGACTCTGTGGGCAGGTAGGAGCCTAACTTCCATAAACTGTAGCAAATCCAGATGGATTTCACATGAACCAACACCTCCCCTTCCTGCTTTTTGTAATTTTTTGTTTTTTGCGCTCTACTGACTTTCTGCTCTACCTTTTCCTTAGTCATTCATCCTCCCCGAAAAACACTCAGTAACTTCTGTACAAATCGAAGTTGAGTTCAGTTCATGCTGCACTCTTTCCTATTGCAGTAGTTGTTACTGATTAAATCCATCCTTACGACTTCAACTAGTATCTAGCCCTATTTATCTTTGCCAGAAGGAAGCAACGTTTTCCTCCCCTTCTTTTCAGGAGCTGAGATTCATAACACTCTAGTACCTTTCTTCAAAAAATATTCCCACATAGTTCTCTTGAGCTTCCATGCTTTTATATATTTGATCTAGGTCAGAGACTTTCGCCTGAAGGGCCCAAGAATCATATAACTGGTTAATACAGTTTGGATTTCTCATGAAGCAGACCCTGATATAAGTACTGAGTGAAAGTAGTTTATCTGGAGGGGATAGGAAACATCATAGAGCCAGGGTGGGGATTGGGGTGAGGTGGATAGGAAAGAGAGAAAAGGAAGGAAAGTCTCTACAAAGAAAATATACTACTAAAGCAGCTGTCATGATGGAGAATTGAATCTTAATCTCACAGGGAAACTCTGAGAACTTATAAAAAATGCATGCCTCAGAATTTTCTCACTAGTGGGTTAAGAAAGAAATGATATTTATGCACCAATGTTGGTTGAAGAATGCTTCTTTTTAGTAAGAGATAAAGAGGAATGGTGTTAATTTCCTGGCACTTCCAGCCGGCTATACCTGAGAACTGCTCTGTAAAGATCTAGAATAAGACTTCAGACCACAGTTGCAGATCCTTGCACTTAAAAATTTTCCAGAAAACACTAAGTAGAAAGACAAGGAATGGGTGAGGGTACTGACAGTATTTGCTGCAGTCTGTGACTTGCATGTTTAGATTCCATTTCTGTCAAGGTAGTGGCTGGTAACAAGTACTTTTCTTTCCTTTTTTTTTTTTTTTAAGATTATTTATTTTTATTCTGTGGGGGAAGGGACCGAGAGAGTACCAAGTAGACTCCGAGCCAAATGTGGAGCCTGATGTAGGGCTGGATCCTATGACACTGAGATCATGACCTGAGGGGAAGCCAAGAGTCTGATGCTCAATCCACTGCACCACGCAGGCACCCCTGGTAACAAGTTCTTAAAACAAAAAACAAAAAACAAAAACCAAAAGAAAGATGGAGCATCTAAGATAGAAGTTTTAGTCTCCGCTACAGCCATTGGTCTTAAGTCTACAACTGATATTTATTATTTTCCTCCTCTATCAACATTCTAGATTATCCCATATTCTCACCTAGCATTTCTGCTGATCTCTGTTATTTGCCCAGTGGGGTAACACAGACAGACTATAGCAGATGTCTTGTCCATGTCCTCTTGGATCCTTTTTTTTTTTTTTTTTTTGGGTACACATTGCATCTCAGTATGCTTTCACATTCAATAGTCAGTACTTTCATCACTTTGGCACTGGACTACCTGATGTAGCTGCTGGAACCCATTTTGCACAGACGAGGAAACTCAGAAGTACATGGGAATATACACCCACATGGGGGCAACTCTTCGCCAATGATTGAGGTTCAAGGATGTAGCTATTCCTGTTCTCTTACCCTTGTTAAGTGTCATATACACTGCTTCCTATGGGAGGGCAAGTTTCTTTCCATTGGTCTTTGCTTGACATCAGTACTATTGTTTGGGCTTCTTCCCTTCCCAGTCCCATTTCACCTACTCCTCTACTAGTTTTTCTGAGGAACATCTCCTGTATAAATGAATTTTCATAAGAATCCTTATCTCTTTGTCTGCTTCTGAAGAAACCCAGACTTAGACCTTCATCCTGAGTAGTTGGAACCCAGCTTACTTTGCCATTGTCAGGCTGTGTGCCAGACAGTTGCATGATTAGGGTTTAGAAGCACCAAGAAAACCAGTCAAACTTCTGAGTTCCAGAAACACTCATTCCGTCACCACTGTGAAACCATAGCACTATCCCCTCATGGTAATCAGGGTTATTTTCCCTTGTCAATGTAGTAAATCTGGTTTTGTACCTGTTGGTCTACTGGCATAAAAAGGTCCAAATGACCAGCCCTAAGTTTCACTTAGTGGATACCTTAGTATGTCCTCTCCTAGTACCACTTCTAAAGCTGGTAACCAAATAGTAGTGAGAAGTCTTGGTCTGACAGAAGTCAAGTCACTTCTGTCTTGGTTTAAAGTATGTATAGCATATATTTTTAAAAGATTATTTCAGAGAGGGAGAGAGGATGTGCAAGTGGGTGGAGGGGCTGAGAGAGGGAAAGTGAGAATTTTTTTTTTTTAAGATTTTATTTATTTATTTGACAGAGATCACAAGTAGGCAGAGAGGCAGGCAGAGACAGAGAGAGAGAAAGGGAGGGAAGCAAGCTCCCTGCTGAGCAGAGAGCCCAATGCGGGGCTCGATCCCAGGACCCTGAGATCATGACCTGTGCCAAAGGCAGAAGCTCAACCCACTGAGCCACCCACGTGCCCCGGGAAGTGAGAATCTTAAGAAGACTCCCCACTGAGCATGGAGCCTAACTTAGGGCTTGATCCCATGACCCCATGAGCAGAAACCAAGAGTTGGATGCTTCACTGACTGAGCCACTCAGATGCCCCATATGTATAGTATATTTAATGACAGTGTTCCAACACTCCAAGCTATCATCTCCAAGCTAATACTTTAGTTGACCATTTCCAAGGCCATTCTAAAGTTACAGGAGGCAGCTTTTTTGGATAACGTGATAATTACAGGAACAGTGAATCTGTGATCACAGACTCATAACATTACCTTTTTAGCTGCAAAAGGGCACCCTTGGTAAGGGAAGATATATGCAAGATCCCATGATGACAAGTCAGACATTAGGTGAGCCCTTAAAATGTGGGAGGTAAGTCAAGGTAACTGCAGGCAGGAAAGCCAAACCCAAATCTCTCTTCAACAATACTGTCCCAAAGAACTTTCTGCAATGATAGTAATGTTCTACATCTGTGCTGTTTAGTATGGTAAGCACTGGCCATATGTGGCTGGTATGACAAGTGTCATAACTGACACTCACAATGTAGCTGGTATGACTGAGGAGTTATATTTTGAATTTTATTTCATTTTAAAGTAGCTAAATTTAGAATTAAATGGTTACATGTGGCTAGTGTCTACTAAATTACAGAGCACAACAATAGGTCAATGAATTTAAACATTTTGTTAATACATCTTATAAAATAATTGTGAAAGTTTATTTATTCTCATATATTAACATGAAAAACTACATTACATGTTGAAACTATTAAAGATATAAACCTATTACACACATATATATAATATAGAAACATAATTTTATAATAAAATGTCAGTTTGTATCAGCCAAGTTCTCAGTAGGAAAAAACCACATAGTAATTTGAAAAGGAGAGTGAATATAAGAATTATTTTGGAAATTAACCCCTTATCAGATATATGGTTTGCAGATATTTTTTTCCCGTTCTATAGGTTGCCTTTTCTTTTGATGGACTGTTTCCTTTGTTGTACAGAAACATTTAAGTTTGATTTAGTTCCACTTGCTTTGTTGCCAGGACTTGTCACAGCCGTGAAATCATTGCCAAGCCCAATGATAGGGAACTTTTCCCTATATTTTTTTCTAGGAGTTTTATAGTTTCAAATCTTACGTTTAAGTCTTTAATCCATTTTAGTTGACTTTTGGGTAATGTGTAAGATAACCGCCCAATGTCATTCTTTTGCATGTAGATATCCATCTATCCCCCCACCTCCACACACACCATTTGTTGAAAACTATCCTTTCTTCATTGTGCAGTCTTGGCAGTCTTGTTGAAGTTAAGTGACTGTATATGCAGGGATTTATTTCTAGGCTCTCTATATTATCCATTGGTCGGTCTGTCTGTCTCTGCCAGTACCATGCTATTTTTGATTACTGTAGCCTTATAATATATTTTAAAATCAACAAGTATGAGGCCTCCTTCTTTGTTTTTCTTTTTCAAAATTGTTTTGGCTATTGGGGTCTTCTGTGCTTTCATATGAATTTTAGAATTTTTCTTATTTCTGTAAAAAATACCATTGGATTTTGATAGGGATAATGCATTGCATCTGTAGATCACCTTGGGTTAGCATGAACATATTTTTTTTTTAAATTTTTGATTATTTTTTAAAATTTTATTTATTTATTTGACAGAGAGAGAGAGAGAAAGAGAGAGAGCGAGGAGCACAAGCAGGCAGAGTGGCAGGCAAAGGGAGAGGGAGAAGCAGGCTCCCCGCCAAGCAGGGAGCCTGATGTGGGGCTCAATCTCAGGATCCTGGGATCACGACTGAGCCCACGGCTGATGCTTAATGACTGAGCTACCCAGGCACCCCAGCAAGAACATTTTAATGCTATTAATCCTTCTAATCTATGAACACAGGATATCTTTCTGTTGTTTACATCTTCAATTTCTCTCATCAATGTTTTGTAGTTTTCAGCATACAAGTCTTTTACTTCCTTTCTTTATTCTTAAGTATTTTATTATTTTTGATGATACTATAAATGGGATAGTTTTCCTAAATTCCTTTTCATAGAGTTTATTATTAGTATATAGAAATGCAACTGATTTTTGTAGATTTTGTGTCCTGTAATAATAATGAATCTGTCTGAGAGGTTATTTTCCAAAATTTATAAGGGAATCCTACATCTCAACAGTAAAAACTAACGAACAAAATGAACTAATAACTTGTCTTAAAAAATATGGACATTGGGGAGGGGAGGAAAACCATAAGAGACTATGGACTCTGAAAAACAACCTGAGGGTTTTGAAGGGTCAGGGGTGGGAGGTTGGGGGAACAGGTGGTGGGTAATAGGGAGGGCACGTTTTGCATGGAGCACTGGGTGTTGTGCAAAAACAATGAATACTGTTACGCTGAAAAAAATAAATAAAATGGAATTTAAAGAAAAAAAATGGGCTAAGAATTTGGATTGATATTTCTCCAATAAAGATATACAAATGGCCAATAGGTATATGAAAAGATGCTGGGCATCATTAATCATCAGGGACATGCAAAACAAAACCATATGATATAATTTCACATTTGTTAGGATGGCTATTATAAAACAAACAAAAGAAGCTCAGTGTGCAGAAATTTGAACCCACCCTTGTACCCTTTTGGTAGGAATGCAAAATAGTGCAGCTGCTATGAAAAACAATATGGAGGTTTCTCAAAAAAATGAAAATAGAACTACCAGCTGATCAGCAATCCTACTTCTGGGTATTTATCTAAATGAACTGAAATCAGAGTCTTGAAGAGATGTTAGCACTTCCAGTCTTATTACAGCATTATTCATAATAGCCAAGATATGGAAATAACTGATTGTTCATTGACTGATGAAGGAATGAATACACACACACACACACACACACACACACACACATTTTGAAATATAGTGAGATATTAGCCTTTAAAAAGAAGGAATTACTTCCAGCTGCAAAAATATGGATGAACCTTGATGACATTGTATTAAGTAAAATAAGCCTAGTCACAGAAAGACAAATACTGTATGGTTCCACTTATATGAGGTAACTTAAAATAGTCAAATTCATAGAATCAAAGAGTGGAATGGTGGTTGTGTGGTGGGGTCAGGGAGAGCAACATGGGGAGCTGCTAATCAATGGATATAAAATTTCAGTTATGCAAGATGAGTAAGTTCTAGAGATCTGCTGTATAACATTTGCCTATAGATAGCAATATTGTACACTTTAAAAATCTGTTGGAAGAGTAGATTTCATATTAAGTGTTCTTATCACAATAAAAATGAAAAGGACATTTCTCATAATGAAAGAAAATCCAAATGGATTCAAAACACTCACTATATTTCAGTGACCAAAAAACATTCATAAAGATATAAAAGATTGAAATTTTCGGGGAAACTCATTGATTTTCAAGTTTAAAGAAGGTAACTTGCAAGCATTCCGGGAAAAGAAACAGAGGGTCACTTAAAAAGGAAAATAGGAAGATGACTTTAGAATTCTCATTAACTTTAGATGACAGATGACAACAGAGAAACCTCTACAATGTATAAATGTATAAAACCTCTACAATGTATAAAAAAGAAATAAATAGAATCCAACATTCCTATGACCAGGTGAGTTGTCATCAACTGTAAACACAGAATGAAGATGAGTTTGACAGTCCAAAGCTCAAGAAGTAAAGCATTTATCTACTCACTGGTAAAATATATACTGGTTAGTAATATCCATTTTATCAGAATTATATCTAAATAATCACAGAAAATAAAATATAAAATGTAATACAAAAGGTATATTTAAAAAAATAAAGATGCTTAGTAATTTAATTATTAAAAAACCCCAAAGAATTATTAATTATAACAGAACTTGGAGTAATGGGAATTGGCTAATAAGAAGTTACAAACCCTAAACATTATAAAATGAATGAATGAATATCAGATATAATGAGCATCATCTCTTATCTCTGAGGCTGAGATAGAGTACTCAGGAAGAATTAACACCCCCCAACTCACCCACCCTGGGCTGAGAACCTTATTTCTTTGGAGAGGGTAGAGCTGGGCTCTTTGAATGGTGCAGAAATCATTCAGTCACTGTGGTTGGTGAGACTTGCAGGGAATATGCCTCGCCTCCTGCGGAAGGCTTTCATGGCAATGTACTATGTCTAAAGATGTGCTAAAAATTCAGGCACCTGGGTGACTCAGTTGGTTAAGTGTCTGCTTCTGACTCAGGTCATGATCCCAGGGTCCTGGGATGGAGCCCCACATCTGGCTCCCTGCTCAGTGTGAAGCCTGCTCCTCCCTCTCTCTCTACCCTCCCCCTGCCCCACGTTTGTGCATGTGCTCTCTCTTTCTCTCTCAAATAAATAAATAAGGCCTTAAAAAAATGTGCTAAAATTTAACCAGAGGAGATGCCAGGGCAGGCTGCTGATGGCTGGCCGCTGCGCACTGCATGGAGTTGCCCTCTGCAGGAGCCGGTACTAAAAAAAAAAAAAATAAATAAAAAAAAATAAAAAATCACACCTTGCAGGAGCCCAGTCCTTGAGAAATGGTGATCTGAAGGAGCTCAGCATTAGAAAAATGGCACTGTACGAAAATGAGAGACAGAGAAAGCACCCTATAGGACACGGCAGTGGAAAAATCATGCTTTGCAGGAGCTGAGTGCTGATGGCTGGATGCACGGAGGGATCATGGCTTCAGAAACTTGTCCGCTGGCAGAGCAGCGTAAAACCCAGGAGGTGCAGTGCCCGTGTCAGAAGGAACACAGGGAAGTGGTCATAAGCTGGATCTGGGGTCATGATCTTACTGGGGGACTGCATATTCTGGGCATGCACTTGGGGCAGAGAGACACTGGATATCCCCATATGCATCAGCTATGAAGTAGGAGTAGGGCAAAACCTCAAACATCAGCCCACTGGAACTGGGAAGAAAAGCCTCTTCCTTTCCCAATATTCCTCCTGCTCCCTCCAGTGATAACACCTAATGTCATGCTTGCTGCAAAGGAGACATGCTTAAAGGGGAAATCCATTATTACAGGACAGATAGTTCATGTGGACTGAGAGACAATAAATTGATAACTGGCACACAGGCATTTTGTGACTTCAGCACTAAAATAAATCTGTAACCTCAACTTCTAAATGTATCTAATGTTATCTAAATAGTGTTGTGATTCTTCTGCTATTTTCTTCCCATCATAAATCACATAAACTCAAGTCAGAAATTTTGCCATTCTTTTTAATTTTTTTTTTAAATTTATTTGACAGAGATCACAAGTAGACAGAGAGGCAGGCAGAGAGAGAGAGGAGGAAGCAGGCTCCCTGCTGAGCAGCGAGCCTGGATGTGGGGCTTGATCTCAGGACCCTGGAATCATGACCTGAGCCAAAGGCAGAGGCTTTAACCCACTGAGCCACCTAGGCGCCCCTCTTTTTTAATTTAAACTACTATTTCCATTTCACTTCTCAATGACTTCACTGTATTTTTTCATAATTATTTCATACTTCTCTGGCACCAAGTATGTTTGTGAACTGAAATTAAATATTTAAATTTATTACCATGAGATAGAATTTGGAAATTTTAAGATCCTTGTATTAGCAACATCAGTCAATTCTTTTCAGTCCTTCCTGGTTAAATACCAAATATCACATAGTGATCTACAAACTGTCTTCAATACTTGCTCACCTGATGACCTGACTAGGCCTTCTAATTTGTTAAAACAAAGAACTGGAAATCACTGGTTTTGTGACCCAGCCATTAGAGTCACTTGTTTAATTTTGTTGAAGTACACCAAAAACTTTACACTAGGCAACATTTCCAATTTTACCTGTTACTCTTTCACGTAGAATTTTATATTCAAATATTGATAAAACTGGGATAAAATTAAAAATTATATTATTTTTCCCATGAGTGGTGAACAAAGACTTATATAGTCCTGCCAATGTCCAAATTTTCAAAGTTCCTTAAAAAGTTCTAAGGGGGCACCTGGGTGGCTCAGTCAGTTAAGCATCTGCCTTTGGCTCAGGTCATGATCTCTGGTTCTGGGATCCAGCCCCGCATTTTGCTCCCTGATCAGGGAGGTTCTCCCTTTCCTTCTGCTGGCTACTCACCCTGCTTGTGCTCTCTCTCTTTCTCTCTCTGTCAAATAAATAAATAAAATATATTTTTTAAAAAAGTCATAACAGGTGGGCAAAGAAGACACTTGAGAATTTTTATAAGTAGAGATAAATTAATTATTTTCTAGTTTTAAACAATAATTACACATCTGAAATAGGTATATAATTATGCATATGAAAGAATTAGAAGAGCATGATAATAATTGAGAGGGAGGGCTTATTCATGGAGCAGTGAAGGTACAGGTCATTTCGACTCCAATTTCTCTTTGGGAATAAGATGTGCCACCACTATACCTAATGTTCTGACACCCAGATTTTCTGAAATCTTGATCTTGTAGCTATCAGAATAAAGATTTCTTTTAGATACTTATGAAAGTTTTCTGGTCCCTTGCCCACATCAGAGATGCCAGAAGAAAGGTTAGTTGGCTTGAAGACATCAATAAAAACTATCCAATTGGAAGAACATAGAAAAAAATATTCGAGAAAAATGAACACAGCCTCAGTGAACTGAGTAACATATCAGAAGTCTGGCACCTGGCTAAAGTCACAAAATATTGGAAGAAATAATAGCAAAAGTCTTCTAAAATTTGATGAGAAAGCGTCAACTTACTGATCTCAATGCTCAGCAAACTGTAAGCAGAATAAACATAACTAGGTACATCATAGCAAAGTTATTGAAAACCAAAGATAAAGAGAAAATCTTGAAATCAGCCAAAGAAGAAAAGAAATATTACATACAACTGAACAATGTTATAAATGATATCTGACTCCGCATTAGGAACAGTGGAAGGAGAAGATGATGGGATAAATTTACTTACAGCACTGAAAAATAACCTGTCAATATAGATTTCTGTATCCAGCAAAAATGTCTGTCAAAGCTGAGGTAAACTAAAGGCATTGTTACACAAATGGAAGCAGAGAGAATTCAATTTTATCAGACTTGCACTATAAGAAATTTAAAAAGAGGTTAGTTATTCATTTAGCTGAAGGGAAATGACACCAGATGTTAATTCAGATCTATGGCAATAAAGAGCACCAAAAATTACAATATGTGAGTAAATATACAAGACTATATATTTCTTCTTTTCATTTCCTTAAAAGGTAACTGGCATTTTAAAATGAAACAAAAAAAATTGTACAGGCGTGTTATAGTGTATGCAGAGTAAATGATGTTAACAATATCCTTAAAGACAGGAGGTGGCAGTTATATGGAATTATACTGCATAGGGGGTTTATATTTGTAAAGTAGGAATTATAAAGTGATAAAGTAATAATACTAAGAGACTGATTAGTAAGGCATACATATAATTACATATATAGGAAATTAATTGTAATTTAATTGTAAATTAATAGTAATTAATTGTAAAAATTGTAATTAATTGTAAAAATACATGTGGCTGACATCACTATAGGACATAAAATCAGACACTAAATGCATTTGATTAACCCAAAGTAGTCAGGAAAAAAGGAATAGAAAGAAAACAACTTGGGAAAAATAAAAACAAATTGCAAGATGGTGGATTTAAGTGTAACTGTCAATAATTACATTTATTTTGTCTCAACATCCCAGTTAAAAGGCAGTGATTGTCAGACTGGATAAACAATAAGACCCAGCTAAATCCTAGTGACATGAAAGGCCCATTATGTAAAGTAATCTAGGTAGGCTGAAAGTAAAAGGATGAAAAAAAGATATGCTATGCAAACAGTGATGTTAAGATAGAGCTAATATGACTATATTTGTTTCAAACAAGGTAGTCTTCAACATAGGGTTCAATTCATCAGGAAAACAACAAATCTGTATGCATCTAATAATAGAACTTCAAAATATATGAAGCAAAAATTGACAGTTAATAGGAGAAATAGATAATTCACAGTCATAGCTTCCTTAGATGTTTAATATTCTTCTCTTACTACATGATAAATCAGGTGGACCAAAATGAGGTTTGCAGAAGAAAGAGGGGTGGGGGGATAGTGTAACCAGGTGATGGGTATTAAAGAGGGTACACATGATGATGAGCACTGGGTGTTATAGACAGATAATGAATTGTTAAACACTACATCAATGATATACTATATGTTGGCTAACTGACTATAATAATAAAACAAAAAAACCAAAACAAAACAAGTAGACCAAAAAACAAAAAAAAGTACAAATACAAATACAAAATCAGTTTGTTGTATACCTAAAACTGCTATAAAGTTGTTTGTCAATTATATCTCAGGTTTTTTTTTTTAAAGATTTTATGTATTTATTCATGAGAGAGAGAGAGAGGAAGAAACACTTCCCACTGAGCAGGGAGCCCAATGCGGGACCTGATCCCAGGACCCCAGGATCATGACCTGAGTCTGAGGTAGCTTAACCATCTGAGCCACCCAGGCGCCCCAATTATTTCTCAGTTTAAAAAAAATTATGATGTAAAATATATGAAGAACACTATCTCCTAATTGATATTTATGAAACAATATATTCAATAACTGTAGATTATAATTCTTTCCAAGTACACACTGAACACTCACCAAGATACATGTTAAACAAAATAAATCTCAGTAAAATTGAAAACAATGAATTCTTTTCTTTTTTTTTTTTTTAAAGATTTTATTTATTTGACAGACAGAGATCACAAGAAGGCAGAGAGGCAGGCAGAGAGAGAGGAGGAAGCAGACTCCCTACTGAGCGGAGAGTCAGATGCAGACTTGATCCCAGAACCCCAGAATCATGACCTGAGCCGAAGGCAGAGGCTTTAACCCACTGAGCCACCCGGGCACCCCAAAAACATTAAATTCTTAAAGCTGTTCTCTGATTGCAAACGAATTGAATTAGAACATTAAAAAATGGGGCATCTGGGTCCTGGGATCAAGCCCCACATTGGGCTCTCTGCTCAGCAGGGTCTTAGAGGGAAATGTATATCTTTAAATACCTATCTTAGAAAAGAAGAAACATTTAAGATGAATTATTTAAATTTCCACTTTAACAAACTAAAAAAAAAAAAGAAAGAAATTGAAATCCAAGACAAACAACAGAAAATTAACAAAGCTAGAAGTCAGTTTTTTTTTTAAAGATTAATAGCTTTCATCTAGTAAAACTTATCAAGAAAAAGAGAAAAACACTATCCTTATACCACAAAGAGAAGATTTCACCCATATCCTGTAAACATTAAAAAGATATTAAACGGTTAATTCTGACAACTCTATGCCAATAAATTTGAAAACTTAAAAATAAAATGGGCAAATTCCTTAAAAAATACAATTCAACCAAAGTGCCTTAGTTAAAAAGATAAAATCTAAAGACCCCTATAGTGATTAAAGGAACTTAATTTGCAATCAAAAGCCTTTTTACAAAAAAAAAAGTCATATACAGATGGCTTTATTGGTGAATGCTATAAAACATTCAAAGAATAAATAATCCCAATCTTGTGCAATATCTTTCAGAAAACAGGAGGAGAGAATCAACCCTTTTATGAAATGAGCACCTGACACCAAAACCTAACAAAAACTTTACAAAAAAGACTGTTTCAGATCAATATCCCTCATGATCACAGGCATAAAATCCTCAACAGTGCACTAGCAAATCAAATCTAGAATTATGTGAAAAAGAAAATACATTATGATTGAATGGAATTTATCCTAGGAATGCGAGATTGGTTCAACAGTTGAAAGTGATGGATGCAATTAACCATGGCTAGCAGAGTAAAGGAGAAAAAAAAAAATCATTTGATCATATCAATAGAGGCAGGAAAAGAATTTGATAGAATTCAATATCCATGCATGATAAACTGGGAATAGAAGATGGACAGACAAGTAGGAATAGAAGGAATCTTCTTCAATTTTATAGAGGAAATCTACAAAAAATCCCATAGCAAAAATCATTTTTAATTGTGAAAGATGGAGCACATTTCTCTTAACACCCAGGGAAAAAGGCAAGGATGTTTGCTCTCACCACTTGCATTCAGCATTATAGTGGAGATGCTAGTTACTCTAATAAAGCAAGAAAGGGGGAGGGTATAGAAATTGAAAAGGAAAGTAAAATCGACTTTATTTGCAGTCCTAAGGAATCCAAAGACCAAAAACAAAACCAAAAATCCCACGAAACAAACAATAAGCTACTAGAGTCCTCTACTCCAAAATTCAGCATCAAAAACATAAAATCCTTAGAGAAACAAATTTGGCAAGCGATTTGCTGACCTCTACACTGAAAATTGTAAAACATTGCTGAGAGAACTTAAAAAAGACCTACATAGGGGCGCCTGGGTGGCTCAGTGGATTGAGCTGCTGCCTTCGGCTCAGGTCATGATCTCAGGGTCCTGGGATCGAGCACCACATCGGGCTCTCTGCTCTGCGGGGAGCCTGCTTCCTCCTCTCTCTATGCCTGCTTGTGATCTCTCTCTCTGTCAAATAAATAAATAAAATCTTAAAAAAAAAAAAGACCTACATAAATGGTAGCTTTATTAGAATTATAACAATATATATCAAAATTTGTGATCGCTAACATAGGTCTTAAGAGGGAAATGCCTTTAAATACCTGTATTAGAAAAGAAGAAACATTTAAGATGAATTATTTAAATTTCCACTTTAACAAACTAAAAAAGAAGAGAAATTTAAATCCAACATAAGAATAAGAAGGACTGGGGCACCTGGGTGGCTCAGTGGGTTGAAGCCTCTGCCTTCAGCTCAGGTTACCGTCCCCGGGTCCTGGAATCGGCCCCGCGTCAGGCTCTCTGCTCTGCGGGGAGCCTGCTTCCTCCTCTCTCTCTCTCTCTCTGCCTGCCTCTCCATCTGCTTGGGATCTCTGTCTGTCAGATAAATAAATAATATCTTTAAAAAAAAAAGAATAAGAAGGACTTGTATCAAAAAATAAATAAAAATTATTCCCACAAGTCAGTAATTAAAAAAACAAATTATTTACTTGAGGGAGAATGAGAGAGAGCACAAGCTGGCAGAGGGGCAGAGGGAGAGGGAGAGGGAGAAGCAGACTCCCCACTGAGCAGGGAGCCTGATGTGGGGCTCCACTCCAGGACCCTGGGATTAGCACCAGAGCAAAAGGCAGACACTTAAACCCACTGAGCCACTCAGGCACCCGTACAATTCAGTAATTTGATGAAAAATTTTAAAAGGACACAAGACTAGAAGAGACACTTAATGGGTTCGAAAGAGAGAGGATGAGTTAAACACCAAGGCATCACCGTTCTGCTCCTTTCTGTTACTTCCTGGAAGCGCAGCACTGTGGAGGTCAATGGTGGCCACTCTGTTTTCCCAATCATGTGCAGATTGCGTTAATGCAGAACCCTGCAGGGAATTCTGGGAAAACGAGTTCCAGATTAACCAAGCTGACTTGATACACACCATCTCAGTAGCTGTGAATCACTATAATTCTATTTTCGAAAGAGAGAAAACCCAAGCTTTACAATTTCACCGTCCAAAGCTTGAGAAAATTGGGGGAAGAAAATCTAAATTCACTACAGTTTTCTAAAGGGTAATTTTCCCACTTGATATTGTTAGCTGTCAAATTAACTTCTCTTACTTTATTTGCACACATGAAATTTATTCATAAAGAACTGTGCATGGTACACTGAGCAGCAGGGTATTTCTAAAATCTCTTTGCATTTACTCCTCAGTTTTTTTTTTCCCTGTTATTTTACTTCCTGAGTGTTTACCATCTAACCATTATTATGTATGTCTTGTAAATATATAATTACATACCGGGTTTGCATCTAGCCGAACACCCTCTTTCAGTAGGAGGGGGGATATTTATAAGAACAGCTGCTGTTATTATTCTGTTATTATGTGTTACTCTCAGGCCTCCCAGCTACAGATGAGGGGGGAAAAAAGGCACACCTCTCTTCATTATTCTTCTGGAGCTACACAATGAATTTTGACCAAAAAACCCCCATCATTTTCTACCAGGTTTAAAGGCTGTATGTGACTTTTCCTAGGCAACTAATGAGCAACTCTGACACATGTGAATGAATTTCTGGTAAGCATAGTATTTATACTTAACCTGGTACACTGAAGCTTTGTTCTTTCTAAACTGCTTTCCTTTTTCAACATTCTCACTTTGTCATTCACATTACTAATTTCTTGGTCTATGAAAAATTAAAAAAAAACACAGAAATTATTTTCTTTATTCCTTTGATTGATTTAGCCACCAAATGCCATGAATATTTATTTTTCTATTTAACATTCATTAAACTTTTACTAGCCACTGGGAAAGAAATGAGTCAAGAGTAGAAGGGGGAAAGATGAACGTAACATAGCCACAGCCCCTGGTTTACATCCATTCCCTGGCTGCTGCCTTCCTCCATGCCCTATGGGGTCAAGTGTGGTTTGCTCTTTATATAACCCATCAGAGGGGTTCTCAATACTAACCAATCAAATAGAACCTCCTTTAAAAAAAACCTCCTTTAAAAAAAAAAGATTTATGTATTTTAAGGGTGAGGGAGGGGCAAAGAGAGAGGGAGAGAAAAACCTAAGTAGAGTTCTCACCAAGTGTGGAGCCCACCTGGGGAACGATCTCATGACTCTGAGATCATGATCCTCAGATCATGGCCTGAGCTTAAGAAAGAGTCTGTGGCTTAACCAACTACCAACTGCACCACCCAGGCACCCCACCTTGTAAACATCTTAAGGCATCACTTTCCTTCCCTGTCCCCGGCTTCTTCTGCAGCACCCATACTCACAAATTTATTTCCTGAGTCCCCCTCTCCCACCAAATTTACTTCCCAGTGCTCCCATGCAAATTCAATCTTACTTCTTGCCTGTCACACCCTTTCCTCTCTTCCTTAGTCCATTCAGTGCAAGCCCATCTCCCAGACTTTGCTTCTGCTATTCTGACACCTCGGGTACATTTCTCTCTTCTCTTCATGTCCTGCCCATGTCAAAACCATTTTGACACTTCCTTATCCTATACATGAATTTCTAATTAAGTAAACATTGTATACTAATATAATTATATTAATCTTGTTTTTCTCACTTTGTTTCATGGGTATATGTTTTCCTAACTAATTTGTTAATTAAACCTTATCTGCTTTTTATGCTGTATGATTGCTGGCAGGCTATTTAATTCACAAACAACTGCAATGTAGTGATTAGGAGCCCAGATTCTGAAACCTCATACTGGATTTAAATCTCAGCTACTTACTGTCTGATCCTGGGCAAGTTATTTAATTTCTCTGTGCCTCAGTGCCTTCATCTGGAGAGAGCAGATAATATCAGATAATATTACCTCTCTCATAGGATTGATATGAAGATTAATGGAGTAAAAATACCGGCAAAGTGTTTAGAAGTGTGACTATGACACAGTTAAATTGCCAAGTAAATATTAGCTATTATTAGTAGTCCTAAATAAATACTTGTTAATTGAAAACAGAGAAGCACATACACTATAATTAATAAAATATTTTTAAGAGCAGAAGAATACATTGGCATGAGTAATGACAGGAAGAACCTAGTGATTTTGTATATAGTAAAAAATATGTAGTCTTCAAAGTTTCCCCCTCTGTCATACTTACATAGGTAACCCCCCAATCCTGGTCAAACCATATTCACCACTGACCATGTCAGTATCACACAATTATGCTGACTAATCTTGGTTTGCACTGATGAGCAGTAATATTTAGTCAAACACTACTGCAATCCATGTTTTCCTAGTCCATCCATTCTTATTGCCCTTGACCAACTATTTCATATCTTTGTGTCTTAATCCTTTATCAGTTTTTCCTCCATCCTTAAGCTTAAGCTGAAAACCTAGCTTCTTACCATAGTAAACAGAAAAGACCTTCCTCAGATTCTCACCTATACCTCCCCACCTTTCTGCCCCTGATCTGAAAAGACTCGGCCCTCCCTACTGTTACTATGATAAGTAATTAGTGTTCCTAAGTCAGCCCCCTAAATTGCACACTAGATATTGTTCCTCGACTATTTAAGAACTGCCCTCTAGCGTTTGTCCTGCATGATTAATATTTCCCTCCCTACTGGATCATTCTCATCTTTGTACCAACACGCAGCTATTTCTCTCATCCTAAATGTCTTCTTTTGACTCTCACTTCCCCCTTCATCTGTCAGGCCATTCCTCTGCTCCTTTATAGCAAAATTCTCAGAATTGTTTCTATTCTCTTCTCTTTCCTCTTCTCCTCTCTCTTGAACTAATATGATTAATACTTTGTTCCCACTACTTCACTGAAACGACTCTTCCTAGAGCTACTAATGATCTCTACCTTGGTAAGTTGACCAAGACCAGCTTTAATGTTCCCCCAGCTTGACTAAGCTTTCAACAGGTGTCTTCCTAACAATAGGTCCCTGATTTCCTTCATAGAGCACTGACTTCAAAAAAACTTGCAATTGTAAACTTCCCCTTTGAGATGTAAGTCTTTTCCCAGACTCTTGCCAGTTTTATAAACCAGGACTGTATTTCTCAAAGACTGAGAACCATCCTTTTGAAATGGAATCCTTAAAATAGTGCCTCTATTTCCCAGTCTCTGTGGGAGGGTAGGAGCCTAACTTTGATAAGCATCAATTAGCAAACACAGATGACCATCAAATCACAGTGATCAACCTCATCTGTATCCTCTAGTATATTAACAATAGCTCACCCTGTTCTTAAAAACGGTGGCATTTTTTGTTTCAGCTGAATTGAGTTCAGTCCTGCTCACCTACTGCAATGGTCTTGAATAACACCTTCCTTGCCTGTTTAACTCCATCCAGTGCAATGGTCAAGTCATTTCTTATCTTATTCAACTTGTCAGTATTTGGTATAATCTATCACTTTCTCTGGAAAAATTTTCTGGTTCTTTTTCTACCATATAGGCTACAATTTCTCAGTCTTACTTGCTTGTTTCTTCTCATAAAATTGATCTTTAAAGGTAAGACTGACCAATGACCCAATTCTTAGACCATTTCTAAAGTTATCCTAATCCTGTAATCCCTAAGTAATTTCATCTAGTTTTATGGCTATAAGTACCATCTGTATTTGTTAGGGTTTGATCAGAGAAGTAGAACCCTCACGAGTGATATGGAATAAGGGATTTCTACCTTCAAAATAAAGGTATCCTTTGGTAAACAAATTCTCAGTCTACAAAGCTCAGTAATTTAAGGGATTTGGATAATGGTATCTTTTGTCGTCCAAACTTGCACTCAATGCCTGTGATTTGAACACAGGAACTATTTAGAATAGCTTAATGAGATATATATTAAAAATCTGGTATTTCTCATCACTTCCATCAAAACCACGATCATTTCTTTCCTAAAGTACTACTCCTCAGTTTGTCTCCCTTCTCACTTGTTTCTCTATAGTCTTTTCTTCAGCTAACATTTAGAATGATCCTTAAAAAAAAAAAAAGTCAGATCATGTTACCTTTCTGATAGTTACCCAGAGTAAAATCCAAAGTCCCAAACCCAAAATCTTAAAATAAATCTCTCACATGAATTTTGGAGCTGGTAAGTCTGAAATCTGCAAGATAGGCCAGCATGCTGGAAAATCTGGCTGGAGTTGATGTTGCAGTCTTAAGTTCTAACGTGGTCTCAAAAGAGACTTCCTTCCTCCTTAGCGGACCTCAGTCTTTTCTCTTAAGGCCTCCAACTGATTGAATGAGGCCTGACCACATTATGGAAAATAATATGATTATTTCAGAAAAAAAAAAAAAAAAAATATATATATATATATATATATATATATATATCTCTGTGTTTCTTTGGAGAACCCTAACTATACAGTCATCTCTTCAATGAAGTTTTTGTTTACCACTCTGTTCAAAATAGTAACAACCCCTATATAATTGCCCCATGGCAATCCCTATTTCATGTACCTTGTTTTATCTTTCTCCAGAGTCCATATGTATTATATTTATATGGTTATTATAGTTTTTCTTAGCTTATGCTAGAACAGCTGAACTTCATGAAGATAGGGACTTCATTCTGTCTTCCTCTCGATCCCTAGAAGAGTGTTGGGCTTATAGTAAGCACTCAGTGAATAGTTACTGAATGAATCGATGAACTAATAAATTTTAAATAAATTGAGTTTCTGAGTTAGTTGAAAATCTTTGGCAATGACTGAGTCCTTGCAATGGCATGGAAAAAAGATTGACTCAATAGTGGGGGAGGTCGTGGACAGGAAGAGGAAATTATTACAACATGTAAGTACCAAACTTGTAAATTGAAGAAAAGGAAAATAGAGGATAATGATAATAAATAAGGAATTAATAATTTTTTGATTTGCATTGTGCAATTTTAAGAATCAATAATGATAGTTACTGTCTTTCTTGCCTCTGCCTGTAAAAGCAAAGCAATCCAAAGAAAAATTAACATAGAGAAATGAAAACAAAGGAAAGGACAAAATTTGGGAAAAGCAAAAAGAAGATAAATGGCCTTAATGAATGCTAGTGCTTTAGCTAAGATTAGGAACCACAAATGCTAATGCCACCTATTTACACAGATTCTAACACTGCTTATCTGTTTGCAGAGAAGAGAAATTAGCTTATGCTAGAAAATATGAAAATGAATAAAGCACTAAATATTTATAGCCTACAGAATAAAATGGAGGAGAAAAGCTTATTTATGGAATTTAAATATTTTATGCATTGCATTTAAAAAGATATTCTGTAGCACAGACCTGACAAAAACAGATAAAATAAAAAGCATGCTCACTGCCTCCATATGAGATATGCTTCCCAGACAATGCATCTCTCAAGACTGAGGTGGCTTTTAAAGTACTACTCATTCATTTACTTCTTTATTCATTTTTTACCAAATACGCATTGATTATATATGTGTGAGACCTGGTGAAAGAGGCTGTGTTTATGAACTTATCAGATATGATCCTTGACTTGTGAGCTTAGAGGCTACCATGGTAGCAGATGCTAAGAACTAATCAGATACATATGTAACTGCAAATTTTAACAAGGGATAAAAAGGAAAATATAAGACATTATGAGCTATTGTAATTGAGACTTAATTTTGATGGAATGTTAGGGAAGACCATTCTGGGGCAATTTACAATGAGATGAAGGATCAGTAGGGCTTAACCAAGCTTTGGATGGGAGGATTTAAGTTTGGAGTAGAAGGAACAAAATATCTAAATCAGGAAGAAAAGGCTTGGTGCATTTGTACAACTGAAATCAGTATGGAAAAGAATGTTGCTGAGGAGAAAGGCAGGGCCAAAGCCCTGTGTGCCGTTTGAGCCCTTTTTAAGGACTTGGGAAGTCATATTTGGTACTTAAAATATCAACACTGGTATGTGGAATTGAAAAAAAGTATTATCAGAAAGTTGTACACAAGGGGATAAGACAATATTTGGAGACATTTTATTGCTAGAATCTAGGGAGAGATGCTTCGTAACAGGTATCACCAGTAAGTAATTATAGCCTTCCTAATGGCAGAAGCAGGCTCTGGGAGTAGCATTTAGGTAGAAATAGTTTGTTTGAGAACTGATTCCAGAAGGATGGTAGGGAAGTGAATTAAGTGAGTCAGATAAGGGAGGAAGCTGTGTTAGGCTGAGTAAATGCCCTTCAAGAATCCCTGTCCTAGGGGCGCCTGGGTGGCTCAGTGGGTTAAGCCTCTGCCTTCAGCTCAGGTCATGATCTCAGGGTCCTGGGATCGAGCCCCACATCGGTCTCTCTGCTCGGCGGGGAGCCTGCTTCCCCCTCTCTCTCTGCTTGCCTCTCTATCTACTTGTGATCTCTCTATATCTATCAAATAAATAAAATCTTTAAAAAAAAAAAAAAAGAATCCCTGTCCTAATTCCTGGAATCTGTGAATGTTACCTTATATGGCAAAAAGATTTAGAGATGTGATGAAGTTAAGGATCTTGAGGTGGACAAATTATTCTGGATTATCTGAGTGGGCCCTAAATGTTATGATCAGTGTCCTTATAAGAGTGAGGGGGAAGCAGGCCATGTGACTATAGAAGCACAAATTGGAGTGATGCAGGAAGATGGAGGAAGTGAAACTGAAAAAGGCAAGAAATGGCTTGTTTTTAGAGCCTCCAGAGGATGTGTCTCTGCCAACACCTAATTTTGGCCCAATGAAACCATTCTGGACATCTTCCCTCCAGGACTATAAGATAATACATTCGTGCTGTTTCATGTTTTTTTTTTTTTTTTTTTAATATGTTACAGTGGCAATAGCAAACTAATACAGAAGTAGATATAGAAGGATACATGAGTAGGGAGGGAGGTTATTCTGTGGACCACTAGAGCTCAGTACTACTGGTGAACTCTCAGAAACAGTGAAAAATACCCTTTGGAATTGCCCCAGATCAGTATCAAGGAAAATGGAGTATTTATCAACCAACATCCCTTCATGGTTTATTAAGAACAGATTACGGAGGTACCTGCGTGACTCAGTGGGTTAAAGCCTCTGCCTTCAGCTCAGGTCATGATCCCAGGGTCCTGGGATCGAGCCCTGCATCAGGCTCTCTGTTCGGCAGGGAGCCTTCTTCCTCCTCTCTCTCTGCCTGCCTCTTTGCCTACTTGTGATCTCTGTCTGTCAAATAAATAAATAAAATCTTAAAAAAAAAAAAGGAACAGATTACGAAGGTATTAACTGCATAGCACTTCTGGTCTTCTTCTAGTGTGCTAACAGAAAATGTGTGTGAAGGCAGAGTAAGCCTTCAGATGGAAAACAGCATATGCATCCAAAAAGAAAACATCAGTATGCATGGGAATGTTGAGGAATGAAGGCACTGACAATGTCTGCAATAGTCCACCCCTTAGAATTTGATGTACTTGTTTCCATGTTAACTTTTATCCTTCTTTCATTGATTTTTTCAAGAAAGTCATATTTTTTTAAAGTCTCAAAACAGAGAGTACAATGAGATAAGCTACAGTTTTGATCCCTGCTACTGTAGTTGGTTCCAAGGCCATAGTTGACATTTAAGTTATATCCTTTCTCTATTACTCCTTCTAGATCTCCCTACTCTCAGGCAGCACTTCTGTAGGTCTGGGTTTTGTTTGTTTGTTATTTGTTTTTTGGCTACTGGAATAATGAGATCTTCACCCTTAAAGGATTTAAGCCCTTTTTACTATGTCCTTGTCAGGCTTTGCTTGCTGTAATTGCCTATTCTTAGTTATTATAAAAAATGAAAATGCTAAGAGAAGCCCCTTGGAGTTTCCTTAATTATAACATTTTTCTCCCTACCCCATTATGTAGAAACAGCCTTATCTTCTTATGATAATCAGAGACAATTACCCCTAACAATATAGTGATTTCCTTTTCTGCTTGATGATCTGTAGGCATATAGAATCAGGGCATCTGTAGATTTAGGTTTTGTGAAGTTCTTACTGCGTCCAGAGCTAGAAGCATTCCTTTACCTAGAAATCACAATTTCCCCAAGTGGGCCCTCAAGAATAATGTTGAGGGAGGCCATTTCCACTTCTACCCCCTGGCTTCCAGACCCATAAATTATAACTATCACCAACACAACACCCTATAATAGCTGCTTCAAAGGTCATATTGCATGTTATGGAAAACTTCCCAAATGAACAAGGTGTTATCCCCAAATAATGCCTTACATGTATCTTTAAGAGTTCATTCCAGTGTTCTGTGATTTTAAGAAGCACTGGTAAGGGAGTAGGTAAAACAAGGAAGGATCCTAGTATAAGTTGTTTTAATGATGAAATTGTTGCTATTAGTAATGTCTCTTCCTCCTGGTGCCCTCTAGGGGACTATGCCTTAGCTTCCTTTGTCTTTACTCATTGGCCATAGGTATGGTTTTATCAAGCTTCGGGAATGGAGGATATGTATGGATTCAGCAGTATCATTTGAATAATAGTATCACAGTTGAGTGCCTAAACTACCAGCAGTAGAGACCAGTATCTTCTCACAGGGTCAGTAAGCTGCCTTCTGGAAGGTTTACTACATTGAACACTTTCCATGAGGTAGGATCTTGTGCTTTGCCCTCACAGAGATAAACACATGTTTCTTAACATGGATTTGTCTTCCCTACCTCCAGCACTGAGGCTAGCACCAGCTTCCCTGCACTCTCTGAGTGCTTTATCTATGCCATAGTATCTTATGTATACTGTCTTTAGTAGAGGTTGTGACTGGTTATATAAAATGTGGCACTGTACCAATGATTTTACTTATCTTACTATATTCCCTGTCACATAGAAGTAGTTGGCATGGTAGAATAATGAAATAAACCGTTAAGACTCAGTTTAGAGAAAGCTGAGATGCAAATATTCTGAGAAGTCAGGGAACCATTATGTAGCATGTGATATAAACCTTCAACAAGTAACTGATATGTAGTGCCGTCTCACCTACAGAGAGTGTATACAGGTATGCCAAACAAGTTATAGAGGTGGGAATAGCTATCTCTCACATTATACTTTATAATCTGCTAGAATTTTTGCTTCCCTTTTTCATGACCTTGAGTTATGGATTTGGTTGTCCTAGTCCCCAAAGTAGAACAACTTCTGCTAGGAAAACCAGTCTTGGTTCTAACAAATTAAAATGTAAGGCTTTGCTCTGGCTATTTTGAACTCTTCATGACAAGAAGCAGACTTTCAGGGTGACTCATTGTAATAACTAGGGGCAAATTTTGCTGCTGAACAATAAGTGAAAAGAAGACTATTTTTGGAATTAGGGAGACTCACTGGGGGTGTCTTAGTACCCTCTTGTCCCCCAATTGTAGTCACTGTAAAATAGTGGTAACCAAAAAAAGGTAACACCACCAAGAATACCATTTCTTCAGAGATAAAGGTTTAGATCACCCTACAAGGTAAAGACTCTTGTGCAGCCAAAGGGTAAAGCAGGAGGTAAAGAGTATGTGGAACATGTGTGGAGCAAACAAGTTAAGATTACCAAATTTGTCACCATGAAAAAGTTAGAGTTGTGAATCATAGCAGGTATGCTTTTTGGTTATTTAAGTGTTTATTTTATCCTTCTTCACCTAGAACTTTATATAATGTTCATTCCATGTAATGTTCTAGGAGTCACATAACAATCCTAGTTATGACCAAATTGATAACACTCTGCAGTTCCATATTAACTGGTGGGATTTCTTGAGTCCTCTGCATTACTGTTTCATGTTTCATCCAACAAAGTATAAGAATGGATGAAAAGAAGACAAAGGGGTATAGTGTGTTGCATATCATCTGTTTGCCCTTCCAGATGTACTCCCTATCCTTTCTCTTCCATAGGGTTAGGTCAGTATGGACCCAGTAGACATCATTGTTCTCATCATTATACAGGTATTCTTCTGTCACATTTCATTATTTCATTAACTTTTCCTCTCCTCATTCCTTTTGGTGTGGGATTGTAAGCTCTGTGTTACTCGACTACCTTTGTTGGTTCTCTTATACCTACATATTTGTAAACAGTGTCTTTATAATGAACTCTCCTTAAATTATCCTATTTCCAGTACATCAGCAATTTCATATAGGGACCCTGGCTGATAAAGATGGCCAGTATGGGACGTATTGGGTCTGAGGGTCCTGGAAATTCATTTTGAGGACATTTCCAAAGAGGATAGTTGGGAAAAGGTCTGGACTAATGACCTACATTTGGAAACCATTAGTAGATAAGTGGAAGATGAGATCACAGATGTGGAACACCAGGCTGGTGACAGAATACTGGGGACACAGACATTGAGGTTGCAGGCATAGGATGAGGACCTAATGAAGGAGGGAAGGAAGACATAGGCAGCAAATTATTAAGAGAAATA
The DNA here is from genome assembly GCF_922984935.1 of Meles meles. Taxonomy (NCBI): domain Eukaryota; kingdom Metazoa; phylum Chordata; class Mammalia; order Carnivora; family Mustelidae; genus Meles; species Meles meles. Next base: position 93,214,574 of record NC_060067.1, read on the forward strand.
GGAATGTGCAGCATGACAGGAATAAATGGATGGAGGATTTTTTTTTAAAAGGAGAATGTCATTATCAGTGTCAAGATGCAACAGAAAGAGCTAGTAAGATGATGGTTTTTTTATGTTTTTTTTTTTTTTAAAGATTTTATTTATTTATTTGACAGACAGAGAGAGAGAGATCACAAGTAGGCAGAGAGACAGGCAGCAAGAGAGGGAGAAGCAGGCTCCCCGCTGAGCAGAGAGCCCGATGCGGGGCTCCATCCCAGGACCCTGAGATCATGACCCAAGCCGAAGGCAGATGCTCAACCCACTGAGCCACTCAGGTGCCCCAGACCTGAGATTTCTTCAGTATAATAGTGAAAAGGGGAACAGATGTCATTGATTAAACTGCTAAATATTAAGAAGTAGAAATGTTTATTTCTTCTTTCTTCTCCTCTTTCCTCCTTCCTTTCTCTCCTTGCCTGTTTCTTCATTCCCCTTTTCAACCTTTTCTTGCCACTTGTATGTCTTCCTTCCTCCTTCATTCCTTTTTACCAAATTTCTTCTCTTTCTTCTCTCTTCTTTTCTCTTCTCCTTTAATATTGATGGTGCACATTTATGTATCAGATATTATGAAAGGTACAGAAAGTATGTCTTATGATGTATTTATAATAAAAAGTTCCCCCCCAAAAAGGAGTTTGCAATGTCCCTTCGCTTGGGAGGTTATTAATACTTGCATAATAGCCATGGAAAAGATAAGGTTGTTTGTTTATACACATTGAACTTTTGTTACTTTTGTACTCTAGGAGTATAGGAAATAAAATGTGGATTATTCTGAAAATGTTATCTTTATTACTTTTTTGCTAAGGCCTCCAACCCGTCAACACTTCTAATTCTTCATGTTGGGAGATTTGACAATTTATGAAACCCTTGAATTTCACTAATAACCTGTTGGGAGACAGTATTATTTCTTCTAGTATATTATATAGCCACCTACCTCAACCCTATTGCAATGGCCTCTGCTAGGCCTCCCTTCCCCAGTGATCTTAATATCTACTTGGAAGTGTCTCTAGAATTAACTGTTCTCCTCTCCCAATTCAAGGGACGAAAAAGAAAGCCTGGCATCCTGTCTTCTAACCCAATCTCTGTCCTGGTTTCCTTGGTATGGATAATGGGGAAAAAACAAAACAAAACAAAAATAAGAACAAAAACTCCCTCTGAATAGATGAAAATTTTCGTTTTATCAAGATAGATAAAAAAAAAAAAGATAGATAATAAGGAAAGTAATCTTAGGTTTATAACCAGAGAGCTAGGATTTGGAGAGAGGGCAGAAGAGAGAAAGAAGACAGACAAATTTGAATTAATGTACATGATGTCATCCAGTTCTTCCAAGTATGGAATTGAGGAAGAAAATGAAAGGAAAGAAACTCTCTTTCCAAAGACTTTGGGGTTGACACATATTTTTCACGACTTGGCTCAGAGACTCAATGATGACAGCCACATAGAGATGAAGCTATATATTCTTGACCTTTCAGATTTTCCTTTTCCTGCCCACTCAGAATATATCTTTGACTAAACTAGAGTTTTCCCTACTGCAAAGTTGAAAATGAAATAAAACTTAGTGAAACAATTAATATACATTTCCCAAAGTTAAATTGTTGAAAAGGTAGTTTCTAATATAGTAATCTAAGGGCAAGAGTTGACTTTCAGTAATTTGGCAGTATAGATGACCAAATGCTTTAATTGTTAAAAAGCCAAATTGGTACCTAAAGTTCCTAAATTGGCTTTCTTCCTGGCCCAAATGTCATAGCTAATTTTTTAGTTCTGTTTCTTACTGTTTGGATTACCTGGTAATTGAATGAGGTTTAAAGGAAAGAGGATCAGGTAATTGTCTCTTATTTCACCTGGTTTTGGCAATGGTCTCCCACCCGCTGAGTTCAATGACTTCAAATAAATCTTCAGATGAAAGTGACTGTCCCTTTGTGCTGGTCAGTGGAAGCATCCTTTTGATTGGGATAAATAGCACTTATATTGCCCATATCCCTTCTTTTCCTCTTTTCTTCTTCTTACTAATTGAAATGTGTAGATAGTTATGGGAAGGGCTGAGAGTGTATTTTTCCAATGAAATGACAGATCACCACATTTTGTACTTAATTTTTTGTTTCCTCCTGACCGGTGCAAAAGTTTTTTGGAGTTAGATAAGGCAACAATCAGGGTGTATCATTGAATATACTTTAAAATCATTACTTTTTTCACATTATTTTCTTATAAGGTAGATGTGGTTTTCTTTGTCAAAGTAGGCTATGTATTTAATCTGTATTGGCAGATACACACTGAGCCTTGTTTATTGGTTCAACACTGCGTCAAAGAAGGCTTTGGTGAATTAATCTAAAGCACAAACAACAGGAAGCTGGTCTGCATGCAATCTTTTACCTAGGTATTTTTTTCTTTTAGGAAATTGCTGCAAAGCTACACCAATCAATAGTAGCACCATTGATAGAAGAGGGATTTTTTGAGTGTGCTACAAGTACATAGTGTTCAGGCAGTAAATGTGATGTAATCGATTCAGTCCTTGCTGCTTCCTAGCATCATCATGTATATTTATATATTTATATGTGAATAACAATCAAGCAAATGAATGACACTGGCAAATTCTTCATTCTGTTTTCTTGTATTGGCTTCCTTCCTGTGTCTGTGTATTATAGCCTATATAAGCTGTTTTTCAGTCCTCCCTAACAGTCTTTTCTCTCTGAGAAGGATAGATCACTCTAGATACTTGGTTCCTTGCAGATGTCCAGAATTTTGTCCAAAACTGCCTGTCTTGGTGATGAATGATTTTTCTTTATTGAAATATAACTTTGGAAAGTGACTAGTTTTGGGAAAGACGTCTCACTGAATCATTCAAGGTTTGGATATTCTACCTTTAGTAACTTTGCAAATATAAGAGTAGACCCTTAGCAGGCATCATACATTTTTCAGAGTTTTATTCATTAGGGTATCCAGGAATAGTACAAAACAGCGAGAGATGTTCTAATATTTATCAGACATCATTACTTCCTTGACTGGGTGGGTAAGGAAATTTCTGGAAGACTATTTTACCTGGAATGTAGGTAGTTTAGATTTATTTCATTTTTTTTAAGTTAAAAAGCCCTATTAGAAACAGTCCAGGCTATATTCACTATGTTAAAATCTCCATCACACAGTTGATATATAATTACATATGCTCAATAAGGGTTAAACATCAGAGAATACCTGGATTTGCATTTGCTTGCTCTTGAATGGCGCTAAAGAAATTTTAGAAGGCTTAAAATACCTAGAAGAAGAAGAGGAGGAGGAGGGAGAGGGAGAGGAGAAAGTGGAAGAGGAAGAAGAAAAAGAAACAGCAAAGTTTCAAACATCAAGATGGACAAATGGTAATTAACTTAGCTGACCAAAAAGAAAAAAATGGAAACTGAAGTTGACTGTGGAGAAAGCTTAGAAATGACTACTTCCCACTAGACAGTGCCAGGAAATCACAAGAATTGAAAACAGGGAGAACCTCTGAAAAATGGGATGGTAGGGGGGCCATAAACAAGACGTCTGTTTAAAAATCTGTATAAGAAGGATTTTGACCCCACATATCCCAGTTGTCACCCTGACATTTTGGGTGAATGCACATACTCAATGTCCGCAGAGACTCTGGAGAGAAATAACTTGTGGGACAATGGGTTCAGGGACACAAGTTTCATGTTTATAAGTACATTCAAAGGGACTGGGAAATTAAGCCCTTCACTGACTGGGAATAATAGCTCCATTGTGGAAAGTGGGTAGGAATTGTGGGTTATGCACCATCTCTGCTTTATTATGATGAACATGAACCTTAAGGTACTTTACAACTATGACTAACTACTTGGTGTGGGGATCATCTTAATTGTTGGTTTTGTTCTTTTCAGTGGTGACTCCCAAATCAAATTATTTTACTTTGGGTATTTTATTTAGTCTGGATTAACTCTATACTTTCATAAACTCTCATAATAAATGTTTGAATTTTCAAATGTCTTTCAAAATACAAGGATTTATCATCATGTTTCTATAAAATCACTGGACACTAGTCACTAAAATCCTGTCAGATATCTCTATTACCATCTTCATATGAGAAACTAGAAATTTCTTAAGACTTGTAGGGAGAAAGCATTTGGTATGATATAAATGTGTTTATGCAGTTAGCTTTCCGTTTATTTCAGTCTCCTATTTTATTTCTTTGCCCTTGGAGCAGATACTTTTTCTTTCTTTCTTTTTTTTTTTTTTTTGGTTATCTGTGTTTTTTTTTTTTTCTTTTTTTTCATTTTATTTATTTTTTCAGCGTAACAGTATTCATTGTTTTTGCACAACACCCAGTGCTCCATGCAAAACGTGCCCTCCCCATTACCCACCACCTGTTCCCCCAACCTCCCACCCCTGACCCTTCAAAACCCTCAGGTTGTTTTTCAGAGTCCATAGTCTCTTATGGTTCGCCTCCCCTCCCCAATGTTTTTTTTTTTTTTTTTTTTTTTTTGACATGCACCTCATCCCCTTGGCCCCTGTGACTGGTATCATTTGTGGTGGGTTGTTCACATTGTTAGCTTCCTGCCTCAAGCTCTTGCTGTGTCTCTTGGCATTTTCATTTAGTGAGCTTTGGGCAGCCTAGAAGTGCAAGGAGTTAATTCCACTTGGGCAACCTTCACCAAAATGGGTTAAAATTTCTGAATGAAACCTCCCAACTGCCAGAAGAACAATGCTGAGGTATGGTCTGCACAGTTCCTCAGAAGATCTCTGCTAAGATTGAATCTTAGTTACTGTAAGATTCAATCTTCGTTGCTCTAAGTGGTAACCAGCTCAGTAGTGCACGCTTGACTGACTCTCTTTCCTTTCCATTATGTCGTGGTCCCTCACTTCTGCTTCCTGAGATTCTACACACCCCCACCACCCATTAGCTATGTGCATTGGCGTCCTTGACTCAGGCTGTGCTTTCACGGGAAAACCAAACTTAGGCAACTCCCACAAAAATATTTAGCTATGAACTTCTGTCACCCCCCTTCCACTCCCTGCAGAGAAGAAAAGGAAACCAAGTGCTTAGAATTTTGCAAATATATGTTTTTGTTGTTTATAGTAGTCTTTAAAATCGTACAAAACACCAGTTTACAATGATATCTAACATTTACAAGTGACTTCAATCTCTAGGAGCAGTTACTAAGTTTATGTTAATTTTATGTTCCTCCTTTTAAATCAATTCTCTGAAAAGAACCCTAGGGACATCCAAAATTAGCCTTGTTTGATTAAATAATTTTTTTATTATGTTATGTTAGTCACCATACAGTACAACATTAGTTTTTGATGTAGTGTTCCAAGATTCATCATTTACATATAACACTCAGTGCTCCATGCAATATGTGCCCTCCTTAATAACCACCACCAGGCTCACCCATCCCCCAATTCCCGTTCCCTCTAAAACCCTCAGTTTGTTTCTCGGAGTCCACAGTCTCACATGGTTCATCTCTCCCTCCGATTTCCCCCCCTTCACTTTTCCTTTCCTTCTCTTAATGTCCTCTGTGTTATTCCTTCTGTTCTATAAGTAAGTGTTTGTATTTTCATTTGGCTTGTCTACCTGAAAACTGGTGTGAATACCATGACTGCTAGCATTTATGTGAGATAAAACTTTTCTTACTTTTGGCTGTTGATTCATAATAAAATAAGAATGTCAGCAGGAAGCAAGTTCATTAATTTAAGTGATGATTATTAAAATAAATTGTAATTTGCACCTGCATTAGTACAGGAGAATAATTAGAGATGTAGCCACTCCCATGGAGATGTTTACAGGATTTGTGGGTTCTAGAATGAAAGGCCCACCACGTTTTTCTCTTTCTGCAGAAATTTTGGGCAGTTTGGCTTGGAAACTATTGCTGGTGTATGCTGTGTTAGTCTAAAGAACTGGAGGAATTAAAGAGTCTGTGCAAACATAAATTTCCTAGCATTTTTTCCTTTTCTGTGTCTTTTTCTGACCTTGGAGTCTGGAACAACTTTCATTTTTTTTCTTTAATATACAGATGGCAGACCCCTAACCAGAAAATATTTCAAATTTTATGGCTCTTTTTTTTTTTTTTTTTCGGAATCTGATCTTTTCCAGTCTAGAAGAGACATTTATCATCCCAACCAGCTTCACATTGCTCTACTTACTCTCATATAGAGAAAAGCGTACAGGAACATCAAGGAAGGTTGAAAGGAGGAGCTCTTTTGTTAATAATAGTGGTTTCATTTAAAATTAAAATTTAACATTTATTCTGTTTGTAGCATAGATAACACAAATAATACAAAGTGCTTCTTCTCTGAAAGGCAAACAATAATATCACTTTTTTTGTGTATACTCAAAGGTATTGTATATGCATATGAATGCACTTATACATATGTACAAAAATAAAGCTATATAAAAATATATAACTATATCTCAGAATTTAACTAAAATATGTGTACATAGCTAATATACAATACATAATCACAATTTATAATATTATATTTTATGTAAGTAATATATAATCAGTAATAGTAAAGTAATGTGCATACTGTTTGGCCTGTTCTAACCCTTACTTTTTCATTTTGGGTATCTTGGAGATTTTTTCCATGCTAAAATATATATAATAGAATCAATATTTTTAGTGTCTGTGTAGTATCCATTTTAGGAATATGCCATCAATTATTTAACCAAATTTCAGGAAGGATTTTGATATATATCTTGGCATTTTTTGGGTCAATCTTTGCTAATATAAATAATGTTGCAATAAATAGCCTTTTATATATGCCATTTTTCTCATATGTCACCACATCAGTAGGATAAACTCCTAGAAGAGTTGCTAAAAATAAAGGATCTGAGAATTCATAATTTTGATAAAGTGATATATTGCTTACTTATACTCTTGCAAGTTATGTTTGAGAAGTCTGTTATCTGAGTAAGTCTGGCTGACTTGCTGAGTTGTATTTTTTGATTTTCAACAATCTGTTAGATAAAAAAAATCGTTCATTGGATCAGTAGTTTACTTTGATTTCTTTTAGTATTAAGTAGATTGAGCACCCTTTTATATATTGAGAAACAGTTGTATTTCCTTTCCTGTGAACTGCTTTTCCCTTACTTATTTTTCTGTTGCATTGTTTCACTGATTTGTAAAACTCTAATACATAAGGGAATTAGTCATTTGTGAGTGACATAGTTGTAATTTTTCTTCTATTTGCCATTTGTATTTGATATTTATGGCTTTTTTATATGCAGAAAATTTAAATTTTTGTTCAGCTAAATGTATGATTTCTTTTGTAGTTTGAATTTTGCAACTCACTTGGAAAGGCTTCCCCTCTCTGAGATTATAAATGTATTTATTTCATGTTTTGTGTTAGTACTTTTAAAATATCTTTATGTTTAAATCTTTGAACTATTTTGAATTTATTTTTTTTAAAACATGAGTTAGGAATAAATCTTAATTTTTTCTATTTATCTACCAAGTTGTCTGAATACCCTTCATTAAATAATCCCTCTTCCCCATACTCATTTGAAATACTATAGCATTTTTATCATATACATTCCTGTTGTATTAAATTGAATTCAGGGTTTTGTAATTTCTTTTCTACTGACCAAAAATTTTTGTAATGCATGAATGTGCATAACACATAAATATCACACATTCTTAATGACTATAGTTTTATAAATTATTTTAGTATATGGGCAGATGGTCTTGCCTCTGCCCCTGCTGTTAAAACTATCCTGGTTATTTTTTTTAAATTTTTAATTTAATTTTTATTTTTTATTAACATATAATGTATTATTAGCCCCAGGGGTACAGGTCTGTGAATTGCCAGGTTTTACACACTTCACAGCACTCACCATAACCTTCCCAGTGTCCATAACCCAACCACCCTCTCTCCCTACCCTCACGCCCCAGCAACCCTCAGTTTGTTTTGTGAGATTAAGAGACTCTTATGTTTTGTCTCCCTCCCAATCCCAACTTTTTTAATTTATTCCTTTCTTACCCACCAAACCCCCCACATTGCCTCTCAACGTCCTCATATCAGAAAGATCATATAATTGTCTTTCTCTGATTGACTTATTTCACTCAGCATAATACGCTCAAGTTCCATCCATGTCATCGCAAATGGCAAGATTTCATTTCTTTTTATGGCTGTATAGTATTCCATTGTGTGTGTGTGTATATATATATATATTATATATGTATATAATATATATATATACACATACCACCTCTTCTTTATCCATTTATCTGTTAATGGGCATCTAGGTTCTTTCCATAGTTTGGCTATTATAGACATTGCTGCTGTAAACATTTGGGTGCATGTGCACCATTGGATCACTACGTTTGTATCTTTAGGGTAAATACCAGTAGTGCGATTGCTGGGTCATAGGGTAGCTCTATTTTCAACATTTTGAGGAATCTCCATGCTGTTTTCCAGAGTGGCTGCACCAGCTTGCATTCCCACCAACAGTGTAGGAGGGTTCCCCTTTCTCTGCATCCTCGTCAGCATCTGTCATTTTCTGACTTGTTAATTTTAGCCATTCTGATTGGTGTGAGGTGGTATATCATTGTGGTTTTGATTTGTATTTCCCTGATGCCGAGTGATGTGGAGCACTTTTTCATGTGTTTGTTGGCCATCTGGATGTCTTCTTTGCAGAAATATCTGTTCATGTCCTCTGCCCATTTCTTGATTGGATTATTTGTTCTTTGGGTGTTGAGTTTGATAAGTTCTTTATAGATTTTGGATACTAGCCCTTTATCTGATATGTCGTTTGCAAATATCTTCTCCCATTCTGTCAGTTGTCTTTTGGTTTTGTTGACTGCTTCCTTTGCTGTGCAAAAGCTTTTATCTTGATGAAGTCCCAATAGTTCATTTTTTAAAAAAGATTTTATTTATTTGACAGGCAGAGATCACAGGTATGCAGGCAGGCAGAGAAAGAGAGAGAGAGAAGGAGAGAGAGAAGAGGAAGCAGGCTTCCTGCTGAGCAGAGAGCCCAAGGCGGGGCTCAATCCCAGGGCCCTGAGATCATGACCTGAGCTGAAGGCAGAGGCTTTAACCCACTGAGCCACCCAGGTGCCCCCCAATAGTTCATTTTTGCCCTTGATTCCTTTGCCTTTGGCGATGTTCCTAGGAAGAAATTGCTGTGGCTGAGATCGAAGAAGTTACTACCTATGTTCTCCTCAAGGATTTTGATGGATTGCTTACTCACATTGAGGTCTTTCATCCATTCTGAGTCTATTTTTATGTGTGGTGTAAGGAAATGATCCAGTTTCATTTTTCTGCATGTGGCTGTCCAATTTTCCCAACACCATTTGTTGAAGAGACTGTCTTTTTTTCCATTGGACATTCTTTCCTGCTTTGTTGAAGATTAGTTGACCATAGAGTTGAGGGTCTATTTCTGGACTTTCTATTCTGATCCATTGACCTATGTGTCTGTTTTGTGCCAGTATCATACTGTCTTGTTGATGAGAGTTTTGTAATAGAGCTTGAAGTCTGGAATTGTGATGCCACCGACTTTGGCTTTCTTTTTCAACATTACTCTGGCTATTCAAGGTCCTTTCTGTTTCCATATAAATTTTAGGATTATTTGTTCCATTTCTTTAGAAAAAAATGGATGGGATTTTGATAGGGATTGCATTAAACGTGTAGATTGCTTTAGGTAGCATAGACATTTTCACAATATTTGTTCTTCCAATCCATGAGCATGGAACGTTTTTCCATTTCTTTGTGTCTTCTTCAATTTCTTTCATGAGTACTTTATAGTTTTCTGAGTACAATTGCTTTGTCTCTTTGGTTAGGTTTATTCCTAGGTATCTTATGGTTTTGGGTGCAATTGTAAATGGATTGACTCCTTAATTTCTCTTTCTTCTATCTTGTTGGTGTATACAAATGCAACTGATTTCCTTGCATTGATTTTATATCCTGACACATTACTGAATTCCTGCACAAGTTCTAGCAGATTTGGAATAGAATCTTTTGGGTTTTCCACAAAGAGTATCGTATCATCTGCAAAGCATGATAGTTTGACTTCTTTGCCTATTTGGATGCCTTTAATCTCTTTTTGTTGTCTCATTGCTGAGGCTAGAACTTCCAGTACTATGTTGAATAGCAGTGGTGATAATGGACATCCCTGCCATGTTCCTGACCTTAGCAGAAAAGCTTTCAGTTTTTCTTCATTGAGAATGATATTTGTGGTGGGTTTTTCATAGATGGCTTTGATGATATTGAGGTATGTACCCTCTAGGCCTACACTTTGAAGAGTTTTGATGAAGAAAGGATGCTGTACTTTGTCAAATGCTTTTTCAGCATCTATTGAGAGTTTCATATGGTTCTTGTGCCTTCTTTTATTAATGTATTGTATCACATTGATTGATTTGCAGATGTTGAGCCAACATTGTAGCCTGGAATAAATCCCACTTGGTCGTGGTGAATAATCCTTTTAATGTACTGTTGGGTCCTATTGGGTAGTATTTTGGTAAGAATTTTTGCATCTGTGTTCATCAAGAATATTGGTAAATAATGCTGCAATAAACATAGGGATACGTATATCTTTTTAAATTAGTGTTTTCATTTTCTTTGGGTAAATACCCAATAGTGACAATAGTTACTGGATCATGTAGTAATTTTATTTTTAACTTTTTGAAGAACCTCCATACTGTTTTCCACAGTGGCTGCACCAATTAGCATGACAACCAACAGTTCATATGTATTCCTTTTTCTCCACATCCTTGTCAACCCTTGTTATCATGTGTGTTTTTGATTTTAGTCCTTCTGACAGGTGTAGGGTGATATCTCATTGTGGTTTTGATTTACATTTCCCTGGTGATTAGTGATGTTGAGCATCTTTCCATGTGTCTGTTGGCCATCTATATGTCTTTGGAAAAATGTCCATTCAGATCCTCTCTCCTTTTTAATCATATTATTTGTTTTGGGGGGTGTTGAGTATGCATAAATTATATATTTATAAACCCCTTATCGGATATATCACTTGTGAATATCTTCTCCCATTATCATTTTGTTAAATGTGCAAAAGCTTTTTATTTTGGTATAGTCCCAATAATTTTCTCTTGCCTTAAGAGATGTATGTAGGAAAATGTTTCTACAGGCAGAGTCAAAGAAATACTGCCTCTGTTTTCTTCCAGGAGTTTTATGATTTCTGGTCTCTGATTTAGGTCTTTAATGCACTTTTATTTTTATTTTTTAAAAGATTTATTCATTCATTATTTCATTCATCCATTCATTTATTTTTGGGGGGAGTATAGGGAGAGAGAAAGAAGCAGACTCCCTGCTGAGCAGAGAGCCCGATGTAGGACTGGATCCCAGGACTCTGGAATTATGATCTGAGCTGAAGGCAGATGCTTAACTGACTAAGCCACCCAGGTGCCCAATAATTTATTTATTTATTTTGGAGAGAGAGCGAGAGAGAGAGAGAGAGAGAGCACACACATGTGTGGAGTGGATGAGGGGCTTCTCTGCTTCTTAAAATTTTATGACAAACTGGATCTAGCAAGGCTCCTTCCCTGTGTTTCTGTTCTTATTGTTCCAAACAAGACATTGTTGAGCTTGCACATCAAGTGCAATTAGCCACCTGAGCCACCCAGGCATCCCCTAATGTGTTATTTTAAAATATCTGAACTATTGTTGAAATTCAATTTTTAATATTACTAAGTCCAATTTCACTCTTTACATTTACCAAGGTGTAAAGAAATGCTTTAAGTGAGAGATGCTGAGACACTTTGAAGAGCAGTGCAGGAGTGGGGAAAAAGACATGTGAAATAAGGAGAATAAGGGGTTGTATTATGTTATTTTCATTGTAGGATTAAGCTAGAACTTTGATGTGTCTGTTTGACTTTTTTAATGACAGTAGATTTATAACTTTGTAATGTTAAATAATATGTAATATTATGTTTGTTCAGAGTTATACAAACAAGAATAAAAGCTACTGGTTCTTATTTTTGGATAAATAAAAATCAGGAATAGTGAATTTTATGTTAAAAATTGACTACACCTGTACCCCTGGAGCTAATACATTATATGTTAATAAAAAATAAAAAAAAATTTAGAAAATGAAAAAAAATTGACTAGAAAAATTTTCTGTTTAAATAATTATTTTATTTTATTTTATTTTTAATTATTGACAGGGAGAGTGAGAGATCACAAGCAGAGGGAACAGCAGGCTGAGAGATAGGGAGAAGCAGGCTTCCCACTGAGCCACACTGGCACTCCTAAATAATAATTTTAAATGCAATTGCCAGTGTCTTACGAGTTCAGTTCTTCAGGTGGAGAATACATATTTATCAGGAAATAATCTGATTAAATTTTCATATTAAAGGCTTTTGTTGAGACATATCAAAGTTTTCATTCAAAGTTGAATTTGAGGGACCTTGGGTGGCTCAGTTGGTTAAGTGGCTGCCTTCGGGTTCCGGTCCTGATCTCAGGGCCTGGGATTGAGTCCCTTGTCATGGGCTCCCTCTCAGTGGGGAGCTTGCTTCTTCCTCTGCCTCTGCCCTTCCCCCCTCATCATGCACACACTCTCACTCTCTCTCAAATTAAAGAAAAAAAAAAAGGTGAATTTGAACTATTTGTTGCTCAGTTCTAGACTTAAGTCCTAGGCATGCAAAGGTTAGTTTTACCTTAATTTCTGCTCTTTTAGTATAGTTGCCTAATCTTTTCAAATATATAAAAGTAGCTTGCTGGTAGCTAAGACATTTAAAAATTAAAACAAAATATGTTTGATATAAGTACTTATCAGGAATTAGTTAGAAATGTAAGCATAGAATTCTACACCTATTAATCGATCAAGATAAATTACATTTCTTCCAAAGAAGTCCCCAATTCCCCAGTTACTTATTGGCCTCTAGACTTTAAGTACTGTTTGCTGAATGGAGTAAGAAGAAGTACAAATTTATGATGACAAGAAATTATACTTGGGATTTGTTAATAATTTCATCTGGATAAAAAGTATATTATAAAATATATGGCACGTTCCCTTCCAAAGTATTAGTAAATTATTTTATAGTAGCAGCAGTTCATTATGTACACAGACCTGGAAGAATGCATATACAAATTAGAAAGAACATGGATTTGAATTCAGTCATATCTATGTTCAAAATCCCAAATCTTGCTTCACTTTTATAGGAAATGTGACCTTGTCCAAGTTATTCAACTGAAGAATCTTCACATCTTTGAATTAGTAATCCAAGCACCTATATAACAATATTGTGAGGAAGGGTACATGCTATGGACCACCTCAGTTTGAAAGCAAAGTTTAGGCAAGAGAGGGAGCCAAACAGCAATCATATGCCCTAATTCACATGATCATTGGACACAGTATTACAAGGGCTTATAGTAATCAATTTCCCATTTGTCTTTGCCATTTAATCTTATTTCTCTATTGGTTCAAAACTTCTATGAAAAAAGAGGTGATATGTAGAAAGTTCAACAGTAAAAACCAAAACAACAAGTTAAAATAAGAGAATAGACTAAGGAGAGCCTAATCCTAATTCTACCTTTTACCACTTGGGCAAATTACTTAACCAGTCTGTGTCTTAGCACCTTCATCTGTTAAGTGGGGATTAACAATAGTAGTTATTTTCTTGTGGTTTATGTAGCAGCAAACAGTTATAATTTACTAATCTATTTGTTCTCCACAAAAATAGGGAAAATCATTAATTGAGCCGTGCTCTTAAAAATAGCTTTAGTCTTGGGGCGCCTGGGTGGCTCAGTGGGTTAAGCCTCTGCCTTCAGCTCAGGTCATGATCTCAGGGTCCTGGGATCGAGCCCCGTATCGGGCTCTCTGCTTGGCAGGGAGCCTACTTCCTCCCCTCTCTGGCTGCTGCTCTGCCTACTTGTAATCTCTCTCTCTCTCTCTCTCAATCTGTAAAAAAAAAAAAAAAAAAAAAAAGAAAAAAAAATTTAAAAAAAATAGCTTTAGTCTTGCGGCGCCTGATGGCTCTGTTGGTTAAACGTCTGCCTTCAGCTCAGGTCATGATCCCAGGGTTCTGGGATGGAGCCCAGCATTGGGCTTCCTGCTCAGGAGGAGGCCTGCTTCTCTCCCTCCCACTCCCCCTGCTTGTGTTCCCTCTCTCGCTGTGTCTCTCTCTGGCAAATAAATAAAGAAAATCTTAAAAAAATAAAAAATAAAAAATAAAATAAAATAGCTTTAGTCTTAAAAGGAGGAATTTAACTACAGGCTTCCCAAAATAAAATCTTGAATGGTAATCATTTGGATGGACTCTTTCTGTTTGAGGTTTGCAGCACCAGCCCAATCAAACACATAGAGGTAGTCTTTTAAGTTAGAGCTATTTGGTGGCCTAGGGTGCCAGGGAAACTGTTCAAACAGTAGGTAGCTGCTTAACCAACAGTCTGATACCACCAGGAGATAAACATGAAAAATACTTAGATGAAATCTTGGCTAAGCATAGAAATGTAACTATTGAAAAATAACTATTACCAAGAAAGCAGAAGTTAGAGAGTACTAATAACCATCATAAAAGATACTATTCCAAGGAACAAGAGAAAGAAATTCAGGCAGAACTGACAGGTCTGCTTATTTGTATTCCATCAGAACATCTTGTGTTTGAATCGAGCTGAAGAGTACTCACTAAAGGAATTAATAATAAACATTGTGAATAAAGTATGCTGGGATTCTACTATGTTACAGCAACAGGAAAAGTGTAAGAAATATTCCACTTGTTAAGTATCTTTTTCATCTGAAATAAGAAATACATATACCAAGTATGACATTGTACCATTTGACTAGAATTCACAACTAAAGGCCAGATAATACCCTTTAGTTTCTGCTGGTAATGTGGTCTTCACAATTATTTAATTCTCATTTAATAGAAATAAACCCGGTTGAATACTCCATTCAGCATCTAAATCATATGCCCTATGGATTGGATGGCAAGTAAAGTCTAGGAGACAGAAAAGCTTGTCTTTTCATTTTGACCTGTGTATTCAGAATAGGAATACTTTATCAGAGTTATGTATTTTAAATATCTCCATTCAATATGCAGTTTGTTTTTTCATTCTTTTAGGGGTATTTAAAAAAAAAAAAGACTTATGATTTAAGAGCGAGAGAGAGTACTCCCAAGCACAAGTCAGGGAAGGGGCAGAGAGAGAAAAAAAATCCTTAAGCAGGCTCCCCGCTGATCCTGGAGCATGACAGGGGCCTTGATCCTAGGATCCTGAGATCATGATCTGAGACAAAGTGAAGATCTGGCAACTTAACCAACTGAGCCACCCAGGTGCCCCTTTTAAGGGCATTTTTAGTGAACAAAAGTTCTCTATTAAAACAAGTTCTTAAATTTAATGATGTTCAATTTGTCATTCTTTTCTTAATGATTTATGCTGTTTCATGTGCTATTTAAGAAATTGTTGCCTCCTGGGACTCCTGGGTGGCTCAGTCGTTTAAGCCTCTGCCTTTGGCTCAGTCATAATCTCAGGGTCCTGCATCTAAGTCTCTGCTCAGTGCATCAGGCTCTCTGCTCATCAGGGAGTCTGTTTCTCCCTCTGACTCTTCCTCTGTGCTCACTCTCTCTCTTTCTCTCTCTCAAATAAATAAATAGAATCTTTTTTTTTCCCTTTTTATTAATTTTTTCAGCGTAACAGTATTCATTCTTTTTGCACAACACCCAGTGCTCCATGCAAAACGTGCCCTCCCCATCACCCACCACCTGTTCCCCCAACCTCCCACCCCTGACCCTTCAAAACCCTCAGGTTGTTTTTCAGAGTCCATAGTCTCTTATGGTTCGCCTCCCCTCCCCAATGTCCATAGCCCGCTCCCCCTCTCCCAATCCCACCTCCCCCCAGCAACCCCCAGTTTGTTTTGTGAGATTAAGAGTCATTTATGGAGAAGAATAAATGAAACAAGATGGGATTGGGAGGGAGACAAACCATAAATGACTCTTAATCTCTCAAATAAATAAATAGAATCTTTAAAAATAGAATTTAAAAAATGTTGCCTCCTAAGGCAAAGGAAAAGAAAATGCCAATATGAATTCATCTAAAGCATAATTTTATCTCATATATGACATAAGAATCAAAAACATTGCCATTTAATTACTCTTATTGGGTTAACATCCCAGTATAAGTCATAAATTCTATGAGTTTACTAGAAGCAATACATACATACTAATAAACTCCTAATACACACAGATTAGTATAAAATTTCTTAGATTAGTCTAAAATTAGTAAAAAATTCCATTCTTAGGATGATCCAACTTTTAGAAAGTTTTTTATATACAGTGACTGAAACTCTTACTCTTTGAGATGTCTACTTATTTGCACAGGTGTTTTCCATATGGTGTCTAATTTTTCCTCTATATGCCAGTTCTCTAGATACTTAGAGATAACTCTCACCTGCCTATGAGGACATTGCTTTTTAAAGGACATCACATGGGTGAAAGAGCACCTGGTTCTGAGGTGATAGAAGAAGAGAGCCAGCAGCCACTGAAATCATGAATCCGAGGCTTGGAAGTGATTTCAGGAATCTGAGTAGGACTCTGGGCCTCATCTGGCTTGGGGATGTGTGAGCATTGAGCATGACTGTTTAGAGAATGTTTTTCGGGACATTTACCACTTTTTAGTGGGGATCAAAATGGTATAGGGGCAATTAGGAATGTAAAATCACTGAACTCATATGAGAGAGTTTATAGAGGGAAATATTAGGGGTTAGAGTCAGTTGAGTTAAGGCCTGACAAAAAGTCTGTGTTTTGTTGATTTTTAATTCATTGTTGTAAGTATATAATTTTATTAAAGTGAAGAGATCAAAAATCATATATCGGAGAGTTAATGATAAACTAGCTTAGTTAGTATGGATAAAGTAAACTTTTAGTGGTAATAGAAAAATATTGAAGGCTATCTAAAAGTGATGTGAGGGCTAATTATCTCACTGGTAAGAGCGGAAACATTGAGTTTTGTCATTTTGAGAAACTTGTGCTTAAACATCGAAAAAGTGATACTTAAATTTTGGAAAAAGATTGGCAGTGATAAGAAGTGTTATATTCACTTGAGAGCTCTACTTTTTGGAAGTTTGCCACTTAACATTTTGCCAGTTTTATGAGTAGTTGTACATAGAAACCTGAGCTAACTTCTGCAGTATTTCTGATTATTCACACAGTGCTTTGCTGCCTGTAGAGATCAAGTTGGCTGGAAGTTCTCTTAAGTATCATCTCGGCCTTTTGAAAACACAGGTAAATAAGAG
Source organism: Meles meles (assembly GCF_922984935.1). Taxonomy (NCBI): domain Eukaryota; kingdom Metazoa; phylum Chordata; class Mammalia; order Carnivora; family Mustelidae; genus Meles; species Meles meles. The sequence continues at coordinate 93,231,780 of NC_060067.1, forward strand.
GCAGTGTATCCAGAAAAAGAAAAGGTAATTAAAGAGATTCAGTAAAACATGAGAAGATATTCAGAATCCAGGAAGACTAGAACTTAGTACTGGAAAAAAAGAAATGTTAAATCAGAAAAGAATGGAAAGCTAGAAAAAATAGGATAAAGAAAGAGCTTCAGAGGTCCTAATTATGTCTACAATGGCAAACATATCCTAATATATAAATGTATCAAAATGTTGTACACCTTAAATTTTTACAATGTTGCATGTCAAATATATTTGAATGAAAAAAGAAAGAGGAAAAAAAGCCACAGAGATGTATAAAGGAGGAAGAATGGGGAACGTAATTAACATTTAATAATATAATCTTTTTGTAAACTAAGGAGGCTTGATAGTTGAGAGTAAAAATCTGTTATATTTAGTTTTGATAAGACTAAAACATATGCACAACTTGCCATAGTCATTTTAAGGATCATGAAAATCATTCTGTTATGATTAGAAGGAATTAGGTAAAAGTTTTATTACTCAGTAAAGATGCATTTATACCATGGATTTATGTAGGAAAATACCAAGCACACACATATTAAATAATAACAGTATTATTCTTTTTGAAATCTGGACTCTAAGCATGAAAGAATTTTGTTGTCTGCCCGGTAACCTGAATTACTATTTTCTCTGATGCAGAATCAATCCAAGGCTGATTGTTAGTTGATGTATTCCTCTCTGGAGGGTCAGATTCCAGAGAGGGTCAGATTTCCTCTCATTGGGAAATATTAATATCCTCAAATACGGTGAGATTCCTGGAAGTATTCTTCATTTTGTCAGTCACTTCACTTAAACTTCACTTAAACTTGGAGACTTTCTGAAACATCGTCAATCCAGATCTGTCCTCCCAAGAGGCTTGAGTCTTCCTTAACACCTGACAGGATCTCCTTTCTTTCTAAAACATCTCACATCTAGAACTCTTTGTGAAGTCATTTGGTTTCCAATTCTTCCAAACATATCTTTTCAAATTTATACTACCTCTTGCAAGAATTAGGATAATTTTCACTATTTTGCTGTATAGTTAAAAGGTATCTTTCAGTTGTTAAAAGAGTTCAGGTGTTAATCTGAGAGCCCAGCTCATGACCAGAATTTTCCAAGATTTTAGAAAGACTCTAGTTTATTTCATGTAAGTCTATGTTAGATCATGGAGTTGGTTTACAGGTAAAATAATCAGTGACATTTGGAAATCAGTATAATGTTTGCTAATATTTTTCTCAAATGTGGAAGGATATTGCTTCACTTCTCCTTAGATGTTAGTGCTGGGAGGTAGCTTTCCCTAATCCTAATTTGCTCTTCTAATTGGCCAGGGTCTGGGTGACTGTGTACAGGGGAATACTGTTACCAGGGGTGCTTATACCTTGAAGCTTAAGGTGTAGGTCAGTCTTGTCCAACAGTTGGCTGATGGACAATGGGGAGTACTGGCAAAGTTCATAACCCAATATGCTCTCTCTGTGCTCTGGGAAAGAATCTAGAGGAAGAAATCAATGATAGAACAAAGACTAGAAGTAATTTTAGACCAAGATCTCTGAGGCACTAGGAGAAGTAATCCAGAGCACAAGTGCAAGTGCTGGTGGTGGCTTGGAGGAGGGTCACCTTCTCCACCGAGAAGAGAAAGGGAGAAGGTGTGGCTAGAAAGGAAAGCAGCTGGCTGCCTTTAGAAGGAAGGAGTTCTCGTATCATGGCTTCTATTTTCCCAAGGAAGGCAACAAACAATATCATCAGTTGATGGTGAGAGAGGCAGAGAGCAGAGGAATGTGGATGCAAGAGGAGAAGGTATGAAATCATCATTTTGGTGAGTGTAAAAGTGACGTGTGAGGTGTCAAAAACCAAAATTCAATTGAGTAAATTTGAAGATCTAATTGGCTTTGTTAAATGATTCATGAATCAGCCAGTATCCCATCCAGCAAGTAGAGCTGAGATCTGAGAAGTTTTACAAAATAAAACTTTTTATAGGAAGGAGAGTGGGGCAAGAAAGTTATTAGCAAAAGAAAAAGTTTTGAGCAAGGTAACTTTTCCTTAGGGGGAAGAAGGTGACTTACCATGCAGGTTACCTCATCATCCTTTGAGGGAGGGAGAGGGTCCATATGGCAGATTCAGTGGTGCTGATCAGAAAATTTTTGACTGACTGGTTAAGACTACATTTCTGGGGAGGTTGACCCACTTTGAAGTTTTGGCCTAAGTGATACCGTTTTGGGATCGTGATTTTCTTTTCAACAAGGGGAGGTACAGAAGAATCAGTGAATGACTGAGAATGTGTATCAAGTTCCTAATTCTATTTTGGAGGATTGCAATTTTTTTCAGACACTCAGGTTAACAAACTTAAAGGAATTATTTATTAACTCTTCTTTGTTTTTTATTTTCTACACTCAGTTTCTAAAAATGATTTTCCTTAAGACTTTTTTTTTCTTTTTTTTGTTAATAGCCATTCCTTCTCTTCTATCCCACCCTCACTCCTCTGATGTAAGCTGTCATCTTTGCTTACAAAGATAGTGTAAATCTTGGCAGAAACTTCCCCTTCCCTTCTTGATCCAACCACACACACCACTGGCAAAATAATCATTCATAAATATAATTTTTGTCATGTTGTTTCCTTGTTTGTCCAAGTTTCAAAGGTCTTTAGCCTAGGTCTTCCTTAAAATTTTTCCCTATGCTTTGCAGGGTAAAAATTTCTCATCCTGTCAGTACAGTCTTTTCCTTTGACCAGAAATGTAATATTTCCTACTTTTCTGTGTTCACTCATAGTTTCCTTGCCAGAATGTGCAAGCATAATCTTTTCAGGAAATAAATTACACCCATTCTTTAGGACTCTGCTGTCCAAAAGAACTTTCTGTAATGATGGACGTATTCTGTATCTGCATAACCATGTAGGGGCCAAGGGTTTGCTGCCCCAAGATGGGTCACTTTGGCATGAAGATTATTTTGAGTTAAAAGCAATCAAATCCCAGCAGACTCAGGAAAAACTCTTTACTTCCTCCTCAACTGCCTAAATTTACATTGGAAAGGAGAACCTGTACCAGGAAAAGTGCTAGTAACAGAAATCTCTTTTTACCTCAGAAACTTATTTGTGTAACAGTGCTACCTCTGTTTTCCAAACATCTTTGCTCAACCTCCTGCTAAGGGTCTTCCTCTCCTTTGTATCCCCAGACCTCTACTGTCTTTAGCTCAGGATGTAATACAAGCCTCTTGTTGCCTGATTATCTTTGGAATTTTATGTTCCTGTGGATTCCCTGTAAGTACAAAACTAAATTTGATTTTTTCCTGTTCACCTGTCATGTAAAATGAATTATTACTCCAGTTAGAAGAACCTTGGACAAAGGAAAATTTCTACCTCCCCAACAGCCACATTAAATTATTGAGCACTTGAAATGTGTAAGGCACCTATGTTTACATTTTAGTTTTACTTATATTTAATGTTGCTTATATTTAAATTGAAATGTAAAGAGCCATATGTGCCTAGTGACCGCCACATGGACAACACACTAGGAACTACACCTTATCCCATTACTTCCCTGAAGTCTCTTAACCAGTTAAACTTTTATAGACATCCCCCCTCCTGGAAAGTTCAGCAGCTTTGTTGATCTATATAGCACAGTTGTACATTTATCTTGATATTTTTCTACTTTCATGTTTTTATACTTGCCTTGTTTCTCCCCACCTTATTTTTCTTTTTTACTTACAATGTTAAGCTTATAGTATAACCCTCAATACACACTTGACTAAGGTTTTGAATTATTTATGTTGCAAGGGGATGCTTCTCCTCTACTGAGATAAGATAAAAATCAAAGATAAAAATAAAGGAAACTTGTACCAGCTCACCCCTCTGGCAGGAATGGAATCCAAAATGGCTTCTTCTTCTCCTTGTTCTTCTTGAGTAACTTTCTCTCTCTTACATGGCTTCCGTTTTCATTTCTGCCTGGAGGAATTAAAACAGCATTATTGTTAACATGCTTTGCAAAGACTGTTTTCCGATACACAGTTCAATAACGGTTTATTACTATGAGGACAGTAGTGTTTTGATTGTGCTCTGTGCCATGTTAAAATTATATTGTTGTTTTACTAAAGAGCTACTCAGATATATAGCATTTTCCTGGAAGTTGTGGGACCATTTGATTTTCACAGTTTACTAGTCAAACTGGTACTCTAGCAATTAAATCTAAAAGTTTTTTAATTTGAGGACATTCAACTTTTGAAGTAGGGAGTAAAGGGGCCATGTTGCCAGTTTGGAGGGAAGTTAAATGGATTACTAAGTAATTCTGTACTGTCCCTCTCCTAAAGGATTATTCCAGTCCACTCACATAATACATTTTTTTTTGGATCAGTTGAAAGAAATGTACCATTCTCTTGTCCTTCCAATGGAAGGCTGGCCTTCACTTATGTAAATGATGGCCCTCATGCTGGGGGCCCACAAGAGAGCGCCTGACACAATTGCATCAACAGAGATATAAATCCCTCTGCTCGCCTGCCTTCCCTATTCATGAAGCTGCTTCAGTGTTCAGTAATGTTCATTTGCATGTTAACACTAGCAAAAAGTATGCAAAACATGAATGCTGAACTTTTCAAAGAGGAGGAGGGAATAATGCAGCAGGGAGACAGACAAGGAAGAAGGGAAAAGCCCAGAGCAGATAATTTGGCCTGGTTTTGCTTTCTAGACAATGGATGTCTAGAAGCAAAATCAACTTGCCAATCTACCTTTCTTAAAAATAAAATGTAATCAAGCCTATTTGCCTCTTGCCAGATTGAGGAACTTGATTTTTTTTCCAGGGGTTTTTAAAACATGGATTTAAACTCTTAAACTTGGATATAAGGTATATCAATTCAAATACTAGGGCTGGCCCATATCAATTTTGCCCCCTAAAAATAAGGTTTTTATCCTTCTCATTTTCTGTTCATGGGCACTTCCTTATTTTACACAAACACACACACACACACACACACACACACACACACACACGCCCTCTATCAAGTAAATAATGTTATGTACTATATGCCATATAGTACATTCTGATAACATAATGTGGTTTGTTTTGGCTAAATACTATGATTTATAATGACATTATAACATTACTCTATTACATTTGGATACCTCTGTATGACATAAACACTTTTGCTTCTTTCACTTATATGTCATATCAATATAAGAGCAGTGAAACAACAAGCAAACATAACAATCAATGATTTATTTACTGTAATGCAAAAAAACTTTTTTTTGGCAATTGGGGAAAAAGAGTTACTTCAAGAATGGTAAGCAAAAAAGGATGTTTAGTTAAATTCTGAAAAAAAAATGGAGAAAACAGAATAACAAAGAAAGAATGCCAAAAAGACAGTAGTTGAAGAGAAATCTGACATTTAAACCAAGGCCCCTCCTGGTGCCCATGGCAACTCTTCTGACAACTCAGTAAAAAAAGAAAAAAAAAAAAGACAAAAAATCCATTCCCTTCTTTGCTTTCAAGGATAATCCTTGCTTTTTATTTTTTTCTCCCTGGGAACCATGACAATTTTTTTCTTTTTTGGGACTATGCAGGAATTTCTTTTATAATAGACCTAATAAATAATGGAGGGTTAATATCCTTTAGACTACTAGATGGGAAATTTGATCTTCCCAGAACACGTTTTCACACTTATATGTGACCTGGGTGCTAAGAAGCATAAGAAGGGTTAGTTGTTTTATATTTAGGATTTATGCTATTTTACAATTCTCAAGTCAAACACAGTATTAAATATAATTCATGTAAGATGAGTAACTTATTTTAATTTTTCTCTTGAACCTGCATGTGATAATCATTCTCTCTTAATTTAAGTGAAATTTTTATGTATTCTGTCATTTGGTTATCTCTGATTATATCATCACCTAAGATAAGATAAGAATAGGTTCTTTCCACAGTTTGGCGACCGTAGCCATTGCTGCAATAAACATTGGGGTACAAATGCCCCTTCTTTTCACTACATCTGTATCTTTGGGGTAAATACCCAGCAGTGCAATTGCAGGGTCATAGGGAAGCTCTATTTTTAATTTCTTCAGGAATCTCCACACTGTTCTCCAAAGTGGCTGCACTAACTTGCATTCCCACCAACAGTGTAAGAGGGTTCCCCTTTCTCCACATCCTCTCCAGCACACGTTGTTTCCTGTCTTGCTAATTTTGGCCATTCTAACTGGTGTTAGGTGGTATCTCAATGTTGTTTTAATTTGAATCTCCCTGATGGCTAGTGATGATGAACATTTTTTTCATGTGTCTGATAGCCACTTGTATGTCTTCGTTGGAGAAGTGTCTATTCATATCTTCTGCCCATTTTTTGATATGATTATCTGTTTTGTGTGTGTTGAGTTTGAGAAGTTCTTTGTAGATCCTGGATATCAACCTTTTGTCTGTACTGTCATTTACAAATATCTTCTCCCATTCCGTGGGTTGCCTCTTTGTTTTGTTGACTGTTTCCTTTGCTGTGCAGAAGCTTTTGATCTTGATGAAGTCCCAAAAGTTCATTTTTGCTTTTGTTTCCTTGGCCTTTGGAGACTTATCTTGAAAGAAGTTGCTGTGGCTGATATTGAAGAGGTTACTGCCTATGTTCTCCTCTAGGATTCTGATAGATTCCTGTCTCACGTTGAGGTCTTTTATCCATTTCGAGTTTATCTTTGTGAACGGTGCAAGAGAATGGTCAAGTTTCATTCTTCTACATATCGCTGTCCAGTTTTCCCAGCACCATTTATTGAAGAGACTGTCTTTTTTCCATTGAATATTTTTTCCTGTTTTGTCGAAGATTATTTGACCATAGAGTTGAGGGTCCATATCTGGGCTCTCCACTCTGTTCCACTGGTCTATGTGTCTGTTTTTATGCCAGTACCACGCTGTCTTGGTGATCACAGCTTTGTAGTAAAGCTTGAAATCGGGTAACGTGATGCCGCCAGTTTTGTTTTTGTTTTTCAACATTTCCTTAGCAATTCAGGGTCTCTTCTGACTCCATACAAATTTTAGGATTATTTGCTCCAGCTCTTTGAAAAATATCGGTGGAATTTTGATCAGAATGGCATTAAAAGTATAGATTGCTCTAGGCAGTATAGACATTTTAACAATGTTTATTCTTCAACGGATGAGTGGATAAGGAAGATGTGGTCCATATACACAATGGAGTATTATGCCTCCATCAGAAAGGACGAATACCCAACTTTTGTAGCAACATGGACAGGACTGGAAGAAATTATGCTGAGCGAAATAAGTCAAGCAGAGAGAGTCAAGTATCATATGGTCTCACTTATTTGTGGAGCATAACAAATAACATGGAGGACATGGGGAGATGGAGAGGAGAGGGAGTTGAGGGAAACTGGAAGGGGAGATGAACCATGAGAGACTATGGACTCTGAAAAACAACCAGAGGGTTATGAAGGGGCGGCAGGAGGGGGTGGGGTGGGGTGGGAGGTTGAGGAACCAGGTGGTGGGTAATAGGGAGGGCACGTACTGCATGGAGCACTGGGTGTGATGCCAAAACAATGAACACTGTTATGCTGTAAATAAGCAAATAAAAATAAATAAATTAATTAAAAAAAATGAAAAAAAAGATAAGATAAGAATAAAAAGTATACACTAAGTCTATTACATTCAACTTCTATTTCAAACATAATTTCCAAATCGAGAGTCATTTTTCAGGAGCTCTATTATATCAGGACGTGATTCTAATTTCAGAGGGACTTGTGAGCCCAAACATTGTGGGGTGGAAACCACTGTTTCAAGGAAGATAAGATTACTACCCAATGGGTCTCACTGCTATTTTATATGTAATTTGCTCAAGATTGTTTTCATTTTATTTTAAGTGGGAAACGGGGAATGGTTATATTTCAATTGTTTGTTTGCAAACCTTAAATCTGAATTTCAGGAATGCCAGTTTGTACTTAAATATTTTTGTTACTGTTTCCACTTTTAAGGTAACAAAGAATATGCTTAACAAAATTAACAGACTGAACTTTTAATGTTTCAGAGAAAGTTTTCAGGAAGGTTCAATGTCTATAAAGGATCATACTATTTAAATATCTTCTAGAATCTTCAGATTATTTTCTAGAAAGTTGTATCATCTTTTAACAGTGAGGACATTTATTGAGCACATACTCTGTGTCAGGGTCATTTACATAAATTATTTATTATCCTCTTGACGCATCTATAAAGTTAAGTTTTTGTGCCCATCTTACACGTAAAGAAAGATAATAAGGAGCTTATCCAGTGTCACATAATTTCTAACAAGCAGCTGAGCGAGCATCAAACCTAAGCCTAGTTAAATCCAAGTCACAGTGCTGGTTTTTACCACCTCATACAGCATCTTGGAATCAGTGCAATAAATCCCATCTCTCTTCTTCAACAGATAAATTCAAGCAGGCTTCAAATACATTGAAAAGGAGGTTACTTTTTCTTTTCTTTTCCTCTACTTTCTGTTGTGTATACCTTTTTCAGTATAGGTGCACTGTAGTTTTATTTGAGTCGAAGAGTGAAATGGAAGGACTAGAGAGAAGGGGAGAAGGGAGTCTACGTCTCTGAGTTCATGCCTGGAAAGGCCTGCCTAAGTGTGGAGAGAGGAGATGGCAGCTTCCCCCATGAAAATGTCAGTGACTGATTTGCCTCTTCATCTCTGATACCAGCTGCATCTGACATTCTCTGGCAGCGTGTTGAAAGTTGGTCACAGCTATGAACATGAGAGAAAAGGTGTCATGACGATCTGAGTACTGCAAACAGAGCTGGCTTTAATAATCATATAAAAATATATACATTGTAAATTGAATGTATTTTTTGAAATGGGCATGGAAATGTGCTGCTTAGCAGGTGGTTAGCTGACAGCTTCAGTTGCTGCCTCTCTATATTTAGTACTTTTTTCCTGCTGAGGCCACACTTTCTTGGGGGGCTCTCAAAGAATATGTGAGCACTATGGGTGCACTGGTGCGGGTCCATTCCAGTACAGGGACTCCTTGAAGTCATGGCTTTAGCTCCCTATTGGCTGGGAAACATCCTTATAAATGCTCTGAGACTTTGCTTAACCAATTCTCTTTCCTTCTTCTCTCCTTTCACTGGCATGAGACCTGTGTTTGGGGTCTGAAGGTTTTTCCTACCTAGTCTACCTCCTCCTCTTTATCCTTGATAGGTGCTCCCTCTGATAAATCTTTTCAGCATTTAATTCCATCTTGGTATCTGCTTCTTGAAGGACTCCCACTGAACTATGCTTCAAATTAGTTGACCTGGAAGGCCAGTCATTTACGTTGAAGATGTGGTCACATCTCAAAACACTGTTCTTTCTAGATGTTTATCAATATCCACCTAGTCGCCTAAAGAACCATAGATATTTTGTAACTAAAATCTATTAATGTATTTGAATCCGGATCTTCATCAGTATATCTGTCTATAAATAACTGTCTACTTCTAGAAAATCAAATTTTGTATAAAAGAATTAATATTTCTTAAATGGATACACTATAGTGCTCCTGAAATTCACTATAGATTATTTACATAGTCACAAAGGGTCATGATGAGCACGATAAAGTTTCTGTAATCAGACTCGCCGGTAAACAAGTCTTTAGCTCTAGAATTATTTGAACAATCTACTGAGATTTCCCCATGTGAACTTCAGAGTCAATTCTTTTTGCCCCAGCACCACCTAAGTGCCTTCTCGATTAGGAACCATATTTTAAACTGATCCAGTTAATACTCTTAACGCTAGCCTGTTAGTCCCCAGTGTAATTTTTCTGCCAAATTCCTTTTAAATGGTATCCTTAAATCTAATGATCCTTTTCTATACTCATCAGTTATAGTCTGTCACTACCTTTACAGCTAGTTAATTTCTCAACGAGTGTCTCTCTCTCTTGAAGGGCCTGGATAGAGAGACATAAATTTTCCCATCATGAGGAATTGGTTGGCTAAGTTGTACATCAGTCCAGAGAAACAAGTATGTCCAATTCTACAGCTGTAAGTTTAAAAGAGTTGCACTGACACCTGATAGGTACAATAGAATGGTGTCTCTAAAGTTATACTATATGGTAATTCTAACTTCACCATTTACTAGTCTTGAGACTTCAGGTAAGTTAAGGAATATTTTAAAATATTCCAGTATCTATTCTGAATAGCACCTACTCCTAGAGTTGTTATAACGGTTGCATGATGATCTACGTAAAGTATTTAAGTAATTCATATGCAGAGAAAGCCCTTAATAAATGTTAATTATTATTATTTGTTATAGCTCAAAGTACCTAAAAATTTAGTTTTTCAGATCCAGATTTCTTTCTTCAAAATACCTTGAAATGGACAACACATCTGATACAAATCAGAAAATTAAACTAACCTGGAAAATGTGAATTTACTATGTTAGTTATTTATTCAAGTTTTGGATTTGCACTGACATTTTAATTTTTTGTTCTTAATTTCTAAGTATATAAACCTATAATGTGTGTATTTAACTTAATGCAGATTTCAGCTACTTTAGTAAAGGAAGATGGATGAGTGCATTATAGTATGGCAAACTGTCAGCCTAGAGATGGTTCTGTCTAAAAGCCAGGCTACAGATGAGGTGTTACCTGGAATTCCCTAGTTCTCACACCATGACATGTGCAATTTCTCTAATTATTCTAACAATGGAATTTAAAATACAGATCTTTCTCAAGTTATGGTCACCCATTTTAAGAAAAAAATGCAGTTAATGCTCCGAACCTAACAAATATCTTTGCTTAACCTAGCCTACCTTCAACATGTTCAGAACAATTACATTAACCTACAGTTGGGCAAAATCATCGAACACAAAGGCCATCTTTTTTTGAAAAATTTTTTTTAAGCTTTTATATGTTTATTTGACAGACAGAGATCACAAGTAGGCAGAGAGGCAGGCAGAGAGAGAGGGGGAAGCAGGCTCCCCACTGAGCAGAAAGCCTGATGTGGGGCTCCATCCCAGGACCCCGAGACCATGACCTGAGCTGAAGGCAGAGGCTTAACCCACTGAGCCATCCAGGCTCCCCAAGCCCATTTTTTTTTTTAAAGATTTTATTTATTTATTTGACAGAGATCACAAGTAGGCAGAGAGGAAGGTGGGGGGGGAGGAGGGGAAGCAGGCTCTCCACTGAGCAGAGAGCCCAATGCAGGGCTCTATTCCAGGACCCTGAGATCATTACCTGAGCTGAAGGCAGGGCTTAACCCACTGAGCCACCCAGGTGCCCCCACAAAGCCTATTTTATAATCATATGACTATCTCATGTAATTTATTGAGTACTGTACTGTAAGTAAGAAGCCAGAATGGTTGTAGAGGGAAAGAATGGTTCTGAGTGTATCTATTCCTTGTTTACTCTTGTGATGGATGTTTGACTGGAAGCTGTGGCTTCCTTTGGCTGCCCAGCATCACTAGAGATGATGGTACCACATGTCACTATCAAAATGCAAAGTACAATTTCTACTGAATGTGTATTGCCTTCACATTATCATAAAGTTGAAAAATTGTGTCATAAAAAGAGGATGGTATTTTTTGGTACTTCTCTTATTTAGAATGAATATAATAAGAAATAGAAGATTTGATTCTCATTTGCATTGCTAATGTCTTTTCAAATGTGTCTTTTTCACATTGCATTAAAATTTGGAGAATCAAATGGTGGCTCTAGTTGATAATAGTATATTATATAATTGAAATTTGCTAAGAGAGTAGAATTTACACCAGAATGAAAGAAAGGAAAGAAGGAAGGAAGAGGTAAATATGTGAGGTGAGGTTGTGTTAATTAACTTGGTAGGAATTCTTTCACAATGTACTTCTGTATCAAATGTTCATACTATAGCTTTTAAATATATTGCAGAGTTATTTGTCAATTATATCTCAATAATGCTGAAAAAAATTGGAGAGTTAAGCTTCAAAGTGTTCTCAAAGCATATTCATTTTCAGATATCCAAAAGAAACAAAACAGTCTCGTTATGCGAAGCTCATGATTGGCATAAATACTGGGCTGAATGAGACTTCCATTGATTTGTTTATTGTAACTTTTTGGAGGCGAAAGATGTCTTTTTGTGACAGTAACTACACAAACGTATCAAGTACCTTTTCTTTCATCAGAACTGTTGGATTAATAAGGGAAAAACTGTACTCTAAGCTGGCCAACCAAACCAGCAAGCAAACTCCAGTTCCTGTCTCAAAGCCCTTCCAGGTTCTTCTTTCCTATCCCGTTTCTATGCATGCCAAAAGTACCAAGTATGCAGAAGTAGAAGGGTATAAACTACCCTCCCTGTTTGTACTTGGGGCTCAGACCTTTGGAGAACAGTCTTCTCTGAGCCAGCTTGTGTTAGAAACCTCCAATCTTCCAAAGTCTCCGAGTGCTGCTTGGTTCTCCCATCAGGATCTAGGCCAGGTTCTGTAACAGGATAGCAGGTTGTAATAGGACAGCAGAGTTAGGGTGAAGAGAGGTTGAACTTTAAAGGGCACTTTAGAACTTAGGTTCCTCTTTCTCTTCCCACTTGGAAGACCCCACTTCCTTCATGTAGTCATCCCTCATCTCAGTTTCTCCTCCATTTTGTTTTCTGTCTCCATTGTTACCTAAACTTTGGGGTGGAAAATGAATCTACAAGCAGTATCAGATATTTCTTTGCTGTAGTCAGTCTGAAAGTTTATCTGAGCTTTTATTTTTGCTTCTGTGTGAATGGAGCCGTCTTCACAGTTCCAATGAGGAAGCTGAACAGAAGGGAATGAATTGAATAATAAATATGCAGATTAACATGAAATTTTTTTGTTTTTATTTATTGTTTATTATGGAGGAATTCAAACTTCAAATATAGGAGAATAGAGAAAATAGTATAAAGAATTCTTGTGTTCTTGTAACCCAGCTTCAACAGTCATTGATATGAATCACTTCTGTTTCTTCGATCTCCCTGTTTTCTTTGGTTTTGATCCTGAAGTATTCTAAAGTGAAACTCAGACATCATAACATTTTGCCCTTACATACTTCAATAAAGATATTAGCAGATAGGGACTTTTGCTTCCATTGTTAATGCAATTAAGAGGTTGAAGAATAGTCAGTATAGTATTCTTTTATCCTCTATGGCAATGTAGGGTAACTTGCTTTGTTATTAAATGTTGACATTAAGAGTGTTGAACTGCTTATCATGCTAACCATACTGTTTAATGTGAAATATTTTAGAGGATTTGAAATTCTATATTGCTAAATTCCTTATAGGATAGATATGACTTTCTTGTTTTATAGCTATAAATACTATAGTTAGGGTCCTAGCAAATGAAGTAATGCAGGTGTGATTGTTAGGTCCCCCAATAATGGGTCCATGATTAAAGGAGCAAGATTGATACAAAGTGAAGGGCAAGCGAAGCTTTATTTTGGGCCAAACATCAAGAATCAAACTGAACGTTCGGGGCCGCGCTTCTTACAGAGAGGGTGACCTCTCTCTGCTTCACAGACCAGCTTTTAAGGGCAAAGGCCATGTGGTTGGGCCTGGCCATGCACAGGTGGCCAATGAAATGGTAACACACAGAGAAAGCTGCACAGTCATGCTAGGTGACCAACTGAATTAAAATTTACCCTAGTAGATATTTGAATTAGCCTATCACCTTGGTCAGAATTGGCGCCCAAAAGGCACCCAGAAGGTGGGACCCATACTCCTTGGTAACTAGGGAGACAGTATGCATCCCCGGCACTGATCAGATGTCTCCACCTGGCCTGACCCACCCTTGTATTTGGACTTTGTTACCTGGGGCTGGTGTCCGGGACTTGTTTTTAAGTAAGTCCCCTGGGGGAAGGCGGGCAGGGACAGTTTAAGTTTTAAACAACAAAATTATTGTCTAACCAGATGGAAGCGCTCTGGCTGAATAGGTCCTTACAGTGATATGCAGCACATCAGGCTTTCAGTTCCTCCTTAAGTCCTGAGGTCACTGGTGTTTTAAAAAATCCTTTCAAAGGGTTGAAATTTGATAGGTGAAACATAAAAAGAAAAAAAAAAAAGGTGCCATGCCCAGAGACACATGATGCCATTTGGAAGACTGTGGAAAGGGTTAATGTTTTACTTCTAAGGGTGGAGGAGGAGAGTAGAGTGAACACTAGACCCAAGGAGGATGTTACTGTCTTCTCAATCGCGGTACAGATAGCACAACTAATTCCTAACAACTGTAGATTTGCACAGCAGAAAACACAAATGAGGTTGTGATTACTATATTTTCTTTGTGAGATATTGAGAGACTGTATTAGCAGGTCAGTAAATTGACTTTTGACTACTGTGCTCATTCAGCAGAAAGAGTTTAGTACATGTGGCCTCCAAGTTGACACATGTTCGTTTCAACCATAGTGGCACTGCTGGCATTTCTGTCTCTGTTCAGGGTCATGGTCATTTATTTGAGGCCAAAGATTTATCCTTTTTTGGTACATTCATCTATTGAACCTCTGCTGTGGGCATGTCTTTCACTGGCCACTTCTTGAACTCTTAATATTAGATTTGCTTTCCCTACATGTCTCTTCAAAGGATAGTTGGATGTTTATTCTGTGACTCTACTTTTCCTGTTGCCTTTTGATCATTTGTTTAGTTGTCATGAGCACTTATAGAAATATTGTTTCTTGACTGTTTTATTCATTCCATATTTTATATGAAAGTCTTTCCCATAAACCTGTTAAAACTGGAATAATAAAATCTGATGGAGGAGACATACCACTCTCTTTTCCCTTTCTCCAAGGCTCCTTCTGAGGTCCTTGACTCTTTTGTGAAAACATTTTAAATCAACCCTTCCTTTAAAAATTCAGTAATGAGGAGCTTTTAAAAATAGTCTATTTCATTATTGAAAAATTTACTTTGTTAGAAAGTCATTATTTTTGTTGTATAAAATTTTGTCTCTCTGTTTAACTTATACTCATTTATGCTTTCCGTGGGAAAACCTTTCAAATATTGGGAGACATTTATAGCACACTTTTCTTAATACAAGGTCAAATCAGGGCTAGAATTCCTACTACGTTTAGTTAGCACCAAATGTCAGTATACACATGGGCACTCTCTTAGTCTCATAGATTAACTGTAACTTATGTATTTTAAACATTAATAGAGTGAAAAAGTGTCCTCAATACTTTAAAAAAATAGGAGACAGAGAGAGAAGAGAGAAATTTAAAACATATTCCCCTGTACAAATCTCTGTGTAATGCTATGTGAGCATATTTATAATTAAAGATAGATTCCAATATAAATATCCATATGCAATATACATTTAAAAGCTTTTGAAACATTAAAACATGGAATGGAATTTAGAATGCCAACAAGAAAACAAACAAACAAAAACAAATGAAAAAAAAAACTAGAATATTTTTCTTGTGTAAAAGGTTTTTATTTTTTTTCTAAAGATAAAAATTTGTTTAAAAAGATTTAATTACTTTTTGTTTACTTCACTTTGTTTCTGTGCAGAACTATAAAATGGCAAAAGATGGAATCGGTTATCCTTTTTACAACTCACACATCTACTATCTCTCTCTTCTTTCTAGTTTCTGAGACTGGAATTTTTGAATATTTTAATATCTAACTGTCTTTATATTTTCTCATGATGCCTTCTACAGGCATTGAAACAATGATGTTTAAAAACGTTTTGTGATTGATTGGTGATGGAACACTACCCAGCAATCAAAACACAGGTTATATTAGCTAATCATGACTGTGTTACATTTTTATTTCTAATCAAAGAAATAACTATATT
This sequence comes from Meles meles, assembly GCF_922984935.1. Taxonomy (NCBI): domain Eukaryota; kingdom Metazoa; phylum Chordata; class Mammalia; order Carnivora; family Mustelidae; genus Meles; species Meles meles. The sequence goes on from NC_060067.1 coordinate 93,247,470, forward strand.
TGTTTTCAATGGCAAAAGCTATGCTTAATGAAAAAAGTTTCAGGAGTCCTAAATCTTTAACAAACATTCTTGAGTATTTGAAACATGTTTTGATAGAGTTTTTTTACAATTTTAAATAGTGTAGTTAAGTGAAGAGAAGATTTAATGAACCTCAAGTTTCTTTTTTCTTCTCTTTCTTCCTCTTTTTTTTTTAAACTAAAGAGGGAATCTTAAACCACATCTCGAAATGAAGATGTAGTTCAAATGGCCAAGAACATTATAATGCTTGAAAAATGATGTTAACTCAATTTATCCTTTCTTTCTAAATGTTGATGTAACCAGGAAATGATTTAATGTGTTCTTGTCATTAATAATAAAACAGGCCATAAGTAGAATATACTGATCCACAATCAATTCATTTTGTTTTCTTGCAAAACAGGGAAGAGAATGAAAAATAGACCTCTCCAACCTGCCTCGTAGAACAACCATTCTTCTGAACTAGCAGCTTCAATTAATTCAGTACACTGGCGCTGTGAAATTGTGGTGACATTTACTAGCACATTACCTTTCTTGGGAAATCAGCTTATTTGTAATATAAAAGAGAAAAAGAAGAAAATATGGTAAAGTTGTGTTTATGGCTTTCTTTTTCACTTGGTAAGCAAGATACTTTTCAGGGTAAATTCTCTATAATACAAATAAATAGGTGTCTCTCACCTTCAGTGACTTTTGCACACTTATACTGCTTACTTATATATAACACACATATATATTGAAAATCTTGGCTGCTACTTGCTTTTGAAACCAGATTTGTCAAATTTAGGAACTTTGTACTCCATACTCTGTTAACATATTCATATCTTTAAAACCTGGGAGGAAAGATAATTAATGCTGGGTCATTGTGATTGATAATCTCTAATTTGTTAATGAGATTTGATGACCATTTATCTACTCTGTCTCTGTGCAGAATTATAAAATGGCATGAGAGTCAGTGACCATTTATTTCTTCCAACTTGACCATGTTTGTCTTGAACATTTTTTCATTCTAATGGAGACTATGCCTTTTTCATTACACACTATAGTGCAGAGTGTTTAAAAATATTTTATGGAGGATTGTGAAGAAAAAAAAAGTCCCAAGGAGAAGGTAATAAAATGTCTTTGTCAAGCAAGTGATGAAAATGTTTGACATTATATTTCATTTACAGAGAAATTGAGGCCCTAGAAATAGAAAAAGAGTAGAATTCCTCTTTTGAGCTCATCCCTTGTAAACATTTGTTATAACTTCTAGTAATTTGTTTAATTTTTCTCAGTTAGATAAAGCATGTCATCTGCAGAGAAGACAAGGACGGATTATATAGTTCTATTTAACAATATCCTTCTTAAGTTGATTTTTCATGAACTGGAGCTATGAGTAATTTGTTAATTTCTTCAGTAGACTATAATATGATTATTCCTCAACAGTAAGCAACGTCTCACATATCACAATCACACATAGATTTACAAAGAAACACTTAAGGGGAATGTGTTTTTCAAACTTTAATTACTTTATAGATTTAACATATATTCACCTTGGCAACTTTAAGAACACCACATCTTACAAATAACTTCTGAAAAACGAAGGAAACATCTAGCTTTCTATCTAGAGAGAATCTTCCTACGTAGGCTTTTCTTAAAGCTATTCCAGGAGCTGACCCAATATATTTATTTTTAAATATGTTAGATTTACTGCATCATAATAAAAGTAGTTTTAAATGTATTTGCAAATGTGACTGCAGTGAGAGAGATTTTCACACACTTTCCTCTTGCTGCTAAGGATATAAGTTAAAGATTTCAGAGATTTTAATGTTAATATTTAAAAGTAAGTCACCTATTCATCTGTCGATTGACATCTCAGCTCTTTCTATAGTTTGGCTATGTGTACATCACTACTGTAAACACTGGGGTGTATATGTCCCTTCAGATCGATACATTTGTTTGTATCCTTTGGGTCAATACCTAGTAGTGCAAGTGCTGGGTCATATGCTAGCTCTGTTTTTAACTTCTTGAGGAACCTCCATACTGTTTTCCACAGTACTAGCTTGCATTCCCATGAACAGTGTAAGAGAGGTTCCCCTTTCTCTGCGTCCTTGCCAACATTTATTGTTTCCTGACTTGTAAATTTTAGCCACTCTGATTGGTGTAAGGTGGTATCTCATTGTAGTTTTGATTTGTATTTCCCTGACGCCAAGTGATATGGAACATTTTTTCATATGTCTGCTGGCTATTTGTGTATCTTCTTTGGAGAAATGTCTTTTCATGTCTTCTGACTATTTCTTGACTGGATTTTTGTTTTTTTTGAGTGTTGAGTTTGATAAATTCTTTATAGATCTGGGATACTAGGCCTTATCTGAAATGTCATTTGCAAATATCTGCTCCTATTCCGTAGGTTGCCTTTTAGTTTTGTTGACTGTTTCCTTTGCTGTGCAGAGAAGAGCACAGGATGTCTTATCTTGATGAAGTCCCAATAGTTCATTTTTGCTTTTGTTACCCTGGCCTTTGGAGGTAAGTCTAGCAAGAATTTGCCTCGGTTGAGGTCGAAGAGGTTGCTGCCGGTGTTCTCTTCTAGGATTTTGATGGATTCCTGTCTCGCATTGAGGTCTTTCATCCATTTGGAGTTTATCTTTGTGTATATTGTAACAGAATGGTCCAGTTTCATTTTTCCTCATGTGGCTGTCCAATTTTCTCAATACAATGGAATATTACTCAGCCATCAGAAAGGATGAATACTTAACATTTACATCAATGTGGATGGACCTGGAGGATATTATGCTGAGCAAAACAAGTCAATGAGAGAAAGACAATTATATGGTTTTACTCATGTGTGGAATATAAGAAACAGCACAGAGAATCATAAGGGAAGGGAGGGAAAACTGAATGGGAAGTCATCAGAGAGGGGAAAAAAAAACTATGAGAGACTCTTAACTATAGGAAACAAACTGAGGGTTGCTAGAGGAGTGGGACGTGGAGGGTGGGATAATTGGGTGGTGGGCATTAAGGAGGGCATGTGATGTGATAAACACTGAGTGTTATACACAACTGATGAATTATTGAACTCTACCTCTGAAACTAATTATGTACTATATGTTGGCTAATTGAATTTAAATTAAAAAAAAAGTAAGTCAACTAAGTGAAGCAAATAAATGGAATAGACAAATTCCTTGAAGATATTAGTTCACTATTTTATTGTATTATTTTGTTTTAACTCTAATATTCTCCTTTACTTTGCAAAAAATTTCCAGGGAATTTCTTTTCCCCATAACTCATCCTAGTAGCTTTTGAAATTTCTTCCATTGTTTGAATGGGACATACTCATTCTGGATATTGACCTTAAAAAATAATATTGTTAATAAGTTATGTTAGATCAAGTAGATTTGCCTCTGATAAGAATCTCCATTCTACTTTATTTCACTTGCATCTTTTCAATATAAGTAGCTCTCTGTCTACAAAGATAAGTTTGTAACATCTGTTAGAATATGTTTCATGATATTTTCTAGTATTTTAAGCTATTAGTATTAGTAATGTGCATCTATTATAAGCATCTTTAAATATGTCTCTCATTAAATGCTTTAAATTTCTAGAATTTGAATTGTTAGGTTAATGGCATGCAAATATATGAGTAAGATTCTTTTTTTTAAAGATTATTTATTTATTTATTTATTTGATAGAGAGAAAGAGGGAGTGAGAGCGTGAGTGATCACAAGCAGGTGGAGAGGCAGGCAGAGAGAGGGGGAAGCAAGTTCCCCGCTGAGCAGAGAGCCTGATGCAGGACTTGATCCCAGGACCCTGAGATCATGACCTGAGCCAAAGGCAGAGGCTTAACCCACTGAGCCACCCAGGCGCCTCTATGAGTAAGCTTCTTTAGAAAAGTTGAATCCATTTACATCAGCAGTAGGAGAGGTGACGTATACCGTTTGCTCAAACCCTGATTAACACTGGTGAATGTTTGTTTAAATATTTTCCAGCCGGTAGGTTAGAAACAATATCATTTTAGAGTTCATATTTTGAGCTTATTTATATTTGTAACCTTCTCTTTTTATTATGGTATTTTCCTATTTTTCTCTTGGCATCTTTTTTTTTTAAGTTTTTATTTATTATTTGAGAGAGAGAGAGAGCATGAGAGAGCAGCAGAAGGAGAAGAAGGGCACAATCTCAGGACTCTGGAATCATGACCTGAGCCGAAGGCAGATGCTTAACTGGCTGAGCCACCCAGGCACCCTTGAACATCTATTTTTTAGTTGACTTGGAATTTATATGAACACTCAAACTCACACATGCACACACATATTAAGAACACACATTTTTTTTCTGTCATATATGTTGCGAATATTTTTTTCCAGATTTCTATTTGCCTTTTAATTTGATGACCTGTTATGTCCTACAGAGAATTTAAATTTTATAGATTATTAAAACTATAGGGTATTTAGAGATCTTGACAACCACCCTAAAATTTATCTTTATGTTCTCTTTAATGCCTGGAAAATTATGTGCTAATCAAGTCACAGGAACTAATAAATCCTTATGGATTCCTCATGAAACATTCCAACAATATCTATTTATGACTAGGAGATACACAAAAGGAAAGATTATTGCACCATTTTTTTAAAGTAAGCCTTACTGAAAAATAATATATGTATTGTTATGTGCACACATCATTAGTGAACAAATTTTTCTAAAATAAACTATCATCCGCATTAAGAAAAAGCACAGTTCACATTTTCTGAACCTTAGGATCCCCATTTGTGCCTCTTCCAGTCACTATCCCACAGAGTAATCACTATCCTGGTTTATAACACCAAAGAATGGTTTTCCTCTTTTTGAACTTTATATAAATGGAATCAGTGTTAAATCTTCTGTGTCAGGTTTCTTCCATTTTGCATTATGTATGCAAAAATTGTTGTAGTTGCATAGGATTGTCGTTCTTATATTTTTATTGCTGTAGAGCATACCTTGAGGTTACCATAACACATTTATTCATCCATTATGTAGATTACAGATAAGTGGTAGTTTCCAGTTTTGGCTTTGTGAACAGTACTTTCAGGTACATTGTTGAACATATTCTGTAGTGAAAATATGCATACATTTGAGTTTGATACATACTTAGGTGTTAAATTGCTAAGTCATAGCATTTGTGTGCATATCCAGCATTAGTAGATACTGCCAAATAGTTTTTCAAAATGATAGCACCAGCTTACAGTTCCTTTAGCATCATATGAGAGATCCAATTTTCCACATCTTTCTAATTGCTTTGTGTATTCCTTTTTTTAAAAGATTTTATTTATTTATTTGACAGAGAGAGATCACAAGCAGGCAGAGAGGCAGGCAGAGACAGACGGGGAAGCAGACTCCTCGCCAAGCAGAGAGCCCAATGTGGGACTCAATCCCAGGACCCTGAGATCATGACCTGAGCCGAAGGCAGAGGCTTAACCCACCTGAGCCGAAGGCAGAGCCTTAACCCAGGCACCCCTGTGTATTCATTTTTAATTTTTGTATAACAAATTACCACAAATTTTGTGTGTGTGTGTTTTTTTTTAAGATTTTATTTATTTATTTGACAGACGGAGATCACAGAGAAGCAGGCAGAGAGAGAGGAGGAAGCAGGCTCCCTGCTGAACAGAGAGCCCGATGTGGGGTTCGATCCCAGGACCCTGGGATCATGACCTGAGCCGAAGGCAGAGGCTTTAACCCACCGAGCCACCCAGGCGCCCCCACAAATTTTGTGCTTTAAAACAACATACATTTATTACTTTATAGTTTCTATAGGTCAGAAGTTGGGGTGTGGCTTTGTTGGGTTCTCTGCTAGGGACTCAAAGGCTGAAATCCAGGTTTTGGACAGGATATTTTCTCATCTAGAGGCCTTATAAGGGATGGGTCCTCTTCTAAGTTTCCTATGTATTTGGAAAACTTAATTTATTTGCAACTATAGAAAATGTATCTTGTTCCTTCAAAGCCAACAATAGAGAGTTTCTACTTTTTTTTTTAAAAGATTTTATTTATTTATTTGACAGATAGAGATCACAAGTAGGGAGAGAGGCAGGCAGAGAGAGAGAGAGAGGAGGAAGTGACGCGGGACTCGATCCCAGGACCCTGGGATCATGACCTGAGCGAAAGGCAGAGGCTTTACCCCACTGAGCCACCCAGGCGCCCCAGAGAGTTTCTACTTTTCAAGACCCTTTTTCAAAAAAGGCTTACCTGGTTAGGTTGGGACCATCCAGAATAATTTTTTTATTAACATAAACTGATTAGAAACCTTAATTATGTTTGCACAATGCACTCATCTTTGGCATCTTGTATTAGTTATAAGCAAATTACAGACCCCACCTACCGATCAGTCAAGAGTTGTGGAGACCAGGATGCTGGAATCATGCTTTTGGAATTCTGCCATCCACATTTGGTCTTATTTCTGTTTTTAATTTTGGCCATTTTGATGACATTGCATTGATGGCATGAAGTTGAGCAACTTTTCACATTTTATTGTCCATTTGAATATCCTCTTTTAGTAAGTATCTGCCAGTCTTTGCCATTTTTCTGTAAGTTTGATGGTCTATTACTTCCTGATTTATAGGGGCTCTCCAGTGTCCCAAGTGACTTCTTTTACTGAATAAGAGTGCTTAATTTTAATATAACCAATTGTATTATTTTTTTTTTTCATGGCTAGTGTGTGTTTGTACTCTACTTAATAAATTTTTGCCTAGGGATGCCCAGATGGCTCAGTTGGTTGAATGTCTGCCTTTGGCTTAGGTCATGATCCTGAGGCTCTAGGATCAAGGCCCACGTCGGGTTTCTTGCTCAGCTGGGGGCCTGCTTTTCCCTCACCCTCTTCCTCCTTCCCTCTGCTTGTGCTCTGTCTCTGTCTCTCAAATACATACATAAAATTTTTGAAAATAAATAAATAAATTGTTACCTAATCAAAGGTTGTACATATAGTCTCCTATATTTTCTTCTAAAATCTTTACTTTTAGTTTCCATGTTTTGATAGTCATCAGTCTAGAACTGATTTGGGCATATAGTGTTAAGAGATTTTTACTATGTGGATATCCTCTTATGCATGCCACAAAATCAGTAAATGGACCCAGAGTAATAGGAATTGTAAATCATCAGCTCAGTATTCTGAATGTCTTTGTGCTCTGTTACCTTAGCTCCTCTAGTTCTCAAAGCTTCTGTAGCACCTGAACACATTCAAACAGATAATTTTAAAATTTTATCTTGTTTTTGTAATAGTTCCATGTGGGATTCTTGTCTTATTTCACCCTACTTTGAAGTAGTAATTTGCAATAAGTTTTTTTTTTTTTAAATTTGAAATTTATTTATTTTTTTTCAGCGTAACAGTATTCTTTGTTTTTGCACAACACCCAGTGCTCCATGCAATACGTGCCCTCCCTATTACCCACCACCTGGTTCCCCCAACCTCCCACCCCCGCCCCTTCAAAACCCTCAGGTTGTTTTTCAGAGTCCATAGTATCTTATGGATTGCCTCCCCTTCCAACTTTTTTTTTTTTAATAAACATATAATGTATTTTTATAACCAGGGGTACAGGTCTGTGAATCGCCAGGTTTACATACTTCACAACACTCACGATAGCACATACCCAACCCAATGTCCTTAACCCCCTCCCCCTCTCCCAACCCCACCTCCCCCCAGCAACCCCCAGTTTGTTTTGTGAGATTAAGAGTCATTTATGGTTTGTCTCCCTCCCAATCCCATCTTGTTTCATTTATTCTTCTCCTATCCCCCAATACCCATGTTGCAACTCCATGTCCTCATATCAGGGAGATCATATGGTAGTTGTCTTTCTCCAATTGACTTATTTCACTAAGCATGATACCCTCTAGTTCCATCCACATCATTGCAAATGGCAAGATTTCATTTCTTTTGATGGCTGCATAGTATTCCATTGTGTATATATACCACCTCTTCTTTATCCATTCATCTGTTGATGGACATCTAGGTTCTTTCCATAGTTTGGCTATTGTAGACATTGCTGCTATAAACATTCGGGTACACGTGCCCCTTCGGATCACTGCGTTTGTATCTTTAGGGTAAATACCCAGTAGTGCAATTGCTGGGTCATACGGTAGCTCTATTTTCAACTTTTTGAGGAACCTCCATGCTGTTTTCCAGAGTGGTTGCACCAGCTTGCATTCCCACCAACAGTGTAGGAGGGTTCCCCTTTCTCCGCATCCTTGCCAGCATCTGTCATTTCCTGACTTGTTAATTTTAGCCATTCTGAGTGGTGTGAGGTGTTATCTCATTGTGGTTTTGATTTGTATTTCCCTGATGCTGAGTGACATGGAGCACTTTTTCATGTGTCTGTTGGCCATCTGGATGTCTTCTTTGCAGAAATGTCTGTTCATGTCCTCTGCCCATTTCTTGATTGGATTATTTGTTCTTTGGGTGTTGAGTTTGCTAAGTTCCTTATAGATTTTGGATAGTAGCCCTTTATCTGATATGTCGTTTGCAAATATCTTCTCCCATTCTGTCAGTTGTCTTTTGGTTTTGTTAACTGTTTCCTTTGCTGTGCAAAGCTTTTGATCTTGATGAAATCCCAATAGTTCATTTTTGCCCTTGCTTCCCTTGCCTTTGCCGATGTTCCTAGGAAGATGTTGCTGCGGCTGAGGTCGAAGAGGTTTCTGCCTGCGTTCTCCTCAAGGATTTTGATGGATTCCTTTCTCACATTGAGATCCATCATCCATGTTGAGTCTATTTTCGTGTGTGGTGTAAGGAAGTGGTCCAATTTCATTTTTCTGCATGTGGCTGTCCAATTTTCCCAGCACCATTTATTGAAGAGGCTGTCTTTTTTCCATTGGACATTCTTTCCTGCTTTGTCATAGATTAGTTGACCATAGAGTTGAGGCTCTACTTCTGGGCTCTCTATTCTGTTCCATTGATCTATGTGTCTGTTTTTGTGCCAGTACCATGCTGTCTTGATGATGACAGCTTTGTAATAGAGCTTGAAGTCCGGAATTGTGATGCCACCCACTTTGGCTTTCTTTTTCAATATTCCTTTGGCTATTCGAGGTCTTTTCTGGTTCCATATAAATTTTAGGATTCTTTGTCCCATTTCTTTGAAAAAAATGGATGGTATTTTGATAGGGATTGCATTAAATGTGTAGATTCCTTAAGGTAGCATAGACATTTTCACAATATTTATTCTTCCAATCCAGGAGCATGGAACATTTTTCCATTTCTTTGTGTCTTCCTCAATTTCTTTCATGAGTACTTTATAGTTTTCTGCATATAGATTCTTAGCCTCTTTGGTTAGGTTTATTCCTAGGTATCTTATAGTTTTGGGTGCAATTGTAAATGGGATTGACTCCTTAATTTCTCTTTCTTCTGTCTTGTTGTTGGTATACAGAAATGCACCTGATTTCTGTGCATTGATTTTATATCCTGATACTTTACTGAATTCCTGTACAAGTTCTAGCAGTTTTGGAGTGGAGTCTTTTGGGTTTTCCACATATAGTATCATATCATCTGTGAAGAGTGATAATTTGACTTCTTCTTTGCCGATTTGGATGCCTTTAATTTCTTTTTGTTGTCTGATTTCTGAGGCTAGGACTTCTAGTACTATGTTGAATAGCAGTGGTGATAATGGACATCCCTGCCATGTTCCTGACTTTAACGGAAAAGCTTTCAGTTTTTCTCCATTGAGAATGATATTTGCGGTGGGTTTTTCATAGATGGCTTTGATAATATTGAGGTATGTGCCCTCTATCCCTACACTTTGAAGAGTTTTGATCAGGAAGGGATGCTGTACTTTGTCAAATGCTTTTTCAGCATCTATGGAGAGTATTATATGGTTCTTGTTCTTTCCTTTATTAATGTGTTGTATCACATTAATGGATTTGCGGATATTGAACCAACCCTGAAGCTCTGGAATAAATCCCACTTGATTGTGGTGAAGAATCCTTTTAATGTACTGTTGAATCCTATTGGCTAGTATTTTGGTGAGAATTTTTGCATCTGTGTTCATCAAGGATATTGGTCTGTAGTTCTCTTTTTTGGTGGGATCCTTGTCTGGTTTTGGGATCAAGGTGATGCTGGCCTCATAAAATGAGTTTGGAAGTTTTCCTTCCATTTCTATTTTCTGGAACAGTTTCAGGAGAATAGGAATGAGTTCTTCTTTAAATGTTTGGTAGAATTCCCCTGGGAAGCCCTCTGGCCCTGGGCTTTTGTTTGTTTGGAGATTTTTGATGACTGTTTCAATCTCCTTACTGGTTATGGGCCTGTTCAGGTTTTCTATTTCTTCCTGGTTCAGTTGTGGTAGTTTATATGTCTCTAGGAATGCATCCATTTCTTCCAGATTGTCCAATTTGTTGGCGTAGAGTTGCTCTTAGTATGTTCTTATAATTGTCTGTATTTCTTTGGTGTTAGTTGTGATCTCTCCTCTTTCATTCATGATTTTATTTCTTTGGGTCCTTTCTCTTTTCTTTTTGATGAGTCTGGCCAGGGGTTTATCAATCTTATTGATTCTTTCAAAGAAACAGCTCCTAGTTTCATTGATTTGTTCTATTGTTTTTTTGGTTTCTATTTCATGGATTTCTGCTCTGATCTTTGTGATTTCTCTTCTCCTGCTGGGTTTAGGGTTTCTTTCTTGTTCTTTCTCCAGCTCCTTTAGGTGTAGGGTTAGGTTGTGTACTTGAGACCTTTCTTGTTTCTTGAGAAAGGCTTGTACCGCTATATATTTTCCTCTCAGGACTGCCTTTGCTGTGTCCCACAGATTTTGAACTGTTGTGTTTTCATTATCATTTGTTTCCATGAATTTTTTTAATCCTTCTTTAATTTCCTGGTTGACCCATTCATTCTTTAGAAGGATGCTGTTTAGTCTCCATGCATTTGGGTTCTTTCCAAATTTGGATTTGTGATTGAGTTCTAGCTTCAGAGCATTGTGGTCTGAAAATATGCAGGGAATGATCCTAATCTTTTGATACCGGTTGAGACCTGATTTGTGACCCAGGATGTGGTCTATTCTGGAGAATGTTCCATGTGCACTAGAGAAGAATGTGTATTCTGTTGCTTTGGGATGAAGTGTTCTGAATATATCTGTGATGTCCATCTGGTCCAGTGTGTCATTTAAGGCCTTTATTTCCTTGTTGATCTTTTGCTAGGATGATCTGTCCATTTCAGTGAGGGGAGTGTTAAAGTCCCCTACTATTATTGTATTATTATTGATGTGTTTCTTTGATTTTGTTATTAATTGGTTGATATAGTTGGCTGCTCCCATGTTAGGGGCATAGATATTTAAAATGGTTAGATCTTCTTGTTGGACAGACCCTTTGAGTAGGATATAGTGTCCTTCCTCATCTCTTATTATAGTCTTTGGCTTAAAATCTAATTGATCTGATATAAGGATTGCCACCCCAGCTTTCTTCTGATGTCCATTAGCATGGTAAATTGTTTTCCACCCCCTCACTTTAAATCTGGACGTGTCTTTGCGTCTAAGATGAGTTTCTTGTAGGCAACTTATTGATGGGTTTTGTTTTTTTATCCATTCTGATACCCTGTGTCTTTTGATTGGGGCATTTAGCCCATTAACATTCAGGGTAACTATTGAGAGATATGAATTTAGTGCCATTATATTGCCTGTAAGGTGACTGTTACTGCATATTGTCTCTGTTGCTTTCTGATCTACTACTTTTAGGCTCTCTCTTTGCTTAGAGGACCCCTTTCAATATTTCCTGTAGAGCTGGTTTGGTGTTTGCAAATTCTTTCAGTTTTTGTTTGTCCTGGAAGCTTTTTATCTCTCCTTGTATTTTCAATGATAGCCTAGCTGGATAGAGTATTCTTGGCTGCATGTTTTTCTCGTTTAGTGCTCTGAATATATCATGCCAGCTCTTTCTGGCCTGCCAGGTCTCTGTGGATAAGTCTGCCGCCAATCTAATATTTTTACCATTGTATGTTACAGACTTCTTTTCCCGGGCTGCTTTCAGGATTTTCTCTTTGTCACTAAGACTTGTAAATTTTACTATTAGGTGATGGGTGTGGACCTATTCTTGTTGATTTTGAGGGGGGTTCTCTGCACCTCCTGGATTTTGATGCTTGTTCCCTTTGCCATATTAGGGAAATTCTCTCCAGTAATTCTCTCCAATAGACCTTCTGCTCCCCTCTCTCTTTCTTCTTCTTCTGGAATCCCAATGATTCTAATGTTGTTTCATCTTATGGTGTCACTTATCTCTCAAATTCTCCCCTCCTGGTCCAGTAGCTGATTGTCCCTCTTTTGCTCGGCTTCTTTATTCTCTGTCAATTGGTCTTCTATATCACTAATTCTTTCTTCTGCCTCATTTATCCTAGCAGTGAGAGCCTCCATTTTTGATTGCACCTCATCTATAGCTTTTTTGATTTCAACTTGGTTAGATTTTAGTTCTTTAATTTCTCCAGAAAGGGCTTTTATATCTCCAGAGAGGGCTTTTATATCTCCAGAGAGGGTTTCTCTAATATCTTCTATGCCTTTTTTGAGCTGGCTAGAATGTTCTGAATCGTCATTCTGAACTCTTGATCTGATATATTACCAATGTCTGTGTTGATTAGGTCCCTAGCCTTCGGTACTGCCTCTTGTTCTTTTGTTTGTGGTGATTTTTTCTGCCTTGTCATTTTGTCCAGATAAGAGGATATGAAGGATTAAATAAAATACTAAAAGGGTGGCAAAGACCCCAGAAAAATGCGCTGTAACCAAATCAAAAGAGACCCCAAATTGTGGGGGGGGGGGGGAAGGGGTTAAAAAGAGGTTCAGAAAAAAAAGAAAAAATTTTAAAAATTAAAGCAAATAAATAAAAAATATAAAAAAGAAAGAGAAAATATATATATTTAGATAAACTAGTCAAAAAACGTTAAAAAGAAAAGGGAAAAGTTTTAAAAATTTTAGCAGAAGAAGAAAAAAGAAAGAAAAAAATATTGAAAAAAAAAATTGAATTAACCGCAGGACTAAAGAATCATGGGGAGAGAGCCATGAGTTCCGTCTTTGCTTTCTCCTCTGGAATTCCGCTGCTGTCCTAGGTATTGAACCTTCTTTCCTTGATAGATGAATTTCGTCCTGGTTGGATATTTTGTTGATCTTCTGGGGGAGGGGCCTGTTGTAGTGACTCTCAAGTGTCTTTGCCCGAAGCGGAATTGCACCGCCCTTACCGGGGGCCCGGAGTAAGTAATCTGCTCGGGTTCTCTTTTGGGAGCTTCTGTTCCCTGAATGCGTTCCGTAGAGTTCTGGAGGACGGGAATGAAAATGGCGGCCTCCTGGTCTCCGGCCCAGAGGAGCCGAGAGCCTGGGGCCCCACTCCTCAGTGTGCCCATAGAGGACAGCACCCAATCACTCCCATATCCCCAGCCTCTAGCCGCGCTCTGAGCTCACCCAGCCTGCGACCAGTTCAAGGTAACCCCGAGATGCGAGTTCAGTCCTCAGCTGTGTCTCTGTAGCCGGCTTCTCCGTTCTAATACCTGCGAGCTCTGTGACAGTCCAACACCCCCCATCTTTCTGTGACCCTGCGGGACCTGGGGCACGCTGACCCCGCGTGGGCTTTACCCCAGTTTAGCCTCTGGAGCAATGTCCCTCAGTGGAACAGACTTTTAAAAGTCCTGATTTTGTGCTCCATTGCTCTGCTGCTTGCCGGGGGCCGGCCCCTTCCCCGCGGTCTATCTTCCCGTCATTTTGGATTCACTTCTCCGCCAGTCCTACCTTTCAGAAAGTGGTTGATTTTCTGTTTCTAGAATTGCTGTTCTTCTTCTCTTCGATCTCCCATTGGATTTGTAGGTGTTTGTAATGTTTAGATAAGCTATTGAGCTGATCTCCTGCTACCTGATGTAGTCTCAGCCTGCTACTTCTCCGCCATCTTGACTCCTCCCCCCTGCAATAAGTTTTAACATATAAAAATATTTGGCATTAAACTTCAAACTCTCTTCACAGTTTTCAAGATCATGTCTATAAAATATCACAGTGAAACAAGTTATCAAAACTAATTTGTAATGATCCAAACTAATTTGGAATGATCAAAAACGTTGCTGCCATACTGACATGTTAGTGCAATAATTGGCTAGTAGAAGAGAAAGCAAAACATTAAGCCTCCCTATCTGGTGGTCTGGAGAAACAAATTACTGCAACATTAGCAGCTTAAAATAACATACATCTGTTATCTCATGGTTTCCATGCATTGGGCATCCAGGCACAGCTTAGCTACATTCTCTTTGTCAGGATCTGCTGTTAAGGTGTCACTGGGGCTGTGTTCTTCTCTGGCTTGAGCAAGAAGACTCTGCTTCTGAGCTCATCTAGTTGTTGGCAGAATTCATTTCACTGTGGCTCCATGACTGAGGGCTTTGTTTGTTTCTTTTTTTCTTTCTCTCTCCCTCCCTTCTTTTCCTCACTTCCCTTCCTTCCTGTCTCTCTTTTTTTCTTCCTCCTCCTCTTCTTCTTCTCCTTCTTCTTCCTCTTCTTCTTCCTCTTTTTCCTGGCTGTTGGCCAGAAGCTGCCCTCCAGTCCTAGTGGCCACTCACAATTCCTTGCTATGTGGTCCTATGATTGGCAGTTCACAATATGGGTATTTGCTTCTTCATGGCCAGCAGCATAGTCTTTCCATTGGCTAACAAGATATCATCACAAGAGTGCCAGCCCACCACATTTACCATAGTCTGTTGTCTAGAAGTAAATCACAGGCCCTACCCAGACTTTGGGAGAGGTGCTTATACAAGACAAAACACATTAGGGAGTTGAGATCATGGAGCTGTCTTAGAATTTGCTTACCACAGCTTCCTAAATCATAAATATGGTATTCTCTTCAGTGTTTATATTTATACCACACTTCTGTCTATAATAACTTCAAATGGAACATGTACATCTAGTTTTAGTATTTACTTTCTCTTCTCAGCACCTTGTGGCTGTCATCAAACGGTATGTTTATTTACAGCTTACTTGGCTTTTATGTAACATAGAACACTTATTTAAAAAAAATACTTGTGTCTTATCCCTCTCAAGTAAATACTTTTCTTATTTCATCTATTTCCCTTTCACTAGGTAAGTGCTCTCATCCCTCTGGCCCAGTGAGAGCTAATGTGCCCAGAGATTATATACCCACCCCCAATCTCCACCCACTTTTGGGGGCAGCATCAGTGACTGAATAACATGGGTGTTCAGAGGGCTGGTCCCTTGTCTCAAACAAAAACCAACTGGTGCCA
The DNA here is from genome assembly GCF_922984935.1 of Meles meles. Lineage (NCBI taxonomy): Eukaryota > Metazoa > Chordata > Mammalia > Carnivora > Mustelidae > Meles > Meles meles. The sequence goes on from NC_060067.1 coordinate 93,262,639, forward strand.
TTTGTGCTGCAAAGTGACTTGGGGGTTAAGACCAAAGTGAGACCCTAACCAAGGCCATATCTTTTTCAGCTTTCTTTCCTTGTCCTATTCTGCTTCACACATTCCACTTCTCCTGAAAAATTCCTTCAGTAAATAAATTTGTTTTTTTGGGTACTTAGATGAACTCTCCAGGAAAACTCCCAGCTTTTCCTTAGCATGTTGTTGCAGTTTGAATGAAAAGATGTTACATGATTATCTTGAAAACCTAATGAAATTAAATACCACAGGGCCATAAAACAGAGACATTGCAATTCTGCTTGCTGGTTTTTAACACACACACACACACACACACACATACACACACACACACACACACACACACGGGTTTTTTTCAAAAACTGTGGTTTTCCTTTATTTTAATACAGGGAAGCATCTAGATAAGGTTACAGTTGACCCCTGAACAATGCAGGGTTACCAACCCTGTGTGGTAAAAAAATTCATGCATAACTTTGACTTCCCCGAAATTTAACTACTAATGGCCTACTGTTGACCAGAAGCCCTAGTGATAACATAAATAGTTGATTAACACATGTTTTGTGTGTTGTTATGTATCATATACTGTACCTCACAGCACATAATTTAAGATTAATTTTTAATTAATTTTTAAAAGGTTTTATTTATTCATTAGACAAAGAGAGAGAGCACAGGTAGGCAGAGCAGCAGGCAGAGGGAAAGGGAGAAGCAGGCTCCCCACTGAGCAGGGAGTCCAATATGGGGCTCCATCCCAGGACATGTGGGATCATGACTTGAGCTGAAGGCAGACACTTAACCAACTGAGCCATCCATGCACCCCACAATAAACTAATTCAGAGAAAGGAAATGTTATTAAGAAATACATGAGGAAGAGAAAATACATTTACAGCACTGTATTGTGTTTATCAGAAAAAATATGCATATAAATGGGCCCATGCTGTTCAAATCTGTGTTGTTTATGAGTCAACCACATATGTATATTTAGTAAAAAGGCATTATTCTGATTTATGAGTAATTTGTTTGTAGAGTGTTAGTTGATCCTTTGAAAGGTTGAAAGGTTTTTAAAATTTTTTTATTTTTTTAAAGATTTTATTTATTTATTTGACAGAGATCACAAGTAGGCAGAGAGGCAGGCAGAGAGAGAGGGGGAAGCAGGCTCCCTGCTGAGCAGAGAACCCAATGCTGGGCTCCATCCCAGGACCCTGAGATCATGACTTGAGCCGAAGGCAGAGCTTAACCCACTGAGACACCCAGTTGCCCTGAAAGTTTTTTTTTTTTTTTAAATTCAAGTGCCACCTCAATTTGGGTCTGGGACAGAACCTAGTGACCTGATAACATTCCTAGTTTGTGTGATAAGTAGTGGTGATATTTGTGGTATCCAGAACCTGCACAGTGTGGCCACCAGTCCCTCCCAACAGCCATGAACAGTGAACAGCTGATACCCCTGTTCTGGTGATAAACAGTTGATACCTCTCCTAGTTAATAGACATATATGTCAAGTTATTTTTCTACCCAGTGTAATTTTACTATAAAATCATTAGGGAGCACTCTATTTTAAATAATGTTAAAGAAAATTTTTTGTTGAGGCAAATGCTTGATTTTTTAAAAAAAGAAATAGTAACATTAATCATTTACTTAAATGCCAATTTTAATGTATCAGGTTTGCTTAAAGCAAGAAAACTTTTTGTTAATTTATACATAGATGTAATACAACTAATGAACCAGAGATTAAAATTTAAACCATACCTGATGATCTTGAGTCTGCCTTAATTTACTTTTTCTTGCCAATGTGTGTATCCTTGGAATAAGCCTACGTAAATTATTTAGACTTGGAAACTAAATGTTTCAGTTCTTACTAGATATTTTATAGATATTTTCATGATATATTCTCTGTATATATTTCTATACATAGAAATATATATACAGATATGTGTCTATTTTTATGTGTATGTGTACACGCACATATACATCAACCACTTGGTCATCTAAACCTGAGACCTGGAAATTAGCTTTCATTTTACTTCTTCTCAATCTCCTTCATCCTATGCCAGATTTTCACTAGGTTCTGCTGATTCTAATATCCAAACATTGCTCTGTCCTCTTATTAGAATAACCTGCCCCCCTCGACTTCAGTAAAAGATCTTATCATTACTGATTAGACTATTGCCACAACTTCATTTGCTAGTCTCTACTTCCTCCATCCCTTTGCACTTTTTTTTGTTTAATATACAAATGTGACTACGCTACTCTCTTGCTTAAGACACATGAAAAGCACCATCCTATTCAGATTTTGCTGAAGACCAAAATCTTTATGGACATATAAGACTCTTTACAAGTCTGGTCTCTGCCACTCGCTTATATTCATGCTTTGTTCCATGTTAAGGGCCTTTTGTTCATTAGACATTTCACACATTCTTATTCCTCTATACCTCAGCATATTCAGTTATTTCTCGCTGTAATTTCTTCCTTCTATTCCTTTACCAGGTGTGGTACTGCTTATCCGTTATGACACCATTTAAAGGTTAACTCCTGAGTGAGCTCTTTGTCATCACAGAGCAGAGTTAGGGGCTTTAACCTTTCCATGCACATTGTGCACATTCCTCTCTTATAGTGTGGGATTACAAATTCCTTAAGACCTGAACTGATTTTCTTTATATTACCAGCTCTAGCCTAGCAAATTGCTTGTCACACAACATTCAATAAGTTATTTGAGTTTTAAATAAATGAATAACTATGTAAGTCACTAAGCTGTTTCACAACTCTAATTTTTTAACACTTTAAGAAATGGATGAACTTCTTCATCACTTTAAATCTATTACAGGTCTTTACGATACAATACCCGACAAGTACTAAATTAACAATAATTTTTTGAATGAATTAATGAATTACTCAATGTGGTTCCAGAGCAGTGTAAGCAAAAAAGGCCTGTTAGAGTTCTTCTTTTGTAACTATTTCTGTTATGTAGCCCCTTCTGGATTTAATAACTTTTAAGAATCTTATGCAATTTTTATAAAATTATGTTTTATTGATTCAACTACTGTTTCTTTTTTACTTGAATGTAGTTGGCACACAATGTTATATTAATTTGTTTCAATTTCTCTATGCATTATGTTATGCTTATACTACAAGTATAGGTACCATCTGTCACAATACAATGCTATTACAATATTGTTGACTATATTCCCTATGCTGTCCCTTTAATTCTGATGACCTACTCATTACATAACTGGAAGCCTGTATCTCTCCTCCCCTTTTTGTCCATTTCCTTCTCCTTTCCCTCTGACAACCCTCAGTTTTCTGTATTTATACCTCTGATTCCGCTTTTTGTTTGTTTATTCATGCATTTTGTTTTTTAGATTCTACATAAGAATGAAATTATATGGTATTTGTCTTTCTCAGTCTGACTTATTTCATTAGCATAACACCTTCTGAGTTCATGCGTTTTGTTGCAGATGACAAGCCTTCATCATTTCTTATGGCTGTGTGTGTGTATGTGTATATGTACCACATCTTTCTTACCCATTTATTTATCTTATGGACATGTAAGTTGCTCTCATATCTTGACCATTGTAAATAATGCTGCAATAACCACAGGGGTGCATATAACTTTTTGAATTAGTGTTTTCATTTTCTTTGGGCAAATGCCCAGTGGTGGAATTATTAGGTCAGATGGTATTTCTTTTTTTAATTTTTTGAGGAAACCCTATACTATTTTCCACATAATTACTGTTTCTTTTAAATAACTGGCTACTGACCTCAAGCAAACATACCGTTTTAATGTCAAAAGTTGTTCCTGTTCAACTCTTGTTCTTTTCCAGTTTTTATTTTTTGAAGAGTAACAGATTTAAACTAAAGATATATACTTTTTATCCCAGCTTGAAGTGACTATAAGTATTATCACAGTGAATATTACAATATGCCTTTTGATTTAGAAATATGTCCTGTAAATTGGTAAACTATGGCCAATACTACCAAAGACCACTAAATAATAGTACCCCCTCAGAAAAAAAGAAAGAAGTATAATAATTTGTGTGCAAAGGACTCTCTGCTGAAAATGTCATGTCACTCTTTGATGTTTCCTTACAGATTTGAATATTTATGCATTTATGTATTGTTTGCAATGTTTTCTGATAGATACCAACTTTATCTTCAAGATAATAATTTAATTTTGTCTCCCAAAAGTTATCTATGTATTAGGAAAACTTGGATAGGATGGTAACTATTTTGGAAGGTGTGTTATAAGTTATAAATGTATTAGAAGATAAATCAAGGACAAAGGGTGTCAAGAAGAAAGAAAGAAATTTTGGTTGTAGGAGTCATGGAGACAATGTTCAAATCCTACATTTGGAGATAAACAGGTTTTCATGGCCGAAGGTATACTGTGACTGCCCAGAGAACAAAACTAATGAGGGTTCTCTGTCTCTGTCACCCTCAATTTACCATTCAGGTGATGTACATCTTCTTCCTCTACTCTGATCTCTACCCCCGATAGACGTTCTGCTTTTTCCAAAGAAAATGCTGGAAAATACCAGAGAAAGAAAAAATATCTATGACGTAGCTTTTCTTACATAGAGAAGCTACATATGTAATGAAAAACTTAGAAACAGTAGAGAGTGGAGAGAGAGAAAGACATGATTAATAGACTGATGCAGGAAGCATTGTTGGGGTTTGATATGTGAGAACCTCCAGAGCAGTTCTAAGTACAAATGAACTGGGTATTAGTGGGAAGAGAAGTTGAGATGGGCTTTTATAGATTAGTAATTTGGTCACCTCTAATATTCCTAAAGACATGCAAGTAGAGTGGGTTTCCACTAAAACTTATTCCTGGTTGTTGGAGTAAACTTTCATAATTATGGTTCTGTATACACCTTTGCATGAGAGCCTGGGTTAATTATTAAATTTACACATTCATAGACCTATAGAGGTACTTGGTGTATTTCAGGTAATGACAGATGGTTAGTTTCATTGGACTTATGGAATTATGAAAATATACAGTGAAAATTGTGTCTGGCAAAATAGTGTGTGTTCATGTGTGTTTACTTGGGGAAGGGGGCTCATCAGCATGTGGTGGACCCTGATTGTCAGGAGGCCGAGATTGGGTTTCATTAGGAGGCAGCAGAAAGCCACTGAAAATGTTTGTTCAGATAGTGAGGCAAACATTGTTATGCCTAGGAAGCATTTTCTGGCAGTTTTGTGTACATGAAGTGGAAGATAAATGCTGGGGCTTTTGAAATACTATTACAGAAATGTCCAAACTTTTTTTTTATTGTTTTTAATTCCATTATAGTTATTGTGCAGTGTTATATTAGTTTCAGGTGTGTATCCAAATTATTTTTGATAATGTATCTCATTCATTAAAAAATTGTAACACATCCTACTCTATATGTTTGTTTAAAAATTATATACATATTAATACCTTATAGACATTATAAAATACTAACCAAAATAAAAATACAAATGCCATAGTGTATCATCATGTTACCCTTTTGAGTATATTCAGACTACTTTGAAAACTGCTGGTACAGAGAGACGATGATAAGGACTTTTATTATAATTGTGGAGGTGGAAATGGCTAGGTTAGAATGATATAAAGGTTGTGATACTTGGCCAGCTGGATTTGGGGCATAAAGGAAATAGTTGGAAAAGACCGTTCTCACATTTCAGATTTGTTAAACAGGTAGAATAATATGGACATTGGGGAGGGGAGGCGAACCATAAGAGACTATGGACTCTGAAAAACAACCTGAGGGTTTTGAAGGGTCAGGGGTGGGAGGTTGGGGGAACAGGTGGTGGGTGATGGGGAGGGCACGTTTTGCATGGAGCACTGGGTGTTGTGCAAAAAGAATGAATACTGTTACGCTGAAAAAATTAATAAAAAGGGAAAAAAAATAGCTTAAGTAATAGAAACATGTTATTTGGTTTAAGCAAGTTGTTTTGAAGAAAATGTAATAAAACTGATTCTGACAACACTAATTTGGACTGCTGGTGAATAATAAGATAGGACAATCTGGCAGAAAATTAGAATTTCAGCATTGGAAGCTAAAAGCAAGACTGTGGTTGGAAATGCAAATCTGTAAATTCTCACAATAAATGTGACAGGTAGAGCTAGAGTAAAAAGTTAAGGAAGAAAAAAATAACTGAGGGAAGAAGGCCAATCTGTGAAGACTGTTTGCATTTGTGGAGCAGGTTTAGGTTTAAGGGTGTAAGTAAGCAGAGAAGGAATGGTGTAAAGAACCAAGGGAGAAGACAAGACCCCAAGGGAAGAAAGATTTTTTAATAGGACTAGTGTGTTCAACAATAGCAAGGATTTCTGGGAAATCTATAAAGAAGAAACTAAGAGAAATTTACTGCATTAGGGTTAAAGGGTGATTTTGGTGTGATTAAAAAGCTGTAATCTTTCATTAGTCATGAAACAGAAGATATGTCAAAAATCTGAAGATTGTACTGTCTTGATTTTCTGAAAAGCAGAAGAAAATTCTATTTAAGACAGACTTGAAAAAGAACACATTTCTAGAAAATAATTATTAAATATTACCTTTAATTATTAAACATTATTCATCTTTTTTTTTTTTTTAAAGATCTTCATTTACTTATTTGACACAGAGAGACACAGCATGAGAGGGAATACAAGCTGGGGGAGTGGGAGAGGGAAGAAGCAGGCCTCCTGCTGAGCAGGGAGCAAGATGCGGGGCTCGATCCCAGGACCCAAGGATCATGACCCAAGCCGAAGTCAGATGCTTAATGACTGAGCCACCCAGGTGCCCCAACATTACTCTTCTTTAAATAAGAAGGAAGTTTAAATAAAAATTTAAGGGATAGGCATGTCATTCTAACTACATTTATATCTTCTTTGTATTCTTTGAACAATTTAACATAGAAAAAGAACAATTGTTCTTATACCTCTTTGTATTCTTTGAACAATTTAACAAAGAACAATTAAATTGTTCAAAGAATACAAAGAGGTATAAGTTTATATATTTATGTTTTATTATCTAATTTATATGTTTGTATGTTAATAATCTCCTATATTTTAATAGGCATTATGATGATTATTTTAATAGGTGTATGATAATTCATCTAAAGACATACTATAATTCTTCCTGGATCTTGAAGTGATTTTCTGTGAATGTGAGTGAAGTACCCTCTGTCAAGCGGGATTGTTAATTTTGCTTATTTTCTTTGGATACATTGAGATTTGGTTTCTTTTCTTTTCTTTTTTTTTTTTTTTTGGTTTTTATCACCTAGATTTTTTTTTTTTTTTTAACTGTGTCATGTTAGTCACCATATACTGCATCATTAGAGATTTGGTTTCTACCTCAAGCTTTCAGATTTGTTTTCTCTGCTAGGAAGTATATATTTTCTAGTTGCACTGGATAGAAATAACATTTTCCCCTAAAGTCCTTCATGATTTACTTCTGTATTTGATTAAAACACTGCTTTGAGAACTTTGTAATAACATACTGACATTTTGTTTAAAAACAACATGATCCACTAAAAGTTTTTAAAAAGATCTTTTCAAAAATTTTTCAAAAGATGTTGTTTCTTGATCCACCCCTGTGTTTTTGCATATGTGGAAAATTACTTCATATTAGTGTTCTCCATGCTATTTGATTTTGAGGTGGGCATCAAATTATATGCCCAGAAACAAAATTTCATAGACTCTTAAAATTGTGAAAGAACTTGTAGGCTCATTTACTTTTTCTGATTTAGAAACTAGTCATATGAGAATCTATTATCAATAAAGATCAACAAAGGGGAGGTTCTCCCTAAAAATATTGGTGTTTCCAGGGCACCTGGGTGGCTCAGTCCATAAAGTGTTTGCCTTCATCTAAGGTCATGATCCCAGGGTCCTGGGATCGAGCCCCACATTGGGCTCCCTGCTCAATGGATAGCCTGCTTCTCCCTCTCCCTCTGACCATCTCCCACTTGTGCTCACATGTGCTCTCTCTCAAATAAATAAACAAAACAAAACAAACAAAAAAGAAAAATAATCGTGTTCCCATTCAAGATATTGGTAAAAATATATCAATATTTTTGCATGAACTTTTTAAGCTCATGTTAATTTTGATTTCTATAACATATCAAATTGACCACAGTGATAAAGAAAATCACCAGACACATGATGCATGATTTAAGAACATATAAGAATGACTTTACTGGGGCAACTGGGAGGCCCAGTTAGTTGAATGGTGCACGCTTGATTTCAGCTCAGGTCATGATCATGGGGTCAAGAAGTTCAGCCCCACACCGGACTCTGCACTGGGTGTGGAGCCTGCTTGGAATTCTCTCTCTTCATCTCCCTCTGAGTCTATCCACCTTTACCTGCCTGCTCGTCCTCTCTCTCTCTCCAAAAAAAAAAAAAAAAAGAAAAAAGAAAAAAGAAAAAAAAAGACACTTTCAGAAAACTGACAAAACTCTTTTCATTATAACTCAAAACAATTTACCCTTGTTTGATCTTCAGGGGATAATTTTCCCAGTTTGTATATGTGTATTGTATGTAATAGAACCATTAAAATTTACTAGTAAAAAATACATAATATCTGTCACTTTTTTTTTTTGATCCACTGGTCCTGCCCTTTGTTATAGAGGTAGAGTACATAGAATGCTATTCATTGGCATTGCATGTGTATGTTTGTGTTTTCATGCGTACAACAACAACTTAAAAAGAGATGTTAGAGAAGGCAGTAAATCTATAGTTTCTGCCTTTAAAGGACTTACAGATTCATTTGGAATTAAGACACATAGGTATAAGAAGATTGCATTGGTACAAATTGTATGGTCTGGTAAAAATCACATGAATGCTTGACACACTGAGTCGAACAGAGTGGCTTGGAGATTAAGGGAAGGCTTTGTAGAAGTGAGTATGGTCCTAGTTTTGAAAAAGATATTGTATGCACATAAACATATAGGAAACAGGATCAGGAGGAGAGAGTGAAAAAGAAAGAGAGAAATAGGGAAGAGGAGATTCTGAGGGAGATATTGTGTATTTGCCATGTTCTAGTCTCTATTTTCCATGCTTTATAGATTTCTCTCACTTAAGCATGGGACAAATAAGAGGTAAAGATATCTTTATTTAACAAGTCATGCTGATTTTTCCCAGTCATTAGAGTATTAGGGGTGTGTGTGTGTGTGTGTGTGTGTGTGTGTGTTTGTTCCAAGTAGCTTACAGTTGACTTTTTCTTTTGTTTTGTATTTTTTTGTTGTTTTTTTTTGCAGAGTGAGATCAGAGGTTTAAAACTCATAGTTTAAAACTCTGGATTTTAGGACTCTATAACTTAACAGAGATGTCTTAAATATCTAAATGCTTTCACTCAATCTTATTACATAGGTATACTTCTACTTAAATAAATTTTGTAAGCTGATCATGTCATGTAATAGAACATCAAAAGTGTTCCCCCTTTCACTTAGGAGGAAATGGAGATATTAGGATGTCAGTCTTTAAGTTATGCAGTAGGGCAGTGGGAAAGCCTTTAAGAATACCTTTTAATTTTAGAAAATTCTCCAAAAATTCTACTTAAAACATATTTTTAAGAGTTTTTAGATTTGCGGTTAGCTTTATCATATTGTGCCTTCCCAGGGGAAAATCATTCCTGACTGTTAATTAATATTATGCTTCATTAGTGACTTACAGAGAAGGTTGGATGCAAGGTCAGTTGAGCAATGTGATTTTCTAACTCCCCCATAATGTCCCTGATTACTGAAGAACGTCCAGTGAAAGAGGCACGGACTATAGTTGTCATTAAACGGCTGAAACAAGTCAGTGCATTTTAAATGGACAATAAAGTCATGTAAAACTGTAAAGACATTTTAAAATTGTTTTGAGGAGTAGATAATATTAAAAAGAGGTAAAGAGAATGCAGACACAAAGGTAAGGAGAGAATGAGATGATTGTGTAGAATCTCAAGTAGTTTACTGAAAAGGTGGATAGTGTTCATTTTGCTGGCAGAATGCACTCTTTGAGTTAATAGTAGAAAAGGTCTTTGATATTCTTTTGCATTAATTTCCACTGGATAGGGATCTCTATTGGACTTTGTTTTGCTATTTTAGAACTAATGGAGAAAGTGCTTCTCTTCTCTTATAGTCATTATAATATCTCTACCAATAGGTGAAGCCTAGCTACCTCTATCATCTGCAAAATGCTTTAGTAGTTGACAGTCAAGTTTTCAATAATGAGTTTTCTATCCTGGGAACTTGTGGACTTAGATTTCATTTTGCTTACTATACATATAGTTTTCACTTTGTCATTTAGACAAATCTCATCTATATATTGTTATTTCTTTTAAAATTCTGCTCTTCAGTCTAGTATTAACCTAATTTTATATTAGCTTTCAAAAATATGAATCTTCTTTCAGTTCTAAACTTTAAGTTGTAATTCCAATGGCCTTTCTATTTGTAATGCTCTCTTCCATTATTGTTAAGAAAATCTTAAGAACCTTGCTTTCTTGATATTCTAAAGCAAAAGTTTTGAAAAACTCTTCAAATGATTATACAAAAAATTTATAAATTTTGGTAATGGAAAAATTATCAAAGGTTCTGAAAGGATTTCTACTTACATTAAGAAACAAAAATAGTAACTTACTGATGTTTTCATAACAAAATAGTCATGAGGGTCAAACATTGATCTGCTTTCTGTTCCTTGCACTTGTACTGGGATAAAAGTGTTCATTTAAAATCTTCTATCAATACTGAACTGTTTACTGTTGTGTCCTGTGTAATCTCATGTATGTACCTAACTAGAAAAGCCTGTTTAATTTGATTTTGGGGGGCCCTTAAAAGGATAGATGCATCTTTTCTATTTAACTCGTATTTCTTACCTAAAATATTAGCATAATAAAATAAAAATCAAATTTTTAATTTTTTTCTTTATAATACTTATTATGAAAGTTAAAAACCTGAGATGGGGTAATTACTTTTATAAATACATGAAATAAAGGCATTTAAATAAGACATGTTACCAAAATCTTAATCACAACACTGGTCACAGTGACTTGTCTCTTGATTAACTCAAGGCATGTTGGCTGACTTTTGACCATTCTAGTAATTTTTTAAAAGAATCATATATGATTTTTTAGTTAAATGGCTGTGTAGGCTGTTTCTCTTGTGATTTTATCACAGATGACTTCCTGGCTGATTTCTTCATGTTCTTGACATAATAGGTGCTGCTTGGATATTTCACTTATCTGTAGCTTCCTTGTGGGTCCTTGGGGACATGGGTAGAAAAGAAAATTTCTCACCTTGGAGGTCTTTCTCTTCATGGATAGTGTAATTCTATATTCTCATGTAACAATTTCACTGAAAGTGACAGGTTTCTTCTTTGTTCTTTGTTACTTACATGTCTTTTCAAATTTCTAGGAAGTGTAATTTCTATTACAGGGTTACTGACTAGGTCACTATTGTTCCTAAAGTGGAAATTACTTCAGTGGAGTGGGAAGTTAGACTTTTCTTATGGTTCCTACCTCTTAATTAATTTAGTTTCAAAAAACATTTAGCAAATACCAAGTTATGTGCCATATGTAGGTCCAGTGTCTTCAAAGTCCAGAGTAATATCAGCTCAGTCTCGAAGTCCTATCCTTAGTTCAACAGAAGACCGAGAAGCTGGTGGCTGACAATTCAACCCTTCATGGTAACTGACTAACCTTCACACTAATCATGACCCTTGTAAAAACTTAGCTGTTGTTGGTGTATATTTTGCTTAATTAATAAGGATTTAATTATGTAAATTCTTTAGGCAGTTGGTCAGATGAAAGAAATAAGGTAAAGTCAAAAAGATTATTCTTTTATTAAAGATAACCTGCTAATAATATATTTAACTTTTATCTGTGATTCAGTTTTGGGGCCTTGAACATATTAGGTTTGCAGAGTGTATTTCTTTTATTACTCAGCTCATAAATTAAAACTCAAAGTCATAAATGGTGATGACGAGAAGATTTCTCTATTTTAAAAAACAAAATCATGACAATGGACAGAAAGAGCAGTGTAGTTACAAATATATATACATATATATATGTCCACTGAAGGTGGAATATGGGTATATAGTATATTGCAAATCATTATTTACTATATTCTGAGGCTGCACACCATTTCAAACTAAAGGTCCCGAACTGGTTAATGTTGGAGGTAAAATGTTGATTCCATACTTCCTTCCTGCTTCATTATTTCCTGTTTACTATTCTCCATAGACTCATATTTAAATATTCTTCACATCTTCCTAAAAAGAGAATGGTTAATTTTTTGTATCCGCTTGACTGAGCCACAAGGTGCCTAGATATTTGGTAAAACATTTTTCTCGGTGTGTCTGTGTGGAGGATTCTGGATGAGAGTAACATTTGGATCGGTAGATGGGCTAAAGCGGATTGCCCACTCCTGAATGGAACAAGAAGGCTGGCTTAGAGTGAATTTACTCTCTCTAGCTGTCTTTCAGTGGGCACTGTCCACTCTTCACCTGCCTTTGGATTTAGGCTCATACTGGAAATTGCCCCATTCCCTCTCCTGGTTCTTAGGCCTTCAGATTCAGACTGGAACGGTATCGTTGGTTTTTTTGAGTTTTCAGTTTTCCAACTGCTGGGATTTCTCAGTCTCCATAACCACATGAGCCAACTCTTTTTAATAATATGTATATTATTAAGATATTATATATTTAAAATACATAAAATATATCCTGTATATATGCATATAATGGATAACAATATAATATTATATATTTAAAAATATATAATATATAATTTAATATATGTATGTTTTTCTCCTATTGGCTCTGTTTCTCTTGAGAACCTAGACTGGTACATAATCATTGCTTTCCTAAGCAGTTTAGTGAGAGTACAATTGGGTAAACCTAAATCCAAACCCTTCTTCCCCCTTCACCCATCCATACATCTTTTATTTCCAGGTTTCCCTCAGTAAAAACAGTCAAAGGTCAAGAGAAGGGTTAAAGACATACAACATCTTCATGGGCAGTCCTGGTCCCTCATGTATACTTCAAATGATTGCTGGAACATTCTGTTAACATGTGGAACATACACAACTAATTGTATTTTCACCCTTTTCTTTCCTCTTTCTAAATTTATTATTTAACATGGATACATAAACATCTTTAGAAGATATGAAATGGTAATATATAGGTGAGCCTCATAACCTATGGATTTTATATTTGAAAATTTGCCTACCTACTAAAATTTATTTATACCCCCAAATTGAAATACTTGAGGCACTTCTTTGGTCATATGCAGAGAATATACAGAAATGCCGAGTGGTGAATATTTTGAGTCATGCAATGCACATGTTCGCGGCTGAGGCTGAACAAACCAACCCTCTGCCTCCTCATTCCTGCTCTTTTATTACAAACAAGTTGTCTTTTTGTGATCTTTTTAGTACCATAGTTTTGCATTTTTGTGCTTTTCTTTGATTCTACTGTACAAAATAGCCCCCAAGCATTGTTCTGAAGTGCTCTCTCGTGTCTCTAAGTGCAGGAAAGCTGTGATGTGCCACATGGGGAATGTGACTACGTTACCTAGGTTTCATTCAGGCATGAGTTGTACTACTGCTGGCCATGAGCTCAGTGTTGCTCAATAATATACACTAAATAAGTGTTTTAAAGAGAAACACGTGAAACAACATCATGTATTGTTTGCTTGATGAAAATGTTGTGAGCAGAGGTGCATAGGAACCTAACTGTGTATTTCTCCTAAAAGCAATGGTTCAAAGTTCATGAATTCAGAATTCATGGCAATTGTATAGAACATGATTACCATGAATAATGAGAATTTGCTGTATGTGGTTAAGAATAATGAGGAAAAAGAGTTATTTTTTCCCCGGATTCTCATTGCAGCCCTTAGGCTTGTTATCTTGGCTTTAACTTCTAGGCTACAGTTTCTCCATTTCTTTAATAAAAATGATAATTCCTTGAACTACTGTCTGAAAAGTGTTGTTTTAAAGATTAAATGAAGTAATCTGTATAAGATTGCTTTGTAAACTGAAATGCTAAAATAGGAGCAGTAAGCACAATTTATTAAGAAGCGGAAATTGTGGTAGGGATTTTATAATTACTACTGTTTACAAATGTTTAATAATACAACAATTCTTTCTTGATTTAATAAGACCAGAAATTGCATTGTTCAGCTGTTAAAACAGTTTACTTCTGAAATTTAAATTTCATTTTAACTAGAAGCATTGTCTCTTCTCTATGTTTTTCAACTCGTTAAAATATATTACATTATACAGGAATAAAACCGAATATTAGAGAATATTGTGGGTTTGCATGTATTTGTAGCCTTTGTTTTCTCTGGGCCGTCTCTGCTTAATTTACTAACACATAAATCTTTCCTATTCTCAGTGCTGCAAAGCCAATTTAGCAGAGGAAGAATGAAGCTGAATTCTGTTCTGCCTCATGCATCACTAACAAAATTGCTAGGCCAGTTAAGTTTTGATTGCAGAATATTTATTTTTGGTGACAGATGTTGCTGATGTAAGAACCTAGGCGATCACAGCTTGAATTAGTCCTGGGTTGAAGTTGGGGGAAAAAAAAAACTGAAATGGAAAGTTTAAACAGAAGAAAATATGCAACATCAAGATGGCATTTTTAGCATTACATTTCTGATAATATTTGTGTAGTGACTAGGATGTGACTACATATACATGTAGACAGTAACTTTTAGGAAGAAGATGGATACAGCCTTTTATGAAATCACATTCTTAAAATTTTTAAAAGTGAGGATATGGAAAGTAAAAGAAGTAAATCTGCTGCATTCCAAGTATTTGTTTGGTTCAAAACAGTGGTTACAGTGGAGACTAGTGACTAGAAATCAGGTGGTTTCTGAGTGGAAGGGACAACTTTATGTGCTCCTATGCTTACATCTATCAAAATACTTATCACATCATATTATAATAATTGTTTTCCTTATCTTTGTGTCCCAGTCATCCACAGATGACTGTGAGCATGTTTGTATGTAATAGATTTTCTTACTTTTTTTTTTTTTTAAGATTTTAATTGTTTATTTGACAGACAGAGATCACAAGTAGGCAGAGAGGCAGGCAGAGAAAGAGGAGGAAGCAGGCTCCCTGCCTAGCAGAGAGCCTAACTCGGGGCTTGATCCCAGGACCCTGAGATAATGACCCGAGCCGAAGGCAAAGGCCTAACCCATTGAGCCACCCAGGCACCCCTGTAATAGATTTTCAATAAGTATTGGATTAAAAAAAATCTGCATAAGATATAATTCCCCATCTCTGGGGAATGCCCTCACACAAGAGGAAAAGAGGCATTGGGATTCTTGTCTCCTTGGCAAGAGTCTGCTCATTTCTATGCAGAGAGGTTTTTTTGTGGTCTCCAAATGAATCACTGAGGAAGCTAGTGTCAGAGGGAGGCACTGAGATGACCATAGCACTATTTTTTCCACTACAATCCCAACTTCTCTCTTTAAAAATAGTAGATGTAAAGTTGTCCAGACCCGTAGAATGCACAACACTGAGAGTCAACAGTAATGTAGACTGTAGACACTGGGTGATTATGGTATGTTAATATAGATCCACCAATTGTAATAAATGCCTTACTCTGGTGAGGATGCAAATAAGAGGGGAAGCTGTGCAGGTATGTGGAGGAGAAGTTCATGGGAACTATGTGTATTTTCTGCTCCGTATTGCTGTGAACATAAAACTGCTCTAAAAAAAAAAAACTTATTAAAAAATAGCAAAAGGTTGTTGACTAAAATGGATCTTCCATTCTCAGTCTGCAGTTCTTGACATATGAAAAGGTCACTAGAAATCCTGTTACTGATTCATTCCGAGGGTGAACCAAAGGTGGACTCCTTCAAAGCAAATTAGTGAAGGAGAAAACTCAGTGAGTAAGTTAGATTGATTGTTTTATTTGTCCCAACAGTATGTTAGCTTTTTGTGCACTAAAAGGAAGATTCAGTTTTAATATGAATTGCTCATGTTTAAATATAAATAAAAATTCAGTCCTTATTTTTGGAGATATATTAGCAGAGAGCATAATATAAAATATCCAGTAAACCATACTTTAATTTTACAAAGTGCACTTTGAGAAGTCATTCATCCTTGTGCATTTCATGACTCTTTGGCATGGAGCTGTGCCAACACGTTCTATTGCTTTCTCTTGGTGGAGGGCGTTCACCTATTTGTTCCTGGAAATCCAAGTAAATTATTAGTGAATCGTGAACAAAAAGCACGAGTTGTTTCTCTGCCAAAGACAATTTTCTGCTGTGCGTAGCATTTTTCAATAAATATTTCTCCTTGCTGAGATATGGGACAATTTTCTTGTAAATTTTACTTGGAATTTTAAACATAGGGAATAAAAATACAAACACAGACTCCTGAGTGCAGATTATCGTCACAATGATGAAACCTGACTTTCGGGTTAAACAGGTAGAAAAGTGATAGCTGTCACACTCCTTGGTGATTGCTCGGGCTCTAGGTCATTTCAGGCTGGCAAAAATCTCCGATTTGATGTAACACTTCCTACCTAATGAATGGCTAAGTCCCAAATGTCTGACAACGCCACGTCTCTCTCATTTCCTTCAGAGTGTGAGAGAGGAATAATGTGTAATTTAGTAATGTGAAAAGCTGACACATAGTTGTCAGATGTTTCAGCTCAGCCTCTTTTCCGCAGGAAGCACAATGTTGAGTTAGTTGGTTCTAGCTTCCCCATGAGATTACTGATTTTATGTTGCCAGAGAGGCTGGTGACCTCAGCTCAGTAAGGCAGATTCTTCCTGTGCGGGTAGAATGGAAACTCCTATTTTCCAGGTATGATTACTGGTGGACCAAACGTTTTGTACACATTTCTTGTTTCCTATTGTGAGATGCTGTTGATATAAATCCAAAGTCAAGGTTTATTTTCTGTGCCTGATTAAAAGCTAGGATTTAGGTTCACAATTAATTCCGGGTTCATATGCTTGTGGTTCCCTGGTAATTTTTGTAATGTCAATATACATCACTGTATGCTAGGGAAACCATATCTATTTATGAAAGGTGCTGCTGATAGCAACTATTTAATTGAATTGAACTAATATGGTAGTGTGTCTTGGAAAAAGAGCATTGGGAAAGTGTTTGCATATTTAAATGGATGGACAAGCCAATAACAGATACTGTATTACAACAATGTGTATAATTTATTGTTATTTTCAATTACAAAAAGCCTTCTGTTCACTGCACAAAATACTCTGCCTTTGCTAGCTTTGTGTGCATACATGTGTGTATACAGCCTACTATCCTATTTAGCTTCTCTTGCCTATCCATTCATTTGAAAAGCTGCTAATTCATCAACAAAGTGAATGCAATCTACATACCAAATGAGTTAGAGGCTAGAAAGCAGTGGATTGGGACATCAAGTAACTTACTAGCAATGTTTTACATAGCTTTGTTCTTCAATGGATTGTGTAGGTTCATTCTTTACTGTATTGACACTTGAGAAAGAAATTAAGAAGTGAATGATTGTAAAATATCTGATATAAACAGCAACAGCAACATGGGGGTGTTTAAAAAGTAACTCAAATCAATGCCAGGTAGGTGAGGTGCAGGATTCTCTATCATCTGGTTGATATCAGGAGAAGAGAAATGTCAGACATTTGGCATTTCTTTTTTGGATTTCCATTCCAGCTTTTCTTCCTCTCTCTGAGAGTGGATTTAGCTAGAGATACTTGCTTTAGTTAACTGGAAATTCAAGAAATCCAGAAATAAATATTTTTAAACTGGTATCCAGATGTCAGAAACATAGAAGTAATTATGAACACCTGTAGGGAAAATATAATTAAAAATACAACCTTTTCCTCAGCCAGAAAAACTGTCCACAAAGGTAGAAGAGAGAGAAAACAATTTAATTTTGGACGAAGTATTAAACCAGACTGTGATGTGCGACAAGGGCGATCTGCAAAGAGGTTATAGAAAGAAATTTCACCTCCTTATATAGCCAAGTAAATACAATCCATTGCATATGTATTATCAAGATAAACAATACCTAGTCCTCAAGTGAAAGGACTTGACAGTACCATTTGTCATGCATAGTTCATCCTAGATTCACCTTGTAATTGGGGTGACCATCTGTGTTAGCTAAGTGGCTTTATTCCAATGAAAAAGAAATCTCTCCTACTTTCCAACAAAGGGAAGTTTTGGAGCTTGGATTACAGGGCCCACTGAGTTAGGCTTCTACATGCATAGTAACTGGGGGAGACTATCTCTCTTGATTTTTAAATTTCAAAGAGATAGTTTCCAGCTCCTTGAGAAAAGATTCTTGGTTCATAATGCTGGCAACAGTCTTATTGAGCTTTTAAGGACATTTATATATATTTCAAAAAGACAAAAAAATGACAGGTTTTCTAAGTTAAATGTTTTAAGAAAAGTGGGGGAGAAGGCTGTCTCTCCTTTTGTTTTCATCAGGGAGAATTAAACCTGTTACTTTTTAGTTAGTATCTGCTCTTATAAACATATATTACTATATAAAGGTAATACACTTTTCTAATGGTCTCCATTACTTTTTCTACCTTTCTCTGGGAAAGTTGTAGCTATCTAAATATCCACCAAATTCGGGGCGCCTGGGTGGCTCAGTGGGTTAAAGCCTTTTCCTTCGACTCAGGTCATGATCTCAGGGTCCTGGGATCCAGCCCCACATCAGGCTCTCTGCTCAGCAGGGAGCCTGCTTCTCCCTCTCTCTCTGCCTGCCTCTCTGCCTCCTTGTGATCTCTGTCTGTCAAATAAATAAATAAAATCTTTAAAAAAAAATATCCACCAAATTCATGGTAAAACACTATGGGTGGCCATCATTTAATATCAAGGTTGTTACGAGGTACTCATTGAAACGTACTGTAGGGGAGGAAAACTTTCTCTTCCTCCTTCTAGGTTCTTTGGCTGGCCTAATAATTAAACTACATAAGAAAGAATTAACAGGAGAAAAAACAAGTTTAATTTTATATGTATAGGAGCCCTAGAGATATAAAGCTCAAAGATGTGACCAAAGCTGGCAGTTTGTTTGTTTTTTTTTAACTTTTTTTGACAAGGAAACAATAAATTTGTGAGGAACTGATAAGACATAGGTGTTTGGGCTTAGGATAGCACATTAGTGAAGAAGTAACAAGGTTTGTTTATAGAGACTTCTCAGCCCTAAATTCTCTGTCTCTTGTTATGAGAATGCCTTCTACTTTCCTAGTATAAGGAAGGTTTCTTTCACTTGGGAGATTTATTTCCTGCCTTGCAGGAGTAGTGCAAAGGAGGGTTAGAGTGACTTTACTCTGACTGTTTCTTTAATTTGTTAAATAATCAAAGTGGCACACTCTGGGGTGGCATGCTATATTCCCCCTCAGCACGGATCACATGCCCAGTGTTTAATATACATAGCTTTAATTGTTTTAAGTCTTGAAGACAAACACATCTTTGATGATTTCTTTCTTTTCTTTCTTTCTTTTTTTTGTTTGGGTCTAAATCAATAGTCATACTATTGTAATGGTCAATTACATCTCTATGCAGTCACCTTTGTTTAACTATACTGGAATTAGAGAAGTTGTCATTCTAAACTTAATAGAGTAATAGACTGTCTTTTGCAGTCATTATTTGTAAATGCCAGATTTCTGCTAATTGAATCTTTTTACTTTTTTATATTATCTTTCCAATCAAACTAATTAGCGACACAATTTTGCTTGAAACTTAGGGCTTGGGTACCTGGATGCATAGTAATTACTTTTACTTTGTTATTGTCAGAAGCTGTCAATTAGTATTGTCAATTAATATTTATTAATAAATGTGGTCTCGGTTTTACTCTGTCATCAAGAATTAGATTGGACTTTTAAATCCAGTTACCGTTTGTATTGGGAGTGTGACTTACAGCAGATTGGAAATGAGACTGTGGGGAGCCATTAATGAAGGTACATAAAGAAAGAGAAATGCAATAAATAACATGTTTGTTTTCTAGTAAAATATGATTCTTTAAGTAATTGAAGTACTCATACTTAGTTGATGGGTTACCTTGAAGAAACTATTAATCTCAATGAATCCCAGGTTTATTATCTGTAAAATGGGAATCATACTTCCTGTGTTGTAAAATTATAATAATGATAAATTGAGATAATGTATATAGGGGCTAAGAACAGATTTCGGCAAGATACATGGTGACTAAAAAGCCTACCAGCAAAAGGCTAGGCCCTCTACTTAAGACTTTGATCCTTCCCATCAACTTCAGGCCATGCTCCATCAATTTTCCCTCCTTTTGTTCAGATCAACATATTTCCCAGTAGTATCTTTCCTTTAGTCTTCATGTATATTTACATCACCTCCATCAAAAACCAATTATACATGTATATATATATATAGATAGATAGATAGATACAGATACATAGCAACTTGACCTGATCTATTTTTAAAAATCAATATTAGTAAAGAATGATTTTTGCATAATAAAATGTACTCATTTTAAGGAAAGCTTAGTTTTGGTGAAAAACATATATGTCAACACATATATATACAAATATATATATGTATACACACATATACACACACATGCATATATATATATACGTATATATACATATTTACATATATATACACCACCACATTCAAGACTTACCACAATAATCCTTTCATGCCTATCTTTAGTCAATACCCATCTCAACTCCTGCCAAAGGAAATCCCAGATATCTCCTTTCCATATTAGTAGATTAGTCCTGCATTTTAAAAAATTTCATATATTTATATTTATCATATAAATGAAATCACATAATATATACTGTTTTGTGTTTGCCATCTTTTTTTAGTAAAACAGTTTTGAGATTTATCTGTGCTGTCGTGTGTTGTGTATGGTCTCTTTTATTACCTAGTACAATTCCATTATACTATTATATCATAACTTGTTTATCCATTCACTTGTCATTGGGTAGTTGGGTGTATTTGGATGTTTTCAGGTTGAGTCATTATAAACAATGCTGCTGTAAGTATTCTACACGTGTTTGTGTGGATTTATGTTTTATTTCTTTGGGGTAAATATTTAGGAGTAGATTGTTAGATCATTAGATTATATATGCTTAACTTATAAGGAACTGTCAAAATATTTCCCAAATTTGTGGCATTTATGTTCCCATCAGTTTATGAAAGTTCATTTTCTCACCATCACTTGGTATTGCCAATCTTGTAAATTTCAGTCATTCTAATTGAGGTGGACTAAAAATACATCGTGGCTTTATCTTGCCCTCCACTTCCAGTTTTTCTGAGACTTGGAATTTGTTGCCTTTTTTTTTTTTTCCTTTTCTGGGAGCAAACCAGTCATCTGTCACCTAGTTTGGATATTAGTTGTCTCTGGAGGATAAGAGAGGGGATCTGGTAACCTAACTTCTTTTATAGACTCTGAGCTGAGGCTGCCCCCATTCATCCTGCCTCTCTGTGGTTTCTGTGTCCCAAATTCTGGGCCCTTTTAGAGAGACTTCTGCAGCCCAGAAAGCTGCTTCATCTGGCCATTCTCCTCAATGGGCACTTAGGTCACAGCTTTCTCTGTACTCTGTCAGTAACCCCTCATCCGTCTACTTTCTGTTGTCCAAAACTTTGTTGACAACTCTCAGCCATCTTCTCTCTAGTGTTCTTTGTCCTTAAGGGTTTGTTAATTTAAAAAAATTTTCATTTAGATGAAGCAGAAAAAAAGTACATTCGGTTCTCCTCCACATTTAGAGTCTCTTAATTTTTCACCTTTCTCATGTCTTTCTTCACTATTCCACACAGAAGTTGTCAATGACAATACTAATAATCTCTTTAAGCTGAATTTTAGGTGATTTAATCCGTCTTGACCAAACCTCTTTTCCTTCACCAAAACTCTTTTTGTCCTTCATATTTGTGTCCCAACTCTATGCTTTCCTGAGACTTCTCTTTCATTCCATTTTTGTCTTACAGGCTGATTCCCCTTTCTCCAATCCTTAAATTATATGAACAGGCCTGTATTGGGGAGACGTCAGCATATTTTTATTTTCAGTGACTCTATGATACAAGTTATTTCAGTAAAACTCCATGAGGATTTGGCATCACCACTCTTCAATAGCAGCCTAATTCTCTAAGGGAAGAGAGTTATTGCTCTATATGCGTTGTTGCCTGAGCTCTGCAAGATAAAATGTGGAAGGGAGCTTCATGATAATTCTCTCTAAGGTTCTCTGATTTCTTTGATTCCAAGAAACTGTCTCGTATATATAATGTGTTGACAGTGAGAAAATTGACCATTTCAAGTAAGATCTAAACCTGGGAATAAAAAAAAAAGGCAAAATGAGTCTTTTTCATTTCCTTTCGGAATAGCACACTTTTAAAGCTCTCCTGACCTAGAAAGAGAAGATCCAGGTCATGAAATTCTCACAAGATTCTGCTTAATTTTGCTGTGAACCTAAAACTGCTCTAAAATATAGTTTATTAAAAGATAAAGAATCTCACAAGAATGGTACTAGAACTGGAAAATATATTTTAGGGAATAATGAAGCGATTAAATTCTTAGTCAACTTTAAAATGTCTAGTGTGACATAGAAAAAAATTGATGATTGTCTTAAAATCCATTTTCTGAATTCTCTTTAGTTAGCAGTCTGGGAGGTTTAGATAGATATAAAACAAATGCAAAGTAATCTCAAATCTTCAGTTTTGGGTCTGGATTGCTCTGCAATGTATTTGTTTGATTTGCTAATTTCAGAGAAATTATTATTATTATTATTTTAATTTTTAACTAAAACCGGTCGCTTTTTATTGGTGTACTATTAAGTCATTGAATCCTAAGATGCTAGTTAATTTGTATTTGTAGTAAGCTTTTCTGACAGATACTAAGTGTTAAATGCACTTGCTATTTAACATTTATTACCATAGATGTCAGATAACGAAGTCATATCAAGCTACCCTGTACTTAGGAAGAACAAATTGTTCTAGAGAAAATGAAGGGAGCGCGGAATGCTTCAAAAACTGGAGATGGTATGTGGAAGCTTTCACCTTTAGGTTACTGATGTGAATCTTAGGTAGTGATTAGAAACCAAATAGTGGTCTCTGACTTATGTTCTTTCAAAAAGGACAGTTTAAAAAATTATGCTAATATTATTTTAATAATAATATAACATACTTAAGCATGAAACCTCTGGTTATTGGAGTTTGCACTAATGTTGTTCTCTATATGATATACCCTAATTTTTATGTAGCTGCCTTTCAATATGAGACATTCTTTTCCACAAAATATGAAACTTCATAATTAAAGAGAATAACCTTATACTTTGTCTAGAAAAATTGATTTTCTTGATCAGAGATCACATCCTGTGAGGATTTCTCTTTATGTTGTGGTTTTTCCACTTCTTAACACCTGCAGGGAGTTTAAGAATGGTTTCACGTTTAAAGAAAATGATCTCATTTTATCTATAAAATATTTTCTTGTACCTATGTATATATTTTTTGACATATGAATAAATAAATGAAGTGTTTTACATAAATTCATCTTTAATTAACTCTTTATAAATATTCCTTTTTCCGAAGCACAGCATATTAGGCATAGCTACTGTATTTTTATTACTATTTATTTAATTTTTATTTTATTTTTTATTTTTATTTATTTTTTTTCAAATCCTATTGAGGTATGTGCCCTTTATCCCTACACTTTGAAGAGTTTTGATCAGGAAGGGATGCTGTACTTTGTCAAATGCTTTTTAAGCATCTATTGAGGGTATCATATGGTTCTTGTTCTTTCTTTTATTAATGTGTTCTATCACATTGATTGATTTGTGGATGTTGAACCAACCTTGCAGCCCTGGAATAAATCCCACTTGGTCATGGTGAACAATCCTTTTAATGTACTGTTGAATCCTATTGGCTAGTATTTTGGTGAGAATTTTTGCATCTGTGTTCATCAAGGATATTGGTCTGTAGTTCTCTTTTTTGGTGGGATCCTTGTCTGGTTTTGGGATCAAGGTGATGCTGGCCTCATAAAATGAGTTTGGAAGTTTTCCCTCCATTTCTATTTTTTGGAACAGTTTCAGGAGAATAAGAATGAGTTCTTCTTTAAATGTTTGGTAGAATTCCCCTGGGAAGCCCTCTGGCCCTGGGCTTTTGTTTGTTTGGAGATTTTTGATGACTGTTTCAATCTCCTTACTGGTTATGGGCCTGTTCAGGTTTTCTCTTTCTTCCTGGTTCAGTTGTGGTAGTTTATATGTCTCTAGGAATGTATCCATTTCTTCCAGATTGTCCAATTTGTTGGCGTAGAGTTGCTCATAGTATGTTCTTATAATTGTCTGTATTTCTTTGGTGTTAGTTGTGATCTCTCCTCTTTCATTCATGATTTTATTTCTTTGGGTCCTTTCTCTTTTCTTTTTGATGAGTCTGGCCAGGGGTTTATCAATCTTATTGATTCTTTCAAAGAACCAGCTCCTAGTTTCATTGATTTGTTCTATTGTTTTTTTGGTTTCTATTTCATGGATTTCTGCTCTGATCTTTGTGATTTCTCTTCTCCTGCTAGGTTTAGGGTTTCTTTCTTGTTCTTTCTCCAGCTCCTTTAGGTGTAGGGTTAGGTTGTGTACTTGAGACCTTTCTTGTTTCTTGAGAAAGGCTTGTACCGCTATATATTTTCCTCTCAGGACTGCCTTTGCTGTGTCCCACAGATTTTGAACTGTTGTGTTTTCATTATCATTTGTTTCCATGAATTTTTTTAATCCTTCTTTAATTTCCTGGTTGACCCATTCATTCTTTAGAAGGATGCTGTTTAGTCTCCATGCATTTGGGTTCTTTCCAAATTTGGATTTGTGATTGAGTTCTAGCTTCAGAGCATTGTGGTCTGAAAATATGCAGGGAATGATCCTAATCTTTTGATACCGGTTGAGACCTGATTTGTGACCCAGGATGTGATCTATTCTGGAGAATGTTCCATGTGCACTAGAGAAGAATGTGTATTCTGTTGCTTTGGGATGAAATGTTCTGAATATATCTGTGGTGTCCATCTGGTCCAGTGTGTCATTTAAGGCCTTTATTTCCTTGTTGATCTTTTGCTAGGATGATCTGTCCATTTCAGTGAGGGGAGTGTTAAAGTCCCCTACTATTATTGTATTATTATTGATGTGTTTCTTTGATTTTGTTATTAATTGGTTGATATAGTTGGCTGCTCCCACGTTAGAGGCATAGATATTGAAAATGGTTAGATCTTCTTGTTGGACAGACCCTTTGAGTAGGATATAGTGTCCTTCCTCATCTCTTATTATAGTCTTTGGCTTGAAATCTAATTGATCTGATATAAGGATTGCCACCCCAGCTTTCTTCTGATGCGCATTAGCATGGTAAATTGTTTTCCACCCCCTCACTTTAAATCTGGAGGTGTCTTTGCGTCTAAAATGAGTTTCTTGTAGGCAACATATTGATGGGTTTTGTTTTTTTATCCATTCTGATACCCTGTGTCTTTTGATTGGGACATTTAGCCCATTAACATCAGGGTAACTATTGAGAGATATGAATTTAGTGCCATTATATTGCCTGTAAGGTGACTGTTACTGTATATTGTCTCTGTACCTTTCTGATCTACTACTTTTAGGCTCTCTCTTTGCTTAGAGGACCCCTTTCAATATTTCCTGTAGAGCTAGTTTGGTGTTTGCAAATTCTTTCAGTTTTTGTTTGTACTGGAAGCTTTTTATCTCTCCTTCTATTTTCAATGATAGCCTAGCTGGATAGAGTATTCTTGGCTGCATGTGTTTCTCGTTGAGTGCTCTGAATATATCATGCCAGCTCTTTCTGGCCTGCCAGGTCTCTGTGGATAAGTCTGCTGCCAATCTAATATTTTTACCATTGTATGTTATAGACTTCTTTTCCCGGGCTGCTTTCAGGATTTTCTCTTTGTCACTAAGACTTGTAAATTTTACTATTAGGTGATGGGGTGTGGACCTATTCTTGTTGATTTTGAGGGGAGTTCTCTGCACCTCCTGGATTTTGATGCTTGTTCCCTTTGCCATATTAGGGAAATTCTCTCCAGTAATTCTCTCCAATAGACCTTCTGCTCCCCTCTCTCTTTCTTCTTCTTCTGGAATCCCAATTATTCTAATGTTGTTTCGTCTTATGGTGTCACTTATCTCTCGAATTCTCCCCTCGTGGTCCAGTAGCTGTTTGTCCCTCTTTTGCTCGGCTTCTTTATTCTCTGTCATTTGGTCTTCTATATCACTAGTTCTTTCTTCTGCCTCATTGATCCTAGCAGTGAGAGCCTCCATTTTTGATTGCACCTCATTTATAGCTTTTTTGATTTCAACTTCGTTAGATTTTAGTTCTTTTTTTATCTCCAGAGAGGGTTTCTCTAATATCTTCCATGCCTTTTTTTTCCATTTTATTTATTTTTTCAGCGTAACAGTATTCATTCTTTTTGCACAACACCCAGTGCTCCATGCAAAACGTGCCCTCCCCATTACCCACCACCTGTTCCCCCAACCTCCCACCCCTGACCCTTCAAAACCCTCAGGTTGCCCCAACCTCCCACCCCTGACCCTTCAAAACCCTCAGGTTGTTTTTCAGAGTCCATAGTCTCTTATGGTTCGCCTCCCCTCCCCAATGTCCATAGCCCGCTCCCCCTCTCCAACAGACACATGAAAAAGTGCTCCACGTCACTCGGCATCAGGGAAATACAAATCAAAACCACAATGAGATATCACCTCACACCAGTCAGAATGGCTAAAATTAACAAGTCAGGAAATGACAGATGCTGGAGAGGATGTGGAGAAAGAGGAACCCTCCTCCACTGTTGGTGGGAATGCAAGCTGGTGCAACCACTCTGGAAAACAGCATGGAGGTTCCTCAAAATGTTGAAAATAGAACTACCCTATGACCCAGCAATTGCACTACTGGGTATTTACCCTAAAGATACAAACATAGTGATCCAAAGGAGCACGTGTACCCGTATGTTTATAGCAGCAATGTCTACAATAGCCAGACTATGGAAAGAAAGACTATAGATGTCCATCTTCCATGCCTTTTTTGAGCCTGGCTAGAACGTTCAGAATCGTCATTCTGAACTCTTGATCTGACATATTACCAATGTCTGTGTTGATTAGTTCCCTAGCCTTCGGTACTGCCTCTTGTTCTTTTGTTTGTGGTGATTTTTTCTGCCTTGTCATTTTGTCCAGATAAGAGGATATGAAGGATCAAATAAAATACTAAAAGGGTGGCAAAGACCCCAGAAAAATGCGCTGTAACCAAATCAAAAGGGACCCCAAATTGTGGGGGGGAGAAAGGGGATAAAAAGAGGTTCAGAAAAAAAAAAAGGAAAAAAATTTAAAAAATACAACAAATAAAGAAAAAATATAAAAAAGAAAAAAATATATATTTTATATAAACTAGTCAAAAAACGTTAAAAAAGAAAAGGGTAAAAGTTTTAAAAAATTTAGCAGAAGAAGAAAAAAGAAAGAAAAAAAAATTGAAAAAAAATTGAATTAACCGCAAGACTAAAGAATCATGGGGAGAAAGCCATGAGTTCCGTGCTTTGCTTTCTCCTCCTCTGGAATTCTGCTGTCCTAGGTATTGCACCTGGTTTCCTTGATAGATGAACTTCGTCCTGGCTGGATATTTTGTTGATCTTCTGGGGGAGGGGCCTGTTGTAGTGGCTCTCAAGTGTCTTTGCCCGAGGCGAAATTGCACCGCCCTTACCGGGGGCCAGACTAAGTAATCCGCTCGGGTTCACTTTTGGGAGCTTCTGTTCCCTGAACGCTTTCCATAGAGTTCCGGAGGACGGGAATGAAAATGGCGGCCTCCCAGTCTCCGGCCTGGAGGAGCCGAGAGCCCGGGCCCCACTCCTCAGTGCACCCCCAGAGGACAGCACCCAATCACTCCCATATCCCCAGCCTCCAGCAGTGCTCCGAGCTCACCCAGCCCACGACCGATTCAAGGTAACCCCGAGCTGAGAGTTCAGTCCTGGGCTCTGTCTCTGTAGCCCGCTTCTCCGTTCTAACCCCTGCAAGCTCTGCGACACTCCAACACCCCTGATCTTTCTGTAACCCTGCGGAACCTGGGACCACGCTGACCCTGCGTGGGTTTCACCCCAGTTTAGCCTCTGGAGCAATGTCCCTCAGTGGAACAGACTTTTAAAAGTCCTGATTTTGTGCTCTGTTGCTTCGCCACTTGCCGGGAGCCGGCCCCTCCCCCCGCGGTCTATCTTCCCGTCGTTTTGGATTCACTTCTCTGCCAGTCCTACCTTTCAGAAAGTGGTTGATTTTCTGTTTCTAGAATTGCTGTTCTTCTTCTCTTCGATCTCCCATTGGATTTGTAGTTGTTTGCAATGTTTAGTTAAGCTATCGAGCTGATCTCCTGGTACCTGATGTAGTCTCAGCCTGCTACTTCTCTGCCATCTTGACTCCTCCTAATTTTTATTTTTTATAACAAATGAATTCACTATGAATGAGCATGGTGAATAGTAATGATGAATAAGCACTTATTGGGATAGGAATCCCCATTGATTATAATGTGTCTAGAAATAATGCCAGATAGATTGAAGTTCAGTCTTGTTAGAATACCCATTATCTAAAGGTAAATCAGGGGTAGAGGTGATGTGGTGTGAGGAAAAGGAGAGGATGTGAAAATCCTGCCCAAACTTCACTTCTCATTACCATCTTGCGGCTACTTTACAGTCATCTTGTTTATTATCACGTATTTCAGTTTCTTATCTCCTTCTTAAAAAAAAAAAGATTTTATTTATTTATTTTACAGAGAGAGAGAGAGAGCACATAAGCAGGGAGAGCAGCAGGTGGGGGGGGGTGTATCAGGCTCTCGCTGAGCAAGGATCATGACCAGGAGCCTGGGATCATGACCTGAGCAGAGGGCAAGTGCTTAATTGACTGAGCCACCCAGGTATCCCATTATATCCTTTTCCCCTCCCTCCATTATCTCCCTCTTAAGATTTTCATATCCTTATCTTTAAGTATCCTCTCTAAACCTCTTCTAATTTGGCCTTCTGTCCCAAGATACAGGAGGTCTTAACACCTGTTACCTTTGGCCTTCATAGCCAACCTTTTTTAGTATTTCTCTCTTTTTCTTTCTTTTAGCTTCTTTCTGTAGTATTTGACAGTTTTACTACTGCACTTTTAATCTGTACTATCCCATAGTTCTGTACTATCCCATAGTTCTCTTCTTTACAACTTCTCTACTTCACTAAGGAATCCTTTTCAATCAACTTAGGCTCCCCCCACCCCCCTTTAAATGTAGGTTTGAAAGAGATACTGTTCTCGGTTCTCTTTATTATTCTCTTTTTTAAAAAAGATTTTATTTATTTATTTATTTGTCAGAGAGCGAGCGAGAGAGAGAGAGAGAGAGAGAGATGGCATAAGCAGGGGAAGCAGCAGGCAGAGGGAGAAGCAGGCTCCCTGCTGAGCAAGGACCACCCCCTACCCGCTCTGGTGGGGCTCAAGCCCAAGACCCTGGAATCACGACCTGAGCTAAATGCAGAGGGGCGCCTGGGTCGCTCCGTGGGTTAAAGCCTCTGCCTTCAGCTCAGGTCATGATCCCAGGATCCTGGGATCGAGCCCCACATCTGGCTCTCTGGTCCTCGGAAATCCTGCTTCCTCCTCTCTCTGTCTGCCTCCCTGCCTACCTGTGATCTCTCTCTCTCTCTGTCAAATAAATAAATAAAATTAAAAAAACAAAAACAAAACAAAACAAAAAACCCAAAAAAAACGTTTAAACGCAGATGCTCGACTAAACCACCCAGGTGCCCCTAAGTAAAAAGTTTCTGAAATCCTGCACTACATTAAGTACTTTGTTATAAGAAACAGAAGACACGGCCCGGCCTCAAAGATCACAGTCTAGTGAGGAAGACAGACAAGATGTTAAAGCATTAAAGTATAGTTCAATCCTGTGCCATCTAGAAGCGGAGCTGTATTTCCATATGGGAATCCAGGAGGAGGATTTATCCTTCCTCTTTCCAATGGATTCCTGTAAAGGTAACACCTAATGATACTGTGATTTATAATAAGAAATATATGCTTGCTTTTCATCCTGTTTCTGGCACAGAGCTCCTAAAATCCTTAGCATTTCTTGTAATGAGAGCCAAAAAGGTGTTTTGATATATTAATGAGTTTTGGAAAACTTCTAAGTTTAGAGGCTGGTTGCCGTTGAAGCCAACCATGCGATTGGAGGATTGGAACTTTTAGTCCCACCCTCCTGACTTCTGGGGAGGAGAGAAAGACTGGAACTTGAGTTTAATCACCATTGGCCAGTGAGTTAGTTGAACATGTTTACGTAATGAAGTCTTTATATAAACCGAAAGGAAGGGTTTGGAGGAGCTTCTGAGTTGGGGAACTCCTGGAGATTTGGTGAGCATGGAAGCTCTGTGCTTCTTCCCGTTTACCTTGTCTATACATCTCTTTCATCTGGCTGTTTCCAAGTTATCTCCTACTAGTAATCTAGTACGTAAAATGTTTCCTGGAGTTCTTTGAGCTGCTAGCAAATAAATTGAACCAGAGGAGAGGGTCCTGGGAACCTCTGATTACTAGCTGGTAATTTCCTTTGGCATCTGAAGTGTGGGGGTTGGGGGTAAGGAATAGACTTCTAGAATTAAGCCCTTAACCTGTGGATCTGAGAATGTCTTCGGGTAGATGGTGTCAGAATTTAGTTAAATTATTGGATACCCAAAGACACCTCCCACCACCACTACTAGAATTTGGAGTAGAATCCTAATTGAGTGATCCTAAGTTTTCACTGGTACTAGAATTCTTTTACACCTGAAACTGATTTTGAAGGCTTAAGGTTAGAGTTACCAGGTGGAAGCAGAGTGGGGAATGTTCCAGGCAGAGGAAACAGTTTCTGCACAGGTTCTGTGGGCGTGTGTAAAAGTATGATATCTGTTGATCTGTTGAGCTAGAATGGATTAATATCACTGGAATCTAGGTCAAGTCTGGGGAAGAGAAGAAAAGTGGGAGTAGAGTTAGAAAGAAGCAAATTTGTAAAATCCTTGTATGACATCCTAAAATTGATGTGCCAGGTTGTAATGGTTACCCCTTGACCTTGATCTGAGGAACATTTCTTTCTTTTTTGTGAAAACACACTCGCCAATTTAATAAGGAAAATGCCACTAAATAAGTGGAATTCACTGAACATAATGCTTTTCTGGAGACCAATTTCATGAAATTGCTGAGCTCTTCTAGTAATAACCAAGTCATTACTAATTTAATTCCCTTTTGATTCACCATCCCCTCAACACATACATATTCAGGATAAGAAAGGTGGCAATAATATTTCACATATTGTTTGAACCACTTTGTGGAATCAAATTTATATAAACAAAAGTAAAAGGAGGGGCGCCTGGGTGGCTCAGTCCTTAAGCAGCTACCTTTAGCTCAGGTCATGATCCCAGGGTCTGGGATCGAGCCATGCATCCGGCTCTCTGCTTAGTGGAGAGCCTCCTTCTCCCTCTCTCCCTCCCCCAGCTTGTTGTTCCCTCTCTCATTGTGTCTCTGTCAAATAAATAAATAAAATCTTTAAACAAACAAACAAATAACAAAAGACAAAAAAGTAAAAGGATTTAAGCGTATGTGCACAGGAATGAGAAATGTCCTGTTGAGGGTAGCAACAAAAGAAAGACAGAAACCCTGAATTTTCATCACTAACAGGATGGTTGAATAAGTGTGATGCATCTTTTTTATGGTCTATTATACGACTGTTAAAAAAAATCCTCTATTAGACCTACTGATTTAAGGGATTACCATGGTGTTTTGTTAAATGAGAAGAGAATGAGCTTGTGATGGCCTTGTCATCATGCTGCCTCCCTTTCTCAAGTTTTGGGGTGACAACCTGATTTGGAAACAATGTGAACTGTATTTCCGTTCTTGTTTTGGTTGACATTTTTCTCCCCATGTTGGATCTCATTTTTTTTTTGAACAATGGCCTTCTCCACATTGGCAACTTGTACTGATAATGTATTGTTTCTTACTGCTGTTAGGATTGTGAAACTAGTTTCAAAAAAGAGCATGGTTTCTTCACTTTTAATTTCTCTGCATTCATTTCATTTTTAAAGTACATTTCCCCCCCTTCGATCTCATCAAATTTCAACTACCACACTCCTATTTCTCTAGATGATATATTATTTGCATCTGCACAGATCCACATAATGCTAAAACCCTGGAGGTGTGATTATCCTGAAGCACAAATTAACATTTGCATCAGCTGTCTGCAAGAGTGGTGAAAAATGCTTTTTCAGTGTTGCTGCCCTGGAAGGAGTTTCATAAATTTTCCTATATATAGGTGGAGAAGAATAATTTCTGACTTAACTACCACCTGTAAGATTTTCCTATTATTCAGAGGCCTTTCCTTTTGACTGTCTTTACTTTTTCATTACCATATGTTCCAGAATGAGAAATTAAAATTATTTTACTTTGTGTTTTTGCTCTTTGCATCTTTAAGTGGGCATCATTAAATAGTTTAGGGAAATTGTTCAGATTAAGTAGCAATTAAAAGACCCTGTTTTCTAAAATCGTGCATAGTACTAATGGTCTTTTAGATGTGTTTTTCCAAATTTTTCTTTCCTTTAAACTTTCCTACAGAATGTTGTATATGTGGCCTTGAGCCCGTAAGCATTTAGATAGGAAAATGTCTTTAAGACACAGTATTCAGACGGTGGCTCTGCCAGACCTCTGGATTTCTTTATCCAGCTTTTGCCTCACACTTCTGGTCATCTTATAACTCTTGTCGCCTAATCATACACTGAATAAGACCATAGGAAGGAGCTTAATGGTCTTAACTCAAATGGTCTGTTATTTTTTCATGCCTTTAAAAAGTAGGTTAATGGTATAAGAAAAGTTGAAATAATGTGTAAAATACTTTAGAGTGTCTGCAATTTTAAATCACTTATGTTTCTACTCTTCCCTTCCTCCTGCATGACTTAATCAATCCAGTTAATTCTATTTTCCATTTTGTTAATATTTTTCTTGGAGGACTGATTTCTTTATAGCCTTGGACCTGTTGATCTGCTGTAATGTGCATGGTTTTTAGCCATTTCTGAGAAATCTGTAGCCAGATGAATCTTTGTTTTTCTTCTGTGTTCGATTTAGAGACTTGTAGTAGCACTATCATTTGAGATTTCATTATTGTTATAAAAAATTTGAGTGCCAATACCTATTTTATAATGAGAACAGAAGTCTTCAAACACAGACATCTTTGAGTCTAATTACGGAATGGTGTAACTATTGGTAATGGGTGATTCATTTTTTCAGTTTAATTTAAAATCTGGAGCTTTTCTTTGCTTCCCCAAATTTTACTTATGGTTCAAAGCATAATAAGAAGTAGAACATGGATTAATTGTGAAGAAAACTGTCTCATTCTCATCATTCTATATTACTAATACTATAGAAGAGTCAGATGAGGGAATAGGTGTGGCATGGGCCAAGTTGTACATAGCCATTATTTGGGATTTGTATATATTCTGTCTCAACTCTTAGAGTCAGTGCTAAGTTAAGGGAGGGCAAATCAAAAAGCTCTGATCCCAAGCTATTTTACTTAGGCACCAGAGACATCTCTTTCCATCTACATTTTCTTTTAGAAAGCAATGCCTGGTTGAAATGGAAAACAGTGGAACATGGGTCCCTGTAAGGATCAAAATGAAATCTGTTAAATAGTGTGTTTATGCGATCTGTTAATATGTGTTAAGCATTTTATATAAATCAAGCTCTCATCCTGGTAGAGGAAACAGACACATAAAGAGAATTATTATGCCATATGGTACATGCCATGATAGAGGCGTAGGTTCAGGGTGATAAGCAAGCACAAAACCAGCACACAAATCAGACTAGGAAAATGAATAAAGTCCTCTTGGAGAAGACAATGTCTGATTTGTCTTTTTGGTGAGCAGGTGCTGGAGTGGCTCAGTGGGTTAAGCATCTAACTCTTGGTTTCAGCTCAGGTCAGGATCTTAGGGTCTTGGGATCAAGCCCCAGTCTGACTCTGCGCTCAGTGGGGAGTCTGCTGGAGATTCCTCTCCCTTTCTGTCTCCTTCTGACCCTGCCCCTTCCACCCCCGCTCCTGTTCTTTCTCCCTCTGACTCGCTAAAAACCAAACCAAACCAAACAAAACAAAAACCTTGAGAAAATAAAATTGGTTAGAAATTAGCCAATTGCAAATTGAAAGGAAGGCAGAGGGAACACACCAGCAAGGAATGGAGGCTAAAATAATAATAATAATAATAATAATAATAATAAAAGAATTCCAACATTTATTTAATGTTTACCATAGGTCACGTACTACTTTAAGTGATGTGTTAAACTATTTCGCCTTCCCAACAAATATATTAAGCAGCTATTACTATTCTAAATCCATGTGTGAAAAAGCTGAAGCACTGAATGTTTAATTACCCAATGTTACATGGCCAGTAAGTGACACAGCCATATTGCTTGACCCCAGAGTCTGTATTTTAAGCACTGTACTATATAGCATCTTGCTATAGTTTACTGATAGTTGTAGTGAGTTGTTAGTGAATTAAAATTACTGGACTTAACATTGGGGACAATGCTAAGAGTTAGTGGCTTGAAGAATGCATTTTTTGGGGAAAGGTCAGTTCCCCCAAGAAGCTGAGTCTAGGATTCTTTAAGCAGTTCAAGAAATGAGCAATGTGTCTGAGCAGACAATATGGAAACCCACAGTAGGTATTGGGATGAGGTTCAGGGTGGTAGATGGTCTGTAGCAGGGGCATAGGGGATGGGTGTTGACACCCAGTTAGAAAGTCAGTGTTTCAGGTTTAGGTCTTGAGATTCTAATAAAGGACTTATCTGTAATAGAAAAAAAACTTCTAGGGACTCATTCTGTGGACTTGAGTTTGAGGTCAAGGGAACCCTCATTTTTGGAATGTGCCTATCACTTCAACAAATGTTTTACATATATAATCTCCTTTCAGTCTTATTCTCACAGCAAATCTGCCATGTGGGTAATACCCTTATTTTGAGAAAATGGAGGGTAAGGTATGTTATGAAATGTGCCTAAATGTGTGTAGTTATGAGGTGGTGTAACTTGTTTTGCACTCCCATGCTTGTTTTCTTTCCAGGACACTATGGTCCTTCCAGCTGTTATTGTCAAGGTGGTAAAAACATTGACCTTAAAGTTTCCTTATAAGATCAGTGCACAGAGGTCAGTGCACATGAGTAGGGAAGATATTCTTTGGACTTCGTAAATCTGCAAAACTTTTTTCACTACAGTGCTCTTCCTATAGAGAAATTCCAAGGGAAATTATTGGAAATTCAGAAGTTTTATTAGTCTTAACAAATCTTTATTGATCTTTTATGTGTCAAAACCTTAAGATATATTATTAAATGAAACACAGAATTCCACAATTCTATTGAGGGAAAGATAGATAATAAAGTAATACATAAATAATATAGTATGAGGTAAGAAATTAGTGATAGAAATCAGGGTATGAAGCATCAGAATTATAATGTTTAAATAGGGTTCTCATGGTAAGCATCATTTAGCAGTTGACACTGAATAATAAAAAAAAAAGTTAGGTCATGTCTATATTCAAAGACTATCTGATATTCCCCTAAAGCTGTGTTCAGAGTCTTATTGCAATTTTTTTTTTTAAGAAGGCCAAATGTTTGGGGATTTTTCTTTCAGCCAGTGCTACCTCTACGTATTTTAGCCTTGTCCAGCATCAACACTAATGACCAGACCTGTATAGCCCCAGCCCTTCTGTTGGGGTTGAATTGATGGGACAAAATCATGTAATCTTTTGGGAACTCTTTTCCACTGCTAAGTCAGTTCTGAAAATAACTAGTGCTTCACTGGGCAGAATGAAATTTTAGGAGATTATGTGAATATTATGCCACATTCTTCCTAATTAAATCCATCCTGTTTGGTCTGGCCATATGATGTGGCCCAATGCCCTGAGGGATGGATTTACCTGATTTCTGTTCTGTCACCCACATGATGCAAAGAACCACATGAGCTGAGAAGCACCTGTCACTATTTACAACCATGTTCCTTTGGTATTTGCTTGATTCCTTTAAGAGTAAACAAACATTTTGTGAATTTAATGTGGTATACAGACTTGGAAATATTTTTTCCCCCTTGTACCATAATGTTGCCAGCTGTATTTACAAATTCTGGTGACCTTGGCAAGTATATTTTTCCCCCTTTGGCACCCATCAGGAATATAGAAAGACTCCAAGAAAATATCATATTCATGAGGGACAGTTTGAATGTTACCAAACAGACAGATGTTTAAAAAAAATGCTTTTCTTAATCAAATATGGTCTGTGGTGCACAGAATATCACAGGGTTTGATAAAAGCCCAAACTACAGAAGCCCCATTGAGCTGAAATACAAGTGTGCCATGGCTTGTTAACAGAGCTTAACAGCTTGTATACTCTTTCACCCTCTTACATGCCTAATAGAGTAATAAAAATGTATGAGGAATAAAAAAATGTTCTGATTTGTGAAACACAGAATCTCTGCTGTGAATTGGAACTGTTTTTGGAGCTACTACATTTTTATATGTAATTTAAAGTGTAGCTAACAATTTGTAGAGAGCTAATGTACATGCATGCAAGTTTTATTTAAATATGTGTATCTATTTACCATTCACCATCATTAATATATAGGCACACATTTTTAAAATCAAGGATAAAGTTTGGTTTCTAAATGAAATTTTTAGTAAAATGACTAATTGTTAAACACACACACACGCACACACACACACACACACACACACAGAAAACAACCAAAAATAAATTAAATTTTTTGTTAACATGCCTTATAATTTAGCCACTGCTTGTGAGAATGAAGTGATGTGTATTATTAAGGATAAAAACACTTTCCAAATGTTGGCACTATTATCAAACTCTTAAAAATAAATGCAGCTCATAAAAATTTGTATCATGATCTTAGAGTAGTTATTGCATTTCCGCAAATGTTTCTCCTGCATTAGGTCTGTCAAAGTAATAAAGAACAGAATGTTACTACTTAATTCTTTTTCCTAAAGTGGGATGGATAGATTTTAGAGGCTGACTAATTTCCTGCTCTGGAGTGATCCATTATAACTATACAGGTCAAAATTGATTTTTATAATCATTGAAGAGTTACAAATAAAACAGTAGATAAATATCCATGAAACAAAATACCTTTCCCTCATTGTTTTCCTTTTATTTCCTGTATTTACCAACCCAGGAAAAACCCTAATAGATAATTCATATTTTTTCCAAATTACAATTTTATTTTATAATTATTATTGTAATCACACAATGTGTGTGATAACCTTTTCTTCTAAATAATGGTGTTTTTAGAAATTATTACAGTTCGAGTTTATGTATTCTGATTGTGAAAGAATCAGAGATCTATGTTAAAAAAATATTTTTTGGTGGGGTGCCTGGCAGGCTCAGTCAGTGGAGCATACAACTCTTGATCTTGGTGTTATTAAATTCGAGCCCCACGTTGAGTGTAGAGATTACTTAAAAATAAAATCTTACATGTTTTGGAGACTTTCACTTCCCTAACTACTATCCACTTACCTTTTTCTTATAGATACTACTGTAAATTTCATGGTGGACTATGATAATTTCACTACTATATGAATTTAAAATTGTAGAAATGAATACTTTTGTCAACTTATTTTCCATGATTGTGAGCATAATGGTTGGTCACTGGAAAATGAAAGTAAAGCAAAACTGTACAAAATAGGAGGATCCATTACTCAAATAAAACTAAGTCTATCCACTTAGGAATAACAACTGTTAAAGATTTTTACATATACATCCAGACTTTTTCTAATATACCTCCATATGTTATATATATGTATATATATATTACTATCAATATAATTCTATTCATTGATATTTAATGACATGTGTTTATTAAATATGTATTTACATGTAAAAATATGTACCTATATAAAGCAAAAAGGTTTTATAACATAAAGATAATTTTATAACCAATCTTTGTTTATGGGAATTAGGAATAAGCAATAGAACTTGAGTCTTTTGGGTAGGTAGAGAAGAGAACCACAACATTAAACTTTTACTTTATTCTTTTACAAAAAAATTCTCCCCCTATTATATATAGTAAAACAGAAAATAAAGAAAAATCATTATATTTAAATAAACTCTAGTGTCTGCACTCCCAGCTTTAGCCATTCTTCAATTCATATGCTATCTATATATTAAAGCCTGCTTTATTTCTTTTTCCTTGAAATATTACAGAGCTGTGCCTTCTTTTTCATTATATCACATTAATATTTATGAGGGATGAGGACACAGTAAGTAAATGCTTAATGATTAATTGGTGATATATTTGATACCTTCTAGAATGGGACAACTGTATTCATATAAACATGAAGTCTTCAGGAGCAATAGTGTTTCCTTTACTTGTGACTATCATCAGCATTTAATGAATGAAATACATATTTCAATCCTTTTATGACATTACAGAATTACAGATTATTTTAGTTTATATTCTGTCACCCATATGACAGGTTTTTTTTTTTTTTAAATTCTGCTTTATAGGATGTGAAAGGAGGTGAGGCCTATAAATCTCTTTAGTCTCAATATTTTAATTTTATTATTTTTTAAAATTATAAGCATCCAAAATAATAATGCAGAATCTTAATAAATCAGAAGCAGTGCTTTTTAAAAATTATTATGTTATTTTACAGAATAACAAATATATACTTAAACATAAAACTAAAAAAATCCTATTACATTAATCCATATGCATTACATTCATCTGTAGCAAGCATTGAAGTCTTTAAGACTATTTTAATTTTAATTTTTAATAGTCTTTATTTTTTAGAGTAGTTTTAGGTTCAAAGAAAAAAATGGTTGGGAAGTACTGAGATTTCCTATATTCTCCACTTCTCCTCATACACACCCCCTCCTACTATCAAAGTCTCATACCAGAGTGATGCATTTCTTACAGTCAATGAGCTACATTTATACATCATTATCACTCAGTTTGTAGTTTACATTATTGTTCACTCTTGTGGTATATGTTCTCTGGGTTTGGACAAATATATAATTACAAGTATTTACCATTATAGTATCGTACAGAGTTGTTTCACTGTCTTCAAATTATCTGTGCTTTGCCTATCCATTCCTCTCTTCCTTACCCAGTGGCAAGCACTGATCTTTTTACTGTCTCCATAGTTATTTCCAGAATGTCCTAGAGTTGAAATCATATAGTATGTCACCTTTTCAGATTGTCTTCTTTCACTTAGTAACATGCATTTAAGGTTTCTCAATTTCTTTTTATGACTTGATAGTTCATTTCTTTTTGGGAACTGAATAATATTCCTATTCCATTGTCTGGATATATTAGTTTATTTACCCATTCATTAACTGAGAGACATCTTGGTTGTTTCCAAGTTTTGGCAATTATGAATAAAACTGCTGTGAACATCTGGGCACAGGTTTTTGTGTGGACGTAAGTGTTCAACTTGTTTGGATAAATACTAAGCAGCATAGCTGCTGGATAATATGATATGAGTATTTTCATTTTATAAGAAACCACTAAATTGTTTTTCAGAATGGCTGTTTTTGTGTTCTCATCAGCAGTGAATAAGAGTTCCTATTGCTCCATATATTGGCAGCATATTGTCAATGTTCCAGATTTTGGCTGTTCCCAATAGATGTTTCGTAGTATGTCATTGTTTTAATTTGTAATTCTCTAATGATATATGATGCTAAACATCTTTTCATATACTTATTTGCCATCTGCATATCTTCTTTGATAAAGATCAACCCTTTAGGCTATTTTTTAATTGGGTATTTCTTATTGTTGAATTTTAAGTGCTTTTATATTTAGGATAATGATCTTTTAAGATATATCTTCTGCATGTATTTTCTCTATGTCTTCTCCAATTGTCTATTTCATACTGTGTGGGTATTGAAATTGTATCTGTTAAGGAATTCATCTGTATCATCTAAGTTATAAAATTTTAGGGCCAGGGTTGTTTGTAATAGTCTTTTATTATTCCTTTAATGTCCATGGGATCTATAGTGATGTCCCCTTTTTCATTTCTGTTATGAGTAATTTTTATTTTATCTCTTTTCTTCTCAGTTAGCCCAGTTAGGAGCTTATCAATTTTATTGATCTTTCAGAGAACTAGCTTTTGCTTTTGCTTTTGTCGGTTTTCTCTAAATGTCCTGTTTTCAGTTTCATTGATTTCTGTTGTAATTTTTATTTTTTATTTTATGTAGCTTCGGATTTAATTTGCTCTTCTTTTTGTAGCTTCCTAGAGTAAACGCTTAGATTACTGATTTTAGAACTGTATTTTTAAAAACATATGTATTCAGTGCTCTAAATTGCCTTCTAAACCTTGCTTTTCCTGTATCCCATAAATTTTGATGAGTTATATTTCAATTTTCATTCAATTTAAAACATTTAAAAATTTTTCTTGAGATTTGTTCTTTGACTCCTATATTGTTTACAAATATTTAACCTTCCAAGTGTTTTGGGGTTTTCCAACTATGTTCAGTTACCAATTTCTAGTTTAATTCCATAGTGGTCTAAGATCAACATAGTATGATTTCTTTCATATTTGTTATGAGGTATTTTATGGCCCCAAATAGAGTTTAGATGAATGTTTTATGTGAACTTGAGAAGAATATGTATTCTGCTGTTATTGAATGAAACAGTTGATAGAAACAGTGGATAACTATATTAGTTGTTTGGTGGTGCTGTTGAGTTCATCTACGTCTTTACCGATTATCTGCCTGCTCCTCTGTCCATTTCTGATAGAGGGGTGTTAAAGTCTCCAACTACAGTAGTGGATCCATCTAATTCTCCTTACAACTTATCAATTTTTGCCTTAAATATTTTGACACTCTTGTTAGATACAAACACATTAATGATTGCTATGTCTTCTTGGAGGATTGACCTGTTTATTGTGATGCAATACTCATTTTAGCCCCAACAACTTTACTTGCTCTGAAGTCTGCTTTGACTGAGACTAATATAGCAACTCCTGTTTTTTTGTGTGATTAGTGCAAACATGGTATACCTTCCTTCATGAGTTTATTTTTAATTTGTTTCCATATTTAAAATGAGTTTTTTAAAAAAAAAGTTAAAGTGGGTTTCTTGTACACAATATATAGTTGGGTTTTTGTTTTTGTTTTTTGATCCATTCTGACAATGTCTGTCTTTTAATTGACATATTTCAATCGTTTATGTTTAATGTGAATAGTGGTATAATGAAGTAATATCTACTATATCTGTTACCATTTTCTATTTGTTCATATTTTTGTCTTCCACTCTTTTATGCCATATGTGGTTTTATTTTAATATTTTATGTGAACTCATTTTCTCTCCTATTTTTAGCATATCAGTTATACTTAAAATTTTTTAAGTGGTTGACCTAGAATTTATAGTACACATTTATAACTAATCCAAGCCCACTTTCAAATAACACTTTACCACCTCATGATAGTGAATGCCTTATAATAACAAAATAATCCAATTCTTTCCTCCTAACCTTTATATTATTGCTATCACACATTTCTCTTATATATAAGCATATATAGATATATATGCATGTGGAGTGAATACTGTGTTTCTATTATTCTGAACAAATGTTTGATCAATTGATCTCTAGATCAATTATGAACAAGAAAAATAACAGTTTTAATTTTAATGAAAAGTTTTAATTTTATCCTCACCTAGTTCTCCAATTATGTGGATCCAAGTTTCTGATTGATATGTTTCTGCCTCTATGAAGTTTGACATTTCTTTCAAGACAAGTTTACTGGGAACAAATTCCCTCAATGTCTATTTGTCTGAGAAAGTCTTTGTTTCTTTTTTGTTGAAGGATAATTTTGTAGGGTGCAGAATTCTAGATTTGCGTTTGTTGGTTTTCTTTTCTATGCTTTAAGTGTTCAAGAGCAAAAGTTTCTGCACAGCAAAGGAAACAATCAACAAAACAAAGAGGCAACCCATGGAATGGGAGAAGATATTTGCAAATGCCACTACAAAGGGCTGATATCCAAGATCTATAAGGAATTCCTCAAACTCAACACACACTTAACAGATAATCATGTCAAAAAATGGGCAGAAGACATGAACTGACACTGCTCCAAAGAAGACATACAAATGGCTAACAGAACACAGAAAAAATGTGCATCATCATTAGCCATCAGGGAGATTCAAATCAAATCCACATTGAGAAACCACCTTATATCAGTTAGAATGGCCAAAATTAACAAGACAGGAAACAACAAATGTTGGAAAGGATATGGAAAAAGGGGAACCCTCTCACACTGTTGGTGGGAATGCAAGTTGGTGTAGCCACTTTGGAGAACCGTGTGGAGATTCCTCAAGAAATTAAAAATAGAGCTTCCCTATGACCCTGCAATTGCACTATTGGGTATTTACCACAAAGATATGGATATAGGGAATAGAAGGGTCATCTGTACCCCAATGTTCATAGCAGCAGTGGCCACAGTCACCAAACTGTGGAAAGAGCCAAGATGCCCTTCAACAGATGAATGGATAAAGAAGATATGGTCCATATATACAATGGAGTATTATGCTTTCATCAGAAGGGATGAATACCCAACTTTTGTATCAACATGGACAGGACTGGAGATTATGCTGAGTGAAATAAGTCAAGCAGAGAGAGTTAATTATCATATGGTTTCACTTACTTATAGAACATAAGAAATAACATGGAAGACATTGGAAGAAGGAGAGGAGAAGTGAGTTGGGGGAAATCGGAGGGGGAGACGAACCATGAGAGACTTTGGACTCTGAGAAACAAACTGAGGGTTTTGGAGGGGAGGGAGGTGGGGGTTGGGTG
Source organism: Meles meles (assembly GCF_922984935.1). Lineage (NCBI taxonomy): Eukaryota > Metazoa > Chordata > Mammalia > Carnivora > Mustelidae > Meles > Meles meles. The sequence continues at coordinate 93,305,353 of NC_060067.1, forward strand.
AACGTGGTGATAGGTATTAAGGAGGGCATGTATTGCATGGAGCACTGGGTGTGGTGTATAAACAATGAATCTCAGAACACTGAAGAAATAAAATTTTTAAAAAAGTGTTTCACTCTATTCTTTCTTGCATAATTTCTTTTATTATTATTATTTTTTATTGTGTTATGTTAGTCACCATACAGTTCATCATTAGTTTTTGATGTAATGTTCCAGGATTCATTGTTTATGTATAACACCCAGTGTTCCATGCAATACGTGCCCTCCTTACTGAAAAGGAAGTCAGATGTAATTATCTTTGTTCTTCTATAAGGAAGATATATTTGTCTTCTGCCTTCTTTCAAGATTTTTCTTATACATTGTCCATTTATTCTTGAATGCTGTCTAATTTATCCATTTGACCTTAGCATATTAATCATAGTTGCTTTAAATTCCCAGTTTGATGATTCCACAATCCTTGCTAGATTTGATGCTGGTTCTGATGATTGCTCTGTCCATTGATACTGTATTTTTACCTTTTAGTGTGTGTTGTAATTTTGTCTTGTCAGAAATTATGTACTGGGTAAAAGTACCTGGCCCTGGTTCCTTTGGAGGTTTCTACTCTAGTAAATTGTGATTGTTGGTACAGATAAACCTTGGAGGGATTGTGTGTTTGGCTCCAGAAGACTGCAATAAAACAAGTATTTCAATACAGCGAGTCAAATGAATTTTTTAGTTTAGTTTCCCAGTGAATATGAAAGTTATGTTTCTACTATATAGATACTAATATGTACGCTAACCACCATCTGACCTTTCAGGGAAATGATTGCTAAAGGCTGGGAGAGCTGTGTCAATTTCTTAAAATAAAACAAAACATGAAGTCTGCTGCATCAACTGTGACTCTTCTCTTCATACATGGTTTCTCTGTTGCATGTGATGCTGTTTGATAGCATTCTTTCAAAACAGGAGTCAGTCCTCTCAAACCATGCTACTGCTTTGCCAAATCATTTTAAGTAATAGTCTAATCCTTTGTCATTTCAAAAATTTTCATAGTGTCTTCATCAGGAATAGATTCCATCTCAAGAAACCACTTTCTTTGCTGAGAAGCAACTCCTCATCTGTTCAAATTTGTCATGACATTGCAGCAATTCACTGTTCTCTTAAGGCTCTACTTCTAATTCTAGTTCTCTTGCCATTCTCACCACATCTGCAGTTACTCCCTCCACTGAAATCTTAAAGTGCTTAAAGTCATCGATGAATATTGGAAGCAACTTCTTCCAAATTCCCGTAAATGTGAAATGTGAAAAGAGGAAATGTCAAAATTTCCTCTTCCCATGAATCTCAGATGTTCTCAGTGACATCTAGAATGGTGAATCCTCTCCAGAGGCTTTCAATCAACTTTTCCCAGATCCATCAGAGGATCTCCATGTACGTATGGTAGCTAAAACCCCATGAAATGTATTTCTTAAATAATAAGACCTGGGAGTCAAAATGACTCCTTGAACTATGGGCGGCGGAATGAATGTTGTGTTAGCTAGCAGGCATGAAAACAATATTTATATCATTGTACAGATCAATCAGAACCCTTATATGACAAGGTGCATTGTCAATGAGCCCTAATCTTTTGAAAAGAATCTTTTATCCCTTAAGCACTAGATCTCAACAGTGGGATTAAAATATCAGTAAACTAGGTTTTTGGCAGATGTGCTGTCATCCAGGCTTTGTTGTTCCATTAATAGATAACAGAAAGAGTAGGTTTAACATAATTCTTAGGGGCCCTAGGAGTTTTGGAATGATACATGAACATTGGCTTCAGCTTAAAGTCACCTGCTGCATTAGTCACCAACAAAAGATCTAGCCTGTCCTTTGAAGATTTGAAGTCAGGTATTGACTTCTCTCTAGCTATGAAAGTTCTAGAAGTCGTATTCTTCTGATAGAAATCTGTTTCATTTACATGTAAATTTTGTTGTTCAGTGTAGGCACCTTCATGTATTATCTTAACTAGTTCTTCTAGATAATTTGCTGCTGCTTTTACCTTAGCCCTTGCTGCTTCACTTTGCACTTTATGTTATGGAATAACCTGTTACCTTCCAACTTTTATGCATCTTCCTCACCCCACTCAGCCCTCACAGAATTGAGAATTAGGGCCTCGCTGTGGGATATGCTTTGTCTTAAGAGAATGCTGTACTGTTGATCTTCTATCTAGACCGCTAAAACTTTCTCCATATCAGCAGTTAGTCTGTTTCATTGTCTCATCATTTGTGTGTTTACTTGAGTGGTACGTTTAATTTTCTTCAAGAACTTTTCCTTTGCATTCACAACTTGGCTAACCATTTAGTTCCAGGGGCCTGACTTCCAGTTTATCTCTGGTATCAGCATGTCTTCCTCAATAAGCTTAATCATTTCTAGGTTTAGATCTAAAGGGAGAGACCCGTGACTCTTTCATTTGAACACTTAGAGGCCATTGTAGGGTTGTTAATTGGCCTAATTTTGATATTGTTATGCCTCAGGGAATAGAGAGGCCCAAAGAGTAGGAGACAGAGAAATGACTAGTCAGTGGAGCACACAACATTTATTAAGTTTGCTATTCTCTTGAGTGTGGTTTGTAGTGCCTCAAAATAATTACAATAGTAATATCAAAGATTGCTGATTACCATAACAAATAAAATAATAATGAAAAAGTTTAAAATATTGTGAGAATTACCCAAATTTGATCAGCATCATGAAGTGAGCCAATGCTATTGAAAAAAATGTGCTGATAGCCTTGCCCAATGCAAAGTTGCCACAAAATTTCAATTTGTAAAACCAAAAAAGCACAACTTCTATGAAGTGCATTTAAGTAAAGGCTCTCTTGTAGTCACCTCTCTGTTTTCCCAATATATCTTTATAGATATATAGCAAGATAAAATGTAATTTATAATTACAAAAAATGTTATTTTATTGATCCAAGCATATAAGAAACTATTTTGCTAATGCCTCTTGGTTACTTTAATTTCCTAAAGGCTTCTTATAGACAATGGTCTTTAAGAAGATCATTCTTTTCCACCTCAATCTTACTTTTTATATGGGTTGTTATATATTTCACTTTTCTCTGTAGCCCAACAGTAACTAAAAGTAGCATACATTAAAGAAAGAAACTATGATTTTAAGAAAATTATATTTTGTATAGTATCTGTAGATCCTTCATAGGGTAAAAATAGATCATTTCACGAACTCTGTATTACAGCAATATTTGGACATACAATTTGCATCTGTTTTTATTTTGTGAATTCTATTCTCTGATGAAGCAGGATGTGAACTGCTGTTTTTAAATCCTATTGGGCTGGCCACTTTTTCAGAATATAAGAAAGATCAAGAGTCATTGCATTTGCTTAAATTTTCTGTGGCTGAAGGATTTTTATTGTTATTTTCCACTGATTGTTTCAAGATGCCTGTCACTAGTGCTCTAAGCAATTCAACAAGTATTTCCTGAATGAGTCAAGTTCTCAGCATGAAATTTTTTTTAAATGAAAAAAAGAAATCTCTAAATAGTGCTTAATGATATGCTTTTGCAAGCGTCATTTCCCCTCCCAAAAAGAGCCTTGTGAAATATAATTTTCCACTTATAGAAAAAAACAATTCTGTGATGCCATAGTTCACTATAAATCTCACTCTCGCATATTAAAAAGCTTCTGATAAATATTTTTCAACAAATATGGTTAGGGAAGAACTTTTTTCTCTTTGAGAACTAGGCATATTTATCATTTTTGAACATAGGATTTGTCTTGCTGTCCCCTTCCTTTTTAATTTTTTTCCCCTTATGAACTTGGTTGCCAGGAAGTTAAGAATGAAATTGAAGATTAAGTACTGTCATAGGCAGAATAATAGTTCCCTATATAGGTCTATGTCCTAATCACCGAAACCTATGAATATGCTAGGTTACATAGTTAAAGGAAAATAAGGCTACAGATGGAACTAAGTTTGCAAATCAGCTGATTTTAGGATAGTTTTATTATCTTGCATTACCTGGGTGGGGTGGGGGTCTATATACCACATTAAAAGTGAAAAGGAGTTTGCTAAGTTCCTTATAGATTTTGGATACTAGCCCTTTATCTGATATGTCGTTTGCAAATATCTTCTCCCATTCTGTCAGTTGTCTTTTGGTTTTGTTAACTGTTTCCTTTGCTGTGCAAAAGCTTTTGATCTTGATGAAATCCCAATAGTTCATTTTTGCCCTTGCTTCCCTTGCCTTTGTCGTTGTTCCTAGGAAGATGTTGCTACGGCTGAGGTCGAAGCGTAAGAGACTATGGACTCTGAAAAACAACCTGAGGGTTTTGAAGGGTCAGGGGTGGGAGGTTGGGGGAACAGGTGGTGGGTAGTAGGGAGGGCACGTTTTGCATGGAGCACTGGGTGTTGTGCAAAAACAATGAATACTGTTATGCTGAAAAAAATAAATAAAATGGGGGAAAAAAAAAGTGAAAAGGGAAATAGGAAGAGAGAACCAGAAAGATGAGGAGAACTTGAGATGAAGAGAGCTTGAGGAGAACTTGGCCTGAATTGCTGCCTTGAATGTGGAGGAAAACAAATGGCCTCTAGGAGATAGAAAATGCAAGGAAACAGTTTCTCTGGGAACCTCCATTATAGCAAATTATCAAACTTGAGAAGGTAATTGTAGAACCCCTGATTTGTAGCCAAGTGAGAAAGAGGTGTTGGTGACATGGAGATCCACTACTTATGGATGACATCTGAGATGAAGGGGCAGTCTTGTAATTTGCTATAATGGCTCACAGATATGAGAGAAATACTGTTTACTGGTATATTATAAAGGGTACAATAAAAAAATACAGATGAACAGCCAGATGACAATGTACATAGGGCAAGGTCCAGGAGGGTGCTGAGCACAGGGGCTTCTGTGGAGTTAGAGAGCACCACCTTCTAACAAGGTGAACCTGGAAGTTCTCCAAAACCTATAGTTTTTTTGGTGGAGTCTTTATTACAGACACATGACTGATTACTAACTCAATCCCCAATCTTTCTTCCCTTCTTGGAGGTTAGGGTATGGAGCTAACGGTTTTAAGCTTTTAATTATGGTTTGGTCTTTCTGGTGACTGGCCTCTATCCCAAAACTATGTGGGCCCCCAAGTTATCAGTCAACTCTTTAGCATGCACAAAAGACTCTCTGGAGATTCCAATAGTCTTAGAAGCTCTTTTGTCAGGAACCAAGTTCAGAGATCAATTATTAGAACAAAACATGTTCCTGTAACCCTAATACTCAGGCAATTACAAGGATTTTAGGTGCTCTGTGTCAAGAACTGGGAAAAGACATATATATGTATATATTATTTCATATACACTTCTTAATTTATGTGATCAATAGTCTATTGCTAACATCCCATATAAAGTACATTGAGAAATGGCTAGCATTTTACACAAGCTGATTTAAGGGGAAATAATTAAATACCATTACTAAAATGTTCTTATTTTAATGGTAAAATCATTCCAATAAACAATTTATATATTCTGCCCACAAATATTGGTAAAAACATAATATTGATTTTTTGTGATATTATTTATAATCCATACAAAATAGCATATGATCAAGGACTGGAGAATATTACAAAAAAGATATTTCCCTGCTCATCTAAAAATGTTAAGACTTCAGTCTCAGACCAGATTTAAGGTTATATCACTGAGATTAGCTGTATAGTAACTAATGAAGGGCTAATAATTTTGTAATGTTTTGATCTTTGCCATCAAGATCAATATCAACCAGTGACATCCTTATTTCATCCTTATTTCATAATCAAAATTCCTCACTATTTTTTACTAGAACAATGTTTTCTGGTTTTCCTTATCTGCTATTGCTTCAGAATAATATATTTTCTGAGGTTTTGGTTTATATTATGAAATTTTTAATAATCACAGAGAACATAAAGGGGAGTAACAGGATATGAAACTAAGGAGATGAGGACTCAGTCATTTGAGATTTATAAGAAATTATAAGAACTTTGGCTTTTATTCTGAAAGCAAAGTGAAGTCATTGGGGAGTTTGGGAAGAAGAGTAGCAGAATTTTACTTAAGTTTTACAAAGATCATTCTGTTTGCTGTGTTGAAACAGGCTGTAAGAGTGCAATATGTAAACATGGTGAGTGGTTGTGGCTTGGGATGAGATGATAAGGATCTTATTTTAGATGTATTTTCAAGGTCAAACTTGCATTTGGGGGGGATTTGCTCCTAAGGTATGAGAGAAGAGTCAGGGATGATTCCAAGATGTCTGAACTAAGCATTTGGATGGATGAAGTGGTCATTTACTAACAGAAGCAGTTTTTGTTTTTGTTTTCTTTCCCTTCAGGGTGGTAGGGATAGAAGGAGTATAAATTGTCTGTAGACATTCGGTGGAAATGGAGATAAATGTATGAATTTGGAGTTTAGGAGATAGACCAGAATTAAAAGTATGTTTGTGAGCCATCATTCTACAGATAAATTTTAAGCCATGATTCTGAATGAAGTGACCAAAGGATTTGTGAATACAAGTGCAGAAGGGAGGCAGTTACCAAAGATGGATTTACGGTTAAGAGAAGAATTTTATTTTTGGTTTGCAGTCTGATTAGTATAATTCAGTAGGAAATGAAAAAAAAATGATCATGATGTAATAGTGGCAACTACTAGAATAGTAGGAGAGAATGGAGTCTAGATCTTAGAGAGAAGTCTTAACATTATATATAGGAGCAAAAACCCCCCCATTATATAGGAGCAAGATATTTTACTTGTTATATATCAGAACTAACAGTTGGTGTTTTCTGTAATTTTAAATTATAACCATTCTGGTGGTGTACAGAGACATCTAATTTTGCTTTCAGTTTGTATATCTGTGATGTTTAATGAGTTGAACACTTTTCCCTATGTTAATTGGTTTATTTTTTCTAATGAAAAATTCATTAAAAATTCATAAAAACAATGAATAAAAGCAAATGAATAAGGGGATACACAGAACTCTAGGGGCTAAAGGATGACACCAGACAATCTAACATAGGTGTATTTGAAGTTCCAGAAGGAGAAGTGAGAGAGAACCAGGCTGTTTGACCACACAGTAGCTAAAGTTTTCCAAAATTTTTAAAAGGTATCGACCTCCTTATCCAAGAAACTTAGTGAACCTGGAGAAAGATGAATACAGATTTAATCACACTTAGATATATCATTGTCAAACATGTGAAAATGAAATCTAGAGAAAGCAGAGAAGATAGGAAATGCAGCTGAGAAAGAACTCGCCTTTATCACAAAAGCAGTATGTACATACTTCTCATCAGAAAGAACGCATTAGTAGTGTACAACGCACTCCAGGTATTGCTTGAGGTTCCAGAGGAATCCTGTATTCACAATGAAACATGGCAATAGAGAGTTGACCAATAATTTCTGCAGGACTCAGTCCAGAGAGCCAAACACAACCTCTGAAACACTTGGTTCAGAATAATCAGGACTTGGTCAATGACTGCCAGCCCGTTTCCAATTCAGGACCAATCAGGGCACCTAACCAATAGATAGCTACCTAAGCAATCACAGATGATGCCTCACTTTGAGTCATCCTATTTCCATCTTCCCCATGCCAACAGTTTTCAACCAAAGTATAAAGCCCTCCTTTTTGTTCTTTAATATTTCCCAACATTCCGGCTTGCCTTTGAGTTTGCGCCAAATGCAAGTTGTAATAGTTTCCTATTGCTACAGAAACAAATTTCCACAAATTTAGCAACTCAACACAACTCAACACAAATTTATTATTTTACAGTTGTGGTAGTTAGAAGTATGAAATGAGTCTGCTGGGGCTAAAGTCAAGATATAGGCAGAGTGTTTGTTCTTCTAGAGGTTTTCTTGGGGAAAATCTGATCCTTGTCTTTTCTGGGATGTCTTGACTTGTGGCTGCATCATTTTGACCTTTGCTTCTGTTGTCTCATCTCTTCTGACTCTCTTGGTGTTCTCTTATAAGAACCCTTATGATTATATTATAATTATGATTATATTATCTTATAAGAACCCTTATGATTATATTTGGCTCACCAATATTATCCAGGGTAATTTTCTCATCTCAAGATCATCCTTAAGTTAATCATACTTGCATAGTCCCTTTTGTAAGGGACTTTTTTGGTGAGATGACATATTTTGTAGGATAACATATTCACAAGTTCCAAGGATTAAAACATAAACATTTGTGATGAGTAATTGTATATGTCAACTTGAGTGAGCCCCTGGGTATCCCAGCATGTGGCCAAATATTATTGTGTCTGTGAGTAGTTTTGGATGAGATTAACACTTAATCAGCAGACTAAGTAAAGCAGATTGTCCTCCGTAATGTTCGGACTCTCATTATTAATCAATTGAAGATCTGAATAGAACAAAAAATCTGTGTAAAAGGCAACTTCTCACACCTGTTTGCTGACTGGAACATCAGTCTTCTGTCCTCAAAATAGAACTTACACCATTAGCTCTCCTGAGTCTCTAGCTTGCCAACTCCAAATCTTGGAACTTCTCAGCCAATTCCTTATAACGATCTTTTGATTACCAAGAAAGTCAATTGCTTATGATGATCTCTTTATATATATGATAAATATTTATATTTACCAAAGATCTCTAGATATATATCTCCTATTGGGTTTGTTTCTTTTGGAGAATCTTAACTAATACAATATCTTTGGGGGCACCGTTATTTGACCTACTGCACAAAGTGATGGTGGCTGACTCCCTTTCTGTGCAAATAAATTCTGCAAATAACCTCTGCTTGTTACCATTTGGTAGTCTCTATTTTTACACTGCAAATAGAATTTCTTCATCATGTTGAGAGACTCATGCAAAGGGTGTTAAAACAGGTTTGGCAGCATCAAAAATACTGCTTTATACAGATTAAGGCAGAAAATATAGAAAGTACACTAAGCCAACTTTATAATGTCTCTCTGAGCAGCTGTATCAAACACTGGAAGGGGCGAGCCTGCCCCATTAGCCATGAACACTTACCACAAAAGTCAAGGGGCACACAAAAGGGGAAATGGTTCTGATATCTGGAAAAGTTGCAAATGACTGCCAGCACCAAAGCATTACTGATCAAAACAAGAACCACATACAGAGATGAGTTTCCTTTTTGTTTTTCTTTGACATAGTAAAGTGTTATAAACTTGTTTATATAGTTTAAATATCCAATTCTATTGATAAAGGTCTAGGGTGTATGTATATGTATATGCTGTATATATGTATATGTATATAATATGTATATAATATATGTATATTATATACACACTTGGTAGTTATATTCTATGAAGTTGTAATGAACACTGAATTAGTTCATATGAAACAGTTGCTCCTAGGGGAAATAAAAAGTTGTGTTCCTGTGAGCATCTGGTCACGTTTTCATTAACCAAACAAGACATAACTTTGTGTATATATATATATATATATATATATATACACACACACACACACAAACCTTATTTATATATAAATATGTATAAAGCAAAAGCCTTATTTAATATATATTTCTTACAGTTAATTACTTTCATGGGCTTTAAATTATTTGAAGCTGAGGTCCTTGTAAAACAAGCCATTCTCATCAGGATTGAAAATTTGCTCTTCCACATAACCTTTTCTACATAACACTTAGCAAATATTAAAAGAAAAAAATTCCTCCACAGCCTTCTGATCTGCAGAACCTGCCTTTTCTGCAAATTTAACATTTTTTACACCATATCATCTTTTGAAATATGTGAGCTGGCCCTCACTATCTAAGGATTTAACATGTTCCTGGATAACATGATTGTCATTTTCTTTAGTTTTGAGCCTCACAATAATACTGCCTGTATGCTTTATTATTATTGAATATTATCATTATTATTGATTATCATCATCATGATCATCGTTACTCAATTGTCATCTCATGAATCCACAAATTTAGCTGTTTTTCTGTAGCTTTATCATATACTATAGATGTTACTTTAGCACTTTCTGGAACATTTTACATATTGATGGGCACATTTTTCTCTTTCTTTCAATGTACTATTTTATTGATTCATTAATATTGAACTCATGGTTAACAGCACTGTAATTCTTCTGGGAATAAAGCGTATTCAACATACATTTTTTTTTTCTGTAAGGCAACATAGTCTTGCATGTAGGCACATTAGACAGTACTTTGTCCTGGTGGGACATTTAAAAAAAAATCAAGAAAATGTATAAAAAATGCAAAAAAAAAAAGTAACAATAAAGAGACCACAAACTAACAAACAAAAACAAACCACACTTATTTACATATGAGACCTGAAACAATATGACATAGTGTTGTTTAATCTCAGCAGGGAGCATGCAAGTCAGGAAAATCAAATTTTTCCCAGCTCTGTATGTATCTATAAATATGCCCTGAGTATTGGTTTTGTGGTTACAGATACCTTTTATTGAGTAGACAAAGGTGCAAACAGAATCCACAAATAATAAGGGCTAGCTGTGTGTTTGTGTGTGTATGTGTATGTGTGTGTATTTCTAAATTACTCTTGAAATTTATATGTAAATGTTCTCCTGATGTCATTGAGGTCAAATTGTGATTATTTTTGAATTCCTAAAAAAAGATCTCTACCTTTCTATTCCAGCAAGTAAAATAGATGCAAATTTCTGATCTCATGAAGCTTGCATTTTGGTGGCATATTAAGGACTGACATATAATATGCAACTTATGCCTGAATATAGCTGTATTAATTTTAATCATAACAATTTCTGTAATATTTTGCACTTCACTTTTCATACCTTCCTACATTTCAACATATACTTTCTTACGTGCCTAAGTAAAGACTACATCTCACACTGACTACATATAATTGAAGATCTAATCAGTGTTGGACTCCTGGCTAGCAGAGAATAGGTTCCAACACTTGATATGCTGCTGAGAAGTGGCATGCTATTTCTTTTCCTTGGGACACTTCAGCTTTTCTTTAATCATATGCAAAGCCAACTACTCAGAATGATGCGTTATAAGAATTGGTACTAGGCACTGCTTGGTATCTGGAAAAAAAAGTAAGCTGAGAAAAGTCCTGTTATCAATAGACTGGCAGTTAACGTACATGTTTCAGCCACCATTCTCAGGTGTGATTTGCTATTTATATTATTACTCATCTGTTAATTTTCTTCTCTGGGCAAATACAAAGATTAAAATTGTACATAGACAGTGTAGTTTTAGAATTGTTTTTAATGGTCATAATCTGTACATAGTATGTAGGGATGGAAAAAGCAAAAACAAAACAACTCCAGTGGTCAAGTATTTCTAGTCAAGTAATTCAGGACGGGGAAAATGATGGGTTTTATATTGTACAAAGAAAATTTAGTAGTAGAGAGGTATGTACAGTATTAGATCTTCAGTGAAATATTTGTATGTCTAGTGAAGCCAACCGAACTGAAGTATTTTCTACTTTCATCTCTTCCTAGAATGAAACCTGATTCGGATACTTAACAAAAACCAAAGTTTTGTTGTACAGTGACAAGAGTTCAAGATTTCAGTTTTATAGTTTTATTCAGATACTAGAAAGAACTATTGGAAACTTCTATCTAAAGATATTTAGTAATTAGATAACACAAGTGTTTTCTGCTGAAATGCCTCAGAAAAATACTACACATCACCATTTCGTTCTGCTTAATTTAACTATAATCATGCTATGTTTAAAAATAAGGGTATTTTCTGGTAAACAAACTTAATTCTTTAAAAAATTCCCTATAAAGATTGTTTTCAGTATGTAATCTTTTCAAATTAATATTGATGAATCTTGACAAAATACTTATATCTATGTCAGTTATAATCTGTTCTTTTGTAAACAGATGCTAGATTCCTCTGATTTGGAGCAGTAGTGACTCAGAATAATGATGCAATATTTTTCCAGAGGTCTTTTGTGGCCTCATAAATTATTAATATTTTTATTGCCCCAAATAAAAACTAAACAATCATAACTTCACTAGGCAGGAAATCAACATAGTGTCATAATGTCCTATTAAATTCTTTATTTAAGTGTCAATAATAATATAGTAATTTTCATATTTCTTATACCTTAGGATTTCAACATTCTTTTGCATATCTGATTCACTGTATTGGAGCTTTCAGAAGAAATAGACACTGATAAGTTTATTCAAAGTAAAAGTATGATCAATCAATCATGTAAATAGCACAGCATAATCTAATGAGCACATTCAGTTGCATTTGCAAGGAACTGGGATTCTTGGGCAACTTCTTCCATTTCAATATATGCTGGTGTGATTTCCTGCAGAAAAAGGTTTTTTCCTCAACATTTAATTCATATGGACACTATGAATTCCAGTCAAAATGTTCATGTGAAGTGTTTAGATTTCCTTTTATAAGATATATAACCTTGCATTTTTATCAGGACTAAATATTTTTGTATGTCCCCAGCTTTGCTAAATATATGATAACTAAAAATATGTCTAATTACAGCAACCTCTCAAATCTTATTGATCTCCATTCTCCTTACTATTTGATTGTCAAAAATTCTAGACTTACTTCAGGATCTCCTTCTCAAATATACATTTTTTTTTTTCCTCCTGGAATATTTTTAAGAATTCTCTTACACATCTACATGTTACCTAGATAGATTTTAGGCACTGCTGGTATGGGGCTATAGAGGTAAGTCATTTTCCCTGTCAAGTTCTTGGTGGTTAGATTGCTCTCACATACAAGTAGAGTTGCTGCTGTAGTTCTTTATGATCTCGATATCTATGTCATATGTCCTTGCTGCCCTTTTGCTTTCCCCCATTGACTCCTGATGGTGGGCCCTCTTCTTTCTTTTAAGCTGATAGGGAAATCCCCTCTGCTTCTTGTCAGAGTGATTTCCCGTTGCAGAGCTGCTATGCTAGTAGAACCTAAATGCCTCTAAGAATTGAGGGTGATTGTACAAATGCAGGTCCACATACCATGGTCCAAATATTTCAGTTACATAAGCAAACTTAAATGTGTTCTTCTTCCTCAACAAATATGCCTTTGATCAAATAAAAAGTAAATGATGTGAACACTATGCCATGATCCCCGGCTTTTAAGGGCAATGTTGGAAAACACTTGCTAATTTGAAAGTACCTCCAAACTGCAAAAGGAAAGAGATTAGAAACAGGAAAACAGGGCCCTGGCACACCAGGAGTTATGCTTCACCATCCAAGAATCTATTGCAATCATATTTTTTATCATTATAAAATAATTGTTTTTGCTTTTACCTTGAGCACTTCCACTGTTCAGGATCCTCCCTGCATTCTGAATCGGTGTCTGTATTGGCGGTGACACAAATTTGCTCAGCTTTGGGGTGTAGTTAATTTTGTTTTGAGGACGTAGCAAAGGAGATTCCAGGTGGTGATTCCCTAAGGCCCAGATGTTATCCTTTTGATGAGTGATATTTAGGGTTATAGTTGTGGGGTGCTAGCACTGAGTGCCACAATCCGGATAACCTTGGTGTTGATAAGCCACAGGTTCCAGGCTGAGGCCTCTCTTGCACTTCTGCCCGCCCCCCCCGCCCCCCCCCCCCCCCCCACCGCAGCGATGTGGATCACAACTTAGTGGCACCTTGTATATTCAGTGCGTGCTCCTCTTGAAACCAAGGTCTGCATGCTCAGTCAGGTCTTTTTTCTTCCTCTTTATTTATCCCCTGGAGGCTTTGTTGGGAGCCTTGCTATCTTCTTTTATTCCCGCTCTCAGGGGAGCACCCTGTTCTCACAGTTATTCACCCAGAATTATATCTATGTTAATTTGTTTTTTGCTTACTTTCTAAGCTCTGAAAATGAAGAGGAATGCCTAGATTTTTTTTTAAGATGTCCCTGAATATTTTATGACTTGTAGGCATTTCTCAAAATAATGTCAGCCAGTTGGGTGGTCAATCTGCCCAGAGAAGGCTTTTAGCAAGTTGTACTGCCGCCACTTGCCATCCTAAGTGGCTTTTGTTCTCTGAGCCTACAAAAATGGTCTCCTAATGCATGTGAATTTCCCTCAGTGTAAAAATAATGTACTCTACAATAAAATCATATACTATAGTCAGTTCCTGAATCCAGTATAACTCTCTTCTTCATCTAGTCAATTCTATATAGGTAAATATTCAGATAGTGCAATGCCAACATTAATAAGACATACTGCACTGGTACTAAACATTTGGAAAAAACCTTTGGGTACAGTTTGGGTTAAGCCAACGGCCTTAATATGAGTGCACGGTGTTAGGTCTCAGACTCACTGTAACTCAATCAGTAACATTTCTGGGTGAAATTTCCTAAATTTTAATACTTTTATGTTTCTTTGGCCATGTATTGATATACATTCCTGAAAACAGAAATACATATAATGCAAGGGAAAGGAAAAATGATATCAACTATGCTAAGAGTTAAGAGGAAGTGATTTTAAAAATTTATCATGTTTTTTTGTTTTATTTTAATTTTTTTATTATGTTCAGTTAGCCAACATATAGTACATCATTAGTTTTTGATGTAGTGTTCAACGATTCATTAGTTGCATATAACACCCAGTGTTCATCACAACACATGCCCTCCTTAATACCCATCACCTGGTTACTCCATCCCCTGCCCTCCTCCCTTCTTTAACCCTCAGTTTGGTTCCTGGAGTCCAAAGTCTCTCATGGTTTGTCTCCCTCTCTGATTTCTACCCACTCAGTGTCCCCTCCCTTCCCCTGTGGTCATCTGCACTATTCCTTATGTTCCACATATGAATGAAACCATATGATAATTATCTTTCTCTGCTTGGCTTATTTCACTTAGCATAATCCCAGTTCCATCCATGTCAATGCAAATGTTGGGTATTCATCCTTTATGATGACTGAGTAATATTCCATTGTATATATGAACCACATCTTTATCCATTCATCTGTTGAATGACATACGGCTCCTTTCACAGTTTGGCTATTGTGGATATTGCTGCTATGAATATTGGAGGGCACATGCCCCTTCTTGTCAGTACTCTGCATCTTTGGGGTAAATACATAGTAGTGCAATTGCTGGGTCATAGGGTAGCTCTCTTCTTTTAATTATTTTTATTAACACATAATGTATCATTTGCACCAGGTGTACAGGTCTATGAATTGTCAGTCTTACACATTTCAAATCACTCACCATATCACATACCTTCCCCAGTGTCCATAACCCAACCTCCCTCTCCAAATGCCTTCCCCCCAGCAATCCTCAGTTTGTTTTGTGAGATAAGAGTCTCTTATGGTTTGTCTCCCTCCCAACCCCATCCTGTTTCATTTTTTCCTTCCCTGCCCCCCAGAACCCCCACTCTACCTCTCAAAGTCCTCATATCAGAGATATCATATGATAATTATTTTCCTCTGATTGACTTATTTCGCCCAGTACAATACCCTCTAGTTTCATCCATGTCATTGCAAATGGCAAGATTTCATTGCTCTTGACATCTATGTAGTATACCACATCTTCTTTATCCATTCATCTGTTGATGGACTTCTAGGTTCTTACCCTAATTTAGCTATTGTGGACATTGCTGCTATAAGCATTTGGGTACATGTGCCCCTTCAGATCACTACATCTTTATCTTTAGGGTAAATACCTAATAGTATGATTGCTGGGTCACCGCCGCTTTTCTGTTCATAGGGTAGCTCTATTTTCAACTTTTTGAGGAACCTCCATGCTGTTTTCCAGAGTGGCTGCACCAGCTTGCATTCCCACCATCAGTGTAGGAGGGTTCCCCTTCTCCACATTCTCGCCAACATCTGTCATTTCCTGACTTGTTAATTTTAGCCATTCTGACTGATGTGAGGTGGTATCTTACTGTTGTTTTGATTTGTATTTCCCTGATGCCGAGTGATGTGGAGCACTTTTTCATGTGTCCGTTGTTGGCTATTTGGATGTCTTTGCAGAAATGTCTGTTTGTATCTTCTTCATATTTCTTGATTGGATTATTTATTCTTTGGGTGTTGAGTTTTATAAGTTCTTTATAGATTTTTGATACTGGCCATTTATCTGATATGTCATTTGCAAATATCTTCTCCCATTCTGTCAGTTGTCTTTTGGTTTTGTTAACTGTTTCCTTTGCTGTGCAAAAGCTTTTCATCTTGATGAAGTCCCAATAGTTCATTTTTGCCCTTGCTTCCCTTGCCTTGGGCAATGTTTCTGGGAAGAAATTGCTGTGGGGGAGGTCAAAGAGGTTGTTGCCTGTGTTCTCAAGGATTTTGATGAATTCCTGTCTCACACTGAGGTCTTTCATCCATTTTGAGTCTATTTTTGTGTGTGGTGTAAGGAAATGGTTCAGTTTCATTCTTCTGCATGTGGCTTTCTAATTTACCCAACACCATTTGTTGAAGAGACTGTCTTTTTTCCATTGGACATTCTTTCCTGCTTTGTCAAAGATTAGTTGACCATAGAGTTGAGGGTCTATTTCTGGGCTCTCTATTCTGTTACAATGATCTATGTGTCTGTTTTTGTGCCAGTACCATACTTTCTTGATGATTACAGCTTTGTAATAAGAGTTTGAAGTCCAGAATTGTGATACCATCAGCTTTGATTTCCTTTTTCAACATTCCTCTGGCTATTCAGGGTCTCATCTAGTTCCATAAAATTTTAGGATTATTTGTTCCTTTCTTTGAAAAATGTTGATGGTATTTTAACAGGGATTGCATTAAACGTGTAGATTGCTTTAGTGGCATAGGCATTTTCACAATATTTGTTCCAATCCATGAGCATGGAACATTTTTCCATTTCTGTATGTCTTCCTCAATTTCTTTCATGAGTACTTTATAGTTTTCTGAATACAGTTGCTTTGCCTTTTTGGTTAGGATTATTCTTAGGTATTTTATGGTTTTGGGTGCAATTATAAATGGAATTGACTCCTTCATTTCTCTTTCTTCTGTCTTGCTGTTCGTATATACAAATGCAACTGATTTCTGTGCATTGATTTTATATCCTGACAATTTACTGAGTTCCTGTATGAGTTATAGCAGTTTTGGAGTGGAGTCTTTTAGGTTTTCCACATAAAGTATCATATCATCTGCAAAGAGTGAGAGGTTGAATCCTTCTTTGCCAATTTGGATGCCTTTAATTTCTTTTTGTTATCTGATTGCTGAGGATAGGAGTTCTAGTACTGTTTTGAATAGCAGTGGTGATAGTGGACATCCCTGCCATGTTTCTGACCTCAGGGGAAAAGCTCTCAGTTTTTCTCCATTGAGGGTGATATTCGCTGTGGGTTTTTCATAGATGGCTTTGATGATATTGAGGTATGTATCCTCTATGCCTACATTTTGATGAGTTTTGATCAAGAAAGGATGCTGTACTTTGTCAAATGCCTTTTCAGCATCTACTGAGAGTATCATAAGGTTCTTGTTCTTTCTTTTATTAATGTATTGTATCATGTTCATTGATTTGTGGATGTTGAACCAACCTTGCAGCCCAGAAATAAATCCCACTCGGTTGTGGTGAATAATCCTTTTAATGTACTGTTGGATCCTATTGGCTAATATTTTGGTGAGAATTTTCACATCTGTGTTCATCAAGGATATTGGTCTGTAATTCTCCTTTTTGATGGGGTCTTTGGTTTTGGGATGAAGGTAATGTTGGCCTCATAAAATGAGTTTGGAAGTTTTCCTTCTATTTTTATTTTTTGGAACATTTTCAGGACAATGAGTATTAATTCTTCTTTAAATGTTTGATGGAACTTCGCAGGGAAGCTGTCTGGCCCTGAGCTCTTGTTTGTTGGGAGAATTTTTTTTTTTTTAAGATTTTATTTATTTGACAGAGACAAAGAGATCACAAGTAGACAGAGAGGCAGGCAGAAAGAGGGGAAGCAGTCTCACCGCTGAACAGAGAGCCCAATGCGGGTCTTGATCCCAGGACCCCGAGATCATGACCTGAGCTGAAGGGAGACACTTAACTACTGGGCCACCCAGGCACCCCGTGTTGGAATATTTTTGATGACTGCTTCAATCTCCTTACTGGTTATGGGTCTGTTCAGGTTTTCTATTTCTTCCTGGTTCAGGTTTGTAGTTTATATACCTCTAGGAATACATCCATTTCTTCCTAATTGTCAAAGTTGCTGGCATATAGTTGCTCATAATATGTTCTTATAATTGTTTGTATTTCTTTGGTGTTGGTTGTAATCTCTCCTCTTCATTCATGGTTTTGTTTATTTGGGTCCATTCTCTTTTCTTTTTGATAAGTATGTCCAGGGGTTTATCAATCTTTTTCTTTCAAAGAACCAGCTTGTAGTTTTGTTGACTTGTTCTACTGTTCTTTTGGTTTCTATTTTATTGATTTCTTCTCTGTTCTTTATAACTTCTCCTGCTGGGTTTAGGCTTTCTTTGCTGTTCTTTCTCCAGCTCCTTTAGGTGTAGGGTTAGGTTATGTACTTGAGACCTTTCTTTTTTCTTGAGAAAGGTTTGTATTACTATATAATGTCCTCTCAGGACCGCCTTTGCTATGTCCCACAGATTTTGAGCAGTTGTGTTTTCATTATCATTTGTTTCCATGAATTTTTTAAATCCTTCTTTAATTTCCTGGTTAACCTATTCATTCTTTAGTAGGATGCACTTTAGCCTCTATGTATTTGAATTCTTTCCAACTTTCCTCTTGTGATTGAGTTCTAGCTTCAGAGCGTTGTGGTCTGAAAATATGCAGGGAATGATCCCAGTCTTTTGGCACTGGTTGAGACCTGATTTGTGACCCAGGATGTGATCTATTCTGGAGAATGTTCCAAGTGCACTAGAGAAGAATGTGTATTCTGTTGCTTTGTATGGCATGTTCTGAATATATCTGTGATGTCAATCTTGTCCAGTGTGTCATTTAAAGCTTTTATTTCCTTGATCTTTTGCTTGGATGATCTGTCCATTTCAGTGAGAGAATGCTAAAGTATCCCACTATTATTGTATTATTGTTGGTGTGTTTCTTTGATTTTGTTATTAATTGGTTGATATAGTTGGCTGCTCCCACGTTAGGGGCACAGATATTTAAAATTGTTAGAGCTTCTTGTTGGACAGACCCTTTAAGTATCATATAGTGTCCTTCCTCATCTCTTACTGTAGTCTTTGGCTTGGAATCTAATTTACCTGATACAAGATTTCCACCCCAGCTTTCTTCTGATGTCCATTAGCATGGTAAATTGTTTTCCATTCCCTCACTTTAAATCTGGTGGTGTCATTGGGTATAAAATGAGTTTCTTGTAGACAGCATATTGATGGGTTTTGCTTTTTTAATCCATTCTGATACCCTGTTTCTTTTGATTGGGGCATTTAGCCCATTTACATTCAGGGTAACTATTGAAAGATATGAATTTAGTATCATTGTATTGCTTACATGGTTACTGTTACTGTATATTGTCTCTTTTCCTTTCTGGTTTATTAGTTTTAGGCTCTCTCTTTGTTAGAGGACGCTTTTCAATATTTTCTGTAGGGCTGGTTTGGTGTTTGCAAATATTTTTAGTTTTTGCTTGTCCTGGAAGCTTTTTATTTCTCCTATTTTCAATGACAGCTTAGCTAGATATAGTATTCTTGGCTGCATATTTTTCTCATTTAGTGTTCTGAATTTATCATGCCTGTTCTTTCTGGCCTGCCAGGCCTCTGTGGATAAGTCTGCTGGCAATCTGATATTTCTTCCATTTTATGTTATAGACTTCTTGTCCCAAGCTGCTTTAAGGATTTTCTCTTTGTCACTAAGACTTGTAAGTTTTACTATTAGATGATGGGTTGTGGACCTAATCTTATTGATTCTGAGGGGGGTTCTCTGTGCCTCCTAGATTTTGATGCTAGTTCCCTTTGCTATATTAGGGAAATTCTCTGCTATTATTCACTCCAATATACCTTCTTCCCCCCTCTCTCTTTCTTCTTCTGGGATTCCAATTATTCTAATATTGTTTCATCTTATGGTATCACTTATCTCTCAAATTCTCCCCTTGTGGTCCAGTAGTTGTTTGTCTCTATTTTGCTCAGCTTCTTTATTCTCCATCATTGGGTCTTCTTTATCACTAATTCTCTCTTCTGTCTTATTTGTCCTGTGTGTAAGAACCTCCATTATTGATTGCACTTCATCAATAGCTTTTTTGATTTCAGCTTGGTTAGATTTTAGTTCTTTTATTTCTCCAGAAAGGGATTTTATTTCTCCAGAAAGGGTTTCTCTAATATCTTCTATGCCTTTTTCAAACCGAGCTAGCACTTTGATAATTGTCATTGTGAACTCTAGTTCTGACATATTTCCTGTTTCTGTATTGATTAGGTCCTTAGCCATTTGGTACTGCCTCTTGTTCTTGTGTGTGTGTGTGTGTGTGTGTGTGTGTGGTGAGTTTTTCTGCCTGGTGATTTTATCCAGATGAGAGAATAAAATACTGAAAGTGTGGCAAAGATACCAGAAAAATGTATGGTAACCAAATCAGAAGAGACCCAAAACCAGGGGAGAAGAAGGGAGGGGGAAAAAATATAGATATATGTACACACACACACACACACACATATATATACATACATATATATATATATATATATATATATATATATACACACACACACACACATATCTATATATATATGACTGATGAATGGAACAGAGCCACCCACTTGATTTTGGGTGTATTCTGGTCTCAGAAGAAAGTACCTTCTAAAATTCTAAAGAAAGAAAATAAAATACACACACACACACACACACACACACACACACACACACAAGTAAGGGTGAATATGATGAAGGGATGGAATGTGGCTGTAAAGATGGAAATTAAAAAAAAAATCAAAAAGAATCCATAAGATATGTTGGTTGGAAAAAGAAGGAAAAAAAGAGTAGAGATTGTGATCAGGCTGGAGACTAATACAAAGCCATGTGCTAGATTTAGGGTATATTTTGATCTATTAGAGGAAATTGTATCACAAAATTTTAAAGAAAAAAAATGTATATGTATACAAAAATAAGGTTAAATACAATGAAGGGATAAAATATGACTATAACAGTGAAGATTTAAAAACATTTTTTAAGAAAAGGTATTGTTAAGATCAACTAGTTAAAAAACGTTAAAAGAGGAAAGAGGAAAAGTTAAAAAAAATAGAGTAAGAAAAAAATTAAAAAATTTAACTTTGCAAGACTAAAGCATCATGAGGAAAAAGCCATGAATACTATGTGTTGCTTTTCCCTAGCTCTGGAGTTCCGCTGTTCTCATTGACTGGTAGACTTGGTCTTGGCTGATTGTTCTTGCTGATCTTCTGGGGTAGGGGCCTATTGCAGTGAGTCTCAAATATCTTTGCCCAAGGCAGAATTGCACCACCCTTGCCAGGGGCCTGGCTAAGTAATCTGCTCAGGTTCTCTCTTAGTAGCTTTTGTTCTCTGAACGCTTTCCATACAGCTTTGGAGGACAGGAATGAAAATGGTGACATCCCAATCTCTGGCCTGGCAGAGCTGATAGCTTGGGGCCCCACTCCTCAGGGGACTCTCAGAGAAAAGCAGTCAATCCCCCCTTCTCCCTGGTCTCTGGCTGCCATCTAAGCTTCCTCAGTCTGTAACTGAGCATTTCTATCTCTGGCCCACAGCTCTGTTTGGAGTCTCCAAACCCAGCAGATTCATGCCGCGTGTGCCTGTGCTGCTCCTCCCGGAGGAGGAAGGAGGAGGTCTCTCTGGATCTGCCACTTGTGGGGTCCCTGCTCAAAGAGCAGTGGTCTGACTGTGCCTCAGATCATGGTTTAAGGTAACCCCAAGTTGAGAGCTCAATCTTTGACCCTGTCTCTGTAGTCGGCTTCCCTGCTCTGGTGCCTGGGAGCTCTGCCACACTTAGACACCCCTGGTCTTTCTGTGACCCCATGAAACCTGAGACCACACTGTCCCTGCAAGGGCTCCTCCCCTACTTAGCCTCTGGAGCAACATCCCTCAGTGGAACAGACTTCTAAAAGTTCTGATTTTGTGCTCTGTTGCTCTGCAGCTTGCCGGGAGCTGCCCCCCCATCAACAGTCTATCTTCCTGTTGTTTTGGATTCATTTTTCCCCACAGCCTACCTTCCAGAAAGCGGTCGAGTTTCTGTTCCTAGACTTGCTGCTCTTCTTCTCTTCTATCTCCTGTTGATTTTGTAGGTGTTCAGAATGGTTTTGTAACTATCTAGCTGAATTCCTAGGACCTGAAGTCATCTCAGTCTGCTGCTCCTCTGCCATCTTGCTCCATCTTGCTTTGATTACACAGGTAGCTCTATTTTTAATGTCTTGAGGAACCTCCATACTATTTTCTATAGTGTCTGTACCAGCTTACATTCCCACCGACAGTGTAAGAGGGTTCCCCTTTCTCCACATCCTTGCCAACATTTGTTATTTCCTGTCTAGTTAATTTTTGCCATTCTAAGTGGTGTAAAGTGGTATCTCATTGTGGTTTTGATTTTAATTCTCTGATGGCTAGTGATGTTGAACATTTTTTCATGTGTCTGTTAACCATTTATATGTCTTCTTTGGAGAAGTGTCTATTCATGTCTTCTGCCCATTTCTTGACTGGATTATTTGTTTTTTTTTTTTTTGGGAGTTGAGTCTGATAAATTCTTTAGAGATCTTGGATACTAGCCCTTTATCTGAAATGTCATTTGCAGATATGTTATTCCATTCCATGGATTGTCTCTTAGTCTTGTTGGCTGTTTCCTTTGCTGTGCAGAAGCTTTTTATCTTGATGAAGTCTGAAAAGTTCATTTTTGCTGTTGTTTCCTTTGCCTTTAGAGACATGTCTTTTTTTTTTTCCAAAGATTTTATTTATTTGACAGAGATCACAAGTAGGCATAGAGGCAGGCAGAGAGAGAGAGGAAGGGAACCAGGCTCCCCACTGAGCAGAGAGCCCGATGCGGGACTCGATCCCAGGCCCCCGAGATCATGACCTGAGCCGAAGGCAGAGGCTTTAACCCACTGAGCCACCCAGGCGCCCTAGAGACATGTCTTGAAATAAGTTGTTGTAGCCGATGTCAAAGGGGTTACTGCCCATGTTCTCCTCTAGGATTTTGATGGATTCCTCTCTTACATTGAGGTCTTTCTTCCATTTTGTGTTTAATCTTTGTGTGTGGTATAGGGGAATGGTCCATTTTCATTCTTTTGCATGTGGCTGTACAGTTTTCCCAGTACCATTTATTGAAGAGACCATCTTTTTTTCCACTGGGTGTTCTTTTCTGCTTTGTCAGACATTATTTGACCATAGAGTTGAGGGTCCATTTTTGGGGTCTCTATTCTGTTCCGTTGGTCTATGTTTCTCTTTTTATGCCAATACCATGCTGACTTGATCAAAGCTTTGTAATACAGCTTGAAGTCAAGTATTGTGATGCCCCAGCTTTGCTTTTCTTTTCCAACATTCCCCTGGTGATTCAGGGTCTTTTCTGATTTTATTATTTTAAATGAGACTCAGAAAGCATTATGTAGGAATTAACCTACAGAAACACATCTTTATGAAACCACTCATGGAAAAAGTGATTATTACAAGCATAACTGATAATTTGCCACTTTAAAAGTCAAAATAGTCTGTTGGGTCTTAGAGTAATAAGTATTCTATCATTATTTGTATTAGTCATTCAATTTCTTAATCCCTATGAACAGTATAGAAAATATTTCTAAGAATGGGATGATGATTGAAAAGACTAAAACAAAAAGTAATAAATCTACAGCCATTTCACATTTTGGTGGACACTAGTAATGACAGCTGATCCCTCTCTGTGTCTCTATTTTATTTATAATAATTGACAGGGTTCTATGACTTTTTACTCAGTACTACTCAGAGCAAATAAGAAACATCTGATGAGGATATAACAGACTATACCAAGTAATTGCTTGTTTTTTAAAATAAATGATGAAACTTTGTGTGTCAGGTGAAGATGGGGATATTTGCCTGCTGCTAAGACATTTTTTCTATTTCTCTTGCTAGGTAATTCTCCCCAAAATTAGCTCAGATGATGGGAATGACTGTCTTTTACAAGCTGGTCATTATCTTCTTCTTTGGGATGCAAATAAGCTTGGACAATATGATTAGATTATGATAATTATCAACTTGAGTGACTTGTGGCCAAAATTTGCAATTATAGACATCTTTCTTGAGAATTTGAATGTTTTGTTATAAAACCTTGGTTTAGGCTGAATCTTGACTGGGAAGTTTTTACTTACTAAGTTTATGATTCATTCTTAGGACAAAATCTTTCCAGTTAGTTAAAATATAGAGGATTTACTCCAATTAAAAACAAAAACTTTTTTATTTCAAACATATAGAAAGGTTATGCTACTTAAAATTATACTTTCCATAGTATAAAAATCTAGAATATAATTTTGATACTTAGTATTTTAAAAATTTTGATGACTTTATTGAGTTATGATTACTACACAGTAAGTTGTACAAAAAGCATACAACTTTAAATATTTGGAAATATACATACACCTGTGTATATGTTCCTTAATAAAGAAAATGAACATACCATCATCCACAAAAGTTTTATTCTTTTCCTATATAATCCCTCTGTCTCATTCTAGCCCTTTCCAGGCATCTGCTGGTCTGCTGTCACTATAGAATTAACATTTTTAAGAAATTTATATAAATATGATTGTGCCACATATACTATTTTTTTGGCCTAGCTTCTTTAATTTAGCCTGATTATTTTAAACTTCATCCATGCTATTGAAGTATGTCTTCTTACTATTGTATGACTATACAAAAAAAATTTATCCACTCATCCTGTTTATGTACATTCAAGTTTTTTCTAGTTTTTGACTGTTACTAATAAAACTTTAATCATGAAACTTTAAACAGAAATATATCAGCAATAGCATTAAAACAAAATGAGGAATACATATTTCAACTAAGAGATGAAAATTATTAGACAATATTAAAGAACTATGAACTACTTATAAGAGACATGTCTCAAATATAAAAGAACATTTGACATGTTTTCATTTCTCTTGAGGAAATATCTAGGAGTGAAATGGCCAGCTCATGTGGTAGGTAGTTGTATGCTTGAATTTTTAAGATACTGACCAATTATTTTACAATATGGTTACACCATTTTACATTCCTATCACCTGTGTATGAGAGTCCCAGTTGAACTATATCCTTGCCAATGTTTGGTGTGATCAGTCTTTTTTTATTTCTGCTATTTTAATAGGTGCATAGTGGTACACCATTGTAGTTTTAATTTGAATTTATCTAATGAATAATGATGTAGGGTATCTTTGAATGTACTTACTTGGTATCTATATTGCCATTTTTTAAAAATTGAGTTGTTTGTTTTCTTATTATGGAGTCACTGAGTATTCCTTAAATATTTCCAGTACAGGTTCTTTGATAGTATATGATTTGCAGATATTGTCTCCAGTCTGTGGCTTTTCTTTCATTCTGTTAACAGTATCTTTCAAAAAATGTTAAGTTCTGAATTTTGAAAAAGCATGTCATTTTTAAAATGAGTTATACTTTTCTTCAAGAAGTTTATAGTTGTAAGCTGTATGTCCATGATTGAGTTCATTTTTTATATGGTGTGAGGTATAGATTAAAGTTTATTTTTTGTTTGTGCACATAGATGTGTTTTTTTTTTCCCCAGCACTGTTTGTTGAAAACACTATTCTTCCATTGAATGGCTCCTGCCAAAAAATCAATCATTAATATGTTTTAGTCTATTTGTAAAATCTCTTTTATGTTCAAATCTCTCTCATTTGTTTAGAACTATTGTATTGATTATTGTAGTTTTATAATAGTCTTGAAATAAGGTAGAATGAATCCTCCAGATTTTTTGTTGTTTTTGAAAGTTATCTTCACTGCTCTTTGTTCTTGGCATTTATGTATGAATTTTAGAATCAACTTGCCATTTCTACAAAAAGAAAAAAAAAAACAACCCAAAACAAAAGGAAAAAAACCTGAAGAGACTATGATTGGGATTGCTTTAAATTTATAGTTCAATTTGGGGGAGAGTGACATCTTAACAAAATTTAGTCTTTTCTTCAGGGACATTATATATCTTTCAACTTATTTTATTTTCTCTCAGCAAGGTTTTGTAGTTTTTAGTGCGCATATATAGTTTTTGTCAGAATTATCTCTAGGTATTTTGTTACTTTTGATCTTTGTAAATAATCACTTTAAAATTTTAATTTCTGATTCTTTCTTGATATTATATGTATATACAATAGATTTTTATATTGATCTTGTATTTTATCACTTTCTAAATTAGCTTATTTGTTCTGGTAACATTTTTGTAGATTCTGTAACATTTTCTATGTAGACAGCCATGTTACCTGAGAGTAAAAAGTCCTATTTCCTTCCAAACTGTCTGCCTCTTCATTTTTTTTTGCCCCAGTACACTGATTAGGACCTCTAGTATAATGCCGAATGGAAGTAGTGATAGTGGAGAAGATGCCTTGTTCCAGATCTTAAGGAGAAACCACTTATTCTTTCTGGATAAAGTATGCTATTAATTGTAGGTTTTTTTGTTTTGTTTTGTTTTTTAGATTTTATTTATTTATTTGAGAGCATGAGAGAGAGAGCACAAGCAGGAGGAAGAGCAGAGGGAGAGGAAGAAGACACCCTGCTGATCAGGGAGCCGGGTTGCCAGATAGGACTCCCTCCTGTGACTCCTGGATCATGACCTGAGCTGGAGGCAGATGTTTAATCAACCAACTAAGCTACCCAGGCACCCCAACTGTCAGTTTTTCATAAATACGGCTTACCAAGTTGGGAAGTTCCCTTCTATTCTTGGAGTTTTTATAAGAAATAGATGTAGAAAAAGCATTTGATAAAATCTGACATCAATTGACATGATCATGTAGTTTTCCTTCTGTAGTGTGTTGATGAATTACATCGCTTGTTTTCAGTATTAAATCAAACTTGTATTTCTGAAAGAAAAGATTTTATCCTTTCAGGTCTTGCTTTAAGCCTTGTTAGGGTAGTCCAGAACAACATTTGGTCTAATTATCCCTCTACTGAGAGGAAACCATTCTGAGTATTCCTACCTAAGTTGACCAATTAAATTTTTTACTCAGGCTGGTAACAATAGGAAATATTTTTAGTTTAGTGCAATCTTCAAGGAATATTTTTTGATCCCTCTTCTCCTTTCCAATGGTTCTTTTCCATGCTAAGTTAATTTTTTAAAATGCATGTGCTGAGTGGTACTCAGACTTGAGTAAAGACTTGTGGAGGGGCCTCTGTAGATGTCTGGGGTTTCCTCCTCTCTGGCACTCCATCCTATGAATTCACATTACTTTGACTCCCCCAGATATCCATCTTTATCTTTTCCATGCCTGGTTTCTCCTCGTTGTACCATAAAGTATAAATTTTCTTAAGGCAGTAAATTCAGGCAATCTTAGTATTCACTGCTATTGTTTCCCTTCTGTCAGTGATCTTTGTCCTTATTGCCTGATGTCATTTCCTTGAGGGTTGTTTGTCTGTTCTGTGTAGTTTGTCTGTTGTTGTGGGTGTTTTTTTTTTTTTTTTAATTTGTTTCAGGTAGGAAGGTAAATCTAGTTCCATCCTGACCAGAAGAAAAAGTCTCTATTACTATTTTAAAGTACAGGCGCCTGGGTGGCTTAGTAGGTTAAGCATCTGCCTTTGGCTCCGGTCATGATCCCAGGGTCCTGGGATGGAGCCTCTGTTGGGCTCCCTGCTCAGCCGGGAGTGTGCTTCTTCCTCTCCCTCTGCCTCTCCCCCTGCTTGTGCATGCGCACACACACTGTCTCTCAAATAAATAGAATCTTTAAAAGTATATTTTAAAGTGGGACACCTGGGTGGCTCAGTTGGTTAAGCATCTGCCTTCGGCTCGGGGTATGCTCCCAGAGTCCTGGGATCGAGTCCTATGTAGGGCTCCCTGCTCACTGGGGAGTCTCCTTCTCCCTCTCCTGCTCTCCCTGCTTGTTCTTTCTCTTCCAAAGGGAAAAGAAAAAAAATTATATATTTTAAAAAATGTATATATGTTTATATTTATATGTATATATATATATTTTAAAATATATCTTTTCTTCATCTTCAAAATCCATTACTCTATGAACTAAAGTCTACTTACTTTTTGGTAAGGTTGGTTATTTTTAATTTAATTTGCTCAGTTTTTAACTTCCAAAGTTCTGGATTTTTTTCTTTTTTTTGAAGTTCACAGAGACTGAATTCTGTTCATAACCATGAGTACTTATATGATTTGAAACAGGCAAATATTGACTTTGAAACCTGTGACATCCTACAATTCATATGCTTGTTGTCTCAGAGCATTAATTGCTCCATTTCCCTTGAAGAAATTATTATTATTATTATATATTAATATAATAATATATAATATAATATATAATAATATTATTAATATAATTATTATTATACCCCTTTACTCATTCACTAAGTTTATGATAAGCTTGAGGAATAAAGTCATAAATTAGCTACCAGTCTTTGTCCTGTAGTGGAAGAAGGCCATGCTATTAACACGTGACTGTAGTAAAATGCTAATTTTCAAGTAGTTAAACAGAACTTCTCTGTTAGTTATTACACTGTTTTGATGTTCAAATATAAAATGCAGTTATAGCCAATGAAACCTAAGCCTTGGTAAGGTCATAGTCTATGAGAATTCTGGTCACTCATTTTATCTTCACTGGCTCCACTATGGTAACAGAAATAATTACCTATCTCTAACATTATTTTATATATTTTCTCCCTTCAGTCTTTATATGATTATATAATCAACATTAACTTTGGGGAAACAAGTCGGGAGATGAATGTAAATTTATTGTTATTTACAGCAAATAAAAAAATATATGGAGAGTTTTAAAGTATGGAATAATTTTAAGAAGATGGGAGTTTTTTATTTTTATTTTTTATTTTTTTAAAGATTATTTATTTATTTATTTGTCAAAGAGAGAGATCACAAGTAGGCAGAGAAGCAGGCAGAGAGAGGCGGGGAAGGCAGACTCCCCACTGAGCAGAGAGCCTGATGTGGGGCTTGATCCCAAGACCCTGGGATCATGACCTGAGTCAAAGGCAGAGTCTCTAACACACTGAGCCATGCAGGCGCCCCCATGGGAGTTTTTTTTAAAGAGCAAGCTGAGCATAATTGAATGCATTCTCTCAGTTATTATGGTATCCATTTTATAGCAAATTTTGGTATAAATATACTTAATAAGTAAAAGGATATTTAGTAGTTTTCTGATATCAACTTCCAGTTCACATTAAAGAGGAACTTGTTTTAACTCTTTTTTTTTTTTTAAAGATTTTATTTATTTGACAGACAGAGATCACAAGTAGGCAGAGAGGTAGGCAGAGAGAGAGAGAGAGGGGGAATCAGGCTCTCTGCTCAGCAGTTTAGTGGGATTCAATCCCAGGACCCTGGAATCATGGGACTCTATCCCAGGATCCTGGAATCATGACCTGAGCCACAGGCAGAGGCTTTAACCCACTGAGCCACCCAGGCGCCCCTTAACTCTTTCTGAAAAACAACCTGAGGGTTTTGAAGGGTCAGGGAGGTTGGGGGAACAGGTGGTGGGTAATAGGGAGGGCACGTTTTGCATGGAGCACTGGGTGTTGTGCAAAAACAATGAATACTGTTATGCTGAAAAAAATAAATAAAATGGGGGAAAAAAAATAAAACCACATTGAGATACCACCTTACACCAGTTAGAATGGTAAGAATTAGCAAGACAGGAAACAACGTGTGTTGGAGAGGATGTGGAGAAAGGGGAACCCTCTTATACTGTTGGTGGGAATGCCAGTTGGTGCAGCCACTTTGGAGAACAGTATGGAGATTCCTCAAGAAATTAAAAATGCAGCTTCCCTATGACCCTGCAATTGCACTACTGGGTATTTACCCCAAAGATACAGATGTAGTGTAAAGAAGGGCCATCTGTACCTCAGTGTTTATAGAAACAATGGCCATGGTCGCCCGTGGAAGGAACCAAGATGCCCTTCAATAGATGAATGGATAAGGAAGATGTGGTCCATATGCACTATGGAGTATTATGCCTCGATCAGAAAGGATGAATACCCAACTTTTGTATCAGCATGGATGGGACTGTAAGAGATTATGCTGAGTGAAACAAGCCAAGCAGAGAGAGTCAATTATCATATGATTTCACTTATTTGTGGAGCATAACAAAGAACATGGAGGACATGGGGAGATGGAGGAGAAAGGTGTTGAGGTAAATTGCATGGGGAGATAAACCATAAGAAACTATGGACTCTGAAAAACAATCCAAGGTTTTTGAAGGGAAAGGGGATGGGAAGTTGGGTGAACCTGGTTGTGGGTATTATGGAGGACACTTATTGCACGGAGCACTGGGTGTGGTGCATAAACAATGAATTCTGGTACACTGAAAAGTGATTTAAAAAATTAAAAATATTTTAAAAATACATATATTGGGTACTAACAGGTTTTATGATCCTATGTTCACTAATATATTTAAATAAATCATAATCCTGAAGGAACTGAAAAAAAAAAAAAAGAATGGTTAATGGATTAGTCTCTAATCTGGTGTCATCTCTGTTTATCCAAGTTTTTTTGATTCTCTTTTGTCATTTATGTCTTATGAATTAGGTTGCATCAGAGTCTTTACTAAAACTCAGTCTTAAGCACTTATTTTCAAGCTAAATATTTAAGTGCCCAATATTTATCAGCTGCTCTCTGCAGAAATCTTTCTTTTACCCTCCTAGGCTCTGAAAACTGCTAGCCTTCGTAGTAGCACCTTTATGAATCTTTTCACTGTTTTTGTTTGACCTTTCAATTCTTTCTTTCATTTGAACAACTACACTGCAGCCTGTGTCTTCTTGCCATAAGCTGCATTCTCTCCTGACTAAAATACTACTTCTTTCCAGCACATCGTGGCAAACATAACTTTGCCCCTTTTGTGGGGTAAAAATTACTTATTTGGTATAATAAATGCTAAAAACAGATCCTCCATTTTGTTCTCCATGACTCATTCTGTTTAGTACAAATTAGTAGAGCGGGGATGATTTATTAAAATTTCAGGGCCTCCAGAATGTAATCTACGTGGTCACTCAGGGCAGAGAAGAGAAGCAGGAGGACTGCTTATTGCACAGAAACAAGGAACTTAGGGTTTTTGACACTCGTCGTTTTAAGTCGTTTACTGGTTATTTTAGAAGGTCAAATTCACTGATGTTTCCTTATTTGGAAAATAGAGGACATAATAAATTCTCTTTAAGATACATTAGGCCTGAGAACTGGAAAGAAAGATGGACTACAATGAAATAACACATGTACATTTAAGGCAAACAACGTCATATAATTCAGTTGTAATTAGGCTGGTCAAAGATTAAAATTTCAGATATCTAAAATGTAAATCATATGGAAATGAAGCTTTATAGCTGTTTTTCACTGTAATGCTCTGTATTTATGACACATACTGTATGGATGAAATTACAGTGTTACAAAAAAAAAATCTCTTTAAGTTATATTAACCAAAAGTAAATATTAGTGAAAGGCCAGAATAGATTCTAATGGGGTTCTACTCAAGAACAAGCACAGTGATGGTTTTCCAGTATGTGTAAGTGACCTAAATAAAAATATGCATAGACTGTTCTTTATTCCTGCCTGATCAGAAGCAACCTTTTTATTTTCTTCTACAGGTAATATCTCTTTAAGGGATGTTCTGTTTCAATTTATTATTATCTTCAACAATTAACACTGTGCGTTGTACCTAGAAGATGCCTATAAATATCAGTAGGACAAATTAATTAAATTTAGAAATTAACACACTTCTCATGGAGATTTTGTGGGTACGAATTTCTCTTCAAAGTGTTTCTATCTAGTCATCATGTAGCAGAATGAAAAATGCTTCTGGAATAAGATGCTCTCAACCACAGATTTCCTCAAAGGTGGAGGCATATGAGGGTCATCTCTCATCAGCTGTCCAATAATCAGTGAGGTGTTAACATTTACACTAAGTGTGATCACCTCAGACTTCTTTTTTATCATTTTCTGAGAAATATATTTAATATTTTTTGGATATATTACATTTTGACTCACCCTAGGAAAGAAAAAATGCTTTTCTAATTATAGGCCCTACGTGAATTGTACTACTTAATAGCCACATTTGAGTCAAATAAAAATTAAAGAAACAAGGAGGTTTAATCTTTTTGAGAAATTCCTAAAATTGTTCTGTTCTGTATATGGGGGACAAAATGACAGAGGAAAACAAATTGCTAAAAATGCCATTTGATTTTTGTCCGTATTTGATAAAGGGGGAGATAATAGTCTAGATAATTGGCATTAAATACAAGCATAATGGAGAGGGGATTTAGCATGGGAACTCTAGGGGTGGACAGTGGTGAACTAACTCACTGTGAGCAAGTTATTCATTTAATTTTTCCTCAGTTTCTCATCTAAAATGGGGGTAATGGAAATAACAATACCTATCTCATAGGACTTTTCTTTACTTGAAATAAATGTTTAAAACAGATAGGTAGAAAGTAAGTGCTTGTCAGGTAATAGCTGTTATTATGTCCTGTATGAAAAATCCATTAATTTTCAGTTGAATTTCTCTCCAAACTGGGTTTGAATATAAAGTCTTCACTTTTTGGATTATGGGCTTTAGAGCACTCGTTCTCAAAAACTGGTTGCTCGTTGGATAGAAATTCCTGGGCAGTTGAAAATAATGTATTTATGCCTGGGTCCCACTCCCAGGGATTCTGATTTAACTGAAATTGGGAGTGGCCTTAAGACTGTGAGTAAATCAAAACTCCCCACATGATTGTAGTGTGCATCAAAGTGAAAACAGTTCTATAGAATGCCTTTCTTCAGTTACAGGGAACAAAAACCAAGCCAGTGATTAAAAAAAAAAAAAAAATTTGTTCTTAGTGTCTGGAATAACACCGTAGAAAAAGTCAACTCCAGGAACTCAATTACATCTTGCTTCTCTATTCTGCCTTATTTATGTCATCTGCTCCCAAATTGCCAAATTGAAATATCATGTTTGCAGAAGGTTTAAGTCCTAGTAAGATACTGCTTTTACCCCTGAGGTATAATGCCAGCCTGAGTGGGTTTTCTTTTCTTTATAGTTGCTTCTTAATGTTATCACCACCACTTTCCCAACTGTATTAATTTCTGTTGGTATGTAATAAATTATTACAAATGTAGCAGCTTAGAACAACACCCATTTAATTTTTTTCAAAGATTTTTATTTATTTATTTGACAGATAGAGATCACAAGTAGGGAGAGAGGCAGGCAGAGAGAGAGAGAGAGGAGGAAGCAGGCTCCCCGCCAAGCAGAGAGCCCGACGCAGGGCTCGATCCCAGGACCCCGGGATCATGACCTGAGCGAAAGGCAGAGGCTTTAACCCACTGAGCCACCCAGGCGCCCCAACACCCATTTAATTTATTAGCTCCCAGTTCTGTAAGTCAAAAGTCTGGACATGGAATTGCTGGGTTATATGCCTAGTTTGTCACACTGCTAAAAACAAGTTCTTATATGACAAGGTTTTAACTGCAGGCTCTGGAGAGAAATTAATTTCCAAGCTTATTCTTGCTATTGGCAGAGGTTGGTTCCTGGTGTTTGTAGAATTGAGGTCCCCTTTTCTTACTGGCTGTCAGCTGGGGTCCTCTCTTAGCTCCTACAGACTACCTGCAGCTTTCTTTCCTCCAGTCCAGCAAAAATAATTTTTCTGACTTCCAATCATAATTCTCTGTGACCAGACCAAACAAACAAACAAACAAAAAGCAAAAAAAACTTCTTTGAATTTAAAAGATTCAATTCAGCAGTTATTTCAGATGGCTGTTATCTAAGTCTTGCCTTGTGATGCTCTCAGTCACCTGAGGGTCATGGAGTTGTCCCCACTTCCCTGTGTTCATTTCCTACTCTGTGGTTCCAATCACATTTTCCCAAGGCAACAATTAGATAATTTGATAAAAGAGCCTGCTTGGTCCACTGATGAATTGAGAACAGGAAAAGTCTTAATAGACTCTTTTTACCCTCTGCATGAGATAAGTTTCCTAATTTCAAATGTCTACTCACAGTCTACTTTGATGGTTGGAATATAGTGTCCCCTCTGAGAAAGAGCTTTATTACCAGGGGGATGGCCATTTCTTGTTACAGGAAATATGTTGGGAAAAAAACACATTTTTTAAAAAACATCATTTTGAAAGCATTCCTAATGAAATAGATCATGAAAGTTCTGCTCCCCAAGGTAAAAGCTGTAAATAAAGATGAAAATTTCTTATGCTGGAAAATGACATTGATTAAATATGGAATAAGAATGTTTATGTGAGTATTTTGGCCTGGTTATGAGCATTTTTCTTTTCCCTAGCATAGATCCAGCTATTAATTTTCCCTACAAGCTGATAGTCTTACTGTTGCACAGTATTAACAATACAGGTGAAAAATAGGATTTGTGAGTTTACTACCGTGGGTCTAGTGGTCACTTATTTCAAACTTGGTTTCTGATATGACTTTGTTATTTGGCCCTTATATATTTGCAGCTAAAGAAGACCATATTAAATGCTTTTGGCTTCTCTAAAACCTATAGCTCTTTTGTAGAAATTTGCTATAATTAATACTACGGCTTTCTGCAAAAATATTTTCTCCTATGACATAGATAAGTAGAATAAATAGCTTTCTTCATACAGTCAATACCCATACAGAGCCAAATTCTGGTGTCTGCTATGCTATACACCTCTAGATACACCCCTGGTTTTTGTGATCATTCAATTCTTAGAATCAATTTTAGGTCAGTGAGCCACAAGGTCTTACCTTTTATTTTCTTTCTAGACATTGAAGCGGAATCTTAAGCAATACACACCAACCCTAATATCCCCATTTAAAATCAACCAATCATGTTTCTTTGGCCTGCCACAGGGTGTACAATCTTTAGAACACCTAAGCATAGGATGTAGGTACTAAAGGAAGAGCTTGCTAAGCATGTTGACATTTCTGTTCCTCAGATTCCTTTTGTGGATCCCGGTATTTCCTCCTTTACATACCTCCAAACAAGTAATTGCTTTTTATCTGTCTTTAAAACTTAATAAATATTTTAACGTACAACCCTTCTAGTTTTGCTGTTTGAATTACTTGGGTTAAGGATTTCTACTGGAAACTTAATTGTAGCAAGTAAAGGTAAAAGAAATCTTGCATGCCCCCTATATCCATTTAATTTTTACTTATTTTTATTTCTAATTTATAGTTCTTCCCATAAGAAATTTTCTTTTTAAAATTTTATTATGTTATGTTAGTACTAGAATTACTTGAGATTAAGAAAATTCTGTTTATCTTATAGATTTATTATAATAAACATTTAAAAACAAAAAGAAAGAAAGAAAGAAAATGCTTCAAGGCCAGTAATGTAGTACTAGGGTTGTCTGCTTCAATCATTTGAATATTTTCAAGAAGATAATATAAAAAGCTGGGAGAGAGCTGACTATGAAGATCTAAGTATAGACACAATGGATATGATAAGGGGAGGGTTGTATTCAGAAAATGAGGAAGAATAAGACTGTGAAACTTATAAAGGAAAATCATGTTTGCAAGCAATTATGAAACTCTCTTACTGAAACTACCAATTACTTCCATTTCAGACACTAACTTGAAATTTGAAGACCTAAATTAAATTAAATTTGTCTGAGTTTTAGTTTTCCTTATTTAAGAAAAATGAGAATCATTTGGTTTGTTTTTAGTACTATCATGATACCTTCTCACTTGAAAAGCACTGATCTATAGAAATACAGGGCATGTGACCACAGTTGACATTGTTGGAAATATGGGGCACTGGTCTGGTGAGGAACTGGTGGTATCGGTGGGGAGATGTTTGAGGGTTTCCTGAAAATGCAAAAGGATCCACAAACACAGGATCTGTTGGGCAAAGCAGGTGTTCAATACTAGAGTGATGGTCTAAATGACAAAGTCAGAGGTCAAGGCAGGAATTGAACCATCTGGGAGAAGCTGGGTAGGGATGGGGTCAGAATTGGAAGTGATAGCAAAGCAGAAAGGGAGAAAATTTAGAAAAACACACAAACATCAAAGGATGTTTGCCTTTATTAGCCAGAGGGACTTGGAACCAGACTACCTAGTTTGAAATCCTAGCTCTTCTATTTACTCTATCTGTGATATTGGTCAGTTAATTAACATTTTTTTTTTTCCCCTGTGGTATTCTTTTTTTTTTTTTCCATTTTATTTATTTTTTTAGCGTAACAGTATTCATTCTTTTTGCACAACACCCAGTGCTCCATGCAAAACGTGCCCTCCCCATTACCCACCACCTATTCCCCCAACCTCCCACCCTTGACCCTTCAAAACCCTCAGGTTGTTTTTCAGAGTCCATAGTCTCTTATGGTTCGCCTCCCCTCCCCAATGTCCATAGCCCGCTCCCCCTCTCCCAATCCCACCTCCCCCCAGCAACCCCCAGTTTGTTTTGTGAGATTAAGAGTCATTTATGGTTTGTCTCCCTCCCAATCCCATCTTGTTTCATTTATTCTTCTCCTATCCCCCTACCCCCCCATGTTGCTTCTCCATGTCCTCATATCAGGGAGATCATGTGATAGTTGTCTTTCTCCGATTGACTTATTTCACTAAGCATGATACGCTCTAGTTCCATCCACGTCGTCGCAAATGGCAAGATTTCATTTCTTTTGATGGCTGCATAGTATTCCATTGTGTATATATACCACATCTTCTTGATCCATTCATCTGTTGATGGACATCTAGGTTCTTTCCATAGTCTGGCTATTGTAGACATTGCTGTTATAAACCCCATTTACAATTGTACCCAAAACTATAAGATACCTAGGAATAAACCTAACCAAAGAGACTAAGAATCTATACACAGAAAATTATAAAGTACTCACGAAAGAAATTGAGGAAGACACCAAAAAATGGAAAAATGTTCCATGCTCCTGGATTGGAAGAATAAATATTGTGAAAATGTCTATGCTACCTAAAGCAATCTACACATTTAATGCAATCCCTATCAAAATACCATCCATTTTTTTCAAAGAAATGGAACAAATAATCCTCAAATTTATATGGAACCAGAAAAGACCTCGAATAGCCAAAGGAATATTGAAAAAGAAAGCCAAAGTGGGTGGCATCACAATTCCGGACTTCAAGCTCTATTACAAAGCTGTCATCATCAAGACAGCATGGTACTGGCACAAAAACAGACACATAGATCAGTGGAACAGAATAGAGAGCCCAGAAATCGACCCTCAACTCTATGGCCAACTCATCTTTGACAAAGCAGGAAAGAATGTCCAATGGAAAAAAGACAGCCTCTTCAATAAATGGTGCTGGGAAAATTGGACAGCCACATGCAGAAAAATGAAATTGGACCACTTCCTTACACCACACACAAAAATAGACTCCAAATGGATGAAGGACCTCAATGTGAGAAAGGAATCCATCAAAATCCTTGAGGAGAATGCAGGCAGCAACCTCTTTGACCTCAGCCGCAGCAACATCTTCCTAGGAACAACGGCAAAGGCAAGGGAAGCAAGGGCAAAAATGAACTATTGGGATTTCATCAAGATCAAAAGCTTTTGCACAGCAAAGGAAACAGTTAACAAAACCAAAAGACAACTGACAGAATGGGAGAAGATATTTGCAAACGACATATCAGATAAAGGGCTAGTATCCAAAATCTATAAGGAACTTAGCAAACTCAACACCCAAAGAACAAACAATCCAATCAAGAAATGGGCAGAGGACATGAACAGACATTTCTGCAAAGAAGACATCCAGATGGCCAACAGACACATGAAAAAGTTAATTAACATTTTTAAGTATTTGATTTCTCACATATTAAATGGGAAAATTATAGTAATAATTATCTAGTAGTATTGTAAGAATTAAATGAATCAATACATGTAAAGTGCATAAAACAGTGTATACCTAATAGATGTTACTTTTTTTTTTAAGATTTTATTTACTTATTTATTTGACACAGAGATAGGAAGAGAGGGAACACAAGCAGGGGGAGTGGAACAGGGAGAGGAAGAAGTAGGCTTCCCGCTGAGCAGGGAGCCAGATGTGGGGCTCCATCCCAGGACCCTGGGTTCATGACCTGAGTTGAAGGCAGACCGTTAACGACTGAGTCACCCAGGATCCCCTGGATGTTACTTTTATAATTTTTTATAATTGTTTTTGTTTTCATTAAAGTGGATGAAATTAAATCAAATAAATGTTCTAGGGACTATGCCTTTCTAAATATTTCCAACATCCCTGTGATATATTTGTTATACCTCTTTGAAAGATGAAGAAACTAAGTTTTAGACAGTAAAAAATGATCTCTACAAGTCTTCACAGTTAAAAAAAAAAGAAGATATGGGATGAAGAGTAAGATACCTCTGATTTCCCAGATGATATGGTTTTATTTTCACTACTTCACAACTATGATTAACATGAAAAGTCTCACCAAAGGCTATGTAATTTTAGATGAAATGTAAAGTGATTCTGCTGAATAAAAAGGAAAGAGATGAGCTGATTTTGCTTTGACAGAATTTGGTGCATTTTAATTGGGTTTTGACTATGATGCATGTTAGGTACTTAGGTAAAAAGCTAGGTAAGAAAGTAAAATTTTAAAAGCAAAGAATGGTTTAAAAAATCACATTGTAGGTGTTTCTTGCAGATCGACATGGAGATGTAGTAATGACTTATATATTAAAGTACCTGAGTTACTTTGTTTGACTAGAACATTGAATGAAGTCAGCAATTAGAAGAGTATCTAGGCAGGTGTTTGGGGCTACATTATAAATGGTCTTGAATTCTATAGTGAAGATTTTCATCTATATACCATAGATATTGAGGAAATGGGTAAGAATTTTTTCAATGGAAGATGAAAATAATGAAATATGTACTGAAAGAACTCTGGTAGCAAGGCAAAGGGTATTTTTCTTGTGAGAGAAACTGGGCATAGGGTATCCTCAGACTCTAAAACTAGTCATGATAATGAGTTTTTTCATTAGGATAATGGAAATAGGATGGAATCCTTAGATAAATAATTAGAGAAAATAAGACTCAAAAGCTTTAACATTAGAAACTTAGAGACCATTGTGAATTGTAGGTTTTTTGGCTGTGGCAACTAAGTAAAAGACGACATATGGGAAGACAGGTGGAAAAGCAGGCTTTAGAGGGAAAATGAGGAACTCGGGGGGCACCTGGGTGGCTCAGTAAGCCACTGCCTTCGGCTCAGGTCATTATCTCAGGGTCCTGGGATTGAGTCCCGCATCGGGCCCTCTGCTCGGCAGGGAGCCTGCTTCCCTCTCTTTCTCTGCCTGCCTCTCTGCCTACTTGTGATCTCTCTCTGTCAAAGAAATAAATAAAATCCTTAAAAAAAATAAGGAACTCGGTTTTGAACAGGCTAAGTTGGAGGTACAGTAAGATAAATTTGAAAAGGTAGTCTTTGGAGACATACATTTCTGATACTCAGAAGACAGACTGGGACTAAAGATGTAGACTTGAGGGGCGCCTGGGTGGCTCAGTGGGTTAAAGCTTCTGCCTTTGGCTCAGGTCATGATCCCAGGGTCCTGGGATCGAGCCCCGCATCAGGCTCTCTGCTCCACAGGGAGCCTGCTTCCTCCTCTCTCTCTGCCTGATTCTCTGCCTAGTTGTGATTTCTCTCTGTCGAATAAATAAAATATTTAAAACAACAACAACAACAACAACAAAAAGATGTAGACTTGAGTTCTTACTGTGTAATTAATAGCTGAATTCATGTGAATCCTGAGATTACTCTGCCTTTGAAGATAGATGAAAGGGAATATGGATAGCAATAGAACCTTGGGAAGAACCAGTATTTAAGTAGCAAAAAAGGGGTACTTTGTGTTAAAGAAGATGAGGCATAATCAGAGATTTAGGTTAAAGAAGATGAGGCATAATCAGAGATTTAGGGAAGATATGAAAACAGGGGTATAATAGGTCAAAGATCAGGAAATTTGAAAGATGAGGGGTCAGTTTTAGAAAATTAGGACTGGGGTCAAGAAGGATGAGGACTTCTCAGAAGTCCTCATTTGGATTTGACAACATGAGAAAAAAGAAGATTTTTTTCCCTAAGAACATTTTTAGTGGAATAATCAGAGGAAAGGTAGATTATAATGAATGGAAGAATGAGTGCAAGTGAGAATGAAGAGGAAGCAAATATAGATGACTCTCCCAAGAAGAGTTGAGTAGGCCAATGATAATTGATACAGAATCAATTACTGGAAGAGAAATCATGGTTTACTCTGAGAAAAGAGCAAATAAAAACAAATTTTGAGGTGGAGAGGAGGTTGAAAATATTTTCCCCTGATAGTATGAAACAAGGACATTTGCTGGGCTTTGAAACTTGGATTTGAAATCTTCTACTAGTGTTTGATTAAAGAATTGGGACAATAAGTGGATAAGTGTCACATGTATTTTTAAAAACATAGCAAGAAAGTTGCATAGCAATATTGATTTCACGCAATATATTCTTAGCAGCCTGGGAAAAGGAACAAAGGAAATGGACAGATGGGCTGACCCACAGTTGGAAACTGGCAAGGCATATGTACAAAGTCAAAGAGTAAAAGGATATTGATCCAACAAGATTCAGATAAGGAAAATTAGGATGGGAGAACTAGCTATATTCAGTATCACTGCCACTGATCTGATGTTTTAAAAAAGAAAGTAGGGAGGGGAGGAGTCAAGATGGCGGAGAAGTAGCAGCCTGAGACTACATCAGGTAGCAGGAGATCAGCTCGATAGCTTATCTAAACATTGCAAACACCTACAAATCCAACGGGAGAGTGAAGAGAAGAAGAACAGCAACTCTAGAAACAGAAAATCAACCACTTTCTGAAAGGTAGGACTGGCGGAGAAGTGAATCTAAAACGACGGAAGATAGACCGCGGGGGGAGGGGCCGGCTCCCGGCAAGCGGCGGAGGAACGGAGCACAAAATCAAGACTTTTAAAAGTCTGTTCCACTGAGGGACATTGCTCCAGAGGCTAAACCAGGGTGAAGCCCACGCGGGGCCAGCGTGGCCCCAGGCCCCGCAGGGTCACAGAAGGATCGGGGGTGTCGGAGTGTCGGAGAGCTCGCAGGTATTAGAACGGAGAAGCCGGCTGCAGAGACAGAGCCGAAGACTGAACTCTCAGCTCGGGGTTACCTTGAACTGGTCACGGGCTGGGTGAGCTCGGAGCGCGGCTGGAGGCTGGGGATACGGGAGTGATTGGGTGCTGTCCTCTGGGGGCGCACTGAGGAGTGGGGCCCCAGGCTCTCGGCTCCTCCGGGCCGGAGACTGGGAGGCCGCCATTTTCATTCCCGTCCTCCGGAACTCTACGGAAAGCGTTCAGGGAACAGAAGCTCCCAAAAGCGAACCCGAGCCGATTACTTAGTCCGGCCGCCGGTAAGGGCGGTGCAATCCCGCCTCGGGCAAAGACACTTGAGAGTCACTACAACAGGCCCCTCCCCCAGAAGATCAACAAAATATCCAGCCAGGACGAAGTTCATCTATCAAGGAGAAAGCAGATTCAATTCCTAAGACAGCAGAGCAATTCCAGAGGAGGAGAAAGCAAAGCACGGAACTCATGGCTTTCTCCCCATGATTCTTTAGTCTTGCGGCTACTTCAATTTTTTTTCTTTTTTCAATTTTTTTCTTTTTTCAATTTTTTTTCTTTTTTCTTTCTTCTTCTGCTGAATTTTTTAAAACTTTTACCCTTTTCTTTTTTTAACATTTTTTGACTAGTTCATCTAAATATATATATTTTTTCTTTCTTTTTTATATTTTTTTATTTGTTTTATTTTTAAAATTTTTTTCTTTTTTCTTTTTTCTTTTTTTTTTCTTTTTTTTTTTTTTTTTTCAGAACCTGTTTTTATCCCCGTTCTCCCCCCCACAATTTGGGGTCTCTTCTGATTTGGTTACAGCGCATTTTTCCGGGGTCTTTGCCACCCTTTTAGTAGTTTATTTGCTCCTTCATATCCTCTTATCTGGACAAAATGACAAAGCGGAAAAAATCACCACAAACAAAAGAACAAGAGACAGTACCGAAGGCTAGGGACCTAATCAACACAGACATGGGTAATATGTCAGATCAAGAGTTCAGAATGACAATTCTGAACATACTAGCCGGGCTCGAAAAAGGCATGGAAGATATTAGAGAAACCCTCTCTGGAGATATTAAAGCCCTTTCTGGAGAAATTAAAGAACTAAAATCTAACCAAGTTGAAATCAAAAAAGCTATTAATGAGGTGCAATCAAAAATGGAGGCTCTCACTGCTAGGATAAATGAGGCAGAAGAAAGAATTAGTGATATAGAAGACCAAATGACAGAGAATAAGGAAGCTGAGCAAAAGAGGGACAAACAGCTACTGGACCATGAGGGGAGAATTCGAGAGATAAGTGACACCATAAGACGAAACAACATTAGAATAATTGGGATTCCAGAAGAAGAAGAAACAGAGAGGGGAGCAGAAGGTCTATTGGAGAGAATCATTGGAGAGAATTTCCCTAATATGGCAAAGGGAACAAGCATCAAAATTCAGGAGATGCAGAGAACCCCCCTCAAAGTCAACAAGAA
This sequence comes from Meles meles, assembly GCF_922984935.1. NCBI lineage: Eukaryota > Metazoa > Chordata > Mammalia > Carnivora > Mustelidae > Meles > Meles meles. Next base: position 93,347,727 of record NC_060067.1, read on the forward strand.
TAGGTCCACACCCCGTCACCTAATAGTAAAATTTACAAGTCTTAGTGACAAAGAGAAAATCCTGAAAGCAGCCCGAGAAAAGAAGTCTGTAACATACAATGGTAAAAATATTAGATTGGCGGCAGACTTATCCACAGAGACCTGGCAGGCCAGAAAGAGCTGGCATGATATATTCAGAGCACTCAACGAGAAAAACATGCAGCCAAGAATACTCTATCCAGCTAGGCTATCATTGAAAATAGAAGGAGAGATCAAAAGCTTCCAGGACAAACAAAAACTGAAAGAATTTGCAAACACCAAACCAGCTCTACAGGAAATATTGAAAGGGGTCCTCTAAGCAAAGAGAGAGCCTAAAAGTAATAGATCAGAAAGGTACAGAGACAATATACAGTAACAGTCACCTTACAGGCTAATAATGGCACTAAATTCATATCTCTCAATAGTTACCCTGAATGTTAATGGGCTAAATGCCCCAATCAAAAGACACAGGGTATCAGAATGGATAAAAAAACAAAACCCATCAGTATGTTGCCTACAAGAAACTCATTTTAGACGCGAAGACACCTCCAGATTTAAAGTGAGGGGGTGGAAAACAATTTACCATGCTAATGGGCATCAGAAGAAAGCTGGGGTGGCAATCCTTATATCAGATCAATTCGATTTTAAGCCAAAGACTATAATAAGAGATGAGGAAGGACACTATATCCTACTCAAAGGGTCTGTCCAACAAGAAGATCTAACAATTTTAAATATCTATGCCCCTAACGTGGGAGCAGCCAACTATATCAACCAATTAATAACAAAATCAAAGAAACACATCAATAATAATACAATAATAGTAGGGGACTTTAACACTCCCCTCACTGAAATGGACAGATCATCCAAGCAAAAGATCAACAAGGAAATAAAGGCCTTAAATGACACACTGGACCAGATGGACATCACAGATATATTCAGAACATTTCATCCCAAAGCAACAGAATACACATTCTTCTCTAGTGCACATGGAACCTTCTCCAGAATAGATCACATCCTGGGTCACAAATCAGGTCTCAACCGGTATCAAAAGATTAGGATTATTCCCTGCATATTTTCAGACCACAATGCTCTGAAGCTAGAACTCAATCACAAGAGGAAAGCTGGAAAGAACCCAAATACATGGAGACTAAACAGCATCCTTCTAAAGAATGAATGGGTCAACCAGGAAATTAAAGAAGAATTGAAAAAATTCATGGAAACAAATGATAATGAAAACACAACAGTTCAAAATCTGTGGGACACAGCAAAGGCAGTCCTGAGAGGAAAATATATAGCGGTACAAGCCTTTCTCAAGAAACAAGAAAGGTCTCAAGTACACAACCTAACCCTACACGTAAAGGAGCTGGAGAAAGAACAAGAAAGAAACCCTAAACCCAGCAGGAGAAGAGAAATCATAAAGATCAGAGCAGAAATCAATGAAATAGAAACCAAAAAAAACAATAGAACAAATCAATGAAACTAGGAGCTGGTTCTTTGAAAGAATCAATAAGATTGATAAACCCCTGGCCAGACTCGTCAAAAAGAAAAGAGAAAGGACCCAAATAAATAAAATCATGAATGAAAGAGGAGAGATCACAACTAACACCAAAGAAATACAGAGAATTATAAGAACATACTATGAGCAACTCTACGCCAACAAATTGGACAATCTGGAAGAAATGGATGCATTCCTAGAGACATATAAACTACCACAACTGAACCAGGAAGAAATAGAAAACCTGAACAGGCCCATAACCAGTAAGGAGATTGAAACAGTCATCAAAAATCTCCAAACAAACAAAAGCCCAGGGCCAGACGGCTTCCCAGGGGAATTCTACCAAACATTTAAAGAAGAACTAATTCCTATTCTCCTGAAACTGTTCCAAAAAATAGAAATGGAAGGAAAACTTCCAAACTCATTTTATGAGGCCAGCATCACCTTGATCCCAAAACCAGACAAGGATCCCACCAAAAAAGAGAACTACAGACCAATATCCTTGATGAACACAGACGCAAAAATTCTCGCCAAAATACTAGCCAATAGGATTCAACAGTACATTAAAAGGATTATTCACCACGATCAAGTGGGATTTATTCCAGGGCTGCAGGGTTTGTTCAACATCCGCAAATCAATCAATGTGATAGAACACATTAATAAAAGAAAGAACAAGAACCATATGATACTCTCAATAGATGCTGAAAAAGCATTTGACAAAGTACAGCATCCCTTCCTGATCAAAACTCTTCAAAGTGTGGGGATAGAGGGCACATACCTCAATATTATCAAAGCCATCTATGAAAAACCCACCGCAAATATCATTCTCAATGGAGAAAAACTGAAAGCTTTTCCACTAAGGTCAGGAACACGGCAGGGATGTCCATTATCACCACTGCTATTCAACATAGTACTAGAAGTCCTAGCCTCAGCAATCAGACAACAAAAAGAAATTAAAGGCATCCAAATTGGTAAAGAAGAAGTCAAACTATCACTCTTCGCAGATGATATGATACTATATGTGGAAAACCCAAAAGACTCCACTCCAAAACTGCTAGAACTTGTACAGGAATTCAGTAAAGTGTCAGGATATAAAATCAATGCACAGAAATCAGTTGCATTTCTGTACACCAACAACAAGACTGAAGAAAGAGAAATTAAGGAGTCAATCCCATTTACAATTGTACCCAAAACTATAAGATACCTAGGAATAAACCTAACCAAAGAGACTAAGAATCTATACACAGAAAATTATAAAGTACTCATGAAAGAAATTGAGGAAGACACAAAGAAATGGAAAAATGTTCCATGCTCCTGGATTGGAAGAATAAATATTGTGAAAATGTCTATGCTACCTAAAGCAATCTACACATTTAATGCAATCCCTATCAAAATACCATCCATTTTTTTCAAAGAAATGGAACAAATAATCCTAAAATTTATATGGAACCAGAAAAGACCTCGAATAGCCAAAGGAATATTGAAGAACAAAGCCAAAGTTGGTGGCATCACAATTCCGGACTTCAAGCTCTATTACAAAGCTGTCATCATCAAGACAGCATGGTACTGGCACAAAAACAGACACATAGATCAGTGGAACAGAATAGAGAGCCCAGAAATCGACCCTCAACTCTATGGTCAACTCATCTTCGACAAAGCAGGAAAGAATGTCCAATGGAAAAAAGACAGCCTCTTCAATAAATGGTGCTGGGAAAATTGGACAGCCACATGCAGAAAAATGAAATTGGACCACTTCCTTACACCACACACGAAAATAGACTCCAAATGGATGAAGGACCTCAATGTGAGAAAGGAATCCATCAAAATCCTTGAGGAGAATGCAGGCAGCAACCTCTTCGACCTCAGCCGTAGCAACATCTTCCTAGGAACAACGGCAAAGGCAAGGGAAGCAAGGGCAAAAATGAACTATTGGGATTTCATCAAGATCAAAAGCTTTTGCACAGCAAAGGAAACAGTTAACAAAACCAAAAGACAACTGACAGAATGGGAGAAGATATTTGCAAACGACATATCAGATAAAGGGCTAGTATCCAAAATCTATAAGGAACTTAGCAAACTCAACACCCAAAGAACAAACAATCCAATCAAGAAATGGGCAGAGGACATGAACAGACATTTCTGCAAAGAAGACATCCAGATGGCCAACAGACACATGAAAAAGTGCTCCACGTCACTCGGCATCAGGGAAATACAAATCAAAACCACAATGAGATATCACCTCACACCAGTCAGAATGGCTAAAATTAACAAGTCAGGAAATGACAGATGCTGGCGAGGATGTGGAGAAAGGGGAACCCTCCTCCACTGTTGGTGGGAATGCAAGCTGGTGCAACCACTCTGGAAAACAGCATGGAGGTTCCTCAAAATGTTGAAAATAGAATTACCCTATGACCCAGCAATTGCACTACTGGGTATTTACCCTAAAGATACAAACATAGTGATCCGAAGGGGCACGTGTACCCGAATGTTTATAGCAGCAATGTCTACAATAGCCAAACTATGGAAAGAACCTAGATGTCCATCAACAGATGAATGGATAAAGAAGAGGTGGTATATATACACAATGGAATACTATGCAGCCATCAAAAGAAATGAAATCTTGCCATTTGCAATGACGTGGATGGAACTAGAGCGTATCATGCTTAGTGAAATAAGTCAATCGGAGAAAGACAACTATCATATGATCTCCCTGATATGAGGACATGGAGAAGCAACATGGGGTGGGGGGGTAGGGGGATAGGAGAAGAATAAATGAAACAAGATGGGATTGGGAGGGAGACAAACCATAAATGACTCTTAATCTCACAAAAGAAACTGGGGGTTGCTGGAGGGAGGTGGGATTGGGAGAGGCGGAGCGGGCTATGGACATTGGGGAGGGGAGGCGAACCATAAGAGACTATGGACTCTGAAAAACAACCTGAGGGTTTTGAAGGGTCAGGGGTGGGAGGTTGGGGGAACAGGTGGTGGGTAATGGGGAGGGCACGTTTTGCATGGAGCACTGGGTGTTGTGCAAAAAGAATGAATACTGTTACGCTGAAAAAATAAATAAAATGGAAAAAAAAAAAAAAAAGAAAGTAGGACTAAGAGTAGGGATAAAAGTTTGTCAGTTATCTCTTACCGTTCATATTTTGCATGTATGTTCTGATAAGAGGGGTTATTTTTTAAAGTATAATTTTCAAGTTGCTGACATATAACTAAATTTTTTTTTGTAAGAATGTGACAAATTTGGCATAGTCTAAATGAATAAGATGCATCTTAGACTTCTATATGGACTTCATGGGACATTAAAGGTGAAATATGTGGACTTTCTCCAACTTGCTTGCCTAATGACCTTAGGCGAGTCTTCCTTTTCTGAGCTATAGTTTTCTCATTGGTATAATACATGGCATACCAACCTCAAAAAGTTCTTTGAATTGTCAAATTTACCTAAAGTTTACTTAAAGCAAAATTATTGGAGTACTGCCAGAAAAAGGGAGATGGTTGTTTCAAGATTAAACAAATTTGGAAAACTCTAGTGTGTTTTCCTCTTAAAGTATACCAGAATTCTACAGAACATATTTGAGAAATCTTTTATTACATATATTCTCTTTGATTTATTAAGGTCCCAAGAACTGTAAGGAAAGCTACATTGGAAAATATGCTGCGCTTTAAGGCCAGAACATAACCATTTTTGCTTAAATTTTGTTTTGAGAGTCTCTTAACTTAATTTATAAATGTAAATCGTCATATTATACTTGAAATGTATTTTGGATTAGGATCAATGATAACTTCAAAAAATATTATTCATATTTCTTTAGTGGCCATCAATTTCTCAGGCACAGAATACTCTCAATATTAAGTATAAAATTTTAATTCATTCTATATGACTGGCTTTGATTTGCAAATGTTTTCATTCAGGATTTTTCTCTCATCCTTATTCATGAAGATATGGATGTGTATATTACCTTACTTACAATATCTTTTTTAGGTTTTTGTATCAAAGTTATGCTGATCCATAAAATGACTTGGGAATTACTCCATTTTTTTGTTTTCTGGAAGACTTTGTGTAGGATTTTACTTGAATATTTGGAAAATTTTCCTGGTATGTTAATTTGGAGCTGGAGATTTCATTGTAAAAACATGACAAATAAAGATATAATGGTTTTAGAAATAATTAAATATTTTAATTTGTTCTTTTGTAAAGTTTTGATACATTGTTTTTCTAGAAAATTTTCCAGATCATGTAAATTTTAAGGTTTACTGGTATATAATTGTACATATATTTTCTTCTTACATTTTTAAAGACTAATTATGTTGTCTTCCCATGTTCTTTAAGTTCTACCTTCTTTGCCCTCTTCTTTTTTTTGCTCAGTTTTGCCATACGTTTGTCAACACTTTTTTGTCTTTTCAAAGGATAAATTTGTGGTTTTATTGATTTCTATCTGCTGTAAATTTACCTTTTATTTTTTTCTGCTTTTATTGTACTATTTCTTTCTTTTAGTTTAATTTGCTATTTATTTTCTAGTTTCTAGAGATAGGTACATAGGTCATTGTTTTTCTTTTTTTTTTTGTGCAATATAAATCTTCAACATTATGAACTTTTCTCTAAGCACAGGTTTAGCTGTATTCCTCAGGCTTTGACATATGGTTTTTTCATTGTTAATTAGTTAAAAAGTATTTTATACTTTTCATTCTGATTTCTTCTTTGACCTTTTTTTTTTTTTTTTTAAGAAGTTGGAGATTTTGTTATATTGTATTTCTACTGTGGTCAGAGATCCTACTGTAAATAATCTCAGTCTTTGTTTAGCCTTCCTTTATAACTCAACATATGATTCATTTTGATAAATATTTATGTGGAAAGAAGATGTATTCTTTCGTTATGGTATGTGGTAATCTTTATCAATCAGTTGGAGCAGATTTGCTTATTGTCATTCTATGCGCCTACCGATTTTTTATCAACTTACTTGATCAGTTAGTGAGAAAATGTTAATTCTCACTAAAATTGAGGATTAATCAATTTTTCCTTTTAGTTCTGTTAATCTTTGCTCAATATACTTTGAAGCTACACCATTAGATCGATAAAGATTTTGAATTTTTATATCTTTCAAGTGGAATCACCAGCTTATAAACATTTTGAAGTACCATTTATTCTCTAATAATACATATTGCCTTAAAGTCTACTAATATAACTATGAAATTTTTTCTTTCGATTTTTACTTTTACTTTCACACCTTATGTACCTTTATATTTAAAATATGCTTCTCTCTCTCTTTTGTTTTAAGATTTTATTTATTTGACAGAGAGAGAGTATAGCAGGGGGAGCAGCAGAGGGAGAGGGAGAAGCAGGCTTCATGCTGAGCAGGGAGCCCAATACAGGACTTGATCCCAGGACCCTAAAGGCAGACACTTAACTGACTGAGCCACCCAGGTGCCCCTTGAATTTTTTTTTTTTTTTTTAAATACAGCATTCAAGAGTGTCAATCTGGCTATGTGATATCTCTGTTTTTTTTTTTTTTTTTTTACCCAATGGTATAGCAGGTAAAACAAACCCATGATGCACAGGCTCCTGTGCCTCTCCTGGGATACCACAAAGAATTTTTCTTCTGATCAGGGTCTAAGATATGTCTTTTGTATGTCGTTTATTTTTCTTTAATAATAATGTTCTTTCTTATGGAGTGTGTTTAGTCCATTTTTTATTAATATAACTGATGAAATAGTTCTATTTAAAGTTCTAAGTAACTGTTTTCCTACCTGTCCCATATGTTATTTATTCTTCTTCTTCCATCCTTTTTTTTCCTTTGAATTAACCAAATGCAATTATTGTACTACTTAGTCTTCCTCCCCTTCTTCCCTCCTCCCTCAAATTAGCTTGTCTGTCATACATTTCTTACTATTCTTTTAACACTTATTATAAATGTTACAAGCCTTCTTGACTTAATACTGTCTACTATAAATTATGATTATCTCTTTCTCGATATTACCAGGATCGTAAAACACTCTAATTTCACTTTCTGCTTTACCAATGTAATGACAGTACAGAATTGCCCAATTTCTTACTGATTTTCCACAGGTTCTTCAGAGGAGATCTGTAATTCGAAGGGTGCCTGGGTGACACAGTTGGTTAAGGGACCAGCTCTTGGTTGTGGCTTGGGTCCTGATCTCAGAGTCATGAAATTGAGCCCTGTGTCAGGCTCTGCACTCAACATGGATTTTGCTTAAGACTCTAAACCACCCCCTCACTCCCTGCCAACCTGTGTGTGCAGGCCCACCACTCGCTCTCTCTCTCTCTTTCTCAAATAAATAACTAAATAAATCTTAAAAAAAAATCTGTAATTTGAGTCATATGTGGATTAGATGAATAGAAGCATAAAGACAAGTAGAAATTCACATTATATACAAGTGTAAACTCTTTAATCATGCATTATTGTTGCACATATTGAACTATACATCAATGGGATTTAGTTGAGTATCAGAGATGTTTGAGAAAAAGTAGAGTCTGGAAAAACACAGTGGGAAAATTCAAAAAAATAGACCATATTTTGCCATAGTATTTTGCTCTGTATGCTTGGGCCATTGAGAGAATATCTATATTACTTTTAGAGAAGGTGTAAAAAGTTGATTTTTTCATTCACATCAGGGAAATGTTTAAAACAAGCCACCATACTAATTAGTCCCAGAATGAAAGTTTTGAGAACACATATCAATTTACATTAAATCAAGTGAGTGTTAAGGAACCCTAAATTTCACATACCATTATTCACTAAAAGTCATGAATACATTTGAAAACAAACATTGGGTTTTGAATTGTAAGAATGTTTATTTTAAAATGAAAATTCCTAGGTTTTTTTTTTTCGCGAATGGGAAGAAAAGCATTATAAACTTTTGCAAAGATCTTGTGTGTGTTTGTCTCAGTGATAGCAAAAAATGTCTGGATAGTTTAGACTGAATCACAAAGAAAAAACAGGGCTTTTGGAATTGCTATCACTGTTGTAAATGTAACCAGTGTGTACAATCTGCTTTCCCTTACTCTGCAGGCTTTCCACTGATCCGGCTAATTTCACGAAGCAGGCTTTTTCTTCCCTTCCTCAACCATTCCTGACATTATGTCTCTTCTGCATAAGCTACTACTTGCCCAGCTCAGTCATAAATAACTACAAGCTTGCCCAAGAAACTATTTGTGTTAATTTTGAGTTTGTAGGCCTGATAGCTTTACTTTCTTTTCTAAATCTTTGGATTTCTTATATTTGTTTAATTATATTATACATTTCAGTTTGTTTAAGCACCCTCTTTATTCTATCACAGTTAACATTAACGGATATAATACCATGTTGTAGCTGGGACACACTCCAGGCCTGGATCTCAAAGGCTGACTGTCAGATGGATAGGATAAAGTCAGTGAGACAAAACGCTGCACTGAGTCTCAGGAGGCTCTTGTGTTTCAAATGTGTTAATGGAACTGTCCAGGTGGAAACCAGAGGTGTCATATCTGGGTCTCTTCCCTAGGGTTCCATAAATTCTCTTTTCTGGGATTCTGAATTGCTTTCTGAAATTGCATTTGAAAAATTGAATGTATTGAAAGTGTTTCCTTGTAAGATTCTCTTTTTAAAAGTAAACTGCTTTTAGTCTTCTTGACCACATTTAAAAATATTTTAAATAGTAAACTGCTTTTAGTCTTCTTGACCACATTTAAAAGTATTTTAAATAATCAGTTATTAAAAAAATTAAAAAAAATCAGTTATTTATAGTAATATTTTCTGTTGCTCTACTTGGACATTAACCAAAAGCAATTTAATACAGAAACAGTTATGTGAATAAAATCCTACAAAGACAAGTCCATTTTGTGTCAAATTTCTGGTAGAATATTTTTGTAATAATCAAGGCAGTTATATCGGACAGAGACTATTTTTCTGGATTAATGGAAAGAATTATTTCTGGCCTATAGAGAGCCTTTTAACTCTGCTTATATTTTAATAAAAATCAAAGACAGCATTTTTTGGTAGGTGTTTTTGGTTATCTCTTTCTGGAGGAACAAGAAATGACACATTCAAGTCTGAAAATGAGTATAGGTTGTGCAAAATCTTAAATGATTTATTTGTGTCTAGACAGCTGCAAGGCTGAAGAGAATTATTTTTATATCCACTAGTTAAGATCTCAGTAGTGTATGTTCATTTCGCATGGTGGCAGAGGTGTCCTTAAATCATAGGTAATTGTTATTAACTTATATTTATGCAATTCAAATGGGTCACTAGTTGGCTAAAAACAATCAAAGTGAACAGAGTCAGCAAGAGCTCTTTGTATTGTTAGGTTCCCTACATATATATTAACTATTTTTCCATTTGTTGAGCCTGTAATATAATTGAAGGCATGGCTATTAAAATATTTAAAATTTGGTGACAGGAGTATGATCAGAGATTTCAAACAAGAAATACCTTTAGTGAAAGATTTTTTGTTTTTTAATACATTTTTAAAAATGTCACCAGCTCTCTCAAATTCTCAATATAAAATACACATATCTTATTATTAATTCCATCTCACAGGTGACACTCTGAAGGTATTAATTATTGCATAGACACATCTATGCAGAATAATGAATGAACTCACATTCTTAATTGCTGCACAACATTTCTTTATGCTGCTCAACAATATAAATGTTATTTTTGTTTTTGTTTTGCCGTGAGGAAACTTACTCAGAAATGTTGAGATTTGTAGATCAAAAAGCTAATAATCATCAGAAATGGGGTTTGCATTAGTTCTATCTGTATCTAGAGTTTGTCCCTATTACTCCTATCAGTCTTTCAGTATCTTCAATCCATACTTCTCTCTCTATTTCTTACTTAAGCAAGAAAATAGAGTATAGCAAAATAACAATTGTAGTTATCTCTGAGATGGCTGGATCAATGAAAAGAACCTGTATTTTCTCCTTTAGCATTTAAAACATTTGTTATGAACATTTTTATTGAAACAAAAATACTGTCCATGAATAATCCTATATTGACAGATTATTGGGATTGATCTAGGAAAATAAATTACTGACCACTGTGCATAAAATATCTGTAACTTTTTTAGTAATAATTAAAAATGATCATCAAATAGCCCCTTGTTGTTCTCTCTAATAGTGACCATAGTTCCAGCCTAAATATATTTGACTGAAGCTGTGTAGCAACATAGTCAAATTATCAGAGTAGAAGTGTGGTCATTCTAGTATTAGGATAGATGGGCTTTTGGAAGTATGAAATGAGGAAATGGGGAAATAATGAGTTATTAACAAAACAGGTGATAAAGTTGAAAGTTTGAAGACTTTAGATATGTTAGATATTATTAGAAGGATATTGAAAGAAAAAAATGTGTGTCTTGTTTGAATCCTGATTTGAACAAGCCAATTATTAAAGGCAATTATGAGACAATTGGGGATATTTGAAACTTGTTAGATGTATATTTTATGATATTAAGAAATGATTTTTGTTTATGTGTCATAATGTTTTGAGGGTACTTAGAATGGAATGCTATGGTGTCTGGGATTTACTTTAACTCAGTGGAGAGAGGGAGCGAGGGAGGTTGGTGACGGTTGCATATGCATATCTATGTTCTTATGTGTTCTGTTTAATAACTCTAATAAAAAAGAAAAAAAAAGAACAAAGACAAAGATAGTGACTTAACTGGTAGTGAACTTGTGTGATGGAGAGGACTTTACATTAATGGTAACATAGATATACTGAAGGTATGTCTTGGATTGTTTGGGTCAATCTTTACTGGTAAATTACTACTCCTTAGTACTAGTACAATTGAAAGGATTAAATGAGATGCTTGCATTGAATCACATAGAACAATGCCTGCCTGTAAAATATATTTCAGACTTAAGAGCTGTTTATTTTATTTACATAAAGTTAGGGCTAAAATCAATACTGCCTGTAACTATTTATTATTATATGTATATCAAAGAAATAATAGTTTGGGGCAAATTCTTATTTTACCTTTAAGTTTAGTTAGGTTGAAGAATTTGAATTGAACTACATTTTACTAAGCCACAGGGAAAACTAAGGAAAATAAGATACAGTACCAGTATCCCTGTGTCTATGAACTTATGCAAAGGCAGAGCTATGAAAAAAAACACATGACAAGCAAATGAGGAAACAAAGACACAAAGTTTAAGTGACTCTCCTAAATTATAATTGCTAAATAGTGTCAGGGATGAGAGTCCAAATTTCAGGCCTATGCTGTTCTCATTGTTTACATCTTTGTTTCAAAAGAACAGGTTGGAATAGACAAACAAAATGTAGGCTAACTATTTGAAGAACTTAGTATATTCATCAAGTTGACTCAGATCTGTGGCTGTAGTTGTATTTTCTCATTTATCCTTGGTGTCCCCAGGCTAGCCCAGCACTTGACTTTAGCTAGATGTGCAACAAATATTTGTTAAATAAATAAACACACATTTGTATTTGATCACACTTTATGTAGGTCATTTATTATTTTTCATAAAATAAGTCCTCTTATCTTATTAAGTGCTTTCATAGTTTAGTTTGCAAGATAAACATAATAAGTCCTGAAAGGGAAGTAATAGTAGAACATGATTAAAAAAAAGGAGTAGGGGCGCCTGGGTGGCTCAGTGGGTTAAAGCCTCTGCCTTCGGCTCAGGTCATGATCTCGGGATCCTGGGATCGAGCCCCACATCAGGCTCTCTGCTCAGCAGGGAGCCTGCTTCCCTTCCTCTCTCTCTCTCTGTCTCTGCCTGCCTCTCTGCCTACTTGTGATCTCTCTCTGTCAAATAAATAAATACAATCTTAAAAAAAAAAAAAAAGAAGTAACTGGTATCTTTTCCTCTTTTCTTTTCTTTATTTTTAAAGTGAGCTCTACGCCCAATGTGGGGCTTGAACTTGCAATCCTGAATTAAAAAGTTACATGCTTTACTAAGCCAGCCGGGCATCCCAATAACTGATAAGTTTCTAATATTTTTTGAAAAAAAGTGGATAGTCAAGTCCAAGAAGAGGATTCCCAAACCACCTTGTTTAAAAGCAAAAATTATGTATAAGTTTTAAATCATGTACTTTTATGAGACTATTTTGCTGCTTATATTATCAAATATTTTCATTCCTGTCAGAGAGAATAAGGGAAATAATTATAACGATTGTTACTTGAGAATTCAATGCAATGATTTTTATGTGAATTCCAAAGGTGGAGTGTCAATTCTTCATAATTATTGAAATTCTTACACAAATCATTTTGAATTTTTAATTTGGACTTAAAATTAAATGTGATTAGTGTGTTTTTTGCATAAGATGGGAAATAATGGGTGCATGGGGTTCTGAAATGGTGGTGTATTGACTTAGATAAGAAATTAACAGTTGTTCGTAAGATCCATGCCTTGCTTTTGAAAGATTTTTAGATTTTACTACTGTATTATTCCTTTTAACTCACACAAATAGTGAACCTTTCTTATATTCATGCATTTTTTATGTTTTTCTCTGAGCCCGGCTTCTAATTGAGCTCCCTCTGGAGGGCTATGTCAAACCAATATGATTCTTGCCTACATATATGCACAGATTTCTTAGAAAACAAGACTGTAGGACTATAAGTCTTGACATGTGCTTATTGTGAGAAGTGGGAAAGTGACAGATGTGGAGAACATTTCTGAAGAGTCCAACTGGTCCACAGGCGAGCACAACCGTATCTGATTAGGCCGACAGCTCTGACTGTCCAATTTGTACAAGAGCCTGAAGGTCTCATTGTTTTTCAGCTCACTTAGCAATTAATGGTGCCATTGTTTTGGGCCAGCCCATTTGCAGAGAGATATTTGCTGACAGAACCAAAGCTTAAGAAGTTATAATGAGAGTAACCGAAGTGACTCTTACTATATAAAGCCCACAAGCTATGATTGTGTGCTTAGAAATTCAGAAAATTCTTCCACAAATAAGTACCACTTATATTTTTTCAAAGGGCTGTCAAGGAAACCTGAACTATAATTAAAATAAGCTCTTTCAAAAGTTATTTTTCTTCAGTTATAATTATTAAATACATTTCTTTGTCTTTTTGTATTCTAATTTTTAAAAACTATCTTCTGAGAATTATATTTGAATAATATTAACAACAATAATATTATTTTGAAACCTTATCCTTTATGCCATCAGAATAATAATATTTTAAAACTTTTCACAAAAGCTTATTAAAGCAATGAATTTGCCACTTCATTTAAAGTTATAATAGTGAACCATTGAGAGTGAGGTTAACTCCCCACCTCTAACCCCCTTTATAACTTTGCTTGCATTCATTGAAAATGTGCTTTGAGGTAGATCTTGATTTGAAATAGTAAAATCAGGTTCTAAATTGAATAGAAAATTCAATATTCCTGGCCACTTTTATGTTTTTAAAGTGCAAGCCATGATTTAAAAAAATCTATGGGTAAGGAGCTCTTAGTAAACTTATGACCAGAAAAATAATATTAAGACCAATGATTTATTAAAATACAATGGCTTTAGAAAACTTGAAAACCAAAAGGAGGGGGAAAAAAGTACCTTGAATACTAATGTCGCTATCCCATAATAATATTTAAGGTTATAATAATCATCAAGGGGAAGAATATTAAAAAGTTCTCTTCTTACGGTATAATAACTTGCTTCTGCCAGTTTTGTCAAGCCCTTTTATGATTTTTAGATGGATCTGGACTGAGCACATGGAAGTGATTCAGCTATGACTCCACCACAAAAAAAGACTCTTCAGTAGCATTCTTCATCATCTAATATCAACATCAGATTAATCTTTATAAAAATAAAGCCAGTTACCTCTATTGTCTATACCTTTCATATAATTCATTGCAAAGCTAGGTTAAGTTTAATAAAACATAGGCAACCATCAATGCAGTTATCTTCTTTTTCTTCTTTTTATACAGTTTATTTTTCACTTTTGATTTTCATTTTCTCAAAATAACTTTTCTACTGGTAGTTAGATACAGAAAAAGTAATAGGCTGTGGAGCCAGATGGACTAAGTCTTGAAAATTTTCCAGTGTTATCATGCTATTTTTCTAAAGGCATAGTGTATGTTGGTGTGCATATTTTTGCTGTAAATTTGGTTCAGAGATATTTACTAAGCAGGGATATGCTAGAATTTGTTTTTAGCCCTTGAGATAGCATTAGTATGAAATCGGAATATTTTGTTAAACTGGCATTTAACTGCTTTTCAACTATGATGATTCAGTGAATAGGGTAGAAGTATCTCAAAATTGGGATATGTGCAGTAGAAGCACATTAGGTATAAGGGATTCTTATCTAAAAATCTTATGTTGAAGTATTCCTTTTTTAGTATTTATATAAGAATTATCCTCAGCTTTCCCCTTTCCTTCCATTTTCCCCTTGTAAATCATCCTTGGCTTTACCATCTACTTATTCATGGATGATTTTTGAATATACATCCCTATTTTCAACCTCTCCTTTGTGCCTTACAATGCACCACTCCCTCTCCAATTTCCTATGGACATCTTTTCACTTAGTATGTCCTCATAGTTCATAATCGACATTTACAAACTTAGTGTGTGGTCTTTCTTCTCCTGACTGATTTGCCTTCTGACTACCCTACATCTCACTGCCTGCAACAACTTCCAGCATATTAATTACCAGGTTTGATGTGGATGTTTTGCCTGACCAACTCAGTGTGCCATTCTTCCCATTGATGCATATGTGTTCCTTTTGAGGTTATGTGCAAAAACATATATAAGAATAAAGTGTATTACAGCTGATTTAATTGGCAAAGGAGAAGAGGTTTGTTATGCTTCCCTGTTATTTCCTTCTAAAACACTTTTTTTTTTCTTTTGTAATATCACTAAGAATTTTCATGCTTCTTTCCACAGTATACTTAGTGTCCATGGTACAGATCAGTGTCTATGTGAATTGCTACTGAGGACAGAACACAGCACCTTACAAGTCACAGGTGCTTAATAGATGCTTGGTGATTCATAAAACAATCTGAAAATGCTGTTTAGAACACTTAAAACTGTCTTTATTTTTCCTGAAAATTTTTATCTCCCTTTGCCAGCATGAACGGCTCATAATTTAAAAAGAATTTAAAATGCAATAATATATAATAATGCATAATATAATAATATGATTATATAATATATATGATAGTATATATTATTATATAATATATGTGATATAATAACATAATAAAATAATATTTAATAATGCATAAAGTAAAAATGCAACATAAACTGTACAGCTAAAACTCAAGCTCTTTGTCTTGTTAATTGATAATTCCAATGTTTTTGCCTTTAAATGTACCAATGATATTTATGTAGCACTTCAATTTCCTATTTTTTACTAAGTCAGTTGTACAGTTAAAAAATATTAGGGTTGCTTGGGTGGCTCAGTTGGTTAAGCATCTGCCTCCAGCTCAGGATATGATCTCAGGGTCCTGAGATCTAGCCCCGTGCTGGGCTCCCTGTTCAACAGGGAAGTCTGCTTTTCCCTCTGCCACTCCCCCTGCTTGTGCATGCTTGTTCTTTCTCTCTCTCTATCAAATAAAATCTTTTAAAAAATAGTTAACTCCATATGGAATCATGTGATATCTTCTCTTCAAATTCTGTCAATATTTTGAGTTTGGGCCTTGTCATTTGCTGCTAAGTAATGACTGAGCTTTGGATTCTGGAAGTGTGGTATAAGTGCCTGGAACCAGGTCATCAAGGAGCAAATATCCTTCTGCCATATTTTTCATGTTGGCCAAAGTTCTCAAACTCATGGTTCTCTTAGGACCTTACTTTTAACAAATACTATTTGATTATTTAGAAGAAGATGAACTTCTGAGAGAAATGTGACATAAAATGTATCACAGTACCACATGTTCAATTTAAGGCAATATAGGTTAGTAGCTAATAGGAAATCATATGACAGTGACAAGTTGATCCAATTTTTCACTTGGATGATTTCTCTACAAAAGTCTAAATAGCAAACTCCATAAAATGTTTGCTTCACACATGTATTTTTTTAAAATTATTTTTATTAACATATAATGTATTATTTGCCCCAGGGATACAGGTCTGTGAATCATTAGGCTTACACACTTTACAGAACTCACTATAGCACATACTCTCCCCAATGTCCATAACCTAACCACCCTCTCCATATCCCTCTCCCCCGGCAACCCTCAGTTTGTTTTGTGAGAATAAGAGTCTCTTATGGTTTGTCTCCCTCCTGATCCCATCTTGTTTCATTTTTTCCTTCCCTACCTCCCAAACGCCCCCTCTGCCTCTCAAATTCCTCATATCAGGGAGATCATATGATAATTGTCTTTCTCTGATTGACTTACACATTTTTAAAATTTTTAACTTCAGAATATCTATGCAGTGTAGAGTATAACATAGTAAAGCCTGACATTTGTAAGAAAAGGTGACTGCAATTTATCAATTTTTAACCTTACTTGTCTATTAACTTGGTGAATTCATCGAGACTGTGTAAGTTCCCTTGCTGATGTTGGCAAAGAACAATCTGATAAAATGCAGTGAAACATGTGGTTCCAACTCACTAGAAGTCTAATCCTAAATGCCTGAGTAAGTTATGGGATAATGGGATGAATATTAGCATCAAGCCACTAGGAAAATGCAGAAACTTTCAGGTTTCTCAGGACCATTTGTAGTTTATAGCAAAATACAAATATGTTTTATAATGGCTTCTGCCCTTGAAAGCATTATATGAAATACCTAAAATTCTTGGAATTATATGTGAATATTTTATTGAAATACTAATCCATACAAACTTTGAAAAAATATATATTTAGATTATTTTACTGTCAGTGACTTTTAGCAAAATTCAATCACTCTTATCAACTTAAGCATCTGATTTGATGTTTGCAAGTTTGGGGTTGAATTATGTTGCTATAGAATATTTATAGGAGTACATGCAAGAACCAAGGTACACTGATATTTGACAGTGTCAACATTTTATTTACCTTTCACTGAAAAAAAAATCCTGAAGAAAACCTCAGGTTTAATAACTAAGACGTTTATTAGAACCTCAAAAATTAGTTTTTATGATGTGGAATTTGAATATCTTTTTCTAGCATAATAAATACACCCAGAAAAAGCAAAATTTTAGTAGATCCAGATTAATGCATTATTATTTCCACCATTCTAAAGCTTTAAGCACCTACATGCCTGGGGGTAGAACTTTGAACGTTTTCAAATCAAATACCAGAATAAAATATTTATAAATATGGAGCTGGTTGCAAAAATTTTAAATAATAGGCAAGAATATATCAAGTATAAAGTGTGTGCCATGGAGGCAACAAAGACCTATATAACCTTCATTAAATATCTGTTTCTGGTTAAGTGGCAAACCTGAAGTATTCAGAGAAAAAAATTAAGTGCTAAGTGTATGAACATCATTTCAAATACAATAGAAATGGAAGTTCTGTGTCTTTCACACAAAATGAATTTTATGTACTATCTTATTAATTTTAATCCTGACAGTAATCTTGTAGGATATGAAGATAGTGAGTCTCAGAAACATTAAAAAGATTGCCTATAGCCACAGAAGTAGTGATTGACAGGGCTAAATCTTTATGTGCCTGCTATTCTCTAAAGCTAATGCTGTTTCTATGTGTGTGTGTGTGTGTGTGTGTGTGTGAGAGAGAGAGAGAGAGAGAGAGAGAGAGAGATTATTCATTTAATAGTAAGAGTTAAGAGCAGAAAATAATGTGGAATCTGGTAAGCAGCTTAAATTTAATGGAATAAATAAGCTTTAAGCCTCTTCCTAGAATTGGAATAATTTAGATAGGGAAAGGGCTCTCCAGATTGAGGTAATGGCATAAACTGCAAGATAGCTATGCAAGGCCTTTCTTCTAAATAATGGCTCTTTAGATAACTTTTTAAAAATTAACATATAATGTATTATTTGTTTCAAGAGTACAGGTCTGTGATTCATCAATCGTACACAATTCACAGTGTTCACCATAACACATACCCTCTCCCATGTCTTATTTTTTTTTTTAATCTTATTTATTTGATAGAGATCACAAGTAGGCAGAGAGGCAGGGAGAGAGGGAGGGGAGAAGCAGGCTCCCTGCTGAGCAGAGAGCCTGATGCAGAGCTTGATCCCAGGATCCTGAGACCATGACCAGAGCCCAAGGCAGAGGCTTTAATCCACTGAGCCACCCAGGCATCCCCCTCTCCCATGTCTTTAGATAACTTTTGTTCTAGTCCTACACTTGGTACTCTATTGTAGAGTCTCATCATTTCATTTTAAATGATTGCCAGAGGCTTCAAACTAAGTCAGAATCTGTAACAGTGTCTTCTTCATCTAATGTAGACTCAGATTAATCTTTATAAAATGTGCATTCATTCATTCCTTCATTATCCATTTATTGAAGGCCTATCTACCATGTGCCAGGTACTATGCTAAGTGTTGGAGATATCACTTAATAAAGTAGTCTCTGCTATTTGATACATGATTTTAAGGCTTAGATAGGTAGTCCGGTTACCAGTAAAAATTTAAGGATCATCTTCAAATTGGTGATAATTGTAAGTGATTGCTTAGGAGATAGAGATGAGGAAAAAAAAAAAGAAACCTGAAGGAAGGCCAAAATCTTTAAGGATGATGAATTTAGGAGAGATAGTGGGGGATGGAGGAGAAACTACCAAGGAAGTTAAAAGAGAGCAAAATAGTCCTTGGAGGGAATGCTGTTCAGTTGTCAGTTGGATTTTACCTTTACCAACCACACTAGGTAGCACAATGTAATTTACATGACACATTCTGGGGTGGAAAGTTATCAGTGAACAGACATAAACTGATATACCATATCCTGCTATACTTACTTCTTTCACTTAGGACATTGACAAAATATTTTACTGATTTTAATTTACAATACATCTAAAGACTGAAAAAAGGGAAAACTTGAATCTAACATTGACATTTCATTCCTGTGCCTTAAATAGTTTGATCAGACTAATCAGTGACTCATAATCAGTGCGTAAGTGAATACATTTTGATACTTAAGAAATGAAGTAATATACATATTACTAAATATGATAATGCTAGTAATTTTCTCACTCAATTTGTGCTTGAGGATATGTCACCAGCAATGGTATTCCACTTCATTTGAAGTTCAAAACATTGAAAGTAATTTTTAAACATTTTTATTGAGTTGAAGCTAGAGAGTTAAAGAATGATTAAGTTATTTAAAGTTTGACTATATATACATGCAATGGATACATTTTGTACTAATGCAATCTTAGTGCTTAGCTCACTATTACCTTAGCAAGCCTGGAATTTTAAGTGTTGGTCTAGTAATTTTGAACCCATAGCTTTAAAAATGAATGAAGTTCATTTAACATAGTATGGGTTATTTAAAATTAGATTAATTGTCCCCTGCACTGTACTCTTTTCTGTTATCTCTTTTCTGGTTACAGTTACTTGATTATTTCTTGAAACTTTGGCAAATTGAGTAATCATATATATCATGTGATCACATGATCATATATGAGCATATGGATATGTGTACACATGCACAATACTAAAGGACGTTTAAATTTCTGAAAGATTACCAGATACATTGCATAGAAAGATTCCAGTTTCCATATCTTTATTTTACTTCTGTTTTTATTTTACAGATGTAGAAATGGAGGCCCAAAGAAATTAACTAACTTGTTGGTTATGTAACTATTTAATGAGACTCTAGATCTTGAAGTCAGGTCTCCTGATTTTTAAAGTCGGTTTATTCCCATGTAAGGTATGCTCACATGTTTATTTTCTTTTTCTCTTTTCTCACATGCCATAGAATAAAGGTGTTGATCCACAATCTTTTACAATTTAATAAATGCTTAAGATGTATTTATACTGTATCTATGCAATACATTGAACACACAAAGTATCCATTAAAAAACGTCAATTTACATGCTATTACATAAATATTTTTCCTCCCTGGTATAAGCTAGTTTAGTTAAACTATTAAGATTCTGTAAGAATTACGGGGGAGCCTGGGTAGCTCCACTGGGTTAAGCCTCTGCCTTCGGCTCAGGTCACCATCTCAGGGTCCTGGGATCAAGCCCCACATCGAGCTAGCTGCTCAGAAGGGAAGCAGTCTGCTTCCTCCTCTCCCTCTGCCTGCCTCTCTGCCACTTGTGATCTCTCTCTGTGTGTCAAATAAATAAATAAAATCTTAAAAAAAAAGATTCTGTAAGATACATCCACTTGAAACTTCTGCAAATGTCTGTATGCAGTTGCACGATATATTTTCACACTCAATTCAATTATATTGAAACATCTTCTTCCCTAGAAAGAGGAAAAGATGTACAGAATGACTCAAAATGTCATATCTAGGCATCATTTCCAGTACATTTTTTAAGGATAGAAAGAATAAATTAAAAATAGATGTGTAAAAAGTAACGTAGGTTGGTGGCCTCTTGAAAGAAATGATTGCTATGTAAACTAAAATAAGACTCCTCTCTGGGAAAAAAAGTAATTTAGCTTCATGAACAGCTGCACCTCAGAGGGTCAGGCATATGAGCGATTCAAATGAAACAAGCTGATTTTAATATGCCTTAGTAACTGTGATTGATCTTACAGAGCTGTTGTTGACTAAACATCAAGAAACAATTTAGGATCCAGTTTAAAACAAAGTTTATAATCCTTGTTTAATGGATTTTGGTACCTCAGGCTATACAGTGCTGTAAAAATGATTAAAATGTGCCCCGTCTCTGTGTAATCAATAAAACCTCTCTCTAAAATTAGGTTCCAAAGACTCCTCAGCAGGCTTGGCAGTGCCACATCTGTAGAATTCCAAATAAGCCATCTATCATTATTTCCATACACAAGGTTCATTAGACACCTCATTCTTTATCTTATAAGCACCAAAGTCAGCTAAACAATCAAATCAAAAGGTCACCTTTAACAATACCTAGTTAAACCAAAATATAAATCAAGACATTATTAGTATAATACATCAAAATTCAGTGGTAAAAATTCCTAGAAGGTCAATAAAGGGTTATTGTTAAAAGCACTGAAGATATAGACATTTGTTAGTTTAAGAAAAAAATTCTACAGTGGCAATTCTCTAAATTCTTAGAGATGGATGTAGCCTGTTACTGAAATCAGTGAACACAAAACCTCGTTTAGGTTGTATTATATTAAAACATTTCTCTTTTGTATATCATGAAATTGAATTTGTAGTTTTCATGAAGTGAATGGACAAATCAGTACCTCTGGAGTTTCTTAAATTCTTTTTAAGATTATGCCTCACCCATAAGCACGTGTTTTCTGAATATTTGGTGTTTTTATAATTGCATTTTCATTACTAATATTTTATGATAGAGTTCTTTATTTTAAAGAAGTTGATGTATATCAGTTTTACAACTTATATAGCTAAAAAAATTTTGAAGTTTAATTTTCATCTACATTAAAGTTCAGTTCACCTAGTAGTGCATGTTTTGCCGTTAAATGAATCTAATGAGAAATACAAGTAAGCTCTGGACATGTGCTCAACTTATCATCCAGTGTATCATTTGAATAAAATGATATATTAATTTAATGCCTCTTTGCATGTTTCTTACTTATTATTTACTCAACTCTCTTTTTAAATTTTACTTTATTATAATTTAATATACTCAGATAAATTTAGTGGTCAATAGGATTAACTTCTACATCCATAGTTAAGGTGTATGTAGGTTGGTTGTGTGCTTACCTTAATCTAATGTCCTTCGATTCTTTTATCCTATTGCAAAATAAATGAATACATATCTGTCTTTCTGTTGGATCAGTTTGGGCCCATAAGAAAATACTTTGATAATTACTGGCCAGGAATGAAGAAAAATATCTCATTGAATATTTATAATAAATCCACTGAAGGCTTTGTCATTGCTATGTGTATGATAAGTCTGAAATATTTGTTAATGGCATTGTGTTCCAGACAAGTGAATGTTTTGGCTCTTGTAATCTCTCCCAAGTCTGCACTGTGCTTTAACTGCATCATTATGTTTATTTCTGCTTGGTACTTTCAGATCAAAATGTTTCTCCCTGCCCTCCCCAAATACCCTGTTCTCACTGTCACTGGGATATATCACTTAATTAAGAAATGTAAATCATTACAATGTAAAGAAATGGTTTGTTTTTCATTCTTCTATCACATTAAGACAACATAGTTGAAGATGCAGAAGGGGAAATGGGACTTAACTATGCTGATATAAAGGAGGTTTTAAAAGAACTTACAGAATGATCAGGAAAGATGCCAAAAGAAAGGAGAGGAGGGAGGAATTTAAAGAGAAGATATTGACTTGAAAAGTAATGAAGAGCTTAGGAGGAGGATGAGAGACTTAACGTCTTTAAAATTGACTCAGAACATTTTAGAGAATCATAGAAGAAAAGCATTATAGACATCAATAAGCCTGATATTCATATTAATCTAAACAGTTAAACATATATATAAAAAGCAGACGGTATAGGCCTTTTAGTTTTTGTTTTGTTTTTCTTTTAAGGATTTAAGACTTGCTTTAAAGAAGAGACTATTACATGTTAAGATTATAATAGTATGGCACGGGACTAATAAACTACTGGAAGACACCGGAATATTTTTCTTTTTTTTTTTTTTAAAGATTGTGTTTATTTAACAGAGAGATACACAGTGAAAGAAGAAACACAATCAGGGGGAGTGGGAGAGGGAGACACAGTCTTCACGCAGAGCAGGGAGCCCAATGGGAGGCTTGATCCCAGGACTCTGGGATCGTGACCTGAGCCAAAGGCAGACACCTAACCAACTGATCAACCCAGGTGCCCCATACTGGAATATTTCTAATTAAGTATCTTAGTTGTTCAAGTATACAAAACTAAAGAAGTGAAAGGATTTTTGAATTTAGTACTAATCTTAGTGATAAATAAATAATTATGACTGATAACACAAAGGGAATTATTCTATACAAGGAAATGGCTGGGGTTATTGGTAATAAATCTGGGAAGTAACTGCATATTGTAGAGAACAGCACTGGTAAGGGACATAATAACTGTCTGGGTTCCAAGGCTTTAACTCACCCCACCCCTCAACTTTAGAACAACTCCAGTGGTGCAGAGGTATTTAACATGTTCCTTCATCAGTCCATCCTGTGAATGTCTTAGGATCTAAAGGATGCGATAGTCCTACTGGATTTGAGCAAAGCAGTGTCTCTTTTCCATGATTACTTTTTACGCCTCCAGCTGCACGTTTAAGTGAATATATTTTGATGTCGGATAAACCTATTTTGAATGCTATGTGACTGCTTCCTCATCTGTAAAAGGTAATAATGCCTATCTCAAAAAACTGCTAGAGGGTTAAGTGTAAACTGCCTAGCAAAATATCTGGCACATATTAACTGCTCGATAAATGTTAATTATTACTATAATGGTGAGCTCTCAAATTGCTCTCTTGTGGGGTTTATAGCTCTTCAGGAGGTTTATTACCTTTTGAATGGTGCCTCAAGTTCCGTTTGTTTCAAAAACAGTTTTATTGATAGGCAGTAATATTCAACTTCATTTCAAAATAAACAACTTTTCTTTTTAAGGTAGGTGGAAAAGAATAAGAGATAAGGAAATAATGGAAGGAAACTGACAATAACAGAAGACCAGTGGCACTCAGGGCAGGGAAAAGGGGTGATTTCCAGAACAAATTGTGTGTCGTGCCCCACTCACCCCCAACCTCACCCCCTATACACAAACACTTCTGTTTCCACCTTTTTATGTAAGTCTGTAAGTCTTCTTCACCCAGCCCTGCCCTGAATGGCAAAAGAGGAGCAGAGCAGGGGTCAAGGATGGCTCCTAGCCATGGTGTGCTCTGCAGCTATCCGAGGGCAGGAGGAAACACCAAGCCCTATAGATGTTTCTAGCAGCCATTCATTTACTTATGTATTTAAAATATTTATTAAGAACCTTGTGGATAGTGTAGATTATGAAAAAATAAGAGAGAATTTGTCTTCAAGTGAGTCACAATTTAACACTATAGACAACCAACTGAAAGACGACCAGGGTGTGATGGAATCACATAGTGAGGCCATGATGGAGACAAGGTGGGGAGGATAGACTTAGGTTAGAAGGACTTATGTTAGTGATACTTTCCACTTAGGAATGCAAGCAAACTCATGACATATACAGGTGTATAAATTGCAAGGAAATTGTAATACTTCCCTTCTTGTCTCTTCAATCCAGTAGAATCACAGTATTTGGCAGAAGAAGCAAGACAAGTGAAAGCTTAAATATTAAAGGGCATGTTTGAGGATTGAGGATATCATCAACAGTTGGCTGAGGGTAGCCATATTGCATGATTTCAGTGCAAGTGAAGCATATGAACATCCCCTTCTTGGGGCATGGAACTAAAAGAAAATGACCTCCCATTTTGAAAATTTCAGAGGATCTTCCTTTTCAGGTAGTAAATTTCAAGATATTTTCCCATTTTTTCTCAATGTTTAAGCTCTAAGTCGTACACTTTATGTTTACAAAATTAAACTGAAGTCATAGGTTTTGCTTAATTTGGGGGTGGAGGTCTATTGTTTATTTTCTTGACAGATGACTGCCCAACGTTTGGTGTCAAGTACATTGTCTTGTCCATCAAGAGAATAAAACTCAGTCCATCTATCTGTGCTTTTAAAATCAGATACCTTTTACAAAGAAGTGAAGTTACTGAATATTTTAGAGAGAGAACTACAGAGCAGAATGCTTTTTAATGCTTGGGCAGTGGCAGGCCAATAGTGAGCATATTATCAGGGCCAGCAAATGCCATCATTCCTAAGGGTGGATATGCTCGGTCCTATACCCTTGGTGGAGTAATACCTGGTGGTCTCTAGAGATTCTTGTGAGTGAAAAGATGTAAAACCTGCTCTTTCAACTGAGTGATTCTCTGCCACCCTACACTGAAGACAGTTAAACTCTGATTGGGTATCAAAGTATGCATCTTCCAATTGTTTCTTTTCCTTTTTGAAACCCAAGGAAGGAAAAGTGGGTGGCCAGTCATCATTCCTTTGCTTGAAACTGTAGATAGAATGTTATGCAAATACAAGGAAAATTTCAGAGTGAACAAAACTGTTGTATGTGATTTTTTTTTGTAGATTTTATTTATTTACTTGACAGACAGAGATCACAAGTAGGCAGAGAGGCAGGCAGAGAGAGGAGGAAGCAGGCTCCCTGCTGAGCAGAGTCGAGCCCAATGCGTGGCTCTATCCCAGGACCCTGAGATCATGACCTGAGCCGAAGGCAGAGGCTTAACCCACTGAGCCACCCAGGCGCCCCTTCTATGTGATTTTTTTTAGCTTCCTGAGTTTTAAATTTCTTAGCTTGAATAATGTCAACAATATTTGATGAAACAAGAATAGTATGGAAATAGATTTTGAAATAATTCAGATTTTGCCACTCTTGCTTTATCCATTTGTTATTGTTTGATTATTTTGTTGGTAAGGTATCTTAAAGGTCATTGCTTTTGTTCAACTTATCTAGATAGCAACTACTTATTAGCTTATAGAAATGTTTTTCATCCTTTTTCTGGCTGCAGAGAACTTTCTCATATGGATATGCTATAATTTATTCATCTTCTATTGCTAGACAGATTGCTTGTTTATAATATTTTACTATCAATAATTAAATTTATACACTTGAAATATTATATTTTAGGAGGCACATATATATTCTAGGTGAATTTTTAGAAAGATTCCATAAAGGATCCTAGAAGTTGGATTGCTAGTTCAAATGCAAATGTCATTTATTGAGTACTGCCAAATTCCCTTAGAGTGTTTCAGAAGACTGCCTTGCCAACATAATAAGTTGCCACTCTGATAGGCAAGCAATGACACTGTAATGCCATTTTCATTCATATTTCTCTTGTTATAAGTGAAGCATGGCATATTTCATGTGTTTGTCCACATATTTTCCTGAGGGATGACTACTCATGTCTGTTTTGCTTTTTTTTTCTGAATTTTAAGAATATTTTTCTTAGATATATTTTGCAAATATTGTCTGCCAATTTGTCATTTTTATTTTGACTTTTGATGTTTCTTTGCAGTAACTTTTAAAAATGTCATCACATTTATCTTATCTCTTATTGCTTCTGGATTTGGCATCACAAATTATTTGCCTATAATATTTGTATAGATATTTCTTTTTCATTTAATCTCTGATTCATTTAGAATTTATTTTGGTCATAATATGAGTTATGAATCCATTTTTTAAACAAATGTGACATACAGGTTTGCAGATGCCCTTTACCAGACTGAGAAAAGTCCCTTTATTTTTAGTTTGCTGAGAGTTATTAGGAATGAGTATGAATTTTATAAAATTTTTTTTCATCATTTGATATGATCATGGGGTTGATCTTCTTTATGTTAATATAGTAGGCTATATGAATTGGTTTTCTTAATATATAACTAGACTCATAGCCAGAAGAAAACCCACTTTATTGGTAGATTTTACTTGATTTTATTTTTCTGAGCAGTTTTGTATCTATGTGGATATCTATGAAAACATACATTTGAACATATGGAGAGTATACAGAGAACGTATCTATGAGGATATTGTTCTGTATTTTCTTTTTTACTTCTTTATGCACTATCTTTTGTCCATTTTGGTACCAGAGAAAGACTCATTGCATAAAACAAACTGGAAAGTGTTCCTTTGTCTTTTATTTTTATGATGAGACAGTTTAGTGTTGGTCGTAGTTCCTCTTTAATGTTTGGTGAAATTCTTCATTGGAAGTGTCTTAGCCTGGAGGTTTCTTTTCTGGGGGAAAGTTTTAATTATTCTTAATAGTTTTAGCTGTTCAGGTTACATATTTCATCTTGGTGAGATTTGGCAGGTAATGATTTTCAAGAAATTTCTTCAGTACATTTACATTGTCAAATTTGTTGTGTAGAACTTCAACTATTTTTTACAACTCAGGCAGCATTATATTAAATAGTTTCCTAACTTTGGTAAAGATCAATAACTACCCTCCCAATTTCAATTGCACTAGTGAGTAGAAACATTGTAATAAGGCAAAAGAAAAAAAGGTTGAAATGATAAGGTTCTTTAGCTCATCTCAGTGCCAGCATCAGTATATAAAATAATCTATTTCTAATAATGAAATAAGTGGAAATTGACAGAAAAAAACTTACAATAATTTCAAAAGTGTGAAATACTTTAACAACAGATATGCCAGCCTTGTATATCTAAAACTGTAAAATATTGCAAAGATAAACTTAAGAAGAACTAAATGAAGCAAAATATATACCATGTTTATGGACTAGAAGAAAAAAATTATTAATATTTTTTTGCAAGTTTGTCTGTAGAATTACATCAACTCAAGTCAAAATCCCAGCAGACTTTTTTTTTCTTTTTTAAAGATTTTATTTATTTGACAGAGAGAGATCACAAGTAGGCAGAGCAACAGGCAGAGAGAGAGGGGGAAGCAGGCTCCCTGCTGAGCAGAGAGCCAGATGCAGGGCTGGATCCCAGGACCCTGGGATCATGACCTGAGCTGAAGGCAGATGCTTAACTGACTGAACCACCCAGGTGCCCCCAGCAGACTTTTTGTTGGAATCGATGATCAGATTTTATTTACGTATTTATGTATTTATTTATTTGATCCCCCCGCCACTTAACCTACCTTGTTTCATTCCACCAAATTCACAACCCACAAAGGATCATTTAAGTGCACTTTAATAGGAAGGGGAAGGACACTGAGAAAATCTAGGATGCTTTCAAGCAAATTTTCTATCATCCGTCATCTGGTTGGTTGAGTAGCACTTCCAATGTGAGGTGTCAGAGTGATGTTCTTCAGCTTCAACGAAAGGATGATCTCTGGGCAGTGGCTATGGAAATGATTATAAACCTAAAACTTAAACCTAGAACTCTAAATTTCCAGAAGAAAACAGAAGGAATTCCTTGACTTAGACAAAGCTTTCTTAGAACACAAAAAGAATCAATCACAAAACAAATTGATAAATTTTTCTGCATCAGAATTAAAATCCTCTCTTTAAAAGACATTTAACAAAATGAAAAGACTACCTAGAGGCTGGGAGAAAATATTTATAAACATATTTCTGATAAGGACTTATATTTGCTGTATAACGAGAACTCTCCAAACTCAAAAATTAGAAAACAAGCCATTACAAAATGCCAAAGGGCTTGTACAGACATTGAACCAAAGAAGAAAAATGACTGGCAAATAAGCTCATGAAAAGATGCTCCTTAAGGAAGTGCACATTAAACTCCAATGAGATACCCCTGCCTTCCCATTCCAGTAGCTGAAACAAACAAGTAAGCCACAACAGAAAATTCAAACAGCAGCAACTGAGAATACCAAGAGCTGGAAAGTTGCAGGAGCATTGGATCTTTCATGTTGCCTGTGGAAATACAACATCGTATAGCCATATGTATAAACCATACAATCCAGAGATTTCACTCCAAGAGAGAAATGAGTATGTCCACACAAAGACTAAGTCTTATAGCAGCTTTATTCATAATCAGTGAAATTTGGTGTATTGATTATCTGTTGAACAATCTGTTGATTGTTCAATTACCTTAAAAATTGATGTAGAACAATCTCACTTTTTTGTTGGTCAGGAATTGAGGAATGGCCTACCCAAGTCATTCTAGTTTGGGATCTCTCATGTGGCTTCATCTAGGATATTGGTCAGGATTGAGTCACTTGAAATACTAACTGGGGATGGTGGGCATACCTCCATTGTAGCTTCTCACATAGCTGCTTAGCTGGTATTGGCTGCTGGCAAAATGCCTCAGTTTCTTGCCATGAGGCCTTCTATAGACGGCTCCATGAATATCTTCATGGCACTGGGGTATGATTAAAAAAAGGAAAACAAGGGGGCGCCTGGGTGGCTCAATGGGTTAAAGCCTCTGCCTTCAGCTCAGGTCATGATCCCAGGGTCCTGGGATTGAGCCTCACATGGGGCCCCATGCTTGGCTGGGAGCCTGCTTCCCCCTCTCTCTCTGCCTGCCTCTCTGCCTACTCTTCATTTCTGTCTGTCAAGTCAGTAAATTAAAAAAAAAAAAAAAAGGAAAACAAGTAGACAATACTTATCTTCTCTGTGTCTTAACTCCTCTATCACCATGGTATTCTTTAATTTAGAAACATGCATCAGGCTCCTGCCATGTATCACAATCTATGTGAGGTGGTGGAAATGGCAAAATAAAAGAGACAAAGCTCTTGCCTTTAAGTACTTTCTAGTGTGTTTATACAAATGGACACAAACCAGAGTTCTTTAAATATAGCTTTGTAAATTATTGAATATTTCTTTTTGTAAAATCATATTCACTGAATGAAGCATATAATGTAGTTCTTTTTTAAAAACACAGATCAAAATGTTATTAATTACCATAAAAACTTTGTTTTTCTATAGCTATTTCAAAATCATTTCAAGTACATTTACATTTTTAGAGTAAAATGTTAGAATCCAATATGGAATAAAAGTCCCTGTTTTAGTATTTTTTAGTATTAGAAATTACCAGTACAACCCATCTCCATGAAATTCCTAGTACAATATCCATCTCCATGAAAACTAGGACTGTCTTCAGTCACAGCTTCTAAATATAATGGAAAAATAATCTGTGAAATTCTGGTAGATCCTTTTTTATATCTCTGTAATTAAAAAAAACTTACTAAACTATAATATGCACTTTGAAAATAATACTTATTTTAAGTGGGTGCTGGAATTTCCCCAAACTGAATAACTTGTAAGTAAGAAACAGTAGCCCCTGTGCCCTTTTTTGATTACTTCCTCTCCCCAATAGTAACTGTTATCCTGAAATCTGTGGCATAGATTAGTTTTGGTTGATTCTGGTCTTTATGTGAGTTGAGTTATACTGTGTGTACTCTTGTTTCTAGTCACTGTCATTTAATGTTATGTCTTGAAATTTGTCCTGTGCTGCATATGATTTTAGATCATTGATTCTAATTTCTGTGCATTCCTTGTGAAAACCATAATTTGTCAGTTCTACTCTTGCAGACATTTTGAGTAGTTTCAAGTTTGGAGATATAGCAGAGTATTGCTATAAACATTTGATTGCATGGTTTTTGGTTCACATATGTATACATTTCTGCTAGGCATATACCCAGGAATGGAATCGCTGGGTTTAGGATAGGCATATGCTCAGATTTAGAAGATCCTGCTGAAGGCTTTGAAAGTGGTTATATATATAATTTATCTTAAGATTTTCTCTTGCTTGCTTCTCACTCCTTTCCAGTAAAATGCCAGTCACAGCATAGAAAAAATACGGGCATTGCCCAAAGTAATCTATAAGAATAGAATTTCTTTGAAATCCTAAAAATATACATCAGCTTTATTTTTTTATTTTCTCACTTGTCTGAGTTTATTTTAACAAAGGTACAATTACTAATCACTTAAATTATTTAATGTCTATCCAAAATGTGAGTAAAATTGAAGCACCAGAGGATCACTGTCAGCTGTTTATCATTTAGTATGCCATCTTCCTACTCATAGGGATAGCCCAATTTGAGAGGTATGGGTGTGGACTAATACCGAGATATAATGAGGGCAGACTGGAGCTAATGTCTATTGAGTGTCTACTGTGTGACAGTCACTGTCTGGGACTAGCATGGACACAATAATCTCATTATCCTCCAACCTATGAATCCTCCTGAGGGAGATATTGCTATCCTCATTTTTATAAATTAAAAAAAAGAGGTAGAGTATATGTAGGATGTATCTAGTCTATTTCATTGAGTTTCTGTGGTTTATCAGTTTTTAGAAATGGAACTTTTTACTGTACTTTGCCAGTTTCTATGGGAAGGATGGGGAGTGGGTTAGAGGACAGGAGATGTGTTTGAAAATGTTTTGAACTAGATTTATTTATTTATTTATTTATTTTTATGTTATGTTAGTCACCATACAGTACATCATTAGTTTTTGATGTAGTGTTCCATGATTAATTGTTTGCATACAACACCCAGTACTCCATGCAATACATGCCCTCCTTAATACCTATCACTGGGCTAACTCATCCCCTCCATCCCACTCCCCTCTAAAACCCTCAGTTTGTTTCTCAGAGTCCACAGTCTCATGGTTCATCTCCCCCTCTGATTCCCCTCCCCCTTCATTTTTCCCTTTCTTCTCCTAATGTCCTCCATGCTATTCCTTATATTCCACAAATAAGTGAAACCATATGATAATTGACTTTCTCTGCTTTACTTATTTCACTCAGCATAATCTCCTCCAGTTGCACCCACGTTGATACAAATGTTAGGTATTCATCCTTTCTGATGGCTGAGTAATATTCTATCTTCTTTATCCATTCATCTGTTGAAGGGCATCTCAGCTCTTTCCACAGTTTGGCTATTGTGGACATTGCATTTATGAACATTGGGGTGCATATGGCCCTTTCTTTACTACAGCATTATCTTTGGGGTAAATACCCAGTAGCACAAGTCCTGGATCATAGGATAGTTCTATTTTTTAATTTTTTGAGGAACCTCCACACTGTTTTCCAAAGTGGCTGCACCAATTTGCAACCAACAGTGTAAGAGGATTCCTCTTTCTCCACAGACTCTCCGACATTTGCTGTTTCTTGCTTTGTCAATTTTTGCCATTCTGACTGGTGTGAGGTAGTATCTCAGTGTGGTTTTGATTTGAATCTTCCTAATGGCTAATGATGATGAACATTTTTTCATGTGTCTTTTAGTCATTTGTATGTCTTCTTTGAAGGAGTGTCTGTTCATGTCTCCTGCCCATTTCTTGACTGGATTATTTGTATTTTGGGTGTTCAGTTTGATAAGTTCTTTATAGATCTTGGATACCAGTCCTTTATCTGTAGTGTCATTTGTGAATATCTTCTATTCCATGGGTTGTCTCTCTATTTTGTTGACTGTTTCCTTTGCTGTGCAGAAGCTTTTTATCTTGATGAAGTCTCCAAAGTTCACTTTTGCTTT
Organism: Meles meles; assembly: GCF_922984935.1. Classification (NCBI taxonomy): domain Eukaryota; kingdom Metazoa; phylum Chordata; class Mammalia; order Carnivora; family Mustelidae; genus Meles; species Meles meles. The sequence goes on from NC_060067.1 coordinate 93,380,105, forward strand.
TGTTTCCCTTGCCTCTGGAGACATGTCTTGAAAGAGGTTGCTGTGGCTGATGTTGGAGAGGTTATTGCCTATGTTCTCCTCTAACATTTTGATGGATTCCTGTCTCACATTGAGGTCTTTCATCCATTGTGAGTTTAATCTTTGTGTATGGTGTAAGAAAATGGTCAAATTTCAGTCTTCGTATATACCTGTCTGATTGTCCCAGCACCATTTGTTGAAGAGACTGTCTTTTTTCCATTGGATATTTTTTTCTGCTTTGTCAAAGATAATTTGACCATAGAGTTGAGGGTCCATATCTGGGCATTCTATTCTGTTCCATTGGTCTGTGTGTCAGTTTTTGTGCCAGTACCATGTTGTCTTGGTGACCACAGCTTTGTAACATATCTTGAAATCAGGCAATATGATGCTCCCAGTCTTTGTTTTTCTTTTTTAACACTTCCTTGGCAATTTGGGGTCTTTTCTGGTTTCATACACATTTTAGGATTGTTTGTTTAAGCACTTTGAAAAATGCCATTGGTATTTTGGTCAGGATAACATTGAAGGTATGGATTGCTCTGGGCAGCATAGACATTTTAACAATGTTTATTCTTCCAATCCATGAGCATGGAAAATTTTTCCATCTTTTTGTGTCTTCTTTGATTTCTTTATGAGTGTTCTGTAGTTCCTAGAGTATAGATCCTTTACCTTTTTGGATCGGTTTATTCCAAGGTATCTTATGGTTCTGGGTGCTACTGTAAATGGAATCAATTCTCTAATTTTTCTTTCTATGTTTTCATTGTTAGTGTATGAGAAAGCAACTGATTTCTGTGCATTTATTTTGTATCCTGCCACATTACTGAATTGCTGTACGAGTTCTAGTAATTTGGGGGTGGAGTCTTTTGGATTTTTTCCACACAAAGTATCATGTCATCTGCAAAGAGAAAGAGTTGATTTCTTCTTTGCCAATCTGAATACTTTTTATTTCTTTTTGTTGTCTGATTCCTGTTGCTAGAACTTCTAGTACTATGTGGAACAATAGTGGCAAGAGTGGGCATTTTTATGTGCTCCTGATCTCAAAGGGAAGGCTGTCAGCTTTCCCCCACTGAAAATGATACTTGCTGTGGTTTTTCATAGATGAATTTTATGAAATTGAGGAATGCTCCCTCTAAACCTATACTTGGAAGAGTTTTAATCAGGAAAAATGCTGTATTTTGTCAAATGCTTTTTCTGCTTCAACTTAGAGGACCATGTCATTCTTCTCTATTCTCTTATTAATTTGTTCGATCGTATTGATTGATTTGTGAATGTTGAACCACCCTTGCATCCCAGGGATAAATCCCACCTAGTTGTGGTGGATATTCCTTTTAATGTACTGTTGAATCCTATTAACTGGGATCATGTTGAGAATTTTGGCATCCATATTCATCAAGGATATTGGTCTGAACTAGATTTAGAGGACCAGGGTTTAGATCATGTTCTGCTCCTCCTGGCTGTGTTACATAAGGCAAGAGTCTTAATTTTTCAGAGTTTCAGTTATCCTTACATGCAAATATTAGATAATATTCTCTTCCTACTTGGGTAGATTTTTATGAGAATGACATGTGTAAAAAAAGATAACAAAATGATAATGTCTTAATGTTACAAAGATTACTTGGTCTCCTCATTGTTTCCATGCATAATTTTTTCTGTGATATTTTCCCCCAGTTTATGTATGCCCATAACAGTGCTCATTTTTTGGAAGTATATTTTATTGAGGAAAAGCTTACAGCAAAATTCTTCCTTTTTTTTTTTTCCATTTTATTTATTTTTTCAGCGTAACAGTATTCATTCTTTTTGCACAACACCCAGTGCTCCATGCAAAACGTGCCCTCCCCATTACCCACCACCTGTTCCCCCAACCTCCCACCCCTGACCCTTCAAAACCCTCAGGTTGTTTTTCAGAGTCCATAGTCTCTTATGGTTCGCCTCCCCTCCCCAATGTCCATAGCCCGCTCCCCCTCTCCCAATCCCACCTCCCCCCAGCAACCCCCAGTTTGTTTTGTGAGATTAAGAGTCATTTATGGTTTGTCTCCCTCCCAATCCCATCTTGTTTCATTTATTCTTCTCCTATCCCCCTACCCCCCCATGTTGCTTCTCCATGTCCTCATATCAGGGAGATCATATGATAGTTGTCTTTCTCCGATTGACTTATTTCACTAAGCATGATACACTCTAGTTCCATCCACGTCGTCGCAAATGGCAAGATTTCATTTCTTTTGATGGCTGCATAGTATTCCATTGTGTATATATACCACATCTTCTTTATCCATTCATCTGTTGATGGACATCTAGGTTCTTTCCATAGTCTGGCTATTGTAGACATTGCTGCTATAAGCATTCGGGTACACGTGCCCCTTTGGATCACTGCGTTTGTATCTTTAGGGTAAATACCCAGTAGTGCAATTGCTGGGTCATAGGGTAGTTCTATTTTCAACATTTTGAGGAACCTCCATGCTGTTTTCCAGAGTGGTTGGACCAGCTTGCAAGGAACTTAGCAAACTCAACACCCAAAGAACAAACAATCCAATCAAGAAATGGGCAGAGGACATGAACAGACATTTCTGCAAATAAGACATCCAGATGGCCAACAGACACATGAAAAAGTGCTCCACGTCACTCGGCATCAGGGAAATACAAATCAAAACCACAATGAGATATCACCTCACACCAGTCAGAATGGCTAAAATTAACAAGTCAGGAAATGACAGATGCTGGAAAATTCTTCCTTTTTAGGAAGTCTTACATTTTAGGGGATAGTTATAAGACTTGGGGAAGAGGTCTTCTCCTTTCAGTCTTGGTTTCCAGATCTTTACAGTGAAAAGGAAGGTGGCTAGAAAATTAGAAAATTCTGTATTTTCCTTTGATACAATTTAGATTTCTTATAGTGTTTAGGAAGGGAGAGTTGATGTGGGAATGACTTTTAGAGTGCCAACTCTTGTAATTTTTTAAAGATAGTACATTTATGTGTCAGTTAATGTTGCAGAGGTAATCATTGAGAAATACAGGAAGAGGTAGAATTAGCTGAGTTCCTTTTTTAAGAGGTATATTTGACTTGGTCATAAAAAGAAATATCTTAGATTGACAGTTTACTGGTCTACAATAGGTAAGAGTTTCCTTAAGCCTAGAAAGTTCTAGAATATAAAATTCTTGCCCAAAACTATCAAGGCAATTCCAGTTTCTGTATATACAATAACATTCAAACAATTTAGCAAAGCATGTAAGGCTCTTCCTGATCACTTTCCATCCACATTTTCTAGCATTCTGTTCTAATGTTCACCCAAGTCCTCCTTCATACCATCTCTGAAACAGCTGTGTGTTGTTACCTCAGGAGTCATGTTTTGCTGCTTCCTTTGCCTGGAAGCTGTTCCCTCTTCACTTGTCAAAAACTCATTTTAGACCACCCCTGTTCTGGGAAGGCATTCTTATTATTTAGATTTTGAGCACTGGGTTTTACTCCATTTACTCTGAATCACCAGTGCATCCGATAGTGCTTGGCACAGTTGGCATATGTGACTTGGCAAATAAATGAATATCATCGTTAAATAACATTTGCATATTTTAGGCACTCTCTAAGAATTTCACATTACTTTGAATGTGAATTTCCTAGAAGTGACAGTGCTTCATCACCAATTATGTGCTATATCTCTTTATATTTAAATTTCCCATTATTAAAGAATAATCTGTAGCATAAATACTAACCTCCAGTAGTTTTTAGCCAAGTTGAACATAGTTTTACAAATACCAATGTTAAAACAAACTGCAGTTTTTATTGTGCACCAAATGGCTATGAATGAAGTTTTCTTTTTGATATGACTGAAGACATTATATTTGCTAAGTTGATAGCTTGGTAGTTATTACCAATGACTTCTTCAGCTATTTAGTTATTTTGCTTTAACAGTTGGCAAAAGCTAATTTGGACTTAACTAAATTGAAGATACTCAGTTTGATCATGAACATCTGGAAGTTTAAAATATGACATTATGTGCTTCAGGAAAGAGAAAAAAGAGAGTGATTATGAAAAACATATTTTAAAAGGTAAATGAATATTTATAAAAATAGAAGCTCTTTTCACCCCTTTGATCCTTGATGTAATGTTATCTTAATTTACTCTTCTCAAATAGTTCAACTATTCACACATAATTGAAAAAAATAAAATATTTAAGTATATTATAAATATACTACTTTTTTAGTATACTATCAATATCAGACAGTATCTGAGGAAGACGTGTTCCCACTTATAAAGAAAGGTCATATTTAAGCATTATGCTACAGTTTGATAATGCCTTTGACAAAAAAGCAAAACAATAAACACAAGCTCTATAGATTTTAATATTTACTTATATTAACCTGGCCCATTATTTTCAATACCTTGACAAATTTCTCCAAAGTACTCTTCAGAAAATTTGCTTAGGAAGTAATACATGTGCAACTCATCAAAGTTTTATATGCTAAATGTTTTTGTATTTCATGTTCTTATTTTCCATGTGTGATTACAAACTGATCTCCCCCAGAACTCTTTAAGAGACTTTTATAAAATGCTGACATGGAGGAAAGGAAATATACATTTTGATATGTTCATAATATGTTCAGAAACTTGACTTAAACTTTTAACTGGGGGAGAGGAGTCAAGATGGTGGAGAAGTAGCAGGCTGAGACTACATCAGGTAGCAGGAGATCAGCTCCTAGCTTATCTAAACATTGCAAACACCTACAAATCCAACGGGAGATCGAAGACAAGAAGAACAGCAATTCTAGAAGCAGAAAGTCAACCACTTTCTGAAAGGTAGGACTGGCAGTGAAGTGAATCCAAAACGACGGGAAGATAGACCTCGGGGGGAGGGGCCAGCTCCCGGAAAGTGGCGGAGCAACGGAGCACAAAATCAGGACTTTTAAAAGTCTGTTCCACTGAGGGACATTGCTCCAGAGGCTAAAGCAGGGTGAAGTCCACGCAGGGTCAGCGTGGTCCCAGGTCCCGCAGGGTCTCAGAAGGATCGGGGGTGTCTGAGTATCACAGAACTTGCAGGTATTAGAACAGAGAAGCTGGCTACAGAGACAGAGTGGAGGACTGAACTCTCAGCTCAGGGTTACCTTGAGCACGTCGCAGGCTGGGTGAGCTCAGAGCGCGACTGGAGGCCAGGGATACGGGAGTGATTGGGTGCTCTTCTCTGGGGGCGCACTGAGGAGTGGGGCCCTGGGCTCTCGGCTCCTCCAGGCCAGAGAGTAGGAGGCCACCATTTTCATTCCCGTCCTCCGGAACTCTACGGAAAGTGTTCAGGGAACAGAAGCTCCCAAAAGCGATCCCGAGCAGATTACTTAGCCCGCCCCTGGTAAGGGCGGTGCAATTCTGCCTCGGGCAAAGACATTTGAGAGTCACTAAAACAGGCCCCTCCCCAGAAGATCAACAAAATATCCAGCCAGGACGAAGTTCATCTATCAAGGAAAGCAGGTTCAATACCTAGGACAGCAGCGGAATTCCAGAGGAGGAGAAAGCAAAGCATGGAACTCATGGCTTTCTCCCCATGATTCTTTAGTCTTGCAATTAATTCAAAATTTTTTTCAATTTTTTTCTTTCTTTTTTTCTTATTCTGCTAAATTTTTTAAAACTTTTACCCTTTTCTTTTTTAACGTTTTTTGACTAGTTTATCTAATATATATATTTTTCTTTCTTTTTTATATTTTTTCTTTATTTGTTTTGTTTTTTAAATTTTTTTCTTTTTTTTTCTGAACCTCTTTTTATCCCCTTTCTCCCCCCCCACAATTTGGGGTCTCTTCTGATTTGGTTACAGCGCATTCTTTGGGGGGTTTTGCCACCCTTTTAGTATTTTATTTGATCCTTCATATACTCTTATCTGGACAAAATGACAAGGCGGAAAAAATCATCACAAACAAAAGAACAAGAGGCAGTACCGAAGGCTAGGGAACTAATCAACACAGACATTGGTAATATGTCACATCTAGAGTTCAGAATGATGATTCTCAAGGTTCTAGTCGGGCTCAAAAAAGGCATGGAAGATATTAGAGAAACCCTCTCTGGAGATATAAAAGCCCTTTCTGGAGAAATAAAAGAACTAAAATCAAACAAGTTGAAATCAAAAAAGCTATTAATGAGATGCCATCAAAAATGGAGGCTCTCACTGCTAGGATAAATGAAGCAGAAGAAAGAATTAGTGATATAGAAGACCAAATGACAGAGAATAAAGAAGCTGAGCAAAAGAGGGACAAACAGCTACTGGACCACGAGGGGAGAATTCGAGAGATAAGTGACACCATAAGACGAAACAACATTAGAATCATTGGGATTCCAGAAGAAGAAGAAAGGGAGAGGGGAGCAGAAGGTCTATTGGAGAGAATTATTGGAGAGGATTTCCCTAATATGGCAAAGGGAACAAGCATCAAAATCCAGGAGGTGCAGAGAACCCCCCTCAAAATCCACAAGAATAGGTCCACACCCCGTCACCTAATAGTAAAATTTACAAGTCTTAGTGACAAAGAGAAAATCCTGAAAGCAGCCGGGAAAAGAAGACTGTAACATACAATGGTAAAAATATTAGATTGGCAGCAGACTTATCCACAGAGACCTGGCAGGTCAGAAAGAGATGGCATGATATATTCAGAGCACCAAACGAGAAAAACATGCAGCCAAGAATACTCTATCCAGCTAGGCTATCATTGAAAATAGAAGGAGAGATCAAAAGCTTCCAGGACAAACAAAAACTGAAAGAATTTGCAAACACCAAACCAGCTCTACAGGAAATATTGAAAGGGGTCCTCTAAGCAAAGAGAGAGCCTAAAAATAGTGGATCAGAAAGGTACAGAGACAATATACAGTAACAGTCATCTTACAGACTAATAATGGCACTAAATTCATATCTCTCAATAGTTACCCTGAATGTTAATGGGCTAAATGCCCCAATCAAAAGACACAGGGTATCATAATGGATAAAAAAACAAAATCCATCTGTATGTTGCCTATAAGAAACTCATTTTAGACGCGAAGACACCTCCAGATTTAAAGTGAGGGGGTGGAAAACAATTTACCATGCTAATGGGCATCAGAAGAAAGCTGGGGTGGCAATCCTTATATCAGATCAATTAGATTTTAAGCCAAAGACTATAATAAGAGATGAGGAAGGACACTATATCCTACTCAAAGGGTCTGTCCAACAAGAAGATCTAACCATTTTAAATATCTATGCCCCTAACGTGGGAGCAGCCAACTATATCAACCAATTAATAACAAAATCAAAGAAACACATCAATAATAATACAATAATAGTAGGGGACTTTAACACTCCCCTCACAGAAATGGACAGATCATCCAAGCAAAAGATCAACAAGGAAATAAAGGCCTTAAATGACACACTGGACCAGATGGACATCACAGATATATTCAGAACATTTCATCCCAAAGCAACAGAATACACATTCTTCTCTAGTGCACATGGAACCTTCTCCAGAATAGATCACATCCTGGGTCACAAATCAGGTCTCAACTGGTATCAAAAGATTAGGATCATTCCCTGCATATTTTCAGACCACAATGCTCTGAAGCTAGAGCTCAATCACAAGAGGAAAGTTGGAAAGAACCCAAATACATGGAGACTAAACAGCATCCTTCTAAAGAATGTATGGGTCAACCAGGAAATTAAAGAAGAATTGAAAAAATTCATGGAAACAAATGATAATGAAAACACAACAGTTCAAAATCTGTGGGACACAGCAAAGGCAGTCCTGAGAGGAAAATATATAGTAGTACAAGACTTTCTCAAGAAACAAGAAAGGTCTTAAGTACACAACCTAACCCTACACATAAAGGAGCTGGAGAAAGAACAAGAAAGAAACCCTAAACCCAGCGGGAGAAGAGAAATCATAAAGATCAGAGCAGAAATCAATGAAATAGAAACCAAAAAAACAATAGAACAAATCAACAAAACTAGGAACTGGTTCTTTGAAAGAATCAATATGATTGATAAATCCCTGGCCAGACTCATCAAAAAGAAAAGAGAAAGGACCCAAAGAAATAAAATCATGAATGAAAGAGGAGAGATCACAACTAACACCAAAGAAATACAGACAATTATAAGAACATACTATGAGCAACTCTACGCCAACAAATTGGACAATCTGGAAGAAATGGATGCATTCCTAGAGACATATAAACTGCCACAACTGAACCAGGAAGAAAGAGAAAACCTGAACAGGCCCATAACCAGTAAGGAGATTGAAACAGTCATCAAAAATCTCCAAACAAACAAAAGCCCAGGGCCAGACAGCTTCCCAGGGGAATTCTACCAAACATTTAAAGAAGAACTAATTCCTATTCTCCTGAAACTGTTCCAAAAAATAGAAATGGAAGGAAAACTTCCAAACTCATTTTATGAGGCCAGCATCACCTTGCTCCCAAAACCAGACAAGGATTCCACCAAAATAGAGAACTACAGACCAATATCCTTGATGAACACAGATGCAAAAATTCTCACCAAAATACTAGCCAACAGGATTGAACAGTACATTAAAAGGATTATTCACCATGACCAAGTGGGATTTATTCCAGGGCTGCAGGGTTGGTTCAACATCTGCAAATCAATCAATGTGTGACAACAAAAAGAAATTAAAGGCATCCAAATCGGCAAAGAAGAAGTCAAACTATCACTCTTCGCAGATGGTATGATACTATATGTGGAAACCCCAAAAGACTCTACTCCAAAACTGCTAGATCTTGTACAGGACTTCAGTAAAGTGTCAAGATACAAAATCAATGCACAGAAATCAGTTGCATTTCTGTACACCAACAACAAGACAGAAGAAAGAGAAATTAAGGAGTCAATACCATTTACAATTGCACCCAAAACTATAAGATACCTAGGAATAAACCTAACCAAAGAGGCTAAGAATCTATATGTAGAAAACTATAAAGTACTCATGAAAGAAATTGAGGAAGACACAAAGAAATGGAAAAATGTTCCATGATCCTGGATTGGAAGAATAAATATTGTGAAAATGTCTATGCTACCTTAAGGAATCTACACATTTAATGCAATCCCTATCAAAATACCATCCATTGTTTTCAAAGAAATGGGACAAAGAATCCTAAAATTTATATGGAACCAGAAAAGACCTCGAATAGCCAAAGGAATATTGAAAAAGAAAGCCAAAGTGGGTGGCATCACAATTCCGGACTTCAAGCTCTATTACAAAGCTGTCATCATCAAGACAGCATGGTACTGGCACAAAAACAGACACATAGATCAATGGAACAGAATAGAGAGCCCAGAAGTAGAGCCTCAACTCTATGGTCAACTAATCTTCGACAAAGCAGGAAAGAATGTCCAATGGAAAAAAGACAGCCTCTTCAATAAATGGTGCTGGGAAAATTGGACAGCCACATGCAAAAAAATGAAATTGGACCACTTCCTTACACCACACACGAAAATAGACTCAACATGGATGATGGATCTCAATGTGAGAAAGGAATCCATCTGCTTAGCGGGGAGCCTGCTTCCTCCTCTCTATCTCTCTGCCTGCCTCTCTGCCTACTTCTAATCTCTATCTGTCAAATAAATAAATCTTAAAAAAAAAAAAAAAAAAGAAATGGGCAGAAGACATGAACAGACATTTCTGCAAAGAAGATATCCAAATGGCCAACAGACACATGAAAAAGTGCTCCACATCACTCAGCATCAGGGAAATACAAATCAAAACCACAATGAGATCTCACCTCACACCAGTCAGAATGGCTAAAATTAAGAAGTCCGGAAATGAGAGATGCTGGCGAGGATGCAGAGAAAGGGGAACCCTCCTACATTGGTGGTGGGAATGCAAGCTGGTGCAACCACTCTGGAAAACAGCATGGAGGTTCCTCAAAATGTTGAAAATAGAACTACCCTATGACCCAGCAATTGCACTACTGGGTATTTACCCTAAAGATACAAACGTAGTGATCCGAAGGGGCACGTGCACCCGAATGCTTATAGCAGCAATGTCTACAATAGCCAAACTATGGAAAGAACCTAGATGTCCATCAACAGATGAATGGATAAAGAAGAGGTGGTATATATACACAATGGAATACTATGCAGCCATCAAAAGAAATGAAATCTTGCCATTTGCGACAACGTGGATGGAACTAGAGGGTATCATGCTTAGTGAAATAAGTGAATCGGAGAAAGACATCTATGATATGATCTCCCTGATATGAGGACGTGGAGATGCAACATGGGGGGGGGGCGGTTAGGGGGATAGGAGAAGAATAAATGAAACAAGATGGGATTGGGAGGGAGATAAACCATAAGTGACTCTTAATTTCATAAAACAAACTGAGGGTTGCTGGGGGGAGGTGAGGTTGGGAGGAGGGGAGGTGGGTTTGGGAGAGGGGGAGGTGGGTTATGGACATTGGGTAGGGTATGTGCTATGGTGAGTGCTGTGAAGTGTGTAAACCTGGCGATTCACAGACCTGTACCCCTGGGGATAAAAATACATTATATGTTTATAAAAAATAAAAAATAAGAATTAAAAAAATGCAAAAAAAAACCACTTTTAACTGGGCAATATGCTTGAGGACTGGAGTTACCTAGTGTTTGTTAGTTCTGACGGGGATTGAGAATTTTAGTCAACAACTTATAAATTATTTCAGATTTTAGAAGGAGGTGAGGCTAAGTAAGTTAGAAAAACAGAAAGTGGTTGTAGTTGCTGAGTATATTTATGATTGAGAGATTGCTCCTAGAGAAGGGAGAACAGAAGGAAAATATATGTATCCAACTTTGCAAAGTTAATTGCAGGGATTTTCAATTCTTATTTTAAAATTGAGTATTTTATACAGGCATAGTCTTACTCCTACTGGGTATAAATCTGATAATTAGAATGCAGAAGTACAGGAGTACTGACTGAAGTCTTAGAGTTAGGTATAATATTTTAACCTTGAGCAAAATAATGAGATATGCACACACGGTAAGGCATCGGATATCTCAGGAAGGCTTATTGTGAAACAGGAAACCTCTCTTTCTTGGTAATAGCCTGACTCCCTGGAGATATCTGCAAGCATTTTCCGTAATTAAATATTTTAGTACTAACCTTTATATCTCTACATATTATGTTTAATTAGTGATTTCTTTATCAATTATAGATAGTGACAGCTATTCTTTTTATGATTTTTTCCAGCTTGCTCCTGCCTTATTTTTGTTTTTTTTTAACTTGTTCATTTCTCTGCTTCGAATGTCTATCTCTATAACATCCTATGTTTACTTCACTCAGATCTTCAAATGTCATCTCCATTGAACAGCTGTTTGTCTAAAATAACTATTCACCTCTCCCCTAATTTACTTTTCCTGATTGTATTTACCATTACCTGATATTATAAATTTGTTGCATAATTTATTTACTGCCTCTCTCCCACATTAGGATTTAAGTTCTGTAGCAGAAGGTATCTGTTTTTCTTATTGGTGTATCTCTAGTTTCCAGAACAGTATTAGGCATATTTATGCATTTTATCAAATATTTGTTAAATAAATCAGTGAATGAAGTATGTAGCAAAATGAGAAATATGCAGTATTACAGGTTAATTCTTATTATTATAAAATTTAGAAGTCTTATGAACTCAAGGAATATTTATCTTGATTATATTATTATTATTAACAGGAGCATACCAGTTTCAGTTAAAGATGGGCTTGAGAGAATCAAACCTACTATTCCTGTGCACAAATATGATTTATCTTTGATATCCAGTATATGTGATATGTATGTTTATGTATGTGTTATGTCTTTGTAGCCCTCCCAAGAGTGTTCATAGTAAAAACAGTGAACAAAATCCTAATCATTAAAGGAATATAGTATTATCCAGTACTGAAAGAAATATCTCCAAGAAGACAATGTGAGTTTATAATAAGAGTGGAATATCTGTATCTATTCTATGGTTCCCAGTTTCATGCATTCTACCTGCTGGGGACACAACTACATACAATGTGTGTTGATATAGTGTGACCTAAGGATCGTAGAAGATGAGGCCCAAGCTCTCGGGGCATCATTTCCAAACTGGTGCCTCAGTTGCATGTTCAAAAATATGTCACAAAGAATGCCACTTAATGTGTCATTTTATTATATATATATTTAACAAATTTTTATTTTAGAATAATTTTGGATCTACAGGAAGTTGCAAGGGTAGTACAGTGTGTTCCTGTATACCCTTTTCCAAATGATAGTATTTTACATAATCATTCATCAGAACCAAAAAATTAACATTGTTGCACTGCTATTAACTGAAGTATAGGCTTTATTTGGATTTTTCCAGTTATGATCTTTTTCTTCTTTTTTTTTTTAATTATTTACCTGACAGAGAGAAATCACAACTAGACAGAGAGGCAGGCAGAGAGAGAGCAGGAAGCAGGCTCCCTGTGGAGCAGAGAGCCCGATGTGGGGCTCGATCCTAGGACCCTGGGACCATGACCTGAGCCCAAGGCAGAGGCTTTAAATCACTGAGCCACCCAGGCACCCCACCAGTTATGATCTTTTTCTGATCCAAGATCTAATCCAGCATATTACATTACATTTAATAATAATGTCTTCTCCTTGCCTCCTCCAATCGAGGGTAATTTTCTAGCCTTCATTGTTTCTCATGACCTTGACAATTTTGAAGAGTCCAAGTCAGGTATTTTTTGAGAATTTGTGTTTGATAAGTTCTTGTGGTTAATCTGGGGTTATGATTTCTGGGAGGCAAAATATTTAATGCAGAACATGTTAAAAGAATTATTTAGATGAAAGCCCTAGTATAGTGGTAAGCTTAATAGAAGACCAATTACATTTTTTTTAAAGACTTTATTTATTTGACAGAGATTACAAGTAGGCAGTGAAGCAGGCAGAGAGAGGGGGAAGGAAGCAGGCTCCCTGCCGAGCAGAGAGCCTGATGTGGGGCTTGATCCCAGGACCCTGAGATCATGACCTGAGCCAAAGGCAGAGGCTTTAACCCACTGAGACACCCAGGCACCCCAAAGACAAATTACATTTAAAAAAATTCTTATTAAGAGTCTGTGGGCTCTTTTCATGTCAATCAGTATCACACCAGAATTGGGATTATATTTTTATTTAAAATATGGATCTTTTTGATATCTGAAATTTTACTATGTCAAGGGATAAGTGATGGGTAATGTTTTTGAATTGGCATTGATAATTGTCATGGTCCTTTGAAAGAAAAAGTTTCTACTTTAGCTGTTGCTGCTCTTCTTCTGTTTCTTCTCTTCTCCCTTTCCTTCACCTTCTCCTCCTCCTCCTCCTTTATATTAAGCATTGCTGTAATTTTTATAAACTCCATACACCCTTAAGATTTGGTGAGACATTTTCTTTTATAACCTCCCACATATTTTCTATTTTTGAACAAGTTCTTCACTGCAATAATCAGCATTGATAAAGATAATTCTTGAGGCAATTTATTTGTTCATTTCCACTATGGGTGGGTTTCTGAGATTCTATTTTTCAGCATGTCATGTTCTTGAAAATGTGTCATCTTCTTCAAGTTATATATTTAGAGCTTCTCCTATTTTCCAGTTGAGGCAGATAACAATAGTTTTTGAACTATGCACTCTATTCCAATAGATGTTTTGTTTTTAACTCCTGATGATTCTGGTATGGCTGTTAAGAGTACTTGTATCTTCACTACCACAACTGCTTGCCAAATGATCATTACTAGTGCCATAATAAGTTATAATTCACAAATGATGATGTGTTTTTAGATGGTAAGAATATCGATCTGTCAATTGGAATTATAAGGAAAATCAAGATAGTTGAAGTCTTGAAGAAAATTTTAGGTGATTTTTTGAGATTAGGTTATTTAGAGAGACATACAAAAATTTGATCAAGACAAAGCAGAGGGTAAAAAATGGACAATTGTGAGCTCTTGGTAACTCTGAAAGATATATATATATATACGTGTATTATGTTTTAGATCATTGCATGTTATTATATACATTTTATGTAGGACCATTTTACTATGGGGTTTTGAAAGAGACCTTTTATTTAAGAGCATTTTCTTGCCTATGATGAAAAACAGCTCATCTATATTTGTATTCTTACAATATCAAACAATAATTTACTAACATAAAACAAAAATAACAGTGAACACTTACATAGCACATCCCATGTATAGAGACCAAAGTTGAGGGGATAAGAACAAATCTCCCCAAGAAGACAATGTTAGTTTATAATAAGAGTGGAAAGTCTGTATCCATTCCATGGTTCCCAGTTTCATGCATTCTGCCTGCTGAGGACATAGCAACATACAATGGGTTTTGATATACGGTGATATAATGGTTGTGGAAGATAGGGTATCCATTCCAAACCGGCCTTTTGACTGGTCTGTCAGGCTGGCAGCTTCTGAGTGATAATGGCAGTGAATCCAATGGGAATGTGCCCACAGTCACAACTCCTTTCCTCTGAGTGAGTGCCTTGTTCCCATGCAATGTTTCGTAGCATTCTTTGTCTATGGATCAAATATTGTGCACATTTGGAGAGTGATGCTGGCTGAGGCTTTGCTTGGCAGCTCTGTATGTAATGTACTTACATACTGAATCCAAAATTTCTGAAGTGATAGCTTTTCCAACATCTACACCATATTACTAGAAATGGGCAGTGTCTGCATCTTTGAGGAAAAAAAAAAAAGGAGAGAAACAGATCCTCAGCCTATCCTAAACATGAGGTGAAGTATAATCTCTATGTATTTATATGTAAATTAAGAAAAGATAGTGGGTGGTATAGAAGAAAATTAAAAATTCATGTCCTGACTGGTCTCAGATCCATTCCCTGGATTTTCTTGTTCTGTTCCATATCAGTGGGAACTATATTTCCCCAGCTCCCCAGCTCTCTGTCTTCTGAGAATAGGCTAGGAAAAGCACCGAGGAAAATTCAGGATATTTTCTGACTCCCACATTTAGATAATACCATTACATCTTGTCTGTGATTCTAGCTCTCACTAGACAGTCCCTCCTTTTTTTAAAAATTTCTTTTCAGCATAACAGTGTTCATTGTTTTTGCACCATACCCAGTGCTCCATGCAACATGTGCCCTCACTAATACCCACCACCTTGTTCCCCCAACCTCCCACCCCCCACCCCTTCTAGACCCTCAGGTTGTTTTTCAGAGTCCATAGTCTCTCATGGTTCACCAGTCCCTCCTTTTCATGGTCCTGGCTTCCCTGAGGGTCCTGTGGGGTTCTTGTCACCTGACAACCCTGGTTTCTGGGCTCTGGTTACACTACCTGTTTTCTCTATCTAGAGCAGCAGCTTCTTGCTATTGCTTCATTTAGGAATTCTTACTGTTTTCTGAGTAGCCATTCAGCTTCCCCATTACTTGCAGAAGCAATTCCCTGCATTGTATGTCTTCTATGTGAATACCTAGAGTGGCTTCTCTTTTCTTTTCCTTTAAAAAAAAAAGATTTTATTTAGTTATTTGACAGAGAGACACAGGGACAGAGGGAACACAAGCATTGGGAATGGGAGAGGGAGAAGCAGGCTCCCTACAGAGCAGGGAGCCTGCTGGGGGACTTGAGCCCAGGACTCTGGGATCATGACCATCGCCAAAGGCAGGTGGTTAACAGACTGAGCCACCCAGGCACCCAGTTTCTGTTTTCTTGACCAGGGACTACCACAAATAATTAGCTCCTCTCTATTGAAACTTGAAATCTAGATGAAAGAAATAGTTTTCAAAGAAAATACAACTTACTCAAATTAACTTCAGGAGAGATGAATTCAATACAACGATCTAGAAGAATTAGACTCTAAATTAGGGATTTAGCATCACCTTCTCTCCCCAACAAAACCAAACCAAGAACAAAGCCCAAAGTTCTTTTTATACCATAATGTCTAGATAATTCCAGTGCTATTTCAGCTTTTCATCATGTCTCAAAAATAAAATTTTCAAATTACTTTTAAGGGAAAATTTTTACACTGATACCAAACCTGACAATGAAAACATCAAAAAGAAAACTACAGGCCAGTCTCATTTGTGTCATGAGTACATATCAATGAAAGCATTCTAAATATCAACTAAAAAGGATCACATTTAACATTTTAATGAATGTTAAATGGATTAAGATCCATTTAACATGGATTTTTTTTAAAGATTTTATTTATTTGACAGAGAGAGAGAGACAGACAGACAGACATCACAAGTAGGCAGAGAGGCAGGCAGAGAGAGAGGAAGAGAAGCAGGCTCCCTACCGAGCAGAGAGCCTGATGTGGGGCTCGATCCCAGGACCCTGAGATCATGACCTGAGCTGAAGGCAGAGGCTTAACCCACTGAGCCACCCAGGTGCCCCATTTAACATGGCTGTGGATGTGTATTGCTCTTATATAGATTTCATTAATATGAGGAATACAGCACACCCAGCATTTATTCCCCTTTACACACAAAAGGAAAATAACCGGGCAAATAAAATTCTTAAGACTGACTTACTATGGAAAAAAAAAAAAAAAAAAACAATCGGTATTCGTGTCTTCATCAATCAGAGATTCCAATTTGAACATTATTACACAAGATAACCAATTGACAAGCAAGGCCATTTGATATTAAAGATTATGTTCTACAAGCTCTAACAATCAGCATTACATGGCAGGGTCTTGGGAAAATTTATTTTGCAAGTAAATTGCGATTACATTTGTTATGATTACAGAAAATAGGCAAGGTTGGTTAAAGTTTATATTTTTATTCAATTCTGTGCCTAGGACCACAAAGTAATACTTTGACACCCTTGTCACTATTCTGAATTTGGTATCTCATAATTGCAGGTTTTCTGGCCTCAATTTATAATCCTAGGTATCTCTTGGTATCTCTTCTTGCTGTTGCAGAAAGCATTTTCTCCCTTCTGAATTCTCTGAACTTCTTTTTCTAGGAGTTGCTTTAGAGAATACTTGTGTTCATAAATTCACAGACAAAATAACCCAACTGTTAAATACTGGATGGCAAAATTGAGAGCCTAAAGAAAACCAAATACCAAAATGCATAGTAAATAGAGATAGATCACATAGATTATAATGTACCACTAAACTATTAGATTAACACAAATTACTAATATCATTAATGATAACATACATAACTCTAACATGTCACTTCAACAGACATTGAAATTAGAAAGTAGTGAATGCGCATCATAAGTTCAAAGAACAGTTAATATTGATCAATACAAAATAAAAATTGAATACACACTGAGATATTACAGTCCATATATAAAATAAATTTGGTAGAAAATTCCCCAAATTTGACAACCATCTGAAATACTTACATGACATCAAGAATAATTTGTTAAATTGAAAGTAACCTTTCTAAATTTTCAAAAATAAAAACCAAATTTTAATCACCTATACTAGGAGAGGGATTTATTTTCTTCACAGAAAAGTTATTACAAAATTGTTGTCATAAAGAAATGATCAAAAAATACATAGCTAAAAATTATAGTAAAAGCATAACAAAATTGTTTTAGAAAATTAAAATATTTTATCTGAATATTGTGATGTTTGTGAAATTTATCAGCTTTAAAAGTATGTACTGATGGTTGTGATTGTTTCTTTCCTCTCAAGTGAATATTAATATTAATTTTTATGCCTTATTTTGTATTTGTTCCTTTGCATTACTTTTTCTTAGAAACTGCTTATAAAATTAAATAAACTTCAGGATTCTAAAACTTTTCCTTTCTTCAGGCCATCTCAGATCCTTCAGGGAGTTTGCAAAAATTGGGTAGTAGGCAAAAGACTTTCTAGGTCCAAAATGAGAGTTCAAATTTTGTGCAATCACCTAGGAACTGAAGGACAAGAAGACTCTAATAGATGTACGAGTTGAGCTTATATATTGGAACAACCACAGTCAAGAATGCCCTCTTGGAGACCCAAGTTGCTCATTAGCGTGCTCATATGTCTGAGGATCCCTATGCCAAAGACATGGGTTTAGTGTGTCCATTCCAGCATTTGTCACAGGAATCTATCTAGTCACAGAACCCTTAGTCTTGGTATGTATGTGGGCATTTTGAAACATGTTTGGTAAATATTAGAATAAAATAGTCCCCAGTAGCAAATATTGAACACAGGGAGAAGATATTCTGCAGCTCAGTTGTTAAGACTTCCAAATATCAGAACATTTCCATTGATCTCTGTTTTACTGCTTACATTGTCGTGTGATATTTCATGCTATTTTCCTCTAGCAATAAAAAAGGATCCAGCACATGCCAAAGCTTTTCCACAGGTGGTCTTTAGCTAAATAACTGCCAAAAAGACATTCCTTGTAGGAGTTTGGAGGATTAAAAATTAGCTTTCACTGTTGCTTTTTTCAACTTTTTCAAACCCCAAACATTGCTATTGAACATTGCTAGTACTTTTCTTGGGCTATTGTAGAATCTTTTTCATTGATAAAAAATAATTTTAAATACAAGAAAAGACAATTGAAAAATTAATCTCCACTTCATGTCAAATTATTCTTTTCTTGATTCCTACCTACTTTATTTCATGTGTGTTTGATAAATTTGTTTTTACTTTTCAAGGAAATTTAGGGAGCCTATTATAATTGGGAATGTTTTGATTGCCTGTTCATAAGACAATTGAGGAAATTCTGTTTTCACAGGCAAGCTAAAGCTCACCTTTAACCACATTGTATCTAGTACTCATCTAATGTGCACTTACATCCAAAAGTGTGTGCAAGAACGGGCTTTTAAAATTAAAGGCACACATTTTGAAAACCCAACATGGCAAGGGAAACAAGATTGTGTGTGTGTGTATTGTTATTCTGATTTTCAAATTGCAAACTTTACTGAAAACTACTTTAGAAATCTTCCTTTCCTTTTCTTTACTGAGGGTGTTGTTCAAGACTATTGGCTCATGTACCTGGCATGAATATAAACAACATAAGGACAACCAAAAGGAAATTAATCCATCACAGTTCTAATTTCAATTTATCTATTTTTATCATTCACATTTTTACCATCTGGAAATTTTTCTATAACTAGCTAAAAATATGATACTCCTTTTCAAATACTTTAGAGTTTTAAAGACATACACAATGAAATTTTATTCTCATCTGTGTAGCATTATTTAGTATGCTTTTAAAAATATATTATTTTATTTTAAAGATTTTATCTTTTATTTTAGAGAGAGAGAGAGTGTGAACACAAGTGGGGGTAGGGGCAGAAGGAACAGCAGACCCCTGCTGACTGGGGAGTCAGCCATGGGGCTCAATCCCAGGATCCTGAGCCAAAGGCAGACACTTAACCAGCTGAGCCACCCAGATGCCCCCAGAAATCTGTTATTTTAATGATGCTTTATATGAATGTCTAAAACATACTATATAAATATAATATGTGTAAATATTGATATTTGTATTTATGTCATATCAAGAAATCAGGAATATCATATGTAAATATCAATATACTGGCTTGAGTTATAGTCATTTCTCTTGACTGTCTTTGCAAACTTAAAAAATCACTTTCATATATCATTTTTACATGTTATTTTAAAATCTGACCTAAGGCAATCAAGGAGATATGTACAAAATAGAAAAATTGTAATACAACAATAAATTTTAATTAGCTAGGTTAGAATGCTGGACTTTAATTTATTTGAAATAAATTTAAGCTAATAGCCAGAGAAGTTGAGTTTTCTCTATGCTCCAAAAAGCAGGACCCGGGGATCATGACCCAAGCAGACGGTAGCCAGTGGCTTTACCAACTCAGCCACCCAGGCACCCTGCAAAATGCTTTATGAAAATTGAGTTGTTACTTTACAGGATAGTTTTCCTCACTGACTTCCTTTCTCTTTCTCATTTTTCTTAAATATGTTTTCTTTGTTGGTACTTGCATAAATATTTTTGATACCATTGGATCAAACCCTTTGTGTGTGCATGTGATAGATTATATCCTGATCCCACAGATTTTTTTCCTTTCACTTCCATTACTGCTTCCTGCTTCTGTCATCTTAATTTCCATTGTTTGTTAGTATTTTGGTGAGTATTTCTTTTTTTTTAAGATTTTATTGAGAGAGAAAGACAACATGAACTGGAGGAGGGCCAGAGGGAGGAAGGGAGAAGCAGACACCCCCCACACACACTGAGCACGGACGGTCCCCTCTGCTGCCTTGATCTCCAGACCCCAATATTCCAGGATCATGACCTGAGCCAAGTCAGCCTCTTAACTGACTGAGCCACCCAGGCACCCCTTTGGTGTTTTTTTTTTTTTTTTTTTAATTTTAATGTATGTTCTGACCTATAGAACAACATTTTTAATATATTTTAATTTTTATAATATTAAGCTTTCTGTAGATCGAATAAGGATAATTATGTAATTCCAATTAAAGTAAAATCACAAATTTTAATAAGGAACAAAGTATGAAAGTTATGTTATCTTTAAGTAAAATGTAAGTAATGTTTATTTTTTTAAGGATTTTATTTTTATTTATTTGAGAGAAAGAGAGAGAGCACAGAGGGAGAGTGAGAGAGAGAAGCAGACTCCCCACTGAGGAGAGAGCCTGATGTGGGGCTCGATCCCAGGACCCTGGGATCATGACCTGAGCTGAAGGCAGATACTTAACCCACTAAGGGACCCAGGTGTCCCCTTTAAAAAAAATTTTTTTTTTTTAATTTGAGAGAGAGCACAGAGGGCAAGTGAGAGGGATAAGGCATTTAATCAAAATGGCATGTCATAATTATATACAACCTTGTGTATAATGAATATCAACTTCATGGTGATAATAAATTAGCTTTGAAAAACAAGACATTTTTTCTTTTCTGCAAAATATATCCCATATAGAGTATGTACATATATGTGTGCTGATGTATGTAGGTGGATATGTATATATCTATATATATGGCATATATGTGTGGATGTAAATGTTTTAATTGGCTTAAATTCTGAATTCTAATTCTTAAATTCTATTTCTTTCATAAAAGTCAAATCAGCTTTTTTTTAGCAGACTACTTTTATAAATATTTCACACTGTATCTTTTGTTTAATAATGAGTGTATCTCAGTCTTTAACATATCTCATTAAAATAAATCTATTGATTCACAAATATTTCATGTTAATTTTCTAATAATGTATTTTTTAGAAGCTCTTTTCTACATCAAATTCCATAAACAGGAACAGGCTTACTATGTAGTTCTTTACAAGAATTCTTTAAAAGTCTTACAATATATTATCTGTTGCCATAAAGCTCATAATGGGAATGAGATGCCTGAGGCAAAACATGTCTTCTTTGCCTTCAAAAATGAAACATCAAAGAAACACTATTTGCATATAAATATATGAAAATGTTCCTAAATAAAATCTTTGTGCATTGAAGTAAAGTGAAAAAGCATTTTTAAAAAGTTTCTTTCAGGGGTGCCTGGGTGGCTCAGTGGCTTAAAACCTCTGCCTTCTGTTCAGATCATGATCCCAGGGTCCTGGGATTGAGCCCTACATCGGGCTCTCTGCTCAGAGGGGTGCCTGCTTCCCCATATAACTCTCTCTGCCTGCCTCTGTCTACTTGTTATCTCTGTCTGTCAAATAAATAAATAAAATCTTAAAAAAAAAAGTTTCTTTCAGAAGCAGTTTCCTGAAATCACAATATAGAGACCATGGATATAAAATACTTGACAATGAAGTCTTGTGATCTCTCAAAATCCAGGAAGTTTATTTGGAGCCTAGTAGATAAAGAAGAAACTTCTGGGAAATGATATTGCATATTCTACATTTTAGGTATGATCAAAGGTAACATTTTTTTAGTTAAAAGTTAAAATTAGAGGCATCAATTTGGTGAATTTATGAAAGAAGTATTTCTATAAAATATATATTATACAGATGAGATAATATAAACAAAGAATGTTACTAGACAGTAGCAAATCAAAAGTCTCTGAATGATGACATATCTAATAACTGTCCTGGGGAATGCAGACATGTAGAATGGAATAGCTTGATCTTATTGAACTGTATAACTGTGAGTAGATCAAGTTTTTATTTGAAATCATGCAGTTTTGGGTTAGTTTGTTAAGCAGCACTGTTGTGGCCGACTATTAGCTAAAACAGAGACCTTAGGGTATTGGAATGAAAAAATGGGTAACACCCTCTGCCTGCCCTGCATGTTTTAATAAACAATATACCTATGTATAGATGGCATCAAAGAGAAAAACTAAGCAGAGAATAGGAATGGGAAGTATTGGAGGTATAATTTTATTTTTTTTTATTTTAAAAGATTTTATTAATTTTCGACAGAGAGAGACACAGTGAGAGAGGGAACACAAGCAGGTGGAGTGGGAAAGGGAGCAGCAAGCTCCCTGCTGAGCAGGGAACCCTATGTGGGGCTTGATCCCAGGACCCTGGGATCATGACCTGAGCTGAAGGCAGACTCCTAATGACTGAGCCATCCAGGTGCCCCCAAGGTATAATTTTAAATATAGTAGTCAGGAAAGCCTCACTGAGAAGAGAATGGTAGAAGGTCAGTTTCCTTAAAAAGCAAAATCTGAGAAAAAGATTTGAATGAAAGATCAATTATCCCTTTCAAGATGGCAACTGGGTGGCAGCTGTAGTTTAACGTATAATCATATATTTGCATATCATCTGGTAGAAGTAGCCTCCCTTCTCTGAGATCTAAGACTTCTACATTTACAGAATCAAGAGTCACAGCAAGAGGAAGTATGAATTCACCGAAGTGGGTACTTTAGAGTGATGTTAAATGAGACCACTCCTGCCACCTCCTCTTGGATCCCAGACATTTGCATTCTACCATTTAGTGACATATTGTTGGGTCAAGCATGAACTCTGCTGGATGAGATCCTGTGAATATGAAAGGCAAAAATATATGCCAATTCCAGTGAATATTAATTGCTACCCTTTCCAAGGTTGAAGAGGTCCAAGGTATTCAGTTTTCCATAGAGCTTAGGAAATTTGTAAGGTTTTCTGTGTCATATTGGAGGCTCAGCTTTTCTTTCTTGCTGGCACATTGGCCGTTTGGTATCACCAGTAGCTGGATCAGCGTTCATAAATGAGAGACCATACTGACAGACCCATGCCTATTCAGTTGATGTATCCATTTGCCAGTACTCTGGCGACTGATGCTAGTGGTTGATGGAAGTCAACTAGCAAGTTATTTTCTACTTGATTGTTGAATCAGGACATTTCTGTGTTCAAACTTATCTGAGGAATATAAACACATAATTCCAAAGATCTTCCTCATTGGTGTCCACTCCCATATATCCACCCATATGCCTTTTACCCAGACTTTCTTAGTCTCATTATTCAAATATTGTAGGTCTTTGTCCAACCAGCCAATCCACTTGCCATTACTCATATGCCTTTATATATCCTAATGTTGGGATTCTTCCCATTCCACAGAAAGTAGATGGGCAGATATAGTGCACATAGAGAATATTTCTCTTAATGTTTTTCAGGACATTAGTAGTGGGGCTGTGGTGTAGCTGCAGTCCAACTTCAGTAGATGCACACAACCCAAGTTGACTTACAAAGCAAACTCAGATTTTTCTGCCTTCGTCAGCTCATCATAAAGGACCCCGACTCATGATGCCGTAAGTGTAATCTGATGGAACAGGGCTGATACAACTTGATGGAATAAATGGACCATGAAATAATGTAGTTTACTCTGTTGTCTTGGGCTCAGGAATAGACATACCATTTCCAATTTTTAACGAGTTACTCCTGGACATGCCCAAATTTCTGAGTTTGTGTCTGTCAGATTCCAGCCCGTATTGGACACTTCATATGCAGCATTACATGGAACCCATGTTTAAGTGTTCTGTCAGGTTCCCATGGCATATCAGGAGCTATTTTTTAGAAGGCACATAATTGTCTCTTGCTGAAGATATAGTTTGGTCCAGAAACCGAGAGCCTGCCACATACTCCACACACTATCTTTTTTTCACCACTGACACCTCCAACAACTCAGGGTCCTGGGACAATGAATCAAGTGGCAGTTCTACTTGTTTTGTAGCCTCAGTGAGCTGCATGTCCCTTCTTACTCTGGACCCACTCAAGGCAGGCATCATTTCATGTGATTTTGCATAAAGGCCAAAGCGTTATTCTGGAATATCGAATACACTAACTTCAGATCCCAAAGAAGCTGATCAGCTATTGGGCATCCTTTTTTGGATTCCCATTTTGGATGCAACAGTTTGTCTTTTATTTCATAGTGAAGGTGTGGCATGTCTCTGACCACTAAACCCAAACAAGTTTTACTAAAGTGGCAGCAACCTGAATCTTCACAGGGTTTATCTTCTGTTCTTTGGTTTCCATGTGTTTTGCCAAAGCCTCCGATACATTTGTTGCTTCTTGCTCACCTGGTCCAGTTAACAGGATGTTACTCATATCATGGGTCATTGTGATATTTTATAGCATATTGTCTGCCTCAGTTCCCTTTGGACAATATTATGAGGGTGGAAGAGTTAACATTATCTTGGGGGGAAAGACTGTCAAAATATTCTCTTGCCTGTCTTAGGTGAGTTGGAACTTTTTCTGATCCTTGCTTCTGTGGGGAAGCAAAAGAATTCATTCTCCAGATCAGAGGCCATATATCAAGTATCTGAAGCACTGTTTTCTTCTCTAGCAAAGAGAACTCATCGAGCACAGCACTGCGATTTGGACCACCTACCATGAGGTTTTAGCAATCCATGGTCATCTTCTAGGCTGTGGCAGTACGGGACCATGCCTCGTGGCAACACGAAGGTACCACAGAAGGTGACTGCATGCATATTGTTTCAGTTTTCAGTCAGGAGGCAATGTCTGTATTTTCCTACCTTCCAGTGCTCTCTTACTGCTCAAAACCACAGCTCAGGCTGTGTGAGTAACAAATAATACTTCTTTGCTGTACTCCTTTGACAAGCAGGGGAAACCCGAGGAAACCAGTGACCCTAAGTAGAGCACCAAGTTTTACATCCCAGTTGGAATGCAGACTGCCAAAATTGTAGAGCATTGCTGTCTGCTCTAAGCTCCCTCCTTCACTAGGCCTTTGTCTTCAGTCAGATCATTGCTTGGATTTCTGTCTTGTTTCTTCCCCAAGGAGCTGTTTATCATATTTTTAAGAAGTTATGTTTTATTTTTTAAAATTTTCTGTCAATGGTAAGTTTTTAGAGAAGGCATGTCTAATAAGTCCATATCCTAAGCATATAGGACCATCTTAAGTAAATATCTTCAGATACTGTTTTCATGTTCACATCATTCATTATTCTTATCACATTCTAAAATTGATAAATATTACAGGAGTGACTTTTATGTAATTCTTTGTCCCCATGAACGTGTTCCTTGGAGTTCTTGTTCACAACTCTTTTGTGATTGGAATCAACACCTAAAATCAATATCAGTCTTAGTGTCTGTCTCGCTGTATGGAGCCAAAACATTTGTAATGAATGAATTTTTGGGGTAAAAAGTTTCTATCCTGTTTTTGTTGATTCCACCAATTAAAATCTAAAGCTACTTATTTGTGTATTCTTTAAATATTGTCTATGTAAGGACCTATTTAGCCAGAGGCTTCCATCCAGGTTAAACAAAAACCTTGTTTAACCCTTAAACTGTCCCTGCTCCCCATCCCCCAGGGGACTTACTTAAAAACAAGTCCTAGAAGCCAGCCCCAGGTAACAAAGCCCAGATACAAGGATGGGTCAGGCCAGGTGGAGACATCCGATCAGTGGGGGGTTGCATACTGTCTCCCTAGCTATCAAAGAGTATGGGCCCCACCCTTTGGGAGCCTTTTGGACACCAGTTCTAACCAAGGTGATAGGCTAGGTCAAATGTCTACTATAGGGTAAATTGTAATTCAGTTGGTCACCTAGCATCACTGTGCAGCTTTCTCTGTGTGTTACAATTTCATTGACCACCTGTGCGTGGCCAGGCCCCACCGCATGGCCTTTGCCCTTAAAAACTAGTCTGTGAAACAGAGAAAGGTCGCCCTCTCTTGTAAAAGGTGCGTCCCTCGACGTGGATGGAACTAGAGCGTATCATGCTTAGTGAAATAAGTCAATCGGAGAAAGACAACTATCATATGATCTCCCTGATATGAGGACATGGAGAAGCAACATGGGGGGGGTAGGGGGATAGGAGAAGAGTAAATGAAACAAGATGGGATTGGGAGGGAGACAAACCATAAATGACTCTTAATCTCACAAAACAAACTGGGGGTTGCTGGGGGGAGGTGGGATTGGGAGAGGGGGAGCGGGCTATGGACATTGGGGAGGGGAGGCGAACCATAAGAGACTATGGACTCTGAAAAACAACCTGAGGGTTTTGAAGGGTCAGGGGTGGGAGGTTGGGGCAACCTGAGGGTTTTGAAGGGTCAGGGGTGGGAGGTTGGGGGAACAGGTGGTGGGTAATGGGGAGGGCACGTTTTGCATGGAGCACTGGGTGTTGTGCAAAAAGAATGAATACTGTTACACTGAAAAAATAAATAAAATGAAAGTGAAAAAAAAATAAAAAAAAAATAAAAGGTGCGTCCCTGAATGTTTGGTCTGATACTTGATGCTTGGCGTGGAATAAAGCTTTGCTTGACCTTTGCTTTATATCAGTCTTGCTCCTTTAATCACGGACCATTTGTGGGGGGACCTAACAATCTACCTTTTTAATTGTTGGCAAAGAAGAACATGAAAACGTTCAAGGTTTTCATAATTTCTAGGGAAATCGAAATCGGTGTATATTTGTATGGGGCCTTTCCGTAATTATGTGTACAATGAGGATCTCTGGTTTTTCTTTTCTTTTTTTCCCCCTGATCTGTGTTCCCTCTTTCAAATTCCTCATCTATTTTTTAAAGATATTCAGCTAAAGGGGCACCTGGGTGGCTCAGTCTATTAAGTGTCTGCCCTCAGCTCAGGTCATGATCCTAGAGTCCTGGGATCGAGACCCACATTGGACTCCCTGCTCAGGGGAGCCTGCTTCTCCCTCTCCCTCTGCCTGCCGCTCTGCCTACTTGTGCTCTCTAGGTCTCTGCCAAATAAATAAATAAATAAATAAACAAGTGTTTTTAAAAATATATATTCAGCTAAAGTAATTTCTTCAAATGAAAGCTAAGTTGAACCAAATACATTTTTGCATTGACCCAAAATGTTGTCAGGAGATACGAAAAATAAATTTTTAATGTATGAGAACAAGTATCATTTATCAAATGTTCTGAAGGTGTGTGGCTACTTGTGGGTGTTCAGTGTATATTGCTGAAGGTTATCCTTCAAAAATTATTTGAAACATTTATTTTAAAATTGTGGAACACTTGCCAAACCTGTGATGCTATCTCCAACGTATGCAAAAGTCACCAAATGGCAGCAAGTGAGGATGCATAATTGTGCTGAAATACAAGCTTTCATTAAAAATAGGCAAACAATATATGCAAACACGGTGATTTATTTGTTCAGAATTTGAAAATGATTTCATCTTTGATTCCTATGTAACATTTAACAGATATTTCCCCCTTAGGATGATGAGCAGCAACATGGACAGAAACCACAGCTGACAGGGCAATTTGATGTTTCCCTTCTTCTGAGGTCTAATGGTTTCCCTAAGGACAGTTTTCACCATTATCATCTTTTTGTTTTTTGCTTTTTTGTTTTCCCAGACAAACACCTTCTCCCATGATTGTGCTTCTCTGAAAGCAAAACCAGTTTATAATCAGACTGCCAATATATGGCAGTAATGGATAAAATGTAACCTTAAATGAAAAGATGACCTTGATGATTTTGTTGTTCTTGTTTACTTAAAAAAGAAGAGTAATTGATCACTTCCCATTATTTTACCTGTTGCCTAACCTCAGTCTCCCAATTTCATGCAATTTACCTCCATGTTTTCTAAAATAGATTGAGTTATTTATATGATTTAGAAAGAAACACTCAGGTGAATGCCTGGCCCATATTAAAAGCTCAGTAAGTGGTCATTCTATGCTTATTTTCCCTTTTCTTTTACTCCACAGACGCTTTAGTGTGACTCTTTCTCTGTGGTTGCAATGGATTCAGAAATAGCTTTGCAGGAAATATTTGAAGGGAAAAAGTGATTGGGCAAAAGACTATAACAGATTTAAGCAGAGCCTGAGTTAACTATAAAGGAAGAAGACTAAAAAAACATTTTTAAAAAATGCACATTTTTTTTTTTTCTCATTTTATTTATTTTTTCAGCGTAACAGTATTCATTCTTTTTGCACAACACCCAGTGCTCCATGCAAAACGTGCCCTCCCCATTACCCACCACCTGTTCCCCCAACCTCCCACCCCTGACCCTTCAAAACCCTCAGGTTGCCCCAACCTCCCACCCCTGACCCTTCAAAACCCTCAGGTTGTTTTTCAGGGTCCATAGTCTCTTATGGTTCGCTTCCCCTCCCCAATGTCCATAGCCCGCTCCCCCTCCCCCAATCCCACCTCCCCGCAGCAACCCCCAGTTTGTTTTGTGAGATTAAGAGTCATTTATGGTTTGTCTCCCTCCCAATCCCATCTTGTTTAAAAATGCACATTTTTATCATAAGAAACCAAAAGGCTTTTCTTGGCTTTTTTTTTTTTTCCCCTAAGACCATAGTTGAATTCTCCCTATCCATAGTTGAATTATGCTCAGCAGAGAATGTTGAGCTGAATTGCCAAAGTCAGTCTAGCTGATTTTGATAGTAGAAATAGGATAAATTCTGAAGCAATAAGCTGATATAGATTTTAATTCAGATCATGGTAGAGTTTATTTTTAAAAAGGAAAAGATAGGAAGATAGTGCCCATAGGTTTCTAAAATTATACTTAACTAATAGTTTCTTGATGCAAATCAGAGATTTTGTTGTTTGAAACATAAATCTCAAAATGGGATGTAATTTCTATTATGAGATTCTCATTCAATCTATTTTTTTCCAATTTAAATAATGAATAAAAACTAAATTAGTAGAAAGTCATCATGATGAGAAATCAATTAAAAAGTGATATTTGAGTTTACCTGGAAGCAAAGCAAATAAGTTGACCTCGATCTATATCTGCCATCCTACGATATTCATGAAAAAATGTTATGTAATTACTAATAGTCACTTAAATCACAAATTGTTACTGAAGTCAAGTCAGTAGGCTAGTATATATCTTGTTTTAATTTGTGTTAACCGCTATGAAAATCATGGAAACATTCTTAAGGTTCATAACTTCAAAATGTTGTTGATATTGTTAGTAATGATCAGCTTCCTGCTGTGTCTCTGTGCACATTG
Organism: Meles meles; assembly: GCF_922984935.1. Lineage (NCBI taxonomy): Eukaryota > Metazoa > Chordata > Mammalia > Carnivora > Mustelidae > Meles > Meles meles. Next base: position 93,409,262 of record NC_060067.1, read on the forward strand.
CAATATTTTGGCTAAAGGAGAATGTTTCAAAACACGTAGATGAATTATTTGAAGTGTCCTATATCTTTCAAATTATTATTTTGGAATTTTCATAGCTATGTTACATGGTTCACCTTTTTTTGAGGCAAAGAAGGAAAGAGTGGTAACTATATTTTCTGTTCCTGAGAGTTAGAGACATTTAATAGGTCCTTGTAATAATTTGACTACTACGGCTTTTCTTTGAACTGAAGCCACCCTTCAGGTGTGACAGTGCTGCTACCATGTTGGTCTGATGGTAGTCATGAGGATGTGCTGTGTGGAGTCCTCCTTGGGAAGCATTCTCCTGCCCATCTGCTCTTCATGACCCTCCGTCAGATTCCTGCCAGACATTGCCTTCCAGAGACATGAAGAAAAATCAGTCTCCTGACATTTGACCAGTCTGGGAGGAGTTGGTTCTCATGGATAGCTTGTTACCAAGTGTTGCCTCATATGTTACCAAGTGTTACCAAGTTTTGTGCCTCATACTGCATTTCAATGCTGCAAAATTTTCTTAAAAACCTGAAAAATATGTGCAAATTGATTCATAAGTGATACATAAGTGATTGATACATAAGAGGTGCTATATTCTTTCCCACATGTAAAGAAAATTAAGGCTACAAAATGTCAAATGATACACTGAGGATCAAATAGGAAATTGGTTATAAGTGAAATACTTATGTTGAAACTGGCTAGTATTTTATGCCACTGTGCCATATATTTTAATGTCATTATCTTAATATCTATTTCTCACTTCACTGTGACTAACTCATTTCTGTTTGTTTCTTTACTGCTTCCTTTCAGTATCCTAACCTAAATATTTAATTTTTACCTACTTATTGATATCCCATTTTAGACATGAGGACATTGAGGCATAGTGAGATAAAATTACTCACTCATGCTACATTTGGAGCCCACTTCATTTAGTCTCATCCTTAGGTAGAGACGAGTATAGTTGTCAAGTACTCTTGTGTTTACACATTTTGTATATTTGAGAATTATTAAATTATATATTTGAAATGTCTGATTTGCAGATTGATTAAACTCAGTTCCTTTGCCATTTCCCATATATTTTATTTCCCAGTTCCTAAAATACATTTTAACAGAGGATTACTGGTTAATATTTATGTTGAAATATAATTTCAGCCTGCTTTAACATTTCTATTGTACAATCAATTGCTTATATTAAGAGAAATACATAAAATGCATTTACTATCTGTTTTATTGTTGGCTTCTTTCTATATTAAAACTGTTTAGTTTCTGGGAGGAGAGAAATACTGGGATCATTTTGTAAACAGAAAATGAATGACTAATTAGATAGCTATTAGACTGCAATTTTAAAGACGCAGAACAATGCTACATGATACATTGAAGCATCTTTTTTTCTTGCTCAATGTCAGAAGAAAGTCATTGGCACTTATAACTGTCAAGGCCTCTGTTGTAGCTCTGGTGTCTTGCCAAGATGTTTAAAAAGAAAATCATACTTATTTAAATGCCCAACCCAAGGGCCTAGTGTTACCTTATCTATTCAGATAAAAATAATAGCAAATAAAATTAACAAATATATCACAATGAAAATTAATATTCTTTTATAAGTTTATCAGAATCATTTACTTTAGGAATAGGACACGTTTTCTTTTTTGGCATGAATATGCCAATTATATTACACCCTGTATATTAATCCAATAGCTGATTTTAAAGTAATGTAGAGGCAAGGTAACAAAAACCAAGGTTTTATCTTAAAATAAATACTATTGATTTTCTAAGAACCCACTGGAAATAATGAAATAAAAAGAGATCCTTCTAGCTTCCCAGCATCACTGCCCAAATAGGGTTTAAAGTACTCTCAAAGAAAAGAAGTGATTAGAGATTTGATGGATGAGCCCCTCAATTTATTTCTTAAAGAAAAAGTTCTCTATCTTACAGCTAAAGCCCCATGAATTGCTCAAAGTCAGATGACTAGATGAATTCTTTATTGAAATCACAATGAAAATAATTACATTGTTAGATTGTCAGCTTTTAAAAAGAGGCTTTTGGCAATCCAGACACACTGACATTAGTAACAAAGACAGTGAACATTTTTTAAAACAATGTCCCTTAAAACTTTCCAAATGCGATATCATAGAATTGCCATTTTGGTGTGATTACTCAAAATAAAGAATGAATTTTTTGAGACATATCAGGTAGTGGAAGAAAAAACAGACCTTTAGTACTTGTAAATTTAGAGTAAGGGAAACATTTCAATTGTTTAGAAGGCTTTCCCCCCTCAACTTCAATATTCCTTATTTATTTGATGAAAGGTATATACTTAAATCTGGTTAGCTAATTTAATATGCATACACTAGGAAAGAATGCGGTTTATCATTATGACCCATCCTGACATACATGGCAATAATGGAATTTTAATCAAAATGTAAGTAAGATTTTGTGAAAAAAAAATAATTAATATATGCTAAGAAAGATAGTGAACAAAAGAATAGTCATTTTATAAAATCTTCCCTCTTTTCATTCTTTTTACTTTTATTTCTAATATTAAAAAGGAAATGAAAAAATAGTATGAAATTACAAATTACTCCATTTATTTGAATACATCTGTCAGTCTTTCATGTTTGATACACATTTCTTTTTTAAAATGTAAGCCTGTGGGCTATGTTGGCCACATGGTTTAAGAAAAAAACATTCTGGTGAAGAAACTAAGGAAAAACTACTCTTGTATCATCATTCTGGTAGAAATTCAGATTTCCCATTTGAAGTTATGCCTTTTGTTTCTTCATCTTGATTTGGTACATACACCTTACCCTTAAAATGTAATTGCTTATGATCAAATTCTGGATTCCATTTGTCCTGATGGATGATTTCTCAAGTTGGAACATAGATAATTTTAATTTACTTTAAATAGAAAAATCTAATTTTCAGAGAAAAAATATAAAGGAAATGCTGCTTTTATGGAATGAAAGTGTAAGCTAGTTAATCTCACATTGAAAACCCGAATGTTTATAGCAGCAATGTCTACAATAGCCAAACTATGGAAAGAACCTAGATGTCCATCAACAGATGAATGGATAAAGAAGAGGTGGTATATATACACAATGGAATACTATGCAGCCATCAAAAGAAATGAAATCTTGCCATTTGCGACAACGTGGATGGAACTAGAGCATATCATGCTTAGTGAAATAAGTCAATCGGAGAAAGACAACTATCATATGATCTCCCTGATATGAGGACATGGAGAAGCAACATGGGGGGTTAGGGGGATAGGAGAAGAATAAATGAAACAAGATGGGATTGGGAGGGAGACAAACCATAAATGACTCTTAATCTCACAAAACAAACTGGGGGTTGCTGGGGGGAGGTGGGATTGGGAGAGGGGGAGGGGGCTATGGACATTGGGGAGGGTATGTGCTATCGTGAGTGCTGTGAAGTGTGTAAACCTGGCGATTCACAGACCTGTAGCCCTGGGGATAAAAATACATTATATGTTTATTAAAAAAAAAAAAAAATTTGGAAGGGGAGGCGAACCATAAGAGACTATGGACTCTGAAAAACAACCTGAGGGTTTTGAAGGGTCAGGGGTGGGAGGTTGGGGGAACAGGTGGTGGGTAATAGAGAGGGCACGTTTTGCATGGAGCACTGGGTGTTGTGCAAAAACAATGAATACTGTTACACTGAAAAAATAAATAAAATGGAAAAAAAATGTAAAAAAAAAAAAGAAAAAAAAAGAAAACCTAAGTTTTGCTGCAAATTTTAGTGTTTTTTAAAATTATTGGTTAAATAGGGGCACTTGGATGGCTCAGTCAGTTGAGTGTCTGGCTCTTGGTTTCAGTTCCAGTCATGAACTCATGGGTCCTGAGATCAAGCCCCAAGCTGGCTCTGAACTTAGCGAGATTCTGCTTGAAGATTCTCTCCCTGTACCCCTCCCCACCTCTTAAAAAATGAATAAATTTTTTTAAAAAGACCTTAAGTATAAAATTTTCCTCTACATAATCTTCACATTAATCATAAAAAAGTGGGTAGAACACTTCCTTTATTTCATTTCTCCATATTATAGAAAAGGGACTAACTTAGATTATCTTTTCCTTACTATCTATGTTGATAGTCATAATTTGTATTCATACTTTTTCTCCTTGACTAGTCAGAAGTTATTCTGTATTATAAATTTCAAAATCACTCTGCTTTCTTAAGACAGTTTTTTTGTTTTGTTTTGTTTAGTGTTTTAGAGTGTGAGCTGGGGAAAGGGGCAGAGTGAGAAGAAGAGAATCTTAAGCAGGCTCTGTGCTGAGCATGGAGCCCCAGATGGGGCTTGATGTCATGACCCAGAGATTATGACCTGAGGTGAAATCAAGAGTCAAACACTTAACAGACTGAGTCACCCAAGCGCTGCAGGCCAGATTTTTAAAAAAATATTTTTATTAACATATAATGTATTATTTGCCCCAGGGGTACAGGTCTGTGAATCATCAGGCTTACACATTTCACAGCACTCACCATAGCCCATACCCTCCCCAATGTCCATAACCCAACCACCCTCTCCCTACCCCCCCACCTCCCAGCAACCCCCAGTTGTCTCTTATGGTTTTCTCCCTCCCAATCCCATCTTGTTTCATTTTTTCCTTCCCCACCCCCACAACCCCCCCATCCTGCCTCTTAAATTCCTCATATCAGAGAGATCATATGATTGCCTTTCTCTGATTGACTTATTTCGCTCAGCATAATACCCTCTATTTCCATCCATGTCGTTGCAAACGGCAAGATTTCATTTCTTTTGATGGCTGTATAGTATTCCGTTGTGTGTGTGTGTGTGTGTGTGTGTGTGTGTGTGTGTGTGTATCACATCTTCTTTATCCATTCATCTGTTGATGGACATGTAGGTTCTTTCCATAATTCAACTATTATGGACTTTGCTGCTATAAACATTAGAATGCATGTGTCCCTTCAGATCACTACATTTGTATCTTCAGGGTAAATAACCAGTAGTGAGATTGCATAGGGTCATAGGGTAGCTCTATTTTCATCTTTTTGAGGACCCTCCATGCTCTTTTCCAGAGTGGCTGCACCTGCTTGCATTTCCACCAATAGCCAGATTTTTAAAATATACATTTTTGTGGAACTATGTCTTTAACTTTTTCTTGACTCTTACTTGGGGTACCTGGGTAGTTCTGTCAGTTGAGCATCTGCCTTTGGCTCAGGTCATGATTCTGGGGTCCTGGGACTGAGCTTCACATTAGGCTCCAACCTGCTTCTTCCTCTCCCTCTGCCCTCCACCCCCTGCTTATGCTCTCTCTCTCTCACTCTCTATCTCAAATAAATAAATAAAATCTTAAAAAAAATGTAGCACACTTTGTAATCTAATAAAATAAATGTTGATTAACTGTTTAAGCAAATGGTATATTTACCTACTGAAAAGCTCAGTGGCTGATAGAAACCTCTTGCTACCCTAAAGTGCATCAAAACCAGGGATGGGATTGAAGTAATCAGGGAATCCCCTCTGCTCTTTCCTCACACATCTCGAGTATTATGTGGTTGAGAAGTCTTCGTGGGCAAAGGTAAGTTTGCTTTTGCTCTTGAAAGTCCTGGTTTGTTTTAGCAATGTCTCTGAGCTCTTCTATTTTATTTATACCTAAGAAGAAAGAGCAGTGGATTGGGAATTGAGCAACCTGGTTTCTTCTCTTATCTGTCACCTCTCTTTACTTGGACTTGGGGCATACCCTCTGATCCCTCTCTGCCTAAATGTCTATTTTTATGAAACAGGAGTGTTAGACTCCTAAGGCATTTTCCAGACTGAAAATGCAATGTCTATAGCTCTGTAAAAGTCTCATCTGTAACTCTCCTAGCCATCTTGAAAAATAAGTGTCTCTGCAAGATGCTGTGGAGTTACTCTGACTGGTTAGACCTGAAGATTAATCTTTTGGATTATCCCAATGATTACAGTGCATTTAGCCTAATTAAGTGGTCAGCTTCCCTTCTTTCCCTTCCCTTCCCTTTCCTCTTTCTTTCTTTCTTTCTTTCTTTCTTTCTTTTTCTTTCTTTCTTTCTTTCTTTCTTTCTTTCTTTCTTTCTCTTTCATTTTTGAGTACAGCTGACACACAATGTTACATTAGTTTCAGGTATACAAGATAGCAATTCAACATCTCCACCCACTATGCTATGCTTACCACAAGTGTAGCTACCACCTGTCACCATAACACCATTATAGTATTATTAACTATATTCCCCATGCTGTGCCCCCCAGTCTTGAGACCTACACATTCCATACCTGGAAGCCTATATCTCCTTCTCCTCTGTATCCATTCTGCCCATTTTCCCACCCTCCTTCCCTCCAACAACCTAGGTGGTCAGCTTCTAAGGTGACAAATTCCATGATAAACTTTAATGGTAGAAAATATTTGTGATTTGAAAAATATCATTCAGTTTTCCTTGTAACATCAGAACTTTGTTTTATTAATCTAATTTAGTTCTATTACTTCATCTAATGATTGACACAAACTTGCTTTAAAATAATGTTAACTAAAAATTTACAAAGGTATATTATTGAAGTTCTATTATAAAAATGAAACCCCCTTTTTTAAAAAAGTTTTATTATTTGTCAGAGAGACAGAGAGAGAGAGCACAAGCAGGGGAAGTGGTAGGCAGAGGGAGAAACAGGCTCCTCACAGAACAGGGAACCTGGCACTGAACTCGACCTTGGGACTCTGAGATCATCACCTGAGCCAAAGGCAGATGCTTAACTGATTGAGCCACCAGGCATCCCAAGAAAAACCAACTCCTATATCTAATTTTCTTAAATTATATTTGACATCCTAGTCATGAATTGTTCTATCTCAAATACTAATTTTTGAAATACCACCTTGGTGGTATTATGGAGGATGAAATAAAAGATCATTTAGCAGGTAATTTCTTTTATATAAAAGAAAAGTATGAAAACTGAAAGAAGCCATTAATGAGGGGGTGGTTGAAATAGGGACATATAGGAAAGTTATATACACTCAGAAGATATGATACATGCTAATGTGTCAGTAAATGTTTCATAAAAGAGAAATCAATTGTTATCATTTTTATCTTTTGTAATAGAAAATAAAATGCAGGTACAGAAAAGCACACAAAAAAATGTATGGCTCAATGTGATATTTTAAGGTAAACACCCTTGTAACCACCGCTTAAGTCAGTAAGTAGAATTCAGACACCACTCCATGATGCCTTTACCAGTTCTAATCCCCTCCCTCCTTCCAAAGGTGATCATTATCCCAGTTACCACTTCCTTGCACTCCTTTATAATGTTACATCCATGTGCGAACCCCTAGCTAACATAATTTAGTAGTTTTGCTGTCTTTTAAGCCATCCATAGTCTGTTGAAGAATGCTGGTATTTGACCTGTAGAGTATCTGACGATTTAGATTTTGGAGTTAGTATATCAGTGTCTGCATATGTCTTTTTTGTGATGTCATCAGCAGTTATCTTTAAGGCACAGGTCCATTAATGCATTGAAGGCTGCAGAATAAAGTCATATTCTTGGTCCTTCACTTCTATTCATTAATTAAGTACTTCAGGAAGAGACACTGTTTCATTACCCTTGGAATATTCAAATTGGAAATCCATGATAAATGCTTGAGTTTATCCTTTTATTTGCATGATACTTGGTTCCCTATAATCCTTCAACATTAACCAGTCACTATTTTCCCCCAGTAGTTTAACAAAAGTTTATTTTTAATTCCTATAAATTCTTTCACAGGACTGTGGGACTCTCCAGAACAGCCGCTCTCCATGAAGGGGGCTCAGCATTCCAAACCGCTCTGCATTTCTGGTCCCTTTTTCTGTATGGGCTTCCATGACTGAGGCAGGAAAAGCACTAGGGTCTTGCACCAACAAATAAAGGCTTCAGCCCATAACCAATTACTTTTTAAATACATTATGAATAAAGATGGGCTACCATTGCCAATGAGCACCTCTTCAGATCGGCTCTTGAATCATTTTGACATAACTATAATAGACTTTGAAGGCTTTCTTCCTGTCTGATTTGGAGATATTTTGCTCATTTTATTCATTTCCTGCTCTAGGCCTGGAATCAGTCATTTCTCCATGAAAGACCAATTTCTTTCAGTGCGAAATGGAAATTAAAGACTACAGTCTGGGAATTAGGAATGTTCATTGTAACTGGATTGCATTCCATAGCTATGCAGTCAGCAAAACATAGTAGAAATGAATACCACAGTAGCATGAATCCATATATATATTTCCAATTCAAATAAAGTTCTGAAGGATTTTTTCAATTAAGTCTTCTATATTACATCTACATCTCCTTTCTTCCACATAAAAAATTCTCATTCAGTATGACAAGTGATAATATAGTTAGAGTGACTCATAATTACTTATTTGCTTTATACCACATTATATATCCAGTAATTCTGAATAATAATATTAATGTTGCCATCTCTAATATAATTAATGAGAATAGTTAAACTATGTTTTCTCATTAAAAACCCTCCTCATTTATTTCACGATTTGAAAAATCTGAGTATATAGCTGTTCAAACAATACTGACTCCACTTTAGAAAAATTTTTTAAGGATTTATTTATATATTGGTTGGGGGAGGGCAGGCAGAGGTAGAGGAAGAGAATCTCCAGCAGACTCCCACTGAGCACAGAGCTCAACCCGGAGCTCAGTCTCACAACTCTGAGATCATGACCTGAACCAAAATCAAGAGTCTAAAGCTTAGCCAACTGAGCATGCCCCCTCCCTCTATTTTAACCTTCAATTAGTCTTACCCAGATGTACAAATACCCATAGACTTAATGTTGGCCACAATTCTTGTGGTAATGTTATCAGTCATTAGTAGTCTGAAGTTCATTCTCTGGTAAATTCCTCAGGAAGGGCTTATAGGAACAGTATTTCCTGAGTTCTTAATGTGATAATAGTTTGGACTTCTATAGTTGAAATCAGTTTTGCTCATTTTAAACCTTCATTTTTCCCCTTGCATATCTTAAATATATTCTTTGGAGTTAAAATTTTCTTACTGTCAAAAAGACTGATGATTAACTATTTTTTTCTCCTTATATTGACTTATAATTCAATTTCTTTCTGTGCCTAATGTCAAAAAGTTTGGTTTTTTTCTTTGAAGCCAAGTATTTCTTGGCATTGTTTATTTTGGGTCTATACTCTCATGTATGTGGCAGTGTTTCAACATGTAATTTTAATGCTTCTTTATGTAAGGAAGTTTTCCCAAATTGGAATTTTTAGTGTTTTCCCCCCCAACTCTTCCTCTATTCTTTGTGCTTCTATTAATGTTTGTTGAGTCTTCCTTCTTGGATTTTCCTTACTTGTCTTCAAAATTTGTCACTTTCTCTCCCCCTTTCTCTCTCTTAACATTTTTCATTTACACCTGGATTTTTAAAATTTTCATTTCTTTACCTTGTATGTCTCCTTAGGTGTAACCTAATTGTGTTCATTTTAGTGTTTTGCTAATTCATTTTTTATTTCTGAAAAGATGGTTTCTTTTTATTTTTTTCTTGAGTTCTGTCAATATACTTGAGTTTTTCTTTCACGTTATTTTAAATGTGTTTTTCATGTCTTAAGTAATTTTTAACATACTTTAGCTCATCTTGAACTAGCATGTAGCAGTACATCAATATTATATATGTATATATTTCTTATGCTTCCACTTAAAAGGTTTGTATGGGGTGCCTGGGTGGCTCAGTGGGTTAAGCTACTGCCTTTAGTTCAGGTCATGATCTCAGGGTCCTGGGATAGAGCCCCACATTGGGCTCTCTGCGCAGCGGAGAGCCTGCTTCCCTTCCTCTCTCTCTGCCTGCCTCTCTTGTGATTTCTCTCTGTCAAATAAATAAATAAAATCTTTAAAAAAAGTTTGTATGGAATTTTACCTCAATAATTTTTATTTCCTAATTTGATATGAAATTATTTTTTTCTAAACTTTTAGTAGGAGGTTTGGAAGAGTTCCTAAACTTCTCTCAGTTCCTTCTCTTATTTTCATTTGACACCAAAACTATGGAAGCCTGTTTTCTAAGATTTCCTGGTTTTGTTTCCCTTTTCACTTTCTCTAAAGTTTTCTTTCTTTCATCTCTATTGTAATTGTCTTGCTCAATTTTGATTTCACTCCAGGCAGTTTCTCCTTAGCTTAGGAGAGCTAACTAGTCACTTTGAGATTTCCCAGGGGCCAAAATGCTCCGGCCTTTTTAGATTATTTTTCCCATGGACCCCTCAACTCATCTTATACTGGTTTTGGCAGAAACATGCTCAGTTTCAGCTACTGTTTTCACATGACAATACCATTGTCTGGGTGTGTTACATATTTTGAGGTTCTCATTTTCTTACTTCTGTCAGACATCGTTTTGCTTTCCTCTGCTTCTTCACACACTGAAGCTGTTAAAATATGGGTCTTCTGGTCATTGGTGGTTGCTCCTCAACCAACTGTATTTTGAAGTTTATAGGGATACCTTGCCACCTTGCTTTGCTATAAATATTGCTTATGAGTTATGGATACACTCTTCAGTTATTTTGTGTGTCTTACTATCTAGTTGCTCCATGTTTATGAGAATCAAAATTGTATTACCACAGCCATCCTCTTATAATCTCCCTCTTCCCTTCCTTCCCCTCACCTATTTTTTTTTTCTTTTTGACAACACAGCACAGTGTTTAAAGAGATTCTACAACCAGATTACATGGGTTCAAATCCCAACTCTACCACTACACTACACTTGGTACACTGTCTCCTGAACTCAAATTGTGATAACATGATGTTATGGGACTGAGTGAGTTAATATTTTAAAGCATTTATAGTTATGCCTGTACATGATAATTGCAATGTATGTGTTTGTTAAGTAAACGTTAGCCTTAATATACAGTATATTAGTCATTTAAAAATTCAATTAATGTATCATTCAAAACAGAAAAATACCATCACTATCATTCCTTTATTATCTTATTAAAAACTATAATTCATATCATGATACCCCATTTGTTAGCCTATTAAAGAATAGGATAGTTATTCTAGGATATGTTGGGATGGTTCTTTGATACTGACCATTTTTTGAGAAAATAATAATAATATTAATAACAAAACAATAGCAATATCAGAGGCATCATCATAATTAATATGGTGATTATTACCCATTACCCATTAATATGATGATGATTATTAATGATTACAATAGTATTCAAAGGTTAAATAATTATGAAGAACTAGGAACAAACATAAGGATTTATAAGAGCTCATGGAAGACTATCATTTGGAAAAAAAAATGTAAAGTATTTTTAAAAAGAGTACTAGGTTTATAAGCATGTGAATTTAGAGGAAAGCAAGCAAGCCAGTTACTTTAACAAGAAACATAAATGCCTTGTTAGAGAAAAGCATGGTGAATCAATCAGAGTTAGTGTACTGGCTAATATGTTGTCTTTTGATTGGTTTCTCCATTGCTGGATATCAGAGTTAATTTTGTGTGTGTCTCAAGTTACCACAGGTTATTGGTTTGTCTTCTCATCCACAGCAGAGTTGAAAATGAGCACAGCTTCCCCACAGAGCAAGTGCTATGAGCAGTGTAGCAGATCATCTGCTTCAAGGTCTTCTTCCTACTACCAGGTGTGTTGCTCGACATGAGGCCAAGAGTGTGAACTATTTGCACTGAGAAAAAACAGCAGTGAAATCGAAAATATTAGCATGTGGTATGAATATAAGTCAATTCTCACTGTGGTTGCATCCGGTTCTCTTCTGCATGATTTGCCTTCTTCGAGCTCAGAAGAAAGGTGTCATTTTCTTTTTCTCTCTCCTTTAAATCCCTCTTGCTCATTGTACTTTCCAAATTCCAAATTTACAATTATGGCCAAGTTAAACCTGCTTAACTTATGTGACTTAGAATTCTAGAACATGTCCCATGGCATGAATATTTAAAGAATAATTAGCATATGTAGTGAAAATTGGAAATTGAAAACTCCACAAAATTTTAATTTAAAATATTTGTTTTGAATTTGCTATGAAGTTCTGAGGAATATGATACTCCAGCACCAGGCTATAGCTACAAATTCTAACTTTATATTTCATAATCACCACTATCAGTATATTATGTGATTGTGTGATTTTGACAAGTAATTTTGATGAAATTGTGGCATGAGCCTTTCTAATGTGCAGCTTACACATTTGAGTAAATAATAAAAAACTGAATTGATTATTTGCCAGATTTCAAAGTATTTTTGCCACATCAATATTTTGAAATATCCCTTATTTTTTAGATATGTTGAACTTTATATTTCAACATTTATAGTTAATTTTGATCATATTTTGGATATGACTTAATTGAATAAAATGCAATGTCCTCATAGGCATTTCTTACTGTCACTGCAAAGCCAGTCTAATTAAATTTTATGTCCCTCATATTAGTGTCTGTGAACACTTCTCAGTTTCTGGTTAGAAATTAAGAACATTTTGATACTAATATTGTGACAAGTGATTTTTTTGGCTTGTTCTAATTCTAGAAAATACAGCATACATATTATTTTCAAAATGTCCATTATTTGAATTAAAAAGAAGCTTTGTATTTCCCATTATTCTTTTCAGTTGAATGTAATTATTAAATTACATTTCTGGCCTTTTCTTCTTATAATGAAATATCAAAAGGCTGACTGTCCTATCACTTTTAAAGCATGTTTTAGCAAGAAATATATAATATGACAGAAAATTATTTGCTTATAGAATACCTGTGTGAGTGTGTATATATTGATACACTCTCATATATAACATACACATTCATACACAATTTCAAAGGAAAAAATTGTATATTTTAAAGAAAGTTATAATTTATATAATCAAATAATAAAAGTAGATTTAAGATATTAGATACACAATTAGATTTCTTTTGTGCAGCAAAGTAACTTTAGGAATAGTTTAGTATAAAGCTAAGATATGATTTATAGCAAGTTGGTAGATAGGGAGTCAATTCAACATAATTTATTAGAGAGTTTTGAAATGGTGAGACAACAGTGCCATAGTACTTCTAGACAAAATTATAATGAAGGTAAAACTTTTTGTAGTTTTCCTATATTAATATCCACTTACTACTGTCCCTATCCCTCTTGGTATATGTTTTAAAAGTTACTATTTTCCTTTGCTAATTTCTTTTTTCTGGACAATTGGTCCAGGCCTTACTTCATTTGGAACTACCCTTCCTGTTTCAGGTCAGGGATATAATCTTCTCAGACAATGAACCAATAAATGAGAATTTAATACCAACTCACCCTCTTTAAGTTGACTTACCTGGACACTAAGATGACCACTTAGTCAACATTCAAAGCTTATTACCAGATTCAGTTCCCCCCCCCCGCCACTGAAATTACACTGAAATGTACTACAATACCTGGGGACAATGTAAGTCAACATTCCTGGCAACTAACTATGTGCTGAGCACAGTGCTATTAGCTTTACATACTTGATTTCTCAAGACTCTTTCAAATGCAAATTTATCTTGGGCAAAAATGAAAGGAAGATTTTGGCCTTCTAAGCCCCAGGGTCCATGTATGGATTCAGACACAGCTGGATTCAGGGGCTCAAAAATGATATTGATACCACATTTTAATTTTTATTCTATCTTTGTTTTGGTTTCATTCTATAGGAAGTCTCCTTTTACACAGCTAGGAAAATGGGTGTTTGCAGTCACAGATTCAAAGCCTCCCAGTGGCTACACAGAGATAAATATAATCATACATAATATAAATATAAATGTATAATATAACTTATGATATATCTTAATTCTTTTGGTATTCATAACAACCCTATGAGGTAGATATTTTTTACTATTTTTTTTATCTAAATTTTAGATATGAGGAAACTGTAACACAGAAAAGTTTAAATAACGTTCACAAAATCATACAACTCCATCATGGCAGATCCAGATTCCTAACTTGAAGGAGTCTCATAGTCAATGCTCTTTACCCCTCCATTCACTTGATTCCATTCTATTATATCTGTGTCTAACAGATGAACAGATGAACAGAAGTCCATGATTACTCAGCATTATTTGTGTCCTTACTCTAACTGATCTTTTTGTGTCTTGAGGTGGAGCAATAATTCACAAGGAAAGACAGATATTAGATACACAAAAACAAGAGGTGTTGTGGTGATATTGTCCAATGGCCTCTGGGTCACATATTTACGCTTTGAGTTGGGGATGGATTAGAGGGCTTGCTGTTGGGCTGATATTCCCACCATATCTAGCTGATCAGTAAAGGATAATTTTATAAAAACTCAAAATAGTTTTTTTTTTTTACACAAACGATATCTTGAATTCTGTGTGACAAAAATAGTATTCATTACTTCCAGCTACTTAAACCAACATACCTGTGGTTTTTAAACTTGTCCATAAATTCTTTGACACTCCTTCAAAAGATTCTCTTCACCTGGTGTGTGGACTTTGTGACTCACATCCATTGACTAGAATGTGTTAAAAGTGAAGGTATACATGACTTTTGGAGGAAGTCATAATGGGCATTACAAGTCCTTTGTCTCTCTCAGCTCACTCACTCTGAGGGAAACCAGCTGCCATGTTGTGAGAACACTCAAGCCATCTCATACAGAGATCCATGTGGCAAGGTACTGAGGCCTTCCACCAACTATTAATCTGACTTGATAGTTCTCTTTAAAAAGATTAAAACAAGAAAAACTTTGTTTTATATTTACGAACATGTTTATCATTTTCTAAATTAAGTTTTTTATTTCAATTCCACTGTAGTTAACATACAGCATTATATTAGTTTCAAGTGTACAATATAGTGATTTAATAATTCTATGCGTTGTTATCAGTGTTCATCATGATAAGCATACTCTTAATCCCCTCCACCTATTTCACCCATCCCCCACCCACCTCCCTCTGATATGTTTTATTTTAAATGAGTATCCTCAGTTAATGTTATTTTCAACAAGAACATTTTTTACCTGAAGCTTACTTCAGAATACATTGTCCTAAAAGATATATATATCTTTTATATCTATCTACCTATCATATATGTTAGATATATATGATAAATAAATATATATATATACATACACACACATATACACACACACACATATATAACATTCCATTTAAAAAAATAGAATACACTTTTTCTTCAAGTATACACAGAGGAATCCCCTAGTTAAATCACATAAAAAGAGATATAACAAATATTACAAATTTAAGAAGACTGGTGTCAGGTCTCATTTCATTAGCAGACTAGAGTACACCTAATTAAAACTCACCACATTCAGACCAGGGATGAACTACCACCCATAGCAGGTGAGGAGAGCCACTGCAGATGATTGACTTGAAGGATAGAGCAGGCAGAACATCATAGCAGAGCACATGCAGCACACACTAGAGATACTCCCTGAAGTGCCAGGCCCTGGGCACTACATGACCTCTTCTTTTTTTTTAAATTTTATTTCTTTTCAGTGTTCCAGAATTCATTGTTTATGCACCATAACCAGTGCTCCATGCAATATGTGCCCTCCATAATACCTACCACCAGGCTCACCCATCTGCCCACCCCCATCCCCTCCAAAACCCTCAATTTGTTTCTCAGAGTCCACAGTCTCTCATGGTTCACTCCCCCCTCCGATTTCCCCCAAATCACTTCTCCTCTCCATCTCCCAGTGTCCTCCGTGTTATTCCTTATGCTCCATAAGTAAGTGAAACCGTATGATACTTGACTATCTCTGCTTAACTTCAACTCAGCATAATCTCCTCCAGTCCCGTCTAGTTGATACAAAAGTTAGGTATTCTTCCTTTCTGTTGGAGGCAAAATACTGCATTGTATATATGGACCGTATCTACTTTATCCATTCATCCGTTGAAGGGCATCTTGGTTCTTTCCACAGTTTGGCGACTGTGACCATTGCTGCTATGAACATTGGGGTACAGATGGCCCTTCTTTTCCCTACATCTATATCTTTGTTGTAAATACCCAGTAGTGCAATTGCAGGGTCATAGGGTAGCTCTATTTTTAATTTTTTGAGGAATCTCCACACTATTTTCCAAAGTGGCTGCACCAACTTGCATTCCCACCAACAGTGTAAGAGGGTTCCCTTTCTCCACATCCTCTCCAACATATGTTGTTTATGTCTTGTTAATTTTGGCCATTCTAACTGGTGTAAGATGGTATCTCCCTGATGGCTAATGATGATGAACATTTTTTCATGTGTCTGTTAGCCATTTGTATGTTTTCTTTGGAGAAGTGTCTGTTCATATCTTCTGCCTATTTTTGATGTGATTATCTGTTTTGTGTGTGTCGTGTTTGAGGAGATCTTTATAGATCTTGGATATCAGTCCTTTTTCAGTAGTGTCATTTGTGAATATCTTCTCCCATTCTGTGAGTTGCCTCTTCATTTTGTTGACTGTTTCCTTTGCTGTGAAGAAGATTTTGATCTTAATGAATTCCCAGAAGTTCGTTTTTGCTTTTGTTTCCTTTGCCTTTGGAGGCATATCTTGAAAGAAGTTGCTGCGGCCAATGTCAAAGAGGTTACTGCCTATGTTCTCCTCTAGGATTTTGACAGATTCCTGCCTCACATAGAGATCTTTTATCCATTTCGATTTTATCTTTGTATATGATGTAAGAGAATGGTAGAATTTCATTCTTCTACACATAGCTATCCAATTTTCCCAGCAGGATTTAATGAAGAGATTTTGTTTTTCCATTATATATTTTTTCCTGCTTTGTCAAAGATAATTTAACCCTTGAGTTGAGGGCCCATATCTGGTCTCTCCTCTCTACTCTGTTCCACTGGTCTATGTGTCTGTTTTTGTGCCAGTACCATGCTGTCTTGGTGATCACAGCTTTGTAGTAAAGCTTGAAATCAGGCAATGTGATGTCTTGTTTTTCTTTTTCAACATTTCCTTAGCAATTCAGGGTCTCTTCTGGTTCCATACAAATTTTAGGATTGTTTGTTCCAGTTCTTTGAAAAATGCCAGGGAATTTTGATCGGGATGACATTGAAAGCATAGATTAAGTTAAGCAACATAGACAAAATGGATGCATTCCTGGAAACCGACAAACTTCCAAAACTGAATCAGGAAGAAATGGAAAACCTGAATAGACCAATATCTAGTAACAAGATTTAAGCAGTGATCAAAAACCTCCCAAAACCCAGGACCTGACAGATTTCCTGGAAAATTCTACCAAACAGTCAAAGGAGAAATAATAAAAGAAGAATTCTTTTTTTTTTTTTAGGTATTCTTCCTTAAATAGGTATTATTCTCTTCTTCTCAAAGAAGAGAATAATACCTATCTCTGGAGCTGTTTCAAAAAATAGAAACAGGAGGAAAACTTCCAGACTGTTTTTATGAAGCCAGCAGTACCGTAATCCCCAAACCAGGCAAAGACCCCACCTAAAAGGAGAATTTCAGACCAATATCCCCAATGAATATGGATGCCAAGATTCTCAACATGATCCTAGCTAATAGGATCCAATAGTACATTAAAAAGATTATCTACCATGACCAGGTGGAATTTATTCCTGGGATGCAAGGGTGGTTCAACATTCACAAATCAATCAATGTGATAGAACAAATTAATAAGAGAAGAGAGAAGAACTGCAAGATCCTCTCAGTTGATGCAGAAAAAGCATTTGACAGTACACAGCATCTGTTCCTGATTAAAACTCTTCAAAGTATAGGGTTAGAGAGAAAATTCCTCAACTTCATAAAATCTATGAAAAGCCCACAGCGAATATCATTTTCAATGGGGAAAAGCTGACAGCCTTCCCTTTGAGAGCAGGAGCACATAAGAGTGCCCACTCTTGCCACTATTGTTCCACATAGTACTAGAAGTTCTAACAACAGCAATCAGACAACAAAAATAAATAAATGTATTCAAATTGGCAATGAAGAAGTCAAGCTCTCTCTCTTTGCAGATGACATGATACTTTATATAGAAAACCCAAAAGACTTCACCCCCAAACTACTAGAACTCATACAGCAATTCAGTAATGTGGCAGTATACAAAATCAATGCAGAGAAATCAGTTGCTTTCTTATACATTAACGATGAAAATATAGAAAGGGAAATTAGAGAATTGATTCCATTTACTATAGCACCTAGAACCATAAGGTACCTGAGAACAAACCTAACCAAAGTGGTAACAGATCTATACTTGAGGAACTATAGAACACCTATGAAAAAAATTGAAGAAGACACAAAAAGGTGGAAGACCATTCTATGCTCATGGATCAGAAGAATAGACATTGTTAAAATGTGTATAGTCTCTAGAGCAATCTATACTTTCAATGCCATCCTAACCTCTACAAGGCTGTTACTTTCAGGAGCAGGAGAAATAAATAACTGGCTTTTCTTACACACAGAAGGCAGAGAAAGACAAAATGCCAAGATGGAGGATTTTATCCCAAATGAAAGAATAAGATAAGGCCATGGCAAGAGATCTAAGTGAAACAAATACAGGCAACATGGCTGATGGAGAATTTAATGCAGCAATCATAATGATACTCACTGGGCTTCAGAAAAAAATAGAAGATACCAATGAGACCCTCACAACATATATGAAACAGTTAAAAAAGAATCAAAGTTGAGGAATGCAATAAATGAGGTTAGAAACAGGCTTGATGCAATGAACAGCAGGCTGGAAAATGCAGAGGAATGAATTAGTGACTAGAAGACAAAATATTGGAAAATAATGAAGCTGAACAAAAGAGAAAAGGAATTGTGCAAGACAAGAATAGACTTAGGGAACTCGGTGACTTCATCAAACAAAATAACATTCACATTATAAGAGTCCCAGAAAAAGAAGAGAGAAAAAAGGGGGCAGAAAACTTATTTCAAGAAATAATAGCTGAAAACTACCCTAATCTGGGGAGGGAAACAGACATTCAGATCCAGGAGCATAGAGAACTCCCATCAAAATCAATAAAACCAGGGGCACCTGGGTGGCTCAGTGGGTTAAAGCCTCTGCTTTCAGTTCAGGTCATGATTCCAGGGTCCTGGGATTGAGCCCCGCATCTGGCTCTCTGCTCAGCGGGGAGCCTGCTTCCCTTCCTCTCTCTGACTGCCTCTCTGCAGAGTGATCTCTGTCTGTCTGTCAAATAAATAAATAAAATCTTTTAAAAAAATCAATAAAACCAGGCCAACACCAAGACATAATTAAATTTGCAAAATATTGTGATAAAGAAAAATAATATTGAAGGCAGAAAGACATAAGAAGTCATTAACTTACTAGGGAAAAACCAGAAGGCTAGCTGGAGATTTCTCAACAGCTACTTGGCAAGCCAAAAAAGAGTGGCATGGTATAGTCAAAAGGCTGAATGGGAAGAATCTGCAACCAAGAATATTCTGTCCAGCAAGCCTGTCATTCAGAATAGAAGGAGAGACAGAGTTTCTCAAACAAAAACTAAAGGAATGGAATCACAATGGAAGGATCAGAGAAGCTCACCAGAAATGACAAAAACAAGTAATAAAATTGCAATAAATACATATCAATAATTACTTTGGATGTAAATGGGCTAAAAATTCCATTCAAATGATAGAGTATGTCAGAATGGACAAAAAAATAAGACCCATCTATCTGCTGCCTACCAGATACTCATGTTAGACCTAAATGTACCTGTAGATTGAAAGCAAGGGGGTGGAGAAACATTTATCAGGCAAATGGATGTCAAAAAGAAAGTCAGAATAACAATATTTATATTGGACAACCTAGATTTTTTTTGTTCTTGTATTATTTTTATCCTGCTTTGGAATCAGGGTAATAAAGGCCTCATTGATGACTCTGAATATGTCCCCTCTATTTCACTATTTGTAAGATTTTTGATAATGATTGTCATTAATTATATGTTTTAAAAGTATGATCTCCCTGGTATGAGGACATGGAGAAGCAACATGGGGGGGTAGGGGGATAGGGGAAGAATAAATGAAACAAGATGGGATTGGGAGGGAGACAAACCATAAATGACTCTTAATCTCACAAAACAAACTGGGGGTTGCTGGGGGGAGGTGGGATTGGGAGAGGGGGAGCGGGCTATGGACATTGGGGAGGGGAGGCGAACCATAAGAGACTATGGACTCTGAAAAACAACCTGAGGGTTTTGAAGGGTCAGGGGTGGGAGGTTGGGGCAACCTGAGGGTTTTGAAGGGTCAGGGGTGGGAGGTTGGGGGAACAGGTGGTGGGTAATGGGGAGGGCACGTTTTGCATGGAGCACTGGGTGTTGTGCAAAAAGAATGAATACTGTTACGCTGAAAAAATAAATAAAATGGAAAAAAAAAAGAGTTTGGTAGAATTCACCAATGAAACCATGTGGTCTTGGGCTTTTCTGTGCTGGGACACTTCTGTTTCCTAATTCAACTCTTCATTCTTATTGGTTTAAGATTTCCTACTTCTTGGATTCAAGAGTCATGAGTCAATCTTGGTAACTTGTATATCTTTAGGAATTATCTGTTTTGTTTTATTTTTCCCCCTAAACTATCTGACTTGTTAGTATATAATTGTTTACAGTAATCTGTTATCACACTATGTATTTCTGTGATTATCTGTTGCATTGTTTTCTCTTCCCTTTCTCATTTTGGTTTTTAAGTCTTCTCCCCCCCCCCGCCCCCGCTTAGTTAATGTAGTTAAATAATTGCCAGTTTTGTTTTATTTGTTTGGAAAAACTGGTCATTATTTTCAATGTTATGTTACTGTTTATTCTGGTCTCTATTTTATTTATTTCTGATTTTTCTTTGTTATTTCCTTCCTCTGTTAAATTTCAGCTACATTTCTTCTTTTCCTGCTTCCTTGTGATGTAATGTTGTTTATTTGAACTTTTTTTCCTTAATGCAAGCATTTATAGCATAAATTTAACTCTAAAGTCTGCTTTTGCTTTATCCCTTAGGTTTTGGATTATTGTATTTTCTTTTTCTTTTGTTTTGAGACATACTTTGATTTGCCATTTGATTTCTTATTTGGCCTGTTGCTTGTGCAATAGCGTGTTGTTAAATGTAGATATTTACATTGTAGATTTTCTAGCTTTATTATTCATCTTCAGTTTTGTACCACTGTAGTTGGAAAATATACGTTTATCATTTCTCGTGCTCCTCATCCTTATGTGTAGATCCAGATTTTCATCTGGTATCATTTGCCTTCTAGTCAAGGAACTTCCTTTGATATTTCTTGTATTTTAGTTCTGATAGGGATAAACATTTATAAAATTTTTTATTTGAAAATTCTTTTATTTTCCTTACTTAAAGATATTTCACTAGATAAAAATTCTAGGTTGGCAGTTCTTTTCCTTTCATTGCTTTAAAGATGTCTCTCCATTGTCTTCAGGCTTGCATTGTTTCTGACAATAAGGCTGTCATATTTATATTTGTTCTTTTGCACTTAATGTGCCCATTTTTACTTGTTTTTAGCAACTTGATTATAACATGCATAGGCATTTTGATTGGTGTTTGTTGAGCTTATTAGGTCTGTGGGTTTATATTTTTCATAAAATTTGAAAATTTTTCAACTATAAAAGCTTAACATATTTTTGTCCTTCCCCCTCCTCTCTTCTGAGATTCTGATAAAATTAGTCCGATAGTAATTAGATCAGTAGTTGTTTTCCAAATGCTATCTTCATTAAATATATATATACATATATATTTGCTTTTATTTCAGTGCTTAAATTTGTACTTTTTTAATTATTATATCTTCAATTCAAATATATTTTCTTCTGAGCTGTTATCTGCTGCTAATCCCATCTCATTTATTATGTATTTCTATCTCTAGATGTACTATTTTTTATATCATTTATTGATTCATCATGATCATGTTTTCCCTGCTTTCTTGATAAGGATAGTATTTATCTTAGATATTTAACATCTTTATCTTCAAACTTAATTACCTATGTATTTCTCACTTTGTTTCCATTGATTAATTTTTTCCCCGATCATGGATCATATTTTTTGTTTGTTTTTTTCATGCCTAGTAATTTATTACTGATGGACATTCTGAACATTATTTTATTGCTTGCAGTATTTTGTTGGTATTGGTAGAAGAATATATAGATACACACATGTGAAAATATATATTTCTAAATATTTGCATTCTAAATATTCCATTCTGTTCTAATTATTTAGAAATAATATTTATAAATTGAAAAAAGTCCAGAATTAGATTAGACCCATACTACATATATGGTCGTTGATTTATAACAAAGACAATAAGACTATTTAATGAGAACAATAATCTTTGACAAATAATGCTGGGACAATAGGATATCCTTATGGAAATAGTGAAAATCAATCTTATTTCGCACTGCCATATAGTAATTAACTTAAAGTGGATCACATATTTAAATGTAAAAGGTAAAACTATAAAACTTCCAGAAAAGAAAAATGAGAGAAAACCTATGAGACCTTGGGATAAGCAGATTTCTTAGCTAGAATACAAAACACAAGCCATAAAAAAAAAATAAAAAACTGGATTTTATCCAAATTAAAACAGTTTTTCTTTGAAAGATGTTACAAAAGTAAAAGGGAAACTATAGACAGGAGAATGAGTTTCACAATACTTGTATTAGTTAGACAAAGAACTTTTATCCACAGTATATGAAGAATGTTTACAACTCAATAGTAAAAAAATAATAAAGCCAATTAAAGATGAACAAAGGATTTGAGAGACACCTCAAGAAGATTTATGAATGGCTAATGTGCTCAAATCATTAATCATCATGGAAATTTAAAATAAACCACAATTAGATACAAACCCATTAGATGGTAAAAATTAAAGAGATTGATAATACCCAGAGATGGTAAAGATGTAGAAACCTGAAACTCTCATACACTGTTAATTAGGTTATAAATGATACAACTGTTTTGGAAAAGCATTTGGCAGTTTCTAGTGAAATTAAACATATACCTACCATATACCATAAACATATATTTACCTCAGGAGATTGCTTATTCAAATCCATTTTGCTCCAAAGCATTTATTGAAAAAGATAAGTTTACATAAAAATTTATATACCAATATTTATAGCAGCTTTATTTATAAGATCCCAAACTGGGAACAATCCAAAATACTTACCAGCTGGTGGTAAATCCTTATAACAAAATACTACTCAGCTATAAAATGGAACTGGCTGCTGATATATACAACAATAGATCTTAAAATCACATCAAGTGAAAGATGCCAGGTAAAGAGAGTTTATATAGCCTAAACCTTACATACAATTCTAGAAAATGGTAATTGATCTAGATTTACAAAGTAGATCAGTAGTTGTCTGAGGACATCTGGCATGAGAAATGGACAGCAAAGAGGAACAAAGAAACTTTGGGGGAGAACTTTCTGTATCTTGAATTTTGTGGTACTTAAAAAAGTGTATCTCTCAGGGGCATCTGGGTGGCACACTTGGTTAAGTGTCCTATTCTTGGTTTCGTCTCGGGTCATGATTTTAGGTTCGTGAAATGGGGTCCCCCCTGGGGGATCTGCTTGACGTTCTCTCTCTCTCTCCCTCTGCCCCTTCCAGTCATGCTCTCTCCCTCTTTCTCTCGTTCTCAAAATAAACAAATAAATCCTTAAAAAAGTGTATCTCTCACATTTATGAAAACAATATTTAAATGTGTGTAGCTTATTGTATATACATTATACTTCAGTACATTTGTTTAAAAGTGATACACATGTGTAAGAAACCAACAAAGTTATAAGCAGGAGAAAATTGGGAAGAATAATGGTGAGAAAAAAATAATAAAAAGCAGGATTAGCCATCAAAACCAAACCAAAACAAACAAGGCAACAGTTTGGAAACGGAAAACATTTGCTCAATACATCATATAGATTTGTAAAATTTATGTAGGGGTCTGCCATTGTCAATAATTTATATCATCTTTTTCCTTCTATATTAGCTTAAATATTAATTTCCCTTTCTTGCCCAAATAATAAAACAATTTGAAAAATTTCTTACTTACCATTCAAGGCACCAACATGGTAATGGGTTATTAGAGTTATTTTATATTATATGGCTCTACTCCCTTGGCCTAGTGTAATCATTCTCAAGTTCATATTGAAAATAATAAATTTGTACCATAGATAAGACCATGAATCCAGCAGAGAACACAGTGTATCCAGTTTATAAATCTGTACACACAGAAGACAGTATTATAGTTGTAAAATATGTATAGTGGATCCCCCTTTTCTCAGATCATGACATATTTACAAATTGTAATTTCCTCTGGAGATGTACTGTGACTAAATTACTGTCTGCTTTTGCTCCAGTGCCTAGAGGGGAAAAAATGCATCTAATTCACCTTGGTTTAGATTGTACTAGTGAAATATGTAAACTTGGTTCTTTTCCTGTGAATTTTATTCTCTGTGAACATCCAAGCAAATACAGGGAACTGATTTTCATCAATACAGAAGGCATAATCTGCAAACTTAAAAATGATATTAAATAAAAAACCTGAATATTTTAGGAAAATCTTTGCAGTGAGGTTACATTATCCATACACCAGCAAATAAGACTTGACAAAAAGTCCTGTAAATTGGTGGGTATTGAAATTACTACAACAGGAAATCATGAATATGTAATTACAGGTATGAGTATCTTTTTATTTACCGAGGCCTAAGGTAGTTGTGATATTTAGCCACTAAATTAGTTGCACATTAGACACAGACTCAATACATATGAAATGTAACTTTATGGGAAAAGAACATATTTGGTTTGGGAGAGAAATTCCATATGATTGATTCCCTACATCGCGGTGATACACAGAACTATACAAAGGAACTCAGGAGATTGCTTCAAATTCCTACTCTCCCAATCCCTGCATTGCTGGAATGTCTTCTATAAGATGACAAATACATTAATTCATCATCTGAATGGACACTTCTGATGTTGGAGAGCTAATGCAGTTAACATTTATTGAGTGCTTCTTATGTTCCAGGTAATAATAGATTTTTATAGTCATTAGCATGATAGAGCTCTTACAACAAAGTAGTTCACAACATCGTAACTCATTTACTCCTCCAGATACCCTGTAGGGTATGTGGTATTATTAACACCGCTTCGCAAATGATGAGACAGCTAGAAATTGGGATGGCAGGGATTTAAATTGAGGTGATCGAGTTCTGTTTTTATCCACTATATTTTCTCATACTATGCTATGTGCTTTCACATATATCATTTAATTCACACAATAATATCAGACTCAGTAGAGATTACTGTGTCTAATGTATAGAATACAAGACTTAGAATGAGAATATCAATATTTGAGACATGAATTTCCCACTTGCTGTGTGATCTAGTACAAGCCACTTAATCCCTCTTAGCTAGGTTTCCTTATCTGCAATGTGGGAACAACTGTGGCTTTGCCTCTCTCTCCGGAAAGTTGTAGAAGTATAAGGAAACAGCAGGTGTTAAAACACATTGAACCTTAAGAGCTATACTGACTTAATACAGCGTCTTATTTTTATTTTTGTTAAAGATTTTATTTATTTATTTGACAGAGAGGGACACAGGGAGAGAGGGAATGCAATCAGGGGGAGTGAGAGAGGGAGAAGCAGGCTTCCTGACAAGCAGGGAGCCACAGGGCTTTGTTTCTGAGCCTGCAGCCACTTCAAGACTGAGCCACCCAGATGCCCCTAATAGAGCTTTTTAATTAATTGTTTGTTTGTTTGTTTGTTTACAGTGCAGTCCATGCAAATAACTCTAATTGTTCGAATGTTTTTCTGAACAGAAACGTCCCCCCCAGGGGCAATGATGAACTTATTTCTTTTCAAGGATTAAGAGCTCTAGAGCCATCAAAGTTTCATACTAAAGACTTCATCTTATTTATACTCTCTGATATGAAAAGCTGTCCAGTATTAAGTCTAATACTCCAGATATGGCATGATTAGTACAGAGTATTATTGATTGGTTCAATTATTTATTTTGTATTATATACATCTATCAGTTGTTCTGGGTGACATGTCTCTGGTAATAAACAAAGCCTAAATTCTTAAAAGTTTTGGCGGTCTTGCCTCAGCGATAATGGATTTTGAACTTGTTGCCACCTGAAAAATGAAGTTTTATTTCACATGAACTGCTTATTCAAGAGCTAAGCAGTTTTATCCTCACAGATAATGGTTTGGGTGGAAGGAAAGTGTAATTGTGGGAAGGATCTGTGCATATTCTCAATTTTATTCTGGATACAGGTTTCTCTTTCCTTTTTTTTTTTTTCACCCTTGTAAACCTAAGTTTGGTCTCAGCAATTTAAATTATAGAAATCTAAATAACTCCAAATACTCTTTGCATAAACAATAAGTAGAATGACTACTTATCTAGTCTTCTCCCTAATAGAGGCAGTGGTACTTATGTACAGGATCTTCTACTGCCTTCCAACCAGTGAACCATAAAAAACAATAAAACATCCTAACTTTATAGGCTGTCCTTTGTGTATTCTTCCACGTATAATGCCTGACCTAGAGTTAAGGGAGGAAGAAAGGAGGTGCATTCTATTTCTTACAAGGACAGTGATAAAATTCTATTTTTAAATGGCTTGTCTATAAAGACTGTACTTAGTGATAAACCATTTCACTTTCTTTTCCCTCCTTCTGCAATAATAAACTGTATTCTTTAATATTTTATGCTTTGCAGTCCTAGTGGGAAAATGTTTATTATGTTATCATATAACTGTGTTGAGAAAAAACATCTTTAGATCTTACATTTAATTTTTTGGTAGTTTACAATAATCACTATTTAATGTACAGAATTGCTCACTAAACCAACCTGAATTCTCTGTGAGGTCTTAATAATTAACAATAACATCTGGCTTCTTTCATGCCATTAAAAACATGGCTTATATGACGTGAAGGGGGTATCTGAAGTGGGGGCTAAGTGTGAGATTTGGATGCAAAAGATGAGGAAATTCTCAGCTGAACTATTAAGGCTTATTCTCCTGAGAAAAGTAGTGATTCACACAAAGTTTACACTATTAGAAAAGCACAATAAAATAGTGCACACAAGTAGATAAGAACATTTTAAAAGTCATGTATCAGTTCCAAATAGCTATTAGCTCTGCTATTAATTAGATGATAATATTCACCTTACATTAACTGGAATGATAAGAAATAGAACTGTTAGTGAAAAAACATATAGTATCAAAACAGCAGAAATTAACTTAAAATATGATAGTATGTTTAATAGTATAATTAAAAGGGCTAAGCTTTAAAAAAACCAACCAAACAAACTATGATGTGCCAGTAAAGATGAAAAACAACTCAGTTTTGTGTATGTGGCAAACAGAATAAGGGCTCCATACCCTAGTTCCTGGAATCTGAAAATATGTTACTTCACATGACAAAAGTGCTTTGCAGGTGTGATTAGGTTAAACATTTTGCAATGGGGTGGTTATTCTGGATTATCTGAATGGGCTTGATGTAACCACAAAGGTCCTTCTAAGGGAAAGGGGGAAGCAGGAAAGTGAGAGGTGTGAAAACAGGCTGGAGTGATGAAATTGCTGTCTTTGAAGTTGGAAGGTGCTAAGTAAGAGCCAAAGAAGCTGTAAGAGATGGGAACAGATTCTCTGCTAGAGTTTCCAGCAGGAACCAGCCTGCTAACACCTTGATGGGAGCCCTGTAAGACTCGTTTTGGATATCTGATCTCCAGAACTGTAAGAAAACAAATTTGTGTTTTGTTAACTCACTGTTTCTAATAATTTGTTATAACAACAGTAGGAAGCATACAATGCAACATATGAGTTTTATTTTAACTGTATACTATGAATTCATTGAATATAGAATAATCTCAGTATTAATTCTTCCTAAGTCATAAATAATTTTAAATATCGAAAACAAATGCTTTTATATTTGGGCATGAGCTATGATTTTTGGATTTCTTGGAACATTATGAATGTTCTACTAAAATTCTTTTTTTGTTTCTTTTTAAAAATTATTTTTATTAACATACAATGTATTATTTGCCCCAGGGGTACAGGTCTGTGAATCATCAGGCTTACACATTTCACAGCACTCACCATAGCACATACCCTCCCCAATGTCCATAACCCAGCCACCCTATCCCTACCCTTCCCACCCCCCAGCAACCCTCATTTTGTTTTGTGAGATTAAGAGTCTCTTAAGGTTTGTCTCCCTCCTGATCCCATCTTGTTTCATTTTTTCCTTCACTACTCTTTTAAAATTCTTAATTACTGAATTAGATATTAGCTCTGCATATGACAGCCTTTTTTAGGAGTGGTGATGTGAGTTAGCCCTTCCAATAATAAACAACTATATTAATTCTATAGTCAGGAAATTGCAGTCGTAATGTAATGTTGCAGGATTGTAGGGTTCTTATCCCATAGAGTCAAAGCATGAATCTCTTCAACACAAAAGGGTGAAGTGAAGTGAAAGTTTATAAGTGAAAGTGAGAGCAGAATGGTAATGAAAAAGCTCTCCAGAGTGAGGGGGTCCTGAGTGGATTGCCACTGAGGGTTTTTAGTGGCAGTCTTTTATTGAGAATTGACTGGGAAGCTTGTGGCCTTGAGATTCTTTGTGTCTTGGTCTATTCCTTTATCTCTTGTTCTCCAAATGTCTCTCAGCATCTCTACCTGCCAGGAATAGTTCCGGAGCCCAGTCAGGGGATTCAGGGGACTCCTATCTCTCCCGCCTAGACCTTACCCATTCACTACTCACAGAACGGTGGGCAGAAAGAGCTCTCTGGGATTGTGAGGAATGACTGATTTTATACTTTTTAATTAGTGGGGGTGAGAGATAGTGCAAGTCTCCAAGGAATCTAGAAACAAGGCTCACAGGACCTTGAGGGGCCAGTTGCTGCTGAAATGAAGTTACATTAAGGCAGCAGGGCAGCTACAAGTTCCTTGAGGAAGGTCACACTGTGCATGTTTCAGCTATCAGTGGGCTGCAAACTGTAAGGCTGCAGAATGTAATTTTAATTTAAGCTACATTCCTTTGGCCTTTGTTTCCCACATCAATAATACAATGTCACGAATTCTAGATGGATGTCTAAATTGCTTGTCCTTCAGTTAATTAATTAATCAATTGATTGATTAATTAATTTTGTGGGGCACCTGGGTGGCTCAGTATATTAAGCATTGGACTTTTGGTTTTAGCTCAGGTCATGTTCCTGTGGGGCTCCGCACTAGCCCCATATAGGGTTCTGCACTTAAGGAACGGAGTCTGCTTGGCACCTCTCTCCCTTTCCCTCTGCCCCTTTCCCCTTCTCTCTTTCTCTGAAATAAATGAATAAATCTTAAAAAAAATTTTTTCTCCATCAAACTATTGTCAGAAGCCAGAAGAAACCGGACATAATAGCAATCAGTAAAGTATTAGAAATTTTAAATGAAGTGTCTAACTCTGTGAGATTTCACCATAATTGCAAGTATTTCACTTCATGTTTTGTAGACCCACAGCTCTGAAACATTTTAAAACGATATTATAGTCTAGTACTGCCAAGAGGCTTATGAGATATTTAATAAACATCTTGAAACCCATTTACACTAGCACATTTCAATGAAACTGTTTCCAGTAAAATAGAATGTGATAGAATTGATTGCACTGCTGAATGTAAATAGCATTTCAGTTTGGAGTTAAACCTCCCGTGAAAGATTAAGAACAAGCACCTTGTCAAACTTTGCTATTAGGGATCATATTTAAAAATGTGTTGTGCATGATTTATTTTACAGGAAAGTGAATGTTAGCATGTTGTAGGACTGTAAATGGCATTTGTTTGCATACACAGTAAAAAAAAAATCTTGACTGTAAAGCCTCCTGGATTATTAGATATACATCAAAAACATTTTCTTGTCAATAAATTTTGACATGCAAGATGTTGGTATTAACTTGACATCTTGTTCATTGATTTATTTTTAAGTTTTTACAAGATAAGAAACATGCTATATAAAACTTCGAAATTCTTGGTTGACCATGGTTACATTTTTAAATAAAATAATTCCCTTAAGTATAATTATATATAGGTTTTTTTTAGAACTAAATATAGTTACATATATAGAATTTTGGGAAATAAAATTATTTAACAGCCTGATTGTCTTCAAAGCAATTTTGCTATTTAGTTTATCTGCCATGTTGGGATCTAAACAAATAAGTAAATGGATGGCACCTGACTTGTATTATCTGATATTTTTAAATTTATAAAACTAGACCATTAAAATTTTGAGATTTTTGATATCAAAGTCTATTTAATTCACAATGTATTTAAAAATGTGTTCTGATAAATTGAAGAAAAACATTTAAAACAACATAATAGTTTATAGGTGATGTGGAGAACAAAGGCAAAAGAAATGCAGATAATATGAAATATCCTTATAACCTGCAGCCCATTAACAAACCCTTGAGGCAAAGAGAGTATAACATTCCTCCAGGAATTCCAATCCTAATGTCAGTGCCTTGCTAGAGGTAAAAACAACCTTAGTTTGACAATCTCTAGGCCTCCAGGATCCTGTGCATTTTCTTTGGCATATGACAATCCTTTCGAAACTTTCCTTGTCTTTACTTCCCCCAACTTCAGAGTACATAAGCAATTGCTCCTCATAATCCCTAGTCAGTCCTTTCTGCCCACAGGTCCTGTCCCTGTGCTTTAATTAAAAACACCCCTTTTTCACCCAACAACATCTCATTAATTCTTTCTTCACCATTGGCTCCAGATGCCAGTATTTCCACATCAATAGGTGTGCACAAGGACAAAGTGGCCTTTTCTTGCTATACCTATGAATACGAATACATCCACAATTTCAGCTCCATTGTGGGGGTGGAGGCTGACTTCAAAACCTTAGGAAAGTTGCATATTGCTGCATCCAACAGTTTGTCAGATAATGACATTTGGATTCCCGGCAGGTACACAAGATCCACAATGAGAAGGAATATTTGTTGTTATGTGACATGTATCTCAAGAAATACTGTTTCCATGATTTTTATTTGTTACTTACTCTCTTTAAATTTCTAGGGAGCACAACACAAATGCTACTTGATGACAAAATGAGGATAAATGTCAGAAAGAGCAGTTTGGAATTATTAATGTAATTGTGTAAGAAACATTGAGTCAGAAGGTAACTAGAGAGATTCTTAAGATCACATAAGAACTCCCAGTCATGATCTAGATGTATTTATAAAAGCTCTTCAAATTACCTCAGACCTTCTTTTAAATGTTCCCTCCACAAATATTTATAAAGCAGGCACTGCTTGAGAAGCTAGGAATGCCACAGTGAAGAATACGGATGTGAACACTTGACCTTCATGATTACCTTCTAAGAGAGGTGATTAACAGCATAAATAGGTAAAGTATTATGTTAAATGTGATAGGTGCTGCAGCAAACATTGCTGGCTGACCCCAGGTTCCTAACAGGGCCTGGTTTTGATTGCCCAAGCCCATATTTTAGTTTTTTTATGAGCTGACCATTGAGAAGCAGAAGCAAAACAATCAGTATTATCTACTTATTTGTAAAAATAATCCTACAACTCTAGAAGAATTTAATAAAACTCAGAAAGAGTAATTATTTTTACTTACCAGAGCAAAGCTTTTCTAGGGGAAAAGGAAATTCTGTATTAAACTGTGTTTATGATGTGGGAATGACAATGTTAGGGTTTGAAGCCCATGGCCAAAAAAGAAAAAAAGAATTCTTGAGACGTCTTTGGTGTAAAAAGTTGATTTTATTAAAGCATGCGGACAGGACTGTGGGCAGAAAGAGCTGCGATGGGGTCATGAGGAGTGGCCCATTATACTCTTTCAAGTTGGGAGGGGGTTAGGGATAGTGTAAGTCTCTAAAGAATATTGGAAGCCGGGTGTCCAGGACCTTGAGACGGCTAGCTATTGTTGGGAAAAGGCCATTTATTGCTGTCCAAAAAAACCTTAGTCATGAGACATTTCAGATGTATATCAGTGAGCCATATGCTTGGGGGATGATTGCCAAAACATATCTTGGGATGCTTAGAGATAACGAAAGTTTCCAAAGGAATTTTTATACGTTAAAGTAAACTTACAGGATCCTGGTGGTGGTGGTGGGGTGGGAGGTCAGGCTAGGATTGCCTTTTGTCCTTCACAAAGTATTAACATTGAGGCAGGATTGTCACTGTGCCTATTTCAAGGACTTCTCAATGGACTATAGGTAGTAAGGAAATTTGATAATTTTTCTTCTGCCTTTGTTTCCCACATAATTTACACTTAAAATTAACTGTGTTTTTGTTTTCTCAATATCTGGAGGAAAAAACTAGTCTTCCACTTGTAAGTACTATAGTCATGTCACCTCAAAAGATAGTTTGCTTAGGAATTGGTAAATATATATTTATTTATACATGATTTTACACCAAGCAAGAAACATGCTGTGTAGTGTAGAGGCCAAGGGTAGGCCACCCCAAGATGGGTCACTTTAGCATGAAGATTATGGTGACCTTCCCCCCACCGACTATCTCAAAAGAATTTAGGGGACCAGATAACTACATTAGAGGAGTGGCAGACAAGGAGGAATTTTCAAAGTCTGCTTGTTAAAATCCCTGTTTATGCCCCACTGATTCTTTGGGGCTCATCTAACATTTACTAAATATTTATTCTTTTTTATCTTCCCCTAAATTGCATTCCCTCCCTTTGAAGTCTCAGACCCCCTACTCACTTCTTCCTAATTTAGAGTAATGTAGCTATCTCATTTTATTTAAAAATTTTTTTTAAAGATTTCATTTATTTATTTGACAGAGAGAGAGAGCATGAGAGCACAAGCAGGGGGAGAGATAGAGGAAGAGGGAGAAGCAGGGTCCCCACAAAGCAGGGGAAGCCCAATATGGGACTCAATCGCAGGTTTCCAAGATCACAACCCTAGCCAAAGGCAGTGGCTTAACCACCTGAGCCACCTAGGTATCCCTATCTACCTCATTTTTACCTGTGGGATTTCATGTCTGTGTAATTTTCCATATGTAGGAAATTAACTTTGATTTTCTTTTGTTAATGTTTCATGTCAATTGGATTCTTAGTCCAACTAGAAAAATCTTAGAGGAAGGCTTCTTCCTCCCCAACAGTACTTGTAATAATAGCTTTCAGTTAGTTACCTATCATTGCCCAGGTGCTATTGTCTCTGACTGAAGTTTGCTTGCAAGCCGGAGTGCTGCAGCAGGCATTCTCACGTGGTGAGCTCACTGATCTCTGTTGATGATGTTTCCCCCATGGCGGCGGTTCAGATCTGTGTCTTCCAGCACACATCCTGTCTTCATTACCCAGGGAAACAACAGATCTTTACCAATACACTCAAAACTAAGTTGGAAGACAGTGTATTTTCTGTCCTTATAAGTATCCTGATTAGTGATAATAGCTCTTTTAATACAACCTACAGCAAAAATAAAACAAAACCCCTAGACCGCAAAACTCAAAACCCAATCTAGAACGAACAAAAACAACAGCAGGAACAGCACAATAAATAATAAAAACCCAGATCAGAAAGATTTCCTCAGATCTGTTCTAGATCCTCAAAGAGTGGGACATCATCTCATTTTGGAATTTAATTGACTAAAAAAGTGAAATCTATATCTGGTAAGTAGAAACTTATACTATGTGTATTCTAGGTAAGAAAAAAACAGTTTTAAGAAGGTGATGGAATTTTGAAAGTGCCTAGTGAGAAAATAAGTCAGAAAAATTTTTATCTCCTGATAGAAAATTTGTATCTTCTAATCACCACTGACAGGTCAATTGTCTCTCTAAAGTTATTAGAAATGTCACAGCTATTTGAAGTGTGTCAATCTGGGTTCCTTTCTATCATCTGTTCTGGGATATATTTGTAGGCATATCAAGATCTCAATTTAAAGACATTTCTTTTATATATCATTCTTTTACTTGAATGTCTCAATATATATGTGTTACGTTATGTAAAATTTTCTTCCAGATTCTTTTGTAATGTTTTTTCATAATTTTCTAAATTTCTTTGGTAACATTTTACTGCCATAAACTTGATGTCCATGGATTTGAATGTGCCAGAATTAAATTATCTTTAGTGTATGATTTTTGTATTATTGATTTAAGCCCTTCAAATAATTGTTTTCCTTGGACACTTGGGTGATTTGGTTAGTTAAGCATCTGCCTTGGACTTAGGTCATGAACCCAGGATCCTGGAATCTAGCCCCATGTCAGGCTCTCTGGTCTGTGGGGAGCCTGCTTCTTCCTTTCCTTCTGCCCCTCCCCCTGCTTGTGCTCTCTTGCTCTCTCTCTCTTTCTCTGTCTCTCTCTCAAATTGTTTCTTCTTCTTCTATTTTCTGTCCTGCTCCTTTCTTCCATTCCTGGAAATTAGTTTTAGAACAAATCATATTCTTTTTCTTGATTGACAGTTGTGGATTTTAAATGAGTAGTGTATATTCAATTCTTAAAAGATCAAGGCTATGGACATTGGGGAGGGGAGGCGAACCATAAGAGACTATGTACTCTGAAAAACAACCTGAGGGTTTTGAAGGGTCAGGGGTGGGAGGTTGGGGCAACCTGAGGGTTTTGAAGGGTCAGGGGTGGGAGGTTGGGGGAACAGGTGGTGGGTAATGGGGAGGGCACGTTTTGCATGGAGCACTGGGTGTTGTGCAAAAAGAATGAATACTGTTACACTGAAAAAATAAATAAAATGAAAAAAAAAGAAAAAAAAAGATCAAGGCAAAAAGGGGGAAATTCACATGAGAGTGAAAAATTATTTTTAAAAAAGAGTGAAAAATTGCAAATTTTAACTTTAGATGAAATACTTTTTGTAATTTTAAAAAGCTCTAGGTAGCATCTTATTGTATTGTCAGGGAGCAAAAATGTCCTGTCCTCTTCAAGATCCATCTAGTTGGGCTAAGAATGGGATTGACGTGACATAAATTAACGGGAAAAAATAAAATTAAATTTCTTACATAGGGGGAATCCACATAGATAAGAAATTTCAAAGACAGGCCAAATGGGTATTCTGAAGTAAGGAGATTTTATTTTGAGCTAAGGAGAAGGGGTAAGAGTCTGGGACTTCAAAAAGAAGGAGTGAAATTCACAGGACGATGAACAAGGATGAAATGTTTGGTAAATAAATGTTTCCTGGGCCACTCAGAAACCATGGGACAGAGAGGACTTTGATCAAACTTCAGCCTTGCCAGATAGGTTCCTCCCTGGGTACTGTATTCCCCCACCTAGTATACATTTCCTAGTATAATGTAGTTCTCTATAGTGATAGCTCTTTTCCTGAAATGGGTCCTCTATCTACATTCTTTTTAGGCAGTTGTTGGGGAGGTAAAAGATCTTTTCTAAATCTCAAAGTTTTGATGGCCTTTACCTCAAAATAATCTTTATGCCAAAGTGGCCCTCTTAGGGTGGCCTGCCCTTGGCTCTAGCAGGATTAATACTTTAAAATTAATAAAAGACTAATTAGTGTTAAGAAAAACTAACATCTTAAAGAAAACAATGATAATGGAATTTTTAAAAAGGCAGAAATAATAAGTAATGAATTCCAAAACATGATGGCAATCTTTGTCCTCTATGTGTTGCAACACGTAAAACTTTGGGATCTAAGTAGCAAGAGAGCCAGGTCTGTCTGCTTTTCCTTCTCACGCTGGCACACACATGGCTAAAGCCTATGGCAGATCAATCTGTGATCAGGAGGAATAGGCTCTAAGTTTGCATATCCTCTAGGTACCAATCCACCACATCAGACTAGGCGGCCAGTAAAGTTCCCAATTAGTTCTCTTAACCTCGTAAGAGTTCTTGACCTGTGGCAGGCACAATTTCCCAGTATACTTAGACATAACTCCTGGAGGTAAGCCCCAGCCAATTTTTGCTAATTTTCAGACCAATTAGTTTAGATTGTTTTGCATACAAAGCTCTAAGTTGCCTTAAATATTTTTCTTTGTTTTAATATGCCTTCTACTTCTTACATGGGACAAATGGCCTGCCATGCTTTATTATAACCAAACTAGAATCTGAGCTCCAAGTAGGTATTTTTAATTATTGCCCAAGTTACTTAAATTTTTTTCAACTTCTTTCTCACATTTGGTGTGTGAATTATATCTCTTCCTAATTTGGAAAAAAATACCTATTATCACAATTATTATTAAAAATAATAGTAAGGACAAAAAGATAACATATTTTTGAATTTGAGGAAATCATTAAAGAGAAGAAAAAATAGCTATAAAATACAATGAGAAGAAGATGAATTTTAACTCCATTTAGATTCGACTTAATGACATTCCTTCCAGATTTGTTAATTTATCTCTTATTACTACCAATAGTTAGAAATAGTGTAGAAAAATAAATGTAATACCTGCTTTTTCTGGTCAAAGGTATAATTTTTGTTCAGAAAGAAAACAGAAGCAAACTTAGTCCATAGCCCCACGACTGTGACCAAATCAGACAGAAGTGAAATAATTGATTCAGCGTTTTCCTGCACCACGGCACCCGGAAGGCACGTGCATGCACTGCAAAAGGAATTCTGGACTGCAGGGAGAGCACAACCTTGAGGCCCAAACTAATTTTTGTTGTGATTATATAGATCTTAATAGTAAGAAGAGGCTATTCAGCTTTGGGGCAGAATTTCAGATTTTAATCACTGTGTTGTTTTTCTCTGCAGAAATGTTATATTTACTATTTGGATGAGTTTCTTGCATTGATGAGTTTCTGATTTCTTGGGGGATGTGAATTGATTCAGAGACATCCCAACCAGCATGTTATGGGCAGACAATATATTTTGGTCATTTAAAAAGCATTTACTGAGCTCCAACTTCCAGAAGCACAGTGTGTGTTATTATGGGGCAAATAAAATAGAATTTTAAGTCCTGTTTTTTGTTCTTCATGACCATATTAACATGTATTCTTGAAGTAATGGGGCAAATGTTATAAAGCCACAAATCTAGAACTTGTGGCAATTTATTAATAAAGTGAAGATCTGAGAATAAAGTGATTGTCTTCGTGTCAGATGATGAGTCCTTCAGGAAGCTAGAAGTTGAGTCGAGCTTGGTTTTGAAGGATGCGTTTGAGGTTAACAGTGAGGTAGGGTAGGAACAGACTGTAACAGCAAAATACACACGACACAGTGATACTTCTTAATTCCTTCTTAAGTATTCCTTCTTAAGTATTTACATTTTATTATAAATGTAGATACTAAACAGACCAATTATATAACTTCATATACCTTATTAAAATTATAAGCACTAAATCCATTTATTGTTTCCTCTTAGTCATCCAAATTGTTACAGAAAAAAATTGAATGCTGGTTCATAATTATATCCTGCACAATTAATTTTACAACTAGAAGCAGATTTTAAGTTAAAAGATTATTTTTAAACACATAATTCTTAAAAATATCTGGATTTGGGGGGGAAGAAATGCTGAATGAAAATACGTTAGGAAATCGTGAGCAGATCAGGAAAAATATCAACCAAAGTCTGTCCTTAAGAAATTCTGGAGAAACACACTATAATGTCTTATTATAAGCTAACCAAACTTACCCATTTCATGTAGCATACCCATTTCATGTCAGGAATTCAACTTCTGTCTTTTAGTAATACTATGAACACTTATTCCCATGCACACAACATGTTGAAGCCACATCTCTATCGGGATGGAACGTAACAATCTCTCCCTGACATATCTGATCACATATTTTCCTAAATCAAAGAAAAAAACTGACAAAAACTAAATGCAAATCTGTTTCATGGAATGTTTCGGTCCATAGACCAACTTTTAAAACAACAACTACCCATACTAATCCTGCTGTTACTATTGCTACCTAAGTAATAATTTTGTTTCTATTGGAAAATAAATTCGAGACTTTCTGAGTCACTGCATTTCTATCAAATATGCCATTGTCACTGTTTCTTCACAAATAGGGTCTATTTTACCATTGTATGATAACAAAGAGTAATAGAATGAAAATGTTCCCATCAGTACAAAAACCAGGGTAGAAAAATGTGACTGTTCAATGCACAATGGCACTGTGCTTATGAAGGGAGAATGACTAATGCAAGTATGAATTTTTATTCTTTTTTCCCAAACAGTGTATCAAGTGAAGTTCCTATAGGCACTCTCTTCCTTCTAATAGGATTATGTATTGCTATTTCAGCTTGCTCCTTCCTTTTAGAGAGATGGCATATAACCTTTCCCCAGTCCCTTTGTACTCATAACACTGCACGTTCAACCCCTCTGGGGCTATGACTCCCAGTACTGCCAAGGACACTGGTGGGGTACAGCACAGAACAGCAAGCCCAGACTGTGGTCTTGAGACCAGGAGTGGCAAAGGAATATTTTAACGAGTGCATTCACTGTAAGCTGAGCTTCTAGATTCAACTTCAACAATTTCGGACAGTTTTGACAATGAAGGAGTAGCTTGACATTTTCTTCTTGGGTGCATAAGTACCATCTATCATCGAGTTGTCTGGTGATTTCAAGAGCTACAAAGGAGAGACTGAAGTGCTCTATGGAACACATCTCAGGGAAGAAAACTGAAGATCAAGTAGTGTCAAACAGAAATGGGATTCTTCCGTAGAAGTCTGGAAAAGTAAGAGGAGATATGCTGAATAGGAACTGAGAAAGATGAACCTCACCAAAATAAATAACATTGGAATTTATAAAAATTCAAAGGATTGGAAGAAATTATTCAAGGGATTTCATCATCTGAGAGGAATTACAAAAAATTATCTCTAATTTATGAATTTATTCATAAAAGTGTTTGAGTCATTTTTGAGATTGAAAATTTAAACCTGAAGGGTGGAATTTAAATCTGTTTAGCTGCTCAATTTTCAAAACACCTATGTCCAAAAAATGGATCCCATTTCTAACCACTTATTGGTTATAGTAAATTTAACAAATTACCTCACCCCTTTGTATCCCAAATGTAACATCTGGAGACCAGGGGTAATTATGATACTAGCTTGAATAATTACTTTGACATTATTTATGTAAAGTGCTTGGAAAATGCCTGCTCTGTAAGTGCCCTATATATGTTAGCTACCACTTTTATTATAAACCAAAGCATATTTTTCATAGTAAGCACAGTTTAAATGATTTATATGCATTCCATGTTTGCAAATCAGTGATTGGCAGAAGCTTATATAGTGTGTTTATTTGTTTCCACTTTGAGCTTTATGGTTATTTGAATAGGCTTTTAGATCTAAGCTTCTTAGGTACCTAGATGTTAAAACTCATAATTATATTGTTAGGAGTTAGTTGGACAATTAGGTAATCAGGGCCGGAGTCTCCTAACAAGAGAATATGGAGTCAGGACAGCTGAGATAAAACAGCACTGACATCCTGTTCTGCAGCTTAGACAGGAGCACACTAACATTCTGCTCTGCAGCCCTTGCAGAAATGGCATCTGCAAATTTCCCACTCAGGCCCCCCTCCCTCTCCAGGAGCTTTACACTCTTGCTCAATAAGTTTTGCTCTGCTGCCCACCACTCTTCACCTGGTCTACCTCTTCATTCTTAGAAGCGGCATGACCAAGAACCACAAGCACTAAGGGGACAAAAATCCTGTAACAATATGAAGTAAAATATATGAAATGTGGTTAAGAATAATTCCTCCAGTCCCCTTCTATCTATATGTCATTCAAAGTATTTTATGTCCTAGTTTGTTTTTTGGCATGTGATGCATTTTCCGGAATTTAAGAGGTATTAAAAGGAGACAAAATAGATGCCAGGACCCAGGCATGCCATTCTTCCTTTATTTCAAAGATGAGGGAACAAGGGAGGGGAAATAGAAAGTCCCAACTAGCTCTCCATCATGAATTCCATTATCTCAAAAGACGCACAAAACAAAATTAAAGTTTTCAAAAAATAAAACGAAAATGCCTGGAGGAACTCTCTTTGCTAAGAGAATACTGCTTTCCTAAGCATGGTTATTAACAAGGACGGTGATTATTAAGTTCTGCAAGAATAGAGGCTAAAACCTCCCAGTCTCATATGGGAAAATAAGTTTAAGTACCATAAATAAAAGACCCATGACTTTTGCTAACAGAAATCATGCCTGAGTAAAAGATTTACTCCAGCATAGATGTAACAGTAGAGGTTGTAGAAGATCCTTTGGGTGCCACTTGAGAAAGCAGCTGGACTCCATTCTGGTTTTCTCTGAAGTTTGCTTTCAGGCAAGCACCAGATGGATTGCACATTACATAAGATTTTGTCTGGAACATTTCCTGATGTCATTGTCCAGAGATTTTCTTATGAGCTTTTATGATAGTAATTTTGAATTGGAATTTCTGGTAGGAACAAAGAATTTTTATAATTTCTATATTGATGCTGGCAGCCTGCCCCCCCTTTCTTTAAATTGTAATTACTCTTTCAATTACTTTATTTTGGGCATAGAACATAGATTATCTAATAGGTTGGCATTGTGTTTAGAATTTATAAAAGACATTAAAATAACAGCCTCGGTTACAACAGAGTATTTATTGCTTGGAGAGTGATAGAGTCAAATGGCATTGATTTTTGGCATAATGTACTATGACCCTCATCCATCTGTTCAGGACCCAATGCAGAAATCAATATAATCTTTTCCTGGGGAAGCCGAAGGCATTCTCCGCATTTAGACATAGGGCTTCCAGATTGCTAATGTGATTAAAAAATAATCAAGACCTTCCAGAAGTTTAATTTTCCAACATACTCTAAAAAGTTCTCCCTGAGAAAGAGCTCTTTCTGTTCAAATTTTGTTATTCAGTTTATTTCTTTCATTCTTTGTAATTCAATTATAGTACAGTTCCATTGATTATATCTCTTAAGACTCCCAGCTGAGTTCAAGTAAAAGTGCATTTGCAGACTTGTTTAAAATCTACCAATAGTAAAATAGGACTTCTCTTAAAGTATCAATAAATATTTATGATAGAATATTTCAAGGTTGTTAAGAAATGGTCTTCAGCTTTGGGCAGCAGGGGGGATTTGTATGCTTTAAGAAATTGTGTGAAACCTTAAAAGTTTTGCTATTATTTCAAATGTACCTAAAATTAATACTATTTTTTTCTTGGACTGAAAACAAAAACTGTTAAGTTACTAATATATTAAAAATGTTTGAAAATGTTTACTGTGCTAAAATGATCTCATATTTGCAAAATTCTGAGAATCTGAAATGTAGCTTTTGCTTCAGCAGCTAAAAAATCAAGACAAAAGTTTTTCACATGATTCTGAAAGGACTGCAGTCCTGAATCAAAGAAACTTGAAGTTTCATTGAAAGTGGAGGAAGTGGTGTTCTTTCCTTCATATGGTAAGGTCATAACAGATTTTGTTTTCTTCTCTGACCTAAGTGGTTGTTAAGAATATGACTTTTGTAAATGTTGGTCATAGTAATTCCCTCAGCATCTTTCCTGTCTATGCTTCAAGGCTTTTTCTGTCCTGGTGCAGCTTTCAGAGTTTATATCAGTGTTTCTAGAAAAGTTATTATGCAAAAGTATATAGACGAGGAAATAATATTGCTAAAGAGCTGAATTCTTTGCAAATAGATTCACAATGAACTTTGTAAAATATTTATTATATAAACTTTGAAGAAGATAAATTCTGATGTAATATTTTCTGTAAATAAATAGTCCCTGTCAAATAAATGATAACCCAAGAAAAATGCAGAGTTGCCCATGATACATATAAACTATGTCATGAGTAGTTTGCCTATTTGAATTAGCACTTGTTCCACGTAGCATGCATTGACACTACTATAGTCCCTGACGTTAAAAAGGTTATAGTACACTTGAGGATGATGCTAGTTACCTGAA
Organism: Meles meles; assembly: GCF_922984935.1. Taxonomy (NCBI): domain Eukaryota; kingdom Metazoa; phylum Chordata; class Mammalia; order Carnivora; family Mustelidae; genus Meles; species Meles meles. The sequence goes on from NC_060067.1 coordinate 93,450,899, forward strand.
AACAGTTACGGTAGATTCTCATTGTTTGAGTAGTTAACCTTCATAAAACCAATGTGAACACTGAATTAATGAATATTGAGTCATGGTTCCTAGCAGAAATACAGAGTTAGGTTCCTGTAAGCCTCTGTTCACAAAGTTTTTATTAATTCTTTAACAGTGCACTTGCAGGCAACAACACTATAATGCATGCCTTGAATGAAGCTTATTGAACTCATTTTGTCTATAAGACACATCATAGTCTTACTGAACTTGGAAAACTAGACAATACCTAAGCATTACACTTGCAGACCATTTTATTTATTTTATTTTTAAAAGGATTTTATTTATTTATTTTACAGACAGAGATCACAAGTAGTCAGGGAGGCAGGCAGAGAGAGAGGGGGAAGCAGGCTCCCTGCTGAGCAGAGAGCCGGATGCGGGGCTTGATCCCAGGACCCTGAGATCATGACCTGAGCAGAAGGCAGAGGCTTTAACCCACTGAGTCACCCAGGTGCCCCTTGGGGACCATTTTAAATAGCAAAATCATCAACAAACCCCTCAAAATAAGAAAAAGCATGGCCCTAAAGGCAAAACAAAACAAAACAAAATTTGTTTATAATATGAGCACTGAAACAACTAGGTAGAGCATTGCTTTGTTTGACCTCAGCTAGGAATGCCTACAACTGGTGACTCAAAATTTTCATTGCTCTGTGGATGGTCATGAATGACCTAAAAGCACTTTGAGTACTGATTTGGGGGTTACAAATACATTTTAGCAAGTAGGTGAATTCACAATTCACAAACACAGAATTTAATAATGCAAATAATGAGGATTAACTGTAATTGGATAAATTACATAAATTTAAATTACAATAAATTGGATAAATTCTAATAGTTTTTTTCCCCCATTATGTATTTAGGTTCAGCTTAGAATACTGTCTTAATAGTTGTGATCTGAGTGTTATAAACAAAAGTCTCCACTGCAGCATTTTTATGACAGAACTGAAAAGCAGAGATAACAGAGATCCTTATTTTACTATGTTGTACTAAATGACTCTAAATGATTAAACTAGGCATATTGTCCACTAAGCAGTTAGAGAAAAAGTACTTTCTTGCAGAAAATTCTCTTAATTCAACCATATTTTTAGATTACTACTCAAAGATTTTAGTTTTATGGGAAGGAATATACATTTGGATCAATGAAAAACTTAATGGACCATGAAAAGCTTGTTAAAACAAAATGAAAATTACCAGAACTATGTATCTTTTACCAGAAAAAGTACCAAATTGATCCATATGAAGAATAAATAAGACAGAGCTTTTCCACAGTTAAGTTGATGTTACAAATCTAATCAAATTGACAGTAACTAAAAATTGTTTCCATCTGTTTAGTAGCTGATGATTAATCTCTTAATGGTATGAATTCACTTTCTAGTGGACAGGTGGTAGGGAGTTAAAAGATTATTTGTGAAAGGACCAACTGATGTTTACTGCTAGCTTTGAACAAGCCAAGAATTGAACAAGAATAGGTTACATGTTAATTTTTTTTTTTCAGAGCAAGTTTAAAACACTGGTGAGTAGCATCTGAATTCTTCTCAATGTTATAAATGTAAAAAGTTTTACCCAAGTAGGTTATTTATTAGACTAAAATTTTGCATATGATTTAAAAGATTTAAAGTGTTTTCTTTGGATTCAGGCATTGGATGCTGCAAACATCACTAACTGTTACTAAGCCAATAATTGTTTATAAACAATCCTCTGTTTTATAGTTTGGGTTAAGAGTGGGGTTTTCTATCTAATTATAAATACGTGCTTAATGGATTTAGCTTGTATGGTATAAACTGATGATCCAATTTAAAAATTTCGAATGCAAAATTTAAAATGAAAATTAAAATAGAAACAACATATTTTATTTAATTAATTTACTTAAATTTTTGAAGATTTTACTTATTTATTTGATAGAGAGTGGGAAAAAGAGTGAAAGCACAAGCAGGGGGAACAGCAGGCAGAGGGGGAGGGAGAAGCAGGCTCCCTGCTGAGTAGGGAGCCCAATGCGGGGCTCCTTTCCAGGACCCTGGGATCATGACCTGGGCTGAAATTAGAGGCTTATCTGACTGAGCCACCCAGATGCCCCGAAACAACACATTTTTAAACAAATATATTTAGCTGTTGCTTTTAGATTTTGTAGCAATTTTGAGTTACAAAATCAGTTTAATGGATCTTGCAAATTCCAGTTAAATAGTTAAAGGATTTTGATTTCCCATAGTAATGAATAATTTAAATATAATTTAGACATGTCCTATATATAGTTAATATGTATAAAAGGCTCATCTAAGCTATAGTGTTAGAAAAAATTTTCATTTTAAAATGCTAAACATATGTAACATGTGTGACAAAAAGTAAACTATCAAAAATATATGGCTATAATCTTTTGAGGTAAAGAAAAAAATCAAATTAGACAGAGTCTTTCATTTTCACTAAGATAGGATTGGCAACAGTAGTCTGTGCTGAACACCAGCTCTCCTCTGAGTCTATTTCTGGTGAGATCAGCTATCACAAATAACCTGTCTCAGAATCTCCTCCCTCTCACCTGCTACAAGTCAGAGCATTTGTCTTATTATTTTCTAACTGATATCACCATCCCTGATTGAAGAACTTAGATCTAAAGACCACAGAACTACTTTCAAAGTCCTGATAACGCTAAGGTCATGATCAACAGAATGCTCATTAGTTCAATTTATGACAATCACACTAAAACTCTGTATCTTCCTCTGTAGAACCCTACGACATTATGAATCAGTACTTTGCACTTAACCATCTCACCAGTGTGCCTCACTGAACTAACTAGGGGTATCGAAGATAAAACTTCCAAATAATCCCTAACTCATCCTCATAGATTGATCAAATTGAACACTTACAAAGACTCTTAGACAAGCAGAATATAGATGTAGGGACATAAACAAAAATGAAGGTTGTGAGACTTCTAGTTCTCCTCTAACATATGAAGAACTCGGCAATCATTACTCTTCTCCTTATAGCAAGAAAAACGAGGCATACTGAAAACCAACAACTTTTCTTGGGTTTATCAGAGAGCTGATCTTTGAGCAAATGATCACCCCAGACTCTGGAGAGGCAGTCACACAAAGAGGAATATAGCTCCTAAGGTTTGTTTCCTTGGAGCAGAAGCCTTTAATCTTTGTAGGAAAAGTTGAATGGTTATTTCAATGAGTTGCTGAGGCTAAGGGTGACCTAGCCTAAGAGTGAGAAACTCCTGGGGGCTACAGTCAGAGGTGGGTCCACACTTACTTGGGCTTTCACTCCAGGAACCCTCCCAGTTTCTCCCAGTGAGGATCTGAGAAAAATTTGCTTCTGGCCTTGGCTGGGGGAGGAGAACAATAGCCACCTTGAAACTTGTTCATACTTTTCTCCCTACAAAATGTGATCAAGGGGAAGGAACTTGGCCAGGGACCATTCTGAAAACTTATCAAAATGTGGGGAAGGTAATTTTATTTTTTAATTTTTTTTTATTTTCAGCATAACAGTATTCATTGTTTTTGCACCATACCCAGTGCTCCATGTAGTATGTGCCCTCCCTATTACCCACCACCTGCTTCCTCAAACTCCCACCCCCGCCCCTTCAAAATCCTCAGGTTCTTTTTCAGAGTCCATAGTCTCTCATGGTTCATCTCCCCTTCCAATTTCCCTCAACTCCCTTCTCCTCTCCATCTCCCCATGTCCTCCATGTTATTTGTTATGCTCCACAAATAAGTGAGACCATATGATACTTGACTCTCTCTGCTTGACTTATTTCGCTCAGCATAATCTCTTACAGTCCCATCCATGTTGCTACAAAAGTTGAGTATTCATGCTTTGTGATGGAGGCATAATGCTCCATCGTGTATAAGGACCACATCTTCCTTATCCATTCGTCCATTGAAGGGCATCTTGGTTCTTTCCACAGTTTGGTGACCTTGGCCATTGTTGCAATAAACATTGGGGTCCAGATGGCTCTTCTTTTCACTACATCTGTATCTTTGGGGTAAATACCCAGCAGTGCAATTGCAGGGTTATAGGGAAGCTCTATTTTTAATTTCTTGAGGAATCTCCACACGGTTCTCCAAAGTGGCTGCACCAACTTGCATTCCCACCAATGGTGTAAGAGGGTTCCCCTTTCTCCACATCCTCTCCAACACACGTTGTTTCCTGTCTTGCTAATTTTGGCCATTCTAACTGGTGTCAGGTGGTATCTCAATGTGGTTTTAATTTGAATCTCCCTGATGGCTAGTGATGATGAGCATTTTTTCATGTGTCTGATAGCCATTTGTATGTCTTCACTGGAGAAGTGTCTGTTCATATCTTCTGCCCATTTTTTGATGTGATTATCTGTTTTGGGTGTGTTGAGTTTGAGGAGTTCTTTATAGATCCTGGATATCAACCTTTTGTCTGTACTATCATTTGCAGATATCTTCTCCCATTCCGTGGGGTGCCTCTTTGTTTTGTTGACTGTTTCCTTTGTTGTGCAGAAGCTTTTGATCTTGATGAAGTCCCAAAAGTTCATTTTCGCTTTTGTTTCCTTTGCCTTTGGAGACATATCTTGAAAGAAGTTGCTGTGGCTGATATCAAAGAGGTTACTGCCTATGTTCTCCTCTAGGATTCTGATGGATTCCTGTCTCACGTTGAGGTCTTTTATCCATTTTGAGTTTATCTTTGTGTACGGTGTAAGAGAATGGTCAAGTTTCATTCTTCTATATATAGCTGTCCAGTTTTCCCAGCACCATTGATTGAAGAGACTGTCTTCTTTCCACTGTATATTTTTTCCTGTTTTGTCGAAGATTATTTGACCATAGAGTTGACGGTCCATATCTGGGCTCTCCACTCTGTTCCTCTGGTCTATGTGTCTGTTTTTATGCCAGTACCATGCTGTCTTGGTGATCACAGCTTTGTAGTAAAGCTTGAAATCAGGTAACGTGATGCCGCCAGTTTTGTTTTTGTTTTCCACATTTCCTTGGCAATTCGGGGTCTCTTCTGATTCCATACAAATTTTAGGATTATTTGCTCCAGTCTTTGAAAAATACCGGTGGAATTTTGATCGGAATGACATTAAAAGTATAGATTGCTCTAGGGAGTATAGACATTTTAACAATGTTTATTCTTCTGATCCAAGAGCATGGAACGGTCTTCCATCTTTTTGTGTCTTCTTCAATTTCTTTCATGACTGTTCTGTAGTTCCTCGAGTACAGGTCCTTTACCTCTTTGGTTAGGTTTATTCCCAGGTATCTTATGGTTCTTGGTGCTATAGTAAATGGAATCGATTCTCTAATTTCCCTTTCTGTATTTTCATTGTTCTTGTATAAGAAAGCCACTGATTTCTGTACATTGACTTTGTATCCTGCCACGTTACTGAACTGCTGTATGAGTTCTAGTAGTTTGGGGGTGGAGTCTTTGGCGTTTTCCATATAAAGAATCATGTCATCTGGGAAGAGAGAGAGTTTGACTTCTTCATTGCCAATTTGGATGCCTTTTATTTCTCTTTGTTGTCTGATTGCCATTGCTAGGACTCCTAATACTACGTTGAACAAGAGTGGTGAGAGTGGGCATCCTTGTCGTGTTCCTGATCTCAAAGGGAAGGCTGTGTGCTTTTTCCCATTGAGGATGATATTTGCTGTGGGTCTTTCATAGATAGATTTTATGAAGTTCAGGAATGTTCCCTCTATCCCTATACTTTGAAGCGTTTTCATCAGGAACGGATGCTGGATTTTGTCAAATGCTTTTTCTGCATCAATTGAGAGGACCATGTGGTTCTTCTCTCTTCTCTTATTGATTTGTTCTATCACACTGATTGATTTGCGAATGTTGAACCATCCTTGTAACCCAGGGATGAATCCCACCTGGTCATGGTAGATCATCTTTTTAATGTGCTGCTGGATCCTGTTTGCTAGGATCTTGTTGAGAATCTTTGCATCCATATTCATCAGTGATATTGGTCTGAAATTCTCCTTTTTGGTAGGGTCTTTGCCTGGTTTGGGGATCAGGGTAATGCTGGCTTCATAAAAAGAGTCTGGAAGTTTTCCTTCTGCTTCAATTTTCTGGAACAGCTTCAGGAGAATTGGTGTTATTTCTTCTTTGAAAGTTTGGTAGAATTCCCCAGGGAATCTGTCAGGTCCTGGGCTCTTGTTTTTGGGAGGTTTTGATCACTGCTTCAATCTCATTACTAGATATCGGTCTATTCAGGTTGTCAATTTCTTCCTGGTTCAATTTTGGGAGTTTATAGTTTTCCAGGAATGCATCCATTTCATCTAGGTTGCTTAGCTTATTGGCATATAACTGTTGGTAATAATTTCTGATAATTGTTTCTTTTTCCTTGGTGTTAGTTGTGATCTCTCCCTTTTCATTCATAATTTTATTAATTTGGGCTTTCTCTCTTTCCTTTTGGATTAGTGTGGCCAATGGTTTATTGATCTTATTGATTCTTTCAAAAAACCAGCTTCTAGTTTCATTGATATGTTCTACTGTATCTCTGGTTTCTACCTCATTGATCTCTGCTCTAATCTTGATTATTTGAGGAAGGTAATTTTATTCCAGGTTCAACTTTCCTGTCTTACCAGAGGGAAAAAAAAGAAGTAAGAAAACAAAAATAACAAAAAAGAGTCAAAACGAAACAAAACAAAAATAAAAGTTAAGAGGGAAGAGGGCTTCTAAGAAATGGATTGGAAACACTGCAGCCAGGGGAAAGCATAAGAGGCAAGGGGAAAACAAGTTATGCCATTGTAGGAGGAACAGAAATACTTGTGAAGACCACACTCTCAAGATACTAGCTCCCTAAAAGACTGAACCTTAGTCAGAGTATTATAGAATGCTCCCACTTCCCCATACCACATCATCACACCCCAAGGCCTCTAATATACTAAATGGATTATAGGCTGTTTCTGAAAAGTAATTTAAGGAGAAACTTACAAATCCAAGCCAGAAGTGTAAAACTAGAACACTTAAAGAATTTGGAGTTTCTGGTACCTATAATTAAAATAAACCTTAACTATAGCCCAGCTTCTAGCCATATTACATAAATTCTTACATTAAAGGCCCATTGACCCGATTACCTACTACCTTATAGAACAAGTAGGCTTTCATGAAAAAATTCCAAGATATAATAAAAATCAAGGAAAATACATTTTGAGGGTACAAAGCAAGCTTCAGAGATACACTCAGGTATGACACAGGTGTTCGGATTATCAAACAAGAAATTTAAAAAAGCTGTGATTAATATGTAAAGAACTCTAATGGAAAAAAATCAGGTAACGTGCAATACCAGATGGGTAATGTCAGCAGAAAAATGTAAACTATAAGAAAGAACCAAAAAGAAATGCTAGAATTAAAAAACATTGTAATGTAAATGAATGCTTTTTACACATTTATCAGTAGATTCCACACAGTTGGGGAAACAGTAAACTTGAAAATAGCTCAATAGAAACTTAACCAAACTGAAACACAAAGAGAAAAAAATAATAATAAAAACAAGCTGAGCAGCATACACAAAAATTGTGGAACAATGTCAGAAGTTGGAGTATACACAAAATTGAAATACCAGGAGAAAAAAGAGAACAAAGCAGAAGAAATATTTGAAGGAATAATGGTTGAGAACTTCCCGAAATTGATGAAAGTTATAAGCACACAGATCCAAGAAGCTCAGAGAACACTGAACAAGATAGATAGGAAATAAATGATATTTATACCAAAACCCTAGTCTATCAGTTTTCTCAAGATAGGGTATGTTGTTTTCTCTTGGTACAAATATTTTTCTAAGTAAATATGATTCTGATGTCTCTTCTTGAAATGTGACTTTCAAATACTTTGCTTGCTTTATGGTGGCAGTCATAACTATTTTGTTGGTTCTGAAAGAATGGATTATCTCAACAAATAGGCAACAAATGTTGAGAATGGATTATCTCAACAAATATCTCAACACAACAAATGTGCATCACAGCACTCTGTCCCCACCATTATGGTAGGACCTATTCCTGATTGCTAGTTTTCTCCCAAAGTTTACTCAAAAGGTGCTTAACTTTTGAGTCCATACCTCTAAGATCCAACTTACTCTTAAGATCTATTCAGAGAAATATAGGTTTAATTACCATAGACTCAGCTGCCTTATCTTATCTCTGGACAAGAAATGTAGCAATAAAAAGGAATTAAGATGTTCTGCAGTCAAGTCTCATTTATCAGTATAACTTATCTCTGACTCATCTACTTTAAAACAATACATTCTATAGCTAATAATGCACAAAGATGGCCATAACTTATTTTTCAAGATGAGGACATCATAAAACATATTCTGGAGGACATCATATATCATATCTGCTCTCCTTCCATTACCATTCAAATGGGATAATTGTAAGCGAACCTTTAAGAAAAATATTTGGAACATCATTAAATGCTTTGTGGATCTTTCTACTGTTATACAACATTTTAGTAAGAGAACATATAACAAGTGCCCATATGGAATATGCCTGGTTTATGTGAATTTCACATTTTTATACTGTTATGTGGGAAAAGCCATGTTTCTCATAAACAGGAGTTCATAATTAGTTCTTACTAAAGTGTGAATTCTCAAAAAATGGAACCCTGTGTATTTAGGCAATATCACGTTTACTGAGTAATTTTTTTTTTCTTTTTTACAGATAGAGAGAGAGAGAGAGAGAGAGAGAGAGATTACAAGTAGGCAGAGCAGCAGCCAGAGAGGGGAGGAAGCAGGCTCCCTGCCAAGCAGAGAGCCCGATACGGGGCTCGATCCCAGAGACCCTGAGATCATGACCTGAGCTGAAGGCAGAGGCTTAACCCACTGAGCCACCCAGGCGCCCCTACTGAGTAATTTTTCAGAATTTTATTTTCAAATGAATTTTGATAGCTATTTTTGGTAGGCTTTGTAATTTCAAATTATTCAGGCAATACAAGTAAAACTCTGTTATATTGGAAATTAGCTACTTTTTAAAAATATTAAGATTTTTTTTTCTTTTTTTTTAAGATTTTTATTTATTTATTTATTTGACAGACAGATCAGAAGTAGGCAGAGGCAGGCAGAGAGGGGAGGGGGAGAAGCAGGCTCCCTGCTGAGCAGAGAGCCGGATGCAGGACTCGATCCCAGGACCCTGGGATCATGACCTGAGCCAAAGGCAGTGGCTTAACCCACTGAGCCACCCAGGCACCCCCAATATTAAGATTTTTATTTGTAAAAAGAATTAATTTCTGAGGTTTTCTCTGACAGTTACTTGTAGTAATTTGTAGGGAACTCTTCCGTTTTTCTCTGAAGCTCCAGACTTCACCAGAAAACCCAATGTCATAGGTATTTCTTAATTGGTCTTTAGAATCAAGTTTCAGCCTTGGCAGGGGCTATGGAAGCAACCTTATTCAACATCCTCACTCCCTCAGTTAATTGATGAAGAATTGAGGTTCATATTCAGAAAGTGGCTTGCCCAAATTAAGCAAGGTTCTGAGATTCTTTGCTAATTAAAATCATTAATTTAAAGTAGAATTTATTTTTGAATTGTTAGAAATAGTCAGTCAAAGGAAAAATGTCAGAGTCTTTGATAGCCATGAAAACTCACTTTGAGATACAATATAGGACAATAAGCTATGGTATTATAGAATTGTTTTTTAAAAAAAGATAATGGGAGATATCTAAAAATATTCATTCAAGATATAGATTAAAACTAGGGTATAGATTCTATTTTATTGATGGGAACATGACAGAAGAACCAATAGTTCACCCTAAAGGGCTCCAAATTCTTTCAGTGATGCTACTTAGGTTTGATCATTTTTTACTCCCTGTTAATATGCTTTCTATATTTTATTGATATGTTCTTAGAATAATATAATCTTATAGCTCTCAGGAACTATTCAGAGATCCATTTAGAACAACTCATTTATTTTATAAGTTAAAATAAATGAAAAACTTATGTTAAGAGTGATGTCACATTAGGGAATATAGGGTCTTGTTTATCTCGTGTACATGCTATACATTTTTCAACTGAACATGGAGCATATATTTTCTTTTTTATATAGTTTTCATCTTATTAGACACGAATCATTTTAATACTATTTTCAATACCTAAATAACTTTAAGAAAAATTGACTACCTCTAAAGATCTTGTGGAGTAAATCCTGAATGAAACATTTAAGTGGCAAAAGGAGCTCGCAGAGATTCAGGTCACAATTTTAGAAGTTAGAGTTAAGATTAGCTTTGCCTATGCTAATATATTCTAAAGGCAAATATTATAAATGAAAACATTTTTAAAATAGTCTAGCATCAGTGGACTTATCTGAATACAAGCTGTACTTGGGCTTTAATAGTGGTTCTGCATCTAGAGTTTGGGGAACTCGGTAGTGGGCTCCTTTAGAATCTCTGTCATTTTGAATTTCCTACCTGATATGTCATTTTAGACATGTTGCAATAAATTAGCTATAAAATGTGGTAAATAAAACATTAACAGCAGTTTCCTACATTTATCTCAGTTATATATTTAAAATACCCTATTCTAATGATCAAAAAAGAGACTGCTTTAAGATAAAAGAGCATTTCAGCAAACATGTATATAATTAATTCCTCTACTAATGCAGTAAAACAAACAAGCAAAACACTTCTGGGTCCTTCCTCTCTCTATTCAAAATAATTTGGTCCATTGGATTTTCATACATTTTTTTTTTCTAAAATTCTTTGTGGAATGCCTTGCTCAGTGATTTCTGCCCAGTTTTATATATAAGAAAAGAGTTCCACACAGGTGTGTTTGCAGAGGTAGTACTTCTGTTGCAGCTTTTAGCAAGTAAGGTGAATGAAAATTACAGGAGCTATGTCATTCTGTGATAGTCCTTTTCTTTTAAAAATTTTGTTCTCCTAGCATTTGGAGATTATTGTTAGCCAGTAGAGAATACTCTTCTTACCTGGAAAATACTCTAAATCTCAAGTTAAGAAATACATTTTTCTTTCATAAAAATGAATTCAATATGGAGAACAATTCACTGATCTTTCCAACAGGAAGTACACAATATGGCATCTCTGACCAAAGAGGCAAGCTGACTACTACTGTGGTTATTGCTGTAGCTATTTTAGGAGTAGCCCCAGTGAACTCCTATGAAAGCTTTGGTACTGACTAAATGGCAATACAAGTGTTTGAGATAACACTGAACTCAAAAGGGACTGCCAGTTGCGTGAAGATAATAAATTGGCTTTCCATGTTGGTGTGTAACAACTGGGTTGCTTCTGGATCCAAATAACAAAGTTCCTGCCACAAACTGGCTTAAAACAATAAGGAAATCGTGAAAGTTTAAAGGTTGTTTGGACCTCAGGTTTGTTAGATTCTGTTGCTCAATTGCATCATTAAGGATTCAGATTCTTCCATCTCTCTAGTCTACATTGTACCACACTGATTTCTTTCCCTGTGACTATAATATGGCTACTGCTTACTTTCTTGTGTACAAGTTTCCTCTTCTGTATGCACAGAATATTTTTTTCCCTGTGTTCTAACTTAGCATAAATCATTTGCTTATTGCTAGGGGAAAACCTTACAATGGTCAATCTAAGTTCCTTAACCAATTACTGGCAAGGGAAATGGGTAACATGACTGGCTTTACTAATTAGAGATCATTCCTAGATCTGGTGTCAATTCCCCAAGCTATATGTTTTTATCCATGAAAGAAGGCTGGGATGTATATTGGAGACTTAAGTATGATAGGTTCGTTTTTCCTATATAGCAGCCTCCTCTTAGAGATTAACATACAATACTTTATGAAAAGCTATTTAGGGAAATAAGAATAGGAATAGACATGAAAGTAACAGAGATCTAAACTTTATTTTCAACAAGGATATCATCTTGCACAAAAACCCCCATTTCCCTAATGGAGGATAAACAATAATAAGGATTAAATATGTCATTAAATTCTAGTTTAGAATGTTTTTTTCTCAGTCTAAATGAGTGCCTTTGGGGCAATTTATTCAATGAATTTAAAGTTTAACTCCTGTCACATCTGCCTTTCCAGCTTCCTGGGGTTCTGGCTCCTCTTCCTCCTCTTCTGAATAGTATGCGAGTAGCGGGGGAACTGATATTTTCACAAGTTGTTGGCAGGGGTCCCCTGTTCACACAAAGCCATTTCTGCAGCTTGGTTATGGCTCATTACTACTAGGCTCTGGGTTAGACTGTTCTCACTGCCTCAGACTGGAGACATTGCAGCCAGTGAACCAATCAGTCTGCTCTGAGACAGAGACTGTTACCTCAAGTCAGTAGCTCCAGAAAGGTGAGCCATTGCTGTTTGTTGACCAGGCACCACTCATGCTCTTAATGACTTACAGATCCCCTGATATCGTATGATAACTTCTGTTTGGTCCCCTGGCTTCGGTGATTCCCCCGTATAAATATAGCATTCAAATATAGCATTGCACAGCTTCTTGCTTTTGGGAATTCCCTAGTGTCTGGAATTGTGGGGGTAGCCACTAAAGGGCACTTAGTGACTTCCGAAGTTCCCTGTTTCAGTGGAGGACTTGGCATTGGCATAGGATTGGATGAACAAGAATTAATTTACTTGCATTAGCTCTTTTGGGACATTAGCTCTCTGGCAAGGACTCAGTAGGAGTAGGCAAACTCATGGCTATGGTGGCTCGGAGAAGTGTAGAGAGAGCAGTGGCCCGCACTGAGTGAAGCTGAAATGCCTGAATTATCATAGAAGATGGTGGGGAAAGGATTAAAGAGCCGAGGAAGATAAGCATGTTGGAATGTGCATATTATATGAAGCCACAAGACCCACCAGAAGAGTAATCCAAAAAGACTTTGTCCTACCCTTTTACCACTTCTCACTTAGCTCCCAACCCTGGAGGCTTCAGAGGTCTCAAGGTCTCATATGCATGTTTGAAACCAAGATGCAAGAGTGGCATGTCTGGCTTCCAGCCTTCTTTGTTCCAAGCTAGAAAAGTGTAGAAGGTTTAACTTTGGATGAGATATCTTTCCCATATACTCAGAAGTAATCACTTGAGCCCCTCTTTGTCATGCATTTCTGATTCTTGGAAGCCCCCTTTACCCCTAGCATTGTGCATCTCTACACTGCCATTCTGCAGAGAAGCCTATTGCCCTGTCAGCTAGCTGAGAATGGCTCACCTGTTGGCCCCTGTTTTTTTGTTTTGTTTTGTTTTTGTTTGTCTTTTGTTTTTGGTCCAAACTAATTAAGGTTACTTCTTGGTTTCCAGTGCCCTCCAGAAAGCCTTCATATACAAAACAGGATGTTTCCTCTTCCTCCTCCTTCTTCTTTTTGCTTATTTAATGGAGATGCTAGTAATTCCTTACCCCTGCCACAGCCTACCCCAGTATGTGGAGGCTGTTCTGTGCCTCTCTCTCATATTCCTAGTTACATCTCCTTCCCTAGTTTTTTTTTTGGGGGGGGGTTATATATGACTCTTATTCAGAAACAAGATGCCAACACTTTTTCCCTGCTGAGAAGCACTGTTTCCTCTCCACAGTGCCAGAACCCATCTCACAGCTGAGACCTTCAAAATACAATCATTTTTTTTTCTCCTTCTTCCTTCTCCACTGAGGGAGGATTTAGCATTTACCTCCATATCCCCTGTGCCAACTCTTAGGTTTTAGGAGATCTAGAGTACTGATGAGGATTCCATCATAGCATGTCTTGTTTTGTTCCAGGTTTCATATTTTGTGTTCCCAGCAGGTTATCAACCCATTAAAGTATGACAATATGTAGAGACACACATATTCTGTCTATGGTTACATGTATTTATGTGGTATGTCATTATTTTTTGTTCTCTCATTGTCTCCAAGTCTCAGTTTAGCTTCTTTTATTTGGATCAGTTTCTTTCTCTTTTTTTCTTCCTTCTTCCCTCCCTCTCTTCCTTCCATTTATTTTCCCCTTCCTCCCTCTCTCTCTCTCTCTCCTTTCCTTCCTTCCAAAAGACAAAGAACGTTTATTACTATAATAGCAGTGGCCAGACTATCAACCTGTTTCTTGTCCCAGTTCCCTGAAACCCAGTTCCTGCAGGGTGATACAGGGAGGGTCAGGTGATGACGTTCACGGGGATGCATTACAGGAGGAACTCTGAGCTTAGGGAACACAGATCTTTCAAAAGGGGTGATAAAACTGCCTGATTTTTGTTATAGAGAGACACTGTTTTTATTGCAATGGCCAGTAAACAAATCTGCCCTTTGTTAATTCAATCTTCCAGAGCTGTTTGCTGTGCAAACGTCCTTGGAAAGAAAGGTCAGAGCCAAGGCAGTCTGCTTGAGAGACAGGCAGCCTGGAATGGAGAGACTTAGAAATTCTCTCTCAATCTTCTTTCTATGCAATTTTCACTTTCTCCTCCCTAAACGCTCCTCTATGAACCTTAAACTGTCTGATAACCTTTTCTTGTTGCAATCATCTACAGACCTTAGGTTACTCCCTCTCATTTTCTGAAGCTTTCTGAAAAATATCAGTGTACTGATTATTCTTAATACAATCGCTTTTTGGTTCCATGGCTTCTTTGCCTTCATGATCTTAACTTTTACTCTGTTTTGTGATCATTTGTGAAATTGAACATCATTTCATATATTAAATATTTGATGGATAGCATTTTCTTCCAGATGCTTTTGATAGCTTTCTTATTCCCTGGCAAGCATATATAATATTCTAAATTTTAGTGTGGTGAACAGTAATCATGTATGGTATCTGCTTTCTTTTGTTTTCTTCCTTTGTAGTTATCTTGTTCTTTCTGTCAGAGTTTCTTTTGTTTGTTTGTTTTCTTTTTATTTATTTAATTTCAGCATAAAAATATTCATTGTTTTTGCATCACACCCAGTGCTCCATGCAATACCTTCCCTATTACCCACCACCTGGTTCCTCAACCTCCCACCCCCTGCCCTTTCAAAATCCTCAGGTTGTTTTTTAGAGTCCATAGTCTCTCATGGTTCATCTCCCCTTCCAATTTCCCTTAACTCCCTTCTCCTCTCCATCTCCCATGTCCTCCATGTTATTTGTTATGCTCCACAAATAAGTGAGACCATATGATACTTGACTCTCTTTGCTTGACTTATTTCACTCAGCATAATCTCTTCCAGTCCCATCCATGTTGCTACAAAAGTTGGGTATTCATCCTTTCTGATGGAGGCATAATACTCCATTGTGTATATGGACCACATCTTCCTTATCCATTCGTCCATTGAAGGGCATCTTGGTTCTTTCCACAGTTTGGCGACCGTGGCCATTGTTGCAATAAACATTGGGGTACAGATGGCTCTTCTTTTCACTACATCTGTATCTTTGGGGTAAATACCCAGCAGTTCAATTGCAGGGTCATAGGGAAGCTCTATTTTTAATTTCTTGAGGAATCTCCACACGGTTCTCCAAAGTGGCTGCACCAACTTGCATTCCCACCAACGGTGTAAGAGGGTTCCCCTTTCTCCACATCCTCTCCAACACACGTTGTTTCCTGTCTTGCTAATTTTGGCCATTCTAACTGGTGTCAGGTGGTATCTCAATGTGGTTTTAATTTGAATCTCCCTGATGGCTAGTGATGATGAGCATTTTTTCATGTGTCTGATAGCATTTGTATGTCTTCACTGGAGAAGTGTCTGTTCATATCTTCTGCCCATTTTTTGATGTGATTATCTGTTTTGGGTGTGTTGAGTTTGAGGAGTTCTTTATAGATCCTGGATATCAACCTTTTGTCTGTACTATCATATGCAGATATCTTCTCCCATTCCGTGGAGTGCCTCTTTGTTTTGTTGACTGTTTCCTTTGTTGTGCAGAAGCTTTTGATCTTGATGAAGTCCCAAAAGTTCATTTTTGCTTTTGTTTCCTTTGCCTTTGGAGACATATCTTGAAAGAAGTTGCTGTGGCTGATATCAAAGAGGTTACTGCCTATGTTCTCCTCTAGGATTCTGATGGATTCCTGTCTCACGTTGAGGTCTTTTATCCATTTTGAGTTTATCTTTGTGTACGGTGTAAGAGAATGGTCAAGTTTCATTCTTCTATATATAGCTGTCCAGTTTTCCCAGCACCATTGATTGAAGAGACTGTCTTCTTTCCACTGTATATTTTTTCCTGTTTTGTCGAAGATTATTTGACCATAGAGTTGACGGTCCATATCTGGGCTCTCCACTCTGTTCCTCTGCTCTATGTGTCTGTTTTTATGCCAGTACCATGCTGTCTTGGTGATCACAGCTTTGTAGTAAAGCTTGAAATCAGGTAACGTGATGCCGCCAGTTTTGTTTTTGTTTTCCACATTTCCTTGGCAATTCGGGGTCTCTTCTGATTCCATACAAATTTTAGGATTATTTGCTCCAGTCTTTGAAAAATACCGGTGGAATTTTGATCGGAATGGCATTAAAAGTATAGATTGCTCTAGGGAGTATAGACATTTTAACAATGTTTATTCTTCTGATCCAAGAGCATGGAACGGTCTTCCATCTTTTTGTGTCTTCTTCAATTTCTTTCATGACTGTTCTGTAGTTCCTCGAGTACAGGTCCTTTACCTCTTTGGTTAGGTTTATTCCCAGGTATCTTATGGTTCTTGGTGCTATAGTAAATGGAATCGATTCTCTAATTTCCCTTTCTGTATTTTCATTGTTCTTGTATAAGAAAGCCACTGATTTCTGTACATTGACTTTGTATCCTGCCATGTTACTGAACTGCTGTATGAGTTCTAGTAGTTTGGGGGTGGAGTCTTTGGTGTTTTCCATATAAAGAATCATGTCATCTGGGAAGAGAGAGAGTTTGACTTCTTCATTGCCAATTTGGATGCCTTTTATTTCTCTTTGTTGTCTGATTGCCATTGCTAGGACTCCTAATACTACGTTGAACAAGAGTGGTGAGAGTGGGCATCCTTGTCGTGTTCCTGATCTCAAAGGGAAGGCTGTGTGCTTTTTCCCATTGAGGATGATATTTGCTGTGGGTCTTTCATAGATAGATTTTATGAAGTTCAGGAATGTTCCCTCTATCCCTATACTTTGAAGCGTTTTCATCAGGAACGGATGCTGGATTTTGTCAAATGCTTTTTCTGCATCAATTGAGAGGACCATGTGGTTCTTCTCTCTTCTCTTATTGATTTGTTCTATCACACTGATTGATTTGCGAATGTTGAACCATCCTTGTAACCCAGGGATGAATCCCACCTGGTCATGGTAGATCATCTTTTTAATGTGCTGCTGGATCCTGTTTGCTAGGATCTTGTTGAGAATCTTTGCATCCATATTCATCAGTGATATTGGTCTGAAATGCTCCTTTTTGGTAGGGTCTTTGCCTGGTTTGGGGATCAGGGTAATGCTGGCTTCATAAAAAGAGTCTGGATGTTTTCCTTCTGCTTCAATTTTCTGGAACAGCTTCAGGAGAATTGGTGTTATTTCTTCTTTGAAAGTTTGGTAGAATTCCCCAGGGAATCTGTCAGGTCCTGGGCTCTTGTTTTTGGGAGGTTTTTGATCACTGCTTCAATCTCATTACTAGATATCGGTCTATTCAGGTTGTCAATTTCTTCCTGGTTCAATTTTGGGAGTTTATAGTTTTCCAGGAATGCATCCATTTCATCTAGGTTGCTTAGCTTATTGGCATATAACTGTTGGTAATAATTTCTGATGATTGTTTCTTTTTCCTTGGTGTTAGTTGTGATCTCTCCCTTTTCATTCATAATTTTATTAATTTGGGCTTTCTCTCTTTCCTTTTGGATTAGTGTGGCCAATGGTTTATTGATCTTATTGATTCTTTCAAAAAACCAGCTTCTAGTTTCATTGATACATTCTACTGTATCTCTGGTTTCTACCTCATTGATCTCTGCTCTAATCTTGATTATTTCCCTTCTTGCATGTGGAGTTGGTTTGATTTGTTGTTGATTCTCCAGTTCTTTAAGGTGTAGAGACAGCTGGTATATTCTGGATTTTTTTCAATTTTTTTGAGGGAGGCTTGGATGGCTATGTGTTTCCCCCTTAGAACCGCCTTTGCTGTATCCCATAGGTTTTCCACCAAAGTGTCTTCATTCTCATTGGTTTCCATGAATTGTTTAAGTTATTCTTTGATCTCCTGGTTGATCCAAGCATTCTTAAGCAAGGCGGTCTTTAGCTTCCAGGTGTTTGAGTTCCTTCCGAACTTTTCCTTGTGATTGAGCTCCAGTTTCAAAGCATTGTGATCTGAGAATATGCAGGGAATAATGTCAGTCTTTTGGTATCGGTTGAGTCCTGCTTTGTGACCCAGTATGTGGTCTATTCTGGAGAAGGTTCCATGTGCATTTGAGAAGAATGAGTATTCTGTTGTTTTAGGGTGGAATGTTCTGTATATGTCTATGAGGTCCATCTGGTCCAATGTTTCATTCAATGCTCTTATTTCTTTATTGATTTTCTGCTTCGATGATCTGTTTATTACTGAAAGAGGCATGTTAAGATCTCCTACTATTAATGTATTCATATCAATATGACTCTTTATCTTGATTAATAGTTTTCTTATGTAATTGGCTGCTCCCATATTGGGGGCATAGATATTTACAATTGTTAGATCATCTTGGTGCATAGTCCCTTTAAGAATTATGTAGTGTCCTTCTGTATCTCTGACTGCAGTCTTTAGTTTAAAATCTAATTTATCTGACATGAGAATCTTTACCCCGGCCTTCTTTTGAGGCCCATTGGCATGAAAGATGCTTCTCCAACCCTTCACTTTCAGTCTGGATGTGCCCTTAGGTTCAAAATGGGTCTCTTGTAGACAACATATGGATGGGTCCTTTCATTTTATCCAATATGCAGCCCTGTGTCACTTTATGGGTGCATTTAGGCCATTCACATTGAGAGTGATTATTTGAGAGATAGGTTTTTATTGACATCGTGTTACCTTTGAAGTCTTTCTGTCTGTAGATTGTCTCTATATTTCTGTTCAATGATATTCTTAGGATTTTTTCTCTTTTATAGGACCCCCCTTAATATTTCCTGCAGTGTGGGCTTGGTGGTTGCATAGTCTTTTAAGCACTGCCGGTCTTGGAAATTCTTTATCTCTCCATCCATTTTGAATGTCAGTCTTGCTGGATAAAGTATTCTTGGCTGCATGTTCTTCTCATTTAGTACTCTGAATATATTTTGCCAGCCCTTCCTGGCTTGCCAGGTCTCTGTGGACAGGTCTGATGTTATTCTAATGGGCTTTCCTCTGTATGTAAGGAGCTTCTTTGTCCTAGCTGCTTTCAAGAGGGTCTGTCTAGAATTGTAATTGTTCATTCTAACTATCAGGTGTTGCAAGGACTTTTGAGAATCTAAAATCTTGGGGGGAACCACTCTGCCTCTAGTACATGAACGTTGTTTCCATTCATGAGATTGGGAAAATTTTCATAGACAACTTGTTCCAGTATATCTTCTAGACTTCTTTCTTTTTCCTCCCCTTCAGGGATTCCAATAATTCTGGCATTGGAACGTTTCATGGCATCATTTATTCCCCTGATTCTGTTTTCGTGGCTTCTGAGCTGTTTGTTCCAGGCTTCCTCCTCATACTTTCTCTCTATCTGTTTGTCCTCCAGATCACTAATTCTATCTTCTGTCTCAGTTACCCTAGCTTTTAGAGAATTTAGATTAGATTGGAATTCATTGAGAGCATTTTGAACATCATCCCTGGTGGCTTTCAGTTCTGCCCTAACATTATGAACATCCTCCCTGGTGGCTTTCAGTTCTGCCCTAATCAATCCTGTTTGGTCATCCATGGCTTTCTCCAACCTAGCTATTGCCTGGATAATTGTTAGCCTGAGTTCCTTTTCAGACATATTGTCTATGTTGATAGCCATTAGCTCTGTTGCAGAAGGTCCATCCTCTCTATTTTTCTTCTGTTGGGCATTCCTCCTCCTAGTCATTTTGGTAAGAGATGACTAAACAGATGCAGCTGGGTGTATAGACTGTGGTGCAGTCAAGGTGCACCCTGGAATGCTTCTGTGCAATCAGGATTCCCCACCCAAATGAGAGAAAAAAGAAAAGAAAAAGAAATAGCGAAAAAAAAAAAAAAAAAGAGAGAGAGAGAGACAAGAAAAAAAGGGAAGATAAAAGAGAAGGCTCAGCCCAAATGGGCTCCAAGGTAAAATTCATGAAGTATACAAACAAAAACAGACGAACAAAAAGACTGATAAAAGTATATGACAAGAGAAAAAAAATATATATATATATAAAAGCAAAAAAAGGAAGAACCTCATCAAAAAGAACCCCAAGTATAAGATTTATATACTCTCAGGACAAACACAAATACACAGAAACACTGCTGGAAGGAAAAGATGGGAGAGTGGTTATAAATTCTCACTGTGGGCGAGGAAGGTTATTTTGATTCTTCCTGGATGTATCTTGATGTCTTTGTTAAGGGACTCAATTTTACTAAGATAAAGGGGGATTAAAAATTGGTTTGCCTATAGGGGTAGCATTGATTGGGGAAAGGGGATTACCTTGAAGTTTAACTCTATATGTATATTAGAAAATAAAAATTAAAAAAGAATAAACTAGACTAAACTAAATTAAAATTTAAAAAAATTAAAAAATAGAAAAGCAAAAGAAAAACATGGGTGTATGTATCAAAAAGTTCAGGTTAGAAGGTTATTAAGGAATTTGATGTACTGGACATCTCACTGTGATGGTAAATAGGTTAAAAAATTATCTATATGTCTAAAAAAAATGAACCAGAGTAGTAGTAAAGAGTTAAAAATAAAAGTTGTATTTATGAAGTAGTGGTGGTTGTTCTCTTGTCGTCTTTTTTTTTTTTTTTTCCCTTCCTGGTTGGTTTTCTGGGGGAGGGGCCTGCCAAGTGAGTTTTCAGTCAATGATGTTCCCTGAGTTAGGTCCTCCCGCTCCCCTCAAGGGGGTGGGCTCTGAGGAAACCGTTTTTTTCAGGCTTTTGTTCTCTGGAGGTTTTTATGTTTGTTCATCTGTTTTCTCTCGCCTTGACAGCTTTTGATGGTTTTGGAGGTTTAGAGGAGAGCAAACTGCACCCAGACCTCCCTCTCAGAGAGAAGCCTCAGAATGCTCTGCAGAGCTGCTGGCAGAGTAGGTTCCGAGTCACAGTCCCTGGGGATGCAGGATCTCCTCCTTGTACCCAATACCATGGCAGCGGCGGCTGTCTGGGCAGCTCCAGACCGCCAGAGAGGTTCCAAGCAGAGATTGCACACTGAGATTTTCCCGCTCGCCCATGCTGGGGATGCCTGGTTTTTCCTGGGTGCCAGAGTTCCAGGCTAGCACCTGTGAGCACCTCTCCCAGGGGAGGGTGTGGGACGCGCGCGTTTCAGGATTGCCGTCTGGTGAAGCTTCCAGCCCCTCACGGGAGCCAGACCCCACGTGTTCTCAGTTGTGCTGGCTGCTCAGGTGTGCTGGCGGCTCAGGCATCAAGACCTCGTTTCTCCGCTGCACGCTCTCTGGCTCAGCGCCAGGGGAGGCTGTCCTGGGTCTGGGGACTTAAGCCCCTGTCCCTAACCACCCCGATTCCCACAATATCCCTCCGTGATCCTTTGCTCTTTTTTTTTTTTTTTTTTGATTGCTCTCAACCAGACTCCAAGCTAACGCTGGTCCCCAGACACAGGGCACTCTCGTATTGGGATATTACTTTCCAACTGGTCACCTCTGGTGGCTTTCTCCCCCTTTTGTTTATCTTCCAATATCAGTCCCATGTTCCCACTCTGCTTTACCTGCCCACTGGCGTCTTCTGCTCCTGTAGAGATCCAGACGTGTATAATTCTGATCTCAGGCTGATTTCATGGGTGATCAGAGTTCTTTGGTAGGTAATCAGCTCACTTTAGGGTACAGGTTGAAACGGCGCCTCCTCCTACTTCCCCGTCATCTTGACTCCCTCTTTCTATCAGAGTTTTGAAAGAAATTTTTTTACGCTTTAGATTCAGAATTTTATCATGCTAAGCGGTATATGTAATTTTTCATCATCTACCTGAAAAATAGCTGAGTCTTTCTGGTTTACAATCTCTCACTTTTTTTTCCTCTAGTAATTTTTACTGTTATTATTTAATTATTGCTACTCTTCCATATTCCCATCCCCCCATTTTGACCTATTATGTTATGTCTCCTATTTCTTTTCTTCATACAATTTCTATCACTATATGTATTTGTACTGTAAGATACTTTTCAAACTTAACCTTTCAGACAATAAAGCAAGTCTTAAAGGTAACATACTTCCCTTAAATCATTTCTGGATTCTTTTAGTTTGCTAAAAATAAACTTGGTTTCTGAGTGTGTCTTATTTTTTGTGTGATGTGTTGAATCTTCTTAAGTGCTTTATTATGTAGTTTTTAGATATTTGTACAACTAGTTTTAGATATTTGTACAACTTCAAGCAATTCCGTATCTTTGATTTCTGTGTGCTGAAATCTACCTCACCTTGTCTCTCTGACAACTAGACTCCCTTATATAAAATGTTATTTTTAATTTATGAACTCATTTTAGCTCATATCTGGTTATTGTAGCATTTTTATCAGGATCCCTTAGGTGGTAAAAGGCAAAGAAACCCTGACCTTATGGGATATAAATTTAAAGAAATGACCAAGATGGCCTCAGTGTTCTCCTTAGTGACTGAACTTCTCTTTAACCAGAAACCTGTATCTCCTTTTTCTTAAAGAATTTCCTTAGAAAACTTATAATTGTAAATCCTTTCTGTGCCCCCTTTTAAAAGCTTCTTGTCATATTTCAACCAGGACTGTCTTTCTCAGAGACCTAGGGGCTATAAATGTGAAATACAATCATTAAGGAAGATAGAGTCTCTATCTCTTTTTTGGAGTGTAAGTGCCTAAGCTCAGTGGACACCAATTAGTAAACGGGTGGCTTAATCAGAGAGAAAAAATCGAGGAATAATTCAATGTGCTTGACACATGTCATTGGTGAATTTATCCCCAACATTCTCCAGTACTTTCCCACTAGCACCCTACAGCACTTAAGTCACTCTCCCGACTTTTCTTCTGGCAGAGTTGAGTTTAGTCTTTCACTCCTTGCAATAGTCTTTTCTTTTTTGTTGTTGTTTAGAGAGAGAGACCATGGAGTTGGAGGGGGAGAGGGGGGAATCTTAGGCACACTCCATCATCAGAATGGAGCCAGATGTGGGGGCTCAATCTCAAGAACCTGAGATCATGACCTGAACTGAAATCAAGAGTCAGAGGCTTAACCAACTGAGTCACCCAGGTGCCCCTGCAATAATCTTGAATAAAGTTTTCCTTCTTTTTTTTAGCTTTTGCAATTTTTGCTTTGAAAGAACCTAGGAAGACTATGGTTTTCTGTCTTAGCAGCAGGAGCGACTCAGCTCACCAATCTATCCTCCCTTTGTCTCTAGGAAGTCAAGGACACTCATTGTGTTGTTCTGGGGTCTGTATCCTGCTGTCCACGGTTCTCTGAATGTCAACCTTGTGCCTGAATCTTCCACTTTGTAGTTCTTACCCTAGACTCTAATGCTTCCTCTAGACTTATGCCAAGACCTTTCTGTATGATTAGCCAGATTGCTGCCTAGTTACCCAAACCATGTAATCTTTAAATTATCAAAGTACTAAATGTTTATAAATATTCTAAATAACACAAAAAGCTACAAAATAAAAATGAGAGTTCCTACCTATAATTCCTTTCACCATAATCCCATTTGTTCAGGGAGCTGTCATCAAAATGCAGACTTTTATTTTGTGTGAATGTAGAACCATGCTAATCATATTTTTGTGACTTGTTTTTACTCCTTGGTATATCTTTGAGATATTCAACTTTTAAAGTCTTAAAAAGTTGGTATCTTTAAGATCCTTGTATGCCACATCTTCACATTAAATTTGGTCAAAATTAAATGCACTTACCAAATTGGAATATATTGCATGCATAGTTATTGAATGCCCTGACAGGAACAAAAACTAAGGGTCAAAGAAAAAATGTACTTACCTTAAAAGATTTTATGAACATTTACTTTGAACAGAATTTCTCTCCAAGGGAACTTTAAATTTCCGTGGGAACACAAGAGACTAGAGAACAATTTTATTAAACTGCAGGTGAATTGGTTGAAAATAAACTGGCTGATTTGACAAATTGATCATAATGACAAATTGCTCAACATGACAAATTGGTCAAAAATGAATATTTCTAGTCATTGGCTTCAAATTATTTGTAATTTTATGCATTGTGGAGATGTTTTTGCAATTTTTATGCAGCTTTAAGTATTTTTTTCATTTTATCAAAAGTTGGGGGGAGAAGTAATTTTTTTGTGTGAACTCTGGGAGGGTTTAGAAAATTTGTACATGTTTCTTAGCATTTTGGTTCAATTTTCTTCTCTAAACATGTCACTGAATGTTCATTGAGGTTGCACATACTTCCTTCCACAGCTTCAATCTTGAAAGCAGAAATTGTTTGAAATTGTAGCAATAATAACATAAAAGGTAAAAATCATGCTTAGAATGTTCCTGAAAACCTTGCTTTTGAGTAAAATATATATGCAGTGGGAAAAGACAAAAACATGATTAAAATAAATGAAGTAGAGAACACTGACAGAATATAAATTAATTAAAAAAATAACTTTAGAAAAATAAAGTGTTATACAAACGGTGGTTACAGTTTTGCCTTTGGACAAATCACCTGGAGCTCGAAATGAAAAATTCATGAACATAAACCAAATGAGCATTATAGTTAAAGTGAATTTTAAAAAATAAGAGGAATAGAAATGTAAAGATATGTTAAGTTGCAAACACCTCTATGTGCACAAAGTTAATAATGTATGAAAATAAATCAAGGTCTGGAAATACCTTTTTCTTTTCAGCTAACTCATTTGTGATGTCATCAATTACTTCAAATTTATGTTTTGTTTCAATCATTCAGCAGTTAGCATGCATGATGCTTAACTGTCCACAGATTGCCTTAATTACATTTACTGTTCTGTGGAATTAACAAGCTCTTCTCTACTATCCATGAAAAAAGGGGAGATATACATTCACATCTCCATAAGAGGAACTTTGATGACATTTGATATATGATTGGAAATAATAAAATATATTTTGTTTGTAGCTTATGAGTTGAATTTATCTTTATAAACAAAGTTATATATCTAATAGATTGAATTAAAATTAAGTTCCTTGGAAATATTGTTTTCATGTACTGAAATGGACAGCTTTACCTCACATTTATACTTTGTTTTTTTGTGAGTAATAGCAGAAGCTCCCATTATCTGTCTTTGTATTTGGTTTCCTTCTAGCATCTGGAGTTGGCAGCGCAGCACAGAGCAGGCATGAGACTAACAATGGAACTATTCTGGGCAACACTATCATTAAGAGACATGACAATTTCCAAGGGATGCTCCTTTTAGAAACAAGGGAAAACAAAACAAAACAAAACACCTTTTAGCCTTAAGGAAAATGAAGTGATTCCTTAAGAATAAAGACAGCATTAAGGAAAACAGTCTTTCCATAGAAATCAAAAATATTTTGAGGAATTGTTCACTAAATGAAATTCAGTTCAATGTCCTAAGAGGTCATCAGTGAGAAATGTTTCTTTTCTAAAGTTTTTCTTCAAAGAAACCAGATATAATATAAAAACAATACTTCAAATAATTATATACTTTTGGGGCGCCTGGGTGGCTCAGTGGGTTAGGCCGCTGCCTTCAGCTCAGGTCATGATCTCGGGGTCCTGGGATTGAGTCCCGCTTTGGGCTCTGCTCAGCAGGAAGCCTGCATCCCCCCCCCCCCCCGCCCTGCCTGCCTCTCTATCTACTTGTGATCTCTCTCTGTCAAATAAATAAATAAAATCTTAAAAAATATATACTTTTAAGTATCCAACATACTGAAACTTCTAAAAAAAAATGTAGGAATGCAGAACTCTCTTGGCATGGACCAAGTTAATTTTAGTTTTAGTTGTTGTTTTAGTGTAATAAGATGAAGTAGCAAGGAAAATATTTCATTCTGTAAGAAGTAAACATTAACCTAGGAAATCTTGAAGGGAAAATGGAATGCAATTCACCAGTGGATCTTGGAATAGTGTCTCTATCATGTTAATAAGACATTTATATATTGACTACAAATATAACTTGTTCCCATTTCATCTTACTGTTGTAATACTCAATTCTCAAGTGCTTGTGAATCCTCACTTCATCATAGAAAATATTTATGGACGATAACTTATCACTGACTTTCTTGAGGAATCAAATAGGAAAGGTCTAATGCAGAATAGTATCTCTCTAAAAAATGACAATATTGCTGGGTAAATCTCAGGGTTCTTTGGAAGGTTACTGGTTGGGAAGTTTTCTCTGGTAAATAATACTAGTTTGGAAAAAATGAATTCAATTTAAAAGGGAGAAAAATCAATTGTGTGCAAATAGACATACAAGACATACAAGATTCTACATTCTAGCTAATAAATCCCTTTAGTTTATTAAAAACAACAAAACAAAAAGATTTGGAATAATAATAATAGCATTTCATTATATTAGCAATTTCTCAGGATTCCATAATGGAAATATTAACTTGGGTTATTTCACTGGGAAGCTGAATAAGATTAGAACTTTATTTTCCTTATAGATTTATTCACTATATTGAGTTCATTTGAACGTCCTCAGAAATTTCACCAGCCTGGACTAGTCCTAAACATTATTTCAACTCTGGCTTGAATAGGACTTCTCAATTCTGTCTGGTAATTCTTGTAGGAAGCTGTCCATTATTCATATGAAAGAATAAATGTACCTGTTTAAACAATTAATTTTCTAGAATTTCAGACAAATGTTTATATACTGCCAAGTCTTTTTTTTTTCTTTTAACTTTTCAAATTTTGGATCATCCAGAAATGCCTTAAAGTATTAGGTTATATAGTTATATAAAAGTGTAAAGTACTAAATTTGTATTTTACCATATACGTATGGTAGGCAAAATCTCTAACTTCATGCTTTTAAAATTCTTGAAAAGATCTCCACCTGTATTTCATAAATAGAATCAATAGCTTGGTTTGGAGCATTATTGCCCTTTATAATGCAAAACTTCTCTTTTCAAAATTGTAATTTTTAAAGTTTTCTAAATTATATAGTACAGTGGTGCCTTTCAGAATAGTTAATAAGGTCTCTCAATGGTACAGCTTCTGTGGAACAAACAAACCTAACCTCTACAGCAGTCCTTGAAAAGGCCTTAGGTAACAAATTGCAGACATTTAAGGAGCAGTTCCGAACATAAATGCATTTTGTAAATCATTGAGAAAACTTTTGCTAGCAGGATTTACAGAACACAGGAAATACCCATTTTGGGACATAGGAAGATTAGAACAGCCTCAATCTGAGGAAGGTGACACCAAAACTACTCAGTTTTAACTTTAAAGACTATTGATCCTGACATATGAAATGTCACCTTGAGTTGGAAGTTTCAGATTTAGCAGGATGAAGCCCAATAAATAGTTTAGTACATCACATGATGTGGGATCAGATCCTGGCAAAACTTTTGCTCTTTACAATGTTGGGTGAGCAGAGACAAACAGAACACCACGAGGGAAATTACTGTATTATATTTCAATGTAAGAGGGAGAAGGACATGACTTAACACAGACAAATGCACATGTGTATATTGCACAATGGTACTTGAATGTGCTGCAGTGTACTGTGTCTTAAAGAGACAAGTTGGGTGAACACAGGTTAGAGGTGTCTGCACACATCAAAAAGGAGGCTGGAGGCAGCAGTAGATGGGCTTTTATAATAGCAATCATGATATCATTAACTGAGGTTGTTGGCTGGCTGCCGAGCAGTTGGCTTCTGTTTCATGGGAACTGATTTGGGAAATAAAAGATTTTCAAAGAAACCTGTTCATTGCACTTAAATGTGTGTACTTATAGAAACTTTAAATGGACAATTATGCCAATTATAAACAATTGTTAATCAATGCATATCTCCCAATATACAGAATTTTAAAAATGTATTCTACAATTCATTTGAAGTGAATGATAAAGAGGAATGATCCAACAATCTTAGGACTCTTCCCAAATTTTGCTTGAATTTGAAACCAGTAAAACGTTTGGGTAGAAAGATTAAATTTGCGTAAACAAAGAACACTCTGGAAATCGCAGTAAGTTGTTTCTAAAATGTAAACACATAGATTTTTCAAATTATAACAAAATTCTGGTCAATATCATAAGCCAAGCTAATATAGAAAGACAACCCCACTCATTACAAATACATATAACCCCACATACACACATATTAGGTATAATAAAATACTTTCAAACTATGCAGTTAGTTTTTCAAATAAGAAAAGGAGTGAACAATTTTTAGAACTAAAAGGTAACTAGAAGATAATTTGGTCAATGTTAGGCAAAGCAGAAGGTTATAAAAATCAAGTAAAGGCCTTTGAGGTGGTGGTATTAAAATGCTCAAAGAGAAATGAAGAATAGTGTCTCAAGTTTGTACAATCTGGGGAACAGGTGTATTCCTGAGTAAATCAAGGATCTGCTGACTATCCCATCCAGAGATAGGTACCTGAGCAGTTGTGCCTATTGGCATTGGGAAGCTGCAGGTAGGTACTAGTCTACATTGGGATATGAAAGGATAAAGACTCATTAGGAGGTACCTGAACCTCAAACTTGACTCATTGCTGAGGGGCTTGATAAAATGCTACCTACATTGTTCTGGAAAACTGAGAGGAGAAATTGATAGAAAACTGGTTCAGAACAGTTGAAACTCACATGAAAACATCTTGAAATCTGGCCTGGACAAACCAGTATTTGGGGAATGCCTACTGAAAACAGTCCTCATTAAGAGACACCTGGGTGGCTCAGTTGGTTAAGTGTCAGACCTGTCAGATTTCCTCTCAGGTCATGAGATCAAGCTCAGTGTCAGTCTCTGTACTGAGTGTGGTCTCTGCTTGTGATTCTTTCTCTCCATCTCCCTCTGCACCTGCCCCCTACTCATGCACTCTCTCTCTGTGTCTCTAAAACAAAAGAAACAATCCTCATTGAAAATGAGTTCATAATTGGAAGTTATAAACCATGTACGATAAAGATTAGATAATTTACATAATAAAAAGAAACACAAAATAATGTCTTGAAAATATTTATTAAGAATCAAGATAATTCTGGTAATCTGGCATACTTGAAGTCTGGATAAACCATTCCCGAAAAGAACACCTAACAGTTCCAGACACTATATTTACAATATCTTTCTAAATGCATAACCGAAGTGGTAGGAGGTAGGAAAGAAATTGTAATGGCTGCATATAGCCTGATATAACTAATCAGAGGTCAGAAATTGTGATAAATGTGAATCTGAAAAGTTATGGACAAAATCTGGCATTTGCCCTAAGGAATCTGCCCATCCATGGTGATATGTGTTTTTTACTTTTTATATATCAAAATCACATTATTTGAGTGCAAGAAGACTGACTTTTTGAAGCCTCAGTACATATTTATTACATGATAAAAGAAAAGAGGAACCCCTTAACAATTGTTAGCTTGATGAAGTAGTAGCATTGGTAAGGTTTTAGTTATCTTGAATAAGATTTTGGTGGTTTGAGGTTTAGCTCTAACACTTTTTGAAAAAATAAAAGTGTAAGCTACATAAAATGCCCAGAGTCTAAGTGTATGGCTTAATGAATGTTTGCAAATGGATACCTGACACCTCCATTATGGAAAAAGAGTATTAGAATGAATAAGAAACCTCTCACATGTACACCCATTCATTAACCAACCAGAAAAAAATGTTGTGACTTCTATCATCCTATATTTGTTTTGCCTGGTATTGTACTTTGTAAAAATTGAAGCTATTTGTCTATCTTTATTCAATCAGTCCAATTACTATTAGATGCAATCATTTATCTGTGGCAATACTTCATTTTCATTGCTATAATATTTCATTATATGATTATACAACAATTTGTGTATGTCTGCTCTTCAAAGATATTTGGGTTGCTTCCATTCTTGACTATTATTACAAACAGTGCTGCTAAAACATTCTTGTATGTGTAATTTAGTGACTCTGTGTATACCCACTTCTGTTGGTTATACACTCAAGCATGGAGTGGCCAAGTCAGAAGGTGTACAGAGATGGAGTGTTAGCAGATACTGGCAAACTGCCAAACTCATCCTAGAAGAATGCTAGATCCTAGAGTGAATGCTATGATGTGGTAGAAGATACTTTCAAATTCCTATTGACTGTTTTGATATCCTCTTTTATAAAATGCTTTTTTCAGATCTTTTGAATAGTTTTTGGAATTTTGTTTTGTGTTTTTTCTTGTGGGGGATGGATGCCTACATTTTACTTATTAATTTTGAATGGTCTTTACATGCTTTAGATATAAATGGCTTTTTTAGTTACATGTATAAAACTATCTTCTTCTACCCATATACTGCATGATTGCAGTCTTCTGGTAAATAGAATTTTAATGAAATTGTACTGATTAATACTTTTTTCTTTTATAGTTAGGGCTTTTTAGGTCCTAGTTAAGAAAAATTTCCAGCCTACCAAGAAGAAACTGAATAAGGTACAAAATTATAGTTTTGTTTTTAAGCTCATCCAAGAATTTAAGATAAACAGAAAAACCTAAATATTTTAAAGAGGAGGAGGAGACCATCCTAGGAGAGAGGAGAGCCTCCCATCCCTCACAACTGCTTTCCTCTTTGCACACTTGGTGGGAAGTGAGTGTACCAATAATATAATAGCAAAAGAAAAAGTATGACATTTCAAGAATTGTAATGGCTGCATATGGTCTGACATGACTACTTAGTATGCTGAGCAACCTCAGTTTCTGCCTATCCTTTAGTTTTTTCACACAAGGCCTTCAATGAGGGCCTAATAGCTGTGTATTAAGTGCTATCCAAAAACCAGAGCAGCTGAGAGAGTACTCCCAAGAGTTACAAGGAACTTACTAGACACTCAGCAGCCCAGGGGCAGGACAGGAGAACTGAAGGAGTTCCTTCAGGTACACAGGATCACCAGGTAGATGAAGGTAGTGAGCTGAAGACTAGGGGCAGAGTAAAAGGACTGAGAACGTCCCTCCAGAGGTATAGAGCCTTCCCTGAGTTACTGAAGGATGGGAGAGAGGGAAAGGCTGTGAAAGATTCTCTGGGGGTACACAAGGCTCTCATCACATGCATGCAGGTGCCCTGTAGCTGGCAGAAGGGCAGAGTAGCTGAGAAGTCCTCCCAATATGCAGCAAACTTATATTTAGCTCAAATTAGAGCCCCCTGTGGGCTGGGAACAATGCAGTGAAATGGAGAAGGATCTCTCAAAGGTGAAAAGAAAGAGAAGTCCCCAGTCACCGGAAAGGCTAGATATAAAACTGAGATCTCCTACAATTCAGAAAATTAGCTAATAAATTGAAAAACAAGGAAAGATCTCCAGAGTCTTGTCAGGACTCAGATCTCAAGCCTTGCTGAAGAAAATATTGATCTCAAAATCAGAATATTTGAAGCCAGTAGTTAAATGACTTTAACAAGAATCTGCAACAAAGCCCAGAACAAGCTGATGTATATATTACAATGATTCTTTCTACCACCCTTGAAGCAACTTGATAGGAGAAGAAACAATGTCTTTTGTCGAGGTTAAAATCATTGATTTTAATCTTTATTTTCTTTGACATACAATGTTTAATATATAATAAAACTTATGAGGTATGCAATGAAACAAGAAATTTGAATCATAAACAATAAGAAGAAAAACAGTGAGCAGATGCTAATCTGTATGTCCTATATATTAGTATTAGAAGATAAAGACTTTAAATGACTATGGTTAATATTTTAAATCACTGAGTAGGAAGGTGGGGAAAATGTATAAGTAAAGGGAGCATTTCAACAGAAAACTGTGAAGTATAAGGAAATAAAATGAAATGCCAGAACAGAAAAATTTAGCATCAGAAATAAAAAAATTATGCAATGGATTTCACAATAGACTCCACACAGAGAAAATGAAGATAGGTTAAAAAAAAAGTACCTAAATTAGAGGACAAAGGGGAAAAAGGAATGTAAAGCTACACTGAGCAGAGCTTTCCAATACCTATGACATAACATTAGATGTAGAGTTACAGTTAGTCTTCCAGAACTGAGGAAAAATAAAGAGGGAGAAATTTTTGAAGACACAGTAGCTGAGAATTTTTCAGAGTTATTGAAAAATATCAATCAATGGATCCAAGGAGCTCAGTAAACCCCAAGCAGGATTAAACACACACACACACACACACACACACACACACACACACACACACACACACACACACTACCTAAGCTTATAATAATCAAATGCCTAAAAAAAAGAATCTTAAAAGTGGCCAGAGGGGAAAAAAAGATGTGTTTCCTTCAGGGAAACAACAACAGAAGATGGAGGATTGTGAAGGTTGGAAGAGTATGAATTGACATTTTTAAGATATAGAAAGAAAAAAAAAATCAACCCAGAAGTCTGTACTAAATAAAGTATTTTATAAAAATGAAGATGGGGGCGCCTGGGTGGCTCAGTGGATTAAGCCGCTGCCTTCGGCTCAGGTCATGATCTCAAGGTCCTGGGATCGGGCCCCGCATCGGGCTCTCTGCTCCGCCGGGAGCCTGCTTCCTCCACTCTCTCTGCCTACCTCTCTGACTACTTGTGATCTCTCTCTCTGTCAAATAAATAAATAAAATCTTAAAAAAAAAAAAAAAAAAAAAAATGAAGATGAAATAATGAAACCTTCAAAATCAAAAGGTGAAAAATTTTAACACTGGCACAAACACTTAAATTTTATTTTATATAATTTTTAAAGAATTAATTAGTTAATTAATTAATTAATTAATTAATTGATTTTAGAGCGAGAGTATGCACTTGAGCATGAACCGGGGAAGGACAGGAAGGCAGAGGGTGAGGGAGAGGGACAAACAGACTCCATGCTGAGCACAGAGTCCCAGCTAGGGGGCTGATCTCAGGGTCCTGAAATATGAACCTGCGATTATGACCAGAGCCGAAATCAAGAGTTGGATGCTTAACCCACTGAGCTACCCAGATGTCCCTGGCAGAAACACTTAAAATTTAAAGGAGATTCTTTAGGCTTAATAAAAAAATATATATAAAAATTTATTTGTATATTTATAACCTATGTAGAAGTAAAATATATGTCCAGAAGAACACAAAGATTGGTGGTGGGAGAAATGGAATTACTTCTTTGTAAAGTGATGTAATATTATATAATGTTATTCTGTGATAAGGATGTGGATAACTACATTTGTCTTTTAAAATTTCTTATGAGAATATATTTCAATTTTTAGTATGTTGGTCCTATATATCTTTCCTTATAAGTCAGTCTAACCTACTTCTAAAGTTTGAAAGTATTTTGAGTAGTATTATTAAAGTTTTACTTTTACTTTTTATTTTATATGTATATATTCACACATATTTGTGTCCACACCATGTAAAATTTATGTATTGTGAGAGCATGTTGCCAGATTTTTTTTGTTTTTCCTGTAAAATTAATAATTCTTTTATTTCCTTTTTTTGAATCCTTATATAATTAATAAATTTTGCTCTCCTGATTACAATGTCTACAAACCCCAGTATAATAGTGAATAGAGAGATAACAGTGATACTTTTTACTTTTTCCCAAACTAGAGGAAAAGCTTTCAGTATTTCATCACTAGGAATGATGTTTCCTATAGTTTTTTCTTCTCCTTTTTAAAATATTATAGTCATTACTGGCTAAAGGAAGCTATCTCCTATCTTAGGTTGCTGAGAAACTTTTGTTTTGATTTGGGGCAAATGTTTTGATTTGGGGGAAATTTGCTTTTCTTTACCTATCTAGTCGAGGAATTTTCTATCTTTTTAATCTGTTAATGGTGAATATATTAGCTTTTGAATGTGAATTCAATATTTCAATCATTGTAAAAGTGTCACCTGGTCATGATATATTTTCTCTTTTTTATATCTCTGGTTTCACTTTGTAAACATTTAACTTAGGACATTTTCATCTCTGGTCAGGGAAGAGCTTGTTCTGTGGTAGTGCCTTCTAACAGTAATCTTATGCCATTTTTGTGAGGTTTACGCTTTTCACATGAAACATTTTGTTCCCAAAATGTTTTACTATCCCTTTTCCTATTCTCTGGAAGTATTTGGATAAAATTGGTCTCTCTGCCACCCTTCATCCCCTTTAAATAACACTTCAAAGAATGCATTGGTTAATCCATCTCTGCCAAGGGACTTCTTTGTGTAACAGATTCAATTGTTAAAGTAGATATCACACTAATCTGATTTTTAAATTTCTGTGTCAGCTTCAATAAGGCATTTTTCTGAGAAATGTGGTCCATTTTATATAAAAATTTAAATGTATTGTTTTAAACGTATTCGACATAATTTTATACTATCTTTTTTTTTTTTTTAGATGGAGTGCATGTGCACACATGGGTTGGAGGAGGAGCAGAGAGAGGGAAGGAGAGAATCTTAAGCAGGATCCACACATAGCAAGGTGTCTGACAGAGCTCCATCTTATGACCTGAGCTGAAATCAAGAGTTGGAAACTTAACCCACTGAGCCAACCAAGCACCCCGTATTATCGTTTTAATGTTGTCAGATCTATACTGATGTCCTTTCTCCTTTCTGTTCCCAATACTAAAGTACTAAAGTTATATTTTCTCTTTTACCTTCGTCAGTCTTGCTAAGTGTTTATAGATTTTGTTAATTTTTTCAAAGACCCCAATTTTGTCCTTTGATTTTTGCTTTATTACATTTTTAAAATTTTATATTTCTTTGTTCCTTTCTTCTTTATGTCTTAAGTTCTATTTGCTGTTCTTTTTCTTGCTTCTTAAGATAGAAGCTTATATATATATTAAAACTTATATAATTCACCCCATCTCCCCCATGTAAGGCCCAATTATAGTCCTATATATTTTATATGTTTCTGATCTGAATCATTTACTTTTTTACATATATATTAAAAGTTATTAGCTTACTCCATCTCCCCCATGTAAGGCCATCTTTCTATATTATGCAATTGGGGTATGTGATTATGTGATTAAGTGAAAACTAATTTAAAAATAGTGATAAAATATTAGAAGTGTATTTTAGGCATTAATTTATCTTAAAACATACAAGTAAAAATGGAATTTATTAGCTATGCTTGGTTGAATAGTGTCCCTCAAAAATTCGTGTCCACTCATAACTTATACTCATTCCTAAATTGGAAACAGGGTTTTTGAAGATGTAATCTCATTAAGATGAGGTCATGACTGGTGTCCTTTTAGGAGAGGCAAATTCAAAACACACATACACAAATGAGGGGGCGGAAGAAATCATGTGAAGCTGGAGGCAGAGGTCGGAGTGATGTGTCTAGAAGCCAAGGGACACCAAGTATTGCAGGCAACCGCAAGAAGCTAAGAGAGAAGCATTGAACAGATTCTCCCTAAAAGTCTCCAAAAAGGAACCATTCCTGCTGACCTCAATAATAACATCTGGAAAAAACAAAGAATACAGTTTTGTTGCTTCAAGTCACCTAGTGTATTTGGTACTTTGTTATGGCAGCTGTCAGAAACGAATAGATCGGTAATTACTTGATAGGGGATGAAGGCTTTTTCTTTGATTTGGGTTCACTGACTCGAATTCCAAAGAGCATGATTTTGCTTATACTGCAGTTTCCGGTCTCAATTTTTTAAAGTGGAAGAAATACATCTGTGAAGCAATTAGAATATAGAATTTTTTTGAGAATTTTTATGATTCCCTCCTTCTTTCCTCCAGTCTTGGATTATGGCCTGTGATTATTATGAAAATTTTGAATGGGATACTCACTTTTATCTAATGTTGCTAAATAGTTCAACTTCATTTTTATAAAAACAACCAATATTGTTTCAAATTAATAATTTTCTATCTACATAATATTAACTTAAATAATCAGTTTGAAGCAAGTACAGTTAAGTGTGAGCATACAACTGCTGAGAGCTGACTTGTTGCAAACAAACACCCTACTGTGAGTACCAGTCTGGGGGCCACACAGCAGAGTAGAGAGTACAGGGGAAATTAGAAAGTCTGTTTATTGGAAAGGACAAATCTGTTTTGGTTTTCTTGAACTTTGTTATTTTACTTTATTGTTCTATCTTTTTTTCAACATATGCTTTTTGGGTGAACTCTCTGTAGAACACGGTGCAGTAAAAAGAAAGGAGGGAAATGGGCAGAAAGTAGGAGAGAGGAAGGAAAAATATGCCTATGGGTAATCTTCCACTCTAGTTATTGATGTCAAACTTTAAATTCCAGGCTACCTTTCTCAAGCCATTTATATTCCTTCTGATCTACTTTTCTTAGTTGCTAGGAAATAAAAAGCAAGGAACACAACTTTTATCGTATAACAGAAACAGAAATTGCTAGGAAGGTAAATCATTGCCATGATGAGAGCACAGATTCCAAATATGTATCAGGAAGCAGTTTGTTTTTACCTTTAGTATAGATTTTAAGATGTAAAAATTCCTGAAAATCAGTGAATGTGTCTTTTTTATTGAACAAATAGTAACTAAAATATACTCAATGCTTAATATGTGCCAGGAAATATTTTACTTGTTTCATTGTTCTTTTTAAAATCACAAAATTATGTTTAATGTAGATATTATTGTTTATTCCCATTTTGCAGATGATAGAAACATAATAACTTTTGGTAATTTACCCATTCTCACTCAGTTTAAGAAATTAAGCTGGGACTGGGGCTCCTGGGTTGCTCAGTTGGTTAAGCGTCTGCCTTTAGTTCAGTTCACGATCCCAGGGTCCTGAGATCAAGTTCTGCATCAGGGTCCCTACTCAATGGGGAGTCTGCTTCTCTCTCCCCTCTTCCCCTCCTCCTTGCTTGTGTGTGCTCTCTCTCTCTCTATCTCATGCTCTCTCTCTCTCAAATAAATTAAAAAATATATTAAAAAAAAGAAAATTAGCTGGGGTATAAAGTCAAGTACTTGGAAAGTTAATTGTTACTCTGTATGTCCTCTGATGTTGCTTCAAACACAGTGCTAGGCACAGGGTAATGTTCATTTGATATTAATTGATATGTGCAGTGGATTGAATGGTCTTCCAAAAGGAATGTCCTTGTCTTAATCTTCCAAACCTGTGAATGTTACTGCATTTAAAAGAAAGGGTCTTTGAGGATGTAATTAATTTCAGGATCTCGACATGAGGAGATCATCCTGGATTACGTGGACAGGCCCTAACTCCATTGATAAGTATCCACGTAAAAGACACACAGAGAATATAGAGGCAACGTGAACATGGAGGCAGATATTGGAGTGATGTTGCCATGAGTGAAGGGACTCATGGGCCAACAGCTATCAGAAGTAGAAAAGGCAAGAAACTGGGGCACCTGGGTGGCTCAGTGGGTTAAGCCTCTGCCTTCGGCTCAGGTCATGATCTCAGGGTCCTTGGATCGCGCCCCACATCAGGCTCAGCAGGGAGCCTGCTTCCCCGACCCCCACCTCTCTCTGCCTGCCTCTCTGCCTACTTGTGATCTCTCTCTCTCTCTGTGTCAAATAACCAAATAAAATCTTAAAAAAAAAAAAAAAGGCAAGAAACTGATTCTCCCTAGAACCTCCAGAATGTTATATAGCTGATACTTTGATGTGAGATTTCTGACCTCTGGAACAGTGACAGCATAAATTCTTGTGTTTTAAGCCATTGTGTTAATTTGTTACAGAAAAATGTGTAATACAGGAAATTAAAAAAAAAAAAGAAAGAAAACCTGAAAAAGCAGATTGAGAGACAATGAAACACATTGACATCCATTATAATTAGATTTTTGCATAAAAATGTTCCAGATTTCATTCTCCTAATTAATAAATATACCGCCCACCTTTGATATGCTCCCCAATATGAATTTGCAAGTTATTTTTAAGAACTTGTCTTCTTTTTAACCTTTAAAGCAATAATTTCCTAAAAAAAACCATAAAATCTGCTAAATAAAAGCAAATGTAATAATGATTAGCTGGGTGAACTCTTGTATAAGGATGCTATGCCTCAGGCAACTTGCTTTTTAACACCAAGGTAAGGAATTAGGCTATCATTCCTCTCTGCTACTTTTTTTTTTAAAGATTTTATTTATTTACTTGACAGAAAGAGATCACAAGTAGGCAGAGAGAGAGAGGGAAGCAGGCCCCCTGTTGAGCAGAGAGCCCGATGCGGGACTCGATCCCAGGACCCTGAGATCATGACCTGAGCCGAAAGCAGCGGCTTAACCCACTGAGCCACCCAGGCGCCCCCCTCTCTGCTACTTTTATTCAATTTTTTCCCCACTAAGTTTTGGTATAAAGGAGTTGTACCTAGTGGGAGAAATCAGTAAATCCCCTTCACCTGATACTGAAGCCTGAACGAAATCAAGTTGTTTTTTGCCCTTCAGTGTGCCCTCGTAATTTTTTCTTGTTAGGCTGACATAATACACTAGGTAAAATTAGTGCTTTAAGTAGATCTGTGGAAATGTCCGTGGTGAGGTGTGGGGGAAGGGGAACCATTCTACAGTCCCATGAGTAGGTCTGTCGTTTAGAGGGCCTGTCCTTTGGGGCTGTGAACTTCACAGACATTTCTCATTTTTTTTTTCTCTCCCCTTCAGTAGAACAGGATGGCTAGATTGTACTGGAATTGGGTATCTCCCTTCTCCCAGGTGAGGTAGGCTTTGCTAAAAACCCAGGGAGTCAGGCTCTAATGCATTTAGTTCCTCCTGAGGGCAGACCCCCTCCTTTTTTTAAAATATTTTTTTTCTTTTTTTTAAGATTTTATTTATTTGACAGACAGAGATCACAAGTAGGCAGAGAGACAGGCAGAGAGGGAGGAAGCAAGCTTCCTGCTGAGCAGAGAGCCTGATGCGGACTCTATCTATCCCAGGACGCTGGGATTGTGATCTGAGCCTAAGGCTGAGGCTTTAACCCACTGAGCCACCCAGGTGCCCCAGGTCAGCCCTTTTTAAGAGGAACACAGTGCTCTGGCATATTTCAAAATGGTTCCTTTTCTCTTCCCCTCCACCAACAAAAGCAGGAAAGGTATTTACTGTGAGAAGCTGATCAGATTCCTGGGGGAAAAACTTCCCAAACTTCCCAAAAAGAGGTAGCCCCTCTTTACTGGGTTCCTTGGAGTTGTTAACACTCAAAGTTGTCTGCATTGAGCCTCCAGCAATCTGTCTACTACAGTTGCGGTTTTCCTATCCGGCACTCCTTCCCACCGAGGTTTCCGCTCCCGAGTTTCTTTCTGCTCAGGTAGGTTGTGATTCCCTCCTTCTGCCTATCTGAGTCTCCAGTTTTGAGGGCAGAGAGTTGTCCCTGCAGCCTCAGTTCTCTTACCGATTTAAGAAGCGTTGATTCTCAGTGTGTTTATTTTTTTGTTACTAGAATAGAGAAATGATTTACAAGCTTCATGCGGAACTGGAAGTCTCCCAAGTTCAATTATGTTAACACAGAAATGCACCCACATAACCAACAACATAATGAAACTGTGAAAGATTTCTATCATTCTAGAAAATTCCTTGTACCCCCATCCAGTCAATTCAAATGCCCACAAGAAATTGCTCTTCCCATTTTATCACAAGTTAATTTCACTTATTCTTGAAGTTAATATAACAGATCCCCACAGTACTGATTTGGGTTTGGCTTCATTTTGTCAATGTTTTTAATGTCTGTCCAATGTTGTTCCATGTGGTAGTAGTTCATTCTTTTTTAAAATCGTGTATAATTGCAAGAATATACTGCAGTGTATTTATTCCTTCTTATGTTGAGGATGATTGGTTGTTTCCATTGCTATACAACATAGTTATTTTTAGTTAATTTCCAGAGTTTAGTTCATGCTGCTTTGGATATTGTGATAATTGCCTTTTGGGGGGACATATGTCTTAATTTCTTATTTGTTATGATATATTTTGGATACTATTCCTTAACTTTATGTACCAAAATATTTTCTTCCTGTCTGGGCTTTCCTTTTCAATTCTTAAATATTGTCTTTTGCTGAGCTTTAGCAAAAAACAGTACTTAAACAATGATTAAAGACAACACTTAAACACTGTAGTATTTGATTTTGAAGTCTAGTTTATCCACTACTTATAGTAGTACATTTTGCATCCACACTAAAGTAACTTCTATGTTTTTTATTGAAGATTTGTAGCTTTAGCTTTACTATTTATGGCTGTAATCTGTTGTGAGGTAATTATTGTGGGTGGTAGGAGGTGTTGGTGGAAGTTTATTTTTTTCTACAAATTTATTCTGTGGTTTCACATCATCTGTTGAAAACACACTATTTTCCTTCATTGAATTTGGTACTTTTAAAAAATTTAAAAAAATTTTTTTTATTAGCATATAATGTATTATTAGCCCCAGGGGTACAGGTCTGTGAATGGCCAGGTTTACATACTTCACAGCACTCACCATAGCACATACCCTCCCCAATGTCCACAACCCAAGAATTTGTTACTTTGTTGATAAACAATGAACTGTGTAAACATGCATGTTATTTGTGGACTTTTAGTTCAGTCCCATTGATATTTTTGTCTGATTTTATGCCCATACCACAGTGTCATGATGAGCATAACTTTTTAATAAGCACTGAAATCTGATAATGTCAATTCTATAATCTTGTTCTTTTTCTTTTGAAGATGATTTTGCCTCTTCTAGGACCTTTGCCCTTTCCACATGAATGACAGAATCAAATAGCCAATTTTTATCAACAAAAGCCTATTGAGAATTTGAGTGAAATTACATTGACTTTATAGGTCAATTTGGTTAGAATTAAGACCGATTTTAATTGTTATAACTGTAAAAGTTTTGCGTGTATTTTGTTTAATTTAGTTACTTTCTTCAACTGATAAAGGCACTTCATGTTGTAAGAATAGTGCTGGTAGGCAGTTAGGGACAGGACTGAAAACCATTGATAAATTATCTAATTAACATTTATCACTGTTAATTATGGGAAAATTATGTGAATCTGAGTGAAGAAGCAAAGTTATAAGCATGTTTGTCTCGAGAAGTTATAACTAGTTTAAGATATCTAATTCTATGAAAAAAATCCCATTAAATAAAATTTTGTGTGATGAAACAATGCTCTTACATTGACTCTCTGAGGTAAATGAGAGAACATTGTCTCTAAAATTATTTTCATAAACCACAAAGGCCCTATCATTGAACAATCATGGTCTAAATTATCACTGTTTGGATTAACCAAGGGTTTTCTCTTTGAGCTCCAACCTGGGTGTTGTCAACTGAATTTAAATATTCTTTCTTTTCCCTCTAAATTTTATTTTATTATTTTATTTTATTTTCAGTGTTCCAAAACTTATTGTTTGTGCACCACATCCAGTGTTCCATGCAATATGTGCCCTCCACAATACCCACCACCAGGCTCATTTCCCCCACATCCCCCAAACTCTCAGTTTTTCAATATTCTCATTTGTCATCATTACACATTGAAAAGAGGACTTTTTAACTGTGTATTGAGAGATTGGGTGTAGAATATCAAGAGGTTGAGAATAAATCCTGCTACTTTATAGATGCCTCTATGGGAAATGATTCCATAACCAGAACAATACAGAGTTTACCCATATGAGTTTTTAATGCTAAATTTGATCACAGTGATAATGTTCTTCAGTATTTGAAGAACATGCTACAGCATGGCAGAATTATCATCTACTTTGATCTGAGCCTGAACATTTATAGATGATGAAATGGTTGGAGAAAATGATACTTGATTTGTCCAAGTGATGATCTTTTTAAAGTCTTATTCTGAAAAGCTTTGGAAAGCTTTCAGAATCTTTGGAAATTCAGCCAATGCTAGAAATTGCCTCAATATCCTTTCTATTTCTTCTGAATTAATAGTAGGAGTTCCTTGTCAGGCTCATCTCATGCAAATGGTGTCATATCTCATCTTAAGCATTTATTCAATAAGCATTTACCACTTATCCACTTCTTTCCAGGCAAAAAATGTCATTTTCACTACATTGCTTAGTGTCTAGTGAGAAGAGATAAAATAACTTAGTAAACCCACAAATTTAGACATAATGATTTTTTTAAGTTAGGATAGGCAAGATTATGGTACAGTGAACAAAATTGTCCATTAATCTCCCAGGTCAAATGAAATACTGCTCCTCATTATCTTTGCCAGGCCCCATGCACACGGGGTCGCCTCTATCTGGACAATACTAGTAGTTACACAGAATTAAAGAGAACATGTGTATTGTGTGCCGATTCCAAAGGTTTTTGCTCAGAAGGGACACATATCACTTCCACTCACATTTTTTTCACGAAAGCAAGTCACACAATCAAGCCTGAAGTTTGTGCAACAGAGAAGTGATAATCTTTTACCAAGATAGGAAGAAAGTGTTTTGAACAATGCAGTCTACCAAATAATGCCTCATGTTGCGGAAGTGCTCTGATAATCAATTGTATTGTAATACTTAAGATTACATGTTAAGATCACATATTGAAAGACAGCATATTATTCGTCACTTTGCCAGAGTTGGAGTTGGTCTCGTTCCTATGACTAGTCAAATACACATGTGTAAAAATATAAGTACATAATGAGAAATGTTACAGGCAAAATCATTTTAAAATTCTGTCACATAATACTAATATTGAGGAATTTCATAAAATGGCCAGGGCTTTCCTGTTTTCTCCTCTTCACAGAGAATCTAGATTTAGATAAGTAAAGGTCAAAAGTAGGAAAAGGTGAAGTGAAAGCTGTTAACGTAGGGTGACTTGGTTGGGTCTCTGACCCTTGGTTTTGGTTCAGGTCATGATCTCAGGGTCCTGAGACTGATCTCTATGTCTGGCTCTGCCCTTGGCACAGAGTCTGCTTGAGATTCTTTCCCTTTCCCCACGCATGCCTTGCCCCTACCCCCCCCCAAATAAATAAAATCTTTAAAAAAAGAACACTATGTTAATCTCTTTCTTTCTTTCTTCTTTTCTTTTCCTTTTCTTCTTTTTAAAGTAGGCTCCACATGAAACTTAGAGCCCTATGTGGGGCTTGAACTCATGATCCTGAGACCAAGATCTGAGCTGAGATTAAGGGTCAGATGTTCAACTGACTGAGCTTCCAGGCACTCCTATGTTAATCTAGGAGGAAAAGAAAATGAGAGAAAATACGACAAAAAAAGTATAGGGGTCTTTTAATATCTACCATTCCTTTTGCAATGTGACATAGCTGCTGATTTGGGGCTAGGCATAAGCACACCACTACCTGGAGTGATAATATTTCTCACATTCCTTTCCAGCTGAATGTTGATATGTAGCAGAATTTTGGCCAATGAAATTTAATTTGAAGTGTCTTGTGGAAGCTTCCAGAAGACTTTCTTTAAAAAGAAAGAACATACCTACCCCTTTTGTTCTTTTTTCCCCCTTAATCCTTCTATCTTGCATTGGAGGTGCTTCCCTAAACCTTGAAGATAAGAGATATATGCCAAGAATGATCGGTCAGTGAACTAGAAATAGCATGGATCCGTGTACATATAAACCTTAGATGAATTTCCTGTGAGCCTGTACTTAATGTGAGAGCAAAATAAACTATCTATTTTAGAACACATCTAAAAGAAAAAAGAATGTGACCTGTTGTCAGAAATGTATATTACTGTTTCACTGGAGAAAATGTCAAAAAATTGTATATCAAGTGGTCTCAATCTTCAACTGTTTTTCCAGTCTTATGTATAAAAGGAAAAGATTATGAAAAAAAAAAAAAGATTATGAAAGGAAAAGTTCCTTTTAGTTTTAACTCTGAGATGAGCACTCAATTTAAAACCTTTTCATCTTGACAGAGAACTCAAACAAAATATGTTAATTGTCATTTAAAGTAGTCATAGTAATCATTGGCTTTCTTTATGTAAATTATACATTCCAGACTTGAATGACAAAGATTAGATAAAGCCCAAATCCACCACATGATTGACAGCCAATTCTCTGATTAATAAAACAAGACTGTTGATTCATGATTCTTAATCTTATTCAGTTCAGCAGAGCTGGAAAACAGAAGAAAGAAAAAAAACTAGCAAATACCTTAAAATAATAGCCTGTCAGGACAATTATATATAAAAATATATTAAAAGTTAGCATTCTCATTTCTGTTGCAAGTTGGAATATTTTTATTTGCACAAGAAGAATGAAATGATAGGGTTTGTGCGAGGCAGGGCAGTCTTTTTGAAAAGATGTGATATTTTGTTGAAGGAAGAACTAAAAAGAAATTGAAAGATTTCATGCAGAGTGACAGGATCGAATTCCTTTTTAATCCTGATTTTCATAATACTTCCTTGAAGTTTGGTCCAGCTAATCAGATTGTTTTTGTTTTTGTTTTTTCTTTCTACCTCTTATGGCCACATGCATTGAAATTTTTGGAAGATCTTGTTATACTAGTTGTAGGTGAGTAGAGGTTAGTTTATTCTGACTTTAGCCAATGTATTATCTCTGTTCTGGGAATCCAGTGGTAAATTTTGAAATGTATAACTAATGCCTTGATGAATATTGAAGAATGATTCTATAAGTTATAGAGAGGGTCATTTTTTCAGCTTTAGAATGGTAGCATCTGGTTACAGATAACAAAAGATAGTTCAAAGTTTAAGATTTATTTGATATATTTTGGTATTACTAATTTCAGTCTCTCTCTCTCTGTGTCTCTGTCTCTCTCACAACACACCCATTTTTCAGTCTTCCCAAGCGTGCGCATACTTTAATTGTACACTGAAACTCTGCAAGTGACTATTGAGTTTAGGAAGCTGAGGTAGACTTTTCATTGTATCTGGGGGAAATGTACTGGCAGGAGGAGGAATAGGCTGATTGTGAAAATTCATTCAGTTCAGAATACCAGGGAATGGTGACATTGTTGCCATCAGTGTTTCTTCTTCTCTAGCCTCCTTACCTTTCACTGTTTCTTTCTCTCCATCTTTCTCTTTTCTTTCCTTTTCTCCTCTTTCCTCTCGTCTCCTGTTTTTTTTTTCTTCTGTCCTTTCTCCTTGTTTCCCTTTGCGTTCTGCTCTTGTTCTCCCCAACTTCCTCTTCACTTCCCCCTCTCCTGCTCCCCCATTTCCAACGTTGTTCTTCCTTTATCC
Organism: Meles meles; assembly: GCF_922984935.1. Taxonomy (NCBI): domain Eukaryota; kingdom Metazoa; phylum Chordata; class Mammalia; order Carnivora; family Mustelidae; genus Meles; species Meles meles. Next base: position 93,495,786 of record NC_060067.1, read on the forward strand.
TCCCACCAGCATCTTTTTTTTTTTTTCCTAAGAAGAATAAAAATACTCTAAGGTGAGGACCATTTTATTAATGACATATCAGCTCTGGTGTTTTCTGTGAATCGAGAGCATATGATTCTGACAGCTTGCTTTGTTCCTTTTTATCCACTTTTTTTTTCCTCTCAGAAATAAAATGTTACATGATCATCACTATAAAATTTTTTTGCAGACAGAGCATTGAGATGGAGATTAGAAAATAAAAAGAACTAGGGATATAGTTTTGTCCCAACACCCAAAGTCTTTCACAGCATTTCCTACAATATTTTCATTACCGTGTTCCTAAATATGTATTTTGGCACAAGATCTTTGTATTTGAAGTTAAGATATTTCATAAAGCTTGTCCCTTGTGTCTGGATACATTTTTTTCCCTTTAGCTCCAGGCAGCTGCTTCATTTTCTGAGGCATAATAATACTTTCTTATTTGAATCTTTCTACCTTGTAGCTTTTTAAAATTTGTACTCTAATATTTATTCTACTCTCACTGAATTTTAATAAATTTAACATTTCCTTGCTAATACACACATACTCTCTAATCTTTCTCCTCAAGCTAAAACAAATCTATTGTAAAGAACAGAGAACCTCTAAATCCCAGCATTCTTCTTTTTAGCAGATGTTCCCCCAATGCTAGAATATGTTAAAACACGTATTAGAAACTTTTAAAGTTGTGTTTTCTAAAGCATTAATATTATATACAAAAAGTAGGACAATGGGTCAGAGGGGAAGGGACCTGCTTAGGATTAAAGTATTAGTATACAGAAGCATCTTGACTTGAATAGATTTTGAAACTCATCCATAGTGCTTACCAGCATCCAATTCTTAACACTTCTATTCTATTTTAATGGCAGGGTAACGTCCTCAGCTGAATGTTAGATTGTTAGTGATCACGGTAGGTTCAGTAGACTGGTTTGCTGAGGTTGTTGTACAACATCCTTCCAGTATATTTTCCTTTAATGTAGGAACTAGCAAAATTAAAAAAAAACAGTGTTTCCAAGCTTGCAATGAAGATTCCAGTGAAAATTTAAGTCCATTTTGCTAGTTCAGATCTTGCAGTAAACTAGAGCTCATGGTTCTGACAGTAACTCTCTGACCCTGTCAGCACATCTGTTCTGTTCCTGGTGCTTAGTCCTTTGGCAGTATCCTGATCATATTCAGATCCCTGATTTTAATGAAAAATCGTTTTCTTATAAGCATGGTTCAGTCCTGTTACTGTAGGAGTCCTTGCTAGATGCAGAGGTTAGGATATGCTCCTCAAGTTCTTTCAACAATTTTATAAGTAGCTCCTTCTCTTTAAAACAGTTGACGACCTTTTGTCATCTACAACTGAGAACTGCTGCATAGTTTTTGGAGCCAGAGTTCATTATAACCCATGGATCTTCAATGTTTTGCACCTGGAAAATCGTGACTTATTGCCTGACCTAGTTGTGTTCCAACCTAGTTACCATTATAAGGAGAGACATTGTAGTCTGGTGTATGCTGTGGGAAGAGTTACTGACCCAATTATTATGGTCATTTGAAACAAAGTGACCAACATATGACTTAGCAGACCATATTGCAGCTGTCATAGAACAATAAATATTCTGGGGATAAAGTGTATGTTTCTCAGTGTACTGGAGTATTTGAGAGAGAAGCAACAGATTTAGAATTAACTTGATTCAGGAGATGCCAGAGAATGAAGCAATTCCTATGACTTCTTTTACAGTATGTTTTTTGAAGCCCTGTGGCTCAGGTATCTAAAAGCAGATGCATGATTTTGTTGACTCCTTAAACACCAAGTAAATTAAATTCATAGCATTGCCAGGTCTGTTAAATAAAGATTAAGACATTGATTAGCAAACAGTAGGATGCTTCAAATTGGAAAGATTTGTTAATTGTAAGGGCTTTGAACTCCAGAGTACCCCTGGGCATCTCTAATTCTAGCAGAAACAGACTTGCTCCCCATCGTGTTAGCCACTGTTAGAGGAAATGGATGTTAAAGGAGTCTGTGGATTAGGTGGAAAGGGGTGGTATAGTGGATTCATCAAGAGTTGCTTGCACAACACTTCCTAAATTCTTCTTCCAAGGGAGTTCTAAGAGAAGACGTTTTTCACCAAGGCATTGAGAATGAATGGTGATGAGAAGTATTTGCCTCCTAAAAGCTGGCTGTCATGGGCTGTGAAAATTGCCTATACCACTTTTGAAATGAGACCCTAATTTTAGTGTAGATGTTAGGATATTATTAAGATATTGTTAAGAAGAAGGCAATAGTGTTTCATTGCCAGAGGAAAGATGGAGAGTAGTTGCCATTTAGAGCAGTGTGAATGAAGTAGGAAGTGGAGAGGTGGACATATCACGGAGCACCCCCGGGAATTAAAGACTTAGGCTATCTTCTGAGGTCCCTTTTAATCTGTAGCATGAACTCTAAATCTTGTGAATCTGGGTCACAATGGTGAAGTTTTTGCCTTTCACCTAATCCCAGACTTCAGTCAAACTCTGAATCCCAAGTCCTTTGGGAGGCCCCATACTTTTGTAGGAGGACCCTGAGGACATACCATAAATCTTCCTCTTTTTTGTCAGTGAAGGCACAAGTGTCTTATTAAGAAAAGGACTGTGCACTTGGAAAAGAGAAATATGTAGAATTTTTTGGAAAGAATTAAAACTGACTTCAGTTAACATGTTCTTAGTGATTTAGAGGGCTAATGGAAATCAATATAGTACACATTGTTTTGGAAGTTAGGTGATAAATTTTGAGTAAAAATGATTTTTAAGTGAGTATGTTTCCATGAAACCATTTTTTTGTTTATTTCTATAGCTCCAGAGTATGATATATTTTCTCTGAAATTGGTAGATTCATTATTTCACTTCCAGATGCCTGAGGATAGGCTATTAAAATAGGGAAGGTAAAGCCCCAGAATTAATACTTGGAAAAAAATTTAAACCAAATTCAATAATATATCTCTTGGGGAAGGCTAGATATTAATGTTACCCTCAGAAACTTGGAAAATATAAGGTTGATGATTTCTATTGCATACACATATTACTTGCCTGTTTGCCCAAAATAGAACATGGAAATTGAAAATAACTTACTGTAAGTTTAATCAGGTGCAGAATTCATTGCTTAGTATGGTTGCATATATGCTCTTTGTATTGTTATCTGGCATGTGGCAATAAGATTTAAAAAAATTTTTTTTTTCTATACCAAACTCCCCCACAAATCTTAAAAGCTGTTTGTTTTACCTGACAGGGGCAGAAATACATACTCATTATCTTGTCTCAAATCTTTAGCTTGATGCCCCTGTTTTGGACTTCATGGGTCTGTATTATCTCACCATCTCACAGGATTTTACCACTGGTCCTCAGCACTAACATGCAAGCCCATTGAGTGTGGTGTCAAGAATTCTTGAAAGGTTTTATGGTGCAACTTAGTAACTTTATTTAAGTAGCAGTGGAGACAGGATCTGTGGGCAGAAAGAGCTATACTTTTGCTACATGTAGTTGTTATATGCTTAGTGCTCCAGTGGAGGAGGGTATGCAGAGAGTATTGGATCATAAATGTTTTCTTCAAATTTCTACTCATAAAACTTTTCATAAGATTTCTCTGGTGCCTATCATTCAGTTTCGTGTTAACTGTTGGTGAGATGTACAGGCAGTCATGAGACCCTTTAAGAATGTAGCAACTAGTAGATATTTGATCTTTATTAGAGCTATGCAGGATATAGGTTATCTTGTAGGCTAAAGATGAACACTTTTCTGCTTCTTTCCCTCATCATTTCCCCCCCTGACTGATTTTCGGTCCTTAAATCTTTAAGTTAATTGAAGAGTGAAGGGCTCATTTTCTGTAACTTCTTTGAGCTGATGGGAGTTGTAGAGATGTCTCTATCCGTGGACCACAGTTGGTCATTATTTGTCCCTACAGGTAACTATTATGGAAGGCTATTGCTGTAGAGTCCAGAGGATGTCAAGGAAGGAATGTTTCATGTAGTAAGGATCATTTGTCGGTGGGATGAAGGAGTCACCAACTGCTTGTAGGTATCTCCACAATAAGAGAGAACAAAGCAAAAGAGACAACACATTAGAATTAATATCATAATAAAAATGTGATAAGAAGACCCTTTAAGGTAGACCATAATAGTCTACCTTCTGACCAGGAATGTGACCAATCATTCAGTAATAATGCAGGGTCTTTAAGAGCCCCAATTTGATTATTTAGATTAGTCACTAATCTCATAATATTTTTGTCATAATCTGCAATGTAGACACAACATTCAGCTTTAATAATGGCGCTTGTTTCTCCTTATGCTGCTGTAAGACATCCAAAGCCATTCTGCTTTGTAGAACTGCTTGTAGAATGGCCTGGAGTTATTTCAGTGTTTAATAATATAATACCATTTTGAGAGTCATTTAAAGCCTTAATTTGGGTATGTGTGTCTGCTAAAACTTTGGATATAATAGCAGAGTCATCTGGGATATATACAATATTTAGTCTCAATTTTAACATAATTTTGACTTGCAGTCAGGATATCAAGGGCCATCAGGTTTTGGAGGGCCACCTTCAAATTTGTGGGTGACTTTGTGCTGGATTTGGTTAAAGGTGCTTGCTGTATCCTTGGCTAAAGCCTCTATTTGTAATTTCACACAGATAGAGGAGGCTCCAAGGACAAACATGGCTGAGGGATAAAACCATTAAGAAACCTTCTTTGCCTGATGTCTAGCCTTAACAATATCCTAATTATGAGGAATCAATGGCAAGTGGGAGATGGCCAGTTCTGGGAGATAAAGGCATCCCCTTGTGTATTCTCTAATCCAATTATAAGGAAGGTGGGGCCATCCATTATTCCACAAGTTCCGAGTTAACTCCATGGAGTGGGGTATGCTCTAACTTTTTAAAAAATTATTTTTTAAGATTTTATTTATTCATTTGAGAGTGAGAAGGAGGGGTAAGGAAGAGAGAGAGAGAGAGGGACAAGCAGACTCCCCACTGAGCATGAAGCCCCAGTATGGGGCTCTATCCCAGGGCCCTGAGAACATGACCTGAGCCAAAGGCAACTGCTTTGACTGACTAAGCCTCTCAGGCACACCAGAAATGCTCTAGCTTTTAAGATGTGATTTTGTTTCCCCAGCCACATAGAATTCATAAAGGTATCGCCTGAGTTACACAGTTGTTAGGAGTCCATCCCACTGTCCAGTTGTTTAAATAATCATATGCCCATGGGCACCTCCTTTTTTTATCTCCATAGAGTAACAAGCAAAGATTGTATATGAGCTATTATGACAATTTCTCTGAAGTTTACCCCAAGCTGTCTAGCTTAGCAGACAACAAACATTTAAAGACAATTAATCAAAACTAGAATCTAATCCAAATAAGAATATGTTCTTGAGACAATTTTTCTAGCTAAATGCACCCTTATTTCCAGAGGTAGCTAAACCAAGACTAATTCCTTTGTAAAAACAAGTCCAGTTTTAACAAACATGGTCTAATTATTTATATAAACTCAGCAAGTAACATGACTGATCATATGGATCTTTTAAAATCTTTGCTGAAACTTTTTATAAAGAATCTCTAGATTGAAATTTTAATAGTTTCTCAAGGGAAGAGCCAAGCCAAATACTTGTCATCAGCTTGCCTGAAATATCTGTAGATTTTGATGTATTCCTCTTCTTAAGTTCCCCCAAATATCTTGAGGTTCCTGCACCTTGCAGGAAGAGACATTCTTTACTCACCTGGTAAGGCTACTGGGAACCCTGAAGGCAACATATCAGGCCAACATTCCCAAGGGGCTCCATTGGCTCCATAAATTCAACCTTAATTCCTTAAATCTGTCTGGTCATATTTGAGTTTATGTGTGTCTCTCTCAAATACGACATTTCAGTCAAATCCTTGGTAATGTAATCAATGTTTCCAATGGTGTCCTTTTATAAGAAGGACAGATTCTCATTGAACTTATGCGAATAATTATAATTGCCATGGAAGAAAATACTCACTGAGAGTTTCTGAATTTCAGAGGATTCAGATAGGGAGAAAAGTTAAATTCTTCAGTTTGTTCACTGTGGAATACATTATCATTTTTCTCTGTATCATAAACAATTTAAGAGATTTCCTTAATCTGGAAGAACAAATATTAGGGAGTCATAAAATCTATAATTGTATCCTTTAATTCATTTAGTCCCATGTTACTAATTCTTATTCAGTTTGAAAGCAGATTTTTAGTTTTGGAAATTCTTACCCAGCTCAGTTTTATGATTTTAAAGATATCAAAAACCTGTATTTGTCAGAAGTCCTTTTTATGAATCTCCTTGAAGACAAAACATTTGTAAGAGCATCAGAGCAATAACTATAAATGACAAAAAAAACCCCTCAGATATGGGCATAGTTAAAGATCTAAGAGTCCATTATAATGTAGCTGACAAGGAAATTGAGTTATTCCTGTGACACATAGAATTTTTTTGACACATAACATTTTAATAATTAGAATGTCAAGTGATGCCTTTATATCAAAACGTATTAAAACTTTAGGGATTTCATGTATTTTTAGAATAGTTATAGACTTTACCCGTATAATATAGCATTAAGGCTTTTTATTGATTTGACAGTGCTTTACAATAAAGTAACATCAAATAAACTAATTAGCTTAATTAGTAAAAATTCTTCATTTACCATTTAATTCTCAGGAGGTTTGTTGAAAACCTTAGAAAGTTTTAAAGGATGTACCCAAATAGGATTAAAGGTTATTATAAGTTTAATATTTATATTTAACCAAAGTGGCAATAAAGGATTCTATAGGAAGTTATGTAGTTGCTAGCAAAATTTAGCTCCTTTAACACTGAGAAGTTTTAACATTTTTAAGTAATCAGAGACCCAATAAAGACAAAACATAGAAGCTTTGGTTTTCTGCGCAGATACAGAAAAGAAAAAAAAACTTTGATAATTTTCTTATCAAGAGCAGACCAACAATCCAAGAAAACTTTGTCTTTTTAGCAGAGAGTAAATCAGAATTTCAGTCTTAATACCGATATACTTTTAAAATCCATCCATTTCTTTTTTTTCCTTTTTTTTTTTAAGATTTTATTTATTTATTTGACGGAGAGAAATCACAACTAGGCAGAGAGGCAGGCAGAGAGAGAGAGAGCAGAGGGAAGCTGGCTCCCAGCTGAGCAGAGCCCGATGAGGGACTCGATCCCAGGACCCTGAGATCATGACCTGAGCCGAAGGCAGCGGCTTAACCCACTGAGCCACCCAGGCGCCCCAAAATCCATCCATTTCAATCTTAGTCCTGGCCACCTTTAAAATTCTTTTCCAAAGATTTCCTTTCACAAGCCTTCTATAACTTTTTTTTTCTTTTTAATTCAAATTTGTCCTTAGCCTTTTCTCTAAATAACTAGTCTCATTTTAGGACAAAATTGCTTTGTTTTCCCTCAGCAAAATGTATTCCCATTCCTTATATCTTTCTCATATACTTCCGACTTTCCTTCATAGAATTGTTTCCATTTTTCCATCAGTCTTAATTACATTTAGCAGAATTTTGACTTTTAGAAACCTTAGTCTCCAGTGAAAATTAAGTAGTAACCAATTGTGAACTGTTACACCAGAATTCTTTAGATTTGAAATTCATGAATACATTTCATAATTTCTAACAAACATCTTTTCCCATAGTACAATCTTTCAGTAAAGCATAATGCATATTTACCAAATGGCCCAAGTATCCTCAGTTTCTCTGCAAGAAGAAGCCCAAAGCATAAACTTATGCTCAGTAATCAATGCTTTAGTATTTTCTCTTATTTGGAAAACACTTAAGTATCCAGTCAATTTCAATCTAATGTGTCCTTTAACTTAGCAAAACTTCATAGTTTCAGGTTACCAAAACTTTGAAAGGCATTTAACATTTTTACCTATAAATCTTTTTATTTAACCTACTTTTTTTTTTTAAAAAACAATCACCCCAGAAAACTCTTATGAGACAGACAAAAATAAACCATTAGTTTAAAGGCCTCTTTTTGTCGACAAATTGCAGCAGAGATAACATGAGTTTATTTGACCTTTAGTAAGCCTTGGTAGAATGAAAGTTTTATATTTAAGCCTCATAACTTAAATACATGTCTATCTTAATTAAACTAACAAATTTAAATTAGTTTAAATACCAAATATGTTGTACCTGGGTCCACTTAAAGTCAGTCAATTTGTTCTCCATTGTTAGTTATACTTGGAGCATCTCTGGGGAAATCTGAAGTGGGTGGTTTAAGTCCACAGAGGGCTGCTCTTTGCTCCTTGATCGCAGGGATGGGAGGAGGAGACAATGATGTGGAGGCACAAAGGATGGTATAGGAGCCTGTCATTTAAGCTGCACCCAAGGTGGTGCAGAAACAGGAGGAAGGGACAGTGGTGGCACTACATCAAATATTAATGATGTACTATATGGTGACTAACATAACATAATAACAAACAACAACAAAAAAAAGGCTGAGGTGTTGCCAGCAAAGCTAGAAGCAGATCAAAGCGGGCACAGAAGAGAGAGGACTCATGGTCCGAAAGCTCAGCAGCTCAGATGAACAGACACATATTTTCTTTTTCGTCAACAGAAAGTGAAAATAGGCAGTCCTTGTCTGGCTGGAAAAGACAGGGAGCCTCTCTGAAACAAAATGAGTTTCAGCAGCCGCTTGGTAATACTCCCTAAGTCCCTGTCCTGAGGTAGACTAACCAGACAATTGTCTCCAGTTATCATAGCCATTAACCCAGAAATGAATGAGAGAGAAGCCCCCATATACAACAAGAGTCAGGCAACATTCACCCAATTCTTTCAAGATGTATTTCAGATCTCACACACAAAAGAAACAGCCAACAAAGAGGAGGCAAGTAACTCAGAAAAAAGACAGGCCTGTACAGGATCTTGGCAGCAACCTGTTTACAAGAGAGACTAGATGGGAGGCACGTAGAGAACATGTCAGAACACAGGTGAGGTGGGAGATTAGTGTAAGAAGCGTCTGAGGCAGCTGAGCTGATGGTGAATTGAGGGGTAGAGGGTAAGGACATGGCTGTTTTTAGGGCTCGCTAAAGTGGTATGAACATATCAGGTTTTGGGCCATAAAGGCCTGACCATTTGGGATTTTGGTCCATTTTTCCAGTCAGGCTTTCTCATCCTCTAGTTTATATTGAGGTCAAGAGTATTATAAAAGGAGAGACTTGGGAAGGAAGCTTATGAGATATCCTTTTTAGGCCTTTTCTCAGGTAGATTAGAAAGACAATAGACCAGAAGAGAAGAGTGACTAAGTAACCGTCTAACAAGGAAGGCAAGAGTTGGAGACTCACCGGTAAGGGCGTCACTCAACCCATTGTTACCTTGTCCCTTTCTGGTTGTCAAAAAGATATTGCCAGGTCAACTGTGGAGACCCTGGGCCCTGGGGCCTCGACCCAGCCAGCCTCAAAGCAGTCACCAAAGGTTCTTGGTCTTGTCATGAGAAGGAATTTAAAGACACAAATGTAGCACAGAGGGAAAGTTTATTGAAATGAAAAGTATACATTTGAGATCTGAGAGTGGGGGAGCTCAAGAGAGAGTTTTGTATACTGGGGGTTAAGTTTGGCATTTTTTTCTTTACATCCATACTGTGAGGAATGGAATTGAGGAAGCTGATCCCATAGTCAATTCCCACAAAATGAAGGGAGTACATTAACTACCTAGGAGTCCATTATCAAAATCTCCCTTGACTTCCAAATAGTATCCCATCAGAATATTGCAGAAGGTTCCTGGAGTTTAGAGTGGTGGGTATGCCCCTCGTTGTTGACCCCCTGATACCTTCGTACCACCTGAGAATGGATATCTGCTGCCCTTTCCTTCCCCCATTGCATTCTAGGCTACAGTGGGTACCAGTGAAGGGACTGAAATGCTACAGAGACTGGGGCTGCCTCTTTCCATTTCGAGAAAGTCAATATATTTGATGACCAATAAAAATACCCATTGTGAGCTTCTAGATCTAGTATAATGGATGGGGTAGAGGTTCTGGCCTTTGTCAAGAAGGGGCAGCTATTTTATATTGCATTAAGTTTCATATATCTAAGCTAGAAATACTTGCAGTCTGAAAGCAGGACTGAGAACACCAAACAGCCTGGGGGTAAGGACACATGAGAGACCTGAAAAAAAAAGGAAAGTGTGGAACTCCTTATCTAATCTGGGTAACTTTCTTGAGAGCTTTAGCCATGATTCAGTCCCAAAGGAGTGGTCCCACATTGGGCAAGGGTTCAAACTTCATTAATAGCTCCAACTATTTCCTTTTTGGAAGCATCCTGTCAGATGTATTTTGGAGTTAATGCTCATTATTTATTTAGGAGGAAACCTTACACAGAGGTCTTAAGATCATTGGCTGTTCTAATGAGATGCTCAGCTGTCCCATATGTGAGAGGAGTGCAAGTATTAAAAGAATGGCTAAAACAGGGAAAGCCTATTATCTGAGCCCAAAACCATTATTTCCAAGGTACTAGATGAGCAGCAGGAATTTGTTCCTTTCCATAGTGTAGCCACAGGCAAGAGGTTCTCTCCTGAGCATTCAGACAAGACACATTCTAAAAGGTCATACTATTTAGGACATCTCCTAAAGGAATAGGTAAGAAACAAAGACTATGGATAAAGAAAAATTACCAAGCCACATTGAAGCTCTTAGATTTACTGTGTAATCCCTATATAGGGCCATCAAAAATATTGTAGGATTCTTAAGTGTGAAAATCAAGAAAGAATTCCTGAGATGTTTTCCAGTGCAACTTAGTTCAAGTAGCACAGGGACAGGACAGGATACATAGGCAGAAAGAGCTGCACTTTTGCTGCATGAAGTTGATGGTTATATGCTAGAGCTCAGTGGAGGAGGGGACATGCAGAGAGTACTAGATCATAAATGATTTCTTCAAATTTCTACTCATAAAACTATTTTCACAAGATTTCTCTGGTGATTATCATTCCATTCAATATTAACTATTGTGTGAGATTTATAGGCCATCATAGACTCTTTAAGAAGGAGGCAACCAGTACATATTCTCTCTTTATTGGAACTATACAGGCTATAGGTCAGCCTTGTGGGCTAAAGGGGAACATTTTTCTGTTTCTACCTCTCATCACTAATGGCATTATGATGACAGAAACTGGTGACAGGAAGTAGCAGATTTAGAAAACCATATGTCAGAGGATAGGATATAAACCCATGAAAATATAAGGATCTTTAACCTTACTGGATTTTCTGAATTACTGTGACCTGAGTATGTTTAAAATAGCCTCTAAGGTGTATAAAAATCATTGTCATAATTCTCACCTTTCATTTTGTACAAGACAAAAGCTTAGTACATGTCATCACCACTCCTCCTCTTCCTCTTTCTCCTTTCTAAACTTGCCTCCTCTTCCTTTCCTTCCCTTTTTGTTTTGGAGTCATTGTATATTATATTTGCTGATAGTGCTCTCATGCATTTACTGACATTTTCGAATGAAGTTCAGACTAAGCATATTATCTGTAGTTGCTCAAAGAGGGACAGCAAGAGAAGGTTGTACAATTGGTCTAGCCTGGGGAATAAAGGAAGATTATCTGATTAAAGTTGGAAAGAAAGCTCACCAACTACTTGGCGTGTAGAACTTGATATATTGGATATGGTGCTCAATGTGTTTATGACATTTTGGAATATCATATAAAACTCGAGGCAGTCCTGAAGATAATTGTACCTTATAATTTTGGGGTAAAACCATAGGATTACATTCTACTTTGGCAAATAACTGTTTATTAGAGACTAAAAACCTGAAATAGGCACTTCTAATGGCCATGCGGTGAGAGATATGTATCATAAATGGTGTGGGTATTGATCCACCAACTGAATAAATCATGCTTATAAACACTCTATCATCAGGAGACATGGTTACACAATACTGAACTCAAGTCGATCCTGGAAACAATCAATTACATGAGAGAGTATTCTGCTATAATGCTAACTTTGTCCTAACCCACACCTGAAACATAGGATGTTCACTTTGGCAAGTTGACCCATTTTGTAGATGTTTCTTCACATGTTGCAAGCTGCTTATATTTGTGAGAGCAGTATAGTGACTCTCAGGGTTATCTCCAAAAGACAGTTGGGAGAGCTTCAACTCCACAGATTTGAGTGGTATATGTAATGGTCATCTCTGCCTGCAAGGAGATATGACATGAGATAAAATTCTACCTTATTAGCCTGATGGGCTGACCAGATGGCCAGGGGATTGGAAAGAAAATGCTTGAAAAATTAATGAGAGGAGTTACAAGGAGAAAACCTTTGTTAGAGTATGGTGTATTTGTTTTTCCTATGAATGATTACTGAAGTGTTCATCTATAGACATGGCTGTCAATAATATGATAAAGAAATGATCCATGATGAGGATCAGTTAGCCTCTTTCAATGGACTTATGATCAAAATGGTTGTGATGATAGAGATGGAAGTTATATATAAGTTCAAAAACACAACCTTTATCTTAGCAAGTCTGATCTGACTGATATTTCTGCTTAGCAACCAATCTACCAGAAATAAAAAAAGGGAGTCCCTAGTATAACATTGTAGGCTTTTCTAGAACAGCTAGTTAGTTACCTGGTGGGCACATTGATTATACTGGGCACCGAAAAGCAGTTATTTTCTTCCACTAGTATAGGTACTTACTTTTTAAGTAGATTTGCTGTCCATGACTGGTCTGGTTCTGTTAACATTTATTGTCATCAGCATTTACTATTAGCTCTATTAATTGCTATTGGATGAACAATACGACTCATTTTTTATTGAAAAAGATGAGGCAGTGGACTTATCCCAGGAATGTTTGACTCAATCTTACAAACTTCATCATGTAGAAGTAGCTGATTTTTTTTTAAGATTTTATTTATTTATTTGACAGACAGACAGACAGAGATCACAAGTAGGCAGAGAGGCAGGCAGAGAGAGAGGGGGAAGCAGGCTCCCCACTGAGCAGAGAGCCCGATGCGGGGCTTGATCCCAGGACCCTGAGATCATGACCTGAGCCGAAGGCAGAGGCTTAACCCACTGAGCCACCCAGCCCCCACCCCTTTTTTAAGATTTTATTTATTTATTTGACAGACAGAACAGACAGAGATCACAAGTAGGAAGAGAGGCAGGCAGAGAGAGAGTAGCTGATATTTTAGAAAAGCAGTATTTTCTATTTTAGAAAAGCCTCTTGAAAACACAGTGACAAGATCAGTAATTTCTCCCATAATTATGAGTCTTAGAACATGTAATAGAAATGAAAGTGACAGCTTTTACTATTACATCTGACCCCCAAGTCATGCAAAAATTGGGAGTGGTTGTTGGTGTGTCATTGTACTGACTAATGATCAGTCCTGATTTTTCAAGGGGGTAAAACTGTTGCTTCACAATGGGACAAGAGAAGTATGACTGGAACCTAGGGATCAGCACCTGGAGAACTGTGACATCCAATAAAAAATTTAGGTGCACCAAGGTGGCTCAGTTGTTAAGAATCTGCCTTCACCTCAGGTCATTGTCCCTGGGTCCTGGGATTGAGCCCCACATCAGGCTCCTTGCTCAACGGGGAGTCTGCTTCTCCCTCTCCCACTCCCCCTGCTTCTGTTCCCTCTCTTGCTATGTCTCTCTCTGTCAAATAAATTAATAAAATCTTTTAAAAAGTAAATAAATAAAAGCTTCAACAGAATAATGTAGGTAGGCCCACCAAGACTCCTGTCTTTCAGGAATGAGTGTTGTGTTTATCTCATCAAGTAAAGAACTCCAACCAGTTTATATCTGAGGAAAGGAGAAAGATGTCATTTTAACAGAAAGAAGGAAGTTATAAGTACCAGCTATGACCTTGTGAAAGGATAAAAAAACAAGGTATATAGGAATGTGATAGCTACCTATATTTCTCTCTCTCTCTCTCTCTCAGGTACAATGTGCGTGTGAGTGTGAGAGAGTGTGTGTGTGTGTGTGTGTATGTGAGAGAGAAAGAGAAGAGAGGAAGAAAAGAGAGGTGTTGTATAATATAGATTCAATCTAATATATATGCTTTGTGATGTAGAACTTTTCTAATTAGATCCACAGATTACAGGATATTCAGATGGGACTCTGAAGTAAAGGGGAATAAATATTACTCAGAGAAAAATGCAGGTGACTGAGGGAAGTTGGATCTTTTCTTTTAGAAAGAGTATGAGAATGTCATTATTTTATGACCTATGGTTGTGATATTTTAAGTTGGAACATACTGGAACTATTGATGTAGAGGTTAAGTATAGGAAGAAGCCTGTGGGTCCTGCTGAAGAGCCAGGGCTGTGAACTGTGGCTCCTGGGTTTAGGCGGGTTCTCACCTGTCCCAATCTGCTTCTGCTCTGCCATCTTGTACACAAAGCCTGGGAAGGTAAACATCAACTGTTTGGTAACTAGGATTCACCAAGTGTGATTTGTATTTCACCAGTCACATGCACTTACATAACACTTGAGTTTGGGAACTAGTTATGGGAAGAGAGAAGTGGCCACATGTGGACCATTCTTTTTGCTAGCAGATACAGCCTGGCTGATGTGACTCTGGGGCCAGCAGTTCTGGCTTCATCTTCCTGGTGAGATGAATTATGGGTGAGATGTGCTGTTCTCCACTTTTCTAATTGTTAAAATATGGAATTTCTTATAGATGTAAAAAATTAATAAAATTAATTACAGGAACTCAACTGATAGTCTTTTGTTCATTCTGCTCTAATGTTTTGCTTTCCAGTGGGTGGCATTCAAATAGATCCTCAATGCTACTCTTCTTCTGCTTTATATTGAAACTTCATTATTTTCATGTGTAACATCTTACCTAATGTCAATGCATTTTTAATATTTATTTTATTTATTTATTTAGAGAGCATGTGCTGTGTGTAGGGGATGTGGAGAGGGAGAAAATGACTCAAGCAGACTCCACACTGAACACAGAGCCTGATACGGGCTCCATTTCATCACCCTGAAATCATGATATGAGCTGAAACCAAGAGTCGGACATTTAACCAACTGAGCCACCCAGGTGCCCCAGGGTATCAGAGCATTTAATAGATTTATCAATAGTGTACTTTGACCCAAACCTCTAAATATTATACAATAATTATGTCAAATATCTGTTACTTTTGGAAATTATTATTTTGATGATTAACAACACATTAGTTTTTAAACACATGGGTTTAGAAATCTACTTTTGGCTGGTTTATTTACATAACTATGGAAAAAATAAGATAGTTCATCACTCTGTTTTATATAATATAATTATATTTAAATACCATTGTGTAGTATACAGGTATTTTTATATATATCACCTTTAGTGTGTATGTGTGTGTGTGTGTGTGTGTGTGTGAGAGAGAGAGAGTATTACAGACCAGTGGAATTTGAAACATATGTAAATATGTGTATTTAAAAAAATAATGAAATCAAGAAATTTGTTTCCAACACCTCGGTCATAAAACTTTAGTCTTCAAAGAATGTTTCACCACTTTAACAAAAATTTTCAGGTCTTGATTACACAGACCCTCTGGTTTCTCACAATTTTAAAATGCATTAAAAACTTCGTGTGTGTATGTGTGTGTGTGTGTGTGTGTGTGTAAACATAAGTAATTAAAAGTTCATGACACGATGGAGTATTATGCCTCCATCAGAAAGGATGAATACCCAACTTTTGTAGCAACATGGATGGGACTGGAAGAGATTATGCTGAGTGAAATAAGTCAAGCAGAGAGAGTCAAGTATCATATGGTTTCACTTATTTGTGGAGCATAACAAAGAACATGGAGGACATGGGGAGATGGAGAGGAGAAGGGAGTTGGGGAAAATTGGAAGGGGAGATGAACCATGAGAGACTATGAACTCTGAAAAACAACCTGAGGGTTTTGAAGGGGCGGGGGTGAGAGGTTGGGGAACCAGGTGGTGGGTAATAGGGAGGGCACGTATTGCATGGAGCACTGGGTGTGGTGCAAAAACAATGAATACTTATACGCTGAAAAGAAATTTAAAAAAAGTGAAAAGAAAAAAAGTTCATGATTTGGGGTGCCTGGGTGGCTCAGTTGTTAAGCGTCTGCCTTTGGTTCAGGTCCTGATCCCAGGGTCCTGGGATCAAGCCCTGCATTGGGCTTCCTGCTCAGCAGGACACCTGCTTCTTCCTCTCTCCCACTCCTCCTGCTTGTATTCCCTCTCTTGCTGTCTTTCTGTCAAATAAATAAATAAAATCTTAAAAAAATAAATAAAAGTTCATGATTTATTTTTCTGAGGTTGTATTATAGGAAGAGTTGACATTTTAAATAGTTTTTATAATTAGCATTTAGATAACTGGTTTTTTTTTCTATTTTTATTTATTTATTTTTTTTTCAGCGTAACAGTATTCATTCTTTTTGCACGACACCCAGTGCTCCATGCAAAACGTGCCCTCCCCATCACCCACCACATAGATAACTGTTTTTAATTTGACTCAAATGCATCACTATGTAAAAAATGATTTCACTTTGCAGTAGATATTGAAAATCAAGTTACCTCTTAATTCTACACTTATGGCTATATTGCAACCAACTGATTTAAGTTTTTTCCAGTAATTTTGAGAAATCATATGCCTAGCTAGATGGAACATTGACTTATTGTTGTTTTGAAATTTCTATACACTTTTATTCTCACTGTTAATTTTATTACTTCCTCCAGAATTCTTTTTATAGATACTCAGCAGTCACTGTTTCTGTAAATGAAGTAGATCTATGAACGTAGGAGGACAGTAGAGGTTTGATATACAGACATTTTAAAGTATATTACACAGAAATCTGGCTTATGTAATGATTGTGGTTTTAACTATTAAAAATCCATTGTTGCTCTATTAGAATGGAACTTGACACATTGCGTGGAAGCTACAAATAATCAAGATTCAGATCTATTCCCCTGATGACCTCAGAGGATCTGTTACAAAACAGATGTTCAGTTAAGTGTGACCTGAAATGTTGTAAGAGCTATTTTTGCAGATTCTGGGTCCTTTCTTCATGCTTATGACCACACAGAGTAAACCATTTATGAGTGGGATTATTTTTTGAGTCCTTAGAATAGTTCCTTTCAAGCAGTAAGCACTGAAGTAGCTTCTTGTTGACAACAAATCACAATAATCCACACAACTATGACTTATCTTTAATCTCCATAGCAACAGAATATATTTTGTTTTGCGGTATAATCCAGTTTATTTTCTAAAATAGCCACATGGGCATCTCCCCATCTCTTGTACTCTCGGAAGATAAAGTAAAATTTAAAGAGACACTAGATTAAAAAAAAAAAAAAAGAGAGACACTAGGTTCAAAGGGCAATCTTTTATTAACAAAACACTGGTGTGTTTCATATATACACACAGGTACATATACAAGTGCACATATATATGCATATAAGATCTGTGCATACCATTTAGAGAAATAAAATTAGTATTTTACATAAAAATGCAGTATTTCTCATGAGATATGTCAGTGATGTAAAGAGCAAAGGGATTTACAATGGCTTTCTTGCCATTTGTAAGGAGGCCTTAATAGGCATAAAATATTATATGTTGTATATAAATTATATATAATTATAAATTACTATGTATTATAAATGATATGTAAATGTATATTATATAAAAATTAAAAATTTAGATTGTATGTTAAATAGAAAAATATTAAGGCAGAAAAATATGAATAAAAGGGCACAGTTAGTTAACAGTGTTGGCATTGAAAAGGGTGTTGAACTATGAAGAAAGATTAATATCATCTTCATAAAAATGTTATTTGTGTGTCATTTGCTTTTAATAAATTAAATAGTTTAGGCATGTATAATTATTACTGTAGGTTTATAGAGTATAAAAAAGTACCTACTATGTTGGTACAAAACTTTGGGTATAATGAGGATTAAAAAAAAAAAGTTAAAATGTACCATGAAATTTCATTTGCCCTATTGCAATAATTGGGAATGGACAACACAATTTTTGGTAAATAACCTTTGGAAAGTCAAAGTAGGATGTCTTGGTGAATTCTGTGAGCCAATAAATACTTTGGTGAATCATTTTTGGGGTTATTTTTTAGCCTATCAGAACTTTGTAATATTACATAATTCATGTTAGTAAGACTTTTGTAGAGGCACTTCTTAAGGGATTAAATCCTTTTTAATGAGAATATTCCATCAATGGAATATTTGTCCTTTCTAAGACTTGACTGTGATGACAGAACAGTTGGTCATTTCAATTGACTCAGTCTGAAAAAAAAACCTTCATTTGAGTAGGTGTTTAAATCATACAGACAATTAACTGCATTTTTCACTTACCAAGTTATACTTTAATTGCAAAAATGCGAACTTAGACAAAATTTTTTCATAAATTTAAATATTTGAAAATTGAAGTTTAGTGTAGATGATAAATTACTTCCACCTGCCACCTTCTGGGAAACTAATTTTGAATCATTCTTAATTCTTAAAGGGATGAAAATAGGTGTAATTCACATCTCAAGAATCTAAATGTTCTCTTGAATCTACATTTTTCTCTGCATTCCTTTAATACCCAGCTTTTCAATGAGATGAAAAAAAGGCACAATGGTGTTGAAGTAAGCTGTCATATAGATGTTAAGAGCAGGGTGCCTTGGTGTCTCAGTCAGTTGAGCGTTGGACTCTTGATTTTGGTTCAGGTCATGATTTTAGGGTCTTGAGATGAAACCTTGAGTCCACCTCTGAATTCAGCATGGAGTCTGCTTGAGATTCTGTGTTTGGGGGCACCTGAGTGGCTCAGTTGGTTAAGCATCTGCCATCAGTTCAGGTCATGATCTCAGAGTTATGAGATCCAGCCCCATGTCAGGCTCCCTGCTCAGTGGGGAGTCTGCTTCTCCCTCTTCCTCTGCCCTTCCCTCTGCTCATGCTCACTCTCTCTCTCTCTCTCTCTCAAATAAATAAATAAATAAGTAAATAAGATCTTAGAAATAAAAGTTTTTAAGACCTCAATAAAAACTCAATTGACCCTTGAGCAAGGGGGTCTGTATTTTTGATGTAGTGCAGTATTATAAATGTATTTTTCTCATGATTTTCTTATCTCTATCTTAGTTTAGTGTATGAATGTAATATAAAACAAAATATGTGTTAATTGATTTTATGTTATTCATAAGGGTTCTGGTCAACAGCAGCCTATTAGTAGTTAAGTTTTTGGGAAGTCAAAATTTACAAGCCGGTGTTCCACTGTGGGGGAGGTGGAAGTGTCAGAGATCCCAGCACCTGCGTGATTGAAGGTCCAACTCTACGAATCTCCTTATTGGGATAGTAGTCAGTTGATCAAGCAGCTCATTAAACATAATCTGCCTATATTCACTTTATCAAGAACAACTGATCTACATTGAGACATTTATTATATTCCCTTTAGTCTTGTACATAAAATATGTCTTAAGAAATGATTCTTTGAAATATATCTGCATTCTATTTGTCTCCACAAACTTATCTTAGTAAACCATTTCTTTCCCTTTTCCAACTACATTTCTGACATCTTTCTAAATATAAACCCTCCTACTAATGTGCCTGTTAATTTCCAACCATCAGATAACATCAGTGCATTTTCAGGCAACAAAAATAACTATATTGCTTTGATTAGTTTAAGCTATTTTCACAGGCAACATTTTCTAATAATTTTGGGTTAACACCCTATAAATTTTTAAAAAGATTTTATTTATTTATTTGAGAGAGAGACAGTAGAGAGAGTATGAGAGGGGAGAATGTCAGAGAAGAAGCAGACCTCCCATGGAGCTGGGAGTCCAATGTGGGACTCAATCCTGGGACTCCGGGATTTGGGATCCGGACCCAAACTGAAGGCAGTTGCTTAACCAACTGAGGCACCCACGTGCCCTAACTCCCTATATTTTATGTATAAAAATATGTGCTAAGCTTTCTTTACCTTTGTAAACATGTGATCTTTTTTTCTATCTATAATCTTTTCTCCTTTGTGATACCTCATCTTTTATGACCACTCAAAAACCAACTTCTCTGAAAAACCTTCCTTGATTGCCCTAGGCCGAGTCAAGTGTTCTTGTTCTCTTTTATTACTTTTTGTTCTTTTAGTGTTCTGTAATTCTTTTGTTGGAGACTTCTACCTGAACTTTAAAATATGAGGGCAGGGACATTGTCATTTTGTGTCCACAGAATTTAGCAAAGAAGCTGCCACACTGTGATCACTTAAGTTTATTAAAAAAAAAAAAAAAATCCTTGTTGGTAAGAAGTAAAAGGAAATTCTATGTGAGTTATAATATTTTCACTTTGTAGTTGTGTAGCAGTTGTAACATTGAAAAAGTAAGGAAAAAATAGTTTGTAACTTGCTTTTTTGTTGCTATCTTGGTGTATTCATTATGAGGCATAAGGTTTGCAATAAATAACACTTATTCTCATAGTACAAATGATACTTTTTTTTTTTTAAATTAATTTATTTATTTTTATTTGCTTATTTACAGCATAACAGTGTTCATTGTTTTGGCATCACACCCAGTGCTCCATGCAGTACGTGCCCTCCCTATTACCCACCACCTGGTTCCTCAACCTCCCACCCCACCCCACCCCCTCCCGCCGCCCCTTCATAACCCTCTGGTTGTTTTTCAGAGTCCATAGTCTCTCATGGTTCATCTCCCCTTCCAGTTTCCCTCAACTCCCTCTCCTCTCCATCTCCCCATGTCCTCCATGTTATTTGTTATGCTCCACAAATAAGTGAAACCATATGATACTTGACTCTCTCTGCTTGACTTATTTCGCTCAACATAATTTCTTCCAGTCCTGTCCATGTTGCTACAAAAGTTGGGTATTCGTCCTTTCTGATGAAGGCATAATACTCCATTGTGTATATGGACCACATCTTCCTTATCCATTCATCCGTTGAAGGGCATCTTGGTTCTTTCCACAGTTTGGCGACCGTAGCCATTGCTGCAATAAACATTGGGGTACAAATGGCCCTTCTTTTCACTACATCTGTATCTTTGGGGTAAATACCCAGCAGTGCAATTGCAGGGTCATAGGGAAGCTCTATTTTTAATTTCTTGAGGAATCTCCACACTGTTCTCCAAAGTGGCTGCACTAACTTGCATTCCCACCAACAGTGTAAGAGGGTTCCCCTTTCTCCACATCCTCTCCAGCACACGTTGTTTCCTGTCTTGCTAATTTTGGCCATTCTAACTGGTGTTAGGTGGTATCTCAATGTTGTTTTAATTTGAATCTCCCTGATGGCTAGTGATGATGAACATTTTTTCATGTGTCTGATAGCCATTTGTATGTCTTCGTTGGAGAAGTGTCTATTCATATCTTCTGCCCATTTTTTGATATGATTATCTGTTTTGTGTGTGTTGAGTTTGAGAAGTTCTTTGTAGATCCTGGATATCAACCTTTTGTCTGTACTGTCATTTACAAATATCTTCTCCCATTCCGTGGGTTGCCTCTTTGTTTTGTTGACTGTTTCCTTTGCTGTGCAGAAGCTTTTGATCTTGATGAAGTCCCAAAAGTTCATTTTTGCTTTTGTTTCCTTGGCCTTTGGAGACATATCTTGAAAGAAGTTGCTGTGGCTGATATCGAAGAGGTTACTGCCTATGTTCTCCTCTAGGATTCTGATAGATTCCTGTCTCACGTTGAGGTCTTTTATCCATTTCGAGTTTATCTTTGTGAATGGTGTAAGAGAATGGTCGAGTTTCATTCTTCTACATATCGCTGTCCAGTTTTCCCAGCACCATTTATTGAAGAGACTGTCTTTTTTCCATTGAATATTTTTTCCTGTTTTGTCGAAGATTATTTGACCATAGAGTTGAGGGTCCATATCTGGGCTCTCCACTCTGTTCCACTGGTCTATGTGTCTGTTTTTATGCCAGTACCACGCTGTCTTGGTGATCACAGCTTTGTAGTAAAGCTTGAAATCGGGTAACGTGATGCCGCCAGTTTTGTTTTTGTTTTTCAACATTTCCTTAGCAATTCGGGGTCTCTTCTGACTCCATACAAATTTTAGGATTATTTGCTCCAGCTCTTTGAAAAATATCGGTGGAATTTTGATCGGAATGGCATTAAAAGTATAGATTGCTCTAGGCAGTATAGACATTTTAACAATGTTTATTCTTCCAATCCAAGAGCATGGAACAGTCTTCCATCTTGTTGTGTCTTCTTCAATTTCTTTCATGAGTGTTCTGTAGTTCCTCGAGTACAGGTCCTTTACTTCTTTGGTTAGGTTTATGCCCAGGTATCTTATGGTTCTTGGTGCTATAGTAAATGGAATCGATTCTCTAATTTCCCTTTCTGTATTTTCATTGTTAGTGTATAAGAAAGCCACTGATTTCTGTACATTGACTTTGTATCCTGCCACGTTACTGAATTGCTGTATGAGTTCTAGTAGTTTGGGGGTGGAGTCTTTGGGGTTTTCCATATAAAGAATCATGTCATCTGCGAAGAGAGAGAGTTTGACTTCTTCCTTGCCAATTTGGATACCTTTTATTTCTCTTTGTTGTCTGATTGCCGTTGCTAGAACTTCTAATACTATGTTGAACAAGAGTGGTGAGAGTGGGCATCCTTGTCGTGTTCCTGATCTCAACGGGAAGGCTGCAAGGTTTTTCCCATTGAGGATGATATTTGCTGTGGGTCTTTCATAGATAGATTTTATGAAGTTCAGGAATGTTCCCTCTATCCCTATACTTTGAAGCGTTTTCATCAGGAACGGATGCTGGATTTTGTCAAATGCTTTTTCTGCATCAATTGAGAGGACCATGTGGTTCTTCTCTCTTCTCTTATTGATGTGTTCTATCACACTGATTGATTTGCGAATGTTGAACCGACCTTGCAACCCAGGGATGAATCCCACCTGGTCATGGTGGATAATCTTTTTAATGTGCTGCTGGATCCTGTTTGCTAGGATCTTGTTGAGAATCTTTGCATCCATATTCATCAGTGATATTGGTCTGAAATTCTCCTTTTTGGTAGGGTCTTTGCCTGGTTTGGGGATCAGGGTAATGCTGGCTTCATAAAAAGAGTCTGGAAGTTTTCCTTCTGCTTCAATTTTTTGGAACAGCTTCAGGAGAATTGGTGTTATTTCTTCTTTGAAAGTTTGGTAGAATTCCCCAGGGAATCCGTCAGGTCCTGGGCTCTTGTTTTTTGGGAGGTTTTTGATCACTGCTTCAATCTCATTACTAGATATCGGTCTATTCAGGTTGTCAATTTCTTCCTGGTTCAATTTTGGGAGTTTGTAGCTTTCCAGGAATGCATCCATTTCATCTAGGTTGCTTAGCTTATTGGCATATAACTGTTGGTAATAATTTCTGATGATTGTTTCTATTTCCTTGGTGTTGGTTGTGATCTCTCCCTTTTCATTCATAATTTTATTAATTTGGGCTTTCTCTCTTTTCTTTTGGATTAGTGTGGCCAATGGTTTATCGATCTTATTGATTCTTTCAAAAAACCAGCTTCTAGTTTCATTGATACGTTCTACTGTATCTCTTGTTTCTACCTCATTGATCTCTGCTCTAATCTTGATTATTTCCCTTCTTGCATGTGGAGTTGGTTTGATTTGTTGTTGATTCTCCAGTTCTTTAAGGTGTAGAGACAGCTGGTGTATTCTGGATTTTTCAATGTTTTTGAGGGAGGCTTGGATGGCTATGTATTTCCCCCTTAGAACCGCCTTTGCTGTATCCCATAGGTTTTGGACCGAGGTGTCTTCATTCTCATTGGTTTCCATGAATTGTTTAAGTTCATCTTTGATCTCCTGGTTGATCCAAGCATTCTGAAGCAAGGTGGTCTTTAGCTTCCAGGTGTTTGAGTTCCTTCTGAACTTTTCCTTGTGATTGAGTTCCAGTTTCAAAGCATTGTGATCGGAGAATATGCAGGGAATAATGTCAGTCTTTTGGTATCGGTTGAGTCCTGCTTTGTGACCCAGTATGTGGTCTATTCTGGAGAAGGTTCCATGTGCACTTGAGAAGAATGAGTATTCTGTTGTTTTAGGGTGGAATGTTCTGTATATGTCTATGAGGTCCATCTGGTCCAATGTTTCATTCAATGCTCTTATTTCTTTATTAATTTTCTGCTTCGATGATCTGTCTATTTCTGAGAGAGGCGTATTAAGATCTCCTACTATTATTGTATTCATATCAATATGGCTCTTTATCTTGATTAATAGTTTTCTTACGTAATTGGGTGCTCCCATATTGGGGGCATAGATATTCACAATTGTTAGATCGTCTTGGCGGATAGTACCTTTAAGAATTATGTAGTGTCCTTCTGTATCTCTGACTACAGTCTTTAGTTTAAAATCTAATTTATCTGATATGAGAATTGCTACTCCGGCCTTCTTTTGAGGCCCATTGGCATGAAAGATGCTTCTCCATCCCTTCACTTTCAGTCTGGGTGTATCCTTAGGTTCAAAATGGGTCTCTTGTAGACAACATATGGATGGGTCCTGTCGTTTTATCCAATCTGCAACCCTGTGTCGTTTTATGGGCGCATTTAGGCCATTCACATTGAGAGTGATTATTGAGAGATAGGTTTTTATTGACATCGTGTTGCCTTTGAAGTCTTTCTGTCTATAGATTGTTTCTATATTTCTGTTCAATGATATTCTTGGGATTTTTTCTCTTTTATAGGACCCCCTTAATATTTCTTGCAGTGTCGGCTTGGTGGTTGCATAGTCTTTTAAGCCTTGCTGGTCTTGGAAACTCTTTATCTCTCCATCCATTTTAAATGTCAGTCTTGCTGGATAGAGTATTCTTGGTTGCATGTTCTTCTCATTTAGTACTCTGAATATATTTTGCCAGCCCTTCCTGGCTTTCCAGGTCTCTGTGGAAAGGTCTGACGTTATTCTAATGGGCTTTCCTCTGTATGTAAGAAGCTTCTTTGTCCTAGCTGCTTTTAAGAGGGTCTCTCTTGAAACATAATTCCCCATTTTAATGATAAGGTGCCGTGAGGACTTTCGAGAATCTAAAATCTTGGGAGGAGATCTTTCTGCCTCTAGTACATGAACATTGTTTCCATTCGTGAGATTGGGAAAATTTTCATAGACAACTTCTTCCACTATATCTTCTAGACTTCTTTCTTTTTCTTCCCCTTCAGGGATTCCAATAATTCTGACGTTGGAACGTTTCATGGCATCGTTTATTTCCCTGATTCTGTTTTCGTGGCTTCTGAGCTGTTTGTTCCAGGCTTCCTCCTGATCCTTTCTCTCTATCTGTTTGTCCTCCAGATCACTAATTCTATCTTCTGTCTCAGTTACCCTAGCTTTTAGAGAATTTAGATTGGACTGGAACTCATTGAGAGCATTTTGAACATCATCCCTGGTGGCTTTCAGTTCTGCCCTAACATTGTGAACATCCTCCCTGGTGGCTTTCAGTTCTGCCCTAATCAATTCTGTTTGGTCATCCATGGCTTTCTCCAACCTAGCTATTGCCTGGATAATTGTTAGTCTGAATTCCTTTTCTGACATATTGTCTATGTCGATAGCCATTAGTTCTGTTGCAGAAGGCCCATCCTCTGTATTTTTCTTCTGTTGGGTATTCCTCCTCCTAGTCATTTTGGTAAGAGATGACTGAACAGATGCAGCTGGACTTATCGATTGTGGTGCAGTCAATGTGCACCCTGGAACGCTTCTGTGCAATCAGGATTCCCCACCCAAATGAGAGAAAAAAGAAGAGAAAAAGAAATAGAGAAGAAGAAAGAAAAAAAAAGGGGAAAGAAAAAAGGAAGAAAAAAAAAAGAGAGAGAGAGATAGGAAAAAAAGGGAAGATACAAGAGAAGGCTCAGCCCAAATGGGCCACAAGGTAAGATTTGTGGAGTATACAAACAAAAACAGACAGACAAAAAGAGTGATAAAAATATATGACAAGAGAAAAAAATATGTATATATAAGCAAAAAAAAAGGGAAAAACCTCTTCAGAAAGAACCCCAAGTATAAGATTTATATATTGTCAGGACAGACACAAATTCACAGAAACACTGACAGAAGGAAAAATTGGGAGAATGGTTATAGATTCTCAGTGTGGGTGAGGAAGGTTATTTTGATTCTTCCTGAAGGTATCTTGATGTTTTTGTTAAGGGACTCAACTTTCCTAAGTTACAGGGGGATTAGAAACTGGTTTGCCTATAGGGGTAGCATTGATTGGGGAAAGGGGGTTACCTTGAAGTTTAACTCTATATGTATAGTAGAAAATAAAAATTAAAAAGAGAATAAACTAGACTAAACTAAGTTAAAATTAAAAAAATAGAAAAACAAAAGAAAAACACGGGTGTATGTATCAAAAATTTCAGGTTAGAAGGTTATTAAAGAATTTGATGTACTGGACATCTCAGTGTGATGGTAAATAGGTTAAAAATTATCTGTATGTATTAAAAAAAAGAAGAACCAGATTATTGGTAAAGAGTTAAAAATAAAAGTTGTATTTATGAAGTAGTGGTGGTTGTTCTCTTGTAGTCTTTTTTTTTTTTTTCCTTCCTTCCTGGTTGGTTTTCTGGGGGAGGGGCCTGCCACATGGGTTTTCAGACAATGATGTTCCCTGAGTTAGGTCCTCCCACTCCCCTCAAGGGGGTGAGCTCTTTTTTTTTTCAGGAAACTGTTTTTTTTTTTTTTCAGCCTTTTGTTCTCTGGGGGTTTTTATGTTCTTTCATCTGCTTTCTCTCGCCTTGACAGCTTTTGATGGTTTTTGGAGGTTTAGAGGAGAGCAAACAGCACCCCAACCTCCCTCTCAAAGAGAAGCCTCAGACTGTTTTGCAAAAGCTGCTGGCAGAGTTGGTTCTGGGTCACTGTCCCTGGGGATGCAGGAGCTCCTCGTTGTACCCAAAACCAGGGCAGCGGTGGCTGTCTAGGCAGCTCCAGACCGCCAGAGAGGTTCCGAGCAGAGATTGCGCACTGAGATTTTCCCGCTGTCCCGGGCTGGGAATGTCTGGTTTTTCCTGCTGCCAGAGCTCCAGGCTAGCGCCTATGAGCACCTATCCCAAGGGAGGGTGTGGGACGCGCGCGTTTCAGGATTGCCGTCAGGCCAGGCTCCCAGCCCCTCACGGGAGACAGACCCCACTCGTTCTCAGGCGCGCTGGCGTTCAGGTGCACTCGCGGCTCAGGGACGGAGACCTGATTTCTCCGCCGCACTCTCTCTGGCTCCGCGCCAGGGGAGGCTGTCCTGGGTCCGGGGACTTAGGTCCCTGACCCTAACCGCCCAGGTTCCCACTATTACCCCCCCCACCGCGATCCTTTGCTGTTTGTTTTTTGAGTGCTTTCAACCAGACTCCAAGTTAATGCTGCTCCCCAGACGCAGAGCACTCTTGTGTTGGGGTGTTACTTTCCAATCGGTCACCTCTGGTGGCTCCCTCCCCCTTTTGTTTATCTTCCGATATCAGTCCGATGCTCCCAGTCTGCTTTACCTGCCACTGGCGTCTTCTGCTCCAGTAGAGATCCCGACGTGTATAATTCTGATCTCAGGCTGATTTCATGGGTGGTCAGAGTTCTTTGGTAGGTAATCAGCTCACTTTAGGGTACAGGTTGAAATGGTGCCTCCTCCTACTTCCCCGCCATCTTGCTCCTCCACAAATGATACTTTTAACACAATTCTACCTTCATCTGCCAACTGGTATGCGAATTATATGTAGAGATGTGATTTTTAAATAATATTTTAAGAAACTCACTATGGTTGAAGAGAAAAAGTAATGCTAGGTAGAATTCTGGTGGAATGTAATGCAGAGGAAATCATTCTGGTGTGAATGCTGATACATTTTCATTAGCAGTGATAAAGAAAACAGAGACATTAAGTTGGCACACAGCTGGTGTTTACTAATATTTCAGGGAATCAAGCATATACATATTGTCTCTCTGTAAAAAGGTAAATTCCTAGAGAATCTTATTTGTTAATGGTCAAGCTGATCAGCTGAAAGGTGATAAAAATGGTGGTTTGTGTTATAGCAGGCTAACTTAGCAGGGAACACTTTGCTTCTCATGGTTTTCCTTAAAAAAATTCTTATGAGTTCAGCTGTGAAGATTATGTGCTGTCTCTGTGATAGTTGCTGGATTGGGGTCCTTCTGTAAGTGCCTCCCCTTTAGGTCAGACAGGCATCATGTTTTTAATGTGTTTTCTTAGCTAATATGTTCACATGGAAAGTTTGTTTCTACTCTCTTGAGACTTACATGTGTGAATTTAACTATATTGGTTATTATCCCAAGATGATATTTATGATTACTTACCTTTCTGTAATAGTTTCATAATAAACTGACTCTGTTCATTTTACAGTCAATACTGAGATCCAATCCCAAGTACCAATGTCTTCACTATTTATAGCAATGATTCCCATTGGATGTCTCCATTTCTCCCTTAATTTCAATCCATGTTGAATACCCTCACTAGCTTATTTTGCTTATGACATCACTTAAATGATATCTTTCTCCTGTTTAAAAATTTTAAATGTCTATTTTCTGAGAGATTAATTTGAAACTTTTATTTATATTTCTCTCTTGATCAATTAGATCTTATCCCATCTTTACACTCTTCTTTGGTATTCCTGTATGGAAACCACAACCCTTACTTTCTCTAACCATTTTCTGCACAGTCCTATCCCTGACCCTTATGCCCTTTTTCCTTCAGGAAATTTTGTTGATCACCCAAAGCCTACAGTAGTTGCCCCTCCTTTGATTTTGTACAGTACTTCTTGTTTGCACACTACTTTGGCAATAAATATCTAATGAATTCTAGAAGGACCTTTCTTTTTAATTGCATGACTTATCTCTCAATTGTATTTAAAAGGTATGAAAGGTTTATATTGTATCTCCACTAACTTATAACATATTTTGTACAAAATCAGTACTAATAAATATTAAAAGTTTTCATAAGGACCTACTTTCCTTTCCCTTCATTGGTTCTCCTCAAAGTCTTCCTTCCATTGAACTTCTGAAGTTCATATTCAGAGAAAGGAATTCTGGAAGCAACATGAGAAATCCTAAATTTATTGTAGTTTATTTTGTTATAGTCTCATCCTTCCAGATTAATAAAAGATGGTGATAATAATGTTTAAATAACTAACGTAAGATTCCCTAAAGTAGTTCAGCCCATTGCCATTATGTCAGTTGTCAACTAATTGCCTGCCAGCTCCAAATAGAACCTTAATTGCTTGCTCTGTGATAACGGAACTCTGCCCGGTGATAGTGTTCTTTGCCGGTTGGCAAATGCTAAACCTCGTCAGTAGAGGGCACTGATGAGGCTCTGGCAGAAGAAGGGCCTGCCTGTGTGCTACTGTAGGTGACCCTCCACAGCAAGAGGCTTCAGCGGCAGCTTGTTGGAGTAGAGAAAGGTCTGATGAGGGTGATGAAGAATTTAGGTCTGTTGCTTTGCCACCCTCTCATCCTGTCAAGCAATATCACCCTGCCAACAGCCTACATACTAAAACTTTACTCTCAAATAGAATTTGATTTTTAAAGGGAAATCCCTAATATTATTCTTTAAATTTCTTAGAGCAATATATTTAGTGGAAAATTATCATCTCTATATTGTCAGGTCTTGGATATTTATGTCAATATACTTGTCAATATTTTTATGTTATTTTGCAGTCATTAGGTAAGTCAGTCATCATTGCTTGCTTATTTGTTTTGTTTTACTGTGCTGTATTTAAATTCATCTTTCTCTCATTTTTAAGGTAGTTGATTTTGCATTTTAGTGGCTGTGATGTGCTATAGTTTTTTTTTTGTTTGTTTTGTTTTGTTTTTATGCTGCTTCAGGGTGATCGAACTTCCTAAACTATGGGTTAGTGTTTATTTTGTAAAATTTAGAAAAAATTAGACCCTTATTTCTTCAAATATAATCTCTGCTACTTCTCTTTTGAACCTTTATTTACATGTAAATTTAGCCCCTGGAGAATATCCCACAGGTTACTAACACTTTGCCTCTTGTTTTTGAATATTTCTTCTCTCTGCTTTAATTTGGAAATGCCTAATGAATTATCTTCAAGTTTATTAATGTTTATTTTCTAATTTCTAATCTACTTTAAAGCCCTTATGTATATATGTATGTGTGTGTATGCAAATGTTTTTAGAGAATAATTTTTTTGGTTCTAGAATTTCCATTCACTTCATTTCTCTTCTGAAATTTATCTTCTGTTAATTATTAGATCTACTTTTCCTACAATTCAAAATAATACATTTGTAATAATTGTTGCTAAGTCCTTGTCTGCTAATTCTAATAGCTGTGTTGTCTGTACTTATACTTTAAAACACTGTATTTTCTCTTCGTTACTTGCCAAATACATATCTACTTGTGTGTGTGGGTGTGTGTGTGTATGTGCATAGGTTTTTTGTCAATTTTCATTATATTCACAGCACTGTATATGAGTAAAATAACTATATATACATTGAAGCATAGCATTACATTATTCCATTCATTTATCAGAGTGAAAGCTCTTTCCTCTATGTGGCAGATTGGGTGGGCAAGTAAACTTAGAGATTCCTTCTAAGTCAAGTTGAGTTAGAGAGGAGCTATGGATTGAATTAAAACCTCTATAACTTCTGCTGTTTTGGAAAAATGTGTGGTGTGTGAGGCCTGTTTTGGGAGAGACCTGAAAAAAATCTAGGTTTGGTGTGAGAAGACTCAGTATGCAAGTGAAGTAACAAATGAGGGTTTTCAAAAAAAAAATAGACAAAAAAAATTCTCCATAGAAGAATGGTTAATACAGACAAGAGAGTAGGGGCAATAGCGTACTGAGGAAGAAGAGATAAATTGTCTCCTGGTGTATTAGGGCTCCCTGGTAGGAAACAGAATCAACATGTAACATATATCTTATTTTATATTGTGGAGGCTGTCAAGCCCAAAATCTGTAGGGCAAGCTGGCAACCTAGAAATTCAGGTAAAAGTTATAGCCTTAAGTGTAAAACCTAGAAACTCAGGCAGAATTTCTGTGTTGCAGTATGGAGGCAGAATTCCTTCTTTGAGAACCCTCTTAAGATCTTTAATTGATTGGATAAAGCCTATTCACATTATAAATGCTGATCTGCTTTATTTATAGTTAGATGATTGTAAATGTGGATCATATATAAAAATTCACTTTGCAGCAACATCTAGAATAGTGTTTGACCAAATAAATCCATAGTCTAGTCAAGTTGACATATAAAATTAACCACTTATTATACCTGGAGGGCCAAGGAAAATTTTATAGGGAGGATAGCAATTTAAAGGACTCTTAAAATAATGTTTGAAATATGGGAGTAGAAGAATATGGGCAGGCATTTCACCTAAAAGAAATGGCAAGGACAAGATCTGCAAGGATGAAAATCTGGCAATCACTAAAATTTCCAAATACAGTACAATTCCTTTGAGCTAATGCTTACAGTTCAGTTCCACCTCTGCTCAAGGCCAAGCTGTCCAGTTGTGTGGAGAAAGAAAAGGTGAAATTATATACATAACAGAATCATAAAATCTTTTTTTTAAAGATTCTATTTATTTATTTGACAGAGAGGGAGAGATCACAAGTAGGCAGAGAGGGAGGCAAAGAGGGGCGTGGGAAGCAGCCTCCCCACTGAGCAGAGAGCCTGATGCGGGGCTCGATCCCAGGACCCTGAGATCATGACCTGAGCCGAAGGCAGAGGCTTTAACCCACTGAGCCACTGAGGTACCCTAGAATCATAAAATCTTAAAAGTTGAAAACGCTTCAGTAATCATTTATTCCAACATTTCACTTAGTGTAGAATTTCTAAATTATCCACCTGTCATTTGGAGACCTAGTTTCCTCTTGATTATTTGAAGTTTGGGCGTCTAATTCTCTAATGGGGCTGATAATGTGAAGATTTGTATTTAATTGCAAGAACATTCTATAATTCTCAGAATGGTAGTGGTATAGTGGTTAGGGCAGAACTCAGTAGGCAGTATTTCTTGGCTCTAATCCAAGTTCTAGCACTCATTAGCAGTGTGACCATACGTACATTGTATAACTTTTGTGTCTCCAGTAATGTCATGTGTAACGTGGGAATAGTAACCATGCCTACCTCCTAGGAATGTTGTTAGAAATACCTGAGATAGTCCCAGTAAAGTGCTAGCATCTTGCCTATATAATAATGTATATTCACTATTATTATTATTATAAGAACTAACACTGTAATATTAATGTAGCAATAATCCAAAAATAACATAACATTATATTGGTGAAAGAGGACATTCACCTAGTTGTGGGGTTAGAGCAGGATTGGAACTCTTCTCACAAGAAAAATGTTCTGATCATTTCCTTTCCTAGTTTAAACATTTTCAATTCATTCAACCATTATTCATAAGGTATTTTCCAAATTTTTGATTCTAGGCATTCTTTAGAGTATACTATATTTACCAATGTTCTTGAAATATGTTGCCTAGAAATTAAAGTTACTCCAAATATGCCCTAATCAGAGTGCATCATCCCGCAGAACTGTTTCTTTTTTTGAGAAAATACTGACTTCTGTTTATGTATGATAAACTTGTGTCAGTCCTCCCCCCCCGCCACAAATTGATGGCTCTATGGAATTTATAGTAAACTAACTCTTAGGTGTTACCACATGATCCATTATTAGGTCAAGTTCTTCCCTCTTATTTATCAGTAGTTGCTGTATACTTAATGTGCTCCAACCAAAAGCAGGAGTTTTTCTTTATTTATACAAAGTTCTACCATATTTGTTACTTATTAAATCATTTATTAGAGTTTGCTGAGCATCCATGTTTTTACCAACTCTGACTCTATTAACTTATTAAATTTTATTCCACTTGGTGGCAGTCACAGTTTGATAAATAAAACTTCTATGTCTTAATCTAAGGCTTTTAAAAACATTTACATGAGTTCAGGATCAAGTTAAGTCCTTGAGAACACCATCCACAGGCCCTCCCTCCAGACAATACTGATATGTTTAAATCTTTGGGGTAAGGTTTTTGAAATAAGAATTTACCTAACTCCTCTGCCATCTACTTCTTTTTTTTTAAAAAAAGATTTTATTTATTTATTTGTTAGAGCGAGAGAGAGAGAACGCAGGCAGGCAGAGTGACAGGCAGAGGCAGAGGGAGAAGCAGGCTCCTTGTGGGGCAAGGAGTGCAATGCAGGACTCGATCCCAGGACACTGGGAAAATGACCTGATCCAAAGGCAGCTGCTTCACTGACTGAGCAGGGATGCCACCCAGGCATCCCTGCAATCTACTTCTCATTTATCTCTCAGGACCAATTGAATATCTTGAGATACTTTCTCAAAGTTCCTGCTAAATAAGATTTCTAATTTAGAGAACCCCAAATAAACTGTTACTATTACATGATTAATTTTTAGTAAATCTGTATGTATTACAAAACGATATCCTCTACCTTCAATGTGCTCATAATCATTTGGTTAAATATGGAATGGGCTCCTTGAAAGGAAGGCAACACTGATCACATTCCGGGGAATAAATCATTAATGGGTAATCAGAAGATGCTCACTACTCAGGAAAATACTTGCTTTCCCTTCTTTCTGAGCCACTTGCAAATAGATAGAGCTAAATAGTTGGGTTCTGAACAGTGGAATTTGAGTGGATGAGATATCTACTCTTCAAGGACCAAGACTTTTTTTTAAAATTTTTTAAAATTTTTTTATTTTTTTGGAAATTAAATTTTTTAATTTATTTCGTATTTTTTTAATAAACTTATAATGTATTTTTATCCCCAGGGGTACAGGTCTGTGAATCGCCAGGTTTACACACTTCACAGCACTCACCATAGCACATACCCTCCCCAAGGACCAAGACTTTTAACAGTATTCATTCTTTTTGCACAACACCCAGTGCTCCATGCAAAACGTGCCCTCTCCATTACCCACCACCTGTTCCCCCAACCTCCCACCCCTGACCCTTCAAAACCCTCAGGACCAAGACTTTTAAGAAGCAGGCATGTTATCTCCATGCTCTCTCACTTTATTTTTGTCTATTCTGGTTGTAGAGAATTTATTTTTGTCTAATCTGGTTATAGAGAATTACAATGTTTTAGGGAATGAGAGCTTTAAGATGTATGGATACTGTTTTCTGAATCAGGACTAGTTAAAACACCTTCTTTAAAAGGTTATGTGAGGAGGAAATAAATATACTGTGCTCCTTTTTGTGTGTATACACACACACACACATAGTTTATTTGATATAGCAGTTAAGCTAACCAAATTAATGCAGCTTAACTTTGTTCTAAATTATCTTGTAAAAATAGTTTTTGTTCATGTCTTAAGAACTTCAGTAATGGGGGAAAAACTTAAATAATGTACTTAGCCCATGCAGAGTTCTGATTGTAAGAAAATTCATTTTTGCTTAGCTGAAATGTTTTCCAGAAGAGACTTTGTAAAATCATGTCCTTCTTTCAGAGCACCACTCTTTAAATCTTTGTGCAGTGAATAAGTCTATTGTCTACTTCCTAAATCATGTGCTAGGATCTCATCTATTCTCATAAAATTAAAATAGCTCCATCTTTTGGGCCAAACAACCTAGGAAGACCTGTTTTGATAGTACACAGCTACCAAGTTTCAGCTGTGGCAACTGTGATTATGTATCTCCATGAAGGTATAGTCTACTCAAAATAATCTGCAGCATGCTCTCTGGAATTCTATGAAGTGGTAGAGATCATTGGTCAATCATTTTTGGTGTTTGAAAGTCTGAGTGGTAGATACCAACTGACTTCCCTTCATCCAACTGTCCCTGGCCCAAACTGACGAACCACTCCAAGTTTCTTCATTCAAAGTAAACAAAACAAAACATCATTCATTAGCTTTCCACTTACAACATCTCAAACTCTACCACTATTAAACAGGAGGACCCCACTTCAAATTATTCTGCTAGGGGAGATGTTCCTGAGGATGGGGATGCTTATATTTGATTACCTAGCCAAGTCATTCAGCATACCTTCACTGGTCCACTAAACAAGCCCAACACACTAAGAAATTGTGCTATTTTTTTTTTCTTTGAGCCATGACATTGCTCCAAATGTCTTTCGCACATATTTCTGTTACTCTGTGGTCTGAATTACTGGCCATTATAACCTTGAATAATTGTGAGGTTCATCAGTCCATAAGACCACTCTCACTTCTGAAGCCAATTGCAAGTTTTGGGGTCTACAAAGTTACTCTCAGTTTTGATAAATCACTAGGAGCACCCACAGAACTCACTCATAACTATTATCCTTATGCTTATAATTTATTATAGGGAAAGGGGCAGTTTAAAATCAGCAATGAGAAGAAACACATTAGGCTGGGTTCAAACATACTTGCATTTGTCCTCTCCCAGTGGAGTTTTAGACAGTGCTAACTTCTCCAAAACAGAATGTGTGAAAATATGCCTGGAGTATTGATGACTAAGGAAGCTTGCCTGAGCCTTGGTGTCCAGTATCACTGGGTGTTGGTCACATAGCATGATTGATGGCCCATGTTGCTTGCCTTAGTTTTCAGTGGCTCTGGAAGTCAAGCTGATACTGAGTGGTCAAAGCCCCTACTGTTGTTATCAAAGAATATCTGGGGTAGCTTGAGGCTCTCAGATAAACAAATAAATTCTTTTTTTTAAATTCCCATCCTTTATTTTTTTTATTAACATATTTAACATGTTAACATATTTAACATAACATTATTTATTTCAGGAGTACAGGTCTGTGATTCATCAGTCTTACACAATTCACAGTGCTCACTATAGCATATACCTTCCCCAATGTCTATGACCCAGCTACCCATCCTTCCCACCCCTCTCCACTCCAGCAACCCTAAGTTTATTTCCTCAGATTAAGAGTCTCTTATGGTTTTCCTCTTTGGTTTCATCTTGTTTCATTTTTCCCGCTGATCCTCTATCTTGTTTCTCAAATTCCTCATATCAGTGAGACCATATGATTGTCTTTCTCTGATTGACTTATTTCACTTATCATAATACCCTCTAGCTCCATCCACATCATTGCAAATGGCAAGATTTCATTTTTTGATGACTGCATAATATTCCTGTGTGTGTGTGTGTGTGTGTGTGTGTGTGTACACCACATCCTCTTTATCCATTGGTCTGTTGATGGACATCTAGGCTCTTTCCATAGTTTAGCTATTGTGAACATAGCTGCTATAAACATTGGGGTGCATGGGCCCTTTTGGATCACTACAATTGTATCTTTGGGGTAAATATCCTCCCACTGTTAGGTCATAGGGTAGCTCTATTTTCAACTTTTTGAGGAACCTCCTTACAGTTTTCCAAAGTGGCTGCACCAGTTTGCATTCCCACGAACAGTGCAGAAAGATTCCCTTTTCTCTGCATCCTCCCTAACACATGTCATTTCCTGACTTGTTAATTTTAGCCATTCTGACTGGTGTGAGGTGGTATCTTACTGTGGTTTTGATTTGTATTTTTCTGATGCCAAGTGATGTTGAGCTCTTTTTCATGTGCCTGTTAGCCATTTGGATGTCTTCTCTGCAGAAATGTTTGTTCATGTCTCCTGTCCATTTCTTGATTGGATTACTTGTTCTTTGGGTGTTGAGTTTGATAAGTTCTTCATAGATTTTGGAGACTATCCCCTTATCTGATACATTATTTGCAAATATTTTCTCCCACTCTGTTGGTTGTCTTCTGATTTTGTTGACTGTTTCCTTTGCTGTGCAAAAGCTTTTGATCTTGATGAAGTTCCAATGGTTCATTTTTGCCCTTGCTTCCCTTGCCTTTGGCAATGTTTCTAGGAAGAAGTTGCTGCAACTGAGGTCAAAGAGGTTGCTGCTTGTGTTTTCCTCAAGGATTTTGATGTATTCCTGTCTCATATTTAGGTTTTTCATACATTTTTGAGTCCATTTTTTGTCTGGTGTGGTGTAAGGAAATGGCCCAGTTTCATTCTTTTGCATCAAAAGATGTGGCTGTCCAATTTTCCCAACACCATTTGTTGAGTAGACAGTCTTTTTTTCCACTGGACATTCTTTCCTGCTTTGTTGAAGATTAGTTGACCACAGAGTTGAGGATCCATTTCTGGGCTCTCTATTCTGTTCCAATGATCTGTGTGTCTGTTTTTGTGCCAGTACCTTACTGTCTTGGTGATTACAGCATTGTAGAGCTTGGAGTCCAGAATTGTGATACCACCAGCTTTGGTTTTCTTTTTCAGCATTCCTCTGGATATTCAGGGTCTGGTTCCATATAAATTTTAGGATTATTTTTTCCTTTCTTTGAAAAATATTGATGGTATTTTAATTG
The DNA here is from genome assembly GCF_922984935.1 of Meles meles. NCBI lineage: Eukaryota > Metazoa > Chordata > Mammalia > Carnivora > Mustelidae > Meles > Meles meles. The sequence continues at coordinate 93,532,914 of NC_060067.1, forward strand.
GGATTGTGTTAAATGTATAGATTTCTCTAGGTAGCATGGACATTTTCACAAAATTTTTTCTTCCAATCCATGAGCATGAAATTTTTTCCATTTCTTTGTGTCTTCCTCAATTTCTTTCATGAGTATTCTATAGTTTTCTGAGTACAGATTCTTTGCCTCTTTGGTTAGACTTATTTCTAGGTATCTTATGGTTTTGGGTGCAATTGTAAATGAGATCCACTCCTTAATTTCTCTTTCTTCTGTCTTATTATTTTTGTATGGAAATACAACTGATTTCTGTGCATTGATTTTTATATCCTGACACTTTACTGAATTCCTATGAGTTCTAGCAGTTTTGGGGCAGAATCGTTTGGGTTTTCCACATGAAGTATATCATCTACAAAGAGTGAGAGTTTGACTTCTTTGCCAATTTGGATGCCTTTTATCTCTTCTTGTTGTCTGATTGCTGAGGCTAGGACTTATAGTAGTATGTTGAACAGCGGTGGTGATAGTGGACATCACTGCTGTGTTCCTGACCTTAGGGTAAAAGCTTTCAGGTTTTCCCCATTGAGAATGATATTTGCTGTGGGTTTTTCATCGATGGCTTTTATGATATTGAGGTATGAACCCTCTGTCCCTACACTGTGAAGAGTTTTAATTAAGAAAGGATGCTGTACTTTGTCAAATGCTTTTTCTGCATCTATTGAAAGTATCATATAGTTCTTGTTCTTCCTTTTATTAATGTATTGTATCACATTGATTGATTTGTGGGTATTGAACCAAACTTGCAGCCCAGGAATAAATCTCACTTGGTCATGGTGAAATAATCCTTTTAATGTACAGCTGGAGCATATTGGCTAGTATTTTGGTGAGAATGTTCATCAGGGATATTGGTCTGTAATTCTCCTTTTCGATGGGGTCTTTGACGAAACCAAGACATTCTTTTTAGACAACACATTCCAAAGTCACAGGGATCACCTCCTAGAAGCTGAGGACAAAGGCCAGAACTCTCTCTGTGAAATTAATCCCCTACCCTGCAATGCTTTACTATGGGCTTCTCCCAATGTTGTTTAATAACTGCACATATGTGAAAGTTACAGAAGTCTATGTAACCATTTTTTGATTCACTTAACAAATAACTCTGGAAGAGTGATGTTGTGCCAAGCTCTTTCTGTACTCTTTGTGGTCTTAGGACTTTAGTTTTCTTCACATTTTTTTTCTGGCCTTTTTTCTCTTGAGTTTCAAGTTTGCCACTGACTTAAGTGATAATACTCCACTATTTGATCCTATTTGAATAGAAGGAAGGGGTTCTTCCTTCCTTCATGCCACCTTTCCTCATAGAATTCTGTAGGCAATCTGGCCTAATGTTTGGTCTCATTTCCTAATATTCTCAATTTTACTCCAAACTCAATCCAGTTTCTGCTATACTCACTTCCCAACATCTCTCAGACATTTCTGCATTAGGGATTTTGCACTAGGTTTTCTTTCTTCTTGAAATTCCATTCCACAGATATCTGTTTGATTCCCTTTCTCAATTCTTTCATGTCATCACCTAAAGGTCATCTTCTCCAGGAGGGCTTTTTAAATGCTCTATCCAAAATTGTAAACTGCTTTCCCAAACTTTCTATCTCCTTTCCATGTTTAATATTTTCCTTCACATAAAATTCAACTCATAGTAGTATTTTAATAATTATAATGTTTTTTGTCTACTTCCAGAGGGGAGAAGCAATTATCAAATACCAGGAATTGTTGTCCATTCTTTTACCCTTTTATCCCAAATGCTTAGAATAGAATTTGATAATGTTCAATAGATACTTGTTTAATGAGTGAATGAACTTCTATGTATTTGCACAGAAAATGTATTGTTATTAAATTATATCTTCTTTTTATTCAGTTGGATTCTTTAAATGTGTGTTCTAAAATGCTTGCTGTTTCATTTAACCCACTTAACCACATCTTTGAAAGTTTAAGTTAGACTAGTTCAAGCTAACCCAGTCTTTGAAGTCAGCAAAATACAGATTTCAATCTGTTTTTTCATTAGCAGCTGAATGACCCAGAACAGTTTTGTAATTCCTACCAGCACTCAATTTTCTTAACTTTATATATAATAGTTCAGAATTGTTGTAAGGCTGTGTCATGTGATATTTTAATAAATTTATTCCCTCCCCCCCTTTCCACTAGTATTTTTTTAATTAAAATATAATGTATTATTTTTTTCAGGGATACAGGTCTGTGAATCATCAGTCTTACACAATTCACAACACTCACCAAAGCACATACCCATCCCAGTGTCCACTAGTATATTTTTAAACATTGATTTCATCCTTTAATTGCTTCCATAACACCTTAGCTTCATTGCTGAAAAAACCTGGAATCTTGCTTTCAATTTTTCTCTCCAGACTATTACTATAAATTGTTAACTGGACAAGGCTGAAAATATTGGATAGAAAATATTATGAATGTGTTCCTAATGAATTCATTTGACTTCTAGTAACTATTTTTTTCTTCAAAATATTACTTAATTTCTTATGTCCTACCAGGAGTCTTTTTCCCTTTCAGAAAAAAAAAAAAAACAAAAAAACATTTTCCCATTTTTCTCTCTGTTTTGGTATTTCTTCATTTCCTCATCATGACTCAGAAATTTCTTAATTAATCAATCCCACTAGCATTTAGTTTTAGTGTCACTGGATGTCATTTTCTGAGGTAGGAGACCTCCTATAGAGTGAGGTAAACTCTTTAATCACCATTTTTCATCTTAATTTTCAGTTTGCTCTTCTAAATGTTTGCTGTATATATTTTCATTTGACAGTTTTCTCTGTTTACAGAGAGCAGAGAAACCATGAGATGGCATCCATTCTTGAAATATTATCTATCAACTTTACACCATCAACTCCAGGCAATGAGCCTAGCCAGGCATTCATTGTTAACTTTGTACAGCATGCATTTAAAAGAAGCAATCTGTGAACTGTGGAAAATTGCTATAAGCCTCAGCTGAAATTATTCCTACATTTCTGTGATATTCTCTAATCTTCTTCCTATTAGTTTTGTGTCTTATTTCCATCTTATTAAGTGCTATTTCTTCCATCTTAATCTATTTTCCCGGCATTTACTTTCCACAAAGCTCGGGTGCAACTACAATAATTTTAAAGATATGTTCTATTTTTTTCTCACATATAATTGCATTGCCAGAAAGACTTTCTGTGAGAGAATTCTAGACTCTTGAATCATTGTCCACTTCTGAGACATGAATTAGTACCTTCCTTACACCTGAACTTTTAAGTCTGTCTTCCCAAAGTAAGATATATTAATTATTATGTTCAGTCTTCAATTTCATGGCTATCAAAATTCTATGATGAGAAAATTACTTACTCCCTAGGTTGCCATCATTTCTTCTTCAGCAACTAAATTCCTTCTTTTTCATTGGTAGAAGTCATGAGAAATGAATCAGTGAATAATTTAGTAACTTCCTCCTTTTTTTCCACAAAGGACCCTTTTCATTATTTTCCCATGCATTATTGCGTAATTCTCAATATGTTATTAGAATGAATTGTTCTCAATGTTTTATTTCCAGACTAAAATAATAGGCCATGTGTTCTTATTCTGAATTATTCGATTACTTTTAAGCATTTTAAACTACTACAAGTAAGGCAACAATCTCTATCTTTAAAAGCTTCCAGTTTTAGTGTCTGGTTGCGCATATTTTTATCACTTGGGAAAATAAAACTTTCAAGTGGGAATTTTCAGTAGATGTCTGGAGAAATGGAGCTACATGATAACTAGAAAACTTGACTTAGAATCAGTTCTGTAATCTATATTAGGAAAGTATTACTGATTAAAATATAGATTATTACTGAGTATTCTTGATAGATGAATTTTAAATGTATATTTGTATGATAATAACATACTGTTTCTCTCTTGTCTTTGTTAAACATTGAATTACCTATGGTAAATAAGGTGGTGAGAGATAATGCAATAAGATTGCCCTCACTTAGAAACAAAATGCTCTTCTTAGATTTCACTCTGTTTCCAAGATTTCATTTCAACTTTGTATATTCCTGATATTCTCCTGTACGTCCCTTTCTATTGTATCTATTTATTTCAAATAAGCAAGGCTAGATATGTATATTTCCATCAGCTATTGTATTCATGATATCCATATTCATATTTATATGCACATAAAATAAACATATTTTATGTCTGAGAATCATGTTAAAATTTACTGACATAGCTTTTTGATTAAAAAGTTCAGAGGCCACTGATTTAGCTATTGCCATATTTATGCCATTTCACAGGGAGGGTACAGACCAAGAAAGGTGTTCCTAGTTAAAATTAATCACTCAATACTCTATCTTACCTCTGCACTTAGTATCATAATGATAATAATTTTGCTCTCCTGTTTTATAAAATTAATTGAGCACATGTCTGACTTTGTACTTCATTGAGATTTCAGCAAAATTGAATCAGTGGAATACTCCTTTGTTGAAAAATCTCTCTTCCCTTAACTTTGGCGTTCTCACAACCTTGTGATTTTTCATTCTGTGTTCCTAATTCTCGGTCCCTTCTTACTCATCCCTTTTGTTTTTTTCTCCAGGAATTGCTTTTGGCTCACTGCTGTTCTCATTATAGTTTCCTTTCTTGGCAATTTCTTAAGCACCAACAGGGGTTCAAATATCATGTAAATGTTGTTAACCCTCAAATCATCTTTCTTATAGAATCTCTTTTTCCTCCTTTTCTGTCTTCCTCAGTGAGCTAAACCATCACGGATTGTTCAAGCTTCAAATTCCTGTCCTGCTGGCTCTCAATGAACTCTATGATCTGTTAGCTAGAAATTAATATAGATTCCACACTCTTAATATCTCTTGCATTCATTTTCTTTTCTAACTTCCAACTGCTATTGCACTAATTTAAAATTCATCTGTTTTTACTTGGATCCCTGGAATAACTTTCTAATGGATTTCATCCTCACCCTGTCATGTGGAGCAGATTTATGGTTTCCAATTTCAACCAGGCTCTCAAAATTACATGGCAATCCTTTAACTTGTCACTCAAATGAATCTTGGTTTTATAGCCCTGACCTATGTACTAGCATGTGCATAACTCTCTCCCTCAGTGTCTAGTAGTGATTTGGGGGAGTCTAACAGTGATGCTTTGCATGTAACCATATGGGAATTTATAATTTTCTGTCTCCATGTCAAATTGTCCCTAATTGTGCTATTTACTCATATCTGCTTCTATACAGCTGTTAATAAGAAGTCTTACCATTGTCCCTTCCTAAAGTGCCAACACTTCTGCACAAGAAATTGTTTCTAGGTATTCTGAGGAATTCTCATCTTTGGGATACTGGAATTATTCTGATTTTGTACTGAGGCTGTGAGAATGGTATACTCCATCACCTGAGCTCCAAAGCATAATATCCAAAGTGTCTCTACTAGAATTTTGGAAGTTTCTAAGTCTCATGGGTGCTTAATTAGAGGTACTCTCATTCAATCATGCACCGCAAATGAAGTAGACTTCTATTAATTTCCCTAGACTGTTCTTTATCAATCTTTCCAATTTTTCTTAGCTCAAATTTCATACTTGACAGGTATAAAACAGAAGACCTTCATTTTAGTGAAATCAAGTAGATGCTGAGACATGTAGAACAGGATGGAAAGGAAGAAATAGAGTGTTCACACCAAAACAAGTAGAAAACAAAACAACCTTTGTTACCATTGTCTGAATTCATCTGCCTTGTGTCTTCCCTTGGCTTATTTTCTGAATATAGAACATTCTCTTCAAAGCTTACCTATCATTTTTTTGATGTTCATTCATCATTCTCCTTACTATAAGTTGATACTATTGCTTCCAACTTCACAAAGAAGTAGTTCTTCAGTTCATTTTATCCTTCAGTAAGCATTCATATAGGACACAAAATATACTAGGCATGGTACTGTGCCTAAGTACTGTGGCTGTAGATACAAGATATACTTTTTTTTTCTAAGAAATATCCATGTAATAGGGGAAACTGTAGTAAAGAAGTAAATAAAATTAACATTGCTCTGATTAAAACTGTGCAGAAAGCAGAGGGCTCATAGTGAAGGAAGAATAAAATTCTGTTTGGGATGAAATCAAAGTCTTCACAAAGGAACTAAAGTTTCAGAAGTCTGGATTTGATTACAAAATTATTGGATATGTATCCCACATATATAACAAATTGTTTTAATAATTAAAGTTATAAAACCTATAGAATCAGTTTGTAACATTTAAAACTTAAACATATGGTTTTGTAGGCATCTGTATGCATGGCATATTTCTGTACATTTGCATGAATGTGTGACTGTATATGTGATGGGGAGGGTGGGAGAGAGGGAGAGAGAGAAAACATTCCTTACCTCCTGCTAACAGGAAGAAGTAGATTTTGTTTTCTGTTCTTTATCTAACCATACTATGAATGGATACTATCAATTATATAAATATTAGATAATTTGACCCAATTTTTTCTAGTCTGTACACTAAGGAATAATTTCAAGCTTTTTGTGTTCTCATTTTTTTCATTATAATATCTAGGCTTTCATAGAGTACACTCTTCTGAAAAAGTACTACAAGAAACTTAATCTCACAAAACAAACTGGGGGTTGCTGGGGGGAGGTGGGATTGGGAGAGGGGGAGTGGGCTATGGACATTGGGGAGGGGAGGCGAACCATAAGAGACTATGGACTCTGAAAAACAACCTGAGGGTTTTGAAGGGTCAGGGGTGGGAGGTTGGGGGAACAGGTGGTGGGTGATGGGGAGGGCACGTTTTGCATGGAGCACTGGGTGTTGTGCAAAAAGAATGAATACTGTTACGCTGAAAAAATTAATAAAAAGGGAAAAAAAAAAAAGAAAATTATGACTAAAAATGAAGATTATCTAAATGAACAAGTTTGATCTAGCATTTAAAATGGTTTACAGTAGAAGGAAAGGACAGAATAGTAGCTGCATGTGGAATATAGGAGCCCAAGTTTTCTAAAATTATAACATTGTTGTTACTGTAACCCTCCCCTTCTTTTACATCCGATCTTAACAGAGTAGTGAATGGAAGGTACTTCTCCTTCCCTACTTTGGAGAATATTGCAGCTGAGGTGTAAGCGAGAGGCCTTAAAACCCATTATACTGATATGGTCATCGTAGAGCGTCTTGCTCAAGAGTCTTCATTCATACAGGTAGGTGATTGTTAGTGGCTTCAAGGACTAGCACTTCACACATTTATGTGCAATAGAAAAGCAAATCTTACTTTCAAAGGCTATCAAGGTCTCTTAGGAAGTCATTAACCTCTAAAACGAGAGAAAATTTTAGGTGTTTATTGTTCCTTTTTGGTTATTTGGCACAATAACCTTCCTTAAAATCACACCACTGCAAGGGCCTAATTGTGGTATTGTGATTTGTAATAGGAAAGTTATATTTGGTCTTCATTCTGTTTCTGGCACAGACTTCCAAAGGTCCTTGGAATTTCCTGTGATAGAGGCATAAAGGTGTCTTTTGTTTATGAGGTGACTTACGGAATACGCTTTTAGATGGGGGCTGGTTGCCAGTAAAGCAGCCTGTGTGATTAAAAGGTTCAAACTTTCAGTCCCACCCCAGACCTCTGGGGGGTGGAGGTGGAATCAGTTGCCAATGACCAATGATTTAATCAATTGTGCCTCTGTAACAAAGACTCCATAAAAATCCAAGAGGACAGCATTTGGAAAGATTCCAGGTTGGTGAACATATGGAAATTGGGGAGAATGGCTCATTTATAAAGAATGTGGAAACTCTGTGCCTTTCTTCTATACTTTGTCTAATGCACTTCCTCTATCAGGCTAGCTGTGACTGTTATACTCTTTTATAATAAACTAGTGATCTAGTAAGTAAAATGTTTCTCTGAGTTCCGTTACCTGCTCTCACAAATTCATTGAACCTCAGGAGAGGATCTTGGGAACCTCTGATTTATATCTAGTTAGTTAGAAGTACAGGTAACAACCTGGGCTTGCTACTGATATCTGAAGTTGGGTAGGGGCCAAGACACTCTTGTAGGACTGAATCCTTAACCTGTGTAATATGGTACTCTCTCTCTATAGAATCAGAATTGAGTTGAATTCTCACCCAGCTGGTATCTGAACATTGCTTGCTAGTCTGTGGGGAAGCCACTCTACTCCCCCTCCCTCTCCCCCTCCACCATTAGATCCAGGAACCAAAAAGTAGCATCTACTGTATTTTTGAGTAAAGGTATGTAATTTGGGATTTGGTTAGGAAACCAGAATTGCTCTCAGGATTGGGGGAATAAAATGATTCAGTAGAGAATTTGGGACTTAGGTGAATGTGAGAAGAGAGGGTGGGGTGATGGAGTTTGAGTTGGTGGATGGAGGCATGGTGATGAATTTCAGGAGGGTTAAAAACTAGCCACTGATGAAATTAGCCTGAAGCTAGTAAGAGGATCCCAAAGGTGATTGGGAAGCTGATGCAATTTCTGGAAGCGATCCTACAAACTTTATCAGTCTTCAACAAAGAAGCAGGAGATTAGGAAGAAGTCTGAGAAGCCCCAGTGGGTTGTGATCATGACCTCCTGAGAGAATCAGAACTTCTTTCAAATCTGTGTGAGTTCCTTTTGTGTTTAAACTCTTAATCTGGAAACATACACAAAATGGTACGTTGGGAAATGTAGTTCCTGGCTTCTCTGCAACGGAGTCCTTAGGAGTGGGTGCTAGTAGTGCAAAATGAATTAATGGTGATCCAACGAGTGTGAATGTTGTGTTTTAAGCAAGACTTGATATTTGGTACTTGTTATTTACTCATTAATGATATACACTGACATTTATTTTATGGTAAGAAAGTGAAAATTTTACCTATACTTTTAACTTTGCATAGTTTTCCTCATATGTTGTAGTTTAAAATTGAAAGGCTTTTTATAAAGATTATTATAGGTTTTTTTTACCCTATAAAAAATTGGACACAAATAAGCCTAGCACACTGAATAGCATTATACTGAAAAATACTATTTATCTACCAAAAATTTTTTCAAAATTTATCTTGACACACTTAAATATATCAACTTTTTTGGTTGATAATATGATAAAACCATATTGAGTTTGCTTATCACTAAACATATTATGGTAAGAATGTATATGTGCATTTGTTCACCTATAAACCCAATTAAAGTGTCATTTCTACTTTTAAAAACTTTTTTCCTGAGCATATACATGTGTGTATATATGTGTATGTGTTTCTATATATATACATCTATATGCATAGATGTGTGTGCCTGTGTGTATAAATATATTCTTAAATTCAAGTCAATGATACGTTTGGCCAAATTGCTAGCTAATTATAGTAATTTTTTATTTATAAAAACTTTTTAAATAAACCGTTATCATTTACACTCCTGTGCCAAGTTCAATGCCCTAAACTAGTCAAAATGAATTTTTTTTTTAATATTCTCAGTATTCTCACTGGTAGAGTAGTGATACTTTTCTATAAAAATTGTGCCTTTTGGGCATCAACGTTTTTCAGCTTTAAATAAGACAAAATTGATTTTGTTGCAATAGCCTAGGTTTTTTTTGTGTGTGTGTGTGTGTGTAGACCTATGTTAAGATACTTTTTAAAATTAAATGTCAAATCCAGCTTGGCACTGGAAACACAGTGCATGCTTGATGTTTGAGGAAAAGCTGTCAGCTTGTCTCTGCCTGTCAAATTGCCAGCTGCCTCATAGTGATTAGTTTAGGCTAAGGGATCACTGTTGGGCAGAACTTTGTATCACAAATGGCTCAATATTATGTGACTATGAGGGGAAATGTGAGACAACCTATTTGTCTTTAGGAGACTGAATTTTATACTTTTAATTATTTGAGGTTATTTTATGTACTTTTCTTTCAGATGTACTAATAAATCAGAAATACTATTCAGAATTAGGCATGGAAAAAGAAAGTTGAAACCCTAAGTCATAAGTCCTCTGCATCTTAGTGTCTGGTGCTGTAGTTGGAATGGAAGATTTTTATTCTATTTGCCATGACAATATTTTATAGTAGTACTTTTTACATTTGGAAAATTTCAAACCAGAATGTAATTGCTGTTACACAGAGCTGGAGAACTAGATCCTGTCTCAGTTATTTAGAACAACTCCTTCTCTGTGGTGATGGTATTTTATGAGTTTATGTGATCCTTTAATAAATTAGAAATCAGGAATAACTGTCCAGATAATTAAAACCTTCTTCTTCCCACAAAATAAACAAGCCAGAAGAAAATGAGAGAAAACATTATTGACATTTTCCCTACTCATGAACCCAAAAGAAGAATAGACACTATTTCAGCTATTAGGACAGCGAGGGGCAAAGCAGATTTTGGAACTAAAATGAGAGACATAAAGGTGAAAAGGGGGGTTCATTCTCCAAGGCAGAGTCCAGCAGCAGTGTTGAAGGCATTTTGTGGTAGTAGCTCTGTGTCCAGGGGCAGTATTGGGGTTCCTATTTTGTCTTATAGTCTTTTTTTCCCCTATTAACACAGTTGTACCAAGTTTCTTTTGGTCAGAATTTGCTTAGTTTACATTTTCCATCCCTGTACGTTCAATCTTTCTACATCTTTATGCATCTCTTCTTAAGAGTAAAATTGGATTTTTAAAAATCTAGGTTGATAATATTTGATTTTTTTGGAGCTTTTGGTCCATTTATTTGTAATGTAATTACTAACAGATTGCATTCTTATTTATGATATGATTTGAGTTTTGTGTTTGTTCTACTTGCTCCATATTTTCCCTCTGTCTCTCTTTGCCTTCTTTGGGATTGATTAACTTTTAATCTTTTTCTTTTTAAAGATTTTATTTATTTATTTGACAGACAGAGATCACAAGTAGGCAGAGAGGCAGGCAGAGAGAGGAAGGGAAGCAGGCTCCCTGCTGAGCAGAGAGCCTGATGTGGGCTCGATCCCAGGACCCTGGGATCATGACCTGAGCTGAAGGCAGAGGCTTTAACCCACTGAGCCACCCAGGCACCCCATGATTTACTTTTAATCTTTCCATTATTTTCCCTTCTCCAACTTTGGAATGTATATATCTGCATTAGGTTATTCTAGAAATTATATTACAAATATCAAACTTACCAAACTCTAAAGTGAATGAAAGTCTTTATCATCCTCCCAAAAAAACAAGGATTTAGACCATTCATCATTCTATGCAAGTGCTGTGTAATTGATTATGCATTTTTACCCTGCAATATACTCTTACTTTGTAAAGTCAATAATTATTTGCTCACACTTTTATCCCTTTTTGTGCTTTTCCTCCCTTATTAACAGACTTTTATTTGAAACTTCTTAGATTTTGAGTTAGGTATAGGCAGAGGATTTCTTCGGCAAAGGCCTGTTAGTAGCAAACTGTCAGTTTTTGTTTGTCCGACAAAGGTCTCTCTGCAGGCTGCTCATATTTATACACAAGAATTTTGTTTAGCCCACTTATTTATGGGGATCATAGTAAGAGATGAAACAGAAAACTCTGGTTTGTATCATAACCCATATTCTCTTCCTATCCCCAGCTTTGTCCCTCACTATGAGAATTCTTACATGTGCCAATCCCAATGTGCGTATCCAAGTTCTGTTCCTACAGTCTTCCTTGGAGGGATAAGGCAGGGCCAGAGAGGGGTCTTATAAATTACAGGGCCCCAGGCAAGGCTCCTGGTTGCCTAGTCTAAGAGTGGGACTATTTATTTCATGTTCATTCATTCTTGAAAAATGTTCAACATGTAGAATTCTAGTTTGATACACTGTTCTATTTCTCAATGCAGGATTCTATCACTGCTGTCCAGAAGTCTGCTCTCAGCCTAATGCCACTCATTTGAGGATGATGATCTGGTTTTCATGTCTAACAACATTTGAAGCTTTCCATTTGCCTTTGGCTTTCTAAAGTTTCACTATGATGTGTTTAGTTATGGATTTCCTTTCATTTATTCTGTTTGGAGTTGTTTGGACTTGCTGCATCCAAAGCTTGGTGACATTAATTCTACAGCAGTCTCAACAATTTATTTATTTATTTAGTTAGTTAGTTAGTTAGTTAGTTAGTTTCAGGTGTACAACATAGCGATTCAACAACTCTGTACATTGTTATGGTCACCACAAATGTAGCCAGCATCTGTCACCATACACCAGTATTACAATACCATTGATTATATTCTGCAATTATTTCCCTAAATGTTGTCTTTAGTCCATTTCATTCATTCAACCATTACGTATTTATTGACTGTTCCAATAAGCACTCCTCTAGGCACCAAAAATATAGATCTTAGCTAAAACAGGACAAGAAAAATTGCCTGCTTTTGTGTCACTGCATTTTACCACAGAAAGACAAACCCTGAAAAAGCAAAATCCTTAGGACTTAATAAAAATTATGAAGAGAAATAAAGCAGGAAAGAGAGCCGAGAGGCACAGTTGTAATGTAGTGTATTCTGGGAAGGCCTTAATAAGAAGGTGATATTTGAGTGAATTCATGGAAGAGGGAAGAGGAGAAACTGTTCATATATTTGAGAAGGAAGAGGAATTCATAGGCTTAACAGTCCTGATGTGGGAGGAAGTCTACTCTGTTCACAGATATTTAAGGAAGCTGACCAGGCTTATGCAAGGTGTTGTATTTGCATTTCTTCAATCCAAGAATAGCAAATCAAAGTCTTTATATATAGAAGAAGACAGTAGAGTTGTTCATTTTCAGTGAAGAGGTACACTAAACACAGTATCCCTATTGAATGGTTCAGTGTTTCAAATGCTGACACCTACATGACCCACACACATGTGACTATGTTCTTTCCTGTTGTATGAATGAAGCTTAATTGCTTCATAATAGCTAATGGTTTAATTATGTGACCATGAAGCAATATGTATTATATTCCAGTAGTTATTTCTATATTACTTGACCTAATTTTAAAATATTGGACATTTCATCCCATCAAGTAAAAGTACTTTTATGTAAAACATACCTTTAATATTCAGTCTACACAATTAAAAATGGCTTTGGAAATTATATTTGGGAATGACTTTTCTCCTTTGAATAGAAATGCATATACTTTATGAAATTAGCTTTCTATTTTTCAATCAAATTTAGAGCTAAGGTAACTTAGAAGCTGTATAGAATCTGTGTGAGGGTTTGCAAGGCTATGTATAAGTTTGTGTGCTGTTGTTTAAAATCTTACTAAATTCTCCAAAAGGACTGTGCTTGGGGGAAAGTTTTATCATCTTAAAAAATATTAACTACAATTAATTTGTTTTAGATCTTTTGTGCAACTGATCTATAGAATCCTCAGAAAAATGAGATTAAAAAGTGTTCTTGCAGGTCAAGACTGTTTAACCAAGGGAAAGTTTCTTTTCTTGCCTGGGACTATGCATTTCCTAGAATCATAAGCAAGAGAAGAATCCACGTCTAATACTTACTGTTCTTAATGCTTTACTTTAGTTTTACCTTGACAAAAACAATGCACTCCATCCCTGGGCATGCTACTTGGGGTTCTTTGGGATTCTTCTATGGGCTTTTTGGTTTCTTTCCTGTATAAAGTCATCCTTAAAGGTTTTCATTTTCAATTAACATCTGTATGATGATGATTCTATAATATCTATGTCAACTCAAGATCCTCTCTACTTCTAGAGACACATACATGAAGCTTCATTGTTCATCTTTATTTTGATGCCTCAAGATTATCTTAGGTCTAGCCTATCCAATTTATTTTATTTCCCAAATCCCTTTTCTCCTCCTCTAATCTTTTTTTTTTTCTTAAGATTTAAAAAAAAAATTATTTGACAGAGACACAGTGAGAAAGGGAACACAAGAGGGGGGAGCGGAAGAGGGAGAAGCAGGCTTCCCACCAAGTAGATAGCCCAATGTGGGACTCAGTCCCAACGACCTGGGATCATAACCTAAGCCAAAGGCAGACACAATGACTGAGCCACTCAGGTGTCCTCCTCTATTCTTTTTTTTTTTAAAGTTTTTATTTAAATTCCAATTAGATAATATACAATATACTATTAGTTTCAGGTATAGAATTTAGTGATTCATCACTTTTGTACATCACCCAGTGCTCAACATAACAAGTGTTCTCCTTAGTACCCATCACCCATTTAACCCATCTCCCCACCTACCTCACCTCCAGTAACCCTCAGTTTGTTGTCTGTAATTAAGAGGCTATTTTCTGATTTGCCTCTCTTCCCCATGCCCTCAAAGTTCATCTGCTTTATTTCTTAAATTCCATGTATGAGTGAGATCATATGATAATTATCTTTCTCTGACTGAATTATTTTGTTTAGCATAATACTCTCTAGCTCCATTCACACTGTTGCAAATGGCAAGATTTCATTCTTTTTGATGTCTGTGTAATATTACATTGTATATATATACACCATATGTTCTTTAACCATTCATCAACTGGTGGACATTTGGGGTCTTTACATAATTTAGCTATTGTTGATAATGTTGCTATAAACATTAAGGTGCATGTATCCCTTCGAAGATCCAGTGGAAAAAAAAGACAGTCTCTTCAACAAATTGTGTTGGGAAACCTGGATAGCAACATGCAGAAGAATAAAACTGGACCACTTTCTTATGTCATCCATTAAAAATGGATGAAAGACCTAAATGTAAGACAGAAAACCATCAAAATCCTAGAGGAGAAGACAGGTAGTAACCTCTTGGACATCAGCTGTAGCAACTTTTTTCTAGATATGTCTCCTGAGGCAAGGGAAACAAAAGCAAAAATAAACTATTGAGACTACATCAAAATAAAAAGCTTCTGCACAGTAAAGGAAACAATCAACAAAACTATATCTTTGGAATGGGAGAAGGCATTTGCAAATGACAAATCTGATACAGGGTTAATATCCAAAATATATAAAGAATTGCTATAACTCAAAACTAAATAAACCTCCAAATAATCCAATTAAGAAATGGGCAAAGACATGAATAGACATTTTTTGAAAGAAGGCATCCAGATGGTTAACATAACTATAGAAAGATGCTCAACATCACTCATTATCAGGGAAATACAGATCAAAACTACAATGAGATACCACCTCACACTGGTCAGAATGGCTAAAATTAACAACACAGGAGACAACAGATATTGGCAAGGATGCAAAGAAAGGGGAACCCTCAGCACTATTGGTGGGAATGTAAACTGTGCAGCCACTCTAGAAAACCATATGGAGGTTTCTCAAAAAGTTAAAAATAGGACTATTCTATGACCCAGCAACTGCACTACTAGATATTCTTTATTTCAGTGAACGGCATTACCAGCTGCTATGAAACTTGAATGTAAGTTATTTTTAAC
Organism: Meles meles; assembly: GCF_922984935.1. Classification (NCBI taxonomy): domain Eukaryota; kingdom Metazoa; phylum Chordata; class Mammalia; order Carnivora; family Mustelidae; genus Meles; species Meles meles. The sequence goes on from NC_060067.1 coordinate 93,548,174, forward strand.
CTTTTTTTTAAGGTATGCATATTAAGAATCACAAAAACTTTTCAAAGAATAACTTTATTTTAAAAGCTTTACTGAGCTATAATTAAGAAACAATACAATTCATCTACTTAGAATACACATTTCAATTGCCACAGCCCAGGCAACCACTAATCTACTTATCTTCTCTATAGATTCATCTGTTGTGGATATTTTGTATAAGTACAGTCATATAATATGTGTTCCTTTGTGACTAGCTTCTTCTACTTCACATATTGTTTATCCATGTTGTAGTATATATAAATATTTCACTCCTTCTTATATTTGGATAATTTGTGTATAGATATACCACATTTTATTATCCATTCATTTACTCATGGACATTTGGGATGTTTCCATTTTTTTTGCATTTATGAATAGCACTGCTAAATCATTCAAGTATAAATTTTTGTGTGGACATATGTTTTCCTTTCTTTTGGGTATATACTTAGAATTGTGGATTCCTGTGGAACTCTATGTCTAACCATTTAAAGAACTGCCAGATGGTTTTCCAAAACAACTGTAACATTTTTCATTCCCACCAGCAATGCATGAATGTTCCAATTACTTCATAGCATCCTGAGTTTTTATTATTTGTCATTTATATTATAGTCATCCTCTTAAGTGTGAAGTGGTATCTCATTATTTTTTTGTTTTTTGTTTTTTTAGCTGAAGTGTAGTAGATACAATGTTACATTGGTTTCATTATGGTTTTGATTTGCATTTCCATGAAGGTTAATGATTCTGAGGATCTTTTTATGTACTTATTTGTTTTTTGTATATTTTCCTTTGATAAATCTGCTTAGATCCAAAATTTCAAAATTGATTTATTTCTTTTTTATTTTTGAGTCATAATAGTTCCTAATATATTTCAGATGCAAGTATGAGTTATATTGATCAACCAAAAATAGACTGTATATTTGCCACTAGATTATTTATTTCCTCACTGAAGGTTAAGACTTATTAGTTCAAAAACCCACCAGTGCCTAACTCCAGTCTTTACACATCACCTTTTTTTTTTAGATCCAACTTTTTTTTTTTTTAATTTCTTTTCAGCATAACAGTATTCATTGTTTTTGCACCACACCCAGTGCTCCATGCAATACGGGCCCTCCCTATTACCCACCACCTGGTTCCCCAACCTCCCACCCCCGCCCCTTCAAAACTCTCAGGTTGTTTTTCAGAGTCCATAGTCTCTCATGGTTCATCTCCCCTTCCAATTTCCCTCAATGCCCTTCTCCTCTCCATCTCCCCATGTCCTCCATGTTATTTGTTATGCTCCACAAATAAGTGAAACCATATGATAATTGACTCTCTCTGCTTGACTTATTTCACTCAGCATAATCTCTTCCAGTCCCGTCCATGTTGCTACAAAAGTTGGGTATTCATCCTTTCTGATGGAGGCATAATACTCCATCGTGTATATGGACCACATCTTCCTTATCCATTCGTCCATTGAAGGACATCTTGGTTCTTTCCACAGTTTGGCAACTGTGGCCATTGCTGCTATAAACATTGGGGTACAGATGGCTCTTCTTTTCACTACATCTGTATCTTTGGGGTAAATACCCAGTAGTGCAAATTGCAGGGTCATAGGGAAGCTCTATTTTTAATTTCTTGAGGAATCTCCACACGGTTCTCCAAAGTGGCTGCACCAACTTGCATTCCCACCAACGGTGTAAGAGTGTTCCCCTTTCTCCACATCCTCTCCAACACATGTTGTTTCCTGTCTTGCTAATTTTGGCCATTCTAACTGGTGTAAGGTGATATCTCAATGTGGTTTTAATTTGAATCTCCCTAATGGCTAGTGATGATGAACATTTTTTCATGTGTCTGATAGCCATTTGTATGTCTTCACTGGAGAAGTGTCTGTTCATATCTTCTGCCCATTTTTTTTTTTCATTTTATTTATTTTTTCAGTGTAACATTATTCATTCTTTTTGCACAACACCCAGTGCTCCACGCAAAACGTGCCCTCCCCATTACCCACCACCTGTTCCCCCAACCTCCCAGCCCTGACCCTTCAAAACCCTCAGGTTGCCCCAACCTCCCACCCCTGACCCTTCAAAACCCTCAGGTTGTTTTTCAGAGTCCATAGTCTCTTATGGTTCGTCTCCCCTCCCCAATGTCCATAGCCCGCTCCCCCTCTCCCAATCCCACCTCCCCGCAGCAACCCCCAGTTTGTTTTGTGAGATTAAGAGTCTTCTGCCCATTTTTTGATGTGATTATCTGTTTTGTGTGTGTTGAGTTTGAGGAGTTCTTTATAGATCCTGGACATCAACTTTTTGTTTGTACTGTCATTTGCAAATATCTTCTCCCATTCCGTGTGTTGTCTTTTTGTTTTGTTGACTGTTTCCTTTGCTGTGCTGAAGCTTTTGATCTTGATGAAGTCCCAAAAGTTCATTTTTGCTTTTGTTTCCTTTGCCTTTGGAGACATGCCTTGAAAGAAGTTGCTGTGGCTGATATAGAAGAGGTTACTGGCTATGGTCTCCTCTAGGATTCTGGTGGAGTCCTGTCTCACGTTGAGGTCTTTTATCCATTTCGAGTTTATCTTTGTGTACGGTGTAAGAGAATGGTCGAGTTTCATTCTTCTACATATAGCTGTCCAGTTTTCCCAGCACCATTGATTGAAGAGGCTGTCTTTTTTCTACTGTATATTTTTTCCTGTTTTGTTGAAGATTATTTGACCATTGAGTTGAGGGTCCATATCTGGGCTCTCTACTCTGTTCCACTGGTCGATGTGGTCTGTTTTATGCCAGTACCACGCTGTCTTGGTGATCACAGCCTTGTAGTAAAGCTTGAAATCAGGTAACGTGATGCCGCCAGTTTTGTTTTTGTTTTTCCACATTTCCTTAGCAATTCGGGGTCTCTTCTGATTCCATACAAATTTTAGGATTATTTGCTCCAGTCTTTGAAAAATACTGGTAGAATTTTGATCGGAATGACATTAAAAGTATAGATTGCTCTAGGCAGTATAGGCATTTTAACAATGTTTATTCTTCTGATCCAAGAGCATGGAATGGTCTTCCATCTTTTTGTGTCCTCTTCAGTTTCTTTCATGAGTGTTCTGTAGTTCCTCGAGAACAGATCCTTTACGTCTTTGGTTTGGTTTATTCCCAGGTGTCTTATGGTTCTTGATGCTAGTGTAAATGGAATCGATTCTCTAATTTCCCTTTCTGTATTTTCATTGTTAGTGTATAAGAAAGCCACTGATTTCTGTACATTGACTTTGTATCCTGCCACGTTACTGAATTGCTGTATGAGTTCTAGTAGTTTGGGGGTGGAGTCTTTGGCGTTTTCCATATAAAGAATCATGTCATCTGCGAAGAGAGAGAGTTTGACTTCTTCATCGCCAATTTGGATACATTTTATTTCTCTTTGTTGTCTGATTGCCGTTGCTAGGACTTCTAGTACTGTATTGAATAAGAGTGGTGAGAGTGGGCATCATTGTCGTGTTCTTGATCTCAAAGGGAAGGCTGTGTGCTTTTTCCCATTGAGGATGATATTTGCTGTGGGTCTTTCATAGATAGATTTTATGAAGTTCAGGAATGTTCCCTCTATCCCTATACTTTGAAACGTTTTAGTCAGGAACGGATGCTGGATTTTGTCAAATGCTTTTTCTGCATCAATTGAGAGGACCATGTGATTCTTCTCTCTTATTGATTTGTTCTGTCACATTGACTGATTTGTGAATGTTGAACCATCCTTGTAACTCAGGGATGAATCCCACCTGGTTATGGTGGATCATCTTTTTAATGTGCTGCTGGATCCTGTTTGCTTGGATCTTGTTGAGAATCTTAGCATCCATATTCATCAGTGATATTGGTCTGAAATTCTCCTTTTCAGTAGGGTCTTTGCCTGGTTTGGGATCAGGGTAATGCTGGTTTCATAAAAAGAGTCTGGAAGTTTTCCTTCTGCTTCAATTTTTTGAAACAGCTTCAGGAGAATTGGTGTTATTTCTTTGAAAGTTTGGTAGAATTCCCCAGGGAATCCATCAGGTCCTGGGCTCTTGTTTTTTGGGAGGTTTTTGATCACTGCTTCAATCTCGTTACTAGATATCAGTCTACACATCATCTTTTTTAAACTAGCCCTAACAGACCAATTTTTAGCCATTGAGAGCCTGCTTGTTTTATATACCCCACAAGACCTCACTCCACATCTGCTAGCAATAGATGAGATGAATACAGGGCTATAAAGACACCAAGTTACTGTTACTATTAGGCCCTCTACAACCCAGAGACTTCCCTCTGAGCAACCAGGAGTTTCCTTCCCTAGCTCTCTTTCTGAATAGCAACCTACACCCTTTAGCCAGAATAACCCAATGATGTTTGTGTGCCCTACTGCCACCTCATGGTCATACCTTTTTTCTTGATCAGCCTCTAAATCCCTCCAATCTGGTTGTCCTTATCAGATATATGACTTACAAATTTTTTTTTTCTCCTGTTGTGTTGGTTGTCTTTTTACTTACTTGGTAGTGTCCTTTGAAGCAAAGAAATTCTACATTTTGATGTTAATTCAGTTTTTTATTGCTGTTGTTTTTTTTGTTTTTGGTGTCTTTTCTAAGAAAACACTGCCGTGGGGTGTCCGCGTGGCTCAGTTGGTTAAGCATCTGACTCTTGATTTTGACTCAGGTCGTGATGTCAAGATCATGAGATTGAGCTCCTTGTTGGACTCTCTGCTCAGCAGGGAGTCTGCTTGAGATTCCTTCTCTCCTTCTCCCTTTGCTCTTTCCTCACTCAGGCACATGTGCTATGTCTAAATAAATAAATAAATAAATAAATAAATAAATAAATAAATTATTTTAAAAAAGAAAAAGAAAACACTGCCCAATCAAGGGTCACTAATACTTACACCTATGTATTTTTCTAAGAGTTTTGTGGTTAGCCCTGCTATTTAGGTACAACCTCATTCTTTGTGGATCTCTGGTTGTCCCAGAACTATTTGTTAAAAAGATGATGATCTTTCTAATATACTTGTATTGCTCTTCTTTTCCCCATTCTTATTACTGTTGCTTTAGTTCATATCATTTATATGCATTTTTTCTGCATTTATACAAAATGATCCCCTAATTAACTTACATTTGTTTCATCCTTCTCAATTGTCTGTACTATAGCCAATGACCTTTTTCAAATAACAATTTGGTTGTGTCCCTCTTTTATTGTAAACTTTTAAGTTTTACTGATTTCAGATATAGTACAAATGTTTTAGTATAACATACAAGTTTTATCTTGTCTCCCACATTTCCCCTCTATGTTGCAACTGTGTTTTAATACTTCAATGCACCATTTTCAATTCTGTGACTTTTCATGTAGAAAGCTCTCAATCAGTCTTCTTTCATTCAAGTTTAGACATCAATTCTTTGAGAATGATTTCCTTAAACAGCATAAGACTATTGGTTGCTTCCATGGATTTGGAACTTGTCCTTTTCATGGTGTTTATCATAGAATAGTATAATTGCCTAATTATTGTCTTTCCTCCTCTGGTTTGTAAATTCATTGAACTGAAGGACTACTTTTTCACTCCAGTATTTTCAGGGCTGAACATAGTGTTTGGTAAAAAGGCAGACATTAAATTAGTTTTGTTGTGTTGAATTATTTTTTTACAAAGTCAGTATGAAAATTAGAGTCCAATTTTGAAAAGCATGACACTGAATGTTGTAGAAGTGAACTGAGAGTATTGATTGATACCCTGAATTTATTGTGCAATTGTCCATGCTAGATGTAAAGCCGTGAAGTATGATAAAAAATGAGCCATTTATTTATTTCTAGAAAAAGTGTTGGAGATGTATAGCACTTGCTTTCGAGTAAGTTTAGAACAGTTTTATTTTAGGTAGTTATATCTATTGGGAGGCAAAAAGACAAAGAGTTAGATAATTACAAAACATTATGGTAATTGGAATTATCCCATTTGTAGGCCCATTAGTAGTAGCTGGTCTAGCTTGAATATCTGTGAATTTATGATAAATTTTGGGAAAATGAGTGTATAGTAGTATGTACTATAGTGAGTATATACTACTGGATAGTAGTAAATGAAGAAATAAAACTTGAATATAAATATTATGAGTAACATATATACTTTTTTTTCCTTCAATTTACAATCAGTCAAACTTGTAACATTTCAAATCCCTGGCTTAGTAAAACATAGATGCTTCAAAAGTTGTAGAGGTGATGGAGGTTATGGTAAATCTCAGTTGCATTAGTAGATAATTAGATCTTATGATTTCTTACTTGTGTGGTATAACATTTAACAAAGCATTATATTACAGACTGGCTGTTTTTCTTTTACTTTAATCATTTTACACCACTGGGTAGAAACTAACCAGAAAATGGGTACCTGGGTGGCTTAGTTGGTTGGATGTCTGCCTTCAGCTCAGGTCATGATCTGAGGGTCTTGGGATTGAGTCCTGCATGGGGCGGGGGGGGGGGGTCCCTGCTCAGCAGGGAGCCTGCTTCTCCCTCTCCCTCTGCCACCATGCTCATTCTCTCTCTCTCTCTCAAAAATAAATAAAAATTAAAAAAAAAGGAAATTGATGGATGGTGACACCTTAATAGCTTTAGTAGTTTTAGGCTATTAATTAAACAGAGGAGGTTCTCTGGAAAAAAATTACAAAAGTATAATTGTTGCAAGGTATTTTTCTTATGGATTCTCCAATATTGTCATATATATATATATATATATATATATATATATATATATATATATATATATGTTGATATATATGTATCTTGATATAGCAAGGGTATTTTTGTTTACTTTTAATATTCTCAAACTTAGAACAATTAGTTTAACTTCTTTTGGATTAATAGTTAAGACTTTATTTTGTATGAAGCAATTCCCAACTATTTACCAACTATCTTCCCTTACGGAAAAAATTAGTAAAAATATAGGATAACCTTAGAGACACAGTAATATCATATTCAGAAAAAAGGCCTAGGTGATGTTATTCTCTGTTCCCACTCAGGTTTTGGGAAGACAAGTATTTTCCTTAACTACCTCAACAACAGTTTTGAATAAATAATATTTTTCCAGAAAATAAAATTAATCTATGAAAACTTTACAAAATGCATGTTGCTGGCCAATGCATTGCACATATAAATGATGCTTAATGAATTGGAGATCATCTCAAAAATAGTACACTAGTGGAGAGCTAGTTGACACACTGATAAAGATTTTCCTGCCACAACCTATTGTTGTTTTAAGCTTTTCTTTGATCCAGTATTATTTCCTCTCTTCAAAGACTACAAGTTAGGATCAGCTGTACCTCTTTAATGTCACATTTTAAGGAATGACTTAGGTGAGGAGACTATTATAGAGTTTAGGTATCGTTATAGCCTCATCAAGGGATCCCATAATTAATTCCAATAGATTGTAGGAAGTTTCAGACATAGGATAAATAGCTAAATGAATGATGTATATAGATACTTCACCAGAGAAGATAAACAAGTATCAGATAAGCACACGAGATGCTGAATATCATTAATCATTAAGAAAATGCAAATTTAAAAAAGAGACATTACTGCACATTTATTAGAATGTCTGAAATTATCAGCTGACCATACCAAGTGTTGGCAAAGATGAGGAAAGTGTAACTCTGATATGCTGCTGGTAAAAATGCAAAATGCTACAACCACTTAGGAAAATATTTTGGCAATTTTTAAAAAAATTTAAATGGACACATACTATATGACCCTGCCATTCCACTCTTAGGTATTTACCTAAGAGAAGTGAATGCATATGTACATGAAGACTCTACATGAATGATCATTGTAATAGTTGAAAACAAGTAAATGGATAAACATACTTTGACACATCCATAAGATGTAATATAAAAGAATGAACCATTGATATATGCAACTTGTATGGGTAGCAAAATAATTATGCCAAGTGAAAGAAGCCGTGCACACACAAAGAATATTTACTGTGTGATTTCATGTATATGAAAACTAGTATTGAAAACAAATCAGTAGCTGCCTGGGAATGGGCTCATGCTGGATTGGGGGCAAGGAGAAAGGAGAAAGATGGATTTACAAGGGAACTGGAGAAAATTTGAGAGTGATGAATATGTATATATATTTCTACAAAAATGCGTAATATAAAACCTTTGGAGTGTTTATACTTATCATTAGAACATTTATATTAGGTAGTGATATATATTACAAAGTTATATATATATATATATGTATATATAATCTTGGTTGTGGTGAAGATTTCAACAATTTATCGAATTGTATCAGAAATCTAGTCTACATCTACATCTACACTCTTTTAAGTTAAACATTCTTTTGAGTTAAGCACTCATAATTTTCAAAATTGTTTCCACATGATATCTTTTTAGTGGATGTTTTGTTTTTATTTGTGGGTTCAATTATCTTTTGTAAGAGAAATTTCTCCAGGCCTCATTACTCAGAAGGTAAATTATGCCTTCAGGAATTTCATTAGCAGTTTAGCTCCTGAGTAGATTGACTTCCAAAATCTGGTGTTTCTTTGGAGTTTTTGCTCTCTAGAGCAGGGATTGGCAAACTTTATTTAGTACTGAGGCTTTGCAGGCCTCACAGGCAAGGTCTTAGTCCCTGCCACTGCTGGTCCTTTTTCTCCTCTCCCACCTCTCCCTTCCCCATTCTGTTCCCAATCCCTTCCACCTCCTTTCCCCTTTGTTGCCTGCTCCTATTCCTTCTTTAAAACCCTTTAAAACTGCACAAACTATTTTTAGTTTTTGGCCATTCAAAAGTTGACCACGGGCTGGACTTGGCCTGTAGGTCAGAGTATGCTAATTCCTACTGTTAAAGACCAAGTCACACACATTAACAAGTTTGGTGGAACTGTTCTTTTAGCTGCCACTCTTTTGCCTCATGTCACGACATACTGATTTTTCAGGCCTTGGCTGGAGGCTGTTCTACCATTTTCTTTTTTCCTCTACTACTGCCATCTCTGAATGGCTGGTGAGCTCTTTGTTCATTCCTTTGTCCTCAATCCTACCAGTTTCTTCACCCTTTTGCTTGAAACTGCACAAAACACATCTGCCTGTCATTTTTCAACTAGTCAAACCTTGTCTGAAGCCTCCATTAAATGTTAAATGGACAATAGTTACTGCCCTGCAAACTCAAATACTGTATTATGCTGTGTTTCTTTTTTGGTTGCTATTTGTACATTTCTGGATGGCTTCTAGTTCTTGCTCTAACTCAGATTTTTAGCTGTTGTTGTCATGTAATTATTAAATTATTCATCCAGGTCATCTGGATGGTGATGTACTGTTCATCCAGTACTTAGCATAAAATTTGCCATGTGTGCCACTAAAGTTCATCTTTCATCTGAAGCTGGGGAAATTATTGTTCATTTCAAGTTTTGGACCCTTTTATGTGAATAACATAATAGAAGTGCTTAGATGCCAAAAATTAAGTGTTTTATTATTTTTTTGTTTACTTAAAGCTTTTGTCTCTAGGTAGAGTGTACACCTTCCAACAGGGTGAATGGGTTGGAACAAATTCAAATAACAGGTGTGACATTATAATTAGAACCATCCCTCAGGACCCTCCTGAGCTGTTGCTGAAACTGATTTTCTGAGAAACTTCCTCTTGGATGTCAACAACCTGCATTTACTATTTGTTTGCCTTATTTTGGAACTTTGAATACTTCCTTTTCCAATCTCATGTAATTTAGCAGGTATGCCATGTATATTTGAACCTCTATTACAGACAGGAGTTGTACTACTTTATCTGGAGTTTCCAGATGCCCTTGAAATTAGAAAATACAAGCAAATATGAGACTGGTGGGGTATAGAAACTTTACTTAGCTTGTCAAAATATCAGGAGGACTGTTGTTGTATTTATAATTCTGCATGGCTAAGAAAAAGATTAAAAAATTGTTTATATTATAGGTAGATATGTCCTCAATATATAAAAGCACAAAAATTCTCAAATCTAGGGCATTTCATATAACTTTCTGTTATTATTTTCTCCTTGGCCAAAGTTTGTTTGGTTTTTCTTATTTATGATTCTTCAGCTCCAGATACAGGGAGTCACTTGACTATGGAAGAAAAGCATTGTTACTATTTGTATATCTTATTGATCTCTTAAACACTAGTTTACTTGTTCTTTCCTCAACATACCTATGCAGGAGCACAGCAAATGCCACATTTAGTATGACTATTAATTCTCCATTCTGTGGTAAAGACCTGTCTCCAATAGTGAATATCTGCCATTTGAGCATACATTTAAAAGTATCCATTTAGTATAAGACCATGGAGGCAAACACTGATTACACAAAAATGATACATGCTAATTTATAATGGTGGACACTAATGGATTAAAAAATGCTGAGTACATGTAAGATTCCTAAAAACATAGCTGGACATTATTAGAGAGGGAGGTTGGGAAGACAGTGGAGTAGGTGGACCCTGAGTTCCCCTTGTCCCATGGGTACAGTTAGATAACACACATATTAGTGTAAATAACCCAGACAATGATCTGAAGAGACTGGCAAAACAGCTCCACAACTAAAGGTAGAGAAGAGGCCACATCAGAGAAGGTATGAAGGACAAATGTGGTTTGGGAACAAAACTGACTATGGCTGTCTGGGGTGGGGAGGGTATTGGTGGTACAGAGAAGAGCAAAAAATAGACTTTCACAGTGGGAGCCCACACAGGGAAGACAAATTCCTATAACCTTTGGCTTTGAAAGCTAGAGGGGCTGAATTTTATGAGTTCTTAACAACCAGCAGAACTTAAACCACAGAATTTTAAAAATCAGCAATCTCCACTCTGGGAAAGCCTAGAGGGTGTTAGGAAGTAGAGTCCTTGACCCTAAAGAGACAGAACAGCAAATAGCCAGCAGAGATATAGTCTTGAAAGCAGCAGTTTGAAGTACATGGGGGCAGATGGGAGGGAGAATGGTTCATTCATCTCAGAGCATGGCCCAGAGAGTTAGGAATCATGGGGGAGACCCCTCCAGGAGCCAAGAAGCTGGTGCATTCATTTCTCTCCCCTTTCCGCATAAATACATGGCCACTTGCAGGTAGAAAATGTGGTGGCACCACTGAGTACATAACTTGATTACACCAAGCCCCATCCTCCAAGCTTCTGGGGAGCTGCCCTTCTCAGTCACCCTTGCCTTAGTCCTGGTGGTGTGGGCCCCTCCTCCAGAAGACTGGCTCAAACCTTGCCAGCACTGTAGTTCCCAACCTACATGTTTTACAGGACCTCAGTTCTGTTGGCTCTGGTAAATGGCAGGAAGTCTCATTTCATAAGCAGACCACCACACCTTGGTAAAATGCACCCCACCTAGAGACCAAACACTGTCCACCAAAGGTAGAACTACTGTAGACAACTGACTGAAGGAGAATGAGTCCAGGACTCAATAGCAGAGCACATGCAACATACACAGGAGATATCCCTGAAGTGCCAGGTCCTGGGAAACAGGAGGCACTACACTACAGGGCACTACAGGATGTCTTCGTCATAAGGCCATTACTGCCAAGAGCAAGAGACACAGATGACTTTCTTAACACAGAGATACAAAGTTAAACAAAATGAAGAGACAAAAGTATATCCCAAATGAAAGAACCAGAACAAAGCACAGCAAGAGACCTAAGCAAAATGGATAAAAATAATATGACTGAGAGAGAATTTAAAGTAATGATTATAAAGATATTCACTGGACTTGAGAAAAGAATGGAAGACATCTGTGGGACCTTAAAAACAAAATTAATGAAATTATAAAATACACTTGATGGAATAAATAACAAATTAGATGAAGCAGAAGGTATGAATTAATGACTTGGAAGACAGAATAATAGAAAATAACCAAGCTGAGCAAATGAGAAGAAAAAAAATATTCAAATTGAGAATTGTCTTAGGGAACTCAGTGACTCCATCAAGCATAGTAACATTTCCATTATAGGCATCTCAGAAGAAGAAGAGAGAGAAAAGAGGGCACAAATGAATTTGAAGAGATAATAGCTCAAAACTTCTCTAATTTGGGGAAGGAAGCAGATATCCAGATCCAGGAGGCACAGGGATTTCCCCCCAAAAATCAACACCAGGAGGTCCACACCAAGACACACAGTAATAAAAATGACAAAAAGTAGTGATAAAGAAAAAAGTTTTTAAAGGAGCAAGAGAAAAGAAGAAGGTTACAAATAAGGAGAGATCCCGTAAGTCTATCAATGGGTTTTTCAGCAATACCTTTGCAGGCCAGAAAGAAGTGGCATGATATATTCAAAGTTCCAAAAAGGAAAAATCTGCAGCCAAGAATACTCTATCCAGCAAGGCTGTCATTCAGAATAGAATTGAGAGATAAAGAGTTTCTCAGACAAACAAAAACTAAAGGAGTTCATGACCATAAAACCAGTCCTACAAGAAATATTAAAGGGGATACTTTGAATCTAAAAGAAAGTGAGAGTGTTAAAAGTAAAAAACACAAAGCTTTTTTTTTTTTTAATAAACATATAATGTATTTTTATCCCCAGGTGTACAGGTCTGTGAATAGCCAGGTTTACACACTTCACAGCACTCACGATAGCACTTACCCTCCCCAATGTCCATAGCCCCCTCCCCCTCTCCCAATCCCACCTCCCCCCAGCAACCCCCAGTTTGTTTTGTGAGATTAAGAGTCATTTATGGTTTGTCTCCCTCCCAATCCCATCTTGTTTCACAAAGCAATAAAAGCTAGTATTTCTGTAAAAATCAAGGTATTTATAAAACATAAGGATGTAAAATATGACACCATATACCTACAATGTGGAAGGGAGAGGAGTAAAGCATGAGCTCAAACTTAAGAGACCATCAACTTCTTATGAACTGCTATATGCAGAAGATGTTAGGTACAAACTTAATAGTAATAACAAATCAAAAACCAATAATAAATATGCAAAGAATAAAGGGAAAGAAATCCAAGTATATCACCAAAGAGAGCCAATATCCTATGAAAGAGAAGAAAGGATCAGAGAAAAACTACAAAATAACCACATAACAAGTAACACAATGGCAATAAATATATAACCAGCTACAATTACTTTGAATGTAAATGGACTAAAACCTCCAATTAAAAGGCATAGGGAGACAGAATGGATGAAAAATAAGGCCTTTCTATATGCTGTCTACAAGGAACTTATTTTAGACCTAAAGACACCTATAGATTGAAACAGAGAATGGAGAAACAATTATCATGAAAATGTATGTCAAAGGAAAGCTGGGATAGCTATACTTATATCAGTAAAAATCTGATGAACATAGATGCAAAAATGCTCAAGAAAATACTAGTAAACCAAATTCAACAATACATTAAAAAAATATGCCACAATCAAATGGGATTTACTCCCAGGTAGTTCAGTATTTGCAGTATTTGCAGATCAATTAAAGTAATACTTCACATCATTAAGATAAAAGGTAAAAATAATGATCAAACCAATAGATACAGAAAAGGCATTTGATAAAGTAAAATATTCATTCATAATAAAAACCCTCAACAAAGTAGGTCTAGAAGGAACATACCTCGATAATAAAGGACTTGTATACAAACCCCACAGCTAACATTATACTGAATGGGGAAAAACTGAGAGCTTTTCCCCTAAGGTCAGGAACAAGACAAGGATGTCCACTCTCACAACTTTTATTCATCATAGCCATAGCAATTAGACAACAAAAAGAAATAAAAGACATTCAAATTGGTAAGGAAGAAAAAAAATTGGTGAGGAAGAAGTAAAACTTTCACTATTTGCAGATGACAGGATACTTGAATAGAAAACCTGAAATACCCCACCAAGAAACTACTAAAACTATTAAATGAATTCAGTAGTCTTGAGACATAAAAATCAGTGTACAGAGATCTATACACTAATAGTGAAACAGTAGAAAAATGGAAAAATCAATCCCATTTACAATTATATAAAAAATAGTAAGAGAATTGGGAGTAAACTTAAAGAGGTGAGAGAGTGTATTCTAAAAACTATAAAACACGGAGGAAAGAAATTGAAGATAACATAAAGAAATGGAAAGACATTCAATGCTCATAGATTGAAAGAAAAATATTGATAAAATGTCTATACCATCCAAAGCCATCTACAGATTTAATGTAATCCCTAGCAAAATACCAACAGCATTTTTCACAGAAATAGAACAATGCTAAAATATGTATGGAACCACAAAAGACCCCAAATAGCCAAAGCAATCTTAAAAAGAAACAAAGCTGGAGGTATCACAATTCCAGACTTCAAGTTATATTACAAAGCTATAGTAATCAAGAAGTATGCTAGTGGTCCAAAAATAGACACATAGATCAGTAGAACAAAATAGAAGTCCCAGAAATAAACCCACAATTATATGGTCAATTAATCTTTGACAAAGCAGGAAAGAATCCAATGGGAAAAAGTCTCTTCAACAAATGGTGTTGAAAAAACTGGACGGCTACATGCAAAAGAATGAAGTTGGACCACTTTCTTACACAATACACAAAAATAAATTTAAATTGGTTAAGGGCCTAAATGGGACACCAGAAACCACACAAATCCCAAAAGAGAGCATAGGCAGTAATTTCTCTGAGATTGGCTATAGACCATTTTTCTAGATAAGTCCCCTGAAGGATGGGACATAAAAGAAAAAATAAACTATTGAGTCTACATCAAAATAAAAAGTTTCTGCACAGTGAAGGAAACAACAAAACTAAAGGGCAAACTAATGAATGCCAGAAGATATTTGCAGATGATCCATCTGATAAAGTGTGGGTATCCAAAATATAGAAGAACCAATACAACTCAACATCCATAAAATAATCCAGTTTAAAAAAGGCAGAAGATATGAATAGACATTGGCCCAAAGAAGAGATCCAGATGTCCAACAGACACATGAAAGAAAATATGCTCAACATCATTTATCATCAGGAAAATGCAAATAAAAACTACAATGAGGTATCACCTCACACCTTTCAGAATGGCTAAAATAAAAAACACAAGAAACATCAAGTGTTGGCGAAGATGTGGAAAAAAGGGAACCATGTACACTGTTGGTGAGAATGTAAACTGGTGCAGCCACTATGGAAAACAGTATGGAAGTTTCTCCAAAAGTTAAAAAAAACCTACCCTTTGATCCAGTAATTACACTACTGGGTATTTTGTATTTTTTATAAAAATACAAAAACACTATTTTGAAAGGATACATGCACCCCTGCATTTATTGTAGCATTATTTACAATAGCCAAATTATGGAATTAGCGCATGTCTATCCACAGGTGAATGGACAAAGATGTGGTGAACACACACACACATGCACACACTGAAATACTATTCAGCCATAAAAAGAGTGAAATCTTCCATTTACAACAACATGGATGAATCTAGAGTGAATAGTGCTAAGTGAAATAGATCAGATAAATACCATGATTTCATTCATATGTGGAATTTAAGAAACAAAATAAATAAGCAAAGGAAAGAAAAGAGAGAGAAACCAAGAAACAAACTCTTAACTATAGAGAAAAAACTGATGGTTACTGGGGGGGAGGTGGGTGGGGGAATGAGTGAAATATATGGTGGGGATTAAGGAGTGCACTTGTCATGTTTGAGTACTGGGTGATGCATGAAGGTGTTTAATCTCTGTATTGTACACCTGGAACTAATATAACACTGTATGTTGACTATACTAGAATTAAAATAATAAAACTTAATGAAAAATGTCTGGGTGTTATTAAAGGATTACCAATTTTAAGTACAAAAGTATGTGAATTATGTGTAAAAATTTTTTTTTTTTTCCCTTTTTATTTATTTATTTTTTTTTTCAGCGTAACAGTATTCATTCTTTTTGCACAACACCCAGTGCTCCATGCAAAACGTGCCCTCCCCATCACCCACCACCTGTTCCCCCAACCTCCCACCCCTGACCCTTCAAAACCCTCAGGTTGTTTTTCAGAGTCCATAGTCTCTTATGGTTCGCCTCCCCTCCCCAATTTGGAAAACATGCTAATGAAACCCTGCAAGAAAGCACAAAGAAAAGTTTGCTGAAATGGAACAGTGTGGATAATGAAGATAAAGATCATTGAAGAAAATAAATTTGAAAATTAGAAGAAAAATAGGCTAGAGAGTTAATGAGATAGAAGGCAAGTAATCAACAAATTATAATAAATTGGACAGAGACTAGTAATTGGACTGCATACTTTTATCACACATTTTCTCTTTCATTTAGTTTATAAAATGATTACCAGATCACAGAGATAGACATTTAAGTATAGGCAAAATATGCTTATAATTTCTGAAACCTGTATTTAATAATATTTGTTACTTTTTCTGGAGTTTGATATTTAGACTCAATAAGTGGTTTAGATGGCAGTATAAGTTTTTATTGGGTTTTAATGAATTATAATTATATAAATAAAATGGATTAAATATTCAAAACTGATATTTCACACTTAATGTTTTTAATATGATATACAAATGTGTATTAGTACCCTTATCTGTATATAGCAACATCCATGGTCACTTTAGCTTTCTAAGAGTTGTCACTTTTAATGTGACAATGCAAAAAATTACAATAAAAATATTTTTGAGTTGTCAACCCACAATAATACTTAGAAACTCGGACTCTGTAAAATATAGTTCAATGAGAATTTTAAAATACTTCTACTGAATTTCACAACTTATTTGGAAGTTTTAGTGTCATTGTGGATGTCTATATAGCATTGGAACAGGTTTTTCACTTTTTGGCATAGGTTTTAAGTAAAGCCTTTTTCAAAAATCACAAGTTGATTTATTGCTAGCAGTGGTGATAATTAGTATCGAAAAGTAAAAACTTGTCTTGAAACTGAGATCTAAAGGTATCTGAGAATCTAAAGAACACCTGGCACTTTTGAAATCCATCAGATTATCAGACTCCGTTGAAAGTAGGAAAAGAATGAAGGTGTTAGGTCAAGAGGCAAAATAAAATAACAAAAGACAACTCTGTATTACAGCTAGAGTTCTCAGGATTATTTTCCAATTTTTCAAATGTCTGATGTAGATGTGACTGTTGGTAGCATTCACTGAAACGCCACATCCTGACAGTATTATAGATGTGTCTGTATGATTTTTCTTTATCTTGTGGATATACCTAGACTTTGGCACTGTGAGGTCTAAGCAAAGCTAACTGTTAGAAAATCTATTTACCAGTTATGTTATTTATTTATTTTTTAGTGAATTGAAAGATGTGAGAATCCAACAGAAATTAATTTGTCTTGCAGATGTACTTCTTTTATTATAATGAGGGTTCTAACTTGTTTTATAAAGGGATATAAAATTGGAGATTAAATTACACAGAGATAGGTATATGAGGTTTCTCAACTGAGAATATACTGACTGTGTAAACAGCACCAGAAAATTTCTCTGTTTGAAGACTCTGATTGGGTTTTGTATTTTCATTTCCTTGAAGTTAAGCCACTTTCTATCAGGCCTTAAAAGGAATCCACTAATTACTTTTTTTTTTTTTTTTTTTTTTGACACAGAGAGAGAACGCGAGCACAGGTGGGCATAGAGGTGGGCAGAAGGAAAGGGTTAAGCAGGCTCCCCCTGAGCATGGAGCCCAATGTGGGGCTCAATCCCAGAACCTTGGGATCATGTCCTGAGTTGAAGGCAGATGCTTAACCAACTGAGCCACCCAGGCACCCCCAGCAGTTACTCTTTATATTTGCTTTGAATATATATTGCAGCTACGCACACAAGCATGTTATATGTAATATATATGTAATCCACCTGTGTAATATATTTAATAAACAAAACTTACAAAAATGATATGATGTATATTTGCAATAATCATAATTATTGCTCTGCATGATCAGTAAATTTTTTTTTATAATTTTTTCCCATTTTATTTATTTTTTCAGCGTAACAGTATTCATTGTTTTTGCACAACACCCAGTGCTCCATGCAATACGTGCCCTCCCTATTACCCACCACCTGGTTCCCCCAAACTCCCATCCCCCGCCCCTTCAAAACCCTCAGGTTGTTTCAGAGTCCATAGCCTCTCATGGTTCATCTCCCCTTCTAATTTCCCTCAACTCCCTTCTCCTCTCCATCTTCCCATGTCCTCCATGTTATTTGTTATGCTCCACAAATAAGTGAAACCATATGATAATTGACTCTCTCTGCTTGACTTATTTCACTCAGCATAATCTCTTCCAGTCCTGTCCATATTGCTACAAAAGTTGGGTATTCATCCTTTCTGATGGAGGCATAATACTCCATTGTGTATATGGACCACATCTTCCTTATCCATTTGTCCACTGAAGGGCATCTTGGTTCTTTCCACAGTTTGGCAACCATGGCCATTGCTGCTATAAACATTGGGGTACAGATGGCCCTTCTTTTCACAACATTTGTATCTTTGGGGTAAATGCCCAGTAGTGCAATTGCAGAGTCATAGGGAAGCTCTATTTTTAATTTCTTGAGGAATCTCCACACGGTTCTCCAAAGCGGCTGCACCAACTTGCATTCCCACCAACGGTGTAAGAGGGTTCCCCTTTCTCCACATCCTCTCCAACACATGTTGTTTCCTGTCTTGCTAATTTTGGTCATTCTAACTGATGTCAGGTGGTATCTCAATGTGGTTTTAATTTGAATCGCCCTGATGGCTAGTGATGATGAACATTTTTTCCTGTGTCTGATAGCCATTTTTATGTCTTCACTGGAGAAGTGTCTGTTCATATCTTCTGCCCATTTTTTGATGTGATTATCTGTTTTGTGTGTGTTGAGTTTGAGGAGTTCTTTATAGATCCTGGATATCAATCTTTTGTCTGTACTGTCATTTGCAGATATCTTCTCCCCTTCCGTGGGTTGCCTCTTTGTTTTGTTGACTGTTTCCTTTGCTCTGCAGAAGCTTTTGATCTTGATGAAGTCCCAAAAGTTCATTTTTGCTTTTGTTTCCTTTGCCTTTGGAGACATGCCTTGAAAGAAGTTGCTGTGGCTGATATAGAAGAGGTTACTGGCTATGGTCTCCTCTAGGATTCTGGTGGAGTCCTGTCTCACGTTGAGGTCTTTTATCCATTTCGAGTTTATCTTTGTGTACGGTGTAAGAGAATGGTCGAGTTTCATTCTTCTACATATAGCTGTCCAGTTTTCCCAGCACCATTGATTGAAGAGGCTGTCTTTTTTCTACTGTATATTTTTTCCTGTTTTGTTGAAGATTATTTGACCATTGAGTTGAGGGTCCATATCTGGGCTCTCTACTCTGTTCCACTGGTCGATGTGGTCTGTTTTATGCCAGTACCACGCTGTCTTGGTGATCACAGCCTTGTAGTAAAGCTTGAAATCAGGTAACGTGATGCCGCCAGTTTTGTTTTTGTTTTTCCACATTTCCTTAGCAATTCGGGGTCTCTTCTGATTCCATACAAATTTTAGGATTATTTGCTCCAGCTCTTTGAAAAATATCGATGGGGGGCACCTGGGTGGCTCAGTGGGTTAAAGCCCCTGCCTTCGGCTCAGGTCATGATCCCAGGGTCCTGGGATCGAGCCCCATGTCGGGTTCTCTGCTCAGCGGGGAGCTTGCTTCTCTGCCTGCCTCTCTGCCTACTTGTGATCTCTGTTTGTCAAATAAATGAATAAAATCTTAAAAAAAAAAAAAGAAAAAAATACCGGTGGCATTTTGATCAGAATGGCATTAAAAGTATAGATTGCTCTAGGCAGTATAGACATTTTAACAATATTTATTCTTCTGATCCAAGAGCATGGAATGGTCTTCCATCTTTTTGTGTCTTCTTCAATTTCTTTCATGAGTGTTCTGTAGTTCTTCGAGTACAGGTCCTTTACCTCTTTGGTTAGGTTTATTCCCAGGTATCTTATGATTCTTGGTGCTATAGTAAATGGAATCGATTCTCTAATTTCCCTTTCTGTATTTTCATTGTTAGTGTATAAGAAAGCCACTGATTTCTGTACATTGACTTTGTATCCTGCCACATTAGATCAGTAAGATTTTAAAGGTGTATCTCTAATACCTAAAATATTCTCAGCAGAAGCATTGAGCACTGAGGAACATCAAGAATAATTATGAATATTATTATTGGAATGAGTATATACAATTTTTACAAGTATTTTTTCTACTTCTTTGGTAACATGTAGCTGCTTCGGTGGTTATTTCCTTAAGGTTGATAACTGCGCATAGACTGCCTAAGACAGATGTGCTTCTGGTTCTTACAGAGACCTATTTCCTGTTGACATGTTCACCAAAGTAAGAAGCCAACTGGAAATGTTAAGTATTATGTTCTTGAACTTTGAGAAATAGATAAAAAGAAAAAAAATAATTTGGTTAGATTAAAGTGAAGCAAGACATATAGTAGTAATGGCCAGTAGTAATGGCCAGTAATGGTTACTACTACCCCACTTGTAATTTCTAGTTGGTTCATTCTGCTTTCATTTTATTTTTGTTTGCTTTATTTTATTTTATTTTTAAAAAGATTTTATTTATTTATTTTACAGAAAGAGATCACAAGTAGGCTGAGAGGCAAGCAGAGAGAGAGGCGGAAGCAGGCTTCCCCTGAGCAGAGAGCCTAATGCGGGGCTCCATCCTAGGACCCTGAGATCATGACCTGAGCTGAAGGGAGAGGCTTTAACCCACTGAGCCACCTAGGTGTCCCTCTGCTTTCATTTTAATGATAATCATGATAAATTTAATAAAACATGAAACATGAAGCACAAGAATGGAAGGACATATCTCTATTAAGATTCATGACACTTAAGTGTTTCATATTTTGTCAGAAAAAGTACAACTTCATGGTTGGTTTCAGAATATTTAAATTTGCTTTTTTTTTTTCTGATGTATCTTCTCCATTTTATTTATTTTTTCAGCGTAACAGTATTCATTCTTTTTGCACAACACCCAGTGCTCCATGCAAAACGTGCCCTCCCCATTACCCACCACCTGTTCCCCCAACCTCCCACCCTTGACCCTTCAAAACCCTCAGGTTGCCCCAACCTCCCACCCCTGACCCTTCAAAACCCTCAGGTTGTTTTTCAGAGTCCATAGTCTCTTATGGTTCGCCTCCCCTCCCCAATGTCCATAGCCCACTCCCCCTCTCCTAATCCCACCTCCCCCCAGTCCTCCACTGTTGGTGGGAATGCAAGCTGGTGCAACCACTCTGGAAAACAACATGGAGGTTCCTCAAAATGTTGAAAATAGAACTACCCTATGACCCAGCAATTGCACTACTGGGTATTTACCCTAACGATACAAACATAGTGATCCGAAGGGGCACGTGTACCCGAATGTTTATAGCAGCAATGTCTACAATAGCCAGACTATGGAAAGAACCTAGATGTCCATCAACAGATGAATGGATAAAGAAGATGTGGTATATATACACAATGGAATACTATGCAGCCATCAAAAGAAATGAAATCTTGCCATTTGCGACGACGTGGATGGAACTAGAGCGTATCATGCTTAAATTTGCTTTTTTTTATAATCAGAAAAAAGTGTTGCGTTTCAACTTCTCTGGACTCAGTCAATCTGACTTGCTCCTGCAATTGTCTTCTCTCTCCACTGTGTCATCACGTTTTTTATTTTTGGAGATTTAACATCATTATACAATTATCTATAATATCACCCATCTTAAGAACAAGCATGCAGTTAATTCTCTCTTGAAGCAATTTCTCTTTTTGACTATTGCTTAATGTGATGTGTTCTTCTTTCCTGTTTCTCTCTGTTTCACTGTATAGCAACTTGTCTTGAAGCTGCCTCCTTTTCCTTGCTTCTCATGCTCTCATAAATCAAGTCCAATAGGTATTGATCATCCCCACAGCTCTGCTAAAACTGATCTTGTGATATCCTCCACTACCTTTATGTTGACAAATCTGGAAGTCACTTCTTTTTTCTCATCTTGCTTGATGAGAATAAATACAATTTATTCTCAATACTGTTGAATAAGTTCGATATGCTATTCTTCATTCTGTTGATACATTTTCCTTGTAGTTTCTATAATTCCTTGAATGCTTTGTTTTCCTTCTCCAGAACCATCCATAAGTCAGTTTTCTTTGCTAGTTCTTGCTCCTAAGCTTGATGTTCAAATGCTTGATGTCAATCTTAACCCTTCTCCTCTTCTACTTTCTTCATAGATTACTTCATCCAGTGCCTTTGCTTAAATATAGTCTTATGCTGATAGCTCCCAAATTCCTACCCCTGCTCTCACCATTTTTTTGAAGCTCCAACTACTGAGTAGGATGCTTAAGAGACATCTCAAAATTAACTGACTGAAGTACAACCTTGATGTTTATTCTGACCAAGAAACGTACTCTCCTCCAGTGTTCCCTTTCTTTGTACATATTGTCACTATCCTTGTTTCTTAAAGCTATGTAAGCATAATCCATTATTTTATCTCACCTTTATGACATTAACAACCTAAATTATCTGTTTCCATACATGTGAAATGTCAAAAACCAAATATGGACTTAGGTAAGGAGGGATTTTATTCAAAGGGATTATTGGAAAAGTATGATGGGGTAGGGAGACTATTGCAAATAGGGAATGCTCTCTGATCATGAGATCTGCAAGAGTCTGAACAGTTAGGTTAAAGAAGTTTTGCTTTTGTGGGGGAGGAGTAAAAAAAGACTAGGAAGAATGGAATGTGGGAGAAGGGAGTGACAGGGTGACCTAATTGGACAGTGGACCAGAGTTTATTTTATCATGAAGGCAGTCAATTTTCAGGGAAAAATATATACTGACTCAGGCTGAAGATATGTCAAAGTTCAGGAGTCTGGGGGAAGGAGAGACAACTGATTAAATTTTCATTAAGAAGCATTTTGTTCTGATTGATCAGTGGAACAAGTAGTTTAGCCAAAAAATTAGAAGGCAAAGAAAGGGAATTTGAGAACTTGTATCTGGCCTTGTCAGAGGCAAATAGAGTTGGGGCATAAGTGTAAGTCTTATTTAAGTCTTCTGGGAAAGGTTGCTTCCCATTTCCAAGAACACAAAAAGATGGGGAGATTTCTTTGCCATCTCTGTTTTCTAGGATCACAGTGCTCAGGTCAAATTCAACATTGGTAATCTTGTCTTACCACCTATTCTTCACTGATGGGACAGAATTATCTTTTACAGAGCATTTGTCCCATAATTAAAGATGTTCATGACTTTGTTTTTATTTCATTTACAATAAAATCTCTGCTACTTGTCATTATCTTCAAGACCTATCTGATTAGGCACTTATTCATTTCTCTTAACTTATTTTGGAATTTACTCCCTCTTACTCAGTATGCTGCTAGCTGCCTGGCCTTCTCTATGTTGAAACAAGCCAGGTTCTTTTTCAACCCTGGAATGTAAGTTCTGTGAAAGCAAGGACAAGTTGGTCTGTCTGGTCTCTGGTAGGCTCTATAATCAGAGATGGAATTTCCCTGATACATAATAGGCAGATACCTAAACAATATTTTAGTGAATACTTTATATGTTAACATGTTTAATGATACATTTTGACAGGCACCCAATTTTGACTCCAATTCATTTCACTAAATATCGAAGTACAATAAGTCATTAAATTTTTTTTTGTGGGAATCCTGTATTTCTTAGATTTATTATTGCCTGTTTTTTTTTTTTTCATTTTCAGTGTTCATCACAATAAATACACTCCTTTTAATCCCCTTTATTTCACTCATTCTCCCACTCATATTTAATAACCACCATTTTTTCCCTCTGTATCTAAAAGTCTATTTTTGTTGTTGTTGTTGTTTTCATTTGTTCATGTCTTAAATTCCACATATACTGAAATCATATGGTATTTGTCTTTCTCTGACTGTCTTACTTCACTTAGTATAATACTTTCTAGCTCCATCCACATTGTTGTAAATGTCAAGATTTCATTCCTTTTTATAGCTGAGTAATATTCTATTGTATATATGTACATCTGCTTTATCCTTTAGTCTATAGATGGTCACCTGAGTTGCTTCCATATCTTGGCTGCTGTAAATAATGCTGCAACAAACATAGGGGTGCATATGTGTCTTTTTGAATTTGTGTTTTTGTTTTCTTCAGGTAAATCGCCAATAATGGAATTAATGGGTTATATGATAATTCTATTTTTTATTTTTATTTTTTAAAAAGATTTATTTATTTATTTATTTGACAGAAGAGAGAAATCACAAGTAGGCAGAGAGGCAGGCAGAGAGAGAGGGGAAAGCAGGCTCCCTGCTGAGCAGAGAGCTCAATGTGGGGCTTGATCCTGGGACCCTGAGGTCATGACCTGAGCTGAAGAGGCTTAACCCACTGATCCACCCAGACACCCCTATTTTAAATTTTTTTGGAACCTCCATACTATCTTCCATGGGTGGCTGCATTAAGGTTATTTTTTTTTCTCCACATCCTTGTCAGCACTTCTTATTTCTTGGGTTTTTGAACCCAGCCATTTTCACAGGTGTGAGTTTTATCGCATTGTGGTTTTAGTTTGGATTTCCCTGAAGATGAGTGATGTTTAGCATCTTTTTATGGTTTTGTTTGCCATCTATTTGTCTTCGGCAAAATGTCTATTTAGATCTCGGTCCTTTTTAATTGGATTATTTCATTGTTTTTGTTTAGTTATATAAGTTCATTATATATTGTGGATGTTAACCCCTTATCAGATATATTACTTGCAAATATATTCACTCATTCAATAGGTTGCCTTTTTGTTTTATTGTTTCCTACGCTGCATAAAATAGTTTTATTTGGTATAGTTTCAATAATTCAATTTTGCTTTGGTTTTCCTTGCCTGAGGAGATATACGTATAAAAATGTTTCTATAGCCAATGTAAAAAAGACTACTGCCTGTGTTTCCTAGATTTATGATTTCGGTTCTCACATTTAGATCATATTTCCTACAAATATTTTTTTTAAAATTTTGCTTTCAAAATATTGTTTTATGTGCACACTCAAAACAGTGTTCCTGATTTTTATGTTATGCCTATTAGAATATTTTAACTGTTCCTCTGGAGACCTAAAAACACATTTCCATTGCCTTTTGCCTGTATTCTCTCCTTCCCACTTTACAATGGTCAGAACACAACAGCTTCGCCACACATAATTCCTCTTCCTTTTCATTCCTGGGATCAAAGGAAAAATGTAAGTCATTTCTAGTTTGTAGCATTTTGGTTGAACTCTGTCAGGTAGAAAATAAGGATAACATTCTTTTCATTCTTCTTCCTGGCTATTTGGGACTCATATAGTAAAAAGTAATTTCATCATTAATCACAATCTATTGACTCTTAAATGAAACTGTGATATGGAGACGATAATTAGTATTAGAACTCTTAATTTTTCTTGTACAAAAATCCATTTCATGGCACTGTTCAGAATACCTCATCACTAAATAATTCTGAACTATTGGTGATATATAATTGTAGAATAAGGGGAGTATTAGAAGCCAAAATTTTCTGGGGCTGTCTGAAAACTACCCACCTAAAGACTGGTATCTTAAGAGCCTAGCTAAGAATAAAATATTTAGTATCCTGATAGATTTTATATATTTAAGTTTGATTTGTGCCAATGTTGAAGAAGTATATCCAGTGCAATGGATGGAATTCAGCCGTATAAGAATATAAAATAGGCAATGTTAAAATCAATCAAGGCAAGAACATCATGGTTCCAGGTAATCAGGCCTCTAGACAGAATGGTACCTAGCCCTTAGATGTATGGAGAAGAGGATACTTTCTTCAAAGTCAAGGCTGGGACAAACTGAGTGGGAATTCAAGGATATAGACAAATAGTCTAGCATTCAACAATCCAGACTCAGCAGATTATTGCAGTTCTAAATGGAATCAGGATCAGCCTGGCAGAGACTGAGGGAAGTGTTCATGAATTTCACAAAACCACCCAAGGAACTTGTAGATTGCAACCTCTGGATAGATTTCTTATCCTGTTCATTGTTGGTTGTATTAAACAGATGAGACTAATGACACATTGAAAAAACTCAATGCCAGTAGCCTAGTGGGGGTAAAAAAGTGTAGTTGGATGTCAATTCTATATACAAATCTGGAAAATATTTTTACCAAGCATGAGCAAATGATAACTCTTAGTTTATATTCCTAACTCAGACTCCTACAAGTAAGCTTTATATAGTGTCTATATTTGTCACAAATATGGGATATGTGGCATCCCTGTTTTTGACTCTTAGTACATTAGGTTATACTCTGCTTTTCACTCTTCTCTATTTTGGCTAATTTTGCAATATGTAGTGGTAAATTTTACCTCCATTTGCATTTTTATTTCCATTATCTTGTTTAGAAAAAAAATCGGCTCATAATCACTGATCATGAATTCTATGCTATGATCTGAATTGTGCCTATGGACATGTTTCCTTCAGCTAGCAGAGTGTTGACAATTAAAAAAGTCTTCAGGCAGGTCATGCATTCTCCAGTTTTCCAGAGTCCCCACAACTCCCTTTTGTGTTAACCCAGCTACTGCCTATCTTTACAAAGCCTGCCTGGCCCCAGAGTCATATAAGTTTTAAACCTCTGCTTTATATGCATGGAGTGGTATGGCAAGTAAGGCACTGGAAAGAAAAATGATTTTTCATGTATTTGCATTTGAAAACCAATTTTACATAAACCAAACTGAGCATCTGACAAATTGCATTTTAAAAAATAGAGTTAAAATTGTGTTGGAATCCTATACTTAAACTTTGTTAGAGAAATTTTATTTCTAATATATAACCATATTGGTTAATTTATCTTTTACCATCCTTTGCTTTCATGTTATCAAAGTAATTCTTTTTTTTTATTTTTAAAAGATTTTATTTATTTATTTGATAGAGAGAGATCACAAGTAGGCAGAGAGGCAGGCAGAGAGAGAGGAGGAAGCAGGCTCCCCACGGAGCAGAGAGCCTGATGTGGGGCTCGATCCCAGGACCCTGAGATCATGACCTGAGCCGAAGGCAGCGGCTTAATCCACTGAGCCACCCAGGCGCCCCAGTAATTCTTATTCATTTAATGAATTTTCAAAATTCAGAAGAGTGGAGATGTAGGGAAATTTACTCTTGATCGTGTCATGTA
Organism: Meles meles; assembly: GCF_922984935.1. Classification (NCBI taxonomy): domain Eukaryota; kingdom Metazoa; phylum Chordata; class Mammalia; order Carnivora; family Mustelidae; genus Meles; species Meles meles. Next base: position 93,575,141 of record NC_060067.1, read on the forward strand.
GAAGTAACCAATGTTGAAATTATGTCATTTTTTTCACATCTTTTATATAACTTTTATGTATGTGTGTATCTATGAATGCATCTATTAAAATCATATCTATATATAGGCACAAATGTATGTATATCTCTTTTTACTAAAAATCAAAATGGGAACATGTCTTATTTTAAATATTTTAATACACAAAAGGACAATTATGAATAGTTGTGCATGAGTATATTATTAAATATATAAAGCAGTAGTTTATTCAATAGAAATTACCTTGACTTGAGTAATTCGGATTTGAGTAATTTGAGGCATTGGTATGATTTGTTTTAGTGAAGGATATATATATTGAAAATAATTATATAGGTATAATTAATACCTAATTATACTTATATAATTACTATTTAGTTATACTTATATAATTAAATATTGATTTATACTAATATAAATTAACATAATTTATATTATATTAAATTAATGGTTCATTCCCACTCACCAAATGAGAGCTGTATATTTATTTATATAATTAAATAATTATCTAAATAAAATTCGTATTTGCATTTCATTTTCTAGAGCAATTTCTTAGAGTTGATACATTTCAGTAGACAACAGATCAAAGTGTATATTATAAAATTATTTTGCTTATTTTTTAAAATTATGGACTCATGAAGAGAAGTTAGAAATTATTTAAATTCAAGAATTTAATAGAGGATGATTTTTAGTCATAGAATGGTTAAAAGATCTAGGTTCAAATTACTAAGGTAAGTGTGGAACTAGATGTTAGATCATTTTTGAACTGTATTTTTGAACTAATAACACTTTATATCCTTTATATCACTTATTTAAGGATATATTTTGTACTCGCTAGAAAAAAATTATCTTTTAAATCCTGAGGATTTTAGGTATCAGCAGTAAAAGGAGGCTGCATGATGTAGCAGTGTATCATATCTTACCCTGGCAATTACCCCCATAATGGGCCCAACAAATACAGGAATCACGTCATCAGGACTAAAACACATTAATAATGATAAAATCATAAATGACTGCCTGCTCTGGGACAGTGGCCTCTAATATGGTCTCTAATGCTTCAGTGGAGCACAAAAAAAGATAATCAAACTTTGGTTCATACTTAATTTTCCTGTAAGAATAAAGGAGGAGTTAGGACCTAAACTGGGCAGGGAATAGCTCTCTGCAAGGTTTCGAAGTTGTCCAGCTCTAAGTTCATTGCAGTAGCAAACCTGACAAGTATTTAAGGCCCAAAGCTTACCATGTGTGAAAAACAAAACAAAACAAAACAAAATAAAACACCACCAACAAAACCATTACCATGTTAATAAAGCATTCATTTATCTAAAAAAAATGTTTAATTCATAGATAAGAATGTGTTCCTACATAGCCTTTTGTCAGATGGTAACATCTCTGCTGTGGTTGTTGCCGCCTGTGACCCAACAGTGAGGAAAAATGCTGTTATTGTTTATGGCTTACCTCTTTCATTTGTCTTTAGAGGATTTTGACATGTTGCAGTTTATTTGTGCCAAATCTAGTGGGTTTTTCAGTTCTATTTTCTTTGTTACCTGTCTTTCACAAAGTGGACAAGCAGATTAAATATGTCTGAGAATAAACTGTACACTAAAAAATATAACTACGAGTAAAAAAGTTCAGTGATGGAGCTGTCATTTTTATTCTAACATTCTTCAATAACAAGAATATTAGATAAAAATAAGATCAGTGTAGTCAAACATATAAAGGAGTTGGTAAAAAATTCAATATTATGAAGATTTTATACATGGGCATACACACGCACACCCCCCCACATGCACACACACATACACACATACATGCATACACACACACACTGTCAGAAACCAACCTCATTCTGAGGCGTATTTGCCCTGAGATGTTTGTAGATTCTTTAGCACATTTACTTAAAATAAATCTCATAAATGTTTGTAATATGTTTATAATTTTGATTTGTAATTGTTAATTTTGTCTTTCACTGTAGGAGGTCTGAAACTTCTAAATTTTTTCCTGAATGCTCATTCCTAAAATAGTGTCTGGAACATAATAAGAACTTCCTAAATTTTTATTGAATGAATGAATATTATACATGGAGACAAAAATAATATTTTATATAACCATATTATTCTTAAAGATAAAAATGCACATATGTATATGTGCATATATACATATTCATACAAATATAAATGTTAACAATATCTGTCAGTGTGAGATGCATAATATATTAATGTTGTATAAAACTGATCAAAATCAGCCTCACAGCTTGGAGAATTATATCTAGATATGAATAATTATACATGCCATTTGAGTTCATCTGGTAGAACACTTCCAGACCCTAAAACTTAATTTTGAAGCAGGACCATTAGAGGAGCTGAAAAACAGCGCATGGCTCTAGGAATTAGATTGGCACATGGTGGGGAGAAGATGGGATTATAAAAGCTTCCCCTTAGGTTGGAGTTAGAGGATTTGGCCACAGTATGGGGAAAAATGAAAGACAAGCAGGGCAGGTGAGGTATGATCCACTGGGAAAGTGAAGGACTTCAAATATTCAGTTGGCCAGACCTTGTTCTAGAAGCTTGCTCATCCCCACACTCACCACCTGAGAGCTGCCTTTTTCCTGAATATGAGAACTAGAGAGAAAGATTATTCTGTAGCTCTGTTTTATTTAATTTAAATTCCTTTTACATCTCTCTAACTTTCCAAAAAAATTTTTTTCCACCTCTTTTTTTTTTTTTTTTTAACAGGTCCCATTTTTTCCTCTAATGCTAACAGAAACTTTCTTGCACTGGGTGTGGTGCAAAAACGATGAATACTGTTACTCTGAAAAAAAAAAAAAAAGAATTAGAAGGTAAATATTTTAGCCCTCCAAGCCAAATCATCTCTCTTGCCACTACTTCAACACATGGGCATGGCTGTGTTTCAATAAAGCTTTATTCGCAAAAACAGGGGGCCGGGCTGAGCTGGCCCCCAGGATGTGATGTGGAGGCTTAGTCAGATTCGGGTTTGATTTTCTGGTGAGAACACTTCACTGGTAGCTCTGTGGACTTCCATCAGGAAGCACAGAACGTTGGGTGGTCTCTGTTTTGTGTGCGAAGTTATCCGCCATGTATGCTCAGTGCCCCAATCTCTGAACTCATTAGGGTCTGCTCAGTGGCGATATTGCAGTCCCATTTCTTCTTCGTTTATTAGTGGCAATAATATAAAGAGAAATTTCCCCTATCAATTATTTGATTATACTGAGGTAGAGCTTGTTGAGGGAAGTCAAGAGAATAAATGCTTGAATCTTAAAAAAAAAGAAAGAAAGAAAGAAAGAAAGCATGTGGGGTTGTTACCCACTGACCTTTTCCTTTTTAAATGTCTTTAGATTGATTTTGTAAAGACTTTTTTTTTCAGTAGCAATATTTCCTTTTGTTCCTAAAGAAAGCTTTTGCTATTAATATATTTTATATTCATTGGAAATATATAAAATGACAGCCTTTTTATTTATGAAAAATTCTAGTTGTAGTTTCACATTAGAAATCAAACTCAATTTTTGCTTATAAAAGCATTCAAGTTTCAAAGAGCTTAGCAAATCAAGAATAACATTAAGATACCACACACTGAATCCCTAAAGAAGAGTCTAATGCTTGAAGCCAGTTTTTCTCTCCCCTTTAGAAACATTGATTAAAGTCGACAGATTTTTAGTTCCAGAGAATGGAGTTCAATGTTCTGTGGTATGTGTCAGCCAATTAAAAGTGAACTGTAAATTCATTTATTCATCGATAACAAATTTTCATTGTACTAACTGCTAATATTCTGCTGCTGAATAAAAGAAGCATGGTTCCTGTCCTTGATCTGGCAGGGGTGACAGATGACAAACAACAGTGAATTAATACCTACAAATGAGATACAAAGACTTTTTAAAGGGGGTGACAATTAAGTTTGTCTTCTGTTAGGAATTAAGTTTATATCAATTAATTTCAACAAATACAGTTGCTTTGATATAGGCATGGCTCTAGAAACACCTAAAGATACAAAGAAAAAGAGCAGCAAACACTGACCACAAGGAGAGTGACTAGCGTCCGTACCTATTTAGAACTGTGTTTAAACACTATGGTTTGTTGAAATATGTGTTCAATTCAGTTTTTCATATTCAAATTTATTCAACTTCATACTATTCATTCAAATTCATATTATTAGGTTCTTTTTTAAAAATTTTTATTTATTTCTTATTTTTTTTAAAACATATAATGTATTTTTATCCCCAGGGGTACAGGTCTGTGAATCGCCAGGTTTATATGCTGAATTTATAACTACTATAATGAAGAAATGTGTCTTTAAAAGGCTATTAGGTATCAAACTTGTGTTTTTGAAACCATGTCCATAATTTTGACAATCTCATATTTATTGATTTTATTGTATTTGGGGGTTGAGGAAGGCAAACAGCTGTTTTGTGAATTAAGCGCAAGAAGAAACTAACCCATCTAACTTGGCATATAAATACTTCGCTGTATGTAATGATTTAGATGAAACTCCAGTTGGGCATTAGGAAATTTTTTATGCTGCTTTAGATTTTTTTCAAGCCATGAAATTCTGTGCCCTGATATTGAATAGTAATGGTAATGTTGAAATGGTATGTTTTAAATTTTAGCCTAGGGAATGTAGTTGTCATTGGCTTAAAATAGAATAGGTGCTCAAACTCAGCACCCACAAAACAAATAATTCAGTTAAGAAATGGTCAGAAGACATGAATAGACATTTTTCAAAAGAAGACATACAGATGGCTAACAGACACATGAAAAGATGCACAACATCATATCAGGGAAATATAAATCAAAACTACAATGAGGTACCACCTCACACCTATCAGAATGGCTAATATTAACAACATAGAAAACAACAGATGTTGGCGAGGGTACAGGGAACAGGGAAGGAACCCTCTTGTACTGTTCATAGGAATGCAAACAGGTGCATCCAGTCTGGAAAACAGTATGGAGACTCCTCAAAAAGTTAAAAATAGAACTAACCTATGATTCAGCAGTTGCATTATTAGGTGTTTATCCAAAAGATACAAAAATACTGATTCAAAGGGACACATGAACCCTGATGTTTACAGCAGCATTATCAACTTCAGCTAAATTACAGAAGGAGCCCAAATGTCCATCAACTGATGAATGGATAAAGAAGAGGTCTCACACACACACACACACACACACACACACACACACACACGTATATATATGCATATGTGCATATGTAGATGTGTATACACACACGTTATTTGTTGGTACCAATTATTTTTGGTACCAGATATTGTGAAGTATTCACATAACATTGTTTTCATTTCCTTATCATAAAAATGAGGAAATGGGAGCTTAGGCAAAATCCTTTCCTTATGTTTCAGAACTGCGGCAGTATGGTTGGACCGACCATACTAAATTGGCAATGTTGAACAACTAAAACTCCCATACTTTGCTAATGGGTGTCTAAAATGGCATAACCACTTGGAAAATAGTTTTTCTACTGAGTCTGAAGATTTGCAAATCCTATGAAACAGAAATATTATATCTAGATACAAACTCAATGATATATACTCATGATATATACTATTACATTGTGTGTGCTTCGAAAGAAGGATAAAAAGGGAATATCTATGTTTAATTTTGGCTTCAACTTCTTTGACCATTTATTTATAAGAACCCTATCTGAGACAGTTTATAGGTAAAATCACAAGTGATGATTCAAAAACATAGGACTCAGTATGGTAAGAACTTTAGCATCGATCCTATATATTTACTTAAGGAATGAAAATTTTGCAAATATTAGGACGCATACATCAGAACAAGATTTTAAATTCTTGGGGTACCTGAGTGGCTCAGTAGGTTAAGCATCTGCCTTTGGCTCAGGTACTTATCCTCAGGGTCCTGCGATGGAGCCCTGCTTGGGGTTTCCTGCTCAGTAGGGAGTCCGCTTCTCTCTCTTTCTCCATGTGGCCCTCCCCACCACTCTTTATCTCTCTCAAATAAATAAGTAAAATTCTTTAAAAAAAAGTTTTAAATTCTTTAAAATTCAAGTGGTAAGAATGTGTGATCTATTACTTTTCCAAGTTTGTCATTAATTAATCTATACGTACTTGCATGGATTAACTAAGAATATAATATTTTGAAAAATAACTCAACATTTAGGGTGGAATAATCTGAATTTAATTTCAGTGTTGTGTTGATTAGTCAATGTAATCCAGTATATATTTTGCTTTCTATCCATATTTATTGAACTGTAACAAAAAGTAAAAATCTACCCAGTACCTTCCCCTCTTTCACCTTCCAATACCTGAGGTTGTATGTTGGCAAATGCATTGTTTATAGGAAATATAGCACTGTTCCTTGTTCCATAGGTGAAGTACATATTATAACTTACATGTATCAGGAGAATACACCTCTTTTGATAATGAGTCCAATATGAGTAATGTTTCGGGACTTTTGGTGGGAATTATGTCCTTTCTCTGGACAGTGTTTTTGTGCACCTGTGAGTACTAGAAGTGCTTTTTATTTTACTCATCATTTCAGGATGAATATGATTTATGAAGAAGACAAATCTAAGGAGAGACATATACACCCACATATAGATATGGAGTCCTTACAAATTGAATGCTGAATTTGACCTGTTCCCTGACATTGTTCTGTCATGTGAGACAATAACTTCCCCATATATTTTCTAGTTTAAGTTTATATATTTATTCTCTGTTATTTCCATTGAAAGCATATAATTGATACCACATTTGGTACCAAGAGTGGGATTTCAGAAGTAATAGGTTCTAAAATATTGGGTTCAAGAATAGTAGGTGAGAAATTGAGGATATTTACTATTTAACTGCTCAACATGCATTTAAAGAATTTTTCTTTTATTGTGGACCTCAGATCATGTGCCTACCAAGGCTCCAATATTACAAGGAGTGAGTCAAAAAGAGTTCTAATGCTGAAATCATTACCAAAAAAAGAGCTAAGCTTGCCCTGCAAGTGTTCTCTGAAGGTAGAAACGAAGGAAAGAAAGTGTTGCTGATTTTCAACATTTTGAGGAACCTCCATGCTGTTTTCCAGAGTGGTTGCACCAGCTTGCATTCCCACCAACAGTGGAGGAGGGTTCCCCTTTCTCCACATCCTCTCCAGCATCTGTCATTTCCTGACTTGTTAATTTTAGCCATTCTGACTGGTGTGAGGTGATATCTCATTGTGGTTTTGATTTGTATTTCCCTGATGCCGAGTGACGTGGAGCACTTTTTCATGTGTCTGTTGGCCATCTGGATGTCTTCTTTGCAGAAATGTCTGTTCATGTCCTCTGCCCATTTCTTGATTGGATTTTTGTTCTTTGGGTGTTGAGTTTGCTAAGTTCCTTATAGATTTTGGATACTAGCCCTTTATCTGATATGTCGTTTGCAAATATCTTCTCCCATTCTGTCAGCTGTCTTTTGGTTTTGTTAACTGTTTCCTTTGCTGTGCAAAAGCTTTTGATCTTGATGAAATCCCAATAGTTCATTTTCGCCCTTGCTTCCCTTGCCTTTGCCGTTGTTCCTAGGAAGATGTTGCTGCGGCTGAGGTCGAAGAGGTTGCTGCCTGCGTTCTCCTCAAGGATTTTGATGGATTCCTTTCTCACATTGAGGTCCTTCATCCATTTGGAGTCTATTTTCGTGTGTGGTGTAAGGAAGTGGTCCAATTTCATTTTTCTGCATGTGGCTGTCCAATTTTCCCAGCACCATTTATTGAAGAGGCTGTCTTTTTTCCATTGGACATTCTTTCCTGCTTTGTCGAAGATTAGTTGACCATAGAGTTGAGGGTCGATTTCTGGGCTCTCTATTCTGTTCCACTGGTCTATGTGTCTGTTTTTGTGCCAGTACCATGCTGTCTTGATGATGACAGCTTTGTAATAGAGCTTGAAGTCCGGAATTGTGATGCCACCAACTTTGGCTTTGTTCTTCAATATTCCTTTGGCTATTCGAGGTCTTTTCTGGTTCCATATAAATTTTAGGATTATTTGTTCCATTTCTTTGAAAAAAATGGATGGTATTTTGATAGGGATTGCATTAAATGTGTAGATTGCTTTAGGTAGCATAGACATTTTCACAATATTTATTCTTCCAATCCAGGAGCATGGAACAGAACTACCCTATGACCCAGCAATTGCACTACTGGGTATTTACCCTAAAGATACAAACATAGTGATCCGAAGGGGCACGTGTACCCGAATGTTTATAGCAGCAATGTCTACAATAGCCAGACTATGGAAAGAACCTAGATGTCCATCAACAGATGACTGGATAAAGAAGATGTGGTATATATACACAATGGAATACTATGCAGCCATCAAAAGAAATGAAATCTTGCCATTTGCGATGACGTGGATGGAACTAGAGCGTATCATGCTTAGTGAAATAAGTCAATCGGAGAAAGACAACTATCATATGATCTCCCTGATATGAGGACATGGAGAAGCAACATGGGGGGGTAGGGGGATAGGAGAAGAATAAATGAAACAAGATGGGATTGGGAGGGAGACAAACCATAAATGACTCTTAATCTCACAAAACAAACTGGGGGTTGCTGGGGGGAGGTGGGATTGGGAGAGGGGGAGCGGGCTATGGACATTGGGGAGGGGAGGCGAACCATAAGAGACTATGGACTCTGAAAAACAACCTGAGGGTTTTGAAGGGTCAGGGATGGGAGGTTGGGGGAACAGGTGGTGGGTGATGGGGAGGGCACATTTTGCATGGAGCACTGGGTGTTGTGCAAAAAGAATGAATACTGTTACACTGAAAAAATAAATAAATAAATAAAAAGGGAAAAAAAAAAAAGAAAGTGTTGCTGAAAGTGGCTTTTCTACTTTTGGTCAACAATCCAAATTAAGAATCTGATAATTCAAGTATTTGAATGGCCACACAAGCATTATTCCCTACAGTAAGGTAAAAAGAAGGTTAACAAGGAAATGGGAAATTTAGCAGGAGAAAATATAGGGAACTAAGATACACATGATTCCACTGGCCTCACCCTATATAGCATTATCTTAAGAATTCCCTGCATGATAAAGGAGCTAATTGCTCACATTGTGGAAATGAAACAAAAATACAGGCTTAGGACCGAGATATAAATATACATAATTTACCAACCCAATTATTACATCACATTGTTCTAAGAGGCGAACCTCTTTAAAAAGATCCAGGTGAACCATCATAGCGCTGAAGATCAATACCAACTACTAGGAAAGAGTAACTTCCAATTCTAGTTCTAGGCTCAAGGGTTACAATTAAATATGATCTAGTTTTGATTACTGGAACATGGAATTGGTGATATATAAATAGGCCAAGAGCTAGCTGCAATTTTAAAGAATATATATTTAGGGGCACCTGGGTGGCTCAGTGGGTTAAGCCGCTGCCTTCAGCTCAGGTCATGATCTCGGGGTCCTGGGATCGAGTCCCGCATCGGGCTCTCTGCTCAGCAGGGAGCCTGCTTCCCTCTCTCTCTCTGTGCCTGCCTCTCTATCTACTAGTGATATCTCTGTGTTAAATAAATAAATAAAATCTAAGAAAAAAAGAATATTTATATATATATATATATTTTTCCATTTTATTTATTTTTTCAGCGTAACAGTATTCATTGTTTTTGCACAACACCCAGTGCTCCATGCAATACGTGCCCCTCCCTATTACCCACCACCTGGTTCCCCCAGCCTCCCACCCCCACCCCTTCAAAACCCTCAGGTTGTTTTTCAGAGTCCATAGTCTCTTATGGTTCATCTCCCCTTCCAATTTCCCTCAACTTCCTTCTCCTCTCCATCTCCCAATGTCCTCCATGTCATTTGTTATGCTCCACAAATAAGTGAAACCATATGATACTTGACTCTGCTTGACTTATTTCACTCAGCATAATCACTTCCAGTCCCGTCCATGTTGCTACAAAAGTTGGGTATTCATCCTTTCTTTTTTTTTTTTTTTAATAAACATATAATGTATTTTTATCCCGAGGGGTACAGGTCTGTGAATCACCAGGTTTACACACTTCACAGCACTCACGATAGCACATACCCTCCCCAATGTCCATAACCCCCTCCCCCTCTCCCAACCCCACCTCCCCCCAGCAACCCCCAGTTTGTTTTGTGAGATTAAGAGTCATTTATGGCTTGTCTCCCTCCCAATCCCATATTTATAAAGAAACCCAAGCCCTGTTACTTACAATGTGTGTTTGCTCAGTTGTGGGCTTCCTAGGCACCCAAAGTTGATAATGAGTATGATGCTCAAGAAAAAAAAAAAAAAAGCCTCAGCCAAATGACCTCTCAAATGCCAACTGCAGGTATTCACATGGAATAAAATTGACAAAGGTTATTTTTATTATTGGCAGAATCAGTGTCCATGGAGAAAATGGATAAAGGACACTTTTGCCATAGTTAGAACCAGTACTGCCAAGTTGTGGCCATTCAATGATTCTGTTGTGTTTCCATAGCAATAATTGCCTATGACTTCTGTCTGGGAGGAGAGGGTATGGGACGTACATCAATGATTGCTCTGTGTTGTTTCCCATTTTCTTCATAATCAAATGAGAATTTCATTGGACAGTATTAGAGTATATTTAACTTCAATAACATCATTTATCTGTAGTTTACTAGGTTATCAAGAGTTCAATACAGAACTGATAGGATTGCCATTATCCAGGTATGCAGGACTCAGAGCTGGTGGCAATACATTTAAGTCACTGAGGGAGCCAGTATGTTTCAAGTGAGTATTTACTGTTGATCATATGTTTGGGAAGCAAGATGTGGATGGTGATTATACAGTCAAGGAGATGAAGCACACCTGCCCCCTTTGCTTGCTGCCCTAGCGTCCATCATTCTCTTCTTCCTAACAGCTCCTTATTTCCATTGAAGATATGTTTGCTTTGAGAGCGGCTGACTTCACACGTGACTTCAGAGTCCGAGTAAGTCATTTGGTTTACTACTACAGGTGCTGTTGAAGTTTTCACAGACCTAGAAGAATTTTGAAACCTTCTCAGCTCCTTCCTAGTCTTCTTGTGTTTTAGTTCCTCTGTTTTTTGATAATGCTTTCAAATATGTCCTAGTGGGAGCCAGCTATTTATGGAAATATTACTTTTTAGGACTCTAGAAAAATCACTTAGTAAGGGAGGCCAGATTTAGTGTAAAAATAGGATGATGTTATTAAATATACATATTATGTCTTTACTGAGTGACCACAGATTAAAAATAGCTATAAATAGCATTACTCTACCTAAATTCACTTGCTTCCAAACATTCTTTCTTAATGGGACCTCCAAAGCTAAATTCAGGGCAGAAAGAAATATTTAGATAACTTGATTCTTTAAAAGTTCAGAGAGCATGTCTTATGAAAAACAGTTCTCAAAGATACAGCTATAGGAACTCTTTCTTGTCACATTCCTTTCAGTGATGACCTAGGATTTTTTAAAATAGCTGTATAATGTAGGATTTATGTGCTCAAGAAAACATAAAATAGAAATATTTCTATAATATATTCCCTGAAGGAAATTTTTTTATTGTTATTTATTGGACTGCCAGTGATTGAAGCTGATTTGATATAAAACATGGGGTTCCTGAACCTTGCAAAGTATTTGAGTTTGAGAGATGTTTTAAATGTTTACTGAATGGTAAAATATTTCTTAAAATGGTAAAATATTAATTAATATGAATTAAATATGCTTTGTGATTTTTTGATGCTTCCTAGCCAATATTTTGTTTCTTTGTCCAACTTCAGGGATATATATCCAAAGATTTTTCCTGTGCATCATAATAAACACTGGGTAAAATCTTCCTTGGGGTCCATTCTCATCTCATTTATCACCTCCCATGGTAGTGATCAGAGCATGGAGTCCACCTTCACTTCAAAAGTCATTCAGTTCCTGCTTTGTCGAAGATTAGTTGACCATAGAGTTGAGGGTCGATTTCTGGGCTCTCTATTCTGTTCCACTGGTCTATGTGTCTGTTTTTGTGCCAGTACCATGCTGTCTTGATGATGACAGCTTTGTAATAGAGCTTGAAGTCCGGAATTGTGATGCCACCAACTTTGGCTTTGTTCTTCAATATTCCTTTGGCTATTCGAGGTCTTTTCTGGTTCCATATAAATTTTAGGATTATTTGTTCCATTTCTTTGAAAAAAATGGATGGCACTATGTTTGTATCTTTAGGGTAAATACCCAGTAGTGCAATTGCTGGGTCATAGGGTAGTTCTATTTTCAACATTTTGAGGAACCTCCATGCTGTTTTCCAGAGTGGTTGCACCAGCTTGCATTCCCACCAACAGTGGAGGAGGGTTCCCCTTTCTCCACATCCTCTCCAGCATCTGTCATTTCCTGACTTGTTAATTTTAGCCATTCTGACTGGTGTGAGGTGATATCTCATTGTGGTTTTGATTTGTATTTCCCTGATGCCGAGTGACGTGGAGCACTTTTTCATGTGTCTGTTGGCCATCTGGATGTCTTCTTTGCAGAAATGTCTGTTCATGTCCTCTGCCCATTTCTTGATTGGATTGTTTGTTCTTTGGGTGTTGAGTTTGCTAAGTTCCTTATAGATTTTGGATACTAGCCCTTTATCTGATATGTCGTTTGCAAATATCTTCTCCCATTCTGTCAGCTGTCTTTTGGTTTTGTTAACTGTTTCCTTTGCTGTGCAAAAGCTTTTGATCTTGATGAAATCCCAATAGTTCATTTTCGCCCTTGCTTCCCTTGCCTTTGTCGTTGTTCCTAGGAAGATGTTGCTGCGGCTGAGGTCGAAGAGGTTGCTGCCTGCGTTCTCCTCAAGGATTTTGATGGATTCCTTTCTCACATTGAGGTCCTTCATCCATTTGGAGTCTATTTTCGTGTGTGGTGTAAGGAAGTGGTCCAATTTCATTTTTCTGCATGTGGCTGTCCAATTTTCCCAGCACCATTTATTGAAGAGGCTGTCTTTTTTCCATTGGACATCCGAAGGGGCACGTGTACCCGAATGTTTATAGCAGCAATGTCTACAATAGCCAGACTATGGAAAGAACCTAGATGTCTATCAACAGATGAATGGATCAAGAAGATGTGGTATATATACACAATGGAATACTATGCAGCCATCAAAAGAAATGAAATCTTGCCATTTGCGACGACGTGGATGGAACTAGAGCGTATCATGCTTAGTGAAATAAGTCAATCGGAGAAAGACAACTATCATATGATCTCCCTGATATGAGGACATGGAGAAGCAACATGGGGGGGTAGGGGGATAGGAGAAGAATAAATGAAACAAGATGGGATTGGGAGGGAGACAAACCATAAATGACTCTTAATCTCACAAAACAAACTGGGGGTTGCTGGGGGGAGGTGGGATTGGGGGAGGGGGAGCGGGCTATGGACATTGGGGAGGGGAGGCGAACCATAAGAGACTATGGACTCTGAAAAACAACCTGAGGGTTTTGAAGGGTCAGGGGTGGGAGGTTGGGGGAACAGGTGGTGGGTGATGGGGAGGGCACGTTTTGCATGGAGCACTGGGTGTTGTGCAAAAAGAATGAATACTGTTATGCTGAAAAAATAAATAAAAAGGGAAAAAAACAACAACAACAACAAAAAAAAAGTCATTCAGTTCTTGGATCTTCTCAGTGGGGTGCTGAAGACACACTAAGCATTTGGTCCTTCAGTTCCCATTACAATTCCTCTGAATTTGAGTTGGCAGAGATGAGACACTAATGTTTACCTAGATTGTATTTAAGTAGGAACTCTGTGGAATACTTGAAAAAAAAAAACCTGCCAGGATAAAACCCAGGAAGAACTTTTTATTCTAATATTCACATATATGAAATCTGGGTATATATCTTGAGATTTCAAAAGAGTGAGCCTCATTTTCTTTCTCTTCTACAGAAAGGACAGCAGATTGGGCTAAAAACATGCCATATGAGAAGCCTGGCATGACTTCAAATAGAGTGTGGGAGGCAGTAATTTTACCAAATGAACAATGTGCACCATTGGGCACACTTGGGACACAGTAGGCAGGAATTGATTGAGCTGCATCCACATTTTTCCATTTTGTGCATTGATCCTCTCATAACCGCTTGGCCATAGATTGCATCCAGGATTGAGAAAAGAGCACGAGGAAATAGAAAATGAATATCTGGGAAGAGCTTTGTCTCATCTTATCTTTTCGGACTCATTTAAATAATTAGGAGAGTGAGTTGTTAACCTGTTTCTGGGATCAGATCTTTATTTAGATAAAAATTCCTAATCATTCCTGATCATTTGCGGGGGGCGGGAATCAGACACACTCTGATTTATGCTAAGAATACTCTACTCAGGAAAATGCACATATGCACAAGCGCTGGTCACAGTAGTTCAGGGTGTTTGCAAGTATGAAAAAGTGAGTATGTGCAATTCCAAAGTACTGATTAAGTTATAAATTTATATCTCTACATGTTATTTTAGATTTCAAGTCTCGGAGGGAAAAAAACTTCAACTGGGAGACAGTAACTTTTACTTCTATTCTTTGTAAGAGAGCATGTGCTTACTGTTTAGTGGTTTCCTGTGTCTTCTTCTTCAGATGATTTCAAGGGCTGCAGTTCATAAGGCCAGGACAGTTTGCTTCATACTGCTAAGGAGGTTGAGGATTCTAAAGTCAGAATCTGCAACTCTGGATCGTAGACAAATTATAGGGACATGAGGATAAATTGAAGAGTTGACAATCTGGTCTAGAGTCAACACTCTATTAGAAAATCAATTAAATAATGTTGTAGAATAAAAACAAGTCCAACATCCCATCTACAGTTCAAAATCCAAAGCTCTGAAAAACACGAAGGTGCCTCCAACCACCACCTTGGAAATGTGAGATAAACTTATGTGACTTGAAAACCTGAGTTCAATTAATGTGAAAATATGCATTATCTTTATTTAGGCTACTTATGTTTGGGGCAGAAATGTTAATATGTTTCCTAATGAGGTAGATCTTCAGATAATTCTGAGAATGTTCTGTAAGTTATGTTTTTGTGCGGTTTTTCCTATATAAAGTCTGAAAAAAATATTTTTTTTTCCTGAAACATACCTGGCACTAAGTGTTTTGATATAATATTGTATCCATGTTTTTAGCTTTGTGTAAAATAGGACATTAATAAATATCAGTGTATTTGAAAATTTCACACTGAACCATGCATCTAAACTTTAAGAAAAACTAATATATATAGATAGATAGATAGATAGATAGATAGATAGATATAGATATAGATATATATAGTTCTTTCCTTTACCTTCTCTTTTCCTGACATAAGAAAGGACCAACCAAATGACATTACCTACTTAAGATGAGGAATGTTAGTGTATCCTTGAAAATAGTCCTTTTAAGATTTATGTCAGGTGGGCAAGGTAATCTGAGATAGTGGGGAAATTGACAGATTTGAAGTCATAAAACCCATATGCCTTTAAACTGTGCACTTTTAACTAAGTTACTCAGAGCTTACCAACTCTATGAAATTCAGTATTCACACTTGAAAAGGGGAGAATATTGAGAGAATGAAACTAAGTCAAAGTGTATAATGCATGTAAAATGCTTAGAGGATTTCTATTTTCTATATACTTAATCACCTTGGGAAGGCAGAAGATGGGGAAAAACACAACGTCTGAAAAAACGCTCATACTGCTCATAATTATTTTTCAAAACTATTTTTGTAAGTAGTTCAAAACTCTGTTCTCCTTTGTAGTAGTGACAATAATTGTATAAGTGTGTGTATCATAGTGCTAGTTGCTAGTAGCTAGTGCTATATAGTAAATATATAAATCGGCTGAATCTTCCTAGCCCCTTTGATAGAAGTAGTATTTGATAGAAGTAGTATTGATAGAAGTAGTATTGTTACCTTATTGCTTACTGCAGATGAGGAAAGGGAAACACACAGAGGTTGAATAACTTGTCCAAGGTCACATGGGTGGTAAGTGACAGAACCATGATTTAAATCCTGACAGTATGACCTTATATATTCATATTATGCTATGTATCTTATGCAAGAATGCCTCTCACTGAAAGCTGATCATGTGTAGAGATATTTTACTACAACAGTAGCAAAGCATAGATGAAAATAATTCTGCTGTTGGCAAAAAAGTTCCTCAATGAGATACTATTGTGCATTCAGGAAGGGTGAGGAGAACTAATTATTGGTTCATGGAAAGAAGATCAAAGTCTATAGTGAGCTATGTGGACCAAAATGAAATTTTCTGGACTTTGAAGATAAAAATCACATTTCATGTTTTGTTAATCTGGTTTTGGATATAATCTTTTTAAAACTTGAACTTCAAAAGTTAGCTGCTTTGGTAAACTGTAATGGCTGTCTAAATTAAAATTCTAGGTTTGTTATCCAATATCTCTTTGAACTTGAGGTGATTACTTAAGCTTTTTCTGTATGCCTTAAAATCACAACAATTAGTGACAGAGTTATGGTTTGAAGTCTGTGGTATAGGATTACAGAAGTTGTAAATGATTCAAAGGATAGAGCAAATACTATAATATTTAGAATTCCTAATTGTTTCATTTTCTTTGCATCTCTGCAGACAATGAGCTGAAAAAAGTTTTAGCCATTTTGTGTAATTATTTTTTACAACACTTAATGACATGCTGTGATCAGCAGACAGTGCTTCCTTCATTTTCAGAGCAGCCAAATGATTACATACGAGATTTGATCATGGAAAGCTGTCTTCATTTAAAGAAGTACTTCTCATATGTCATTCCAGTTCTTTTAAGGCTCTGCTGTATTGTCTTTTCTTTTGTTTCCCCATCTGTCACTCAGCTTGTGGCTCAGTCAGCTGGATTTTGTGCGTTATTTGAGATTAATTAAAATCAGTGATGAATTATAAATTGAGGTGCAAAAATCAGGGTGACAATGAATGAGAAAATTTCAAAGCAGTTGAATGCAGCTTATGGGACATCAAAAAGTCTTAGGCATTGTCAAAAATAAGAGCAGGGCCTTGTGGGAATTGTTGAGTTTGTACAGTGAAGTTGACATCTACTTTTTTCTTCTAAATATATTCTCAAATATAAAATTCAGAAATCATTTTGACAAACATAGGCAACCTGATGCTCAGTTATTATAATCATTAGGGAGTGCATAAAGTCAAACAAGCAATAATAGTATAACTCGATAGTTGACAAGCATGTTTATGTTTGCATTCATTCAACATTAGTTTAATTAGACTTCCAAAGCAAAAATATCGAATTTTATATCTTTCCCTTGGATTTCATTTCTTTCACATATCCTTTAAATACAAAATAAAGTGTGATTTTTTAAATTGTAATGCTTGATTTCAGTTCACTTAGTGGCTATTATTTTTTGAAAAAAGTATATAGCTATATTTTAATATTTTTGATATTTTTATGTTTATTATTTCATGCAGCAAATACCATGGGATTCCTCTATAAGCTCTATTCTGTGCCTGTGTTTAAAAATAATTAGGAAGACTCAGTGAGTCAAATGCTGAGCTTTTCACTACGGAAGCCAAAAGCTAAATTAATCAGAATAAAATAAAGAATTCAGTTCCTCAAACACAGTAATATATGCCAAGGACCAAATAGTCCTATATAGGTAGTGGTTAAAGTATTACTGGCTAATGTATTAGTGCAGATGCAGAACATTTCCATCATGGTAGAGGGTTCTGTAGGAATATGAACTTAATTTATAACAATTGTTCATGACTTTATAATTATAGTAAAACAGAGTATTTTTGTAACCCTGTATTTTAACATGTGTATGTTCTGATGCTCATAGTTCTTGTCTCTACAGTATGGTCATTTTAATAAGACACCAGAAAAATAGAATTCACTGTAAATGTTCCAGTTTTGACCAGTGTAGATTTATTTATACTTTTCTATTAATATAATTTAAAAAATAATCATTTTGAACATTTTATTCTATCCAAACTAATAAAATATAGGAGGGCTTAGTAAAACAATGAGTAGATATTCTTGAGAGTATACCATTGAAAGTATAACAACCTGTGAGTTGTAATTGAAAGAATATATAATCAAGGGTTGGCCTCAAACAACATATAATCTAATTATAGGTATAACAAATATGCAGAAAGTTATATGCAAACATTTTATTGTGGGGATTCTGATAAGAGACATTATTTGACTTGAAAATCAGATAAAATGCTGTGGAAAATTTGGATTACAGGTTAGGTCCTGATAACTTAAGAAAATTAAAACCATCTTTAGCAGATTTATGAAAATAACATTAACTATTCAATGTTTTGAGATATCTAGCTTAAAAAGATGAAAACAACATTTAGAATTTATCAGATTGATTAATCAATCTCAGTTCTAAAAAAATATTCTCAGTTCTATCAGACATAATACTTATTTTTTTAATTTATTTTAATTTTTTCAGTGTTCCAAGATTCATTGTTTATGGACCACACCCAGTGCTCCTTGCAATATGTGCCCTCCTTAATACCCACCACCAGGCTCACCCATACCCTACCCCCCACCCCTCCAAACCCTCAGTTTCTTTCTCAGAGTCCACAGTCTCCCATGGTTCATCTCCCCCTCCGATTTCCCTCAATTCACTTTTCCTTTCTTTCTCCTAATGTCCTCCATGTTATTTGTTATGCTCCACGAGTAAGTGAAACCATACGATAACTGACTTTCCCTACTTGACTTATTTCACTCACCATAATCTCCTCCAGTCCCATCCATGTTGATACAAAAGTTGGGTATTCATCCTTTCTGATGGAGGCTTAATATTCCATTCTATGTATGAACCATATCTTCTTTATCCATTAATCTGTTGAAGGTCATCTTAGCTCTTTCCACAGTTTGGTGATTGTTGCCATTGCTGCTATGAATATTGGGGTACAGATGGCCCTTCTTTTCACTACGTCAGTACCTTTGAGGTAAATATCCAATAGTGCAATTGCAGGGTCATAGGGAAGCTCTATTTTTAATTTTTTGAGGAATCTCCACACTGTTTTCCAAAGTGGCTGCACCAACTTGCATTCCCACCAGCAGTGTAAGAGGGTTCACCTTTCTCCACGTCCTCTCCAACATTTGTTGTTTCCTGTCTTGTGAATTTTGGCCATTCTAATTGATGTAAGGTGGTATCTCAATATGGTTTTGATTTGAATCTCCCTGATAGCTAATGATGATGAACATTTTTTCATGTGTCTGTTAGCCATTTGTATGTTTTCTTTGGAGAGGTGTCTGTTCATGTCTTCTGCCCATTTTTTGACATGATTATCTGTTTTGTGTGTGTTGAGCTTGACGAGTTATTTATAGATCTTGGATATCAGTCCTTTGTCTGTAGTGTCATTTTAAAATATCTTCTCCCATTCCCTGGTTTGCCTCTTTGTTTTATTGACTGTTTCCTTTGCTGTGCAGATGTTTTTATCTTGATGAAATCCCCAAGGTTCATTTTTGCTTTTGCTTCCTTTGCCTTTGGAGCCATGTCTTGAAAGAAGTTCTGTGCCCAGTGTCAAAGAAGTTACTGCCTATATACTCCTCTAGGATTTTGATAGATTCCTGCTTCATGTTGAGGTCTTTTATCCATTTTGAGTTTATCTTTGTGCATGGTATAAGAGAATGGTCAGGTTTCATTCTTCTTTATGTAGATGTCCAATTTGCCCACCACAATTTATTGAAGAGACTGTCTTTTTTCCACTGGATATTTTTTCTTTCTTTGTCAATGATTATTTGACCATAGAGTTGTGGGTCCATATCTGGACTCTCTACTCTGTTCCAATGCTCTATGTGTCTATTTTTGAGCCAGTACCATGGTGTCTTGGTGATTACAGCTTTGTAGTAAAGCTTGAAATAAGGCAACGTGATGCCCCCAACATTTCTTTTTCAACATTTCCTTAGCAATTTGGGGTCTCTTCTGGTTCCATACAAATTTTAGGATTGTTTGTTCCAGCACTTTGAAAAATGCCAGTGCAATTTTGATTGGGATGGCATTGAAAGTATGGATGGCTCTAGGCAGTATAGACATTTTAACAATGTTTATTCTTCCTATCCATGAGCATGGAATGGTCTTTCATCTTTTTGTTTCTTCTTCAATTTCTTTCATGAGTGTTCTGTAGTTCCTCAAGTACAGATCCTTATTTCTTTGGTTAGAAAGAAAGCACCATGTTCCATGGTGCTTTAGTAAATGGAATTGATTCTTTAATTTCCCTTCCTATGTTTTCATTATTAGTGTACACGAAAGCAACTGATTTCTGTGAATTGATTTGTGTCCTGCCACATTACTGAATTGCTGTATGAGTCCTAGTAATTTTGGGGTGTCATCTTTTTGGCTTTCCACGGAAAGTATAATGTCATCTGCTAAAAGAGAATTTGATTTCTTCTTTGCCAATTTGAATACCTTTTGTTTCTTTTTGTTGCCTGATTGATTGATGTTGCTAGGACTTCTAGTACTATGTTGAACAACAATGGTGAGAGTGGGCATCCTTGTCGTGTTCCTGATCTCAAATGGAAGACTGTCAGCTTTTCCCCATTGAGAATGATGTTCGCTATGGGTTTTTCATAGATAGATTTTATGAAGTTGAGGAATGTTTCCTCTGTCCCTATATTTTGAGGAGTTTTAATTAGGAACCAATGATGTGTTTTGTCAAATGTTTTTCTCTGCATCAATTGGGAGGACCATGTAGTTCTTTCTCTGCTCTTATTGATTTGTTCTATCACATTGATTTATTTGTGAATGCTGAACCACTCTTGCATCCTAGGGATAAATACCACCTGGTCATTGTGGATAATCTTTTTACTGTACTGTTGGATCCTATTAGCTAGGATCTTGTTGAGAATCTTGGCATCCATATTCATCAGGGATATTGGTCTGAAATTCTTTTTGATAGGGTCTTTGTCTGGTTTGGGGATCAGGGTAATGCTATTTTGATAAAAAGAGTCTGAAAGTTTTCCTTCTGTTTATACCTTTTGAACAGCTTCAGGAGAATAGGTATTGTTCTTCTTTGAATGTTTTGTAGAATTCTCCAAGGAATCCATCAAGTCCTGGGCTCTTGTTTGTTAGGAGGTTTTTGATCACTGCTTCAATCTTATTACTAGATATTGGTCTATTCAGGTTGTCAATTTCTTCCTGATTCCATTTTGGAAGTTTATAGATTTCCAGGAATGCATCCATTTCATCTAGGTTGCTTAACCTATTGGCATATAACTGTTGATAGTAAATTCTGATGATTGTTTCTATTTCCTTGGTGTTAGTAGTGATTCTCCCTTTTCATTCATAGTTTTATTAATTTGGGTGTTCTATCTTTCCTTTTGGATTAGTTTGGTCAGTGGTTTACTGATCTAATTGATTCTTTAAAAAAAACAGCTTCTAGTTTCATTGATGTGTTCTATTCTATCTCTCGTTTCTATCTCTTTGATCTCTGTTCTAATCTTGATTATTTACCCTCTTCTGTGTGATGTTGGCTTAATTTGTTGTTGATTCTCCAATTCCTTAAAGAATCCTCCAATTCTTTAAGGTGTAAAGAGAGCTAGTGTATTCTGGATTTTTCAATTTTTTGAGTGAGGCTTTGGTGGCTGTGTATTTCCCCCTTAGGATTGCCATTGCTGTATCCCATGGGTTTTGGACCAATGTGTCATCATTCTCATTGGTTTCCATAAATTGTTTAAGTTCTTTTTTGATTTCCTGGTTGATCCAAACATTCTTAAGCAAGGTGGTCATTAGCTTCCAGGTGTTTGAATTTCTTCCACACTTTTTCTTGTGGTTGAGTTCCAGTTTCAAAACGTTGTGGTCTGAGAATATGCAGGGAATAATCTCAATCTTTTGGTATCAGTTGAGCCCTGATTTGTGACCCAGTATGTGGTCTATTCTGGAGAATGTTCCATGTGTGCTTGAGAAGGAGTATTCTATTCTTTTAGGGTAGAATGTTCTGTATATATCAATGAGGTCCATCTGGTCCAATGTGTCATTCAAAACTCTTGTTTATTTATTGATTTTCTGCTTGGATGATCTATTACTGAGAGTGGTGTGTTAAGATCCCCTACTATTAATGTATTCATATCAATAGGACTCTTTACTTTGATTAACAGTTGGCTTATGTTGTTGGTTGCTCTGGTATTGGGGACATAAATATTTATAATTGTTATATCTTCTTGGTGGATAGACCCTTTAAGAATGATGTAGTCTTTCTTTATTTCTGACTACAGTCTTTAGTTTAAAATCTAATTTATCTGATATGAGAATCACTAACCCAGCTTTCTTTTGAGGCCCATTGGTATGAAAGATGCTTCTTCATCCCTTCACTTTCAGTCTGGATGTATCTTTAGGTTCCAAATGTGTCTCTTTTAGATAGCATATGGATGAGTCCTGTCATTTTATCCCTCTGCAACCCTGTTTCATTTTATGAGAGTATTTAGGCTGTTCATGTTGAGAGCGATTATTGAAAGATACGTTTTTATTCACATCATGTTCCCTGTTAAGTCCTTGTTTCTATAGATAGTCTCTGTAAATTTCTGTACTACGTCAGTCTTGGGTTCTTTCTTTTTTTATAGAACCCCCCTTAATATTTTTTGTAGTGCCAGCTTGGTGGTCACATACTCTTTTAAACATTGCCATTCTTGGAAGCTCTTTATCTCTCCATCCATTCTTAATGTCAGTCTTGCTGGATAAAGTGTTCTTGGCTGCATGTTCTTCTCATTTAGTGCCATGAATATGCCTTGCCAGCCCTTTCTGGCTTTCCAGGTTTCTCTGGACAGGTCTGACATTATTCTGATGGACCTTCCTCTGTGCCTAAGGAATCTCTTCCCTCTTGCTGTGCTCAGAAGCTCTTTTCTAAAATTATGGTTAGTGAGTTTCACAATCAAGTGTTTTGAGGTCTTTCTAGATTCCTTGATCATGGTGGGTGGTTTTTCTGCCTTTTGGGCAGAAGCACTTTTTCAATTACCCAGATTGGGAAAAATTTCATCCAGAATTTGTTCATCTATATCATCTGGTCTTCTCTCTTTTTCTACCCTCTCAGGGATCCCAATAATTCTGACATTGGAATGTGTCATGGCATCATTTATTTCCCTAATTCTGTTTTCATGGCTTCTAAGCTGTTTATTCCATCCCTCCTCCTGATTCCTTTTCTCTATCTGTTTGTCTTCTAGATCACTAATTCTATATTCTGCCTCAGTTACCCTAGTTGTTTGAGTATTTAGATTAGATTTGATTTCATTGATAGCATTTTTAACTTCTGCCAGGTTGGCTCTCACTTCCTCCCTTAGAGATTCTATGTTGTCACTAGTGGTTTTCTCTAGCCTAGCCATTGCCTGGATATTCCATTCCCTGAATTCCCTTTCTGACATACTGCTTATGTCTATTTCCAGTAGTTCTGATGGAGAGGGTACAGTCTCTGAATCTTTCCTCTGTTGAGTGTTCCTCCTCCTAGTCATTTTGGTGAAAGGTGGTTGAGGGGATGTATAGCTGAATATATCAACCAAGATACAGGCAAAGTGCACCCTGAAATGTTTCAGAGCAATCAGATGTCACCACAAAAAAAAAAAAAAAAAAGGAAAGAAAAGAAAAGAAAAGAAAAAAGGAGAATGAGAGAGAGAGAGAGAAAAAAAAAGAGAAAATCCAGCCAGAATGAGCGGCACAAGCAAGATTTATAAGGTATATAAACAAAAACAGACAAACAAAAAGACTGACAATAGCATATGACAAGAAAAAAAAAACAGCCAAAATGAACCCCACAAATAAGATTTATGTAATACCAGAACAAAAACAAATACATTGAAACACTGACAGAAGAAAAAGATGGGAGGGTGGTTATAAATCCTTGATGTGTGCGAGGAACATTATTTTGGTTCTTCCTGGGTGTGTCTTGGTATCTTTGTTAAAGGACTCAACTTTCCAGAGATATAGGGAGATTAAAACTGGTTTATTTATAGAGGTAGTATTGATTAGGGAAAAAGATTACCTTGAAGCTTATATCTATATGTATATTTAAAAAAAAGGAAAAACACAGGTATAAGTATGAGAAAAGATCAAGTTAAAAAGTTATTATGGAATATGTTTTCTTAAACCTCTAGTTGTAATGGTGAGTATGTTAAAAAAATTAAAATAACAATAATCCTGAGAACAAATTTAAAAAAGTCAGGTCGCAGAAGGCAGCTGCTGAGGGATCACAACTAGAGATCACGCTGGGTTCTCCCAGGCGTGGGCTGGGATCATCCATACCCTCGGACAGTGGCAGAAGGTTGCAGTCCTAAAGAACGGTGGCTCTTTCAGGCCTGGGCAGGACAGTGCTCACATCCTGTGGTCGCGCAGGGTGAGCAGAGCCTAGAAGGCTGTGGACCTAGAGAACCTCAGCTGGTGCCCACACCAGACTCTGCCACGTGTGGGTGGGAGTGTACCCAACCAAGAGGTGGTGCAAGCAGTGGAAAGTGGCAGGCTCAGGGACCACAGACTGGAGGCTCCAACACACTCTCTCTGGCATTGTTAGTTGCCAGCGGTGGCCATCCTGGGTGCCTGTGACCACCTGATTCCACCAGTTGTCCCTTAAGATCTTTTGCTCGTTTTTAGTGCCTTCAACCAGACTCCAAGTTAATGCTGGTCCCCAACCAGAGGGCACTTTCATATTGGGGTATTACTTTCCCACTGGGTCACTTCTAGTGGCTTCCTCTCCCTTCTGCTTATCCTCTGATATCTGTCTAAGTGTTCCTGTTCTGCTTTACCTCTCCACTGATGTCCTATGCCCCTGAAGAGATTCAGACGTATATAGTCTTACATATCAGGCTGATTTCATGGTTGTTTAGAGTGTTCTGGTAGATATTCAGCTCACGTTAGGGGACCAGTTGAAACAGGGTCTCCTACTTCTCTGCCATCTTGCTCATCCTCCCCATAACACTAATTTTTAAACAAATATGTTTTAATGCCTCTAGATCAAGTAGGCCTTAGCATTCTTCTGAGCTTGATAGAAATTTGGACAGGTTTTTGCCCCCAACTCTGGGCCCCAGACCTCCCTTTTCTTAGTGCATTTACTTTTTTTTTTCCAATTTTTTAAAAATTACAGTTAGTTAACATACAGTGTAATATTAGTTTCAAGTGTAAAATCTTGTGATTTAATGTTTCCATACAACTCCTCATCACAGCAACTGCATTCTTAATCCCCACACGTATTTTATCCATCTATCCATCTACCTTCCCTCTTTAGAAAATGTGCAATTGCAAATTATTTCTCTGACCCTTTGAAATGCAGATAAATGTTCTCAGAAGTCTCTTGCCAGTTTCACAACTCACAATTGTCTATCCTAAATACCTAGGAGTCATTCCTCTGAAAGGTAATCATCAGGAAAGACAACACTCTTATATCCCACAAGTCTGTGGGATAGTAGAAGCCTACCTTCAATAAACAACAATTAGCAAATGCATATCTCCTAATCACATTAATCAACCTGTCCCCTAATATCCTCCAATACTTTTCCACTATCTCATCAGTGCTTAAAACAGGGTGAAATTTAATCTCTCTCCCATATTTCCATAGTCTTGAATAAAGTCTTCCTTTACTATTTATCCAGGGAAATTTTTCTTTGAGAACCTGTATGAGTTTTATATTGCTGCTATAACAAAATGATCACAAACTTACTGACATAAAGCAACAAAAATTTATTATCTCATAATTCTGGAATTCAAATGTCCAAAATTGATCTCCTTGTACTAACGTCCAGGTGTTGACAAGGCTTCATTTCTTTGGGATGCTGTAGTTAACAGCATTTTTTTCCCCTGCCTTCTTCAATTCAGCATGAACTGTTATCCTGTAAATAAATATAACTTTTTCACATCATGTTTTCATTTTTGATGTCTAGTATTAGTAATATGTACAACATCTCTAGTATTTTGTACATATGAAACAATATTGATGAAGGAACTGACAAATAATTCATCTTGTAAATAGATGATGCAAACTGATATCAATGCAGATGATGCAAAATTAATATTAATACATGATATCAATGCATATAGTATGGCACTGTAAATGTATTATCTCTTCCTTCTAGTTTTTTTAAAACTTTTTTTTTCTCTGCTTGCTTTATGGTAAGAATACACAGTATATAATACATATACAAAGTATGTTAATAACTACTTGTTATTATTAAGGCTTATAGTCAACAGTAGGCTATTACTTTTGAAGTTTTGGGAGAATCAAAGTTATATGGATTTTGACTGAGTGGGAGGTCAGTATAGCTATGAAACTAAGAAATACAGATTCAACAGAGGGTGATATATTAGTAACTTAAATTGCATAAAAGCCTTTTGTATCAGTAGTGCAATTTCCAAAACAATGAAAAACTATTTGGAAAAAAAATTGGGTGCAATTATAATGTAATAGTCAGGAAGCTTCCATTTTCCAATTTTCTGGAAATTCAGAGTACCCTAAAACCATCTAAAATGCTGTGTATTTATAAGGAAAATGAAACGATATTTTAGCTTAACATAATTAAAAACTGATTTTTCACCTATATAAATGTCTGCTGAGATAGTCAAAATTTGTGTGGGACATGTAGTAATAATTTTTCATTCTGTACAGTTGTACAGCATATTCAAAGATAATGTAAATCCCTTGTACCCATGCTCTAAATAACAGCATATCCCTTGTAACACACACATACACACACACACCCATACACCTGCACACAGATTTCCCAAACTTTCTAAAAATAACTATTGTAGGCAGCACTTCCCACCCTTGAAAGTCACCAATCTTTCCAAATCTTCTTATTTTATAGAGAAGACACTGCAGTTACCATTGGTCAGCTGATAAATGATATCTGGAGATTTAATCTAGGACCAATTTCAGGTGTTAGAAATGTGTTAAAGAACCAAATTTGCTCCATTTTTCTTTTTTCATAGGTTTTCTTGTTGTTATGGAAGTGATAAAAAAATAATTTATCATAGGCATGCCCGGGTGGCTCAGTCTGTTAAGCATCTGCCTTCAGCCCAGATCATGATCCCAGGGTCCAGGGATCAAGCCCCACATTAGGCTCCCTTCTCAAAGGGGAGACTGCTTCTCCATCCCCTCGGACCTTTCGCCTTTGCTCATGCTCTGTCTCTCTCTTTCTCTCTCTCAAATAAATAATTTAAAAAATTTAAAAAATACTTTATAACATAGAAAAATTTCAGGATTAAAATAATCTTGAAGATTATTGCCAGGATCTCAGGATTTAAATCCCCATATTTAAATTTTTTTACAGATTTTAGTACCTATATTAAAGTTTATTCATGATGCAAGTAAAAACAAATAGTTGCAACGTGAGACAGGAATCTATCAGAATCCTAGAGGAGAACATAGGTAGTAACCTCTTTGATATCAGCCACAGCAACTTCTTTCAAGATATGTTTTCAGGGGCGCCTGGGTGGCTCAGTGGGTTAAGCCTCTGCCTTCAGCTCAGGTCGTGATCTCAGGGTCCTGGGATCTAGCCCCGCATTGGGCTCTCTGCTCAGCAGGGAGCCTGCTTCTCTCCTTCTCTCTCTGCTTGCCTCTCTGCCTACTTGTGATCTCTGTCTATCAAATAAATAAATAAAATCTTTAAAAAAAAAGATATGTATCCAAAGAAAAAGGAAACAAAAGCAAAAATGAACTTTTGGGACTTCATCAAGATCAAAAGCTTCTGCACAGCAAAGGAAACAGTCAACAAAACAAAGAGGCAACCCACGGAAGGGGAGAAGATATTTGCAAATGACAGTACAGACAAAAGGTTGATATCCAGGATCTATAAAGAATTTCTCAAACTCAACACACACAAAACAGATAATCATGTCAAAAAATGGGCAGAAGACATGAACAGACTCTTCTCCAATGAAGACATACAAATGGCTAATCAGACACATGAAAAAATGTTCATCATCACTAGCCATTAGGGAGATTCAAATTAAAACCACATTGAGATATCACCTTACACCAGTTAGAATGGCCAAAATTAGCAAGACAGGAAACAATGTGTGTTGGAGAGGATGTGGAGAAAGGGGATCCCTCTTACATCGTTGGTGGGAATGCAAGTTGGTGCAGCCACTTTGGAGAACAGTGTGGAGATTCCTCAAGAAATTAAAAATAGAGCTTCCCTATGACCCTGCGATTGCACTACTGGGCATTTACCCCAAAGATACAGATGTAGTGAAAAGAAGCCATCTGTACCCCAAAGTTTATAGCAGCAATGGCCACAGTTGCCAAATTGTGGAAAGAACCAAGGTGCCCTTCAATGGACGAATGGATAAGGAAGATGTGGTCCATATACACGATGGAGTATTATGCCTCCATCAGAAAGGATGAATACCCAACTTTTATAGCAACATGAACAGGACTGGAGGAGATTATGCTGAGTGAAATAAGTCAAGCAGAGAGAGTCAATTATCATATGGTTTCACTTATTTGTGGAGCATAACTAACATGGAGGACATGGAAAGATGGAGAGGAGAAGGGAGTTGAGGGAAATTGGAAGGGGAGGTGAACCATGAGAGACTATGGACTCTGAAAAACAACCTGAGGGTTTTGAAGGTGGGGGGAGGTTGGGGGAGCCAGGTGGTGGGTATTAAGGAGGGCACGTATTGCATGGAGCACTGGGTGTTGTGCAAAAACAATGAATACTGTTACGCTGAAAAGAAATAAAAAAAATAGTTAAAGAATAGAAGGACATAAATCTTCATCACAACCATAGCTCTAGAAACAATTTTTTATTGAGTCTCAGCTTTTCCCTTGAAAGTTGCTGGAAAAATTCTGACATATAATTATACTAAAAATCTCAGTTTCAACAATATTTAATACCTCCTGCTGTCTTCTTCACAATTCAGGCAAATAAATGAAAATATTTTTTTGAGTATGCATTTCACAAAACATTTTCACAAGTGACTTTTGCACAAGTTATACCTCTAATCAACACTTTCACGTATTTGTGATTTTAAATTATTTCTGTCTACTATCAAGTTTATGCCTAGAAGTCACTGATATAATTTCTTCAGTTGAACAAAGTACTCTGATGAGTAAAATAGAAAAGAACACTCAGGTTACTGAGAACTTAAAATAGCACATTTTTAAAGCCTTGTGACAGATGAAGTCACAAAAGCTTAAACCAATAAATAAAACATCAGAGACTCACATTTAACAGGAAATGTTTTCATTTAAAGAATTAAATATTATTTTCATATACCTTGAGTTCTGGTAGCTTGATTGTTTAAAGTTCTGGCAATCTGAATGTTGGCAATAAAAAACTGTCAATTTAGAAAAAATTGATGCCAATTGTTTTCAACAAAGTAAAGACAAATCAATGATATTCTCTGTCCTGATTGATATGTTAATATGTTCTCATTCATTTCCATTTCATTTATCTTACTCTATATGAGATTATGAACTGAAGATAAATATCAAATGAGAAAAATCCACCAGAGCAATTTATTACTGATTACTGAACTTATTTTTTTTTCCATTTTATTTATTTTTTCAGCGTAACAGTATTCATTCTTTTTGCACAACACCCAGTGCTCCATGCAAAACGTGCCCTCCCCATTACCCACCACCTGTTCCCCCAACCTCCCACCCCTGACCCTTCAAAACCCTCAGGTTGTTTTTCAGAGTCCATAGTCTCTTATGGTTCGCCTCCCCTCCCCAATGTCCATAGCCCGCTCCCCCTCTCCTAATCCCACCTCCCCCCAGCAACCCCCAGTTTGTTTTGTGAGATTAAGAGTCATTTATGGTTTGTCTCCCTCCCAATCCCATCTTGTTTCATTTATTCTTCTCCTATCCCCCTACCCCCCCCATGTTGCTTCTCCATGTCCTCATATCAGGGAGATCATATGATAGTTGTCTTTCTCTGATTGACTTATTTCACTAAGCATGATACGCTCTAGTTCCATCCACGTCGTCGCAAATGGCAAGATTTCATTTCTTTTGATGGCTGCATAGTATTCCATTGTGTATATATACCACATCTTCTTTATCCATTCATCTGTTGATGGACATCTAGGTTCTTTCCATAGTCTGGCTATTGTAGACATTGCTGCTGTAAACATTCGGGTACACGTGCCCCTTCGGATCACTGGTGGGAAGGGCAGAGGGAGACAGTCTTCAAGCAGACTGCCTGCTGAGTGAGGAGTGCGATGCAGGACTCTATCTCATGACCCATGAAGTCATGACCTGAGCCAAAACCAAGAGCTGGATGCTCAACTCACTGGCTACCCAGGTGCCTGCACTGAGAAAAGCTTATCTTAAAGATATTTGTACATGTGGGCATTAAAATAATGAAGTGAACATAATAAGATTCATATGAGAGTCACAAAGTTTTAAAGATGATTATGCCGTCAAAAATACCTTCAAATTTCAAGTCAAAAGGACAGACACAATACAAAATGAAAACAGGCACATGGTCTCTCTTACTATTATGGACACGAACAAGCTGAAAAAGCTCAGAGGTGAGCACCAACCCATTTTATATGAAAAGGAAAGAATAATACAGACGGTAGAATCTAGAATCCAAGGGACTGAACAAAGAGCCAAGAAGAATTACTCCCAGGGAACAGGGATGATTTCTAATTAAAGAACTGGCACCATTTACCTGGCCAAATATCAGAATTGTTATGGAATAACGATAACTGTGTGTTCCCTTTTTCTCTTTTTGAAAATGAAGATCTAGAGAGGTTATCTTACTGTATAGTGGATGTATGGGGAAAGGGAGTAGGGAGAAAGTTAACTTGTCTCTTTAGTTAAAGGTCTTTAGTTGAAAGGGATTGTTTCCAAGTAGTTGTACTTCAGTAATCATACCTGAACTGCTTTTCTACACTTGCAATCTGAATTTGTACTGATGAGATAGCTTTTAATGTCTTTAGAAGACTAAGGGATTTTTGAACATAGAGAATCCTGAATTATTAGGGATCACTGAATAAACTGGTGGTTACCCTCTGAGATGGTCGCTAGTGATGCTTTCCTCTGGTATTCAATTCTTGTTTAGTACCCCTCCACATGAAATGAGGGTTGGGCCCTATGTGTCCAACAGAATGTAGCAGAATGGGATTTGCATGACTTCTATTGGTAGGTTATAAAGGCACGTTAACATCTGCTTTGGACTTTGGACTGCTTGATCATGCAAAAGCCAGATACAATGCCATAAAAATACTCAAGCTGCCCTAGAGAGAGGTCTTGTATGGAGAGAGGCTGATAATCACAACTAGCAGCTATTTCCAATTTGCTAACAAGGTGAAAATGTGTGATCTAGGCTGGAAGAAAATTGACTAGTCCCAATTATTCAAAGGACTCCAATGCAGATGACAACTAAATGCTACCTCATGAGAGATCTCAAGTTAACTAGGCCACTTCTAATTTTCTGCTCTACAGAAACAATGAGAGAGAATAGCTATTGTCTTAAGCTAAATTTTAGAATACATTTATGCAGCAATAGATGATATCCCAGTGAAGCACACCTGATTTTAATTCACACTTTTTACTTTTCAAAACGGTAAGTACATGTTTACCATCACCTTCAGGTATGAGAAAGAAATTAGGTATCAGACAACATATAGAAAAATTCTTAAGAATGTTGATCTAGACCTTGAATAGGGAAAATAAGAATTGAAAAAAGTAAGTTTTGGTTGAAATAACTAATGAGAGAGAATAATCACTTTATATTGATCATATAACCTGGCTTAAAAATAAGTTATACTTCTTAGTATTAGTTAAAGTTTATATCCCTCAGGAAAATGAAGCTCTGAGTTCAAAACTGAATTGCTTTTAGCTATTAGAGTATCATAGGAGAAAATGAGTCACTGGAGGAAAGCAACTGCTTCTGATGTAATTAATAAACAGTGGAGAGTATCCGGTATTCTAGTAAGTAAGTGTTGCATATGTGGGTGAAGGTTGCCAATACAAGACGGAGTCCTGGTCATAAGGTGCAACTATTTGCATGTGCACATCTTGATGATTCGAATGATGTCTTGAGATCTAGTCAACCACATTATCCTTTCTCTAGAGAAGAGCTTTGCAAAAATCATGGTATTTGTCCTCTTAAAAATTTATCCATAATGTTAGGGATTGCATATTCTTTTAGGATGATAAGGACCTTTGATCCAATATGTTTCATGTTCAAAATGTGCCAGATTTTCTCATCTGCCCTTCTTAATTGTTTTATGTACATTTTGTGACTATGCATAGTTTATGTAGGGATATAAGAAACAATTTTTAAAGTATATAGAAAGCAGATTTACTAAAGGGAGGACTTCAGCATAACCACTATCAATTAGAATATAATTTTAAAGAATTTAAGGAGAAATTTAATCAAACTTATCCTCTGTATTTTACTCAGTTTCTTTCGGTTGGCAATATGGTAGCTAATTATTACTTTATAAGTCCATGAATGCTTGATAGAGGAAGAATTGTCAAATTTATATTTTTTTGTACAGGTAAAATATACGGTTGTATGCTTGTATAATAAGAGTGATAACTATTCCACATCTTCTATATGGCAGAAACTGTATTTACATTATTTTGTTCCTTATTTGCAATAACCTGACGGAGTGTGGGTTATCATTTCCATTAGAAAAAATAAAGAAACTAGTTTTCTTAAGGTCAGTGAGTTGCCATAAATCACAAAATGTAAGTGTAGGGATTCTGACTCATCTTTCTGATACCAGAGTGGGGCTGATTCCACTATTCCATAGTATCTTCAAATTACAAACTAACTGGTCCTTGTAAATATGTCCTTGCAAATATATCATTGTTTTACTTGATTATAGTATATTTATCTTTGTTGATTAATAGTTTACTAAATTCTAGTTTGGTTTTTGCATGTCTGATTTCATTTAAGTTCTTTTTAAAAATCTACTTTTCTGTGGTGTATCATTATGAGTGCTTGAATTTCAGAAAACATAAGCAGTCTGCCATCATCAATATATGAGCCATTTTACGCTTCTTTCTTCCTCAGCTGAAGTAAGAGCAACATTATATCTGATTTTATAATGTGGTTCTATATTCTGCAAATTCAAAACTTGTAGAATGCCTGAACACTTAAAATCTGAGTATTCTAGATGATTAAAATTGTATAGTGTCTTTATGAGGATCTGTATTTAAAATTCTTTCAAGCAGTCTATAACTTCTAATACTTTATATTTTATTTTATTTTATTATTTAAAAATATTTTATTTATTTGACAGAAACAATGAGAGAGGGAGCACAAGCAGGGGAGTGGGAGAGGGAGAAGCAGGCTTCCTGCTGAGCAGGAAGCCTGATGCAGGGCTTGATCCCAGGCCCTGGGATCATGACCTGAGCTGAAGGCAGACTTTTAACGACTGAGCCACCCAGGTGCCCCTGTACTTTCTATTTTACAACTAAAATTTGAAAATTTGGGGTCATAATAAAGTTTTCCAAAATAATCTAAGGAACAAAGATGATATTTCTATACAGCTAGCTCAGAGAGTCCTAAATATTTAGCCTGTGTTAACAGATGTATTTGACCTTGAAAGGGAATAATAGTATAAAGTGTATTTAAGTGCAATTTGGAAGTCTTTCTAAATCTAGATTTAGTATGTTTATTAACATTTGCATAGATAAGTGTCTACACAAAGGACTGACAGGAAAGATTGAGAGATTGAAGAGAAATATGTCATTTTTAGGGATAGGAGCCAGACCCTGAATTTTTAAAAACATCCTCATGAAATAATTGAAAGAGAAGGATGAGCATTTTCACATCACCTTTCATTCAATCAAAGTAACTTAGAAATGACTGGCTTTATAAAGTTTGAGATTAATTTTATTTTTGAACCCTGTCAATTTCCACTTATAGTAGAGAAAAGAATCTTGGAAACATGATGGGAGCAGTATGGTTATAGGTTTTTATAAGTCATATTTTATCAATCCATCCAAGTTAATGATTAACATTGCTATCTCGCTTCTGGCCAGTAGTTGATTTTTATGATTAAAATTGCAAATGACCCAGTATTAATCATTCAATAACTATATAGTTAAAATTTATTTTTCTCTCTTTCACACAGTACTGCTTGTTCAAATTCTCCCATTGCTATGGTCATTCAGTTAAGCCAGATCACTTCACTCTTCCTGTGTTATAATTTATTTTAATTTCTATCCTCCACTTCCAATGACCCATCCTGCACAATGTGGAGAGATCAGCCCTCCCAAAATACCAATTTCACTTACCTGCTAAAAATCTTGGAAATATTTGTAACTGCTGTGTGGCATACCCAAAACTCAGGAAATAATGTAGACATTTTATTTTATCTTATTATTTTATTTTATATGGGAGAGAAAGAAAATAAGGGGCTGGGGAGGAGCAGAGAGAGAGGGAGAAACAGATTCCCCAGTGAGCAAGGAGC
This sequence comes from Meles meles, assembly GCF_922984935.1. Lineage (NCBI taxonomy): Eukaryota > Metazoa > Chordata > Mammalia > Carnivora > Mustelidae > Meles > Meles meles. The sequence goes on from NC_060067.1 coordinate 93,609,423, forward strand.
CAAAGGTGGGAGGTGCTGAGATTATGACCTGAACTGAAGGCAGATACTTAACCAACTGAGCCACCCAAGTGCCCCTAATGCAGACATTTTTTTCTTTTTCTTTCCTTTTCTTTTTTTTTTTAAGATTTTATTTTTATTTATTTGACAGAGAGAGAGATCACAAGTAGGCAGAGGTAGGCAGAGAGCGGGGGAAGCAGGCTCCCTGCTGAGCAGAGAGCCCGATGTGGGGCTCAATCCCAGGACCCTGAGATGATGACCTGAGCTGAAAGCAGAGGCTTAACCCACTGAGCAACCAGGAGCCCCCTTAATGCAGACATCTTAAAGACAGCTGTACTGGATTGTCAGTGGGCCTCTGCTGCTTGGATCTTGCCCTCAGATCACTTCCTTCATTCTTTTCACAACATCTTAGTCAACTTTTGGAATATGGTATCAATGAAGTGGTATATTTACCCAGAGTGTACTCTAAAAGCAATGGCATCAGGACAGTTTCCCTTTAATGAAAGGTATTTTCAAATCAAATGCTGTGTTAAGTGCTTCTGTCAGGTTTTTATCCATTCAGAAGATGGTTCATGAGGGTCCTGAAAATAGTATTTGGAGAGTTCTTTTTCAACATTAGATTACTCTACTTGAACAAAAAATTCTATTGCTGAGACCTGGTTTTCCTGAGCCCCAGATAGATTATGGGTGGAAATAATTTGAACAAATGTCTCATAGCATTGGGGGAAAAAACCAAACCATACAAAAATGCCTCAAGAGAAAATCATTTCAGTGACTTGCCAGATAGGAAGAATGAAGCCATTATGCCTTAAGCTAGCAGTTAAGGCCTTCCACTGTCTGGCCATAAATTGTTTTCTTCACTCCTACAATCCTATTACCTAAAGCCAAGTACCATCCATACTAATTCTCCAAATGTTCACTGCTCACCATATCTGAGACTGTTCAATCTAACAAACCAATTGATATTTGTTTAAACAGAACTCTATTTTAAAGTGCATTTCATTTCTGCAGCCTATAGCCTTTAAAAATGATGGCTCCTTTATAAAAATACCATTCTTTTCTGTACTTTCTATGAAAAACTTCAGCCCAGAGTTCTCTCTCCTTACTCACATAGTCCATGGAAATTATTGAGCATCTTTCTTACTCAGCATTCATTGCTTCTTGTCTTTTATTATTAGTTACCTTTCCACAGGTTTATGTGTTGCCTTTTCCATTTAGAGCATAAAGCCAAATGAGGATAAAAGCCACCATGCACTGTTGTGAATCCTTCATAAGCCCCAGCATAAAGTGAATACATAGAAAATAATTTAAAACTATCCATTATTAATTATATTTGTGATATTCACATAACTGTAAACTAATCAAGTTTTTAATATGTCATTTAATGAACCACAATAACAAAATGTTTCATTCTTATGTGAATATAAAAGTAGGATAAATCTGACTTAGTAATAAATAGGATGTTTAGGCAACAGTGTATGAGAAGTTGGCAATTTAGTTCAATATGGTTGAAAATATTTTGTTCTATATATAAAATATACACATGAAATTATAGAAATATTTATAGTTTTTTAGTATCTATTAATAATGAATTCTATTTAAGGATTTATGTAGAACAGTGGTACTCTCTCTACTGTGAAGTTCTCATGTGTCAAATTGATAAATACTGGAGTCATTTTTTTAAGACTATTTATTCATTTGAGAGAGAGAGAGACAGAGACAGAGAACAAGCATGGGGAGAGGCAGATGGAGAGGGAGAAGCAGACTCCCTGCTGAGCTGGGAGCCCAATGTGGGACTCTATCCCTGGAACTAGAGATCATGACCTGAGCTCAAGGCAGACACTTAACCATCTGAGCCACCCAGGATCCCCTGAATCATTTTTACCTAACTTTTTCCTGTAAGTTATAAATCCTTGAAATAGAAATACACATAAATATACTACATCTATGTTTTTTCAAACTGAATTCTCTACTAGCTTCTTTAGAGAATTCAAGAGATTAAAGAAGTGAGCAATCTACACATCAACAGGTGAATTGGGATGTACATAATTGCACATGACCAGTATAATATTTCAATAATGGAAGGCTGTGGTTTATTTCCAAAGAGCCAATTTTGAAGCATGAAGGAAAATATTTTGAAGCATCTTGGGTATTGGGTATAATTTTAATGATATTATCATAGTTTTCAATTATATTTTACCAAAAGAAAAATAAGCATTTTCATCTATTTTGTATAGGCATTAAAATTCTTTGTTAATAAATTTAAATGTTTTTCTCTGTTGGAAATTCCTTAACCTTTTTTTCCCCCCAAAGACCAGAAATTAAGAAAAATAATCAGAGAGAAAAAGTGTATACAATTAAATAATAACAAATAAGAAATAAGTTGCAGTTTCAGCAAGAATGATGAGACAGGACTTTCATTGACACCTACTTTTTCCTATTAATAAAATTATTTAAAGTATTATTATATACTTCACAAATGATTCAGGAAGATACATTTATTTTTTAATCAGGAGCACATAAATAAATAATGAGCTTTATTCACCAACCTGACAATAATCTGAGCTTTGGTACAAAAGCCCATATCTAAACCAGTTGTTACCATAACTCTGTCAGAGTAGGTGGATGACAAAGGATTACCTCACACACATACATATACTCACTATCCACAGACAAAAGTGAAAATTAAACATAAGCAGAAAAGGCAAATCAATACTATCAAGTACCATAGGCCATTAGTTATTAAAATCTCCCAAGGAGGGACACCTGGGTAGCTCAGTGGGTTAAAGCCTCTGCCGTCAGCTTGGGTCATGATTCCAGGGTCCTGGGATCAAGCCCCACGTCGGGCTCTCTGCTCAGCGGGGAGCCTGCCTGCTTCCTCCTCTCTCTGTGCCTGCCTCTCTGCCTACTTGTGATTTCTGTCTGTCAAGTGAATAAATAAAATCTTAAAAAAAAACAACCTTTAAAAAATTAAAAAAATAAAATCTCCCAAGGACATTTTGGGGTGCCTGGGAGGCTCAGTAAGAGTGTCCAACTCTTGCTTTCAGCTCTGGTCATGATCTCATGGGTTGTGAGATTGAGCCCCATGACGGGCTCCCTGCTCAGTGGGGAGTCTGCTTGGGATTCTCTCCATCTGTTCCTCCCCCACTTGTACTCATGCACTCTCTCTCTTTCTCTTTTTTTTTTAGCATTATGTTATATTAGCCACCATATAGTACAGTACATCATTAATTTTTGATATAGTGGTCCATGATTCATTGTTTGCATATAATGCTCAGTGCTCCATGCAATATATACCTTCCTTAATACCCATAGCTGGGCTAACCTATTTCCCTACACTCTACCCTCTGAAAACCTCAGTTTGTTTTCCATAGTCCATAGACTCTCATGGTTCATCTCCCCCTCTGATTCACACCTTCCTTCATTTTTTCCTTCCTCCTCCTTATGTCCTTCGTGCTATTTCTTATATTCCACATATAAGTTAAACCATATGAAATTGAGTTTCTCTGCTTAATTTACTTCACTTAGCAGAATCTCTTCCAGTTCCATCCATGTTGATACAAATGTTGGGTATTCATCCTTTCTGATAGCTGAGTAATATTCCATTGTATATAGGGACCACATCTTCTTTATTCATTCGTCTGTTGGAGGGCATCTTGGCTCCTTCCACAGTTTGGATATTGTGGACATTGCTGCTATGAACATTGGGGTACATGTAGCCCTTTTTTCCACTACATCTGTATCTTTGAGGTAAATACCCAGAAGTGCAATTGCTAGGTCATAGGGTAGCTCTATTTTTAACTTTTTGAAGAACCTCCACATTGTTTTCCAAAGTGGTTGTATCAACTTGCATTCCTATCAACAGTGTAAGAGGGTTCCCCTTTTTCCACAACCTCTCCAACATTTGTTGTTTCTTCGCTTGTCAATTTCTGCCATTCTGACTGATGCGAGGTAGTATCTCAATGTGGTTTTTCTTTGAGTTTCTCTGATGGCTAATGATGATGAACAGTTTTTCATGTGTCTGTTAGCCATTCATGTCTTCTCTGGAGAAGTGTCTGTTCATGTCTTCTGCCCACTTTTTTGACTTGACTATTCGGTTTTTGGGTGTTGAGTTTGAGAAGTTCTTTATAGATCTTGGATATCAGTCCTTTGTAGTGTCATTTGTGAATATCTTCTCCCACTCCATGGGCTGTCTCTTTGTTTCATTGACGGTTTCCTTTGCTGTGCAGAAGCTTTTGTCCTTGATGAAGTCCCAAAAGTTTATTTTCACTTTTGTTTCCCTTGCCTTTGGAGACGTGTCTCCAAAGAGGTTGGGGTGGCCTGTGTGAAAGAGGTTACCACCTATGTTCTCTAGGATTTTGGTGGACAGAAAGATACATTTAACCCAAAAATAAGGTATGATTTGATGTTTTTGATAAATATGTATGTTTTTGGTTATTTCTCTTTTTTATTAGGATACTCTAAGACATACCTGTTTTACTTAAATGTACAACAGTATTATATTCTCTGCATAATATAAAGTAATATTTATTTCAGACAGTTTATAACCTTGGTTGTAAGAACAAAGTAAGAAATATTTCTCAAGAAATTTACAACAATATGGAGAAATTAAAAAAGCAACAATGTGGAACCAAATTTGAGACATGCCAAGGTACTGTCACTGTGTTGTCTTGATTAACTATTGGCTATGCACCTCTCCAACCCAGGTAAATCCAATGTGTTACTCTCTACTTTTATGTCCTATTTTAGATTTGAGGCCCAATTCTGCTATTAGATAAATTATGAATTAATGTTTATTGGACCATATAACTGTGTCTTTGTATCTGGACTTTCTATTTTGTCACATTATCTATTTGCCACATTGATCTATGGGTCTATTTTTCTGCCAGTACCATATTGTTTTGATTACTATGGCTTTGTAATATAACTTGAGGTCTCAAATTGTGATATCTTCAGTTTTGTTCTTTTTTTTTTCAAGATTGCTTTGGTTATTCAGGGTCTTTTGTGGTTTCATACCAATTTTAGTATTATATATTCTAGTTCTGTGAAAAATGCTATTGTATTTTGATAGGGATTGCATTAAACCTATAGTTTGATTTGGGCAGTATGGACACTTTAACAATATTTGTTCTTCTAATCAATGAACATGGACTGTCTTTCCAATACATTGTATTGTCTTTAATTTCTTTCATTAGTGTTTCATCATTTTCAGATTAACAGGTCTTTCACCACTTTTGGTTAAGTTTACTCCTATGTATCATTATTAGTGTATAGAAAAGCAATGGATTTTTGTACATTGATTTTGTATTGTGCCAAATGCACTATCTTATTTTTGTGCTTATCTTTTTAAATTGACTCCATTACATAGAAAAGAACCCAAGCTCTATTACTGAAGTCAAGTACCTCAAGCAAGTTTAATGAAATTAACTGTATCAAGGGTCTCAAGCTGTATTCTTTCAAAACGTGCCTTCCAAAAATTGAATTCCGAAGCTTTTACAGTTCCCACACCCCTTCTATAACACAGAACAGTGGAGTCAAGCTATATGTTCTGTGTAAACAGTTGTGGGTTTTCTGTTTTCTCTCCCCTTGTAAGTAATTTTCACTAGATTTTAATGTACTGATAGACTCTATTATTATCACTTATGTATTTATGTGACAAATAACAGGTATACCTTGGAGATATTGTGGTTCCAGTTCCAGACCATGGAAATAAAGCAAATATTGCAATAAAGCAAGCCAAATGAATTTTTTATTCTCCAATACTTATAAAAATTATATTTACACTATGCTGTAGTCTTTTTTTTTAAGTATAGTCTTTTTAGTGTGCAGTGCACTGTCCAAAAATGTACATACCTTAATCTAAAAATACTTTGTTGCTAAAAAGTGCTACCCATTATCCAGGCTGTTGGCAAGTCATAATCTTTTTGTTGATGGAGTATCTTTACTCAATGTTGGTGGCTGCTGACTCATCAGGATGGTGGTTGCTGGTAGTTGGGATGACTGCAGCAATTTCTTAGAATAAAACAGCAATAGGGTTTACTCTATTTATTAACTCTTTTCATGAATAATTTCTCTGTAGTATTATATACTGTTTAGTAGCATTTTATCACTGTAGAACTTATTCTCAAACCATATTACTGCTTTAGCATCTAACTTTACAAAATATTCTAAGTTCTTTGTTGCCATTTCAACAATCTTGACAGCATCTTCACTAAAAGTAAATTCTGCTCAAGGGGCACCTGGGTGGTTCAGTGGGTTAAGGCCTCTGCCTTCAGCTTGGGTCATGATTCCAGGGTCCTGGAATCGAGCCCCACATTGTGCTCTCTGCTCAGCAGGGAGCCTGTTTCCTCCTCTCTCTCTGCCTGCCTCTATGCCTACTTGTGATCTCTGTCTGTCAAATAAATAAATAAAATCTTTAAAAAATAAGTAGATTCTGCTTAAAAAGCTGTTTTCTTTGCTTATACATAAGAAGCAATTCCTCATCTGTTCAAGGTTTATCATGATATTCCAGCAATTCAATCACATCTTCAGGCTCTTACTTCTAATTCTCTTGTTATTTCCACTACATCTCCTTTTACTTTCTCCACAGAAGACTTGAACACACCAAAGTCATTCATGAGGTTTGGAATCAACCTCTTCCAAATTCCTCTTAGTGTTGATATCTTGAGTTCTTTTTACAAACCACAAATGTTCTTAATGGCATCCAGAATAATGAATCCCTTCCAGAATGTTTTCCATTTATTTTGTCCAGATCCATCAAATGAATCACTTACTATATATGACAGCTATAGGCTTATGAAGTGTATTTCTTAAATAATGAGACCTGAAAATCAAAATAACTCCTAGATCCCTGCCCTGCAGAATGGATGTTGTATTAGTAGGCATGAAAATAATGTTTATCTCATTGTATATCTCCCTCAGAACTCTTGGGTGATCAGGGACATTGTCAATGAGAGCTAATCTTTTGAGGGAATCTTTTTTTTTTTTTTTTTCTGCACAGATCTCAACAGTGAGATTAAAATATTCAGTAAACAATGTTGTTATAGATATACTGTCATCTAGGCTTTGTTTTTCTATTTATAGAGCACAGACACAGGATATTTAGCATAATTTTTAAGGGCCCTAGGATTTTTGGAATGGCACATGAACATTGGCTTCAACTTAAAGTCACCAGCTGCTAACAGGAGAGTCAGCTGTTCTTTGAAGTTTTGCAGCCAGGGATTGGCTTCTCTCTTGCCATGAAATTCCTACGGGCCATTTTCTCCCAATAGAGGGCTGTTTTGTCGACATTGAAAATATGTTATTTAGTGTAGCTGTGTTCATAAATTATCTTAACTAGATCTTTTGGATAACTTGCAGCTTCTACATCAGCACTTGCTGTTTCACCTTGCACGTTTATGTTATGGAGATGTTTTTTTTCCTTAAACCTCATAAACCAACCTCTGCTGACTTCCAACTTCTACAGCTTTCTCACCTCTCTCAGCATTCATAGAATTGAAGAGAATTAGGGCTTTGCTCTAGATTAGGCTTTGCTTAAACAGAATGCTGTACTGGTTTGATTTTCTGTCCAGGCCACTAAAACTTCCTCCATATCATCAATAAAGCTGTTTGGCTATCTTCATATTTTCACTGGAGCAGTCCTTTTAATTTCCTCAAAAGTTTTTCCTTTGCATTTATAATTTGGTTGATTGTCACAAGAAGTCTAGCTTTCAATCTGTCTTGGCTTTTAGGATACCTTCCTCACTAAGCTTAATCATTTCTAGCTTTTGATTTAAAGTAAGAGATGGATGACTTTATTTTACTTAGACAATTAGAGGCCATTATAGGGTTATTAACTGACCTAATTTTAAAATGGTTGTATCTCAGGGAATAGAGAGGCTCAAGAAGAGGGAGACAGATAGGAGAATGGCTGGTTGGTGGAGCAATCAGAACACACATACTTACCAAGTTTGCTGTTTTATATGGGTGCAGTTTGTGGTACCCCAAAACAATTACAATAGTAATATCAAAGATCACAGATCATTGTAAGAAATATAATAATAAAAAATTGAAATGTTGCAAGAATTACCAACAAAGTGAACAAATGCTGTGGGAAAAATGGCACTGATAGACTTGCTTGATGATGGGTTTACACAAAATTTAATTTGTAAAATCAGTATCTGAGAAGCACAATAAATCAAAGTGCAATAAAATAAGGTATGCCTGTAATTTCAGTTAATACAAAGAAAACCAATATTAGCCCAAGGGAAAACATTGTTATTGATATTATGAATAATAATGATCTAGACATAAATGTATGTATACAAAAATATGGAGCATATTATTGAACACTATGTCATAAAATACTTAAATTCATTTTTGAAATAAAATATTTTCTTTTTTTTAACCAAATATACCATCCAGGTTTATACTAGAATGTATGAACTCCATCTTTTGGCCTTATTTAGTGTATAACATTTAGTCAGATTTTACAACTAAATTATACTTAGTGTATAACAATCAGATTTTATTTTTAAAAATTTATTTTAGCTTGTTCAGTTATAATGGTATTCATGACATGGATGAAATATTCTTTTTTTTAACCACAGATCTTCTGTTCATACTAGAATATTTTATAATGTATGTGGAAATGGCAGAAGTTATTCTCTTTTCAGAACTTGGATTACAATATCAGGAGTTCATTTACTTGTATTTATTAGTATATTTTAAGAGATAAGTTGTAAAAGCAATCTTTTAAATGTAAAATTTTGATATAATAATCATCTACCATAGTGTACCGGTATGTAACATTCTTTTTACATTTTATTCATGTTTATCTTCTTTTTTTATTGTCATTTAGTTGTACATAGTATCTGAATTGCCTATACTAGTGTAGCAGATATATGTTGTCCATTGTATAGTCCATATTAATATTTCCATTAACAAGTTTATAGTGGTAACCAAATGGGGATGGAATGGATATTTCTGAAAGTACTGCACAAAGAATGGCCTTGCTTTTGGCCAGATGTCTTGTAAAGTGCCATATTGATTTTGTTATAAGAAACATTTGATATTCTGAAAAGAAATCAATAGGCTGACCAAATAATTTAGATACTATCTCTCAAATCAATACTAGTGTATATTGCTTTCCATTAGCTATTTGATGTCACAGTTTGAAGTCTGTATTTTTAAAATTCACATTATTATTTATATATTTGTTATAGCACTAAAAATGATTTTTACATACAATATTTTAAAAGTATATTTACTTTAAAAAAGACTTTAGTTTTGACTTTGTTAAATGATTAAAATAAGGACATTTCTCTGGATTTGGGCTAATCTTTTGATAAATCTGCAACAATAAGAGAATGATATGTCTATGCATTGATAATTTTGAAGGTTTTTGTAGAAATTTAAAGAGAATTTTAGAGTTCAATAACATTTGAAAAGGAAAGATGTATTAAAAGGAAAACAATTAATACAAATCATACCAAGTCATTTTGAGTTAACCAAAATACATTTTTTGAATGTTTATTTTTTTATGTTACTATTTAACAGTCATGATAATTGAGTGTGCCTACCAAATATTTGTCATTAAGAAAACCAGAATGCAGTTGAGTTGGTGCATGAAATTATAATATCATTTAGGATTTGACTGTTTTAAATAGTCCTGGATAATTCATTTATTTGATTATTAGGTTTCTAAGTCAATTCCTTGTAACTGATAAGCTATGTTAACACATACGCTTTTGAAAAATAGGCAAATTTCTTAAATTAAATTAAATTTAATTACTACATTTTCCTCCTCCTCCCCATCCAATTTGTTTTATTGGTTCCATCTTCAATATATATGGAAATATACACACTTCTCACTATTTCTATTGCCACCAATCTTCAAAGATTACATTACCTTTTGGCCTCAATTATTGAAGTAGCTTCCTACACAAACCCACAGCTTCCCAGTTCACCTGTTCACCTGCCCCACAATTATATAATATGTACTCTTGGTTCTATTTCCAATATAAACTCTTGGTTCTATTTCTCTAATGAACCTTGAGAATATATATATGTTTATTATATATAATATATATATTTGAACTTGAACAAAGCATGTGTGTGTATGTGTGTGTATTTTTTTTCTTAAATAAGCATATTTAATATGTTTAGATAAGTAAGGAAAACTCTGTACTATTTCCAAAGTTAAGTTCTAGGTTGTCTAATTATACATTTTTTTTTAAGACTTTATTTATTTATTTGACAGACAGCAAACACAAGTAGGCAGAGAAGCAGGCAGAGAGAGAGAGAGGAGGAAGCAGGCTCCCTGCTGAGCAGAGAGCCTGATGTGGGGCTGGATCCCAGGACCCTGGGATCATGACCTGAGCTGAAGGCAGAGGCCTTAACGCACTGAGCCATCCAGGCATCCCTAATTATACATTTTTAATGTGAAGCTATGCCTGAGGGTTACCTCTTAGAAGAGGTTAATAGTGTCAGTTCACATATGAATAAATAAAAATTGACAAAAATAAAAATAAATATTGGTAAACTTTTTAATATATTCATCTTAATGGCTAGTTCAGTAGCATGGAATGGGGCCACTGGAGTGCCCCATCTGTAAATGTGAGACACAGTATTGACTTTATAATCTTGGGCAAGTTCTTCAGCCTTAGAAATCATATTTCCTTTTCTATAAGTGACAGTAAGATCACTTTCATGCCATTATGAGGATTCAATTAAAGAATGTAACATTAAGATGTGAGAATACACAGATCTTACACAATAAATAATAGGGTTTTGCTTTTTTTTATTTGTCTTAAATGTAGGTTAAATTTTATTTTAAAATTGTTTAACCTTTGATAGGAAAATCATTATTTGTCATAATTTTAGAAGTATTTATTTTTATTTTGCTCATCTACATAAAGTTTAAATAGACTATAATTATTAGATGGTAAACTTTCTCATCAGCAATGACTTTCAAACAGAATGGCAGATTTGGGTGTATATCCCTTGCCTTATGAAAATGATGGAATAGGAGGGTATGTGCTATGCTGAGTGCTATGAATTATATAAGACTGATGATTCACAGACCTGTACCCCTGAAATAAATAATATATTATATATTATTAAAAATTTAAGAAAGAAAGAAAGTAAAAAATTAAGGAAGAGAAAGAAAGAAATGATGGCATAGAAATCAGAATTGCTTATTCATAGGATTATTCATACTATCTTCTTCATTCACTTCAGTGATGTGTTGTGGGCAGTTGGCTGAAGGCAAGATGGGACTGAGGCCAATTTCCCCCAACCACTATTACCCAGATTCCTGGACAGATTGATTACCCTGGACCAAGTGGCAGTTTGTTTAATGTAGCTGCTCCAGCTGCTCTGCCCACTCGATATTTATTAATCATTCCAGACACTTTAACCATATTGGGTACCCTGAATCATTAGGATAAATAATAAGCCACTTTCAACTTCTTCTGAGTCCCTACTTGACCTTGACCCTACTTGTATATATATACATACATACATGCTTTGTTCAAGGTCAGAGATTGGAAATAATGGACAAGAAACAGGCTTTGGGGATCATTTCATTTTGGATGTACTGCATTTGAGATACCTATCAAATCCCAGAAAGGAGCCTTTAAGCAGTTGGGCACATAGGTGTAAAAGTCAAGAAATCAGAGATTATAGAAGTGCTAGATTGTATTTTGAGAATCATCAGTAAGGAAATATTTTCCAAGGCTTAAAACCAGATGAAATCCTTTGGAGAGATTCATTTGACATCATGGACTGAAAATGCCAGCCTTGAGAGAAAGTCTAGAGGAGGTGTATTTAGCAAAGAAGGCTGGGAAGAAATAGCCAAGGGGTAGGAAGAAAACCAATGAAATGAGGAGTCAAAGTCCTAGGGAAGAAAATAGCTCAAGAAAGAGAGAGTGACTAACCTCACTGAAGGCTTCCAAGAAATTTCCGTAATGACAACAAATAGGAAGTAATAAATTTGACGATATGGAAGTCTTTAGTAACCTTGCTAAAAGATGTTAAAATAATTGCAGAGAAAAAAAAATAATTGCAGAGGACAGAAGTCAGATTTCTGTGGATTGCAAAGTAAAAAGCAAATGAGTATATGGAGCTGTATTTGCTCCTCTTTAAAAAATTTTATTCTTGGGGCACCTGGGTGGCTCAGTGGGTTAAGTCTCTGCCTTTGGCTCAGGTCATGATCTCAGGGTCCTGGGATCGAGCCCTGCATTAGGCTCTCTGCTTGGCAGGGAGCCTGCTCCCCCCCACCCCACCTGCCTCTCTGCCTACTTGTGTGTGATCTCTGTCTATCAAATAAATGAAATCTTTAAAACATTTTTTTTATTCTTTTCCATTTTATTTATTTTTTCAGCATAACAGTATTCATTCTTTTTGCACAACACACAATGCTCCATGCAAAACGTGCCCTCCCCATTACCCACCACCTGTTCCCCCAACCTCCCACCCCTGACCCTTCAAAACCCTCAGGTTGTTTTTCAGAGTCCATAGTCTCTCATGGTTCGCCTCCCCTCCCCAATGTCCATAGCCCGCTCCCCCTCTCCCAATCCCACCTCCCCCCAGCAACCCCCAGTTTGTTTTGTGAGATTAAGAGTCATTTATGGTTTGTCTCCCTCCCAATCCCATCTTGTTTCATTTACTCTTCTCCTATCCCCCTACCCCCCCATGTTGCTTCTCCATGTCCTCATATCAGGGAGATCATATGATAGTTGTCTTTCTCCGATTGACTTATTTCACTAAGCATGATACGCTCTAGTTCCATCCACGTCGTCGCAAATGGCAAGATTTCATTTCTTTTGATGGCTGCATAGTATTCCATTGTGTATATATACCACTTCTTCTTTATCCATTCATCTGTTGATGGACATCTAGGTTCTTTCCATAGTCTGGCTATTGTAGACATTGCTGCTATAAATCTTCGGGTACACGTGCCCCTTCGGATCACTATGTTTGTATCTTTAGGGTAAATACCCAGTAGTGCAATTGCTGGGTCATAGGGTCGTTCTATTTTCAACATTTTGAGGAACCTCCATGCTGTTTTCCAGAGTGGTTGCACCAGCTTGCATTCCCACCAACAGTGGAGGAGGGTTCCCCTTTCTCCACATCCTCGCCAGCATCTGTCATTTCCTGACTTGTTAATTTTAGCCATTCTGACTGGTGTGAGGTGATATCTCATTGTGGTTTTGATTTGTATTTCCCTGATGCCGAGTGATGTGGAGCACTTTTTCATGTGTCTGTTGGCCATCTGGATGTCTTCTTTGCAGAAATGTCTGTTCATGTCCTCTGCCCATTTCTTGATTGGATTGTTTGTTCTTTGGGTGTTGAGTTTGCTAAGTTCCTTATAGATTTTGGATACTAGCCCTTTATCTGATATGTTGTTTGCAAATATCTTCTCCCATTCTGTCAGTTGTCTTTTGGTTTTGTTAACTGTTTTTTTTTTATTCTGAAAAGTAGAGAACAGGGAATACCTGGAAGGATATCCATGGTAAAAGGGAAGTTTTGCCTTTTATTTTTTTTTAGAATAATTCTGGAATTCTTTTCATTTTTACATAATAATACTAGAATATTAGAATATCAGCCCCCCCCCAAAAAAAAATCACATAGTAAAACAAGGATCAGTATCCTTAGAGTGAGAGTGAATGCCTTAGGAGCCCACAGGGAAGAGGTAATTTTGAGAGCCATAGAAATTTTTCTGCTCTGCAACAGAAGGAAAGAAAAAGCATATGTATATAGTTGTAGTCATATTTGTAGATTTGGTGGTAAGAGATGAAAGAGTCTGTTCAAATTGTTTCTATTATCTCAATGAGGTATAAAGAAAAGATCATCAGATGACAAAGGGATGAGGTGTTGGAATATTTATAAGAGCACACTTTGTGCAATTACCCTTATTGTATATACGGAAGTGCACTCACTAGGAAAGTGTAATAGGATGGCTACAAAGTGTTCTTTTGAGTTTTGTGGTCATTAATGAAAATAAGATAAGTTCACACAGTGGTGTGATTTTCTCCACCATTTTAGGTGGTTCTTGACACACAAAGAAGGCAGATGGGTGGGTTTACCTGGTGTGTTAGTTTTCCAAGGCTGTTGTAACAAAGTACCACAAACTTGGTACACAAAACTATAGAAATATATTGTTTCTCAGTTCTAGAGGCTAGTGATCATGGTATTAGCAGGGCCATGCCCCCTTTGCAATCTATAGGGGAACATTTTCTCCCTCCTTCCTAGCTTCTAGTGGCTTACTATCTTCTGCATTCCTTGGCTTGCAGTTGCATAACTCCATTCTCTGCTTTTGTAGTCCTTTGACATTGCCTCTTCACTTCTCTATCTTTACATGGGTGTGTTCTTATATAGTACCACGTATATTGGAATTAGGGGCCTGCTTTATTCCAGTATGATCTCTAAGTTAACTAATGACTTCCACAATGAACCTATTTCCAAGTAAGTTCATATTCTGAGGTACAGGGGTTTAGGACTTTAACACTTTTTTTTTTTTCCCAGCAGGGGAACATAATTTAATGCATAATATCTGGGTTGATGTTTTTGCCAGGAGAATATGACTAATTTCTTATAATTCCAGGAAAGTCAGGTATGTTTTTAAATTTCGGTTTCCTTACTTATAAAATGGGAAAGTTGATCTGAGGATCTTTTATGTATCTTCCATCCTTAACGTTATATGATGTATTCATCTGTATTCTTAATTCAAACTTTATTTTAGTCTAAGAGGATAAACCCTTCCTATCACTTTTAGATAATATGAGACTTTTAAAATTTATTCTTTATCTATTTCTACAGAATAAAAATGAAATAGAAATGTAGACTTTGTCTATTTTAGGGAGATCTCAAAAAAAGTTAACACAGGGATCATAAGATTCTGAAATATTTAGCTTGCTTATCTGTATTTGTTGTTAATCAGAAAATTGGTATGCCATATTGACTAAAGAAAACCAGACCCAAAATAAAACTAGTGACTGAATTTGGATCTTCATGTTGACTATTGCCCTTAAGCTAACCATAAGACTATTGCTATTAAACTTATCTTTATAAATAATATCTTGCAGTACATTGATAAATGCAAATTGTGGTTTATTAGGAAAGTTACTCAAGTATTATATAAAAAAGAATTTATTGTTGTAATTTTTATGATTTAAATATCAATACAGAGAAGAAAAAAAATATTGCAGTTCGGACATCACATCAGCTACTGTGATGACACTTACTTTTCAAAGGCTGTACCTTGCTTCTAGTTCTGCTTTTAATTTTAAATTATCTTGCTTGCTGAATATCTTCATTCTGCAGGTTTTTAAAAAAGTCTTTGGATTAACATATTGCCTTTCATCTCAGGAAAAAATGCATATATCTTTTTTGATGGATCTATTATTCAAAGAACAGTGATGCTATTTGGTTGGCTACATTGTGTAAGTTTCAAATTATTATGGAAACATTTTATTGAAAGGTAGCAGAAAATTAAAAATACAGAGATATGTACTTTTTTTGTCCATATGATCAAGTAATATCAACATTTTCATTAGTATAGGAAAGGTTCATTTTATTCTTTAGGCTCTGTAGTATTAAAAACAAAGTGCATTAGCAGATAAAATTAAAATAAATAAATGTTTATTAGCACTTTAAAAAATGAGAATTATCCCTTTGTTTTAATTTTTAAAATTATACCATGAAAGGAAGTACATGTGGAGAAAAATACAGAGTGTAAATGGTTACTGAGTATCCTATGATGTTATGTCCTACATTAATCTCTGTTCATTTTTGTCTATAAAAAGCATCAAATATGCATTCCTGGATTAAGAAGTAGATTCTTTTTTTTTTTTTTTTTTTTTTTTTTTATTTCTTTGACAGAGAGAACTCACAACTAGGCAGAGAGGCAGGCAGAGAGAGAGGGAGAAGGAAGCAGGCTCCCCGCCAAGCAGAGAGCCCGATGCGGGGCTCGATCCCAGGACCCTGGGACCGCGACCCAAGCCGAAGGCAGAGGCCTCAACCCACTGAGCCACCCAGGCGCAGATTCTTGCATTTCTCTGTGTCTTTGTTTCCTCTGTAAACCAACCTGCATAGAACTCCAAAGTTTTTTTTTTTTTTAAGATTTTATTTATTTATTTGACAGAGAGAGATCACAAGTAGGCAGAGAGGCAGGCAGAGAGAGAGGAAGGGAAGCAGGCTCCCTGCTGAGCAGAGAGCCTGATGCGGGGCTGGATCCCAGGACCCTGAGATCATGACCTGAGCCAAAGGCAGAGACTTAACGCACTGAACCACCCAGGCGCCCCAAACTCCAAAGTTTTATTTGACTTTTGTTTAAGGGATAAACTTGTGATGTTCAATTGCTACTCCTGTTGATCAGTTCACACATATTTATTGTCAATCTATAATAATATACCCAAAGATACATATATATGGTAATGCGTAAAGTAATACATTTATACAGTAAGCATTTTATTACATGTGTATGATAAATTACTACTATTGTCATTATTATAATAATGACATTTTGTTGATAGACAATTATATATAAGGATATTTATTTCAGGAATTTACTAGGATTACTAGGAATTTACATTCTCTTTGGGGAAAAAGCAAGAAATTGTTAGAAAAACATGGACTTTGGACTCAGGCACAGCTGAGTTCAGATCCTGATTTTATCATTTGCAATCAGTGAGAACTGGGCTTTGTACTTTTCAGGAGAAATCCAATGCAAATGATGTCAAGCCTAAAGAGAATTATTAATTCATATACCAGTCAGGGGTACGATTTATTTCCATAACTGCTTAGTCTAGGAACTCAAACAAGTTAAGCAAAGTTCTGTTTCTTTCTACATATTTTGGTTTTGCCTTCCTCAGTGTATTAATTTCAGTATGCATGCCGTTTCCCTCTTATTGTCTGTAAAAGGGCGATCACGGTTCCACATATACACTGTGTGTTGTATGCAAGATAAAGAATGCTATGCTGTCTCTTATTATACCCATTTCAAATGTGAGGGAACAGTTTGGTTAGCCTAGTTTGGGTCACAAGACTTTCCATTTGGCAGGAGAGGACTGCCATTCATAATAGACTGCTTTGTCTTTACTGTGTTTGGGAATGAGAAAGGGGAGATTGCCAAAGGAAAAATGATTGAAAAAAGGGAAGGGTATGAAAGAGATGATGGGAATTTAAAAATAACATGAGTCCAGCTACATGTTCTTAGTTCTAGCTTTTTCAAATTAAAAATGTGAGTATTCATTCTTTTGTCATGAGGATTAATGTAAATGTATGTAAAGTGTTTAGCACAGTGCATTGGATACAGTGTTTATTAATGACAGAATTGTTACAATTATATTTTAGAAGTGACCATTAATACTCATTTAATGCACATAAATATGTACCAATAATTCATGCTTGGTGGGGGAGAAATAGAAATAAATCAAAATTCCTTCTTTCACAATATAAGACTATCATTTATATATGTTTCTTTGTGTGTATACATATATATGCATACATGAACGGGGGGAAGTGAGGTAAAGGAACAGGTACTCAATAAGGCCACATTATACAAGATATAGTATTAACTTATAATAGTTTTATGAGAGTCCAGAAAGAGTGTTTGATCCTATAATTTTAGGACATCTTCAAAGAGAATATAATGAAGTAGAATTTCAACTGAGTATAGGAGTTTTTTAGTCAGAGACAGTGGTAAGGACATAGCAGTATGAGCAATGGCTAGAGACAGGAAAAAACTAGGTTATGTTTAATTGGCTAAAGACATGTATTAGTCTTCTATTGCAGCATAAAGAAGAAATTACCACAAATTTAGCAGCTTAAAAAAATACATGATTTTTATCTCATGATTTCCGTGAGTCAGGAATCTGGGCATGGTTTAGTGGGGTCCTTAGCTCATGATCTCACAAGACTGGAATGAAGACATCAGGCATAGTGTATTCTCATCTGCATGCTGGGCTGGGGAACAACTCCTTTCATGCTTTTTCAGGTTGTGGATGCAACTAATTTTCTAGGGTTATTTGACTGAGGTCCTCATTTTTTTTTCTTTTTTAGGTTGGCCAGGGACTACACTCAGTTCGCACATGATGCCACCAGTTCCTTGGCATGTTACCCTCTTCATAAGCTCTCTGAAAACATGCAGCTTCCTTCTTCAGAGTCAAGATGGCAAAGCCGCCTTCTCTCTCCTCTCTCTCTCAGTAGTCTGCTAAGATGGGTTCTTCTATACTGTAATATAATGTTGGAAGTAACTTCTCATCACTTTTGCCATATAACACAATCTTAGTCATGAGGGTAAAACAAACAAACAAATAAATAAATAGAAGCCATATTATGAAAGGGTCTGATTTTTTTTTACTAAGATACTTGCATATTTCCTAGGAAATTGAGTATCATTAAGAAATTTTAAGCAGGTAAGTGGCATAATCAGATCCTTCTTTGGAAAAGAGAACACTGCTGAGAAAATAAGGAATGGATTCGAGGAAAGGAGGGCAGGGAGATACAGTAAATGGCAGGAGTCCATGCAGGAGATGAGGAACTAGGAGTGGGAATGGAAATGGAAGATTCATCATAAAAGATTCTGTATTTTGACTTTAAAAACAAAATTCAGATTTGTGCCTGGAATACCACATTAATAAGATAAATACTTGTTTTAAATATGGGCTTCTCTAATGAATTAAATTTTAAAATCTCATTTAAAAATGTGTATAGTGTCTAGTCACTTGACATTGAGAGTCCATTTGGGTCTTAATGTGCTATATTAATAATGATGGGTTGCCTAAATACCATAAAATTTGTATATTCACTAAATATTTTATTTAGTTATTTATATTTTGTCAAAGTAAAATATTATGGATATTTTAATAATATTTTACTTAATAAAAACAGATTCAAATTATTGAATCTTTTGACTACACATGATTCACTCTGGCACATAAATTAGTGGTACACATATTTGGCCTATCTGTATTTCCTGTATTTAGATTTGAGATATTGTTTTGCAACTGAAGATACTTTATCCTTGGAATTCAGGACTAAGCACAAACATTGTATGTGAATTGCCACATTGCCACTTTAATTCAGATAACATTTCATTTTTCCTTCAGAAGCTAATATTCTTTTGTTTTACGTATGCTGTGAGGCCCTATGCTGACAGCAGAGCTGAATAGCAAAACCATCTGTCAGGCCCCAGGGGACTTTGCCATTATTCACTGTTTCTTCATGGTGTAAGGTCAATACTACAACAAGGTATGTTTCAATAAATATGCAGTGAGGAGAGAAATTGTCTCAAAGTTGGAACTACCAGCTGTCAATACAACTAGTGACAAAAGAGCAGTGAAGTAACCTTGAGGGTGTATAGATCCATTTAGGAATTGGTTTCCATGGGGTTCTGAGCTTTGTTCTGCAGGATATCTCTTAACAGAAAAAAAAAGGATATGGTGAAAGTGGCATCTTTTAATGTAATATCTTTCCACATAATCTCTCAAACAATATTGTTACAGCATTTATGTGTTTTATTATTGATTAATACAACTATAGGATATGATGTATACAAGTTTTTCCTTTTTTTTTCAAAGAGAAAAAAGACTCATATTTAAAAAGAAGAAAGAAAAGAGAGATTTGTGTTCAGCCATCTGTGGTGCTCACTGTAGTTTAAGAATATTGTCACTGGAGCATTGATTCCCAAGAAAATTAATTCTAAATGGACAAAGTTAAGTATTAATGGCTTTCAAGAGTATGGAAGCAGAGTGAAACATATGTCACACCTACTTTTAATATACTGTTTTTGTCTAGAAATGCAATAATCCATTGCATTATTTTGAACTAGGCTAATATTTCTAAGAAATAATAGTAACATCCATGGTCAATGATAAACTGTGCCAATTTTAAATATAAAAATCTAATGTCTTCATTCCTTCTTTACTCTTTCCCTAGGTATAATTAATATTCTTGGTGAAACCCTATATATTTTCCACTTTTCTTGACAAATTATATACAAATGTCTTTTATTCTCTATACTTTTCTATTTAAACCAGGTCTTTCTGGCTGTAGTGACACATAGTTTGAGAAATAAACAATATGTTTCAGTCAAGTATTCAGAAGCAGCAAGGTACATTGAGTACCAGGATCATTGTTCATTAATACGGAATAAAGGGATAAAAACAAACCAGAATTTTTGTGGGGTTTTCTTAAACTACAGTTTTCCTAGGTTATCCTTTCCTAACTGCTGCTTTTGTAAGGATGAATATAAATTAAATATAAAAGGCTTCTCCCCTTTGGAAAAAAGAGGAGGGCTTTCTTTCCTTTCCTTCGTCTTAGAGCATTTACTTTAGACACACTGCCTTTGCGAATTCTTTCTTCTTTCTTTGAAAACCAGGTGGATCTTTTGCCAACTTTGTGACTCAGGAATGTTTTTTCTTAAGAACTTAGGAACCATGCCCTTGAAAGGCAACCATCAAGAAAGGTAGTGTCCCCATCTCCAGTTTCTGTGGGAGAGTAAAAGCCTAACATCAGCGGGCACCTTGCTCCAAGTTGCAAATAACCTCTTGTCTTAAAGACGTGAGAAGTTTATGTTCCCTCAGGATAAAACTAATCGTCTAATACAGGCAGTTCCCTCAATCCCCAAAGTTAGCAAGAATTATTTGTAATAAAAGTTGCAGTCAAGTTCTCTTACTTGTTGACTAATTACTGTTGACCTTAAGAAATGTATGTAATGAGGATGCTTGGGTGGCACAGTCAGTTAAGTGTCTATCTCTTGCTTTTGACTCAGGTCATGATCTCAGGGTCAAGGCATCCAGCCCAGTGTCAGGCTCCACACCTAGCATGGAGCCTGCTTAAAAGTCCTTCGCCTCTCCCACCCGACTCATGTGTGCTCGCTCTCTCTCTCTCTTAAAGAAAACAAAAACAAAAGCAAAAACAAAAACAAAAAAGATGATGTAATGGATTGTATCTGCTTGGCTGACACAAAATGGTGAAATTTCTTTCCATCTTTTCAATTTTTTAGCACATTGCCTGTGGTATGCATCACATTCTGGTTTAATATTAATTAAATGGTATTTTCCAGTTTTCACCATCTTCAAAAAGACATTTTCTGGGTTGAGAGAAACTTTCTTTAATATTTAAAAATTATTATTGAAGTTGACATAGAATGTTGTATTAGTTTCATTTGTGCAACATAGTTAGAAAATTCTGTGCAATACTCCATGATCACCACAAAAGTAGTTGTTACTGGACCCAAGTTTAGCTGCTTATTACTTGGAAGGCCAAATTGATTTGAAATTTTGATTGGAAAGGGATTCCAGCTTTATTCAGGAGGCTGCCAAGCTGGGGAGAAGGCAGAATCTATCCAAAAGCCAACTCTGGGGTTTCTGCATGCCCCAGGGTTTTTAAAAGGGGTTTAGGGTAATCAGTACAGGAAATGCAGTAGTCTGCAATGTTTCTGTTATGTGCAGATTCAATGGTGCCAGCTAGATGTTATCTCAGAGCTTGGTGGTGTATCCATTGTTTCATGATGCATAAGAGTACTCTGTTCTTTCTGCAAAGGTGGGGGAGGTCCACGGATACACCAAAGGAGGTTAGTAAGTCATTTGTGTGACCTTAGAAAGCAAAAAAGCATTTTGCTAAAAAAATTGCTGAGCTAATCAGAAAGCTGAGGAGGCTTCAAACAGACTTGCTGGCCTCTGTGGGAAAGTTCTGGTCTTTCAATCCTCTGGGCCAGGGGTCTCTGAATCCGAAATGAAGCAAATTAGTTCTTGTATACATCAAAAGATTTAGGTCAACAAACAAGGAGTTGTGTTAACATGAAGCAATTTAACCTTTTAGATGGTTGGAGTGTTGTTACATAGTTACTACCTGTCATCATATAGTTATTACAGTGTTACTGACCAGATTCTCTATGCTGTAATTTCATCTCCATTATTTATGACTGAAAGTCTGTACCTGTTAATCCCCTTCACCTTTTCAACCATCCCCCACCGCCTCCCCTTTGGCAACCACCAATTTATTCCCTGTATTTATGAATCTGTTTCTGTTTTTGTGTTAGTTCATTTGTTTAGATTTTTACATTTCGCAAAGAAGTGAGACCACGTGATATTTGTCTTTCTCTGTCTGATTTATTTTACTTAGCATAATACCCTCTAGATCCATCCGTGTTGTCACAAATGGAAAGAATTCAAAGACTCAGGGATCATTTCTATAGTTTGTTACAAATGGAAAGGTCTCATTCTTTTTAGGGCTAAGTAATATTCCGTTGTATGCATATACCATTTTTTCATTATTCATGCATCTCTCCATGGATGGACACTTGGGCTGCTTTGATACCTTGGCTGTTGTAAATAATACTGCACTAAACATACTGGTGCATGTGTCTTTTCAAATTAGTGTTTTCATTTTCTTTGGTAAATAGCCATAAGTGGAATTACTAGATCATATGATATACCCCTTTAACATTTTTGAGGAACCTCCATTCTGTTTTCTTCCTTCCTCCCTCCATTCTTTCTTTCCGCCCGCCCGCCTGCCTGCCTGCCTGCCTGCCTGCCTTCCTTCTTTCCTTCCTTCCTTCCTGGTTTTATTTATTTATTTGAGCAGCGAGGGATAGAGGGAGAGGGAGAGTATCTTAAACAGGTTCCATGCCCAGCATGGATCCCAGCACAGCGCTTGATCTCACCACCCAGAGATCATGACCTGAGCCGAAACCAAGTTGGGCCCTTAACCAACTGAGCCACCTAGGTCCCCTACATTCTGTTTTCCACAGTAGTTTTACCAATTTACATTCCCACCAATAGTGCATGAGATTTCCTTTTCTCCACATCCTTGTCAAAACTTATTATTTCTTGTCTTTTTCATTTTAGCCTTTCTCACTGGTATGAGGTGTTATCTCATTGTGGTTTCTATTTATATTTCCCAGATGACTAGTGATGTTCAGTCTCTTTTTTTATGGCCATCTGTGTGTTTTCTTTGGGAAAATGTCTATTCAGGTCCTCTGCCCATTTTTAAATCAGATTGTTTGGGTTTGTTTTCTGTATTATTTTTTAATATTGAGTTGCATAAGTTCTTCATATGTTTTGAATATTAACCCCTTATCAGATATATTATTTGCAAATATCTTCTTCCATTCAGTAGCTTGCTTTTTTTATTCTGTTGATGGTTTTCTTTGGTGTGAAAAGGTTTTTATTTTGGTGTAGTCCTGCTTATTTTTTGCTTGTTTCCTTTAAGGAGACATATGGAAAAAAATGGTGCTAAGACTGATGTCTTAGACATTACGACCTATCTTTTCTTTTAGGAGATTTCAAGTCTATATTTAGATCTTTAATCCATTTTGAGTTTATTTTTGGTATAGTGTAAGAAGAGTCGTCCAGTTTCATTCCTGTGCATGTAGCTGTTTAGTTTTTCTAGCATATTTATTGAAATTATCTCTACTTGCCTTCTTTGTTGCAGATTAATTGGCCAAATAAGCATGGGTTTCTTTTTGGGCTCTCTATTCTGTTCTGTTGATCTATGTGTCTATTTTTGTGCCAGTATGATACTTTTTTTGATTACTATAGCTATGCAGTATATTTTGAAATCTAAAATTGTGATACCTATGGCTTTGTTGTTCTTTTTAGAAATTGCTGTGTCTATTCAAGGTCTTTTGTGTTTCCTTACAAATTTTGGGATTATTCCTTCCAGTTCTATGAACTGTATTTTCCCATCCAAGTACTAACTAGGCCCGACGCTGCTATGAACTGTATTTTGATAGAGATTGCATTGAGTCTGTGGATTGCTTTGGATAGTATGGACATTTTAATAATATTAATTCTTCCAGTCAATGAGCACAGGATATCTTTCATATAATCTTCAATTTCTTCCATCAGTGTTATGTAAGGTTTTTACCTTCTTCATTAAATTTATTTCTAGGTATTTTATTCTTTTGGGTGCAATTGTAAATGGAATTTAGTTATTTTACCTCTCATTTGGATTTAGTTATTTAACTTCTCATTCTGATAGTTCATTTTTTAAAAAGATTTTATTTATTTGACAGACAGAGATCACAAGTAGGCAGAGAGGCAGGCAGAGAGAGAGCAAGGGAAGCAGGCTCCCCCTGAGCAGAAAGCCTAATGTGGGGCTTGATCCCAGGACTCTGGGATCATGACCCGAGCCTAAGGCAGAGGCTTTAACCCACTGAGCCACCCAGGCGCCCCCTGATAGTTCATTATTAATATATAGAAGCACATACGATTTTTGTATACTGATTTCATATTCTGTAACTTTGCTGAATTAATTTATTCTAATTGGTTTTAGTAGAGTTTTTAGGGTTTTCTATATATAATATGTTATCTGCAAATATGATACTTTTACTTCTCTATTACCAATATGGATGAATTTTATTTATTTGTCTTGTCTGATTGTTCTGGCTAGAACTTCTAGTACTATGTTGAATAAAAGTGGTAAGAGTAGACATTCTTATCTTGTTCCTGATGTTAGAGGAAAAGCTTTCAGTTTATTTCATTGAGTATGATGTAAACGGTGGGATTTTCATACATGGTCTTTATTATGTTGAGGAATGTTCTCTCTATACCCACTTTTTTGAGAGTTTTTATTATGAATGGATGTCAAATTTTGTCAAATGCTTTCTCTGCATCTATTTACCTATCAAGTCGTTTTCATTTTTTCCTTGTAGATGTGATATATCATGTGGATTGATATGGAAATGTCAAACCATCCTTGCATCCTTGCATAATCTCATTCGATTATGGTGAATGATCCTTTTAATGTATTGTTAAATTTGGTTTGCTATTATTTTGTTGAGGATTTTGCATTTATGTTCATTAGCTGTATTGGGATATAGTTTTCTTTTTCTGTAGTGTCTTTGTCTGACTGTTATTAGAATAATGCTGACCTTATAGAAAGAATTTGGGAGTTTCTCTTCTTCTAATTTATGGGATAGTTTGAGGAGAAATAAGTATTAACTCTTTCTTTCTACCAATTAAATTTCATTAATATCTGTCTGTTCAAAATTTCTCATTCTTTTTGATTCAGTTTTGGAAGATTGTAGGTTTCTAGGAATTTACCCATTTCTTCTAGGTTATCCAGTTGTTTTTTGGAATACAATTTTTCATAGTGTTCTTTTATAGTTCTTATATTTCTTTTTTTTTCAAGATTGATTGATTGATTAGAATGAGAGGGAGAGAAAAACAGGGAGTAAAAGAGGGAGAGGGAGAAAGTCTTAAGCAGACTATGTGCTGAGCATGGAGCCCAACATGGGGCTCAATCTCATGACCCTAAGATCACAACCTGAGTCAAAATCAAGAGTTAGATGCTCAACTGACTGTGCCACCCAGGCACCCCAATGCTCTGTATTTCTGTGATATCAGTTGTTACTGAGCAGTTGTTTAATTTTGATTTTATTTGAGTTCTCTTTCTCTTTTTTTCTTGATGAATTTGGCTAGGGATTTATGAATTTTGTTTATCTTTTCAGAGAACCAACTCTTGTTTTTATTGATCTTTTTTACTTTTTATTTTTTAGTCTCTCATTAATTTCCACCCTAGTCTTTATTATTTCCTCCTTTTTACTACTTTGGCACTTTGTTTGCTCTTCTTTTTCTAGTTTCTTTAGGTGTAGGATTAGATTATTTATTTGAGATTTTTCTCGTTTCTTGAGGTAGGCCTGTATTATTATAAACTTCCCTCTTAGTTTATCAAAAGCAGTGTGCCAAAGATTTTAGATCATTGTATTTTCATTTTCAGTTGTCTCTGTGTATTTTTCTGATTTTCTCTTTGATTTTTTAGTTAACCCATTGGCTGTTAAGTAGCATGTTGGGCTTCCATGTCTTCTTTTTTCAATTTCTTTCTTGTGATTGATTTCTAGCTTCATATTATTGTGGTCAGGAAAGATGTTTGATGTGATTTGTCTTATTAAATTTTTTGAGACTTATGGCTTAAAATGTGATCTCTTCTGGAGAATATTCCATGTGCACTTAAAAAGAATGTGTACTCTGTTGGTTTTGGATGAAATGTTCCATATATACCTGTTAATTCCATCTTACCTAATGTATCAGTCAAAGCCACTGTTCCCTTTTTGATTTTCTGTCTGGATGATCTAGACATTGAGGTGGGATGTTAAAGTCCTCTACTATTGTATTACTGTCAATTTCTTCCTTTATGTATGTTAATATTTTCTTTTTTGTATTTAGATGCTTTTATGTTAGGTGCACAGATATTTATAGTTGTTATATTTTCTTGTTGGATTGACACCTTTACCATTATATAATGCCTTTTTTTCCCTCTCTTGCTATAGTCTTTGTTTTAAAGTGTAATTTATATGATATTAGTATTATGACCCTGGCTTTTTTTTCTACTTCCATTTGCATGGAATATCTTTTACTCATTCCTTCACTTTCAGTCTGTTTGTTTCTTTATGTCTTATGTGAGTGCCTTGTTATTTGATCGGAAGGTTTAGTCTATTTACATTTAAGTTATTTATAGGTATGTACTTATTGTCATTTTGTTAACTGTTTTCTGGTTGTTTATGGTTTTTTCTCTCTTCTCTTGCAGTTTTTTAGTGCTATGTTTGGATTCCTTTTTATTTATTTATTCTTTTGTATCTGTTATAGGTTTTTGATTTGTGGTTACCATTAGGTTTATATGTAATAGGTATAGAGCAGTCTATATTAGTTGATGATTCCTTAAATTCAAACACATTCTAAAAGCATTAAACTTTTACTCCCCTCTACAAATTTTATATGTATGATGTCATATTTTATACCCTTCTATTTTGTATATCCTTTGACTAATTTTTGTAGATCTAATTGATTTTACTACATTTATGTTTTAGTCTCCTTACTGGCTTTATAAGATTAACCTACTGTTGTTATATGTTTGCTTTTATTTATGAATTTTTTTCCTTTCATAATTTTCTTTTAATTATGACCTTATATTTCCACTTAAATAATTCTTTTTAATATTTCTTGTAGCTAAAAATTCCTTTTAACTTCTGTTTGTCTGGGAAAGTATTTATATTTCCTTCAATTCTCATTAATAATCTTTCCAGTAGAGTATTATTTGTTTTAGGGTTTTTTTGTTTTTGTTTTTGTTTTTGTTTTTTCCTTTCAACACTTTGAATATATGATGCTACTTTCTTCTGACCTGCATAATTTCTGCTGAAAAACCAGCTGATAGCTTTGTGGCATTTCCCGTCTGTATAACTTTTCTCTGATTGCTTTTATGATTCTCTTTTTATCATTTATTTTTGCCATTTTAATTACATGTCTTGATGTGGACCTTCTTGGGTTCATTTTGTTAAACTCTCTGTGTTTCCTTCCCTGATTTAGGGAAGTTTTTGGTTGTTATTTTTTCCAATAAATTTTATGCCCCTTTCTTCTGCTCTTAGTGCAAATAGTTCCCTTAACCTGTTTTCATTTTTCATTATTTGTTTTTCTTTTTGCTGTTTGGCTTGATTGCTTTCCATTAGCCTAGTTTCCAGATTGCTGATCTGTTCCTTTTTTTTTTTTTTTTTTTAAAGATTCACTTATTTATTTGAGAGAGAGCGAGAGCAAGAGTGCATGAGCATGAGCTGGGGGAGGGACATAGGAAGTGGGTGAGAGAGTATCCCAAGCAGACTCCTCCCTGAGTGTGGACCCCCATGTGGAGCTTAATCTCATGACCCTGAGATTACAACCTGAGCCAAAAACCAAGAGTCGGCTGGTTAACCAACTGAGCCACCTAGGCACCCCTGATTTGTTATCCTTTAATCTATTGTTAATTTCTCCTAGTATAGTTTTAATTATTGTTATTGTATTATTCAGCTCTGATTGCTTCTTTTTTTATGTTTTGATCTCCTTTTTGAAGTTCTTACTGAGTTCATCCTCTCTTATCCCAAGTCTGATGACTATCTTTATGACTGTAACTGAACTCTTTATCAGGTAGTTTGCTTATATTTGTTTCCTTTCAACTCATTTTCTATGTTTTTGTCTTATTATTATTTTTTTAAATTTGAATCATATTCCTCTATCTCATTTTGTTTTACTCTCTGTGTTTGTTAATATATTTAGGTGTGACAGCTATGTCTCCTAGTCTTGACAGTAGTGGCATTGTGTAGAAGATGTTTATGGTGCATTTCCCACTGGTCACCAGAATCAGTGCTTTAGGAGTGTCCCCTTTGTGTGCTGCATGTACTCTCCTTTTGTGGTTGTACCATAAATACTGAGCGCATACTGGTTGTTCGGGCTGGCTCTCAGTTTAGTTGGCTGTAGTGATACTGATGTGAGGGGACAGGGCTTGTTCTGTGCGTTGCCAGGTAAAAGGCCCAGCTATGGAAACTGCAGGTATTTTGGTGTGTAGAATTATCTCCCCACGTTTCCAGTGTAGGATTCACTTTGGAGTGGTGCTAGTACTAGCTGGGCCGACCTGCCAAGTCTGGTGAGGCAGGAGCTAATTTGGAGGGATACATGCCAATGCAGGCAGTTTGGTTGTGGTTTGTCTGCAGGGGAATGCTGAGGCAGGACCCACTGTGTTAGCAAGATGGTTGGAGAGAATTAGAACTGGCTTCCATAAGCATTTAACCATCTAGGGCAGGAAAGGGCAAGAAAAATGGCACTCTCCAGCACTTTTTTCCCTGGAGAAATCTCCTGCAGATCTCTAGCACCCATTATAAGATTTGTCAGTAAATCTCCTTCACATATGTCTCAAGCACTTTTAAAACTGCAGTTCTCTGCTGTGTCTCACCTGAATTATTTAGTGCCTGACTGTTTCCTATCAAACTCTGGTTCTCCTGGAGGAAATCCTCACTAATTTTCAAAAGCAGACATCATGGAGGCTCACCCTCTCAGCTCTAGTCCCCAAAGCTGGAGGTACCTATTATGGGGTTTTACCCTGTCACAACTTTGTGCTTATAATATCCCTACTGTTTGTGTTTAGATACACAGGAAGTTTGTTTCCTGACCATGTCTCTCCCCCTCCTACCATTTATGATGTGGCTTTTCTCTCTACAACTAGCTTTGGAAGGTCTCTTCACTAGTCTTCAGATCATTTTCAGATTTGGTTGCATAGATATAGTTCTTTCCTTGGTATATCAATGGGGGTAAACAGAACTCAGGATCCTCCTTCTTTACAATCTTCTGCATTAGTTTGTTTACCTGTTTTATACCTTTTTTCCCCCCTATATGAAGACTTCTCTAATAGCATTTCAGGGAAAAAAATAATCAGATTTGGGGATTCTATTAAAAGTAAGGCATCTTGCTATTCCTACAAGCTCTTTATTTTTTTTTTCTTTAATCAAACTATTATGAAAACTTGAGGCTCATTTTATAAGAAATAGTTAAGACAACTGACTGCTTTCATTATACCTGGGGAAAATGCACAATAACTGGATTTTTCCTTTCCATTCTGCCTTTTATCTCCCAGTCAAAAAAAATTATCTTAAAAAAATTCTTTGTGCCTTTTTTCTGATGTCTATATTTTATCTGGTTTAAAGGAATGCTGCACACAAGAAGAAAAAGTTGTGCACATGTTACTATAAAAATTTTAATTTCCATTTGTGTTCATGTGGAATTAGAAAAGTGATCATTTCACAATTATGTACCTGCCTACTTCATTTTGCTACCATTAAGCTAACAATTTAAAGCTTGAAAAATAATCAGCTTATTAAAATGAAAAACAAAAGCATATTTTGGTTTGTATTGGCATGAAATTAAGTGACTAAAGCTATTAGCAATGGTATTAAATTTTGACTGATTATTGCTCTCTCCCTAGGGTTCTAATTCCAACAATGTTCTTCTATCACACAGAGAGAGTGGTACATTGAGCCTATCAACTTTGCTCTCCAACACCCCTCTCTTAAACTCCTTCCTAGAGCAATCCAGACTTCATAGTGCCTGAAACATTTACATTTTAGAGGCTTTTCTTAGGGTAAAGAATAAGTAATATAAATATAAAATTAGGGATATAAATTAATCTTGGATAAATATTCTAAATATAACTAAATATTTTAAGTAAAAATGGGAAAATTATGAACTAATTGCAAATTGTACAGTTGAAAAATAGCACAATAACAAAAAATACAGAAAAAAATAACATTATATTAACTATTTGACTCACACTTAAATGGTTTTTATTTAATACTTTCAGTTGCAAGTTCTAAAATTGCTTCTTTTTTATGATAATGGTATTGTAATATAATTTTCTATGGAGGGAATAGAAGGATATTTTAGATGTTCTCCAGTGTGGATCATCAAAATTTGTCTTGTTGTTATCATTGATAGCTCATAAAAATAAATTCCAAATTTACAAGTTATAGCAGTAAACTAAGTGATTATTAAAAATTGCCAAATGTGGTGAAATTTCTATTGCATTTCTTTCATATATAAGCTAAAGGATTTAAAAAGTCCACCCACACTGACTCCAAACATTTCTTCTTTCTTATTAACATTTATCCAGGTGTAAATTCTGTAGGTTATTTTTATGACTCAACATGGCCACTGGCCCAGCACTTTTGTGTCAGTTCCCATGGTATGTGGTAAGAATATTCATAGAAAACATTTCTATAATGGGATAGCTAACAAGCACTAAACTATATGGATGTGACTTCAAAACACATACCTGAAACCATAAATGACTCTTAATCTCACAAAACAAACTGGGGGTTCCTGGGGGGAGGTGGGATTGGGAGAGGGGGAGCGGGCTATGGACATTGGGGAGGGGAGGTGAACCATAAGAGACTATGGACTCTGAAAAACAACCTGAGGGTTTTGAAGGGTCAGGGGTGGGAGGTTGGGGCAACCTGAGGGTTTTGAAGGGTCAAGGGTGGGAGGTTGGGGGAACAGGTGGTGGGTAATGGGGAGGGCACGTTTTGCATGGAGCACTGGGTGTTGTGCAAAAAGAATGAATACTGTTACGCTGAAAAATAAATAAAATGGAAAAGAAAAAAAAAAACAAAAAACAAAACACATACCTGAAAAAAAAAAAACACATACCTGTATCAAACCAATTGTAATATAAATAATGTCTTTTATTAATTTTCACTTTATGTTGATTCAACACCACATGACAGAAAAAGCAGTGAAACAAAGGACTAGGAGGAGTAAAATAAAAAGAAATACATATATAAAGGGATAACTTAAATAACTTTGATTAAATATCTTATTATTTTTAATTACAATCACTGGTATTATCACATGGCTATAGCCCTATGCAGAGCCTTGGGAGAAGGCAGAGGAAGTGAGGAGACCTGAAATGAAAGCTTCCTTAGCTTCAAATTAGATTCACTTCACTTATTCTTCCCCGTACACAGCCTAAAATCCATGACCAATTATTAGACTAATTGCCTGGCTAATACCCTCTTTCTTTCCTCTTATTTTATAATACTAGCTTGGCCAAGCCTTAGCCCTGATAAATTCAGTTCTATCTGCTCCTACAGAGCTGAATCGTCCTGGAGAAAACCAAATGACCATACTGATTAGTTCAACTTAAAAGTCATAGTTTTGTGAATAAACTGGCCCTTAGTACTTCCTGGGAATCATACATATTTTCCAGGTCCATTCACTCATTTACTTTCTTAGTAATTTCATACATTTTCTTCTCCCCTCAAATCCCTAATACCTCACATCTTTACTCACAACTGATAACATAGCTTTCCCTTACTGAGAAAACAGAAAAAACTAAGAGGGACTCCAAAAATATTCATCTACTTATCAGCATCTGTACCCATAATTCTGTCTTTTTCCTGATACTATGGTAAAGTATTCTTGCTCCTAGGTAACAACTCATAGTCTCATTTGAGAATAGCATCTCATCTTTTCTCACTTTTTTGTGATTCATACTTCAACCACTGTCTCTTAATTCTGTAATATCAGCTTTTCCTGTTTACTGATCTGTAATTTATATTTCCAATATATACATATATATTTATTTACCTAGAATTTTAGATACTTACATCTAACTATCTGTTGATAGTCTCTTTTTAGATGAGTAATTGACATCTGAATTTTAATGTTTCTTCTTAAGCCACTGATATTCCTTCCTCAAAACTTCTACCTAATTTTGTATCCTTCTTTCTGTTACTGCAACTCCATTCTTCCAAAAACTCAGGTCTAAATGCTGGAAATTGACTGATAGTATCTTTTTCTCCCAATGCTCATCCCGTCCTTTAGCAAATTTATTGACCTCATCTTCAAAATATAGTCGGAATTAAACTGACTACCAACATTTCCATTGCTACCATCCTAGTTTTTACTACTTCTCTCTCCTGGATTAATGCAATCACTTGCCTACCACACTTGTCTGGCTTCACTTTATTTTGTTTTATTCATTTAAAGTACAAACCAGATTATGATACTCCTCTGTTTAAAATCCCTCTACCATCCTCATGTTTTTCTAAGAGGACAATTCAAAGCCCAGATAATAACTTATAAAATCTTAGAGTCTGATCCCAATGCTTCTCAGACCTGTGTTCTATTGTCCCTCTTACTCTTGCCTCATTCTTTTATGTCAGATACCCTCCATTTCAAGGGACATGGTACTCGCTATTTGTTTTGCCTGAAAATTCTTCCTTTAGGTACTCATTCCCTTTCCTCCTTTACTTTTTTGTTTAAATATCACCTTCTCTGGCAATTCTATTTAAAAGTCTACCCTCCAACTTTTCTTTTATCCTTTCCTAGTTTGGTTTCCCCCCATAACAAACTTATAGTGTAACAAGCTATACATATTTAATTTGTTGCTGTTATTGGTTTTTTTTTTAAGATTTTATTTATTTGACAGAGAGAAAGAGATCACAAGTAGGCAGAGTAGCAGGCAGAGAGAGGGAGAAGCAGGTTCCCTGCTGAGCAGAGAGCCCTGTGCTGGGCTCAAACCCAAGACCCTGAGATCATGACCTGAGCCAAAGGCAGAGGCTTAACCCACTGAGCCAGTAAGACGCCCACTTTTATTGTTTTCTGTCTCCATGCATTCTAAGGTTAATTCCACGAAGGTAGAAGTTTTTATTTATTTATTTATTTGGTAGGGGTGCTACAATATCTTTGTCTCTCCATCTTGTTCATGTTCACTTGCTTTCATTTTCAGGGCTCTTGGACATTAAAATACATATCTTAGAAATGGCCTGCCAAGGCTGTGGTAGGGGGAGCCTTGCTTTGGTTTCCCATGAATCTGTTAGAGATAACAAAGTATTTCCCCTTCTAGATGCATAGGTGGCACTACCAGATCTAATTAAAGGTTAACTTAATTAGGTGCATGCAAATACTTTGAGATGGATGCAAACCTTTTTTTTTTTTTTTTCAAGATTTTATTTATTTATTTATTTATTTAATTGACAGAGAGAGATCACAAGTAGGCAGAGAGGCAGGCAGAGAGAGAGGAAGAAGCAGGCTCCCTGCGGAGCAGAGAGCCCGATGCGGGGCTCGATCCCAGGACCCTGAGATCATGACCTGAGCCGAAGGCAGCGGCTTAATCCACTGAGCCACCCAGGCGCCCCGGATGCAAACCTTTTGTTCTCACTACAATTTACCACCACCCCTCACCCCTATGTATCTCCTTCCTCTATAAAATTTGCAGATTAAGGTCTGGGTTTTGCAGATAATACCCACTTAGCTCTAGAATGACACCTGCCCCATATCTCCCTGTCAGTAAGTTACCCTGAATAAAACTCTTTCTAAACTGCATGGAGTTTTCTCTCTCCATGTACCTCCTCATTTTGAGGGATCCTTTACTTCCCCTCACCTATTTTGGACATTTCTTTATTACAATTGTCACAGCAAATAGAATTTTTCTTGAAAAATATTTGGCACCTAAGAGTTTTTAAATGAATGGTGAATAAAAATTAAATTAATCCTAAAATGACACTTGGCATATTAAAAGAAGTTTAAAGAGTGGATGAAACAAACATTTTAACAGAGAGATGAAAAAATAAGATTATTAGAGACGGCATATCAGATATCAACTTTAATTCTAGATGGATTAAAGAGCTCATTATGTGAGAAAATTAAAAAGTTAACAGCCATCAAATCTCTGACTGGTGGAGGGTCTTTCATGAATAAAAGCAAATAAGGACATACTAAAACACATTTTAAGGCACCAGAAACAGTAATGTAGGAAAATATTATTTAATATGATTACTTCTGGATATATGTAAAGAACATAATCAAAATTTAAAACTGAATGTTCAAAACAAGTAAATAAAACTTTAATAATCTAAAAGAAGACATTTAAAAAACCAAAAGCTAGGGACACCTGGGTGGCTCAGTCAGTTAAATGTCTGACTTCAGTTCAGGTCATGATCCCAGAGTTCTGGGAGTTCATCGAGCTCCCTGCTCAGTGGGGAGTCTGCTTCTCTCTCTCCCTCTGCTTGCCACTGCCCCTTGCTTCTGCTCTTTCTCTCTGTCAAAGAAATGAAATAAAATCTTTAAAAAAGAGAAAATAAATAAGTATAGGAGATAAATAGAAAATTCAGAAAAAGATATTTATAATGACTAGAAGCAGGATATTGCCTGAGTGCTAACTTCTGACATGGGTCTTGGACAACATATCTACAACATTATAAAGAGCCTGTTTTGCTCTATACTTCTGTGGTATATTGAATAATGCTCCTCTCCTCATATAATGATATATCTACCTTGAACCTGTAAATGTGATCTTATTTGGAAAAATGTCCTTGCTGATATAATTAAGGTAAGGATCTCAAGATGATATCATTGTGCATTGGAGTGGGTTCAAAATCCAGTGACAAATACAAAGAGAAAAGAAGAGGGAAGGCCACACAGCAGAGAAAGCAATGTGAGAATGAAGGTAGGTTTAAGTTACATGAAACATAAGCCAAGGAAAGCCTGGAGTCAACCAGAAGCTGGGAAGAGCAAGGAAGGTTACCCCCTAGAACCCTCAGAGGGAGTTTTGTCCTTGTGACATCTTGATTTTAGACTTCTGGCCTCCAGAACTTAAAGTGAATAAATTTCCTTTGTTTTATCTCACCTAATTTCTGGTAAATTTTTATAGCAGCCATAGGAAACTAATATACTTTCCTAGACCTGAGTGGGCTCAGAAAATAAAGCATCTACATAAGCACGCGCGCGCACACACACACACACACACACACACACACACACGAGGTGTCCACTTTTTCTAATCTGAGGTGGGAAATATTACCTAATTGTTTTAGGTACATTCCAGTTTTTCAAGAGGATTTGGTTACTTTATGGTATATTTTCTACTGTTCATGTTTGGCAGGTGTCCCTTGGGTCTCTAATGTTTCTGCATACTTTGTGAGGGACCCATAGACTGTTCTTTTTTAGACTATTTTTTTCAAAGTACTTTAATAGAAAATAACCTTAGAAAATAAAGATAATCTCCCCTTCCCCCCCGTAGGAAAGGGCAAGCATGTTTACTACTCATTATCAAAGACTGGGATTCTTAAGCTTAGGGTTTGTCTTCAATAGCACAACCCTCTATGTGTGCAGATGTCATCTGGCCTTCCTTGTGTGAATCTGTGATAACTGGGGCTTATGGCACAGTGCACGGGGGGTACCCAGGCTATAGCATTTTCCAAAGCCTCAGTTAATAGGACTACCATTTGACTCTTTCTTCTACTTTGAAAAAATCTGCTAATACTTTCTGTTAAATTTATTTCCAAAATTGCTTGCATATACTCTTGTCTATATACCTGTCTCTGCACTTGTATTAGTCTAGGTCCCTTAAGCAGCAAACATCAAGCAGATGCCAGTATGTTCGACCTTTATTAGAGGAAATACATGAAAGAAAGTGGCGATAATTCCAGAAAGCCTGGGAGAGCCATCAGGTCATGATACAAGATTGTCCTGGAGTAAAAGAATAAAGTTTGGGTGGGAGTGTCTAAGACTGTCATAGAGTTTGAGAAAAGTTGAGCAAACCATGGAAGACTTGTAAGTCAAGCCAACTCTCAGATGATCCTTATGTCTCTCAGGAATGGGCCTGCCTTTAGTATTCCTACTGAGATCTACAGTATTCCAAAGGACAAACTTTGAGGAGCATGGGTTGACATAAATGCCTCAGTGGTGACCTGAGTCAATTGCTTTCCCCTGATTTGGAGATCTGTGAAATACTTTTTCCTGGTTGTGACAGCACTTGTGTAGTTTTTTGTGGTGTTTTACTAATGGTTTTAATACTTAGCTTTATCCAGAAACTCTCTATGTGAATATATCCTAAAGTGTGGGGTGCCTGAGTGGCTCAGTGGGTTAAGCCTCTGCCTTCGGCTCTGGTCATGGTCCCAGGGTCCTGGGATCGAGCCCCACATTGGGCTCTCTGCTTAGCAGGAGGTCTGCTTCCTGTCCCCCTGCTTCTCCCCCTACTTCTCCACCTACTCTCTTTCCGTCAAATAAATAAAATCTTAAAATAAATAAATAAATAAATATATATATCCTAAAGTGTGATGTTAGAATTAAGCTCCTTAAGTACAAATCTGACTTTTTACTTCTTTGTAAGATACTATGAATGTGTTCTTATTACTGCTGTCCTTTCATGTCCCATCCCCCCCTTTTTTTTAAAGATTTTATTTATTTATTTGACAGACAGAGATCACAAGTAGGCAGAGAGGCAGGCAGAGAGAGAGATGGAAGCAGGCTCCTTCCTGAGCAGAGACCCCGATGTGGGACTCTATCCCAGGACCCTGAGATCATTACCTGAGCTGAAGGCAAAGGCTTAACCCACTGAGCCACCCAGGTGTCCTGTCCCATCCCTTTAAAGGAATGTGCCTACCTCAGTATTTCAAACAAGAATATCCTAAGCTCTACTTTCAAATTCAGTCAGTTAATTTGGCATAACAACAAATTTTTGACTATTTTTACTGTTTAGTGACTTAAACAAAACTTTATAAATTTTAAGGTTAGGCATAAAAGTCTTCTTGTGCAATTTCTTCTATCTAGTGTTTTAAGTTATAATTATAGCGCTTACACCTAGAAGTCTCTTTGTTAGGGGCACCAAGCTTTTCTGTTCACCTTATCATCCACTTCATTCCTCTCAGGCATTCTGATATTGATGTTAAAATCTCTGCAGTGGCATGTCTGACAACTTAATTAGATCTGCAGACAGCTCTTTTGAAAAATTTCTTCCATAGGACTAGGGACTTGAGTGCCTATAAAGGAACATTTATATTCTCATTTTTTTTTGGCAGTAATTAAATATTCATCTAATAAAGACCTGGTATTATTCTCTTCATAAATTTCAAATGGGTCATACTTTATATATGTCTGCTTACTTTAATTATTTCTAGTTTTTTTAAATATAATAAGACTGCATTTTTAACGATTTTTTTTTATTTCTTTCTTACTTTTAGAATTTTTCTTTTCTGGCATTTATTCTCATAGTTTCTATTTTCCCCAAGTCTTAGTTGTCCTCATTCTCAGTTATTTAAAGAATTTAAAAATAAATGTAATTTATTTGTTTAATGTTTTATAATTAATTAACTAAATTTAAATTAATTGATTTAATTAATATTTTATTTAATATTTACATAGTATTTACTTAATATTTTCACATTTTGATTATAATCTAATTAAAAATTAAACTAAACTAAATATAGAAGTTAATAAAATTGAAATTATTATATTTTCAGAGTATTTTACTAAAGTATTCAAAACCATATACTAAAAATGAATAATAAATTACAATTAAATAACTGAAATCACATAAAAATTAAAAAAGAAAACAAATGTTTTATTTAATCTTTGGCATCTTTATTAAATCTTATTAAGTATTTTTGGAAATAGAAAACCCTTTACAGTTCAGTGAAAATGTTACCAGAGTAAAAAATGGTATTACACTTTGTTTATTTTTCAACTTGACTGAGCCACAGGGTACTCAGACATTTGGTCCATTATTCAGGGTGTTTCTGTAAGTGTGTTTCTGGATGAGGCTAACACTTAAACTGGTTGACTCTGTGAAGCAAATTGCACTCTTTATTGTGGATAGGCCTCATCTAATTAAGTTGAGGGCCTGAGTAAAAGATAAAGGCTGACTTTCCCCCAGATAAGTGAGAATTCCTTCCTTCTGCCTGATTGCCTTCTAGCTGGGACTTGAACATTGGCTCTTCCTGGGCCCTGTGCCAGGCTTAGGACTCAAAATCTACCATCAGCTCTCTTGAGTCTCCCACTTGTCATTCACCCTGTGAATATTGGAACTAGTCAGCTTCTGTAATAACATGAGGTAATTCCTTTTAACAAATACTTGTCCTGTCTTTCTCATTGCCACATCCATGTATGTCATGTATATCTACTATTTGTTCTGTTTCTCCAGAGAACCCTAATACATTTCTTATGTACATGATGTCTAATTTATGATGCACATGCACACACATCAATTTAAAAGTAAAATGGATTATTTAATATTGGAAAAATCTCCTTGGCCACTACATGCCATTATTATGGCTACTGCGCTAACTTGTGCATACCCTGGTATCACAAACTGGAGCACCAAAAAATAAAAAAGCATATGTTTGACACTGTACTTCATTATGCAAGAATTTATTACATTCTTGCTATGTGAGAGGAAGGATGTGACAAGTTAATTAATTTGTCTTTTATCTTATCTAAGCACTTCTATCACACAGCTCCTCTCTGCAATGCAAAATAGTGTTTGTCTCCACAATGACAGTAACACCATCTGCCAGTCTCCCTGGGACCCTCAGATGTAGTTATATTTTGTTATGAGGATCTAGAACAAGAATTATAGAGAAGTATTCCTTAGAACTTGAATAGCATAAGTCATAACTGCAAGCATGAAGATTGCATGTGAGTGTTGGCTTGTGGATCCCAAGTGGGCATAATTTGCGCACGCGCGCATGTGTGTGTATTTATATGCCTATAATTTCTGAGTCCCTTAAAAATGATGGATCTAAATTAATGGTCCCTCTTCCCTTGGTGTAAGAGAATTAGCCCCTGAATTTCCCAACTTTGTTGGAGTTTACAAATTTTAGGGCTTAATATTAGGTTCCTTCTAGCTATACACTGATTATTTATATTCTCCCCAAATTCATATGTTGAAATATAATTTCCAGTGTGATGGTATTTGGAGATGAGGCTTTGTTAAGTGACTAGATTATGAGGGTGTTTGTAGTGCCCTTATAAAAGAGGCCACAGAGAGCTTACTACCTACCTTTCAACATGTGAGGTTATAGCAAGAAGATTGCCATTCACGAGCTAGGAAGCAGACCTTTAACTTGGACTACCCAGCCTCCAGAACTGTAAGAATTACATTTTTGTTGATTACAAGACACTTAGTCCATGGTATTTGATTATAACAACCTGAAAAAAAAACTACACTGTAAAAGAGAAAGTAGGCCTATTTTGAGAACCTTAGTAACAAAGTATGAAGTGGGTGTCATTGAGAGAGGGTTGAAGGCAATTTTAACATTTTGTCATCAGGCAAACAACATTGAGGCATGCTAGCCAGAAAACGTAGTTTGATTTGGCTGATTACAGCAGTTTCAGGGTTTCCTTGGCAAAGACTGGGTCCTTAATCCAGTTAGTTGAATTATGAATTCTGTTTTTGTAACTCTAGATTTTTGAAGTGTCATTGTTCTCTAAGGACCAATTGTTCCAAGTGTTTAACCATACCTCTGGGACAAAAATCATTCACATACATTAATGAAACCTGTATTATTTTTTTTTCATAGATACAACTTTTATTTTTAACTCTTTACCACTATTCTGGTTCAGTTTTTTTAATACATATAGATAATTTTTTAAAATTTATTTATTTTTTTTTCAGCGTAACAGTATTCATTGTTTTTGCACAACACCCAGTGCTCCATGCAATACGTGCCCTCCCTATTACCCACCACCTGGTTCCCCCAACCTCCTGCCCCCACCCCTTCAAAACCCTCAGGTTGTTTTTCAGAGTCCATAGTCTCTTCTCTTATGGTTCGCCTCTCCTTCCAGTTTACCTGAACTTCCTTCTCCTCTCCATCTCCCAATGTCCTCCATGTCATTTGTTATGCTCCACAAATAAGTGAAACCATATGATACTTGAATCTCTCTGCTTGACTTATTTCACTCAGAATAATCACTTCCAGTCCCGTCCATGTTGCTACAAAAGTTGGGTATTCATCCTTTTTTTTTTTTTTATATATATATAAACATATAATGTATTTTTATCCCGAGGGGTACAGGTCTGTGAATCACCAGGTTTACACACTTCACAGCACTCACGATAGCACATACCCTCTCCAATGTCCATAACCGCCTCCCCCTCTCCCAATCCCACCTCTCCCCAGCAACCCCCAGTTTGTTTTGTGAGATTAAGAGTCATTTATGGTTTCTCTCCCTCCCAATACCATCTTGTTTCATTTATTCTTCTCCTATCCCCCTAACCCCCTATGTTGCATCTCCACATCCTCATATCAGGGAGAGCATATGAGAGTTGTCTTTTTCCGACTGACTTATTTCACTAAGCATGATACCCTCAAGTTCCATCCACGTCGTCGCAAATGGCAAGATTTCATTTCCTTTGACAGCTGCATAGTATTCCATTGTGTATATATACCACTTCTTCTTTTTCCATTCATCTGTTGATGGACATCTAGATTCTTTCCATAGTTTGGCTATTGTAGACATTGCTGCTAGAAACATTCGGGTACACGTGCCCCTTCGGATCACTATGTTTGTA